>NC_137330.1:77319487-78563237 GCF_965287045.1 Carcharhinus amblyrhynchos
AAATATTTCGGCTAGAGGACGCACAATTTCCTCCCTAGCCTCCCACAATGTCCTGGGTTATGCTTCATCAGGTCCTGGGGTTTTATCTACCTTGGTGCACTTCAAGACTTCCAGCATCTTTCTTCTCTGTAATATGTACACTCCTCAGGACATCACTATTTATTTCCCCAAGTTCCCTAACATCCATGCTTCCCTCAACAATAAACGTGGATGAGAAATATTCATTTAGGATTTCGCCCATCTCTTGTGGATCCACACATAAATGACCTTGTTGATCCTTAAGAACATAAGAACATAAGAAATAGGAGCAGGAGTAGGCCATCTGGCCCTTCGAGCCTGCCCCGCCATTCAATAAGATCATGGCTGATCTGTCGCTGCTCAGTTCCACTTTCCGGCCCTCTCCCCATAACCCTTAATCCCCTCTCTTATCAAAAACCCATCAACCCGCTTCTTGAAAATATTTAGCGAGGCAGCCTCCACCACTTCAACGGGCAGAGAATTCCAGAGATTCACCACCCTTTGAGTGAAGAAGTTCCTCCTCAACTCCGTTCTAAAACGCCCCCCCTTTATCTTGAGGCTGTGCCCCCTAGTCCTACTGTCTTTTTTGAGCAGGAAGAGTCTCTCCACCTCTATCCTATCCATCCCATTCATTATCTTATATGTCTCAATGAGATCTCCCCTCATTCTTCTAAACTCCAACGAGTACAAGCCTAGTTTATTCAGCCTCTCCTCGTAGCTCAACCCCCTCAACTCCGGTATCAGCCTAGTAAACCTCCTCTGCACTCCCTCCAAGGCCAAAATATCTTTGCGCAGGTGCGGCGCCCAAAACTGCGCACAGTACTCCAGCTGCGGCCTCACCAATGCCCTATACAGCTGCAGCAAGACCTCCCTACTTTTATATTCAATCCCCTTCGCTATGAAGGCCAGCATCCCATTCGCCTTCCTGACCACCTGCTGCACCTGCAAGCTGGGTTTTTGCGACTCATGCACAAGGACCCCGAGGTCCCTCTGCACCGTTGCCTGCTGCAGTTTTTCGCCACGTAAGTAATAGTCCTTCCTACCATTCTTCCTACCAAAGTGGACCACCTCACACTTGCCAACATTAAATTCCATTCGCCATTTCCTGGCCCATTCGCCCAGCCTATCTAGATCCTTCTGCAGACTCTCCACACCCTCCGCACAATTTGCTGTTCCCCCAATCTTGGTGTCATCCGCAAATTTCGACACCCTACACTCGGTTCCCTCCTCCAGATCATCTATATAAATGGTAAAAAAGCTGAGGCCCCAGCACCGACCCCTGGGGCACCCCACTAGTCACCATCCGCCAATCCGAATAGCACCCATTGACCCCCACTCTCTGCCTCCTATTTGACAACCAATCCTCTATCCACGCTAACACCCTACCCCCAACTCCAAGTCCCCTGACCTTCTGCAATAACCTCTTATGAGGTACTTTGTCAAACGCCTTCTGAAAATCCAGAAAGACCACATCCACCGGCTCTCCTCTATCGACTGCCCTAGACACATCCTCATAGAACTCCAGTAAATTTGTCAGACACGACTTCCCTTTAATGAAACCGTGCTGCGTCTGCTCTATCAAGCAAGCCTTATTGTCTCCTTCGTTACTCTTTTACCCTTTGTGTATTTGTAGAAGCTCTTTGGATTCTCCTTTGCCTTATCTGCCAAAACAATCTCGCGTTCTCTTTTTGCCCTTCTGATTTCTCTCTTAACTCTACTCCAACACCTCCTATACTCTTCAAATGATTCACTTGATCCCAGCTGCCTCTGCACGTCATGTGCCTCTTTCTTCTTCTTGACCAGGGTGTTAATATCCTGAGTCATCCAGGGTTCCTGACTCCTGCCAGCCTTGCCCTTCACTCTGAGAGGAATATGTTTATCCTGAACACTGGTTAACACACTTCTGAAAATGTGCCACTTACCAGACTTCCCTTTGCCTTTCCTCAGACTCTCCCAATTAACTTTTGAAAGTTTCTGCCTCATACCATCAAAATTAGCCTTGTCCCAATTTAGAATTTTAACTTTTGGGCCAGATCTATCATTCTCCATAGCTATCTTAAAACCAATAGAATTGTGGTCACTGGTCCCAAAGTGATCCCTCACTAACACTTCTGCCAACTGCCCTTCCTTATTTTCCAAGAGGTTTTGCCCCCTCTGTAGTCGGGCCAACCACATGCTGAATGAGAAATTCCTCCTGAATAGACTCAACAAATTTCTCTCCATCCAACCCTTTAATACTATGTCTGTTCCAGTCAATGTTGGGAAAGTTAAAATCCCCTACTATTACCACCCTATTTCTCTTGGCCCTATCTGTAATTTCCTTACATATTTGCTTCTCAATTTCCCACCGACTACTTGGGGGCCTACATACAGACCTAACAAAGTGATTTCCCTCTTCTTATTTCTCAATTCTACTCATATAGACTCAGTGGCCAAACCGTCGGACACATCCTTGCTCAGTATGGCCATGATTCTTTCCTCAATCAAAAGTGTAACTCCCCCTCCTCTCTTACCCCTTGTTCTATCTCTGCTATAGCATCTGTACCCTGGAACATTGAGCTGCCAGTCATAGAGGTTTACAGCATGGAAACAGGCCCTTCAGCCCAAATTGTCCATGCCCCCTTTTTTTTTAACCCCCAAGCTAATCCCAGTTGCCTGCATTTGGCCCATATTCCACTATACCCATCACACCCATGTAACTATTTAAATGCTTTTTAAAAGATAAAATTGTACCCGCCTCTACTATTACCTCTGGCAGCTTGTACCAGACACTCACCACCCTCTGTGTGAAAAAATTGCCTCTCTGGACTTTTGTATCTCTCCCCTCTCACCTTAAAGTTATGCCGTCTAGTTTTAGACTCCCCTACCTTTGGGAAAAGATATTGACCATCTACCTTGTCTATGCCTGTCATTATTTTACAGACCTCTATAAGGTCACCCCTCAGCCTCCTACGCTCCAGACAAAAAAGTCCCAGTCTATTCCCTCCCTTAACTATGTTTCAGTAGTTGCTATAATATCCCAGTCCCATGTACCTATCCATGCCCTGAGTTCATTTGCCTTGCCCGTCAGGCCTCTTGCATTGAAATAAATGCAGTTTAATCTGTATTTCCCTTGCTCTCTATCTTGCTTTTGCCTGATCTGTCTGGCACTAGGATTACTGACACTCTACTACTTAATGTGCTCTCTTAAATTTCTGTGCTGTCCTCAAACTTCTCTTCTGTCTGCCTACTGCTTTGGATCCCACCCTCCTGCCAAACTAGTTTAAACTTTCCCGAGTGGCTCTAGCAAACCTCCCCAGGTTGTTAGTTCCCCTCCAGTTCAGATGTAATCCATCCCTCTTGAACAGGTCAGCCCTTCTGCAGAAAAGATCCCAATGATCCAAAAATCTAAATCCCTCCCCCCCTGCACCAGCTCTCAAGCCAGGCATTCATCTGCCTAATCCTCCTATTCATACTCTCAAAAGCACATGGCAGCAGTAGTAGTCCTGAAATTACTACCTTCGAGGTCCTGCACTTTAGCCTTCTGCCTAACTCTCTATATTCACATTTCAGGACCACATCCCTTTTCCTACCTATGTCATCAGTACCAATATGTACAACGACCTCTGCCTTAAGAATGTCCTGCAATTGTTCAGAGATGACCTTGACCCTGGCACCAGGGAGCAACACACCATCCTGGAAGCTCGATTGTGGCCACAGAAACGCCTGTCTGTGCCTCTAACTAGCGAGTCCCCTGTTACTACTGCTCACTTGTGCTTTGCGCGACCCTGTCCCACTGCAGAGCCAGCTGTGATATCACAGGCCTGGCTGCTGCTGGTATCTCCCCCTGACAGGCTAGCCCCCTTAACAGTATTCAAAACAATATACCTGTTTGAAAGGAGAACAGGCACAGGAGATTCCTGCACTACCTGCCTGCCTCTCCTGGTGGTCACTCATCTATCTATTTGAACCTGTGGTGTGACACCTCCCTGTAACTGGTATCTATCACACTCTCTGCCTTGTGTACGCAGTGCATCCTCCTGCTGTTCCAACCAAACAATGCAGTCTGGAGGAGCTGCAACTGGACATGCTTTCAGCAGACAAAGTTATCAGGGAGGTTAGATTGCTCCCTAACTGCCTTCACAGCAGCTCCTCCACAAACCACCTTCTGGTCGCAGTGACTGCACTTATGCAAATGTGACCTGCAACCGCCAATCACCTTTGCCGCTCTGCTGTCCTTACCTGGACTTTAAATCGTAGAATCCCTGTAGTGCAGAAGGAGGCCATTCAGCCTGTCGAGTCTGCACCGACCATAATCATACAAAGGCCCTATCTCCATAACCCCCAATATTTATCCAAGCTGGTGGCCCTGGATCAATTTAGCATGGCCAATATACCTAACCTGCACATCTTTGGACTGTGGGAGGAATCAGAGCATCCGGAGGAAACCCATGTATATACGAGGAGAATGTGCAACCTCCGCACAGAGCTGGGAATTGAACCCGGGTCCCCGGCGCTGTGAACCAGCAGTGCGAACCATTGTGCTACTGGACCTCAGAATTTTCTGTCCCCCTAGCCAAGCTGCTCCAGTAGAGCTGCAACTCTGGCATCTATCTAGCTATGTGGAAAATTGCCTAGCCATGTCCTGCAAACAGGAAACAGGACAAATCCAACCCTACCAGTTACCGCCTGTTCAGTCTATTCTTGGTCGTCAGTAAAGTGATGGAAGGGGTCATTAACAGTGCCATGAAGTGGCATCGACTCAGCAATTACCTGCTCATGTATTCTCAGTTTGTTTTATGCCAAGGTCACTTGGGGGAAGCAATAGTGTGGTGGTATTATCGCTAGATTATTAATCCAGAATCTTAGCTCATGTAGTGAGGACCTGGATTTAAATTCCGTCACAGCAGAAGGTAGAATTTGAATTCAATAAAGAATTAAGAATCTATCAACGACCATGAAACCATTGTAGAGTGTTGGAAAAACCCCATCAGGTTCACTATTCTCCTTTGGGGAAGGAAATCTGCCACCCTTACCTGATCTGGAACACAAGTGACTCCAGAGCCACAACAATGCGATTGATTCTCAACTGCCCTCGGGCAACTAGGGATGAGCAATAAATGCTGGCCAGCCAGTTACACCCATGTTCAATGAATTAATTAAAAAAAACTCTGCTCCTGACCTCACTACAACCAAACATGGACAAAAGAGCTGAATGCCAGAGGTGAGAGTGACTGCCCTTGACATCAAGGTAGCATTTGACTGACTATATCTCAAGGAGTGCCAACAAAACTATAGTCAATGGGAATCAGAGAGAAAACTCTCCACTGACTGGATTCATATCTGGCACAAAGGAAGATAGTTATGGTGGTTGGAGTTTAATCATCTCAACTCCAGGACATTATTGCAGGAATTCCTCAGGTTAGTGTCTTAAACCAAGCCATTTTAGTTGCCTCAATGATCTCCCTTCCACCATAAGTTCAGAAGTGGGGATGTTCACTGATGATTGCACAATATTCAGTATCATTCGCAACTCCTCAGATGTTGAAGCGGTCCATGTCCAAATACAGCAAGACCTGTACAATATTTAGGCTTGGCCTGTTCATCATCCAGAAGGAACAAGTCAGGAGTGTAATGGAATACTTTCCACTTGCCTGGATGAGTGCAGGTCAAACAATGCCCAAGTATCTCAATACCATCCAAGACAAAGCAATACGCTTGAATGGCACCCGATCCATAGACATAAACTCTCTCCAACACATCATGGATGTGGTGATCTATTTATATCCCCATTGATTTCAGCAGGACTGAAAGATGCCACCAGAAGGGTAGGTCAGATAATCCTACTCTTAGTTTCTGGAGTGGGAAATTCCATCCAATGTGTTTAGAAGTACTTGGCCGAGTGTAAGTGTTACAATCTGAACTCAGCATACAGGAAACAGCCAATGCAAAGCAATGATCCATCCCCTGTAGCACAATGCACAATTTTAATATGGCATTGCAACATTAAGTCAACCTTTATAGTCTTTATTAGTGGGGATGCAATTAGAATGTATGCGACATCAAAGGCTATTATACTATATAGCTTCAGAAGGAGTTTTTCAATACAGATGCATGGTATTACTAGTGTAAAGCAGGAATTGAATTGAATAATTTGCATTTTAACGTTAGCAAGAAGATGAATATCTTTTTCTTTGCGGCTGGAAAGCAAATTGTGGGGCATACACTCATGATGTTGTGACCTGTGCAATCAGATTTGCATGGTAAGCTTGTTTGCATTCTTTGTATGTCCCATATTCAATTCATGGGTTAGAAGTGTTCAATTTGAAATAATCTGAATTGGACCAAATACCTGCATCAACCTAAGGTCCCTGCTACTTGCAACTACAAATTATTGCTGAAAGAATACGCTGGAACAAGTTATTTATTAACTGTAGAGGTTAGAAGAGCAAGTAATTAGCCAAATTGGTTTTAGGTTTGATAAATTACTACTTTTTTATAGTGAAAGCTTATTCTGAAATATTCTAATTAGGCAGATATTATATTGAGTTGATAATATGAAGACCTGTACGATATGATGTTACTCTTCGCAGAGTGAACAGACAAAATCACTCAATGACGAAAAATGACACAACATGGTCCCAGTAGAATTTTCTAATTTGGACACTCCAACGGACTCCTCAGCATTATTTTTGAACCATATTAACTTTAATGAAAATTTTAATTAATTTTAATGAGGACTATTATCAGCTCAAAGGATGCTTCAGTACTGCCCATCATTGGCTTCTATCTCATTCTCTTAGCTTTCTTTTTCTTCCCTCCAGTGATAAGTGGCCACTGCCTTACAACTACCAAAAGTGCTGGTCAGGAAAACTTATTTTCTGTTGCAGAGAACGGGGACCCAAAAGAATTGTGAACGATAGTGTCAGCTGCAAGTAGCCTTTTGACAGGTTGTGTTATAATTTATGATGCAACATTGTGGTGTTTCATTTCTTTTGGGAGTGCATCACTTATTACATGCTGGGAAAATTTCGATGTACTCTGTTTTAATGTGGCAATCTATTCACTTATACTATGTGGGTTAATGGCTGCATTGGAATGGAAACTGCAGTTCTCGTCCCAGGGAATCACAGCACAATGTATTTACGAGTGAGAAATTATTTGTTCAGATGCCGGTTTTGGGTGATTGTCACATTAAATTCACTGAGCAGATACAGCCCTGGAAACAGTTTTTTTTGGGGTAGTTTGATGAATTAAGGCTGAAGGTGATTAAAAAGAGAGCGAATGAAATGTATCTCAAAAATAATTAGGAACAGTAATGCCTGTGCGGTGACTTGAGGAAAACCTTTGAAACAGAATAAAAGCGAAACCTTGTTAGGCCCTGTGATGACTCTCACACTTCACTTAATGAATGAAATAATTGCAAAAAAACCCAAGATCTATTGTGCTGTCTCAATGCACTCTTTACTTTCACTTCCTGAGCAATAATATTTGTTTGATTAATGATGTACATGATCGACAAAGATAAGATGGCGGATGAAAGGATGTGTTTACTTCCAATAAAGCTATTGAGTTACTTTAACAAGCAACATAGATTGGAATTTGCCTTCTTTCCTCCATGATCCAAGGGGTCAGCAAGATCCTTTCATTTGTGTCTCAATATTATTCCCCACATTTCCCCCCTCTCCAACCGCCAAAGAAATTCAACTATATTTAAATTTTCCTTCATTTCCTCCATGGAAATAAATATCTGATCAATTTGATTCTGCACAGGAGGTTGTTATGATTTAGTGCTGGCAATGATTTCAAAAGTGCAGAAGTAAGATAAATATTTACTGTAAATAATTAACAGAAATCTACTTTACGCATAGAAGCCATGTGCCAAATAGACCTTGAGGCCCGTCTGATATTAGAGTCATAGAGCTTTACAGCATCGAAACAGATCCTTCAGCCCAACTTGTCCATGCCGCCCTTTTATTTAAAACCCCTACACTAATCCCAATTGCCCGCATTTGGCCCATATCCCTCCATACCCATTGTACTCATGTAACTATCTATGTTAAGGGGACGCTTTAATACTTAGGATAAATTTTTGAACATTTTTCCTACCAAATCATTTCCGTCTATCATAATGCTAAGTATTATTTGTCTGCTGTAGTTTCTTAACATGATAAGATTGCTTATCCATAAGCATATTTGTGCAACTTCCTCCACCCCCCATCCCCTCAGCCACAGAGAACCCACTAGCACAAGAGTAGATTAGCTTAATCAGACATTGACTCTCGGTATTCCCTGACAATAATATGAACATCAGGGAGAAAGCTGTGCCAGTAGCAGTGACTCCCTTTAAAGTTATAGATCATGGTCATCATTGTCATGAATTCTTCATAAGCAAGAACGCATTCTTGGTGATATTAGTGGGCAAGTGTGGTAATGCTGCTATTAAAATAATAGGAGAATCTCATGTGAATATGTTGAATGCTCATGGTTAATATCACTGACAGTCATTTTAACCTTAAGGGTTAATGTTATAGAAAGTAAAGAAAGAGCATCATAGGGCAGCATAGTAGCAAAGGCAGCACAATGGCACAGTGGTTAGCACTGCTGCCTCATAAAGCCAGGAACCTGAGTTCAATTCCCAGCTTGGATCACTATCTGTGTGGAATCTGCACTTTCTCCCCATGTCTGCGTGGGATTCCTCTGGGTGTTTTGGTTTCCTCTCACATTCTGAAAGATGTGCTGGTTAGATGCATTGGCTATGCTAAATTCTCTGAATAGTTTACCTGAATAGGCGCCGGAGTGTGGCGACTCGGGGATTTTCACATTAACTTCATTGCAGTGTTAATGTAAGCCTACTTGTTTGTTTCGATTTATTATTGTCACATATATTAGTATACGGTGAAAAGTGTTGTTTCTTACCTGCTACACAGACAAAGCATACCGTACATATTGAAGAAAAGGAGGGGGTACAGAATGTAGTGCTAGGGTGTAGACAAAGATCAACTTCATGTGAGGTAGGTCTTTTCAAAAGTCTGATGGCAGCAGAGAAGAAGCTGCAAGTGATCTCAAACTTTTGCATCTTTTTCCTGAGGGAAGTAGGTGGAAGAGAGTATGTCTGGGATGTGTGGAGTCCTTGATTATGCCAACTGCAGGAAGTGCAGACAGTATCATGCTGAAGAGCTCAAAACCTGGGGCTGTGCGTGGTCTTTCCCGGGCACAGTCAATGCTAGAGTTCTAGAAGTCAGTGGTACATTCCAGCGCTCTGTATATAGTTATTCGAATAAATAGTTTATCATTTAAACCTGCTGGTTGCCAATCACTTTGATACTATACATTCCCCTTCCCTCCCCATGCCACCACACCACAAACCTGGAGTCTGTCTGTAGCCACATTGAGATAGGTTTTTCAGCTTGTCCTGCAAACTGAGTGGAAATGGGCTAGTCTGTGTCCTCTTTAAGGGTTTTCAACCTGAGTAAGTCAGTTTTGCACAGTGCTTGATTAAAGAAAGGAGCAGCTGGTGAGGTTAAAAGAAGTATTATTGAGGGCAGCAGAAAGTTTTGAGAATGTGAGCACAAACAGAAAGGAGAAGCAGTGAAACGTGTCTGGCTGACTTCGAAAGAGCCCTGGGAAGCAGAGGATGAAATAAATGATAGTGCTGAGTCTGAAATAAGGTCATGCAAGGCTGCACTGTTATATGAGGAGTGATGGGCAGTCTTATCTTAACGTGACTAGTCAGATCATGTCAGTACCATCAGCTTGCATAGCAACCTGGATGCAAGCTGGTGGTACTGATGTGTTATCCCATTTCTTCCTCTGCCTGTTAAATAATTTGTCAGGGAGGCTTTTTTTTTTAAATTTGATTTTGGCACAATGGTAAGCACTGCTGTCTCACAGCGCCCAGGACATGGGTTCGATTCCCGGCATGGGTCACTGTCTGTGTGGAGTCTGCCCATTCTCCCACAGTCCAAAAGATGTGCTGGTTAGGTGCATTGGTCATGCTAAATTCACACTCAGTGAAACAAACAGGTGCCAGAGTGTGACGATTAGGGGATTTTCATCGTAACTTCATTGCAGTGTTAATGTAAGCCTACTTGTGATACTAATAAATAAACTTGAAACCTTATTGTCATATGTATTGTGATACAGTGAAAGTTATTGTTTCTTGCCTGCTACAGACAAAAACATACCGTTCACAGAGTACATAGAGGAGAAGGAAAGGAGAGGGTGGAAAATATATTTTGCAGTTACAGATAGGGAGAAGAGAAACATCAGCTTAATATATAGTAGGTCCATTCGAAAGACTGGAGGCAGCAGGGGAGAAGCAGTTCTTGAGTCAATTGGTATGTGACCTCAGATTTTTGTATCTTTTCCCCATAGGAAGAAGGTGGAAAAGTGTGTGTCCAGGGTGTGTGGGGTCCTTGATTATGCTGGCTGCTTTGCTGAGGCAATGGAAAGTGTAGACAGGAGGCTGGTTTGCGTGATGGGTTGGGCTATATCCACAACCATTTGTAGTTTCTTCCAGGCTTTGTCACAGCAAGAGCCACACAAAGCTGTGATATGTCCAGAAAGGATGTTTTCTATGGTGCATCTATTAAAATTGATGAAAGTTGTAGTGGACATGGTGAATTTCCTTAGCCTCCTGAGAAAGTAGAGGCATCGGTGGGTTTTCTTAACTATAGGGTCACTGTGGAGGGACCAGAACAGGTTGTTGGTAATCTGAATATTAGAAACCTGAAGCTCTCGACCATTTCTACTTCATCACCATTGATGCTGTCAGGGGCAATTTCGCCACTACATTTCCTGAAGTCTCTTTCGTTTTACTTCTGTTTGACACTGAGGGAGAGATTATTGTCACCGCACAATTTTTCATCATTGGGAAGAGTCCTTGTGACCTGATGTCGATTTGCTATCTCAATATCTCCACTGTTGGTATAGAGATGTTGAGGTGCTATTAGAATGTATGCTGCCTTATTGTTGCACAGTTCTGTGAGACTCCAAGCCCCATGATAAAACAAAACACTTTCCCTTTAAGGCACTGCTGTGGAGGCCTTTAGGAAATGGGTTGACTGTCTGATTTCCTACATTCACATCCGCTAACTGTCTTTTGGGAGTGTAATTTCAACCAGCAACTGAGTGACTGTGTCTTAATTGGGGGTGATCACAGATGTTGAATCTATCCCGTGCTGATTCCTCCAGAGTGTGTACATTCCATTCATTTATTTTGTGTGACAAAAATCAACCCCAAATCATGAAAATATTTTTTAAATGGTAAGAGGGGTACTAGCAGGCATGGGAGCCTTAAAAGTGGATAAGCCCACAGGCCTGGATGGGATTTATTCCAGGCTGTTAAGGGAGGAGATCCTAAGGGCCCTGGAGTAACGTACAAATCTTTTCTAGTTACAGGTGAGGTGCCAGAGGACTGGAGGACTATTACATTGTCCCATGATTAAAAAAAGGGAAATAGTGATATACCAGGAAGTTACAGGCCAATCTGTCTAACCTTGGTGGTGGGGAAATTACTAGAAAGAATTCTGAGGGATGGAATATATTTGCACTTGGATAAACACGGATTAATAAGGGATCACCAGCATGGGGAAGATTGCGTTTGACAAATTTAATCAAATCTTTTGAGGAAGATGGAGGTAATGCATTTGATGTAGCCTGTACAGACTTTAGTAAGGCTTTGGATAAGGTCCCTCATGACAGACTGGTCAAGAAATTAAGGGCCCCTGGGATCCAAGGCAAGGTGGCACATTCAAAATTAGCTGAGAGGCAGAAAGCAGAGGGTGATGGTAAGTGGATGTTATTATGATTGGAAGTCTATTTCCAGTGGGGTTCTGCAGGATTCAGTGCTGGGACCATTGCTATTTGTGGTGTACATTAATGATGTACACCACAAATGTGTGTGTGTGTTTGTGTGTTTGTGTGTGTGTTATGGGAGGGATATGATCAAGAAGTTCACTGATGAGATTAAAAATTAGTAGGCTGTTGAATACTCAGGAGGATAGCCAATAGCTCAAGATATTGATGGACTGGTCAACTGGGCAGTGTGATGTCAAATGGAATCCAACTCGGAAGTGTGTGAGCTAATGCTCTTGGGGAGGGCTAAAAAAGGCAAAGGCACATATAATGAATGGCAGGACCATGAAAAGTACTTGTGATCAGAGCGACTGGAGTGCATTTCCAAGGGTCGCTGAAGGTAGCAGGGCAGTTAGGTAAGGTAGTTAAGAAGGCTTATGGGATACTTGCTTTAATTAGCTGAGGCATAGAATACAAAAGCAGAGAGGTCATTCTGGAACTGTACAGAACACTGGTAAGGCTACAACTAGAATAGTGTGTGTAATTCTGGTCACCACATTGTAGAAAGGATGTGATTGTATTGGAGAAGTTGTAGAGGAGACTTATCAGGATTCTGCCTGTGCTGGAGGGTCTGAAGAATGAGGAATGATTGATTAGACTGGGGTTGTTTGCCTTGGAGCAGCAAAGTTTGTGACGGGACCTGATAGGAGAATATAAGATTCTGAAGTGATTAAGTGCTGCAAATGTCAACAAATCTACAAAGATACTTTACCTGCTGGGGTTTCAGTGAAATAGAAAATTAAACGGAAGAGCAATAAAATTTAGTTCTATCAGAAACTACAATATATTGGATGAAATAGGCTTTGTATAGGCTTGTACTCGTTAGAGTTTAGAAGAATGAGGGGAGATCTCATTGAGACGTATAAGATGATGAATGGGATGGATAGGATAGAGGTGGAGAGACTCTTCCCGCTCAAAAAGACAGTAGGACTAGGGGGCACAGCCTCAAGATAAAGGGGAGGCGGTTTAGAACGGAGTTGAGGAGGAACTTCTTCACTCAAAGGGTGGTGAATCTCTGGAATTCTCTGCCCGTTGAAGTGGTGGAGGCTGCCTCGCTAAATATTTTTAAGAAGCGGGTTGATGGGTTCTTGATAAGAGAGGGGATTAAGGGTTATGGGGAGAGGGCGGGAAAGTGGAACTGAGCCACAACAGATCAGCCATGATCTTATTGAATGGCAGGGCAGGCTCGAAGGGCTAGATGGCCTACTCCTGCTCCTATTTCTTATGTTCTTATGTTCTTATGAAATAATGCACAATTTGGTAACAACTAACATGGAGTCACTTTGCTCTATGTACCCTCTTCATGTCCATCTCCTCAACAGCACTATTTGTTTGATTATGGTTAACATGACAATTCATAACATAAGAACATAAGAAATAGGAGCAGGAGTAGGTCATCTAGCCCCTCGAGCCTGCCCCGCCATTCAATAAGATCATGGCTGATCTGTCGTGGCTCAGTTCCACATTCCCGCCCTCTCCCCATAACCCTTAATCCCCTCGCTTATCAAAAACCCATCAACCCGCGTCTTAAAAATATTTAGCGAGGCAGCCTCCACCACCTCAACGGGCAGAGAATTCCAGAGATTCACCACCCTTTGAGTGAAGAAGTTCCTCCTCAACTCCGTTCTAAACCGCCCCCCCTTTATCTTGAGGCTGTGCCCCCTAGTCCTACTGTCCTTTCTGAGCGGGAAGAGTCTCTCCACCTCTAAGATGGCAGCCGTGGGGTATTTCTTCTATCCACTCCTGTTGTTGATTTCAGACCCACTTCTAATTAGCTACCCATTGAGAGAGAGCTGCAATCTCAATAAAGTGTCAACTTTTTTCCTCTGCATGCACTCTGAAAACAGATTGATTTTGACAATCCCTATCCTGAGTAAGCGTGTGTGATAAAAACCGATGAATAAAATTCAGAATCTGTTTGTGAATCAGTGCAGTGAGGTAAAGTAATTAGCCATCATCCACAATGGACCATAGGCAACACTCTCTGTTAGAGAGAGACAAGTGGCTATATAGCTTGAGGGGCACCATGCACATCAAGCAAGTTAAGGAGCCAGGACTCCATGAATTATCACAGCTACATGGGGGTTGAACCCATACCATTAGCATCATTCGGCACCACATATTAGCCAATTGAGCTAACCAGCAATACAGTGTGATGTAGAAAAGAGGAGGACAGTTTCAACTCATATAATAGCTTGCTGACTTAGCCAAATGATGACTAGTACTTTCCCATTGCTCAATCTTTCTATTATTCTTTATGGGTCTTTAGTTCCCATTCTAACCCTTCCTACATGCACATATTCTGTATTGCTGAATAAGGGAGACTGTAAGTCCTAGTGCTATGATTTCTTGCCAAAAATAACATTTTTATTTCAAGATTATTTTTCTCAAAAGCCAAGAATAATATTCTAAGGAATTGAAATCAATGGTACGACCGTTGACTGGAATTTCTTCACTCTGCCCAATTTTAATTTTCTTAAATCATATTACAAACATTAGTTCAGAGCCAAAAAAAAATCAAGACTCATGAAAAAACCACAATCTGTTTTTACGTTACTGATTTAAAGTTTTGGGGAATGGCATTTTAGGATTTTTAAATTTGAAATAATCTCAAAATAAAGTTTATTTTGAACGCAATTTTGATGACATTGTCTTCACATTCCACACCTCTATTTATATATAATGAGGTAGCTTTTCAATACAACCACATGACTGTGTTTGGTGTAATTACTGATTGGTTAAAATGAAGTGGATTTTCCTGCTTGGATCCATTTCAGCAATGGCCAGGGATAACCAAGATTAACATTTACAGATCATGACTGTGATCCTGACTACTGATCTGTAACTGCATTACAAGACAATTGCTCTTTCATATAGTTATCTATATGTAAAAGAAAAACGTACAAACTTTCTCCTGTTGGCAAACCTGAAATTAATTTATTCCCTGATGATCTGAATTGTACTTTGCATGTTGCGTAATTGAACACCAATGACCCCTAGAATGGGAGCAAACTTACTGCAGCAATTAGACTCCAGGGATTCCATTCGCACTGAATGTTCCATACAAATAGAATATTCCAAAGAGTCTGAAATAAAAGCAATCTTTACTGCAACAACTGAATGGTTATTGGACATAACATCAAAGATGAAGGGCCATATTTCCTCTGTCAGAACATTCATAAATTCATAAGATATAGGAACAGAATTCAGCCCATTGAGTCTGCTCTGCCATTCAATCGTGGCTGATATGCTCCTCATCCCCATTTTCCTGCCTTTTTCCCATAATCTTTCAACCCATTACCAATTAAGAATCTGTCTAACTCCTCCTTAAATTTACTCACTTTTATAAGTTCATAAGATGTAGGAGCAGAACTAGGCCATTTGTAAAGGTTCATTATCAATAAAAACCAAGTTAAGTAATCTGTCCTGAAATATCTGTTCCTTTTTGGGGCTGAAGGTAGGTTTACTGGCAGTGTCAGAACTGGGAAATATGATGAAACTCTTTTTCTAGTCCAAGCCTTTTACTGTGTAGTCTACTTCTGCACTGTCAGGATTCTATGATTCTAGATCACTTGTCTCTGGGGTACACGTCTGGTGGAATCCTGGTTCCGTTGCAAATCCCGCCAGTTACATTTTACCGATTGCCAGGGCTGTATATACTCACTACTGTGTTAAAGTCATAGGTGAGGAAAAACTGATGGGTTGCATATCACACACTGATCCTCCTCTGCCCATTTTCCACCACTGCTGAAACTTCACACCAGTCCTAATTACTTTGACACATAATGTGATACAAATATTTGCTCATCATACTTCTTTCCACTTTCCTTCCATTCACAAATTTCAACAGTCAGAGTCAAGATTCACTTGTCTTGTTGTGAACAGCTGCAGCCATGATGTGAGGAAAGTTTTTAACCAAATGCCAGTTCATCGAGGTCAGCATTGACCTAGAGTTTCAGAAACAAAAGCAGATCCAGTTCTATCAGCTGACCTATTTCCCCCAAGTGCATATCATTATCACTTGCTTAGATCCATGTTGTGTTTGCATGCCCCTTCATAATTGATGACCATATTTGAAAAGGGAAGACTCACAGTCCCGCACCATGTTGGTATCAGTTGAAAACCATTTGAATTAACACTACTCAAGCATAAAGAGGGTAATTTTCCAACTATGCACAGAATCTTATTCAAAGTGAAAATCATGGATTCCCATGAGTATCTGAAACATATTTTTGATGGGTCCCTTGCCGCTGATGTATACTCAGAAAATTTCTTTATTTTTAGATAGTCCAATAAGATGGTATTGTCTGAAAGGTTACATGAGAGTTTAGTTCTTTGGGGGGAGAAGTTAGTTGTTGTCGCAATGGGGGAGGTAGTGGCATAATGGTAATGTCACGGGATTAGTAACCTAGTAGGCCCAGGCTAATGTGCTAAGGACACAGATTCACACCCCACAACCGTAGCTGGTAGAAAGTAAATACAATTAATAAAGCTGGAATTAAAAGCTATTTTAGTGGTGATGATGAAACAATTGCTGATTGTTTTAAAAACCCATGTGATTTATCAGTACAACTTTAAGGAAGGACATCTGCCATTTTTACCTGGTCTGGCCTACATGTGACTTCAAACTCAGGGCAATGGGGTTGATTCTTAAATGCCCTCTGAAATGGCCTAGCAAGCCACTCAGTTATATCAAACTGCTATGAAATCTATATTGAAAGAAACTGGAAAGACCATCCGGCATTAACCCAGTCATGGAAAAAGACAACAGCAAACCCAACCATGTCAACCTTGCAAAGCTTTCATTACTAACACCTGGGGGCTCTCCCAGGACTTTCTCATAATCTAGTCATGCAACACCCTCACCAAATCATACCTTACAGACAATGTCCCAGATATCACCATCTCTGGGTTTATCTTGTCTAACCAGAGGACAGACCCATCAGAGGTGCAGCACAGTGGTATAGTCAGAAGGAAACAGCCCTTGGAGTCCTCAACTTTGATCTTAAACCCATGATGCCTCATGGCATCAAGCCAAACATGGACAATGAAAGCTCTTTACCGCCTACCGCTCTCTATCTGATGAATCTGTACCCCTCCATGTTAAACACCATGTGAAAGAAGAACTGAGGGTGACAATATACAGAATGTACTCTGATTTTTTTTTGATATGATACTCTCTTCCACCAGAAAAAAGATAGATAAGTCTGAGATCACGTACCAACCGACTCAAGAACAGCTTCTTCTTACTGCCATCAGACTTTTGAATGGACCTACTTCATATAAGTTGATCTCTGTCTACATTCTATCTATAACTGCAACACTATATTCTGCAGTCTCTCCCTTCCTTCTCATCATGTACTCTATGAATAATATGTTTTGTCTATATGGCGCACAAGAAACATTATTTTTCTCTGTAGCCCAACACATGTGACAATAATAAATAAAATCAAAATAAAATGAAATCAAAATGAAATCACATTAACCTGTCTGCTGCAGATGCATCTATCCATGACAGCATTGGTACTGACCACTATAAATTTCTTGTGGAGCCAAGTCCTGCCTTCACACTGAGCTTTATTCCTTCCATTGTGCTGTGTGGCTTTACCACCATGCTGGACAGGAGATGGTGATATCTGAATTCATAAAAATCTGGAACTAAAGGTCTAATGATGACCTTTGATTATTGTTAAAAACCCTCTGGTTCATTAATTTATTTTAGGGAAGAATACCTGCTGTCCTTACCTGGTCTGGCATGCATATAACTCCAGATCTACAGCAATGTGGTTGGTTGACTCTCGAATGTCCTCAGGGATGGGCAATAAATGCTGGCCAGACAGCAATGCTCACATTCCACGAACGAGAAACTAAATCCATGTAAACTTTGTCAGTGACGGAGTTTGGTAAGGAGGTCTACCCTTCCGTTTGCTTTTTCTAACTTTTTCACCCTGCAGGAATTGATTCTTTGTCCACCACAGGGAAAGATGCTAGCTATTTGGTAACTATTTGAGAGGAGATTAAGATCTGTTTCTGTCCCAGGATTAAAAAAAACGAATTTGTGGGATGATCAATAAAATACATAAAATAAAAATAAAAATTGAATATAGTAATTAGGCAATGAATTAAAACACAAAGATGACAAGACTGGTAGTACTGAAGACTTACGCTCCAGAACGAGCTGTGTCCTAGCCAAACTATTCCAATATAACTATGATAGCGACATCAATATGGTGATGTGGAAAATTGTCCAGCTATGTCCTGTCCACAAAAAGCAGAACAAATTTAACACTGACAATTACTGTCCCATCAGTGTACATTCAATGGCCAGGAAAGTTATGGGATGTCATCAACTGCATTATCAAGTATTGCTCACTCAGCAATAACTTATTCACTTATGCTCACTTCCGTCTCTGCCAAGGTCTCTCAGCTCCTGAAAACAGTGCAGCCTTGGTTCATAAATGGAGAAAAGAGCTGAACTCAAGAGGTGAGGTGTGAGTGATTGCTTTGATACCAAGGCAGCATTTGACTGAATTTATCATTAAGGGCCTAGTATAATGGTAGTCACTGAAAATCAGGTGGAAACCTTTCCAACGGTTGGAGTTATAACTAGGACAAAGAAAGGTGGCTATGATTGTTGAAGGTCAATTATCTCAGTCCTGGGACATCACTGCAGGAGTTCCTCAGAGTAGTGTCTTCGACCCACCCTTCTTTAGTTGTTTCACCAACGATCTTCCCTCCATCACAAAATCAGAAATAGAGATATTCATGAATAATTGCACAATCTCAGCAGCTCTCCAACAATACTGAATCTGAGTATCTCCCCTTGATATTCAAAGCATTACCATGACTAAATCCCCCACTATCAACATCCTGTGGGCTATCATTGAATTGAAAGCTGAGGTTTGACAAAGGATCATCTGGACTCAAAATGTCTGCTCTTTTCTCTCCTTATAGATGCTGCCATATCTGCTGAAATTCTCCAGCATTTTCTCTTTTGGTTTCATCTCCTTCCTTGTAGTTTCTTGAGGTCTTGCTCAGAGCAGGAGCCAGAGTAAGCTGTGATACATCTGGAAAAAATGCTTTCTGTGGTGCACTTGTAAAAGTTGGAGAGAGTCACAGTGGACATGCCAAACTTCCTTAGCCTCCAGAGAAAGTAGAGGTGTTGGTGCTCTTTCTTAAGTATGGTGTCAGTGTGGAGGGAGCAGGACAGGTTATTGGTAAGCTAGACACCTAGAATCTTGAAATTCTCGACCATTCCCACTTCATCCCCAATAATGTGGACAGGAGCATGTCTTCCACTACACTTCCTGAAATTGATGACTATCTCCTTCATTTTACTGACATTGAGGGAGAACTTATTGTTGTGGGAACATTTCACCAGATACTCTATCTCTTTCCCGCACTCCATTTCATTATTGTTTGTACCCCATCTCATCTGGCTATGCCATGATCGATCTGTTCAAAGAGTTGCTGTAGATAGAGTAAAATCATTGGCTATGCTGTTTCATGGAATCCTTACAGTGCAGGAGTCCATTCTGCCCATAGAGTCTGCACTGACAACATTCCCACCTGGGCCCTATCTCCATAACTCCACATATTAGCCCTAGCCAGTCACCCTGACGCTAAGCGGCAATCTAGCATGGCCAATCCATCTAATCTGTACATCTTTCGACTGTGGGAGGAAGCCTGAGCATCCAGAGGAAACCCACACAGACACAGGGGGAATGTGCAAACTCCACAGACAGTCAGCCAAGGTCAGAATTAAACCTGGGATCCTGGAGCTATGAGGCCACCATGCTGTTTTGTTTCTGAGGTTCCGATTTGCAATTATGTTTGCAATGGCATATTTAAATGACTTTCTAGCAAATGTTGGAGTAATTTTACATTGGAAAGAGCCAGACACAAACCATTGTTATTTATGGTGTTAGTCACAGGTGGCAAATCTGGAAATTCTGGCCCCATAAGCAATGCCTCCCGTACTTGATAATTCATTACTTATAAACATTAGAGTACCTGTATATTTTATTTTATATATAGTATCCATACATATTATTTTATCACATCAGTCGCAGTAAGAAATCAACTCATACAAGAATCTTAAAAATAAAATTTGTAATTTGCATTGCAAGTGTTAAGACAAAACACTTAGTTTGGCAAGCTTATGATTCTATTACGATCATTTCCAAAATAACACAATAGCACATTAAAATAAAGAACTTATTCAAAAAAATTATTTGCAAAGCAGTCTTGCAGATTTTTTTGTGAACCAAATAATTTCTTACCACCATAAAATTAATCTATAAAGCAATTGTTAATGAACCATGACTTCAGATGCCAGATGAATGGATGCTCCTGGGAGCTTATACTGTTCAACAGTTGGAGATTTGAGATGAATCAGATTCCAGAGTTTGTGAACGACACTGACAATCAGGGTATTGTGGTGAATATAGTTTGGTGAGCTCCCTGATGACCGTTCATTATCATTTAAATACAGTGCATCATTGCATTTTCAGGGAGTTGTCAGACAGGTTCAGTTCCAAGAACACCCAGAAACATTCTACTCTGGAAACTCTATTTTACACCCATTGTATTCACTGCCAAGAAAGCTTGTGTTACAGCACATCTGATATCTGCACTGAAGTAAACTACTGGGAGGAAGGGAGACCAACCATTGTTAGTAAATTCACTATAAACAGATGCCAGAAAACTGAAGTAAAAATAGAAAATACTGCAATCTCAGCACGCCACTGAGGATGTGTGCATGAGTCAGAGAAGTTAATGTTTCAGATGTCGACCCACTGTCAAAACTGGACAAACTATAGGTGGACGACATTTAAAGTGTTTAAAATTTGGATAACATTTAAATGTTTGAAGGAGTTCAGAACAGGTTTACACAAATGGTTTCAGGGATGAGAAACAGCAGTCATGAATAGATTGGAGAGCTTGGGACTGTTCTCCTTGAAGAGAAGAAATGTTAGAGGAAGTTTGATAGAGATGCTCAAAATCATGAGGGGGCTGGACAGAGTAGATAGGGCAAAACTGTTCCTGCTCAAAAAAAAATGTCTTCCACAACACTTCCTTAAAGTGCTTTGCAAAAGAAGCAAAAGTGATATGAGAAAATTTTTTTCACACAGTGAATGGTTTCAATCTGGAAAGCATTGCTTGGAAATGTGATGAACATAAGAACATAAGAAATAGGAGCAGGAGTAGGCCATCCAGCCCTTCGAGCCTGCCCCGCCATTCAATAAGATCATGGCTGATCTATCGCTGTTCAGTCCCACTTTCCCGCCCTCTCCCCATAACCCTTAATCCCCTCTCCTATCAAAAACCCAGGTGACCCACTGTAACAAATTTCCAGGCTGTTGACCGGAGGTCCTGGTGCTCTGTTCATAGCAAACACGAATGCTGCTCTGCCTTGTTGTGGCCTTGGTGGAGAAGTTAGCGTTCCACCAGATTCAGATCCTGGCCAGTAGGTTTATTGGCTATTGCTGCCTCTCTTTCTGATGACAAGATGATCCACGGGTGACATGGAAACAGAAAATAGGTGCAGGCATAGAACATTCAGCCTTTCAAGCCTGCACCACCATTCAATATGATCATGGCTGATCATGCACTTTCAGTATCCCACTCCTGCTTTCTCTCCATACCCTTTGATCCCTGTAGCCACAAGGATCATGTCACTCTCCCTCTTGGACATATCTAACGAACTAAACCCAACAGCTTTCTGTGGTAGAGAATTCCACAGGTTCACAACTCGCTGAGTGAAGAACTTCTCTCTCATCTCAGTCCTGAGTGGCTCACCCCTTATTCTTAGACCTGAGTCCTAATTCTACACTTCCCCAAACGTTGGGAACATTCTTCCCGTATCTAGCCTCTCCAGTCCCATCAGGGTTTTGTATGTTTCTATGAGATGCCCTCTTATTCTTCTAAATTTCAGTGGCTATAAGCCCAGTCAATCCATACTGTCTTCATATATTAGACCTGCCATTCCAGCAGTCAGTCAGGTGAACCTTCACTGCACTCCCTCAATAGCAACAATGTCCTTCTTCAGATTAAGAGAGCAAAACTGCACACAAATACTCAAGTTGTGGCCTCACCAAGGCCATATGTAACTGCAGCAACAGTAAGAAGTCTCACAACACCAGGCTAAAGTCCAACAGGTTTATTTGATAGCAAACACCACTAGCTTTTGGAGCGCTGCTCCTTCGTCAGGTAAGCGGGAGTTCTGTTCACAAACAGGACATACAAAGATACAAACTCAATCATAACTGCATCAAGACTGCAGCAAGACATCCTTACTCCTATACTTAAATTGACTGGCTATGAAGGCCAGCATACCACTAGCTTTCCGAACTGCCTACTGTACCTACATGCCAGCCTTCAGCAAATGTTCCGCCATGACACTCAGGCCACGTTGCACTTTCCCTTTTCCTAAACTGCCATCATTCAGATAATAATCTTCCTTCCTGTTTTTGCCACCAATTTGGATAACCTCACATTTATCCATATTATGTTGCATTTGCCAAGTATTTGCACCACTCAGCCAGCCTGTCCAAGTCACTCTGCAGCCTCTTAGCATCATCCTCACAGCACATACTGCCACCCAGCTTAGTGTCATCTGCAAATTTGGAGATATTACATTCAATTCTTTTGTCCAAATCATTAATGTATCTTGTGAATAGCTGGGGTCCCAGCACTGAATCCTCATTAGTCACTGTCTGCCACTCTGAAAAGGACCCGTTTATTCCTGCTCTCTGCTTCCCGTCTGTCAACCAGTTCTCTACCCATGTCAATACATTGCCCCATGAGCTTTAATTTTGGTCACTAATCTCTTGTGTGGAACCTTGTCAAAAGCCTTTTGAAAGGCCAGATGCACAACATCCACTGGTTCATTCTCGTCCACTCCACTGGTCCCATTCTCAAAAAATTCTGGAAGATTTAAGAAGCGTGATTTCCCTTTAGTGAATCCTTGGACTGATCCTGTCACTACTTTCCAAATAATCAATTTTTGCATCCTTAATAATTGACTCCAGCTTTTTCACCAACACAAATGTCATGCTAAGCTGCCAATAATTCCCCGTTTTCTTTCTCCCTCCTTTTTTAAAAAGTGGGAATACATTAGCTACCCTCCAATCCATTGGAACTTGATCTGGAAAATGATCACTAATATGTCCACTTCCTTGAGTACTCTGGGATACAGAGCATCAGGCATGGGGACTGATTGGGTTTTAATCCCAGCAATTTCCTCAATACAACTTCCTGACTAATAAGGATTTCCTTGAATTCCTTCTTCATGCTAGATCCTCTGTCCATTAATATTTCTGGAAGGTTATTTGTGTTCTCCTTAGTGAAGACAGATCCAAAGTATTTGTTTAGCTGGTCAGCCATCTCTTTGTTGCCCATTATGAATTCACCTGATTTTAACTGTATGACATTTATCTTCACCAGTTCTTTTCTCTTCACATATTTATAGAAGCTTTTGCGGCCTGTTTTGATGCTTTCTGCAAGCCTACTCTCATATTCTATGTTCCCCTTCTGAACTAAACCCTTTATCCTCCACTACTGGATTTTAAATTTCTCCCAGTCCTCAGGGTTGCTGCTTCTTCTGGTCAATTTATAAGCTTTTTCTTTGGCTTTAACACTATCCCTGATTTCCCTTGTAAGCCATGGATGAGTCACCTTCCCCATTTTACTCTTATACCAGACAGGGGTTTACAATTGTTGAAGTTCATCCATGTGTTCTTTAAATGTCTGCCATTGCCTATCCACTATCAACCCCTTAAGTAACCTTTGTCAGTTTATCCTTGCCACTGAATATCTCATAACATCGAAGTTAGCTTTCCTCAAGTTCAGGACCACTAGTCTCAAATTTAACTGTGTCATTTTTCATCTTAATGAAGAATTCTACCATATTATGGTCACTCTTCCCCAGAGGATCTCGCACCACAGGTTGCTAATTAATCCTCTCTCATTACACAATACCCAACCTAGGATGGCCTGCTCTCTTGTTGGTTCCTTGACATATTGGTTGAGAAAACCATCCCTTATACATTCCAAGAAATCCTCCTCTATCGCCTTGCTACCAGTTTGATGCGTCCAATTAATGTGCAGATTGAAGTTACCCATAATAACTGTTGTACCCTTACTGCACGCATCTCTAATTACCTGCTTGATCTCATCTCCAACTTCATTACTACTGTTTGATGGTCTGTACACAACTCCCGCTCACATCTTTTGTCCTTTGATGTTCCGCAGCTCCACCCATACAGATTCCACATTGTCCAGGTTAATGTCTTTCCTTACTATTGCATTAATCTCCACTTTAACCCATCCCCTTTCCTTTCCGTCTATCTTTCCTGAATATTGAATATCCCTGGATGTTGATCCTTGTTCACCCCAGAGCCAAGTCTTCGTGATCCTAATTATATCATATCCATTAATGACTGGCTGTGTACTTTATTCATCCACCTTATTACAAATGCTGCTCACATTGAGACACAGAGCCTTCAGGCTTTTTTTTTGGCATTTATTGACCTCTTCGAATTATGATATAATGTGGCACTTTCGATTTTTGTCTTTTGTTTCTCAGCCATCCACTTTTCCCCTTGCTGCCTTTTGTTTCTGTCCCCACTTTATTTCCCTCTGATTTCCTGCATCGGTTCCCATCCCTTGCCACATTAGTTTAAACCCTCCCCAACAACATGCAAATGCTCCCCCAGGACATTGGTTCCAGTCCTGCCCAGGTACAAACTGTCTGATTAGTACAGGTGCCACCTCCCCCAGACCCGGTTTCAATGTCCCAGGGATTTGAATCCCTCCCGCTTGTACCATCCCTCAAGTCACATGTTCATCTTAGCTATGCTGACATTCCTACTCTGACTTCCATGTGGCATTGGTAGTACTGGTGCTCATGTAATGACAAGCACATGCAGTTTATCATTACATGTGGAGCATAGGAAGAGTGTGAAAGAAAATTGGTGCCAATTGCAGGTACGTTGACCTGCTTATTGCCTCATGTGGCCGCACTGCGTACTCCAGAGAGAATATGTATCCATTTACCCAGTGATAACAATTCAGGGGATCTTTGCAACATCAATTTTGGCAGCTCATTTTTTTAACATCCCGCGAACCACCTGAGGGTTGTAACCACTGGTTTGATAATTATTTCAATAGAAACAATCTGCATGGTTGTTGGGAAGAGAGAAGAGAAAGGCATTAAGTCCCAGTGGTCACCTGGAGAGCCGGTACAGATATGATGAGCTGAATAGCCTCCTTCCACGCTGTAACAATTCTGTGATTCTGTGAAAATGGATCAGAACAAAAGGAAGGGGGAAAGGAAAAGGTGATGAACACACACACGGACAGGCACAGACACATGGATATGCGCACTTGTGTAAATGTGTACACAAATTTTCCAGTCTTTCCTGTTGGCAGGATTTTCCAGCTCCAGATCCCATCACCAGTGGTCTGTCTCCACGGCTGTGAAACAGGGCATATGGAAAATCCTGTCCATGATATGCCCAGCACATGCATAATACATACATACACACACAAAAAAGATAGAGAGATATCAATGATCTACAAAGTACTTAAATGGAAAACAAGATAGTTTAATTGCTGGAATGATATTAACATGTCACAACAGAAGACATAATGAGAGAGATTAAAGGCACCTCTGTGACACAGAATATATGAATATGTAAAACAGTGGGGTTGAGGCAGGTAAATTAAGCAAGAAAGCTGGTGAAGCAGAATAGGTTTTTGCAGACCAAGAGCAGGCGAGAAGGAAAAAAACAGAATGAAAGCCATATGGGGGAGATGTAGCCTGCTGTCCTTAATATTGTGACAGATTTACTTCCTTTTCAGATATCCCTATCAAAATAATGATAAGCATTCACTGCTATTTATGTGTATATGGTACAGCAACTTCAGGCAAGGGCCTGGTGAAATGCCAATCTCCTAAAGTTGCTATTTTAATTGTGTTGCTCCACTTCTTCAAAGCAGCATTTTGCTATCTGCCTCACCATTGACATATATTAAATGGTATGCAGTTGCTGCATTTCTATGAGAAATATTATTTAAACTTGATGCAGGTATTTAGGGCTAGTAATTAAAAGCAAACACACTTTTTAATAATACGATATGTCATAATGATTGCCAATCTTCCCTAGTATCAAAAAATAATCAATTATGCATGGAGTTTTTCTCATGAAGCTTTCCACTCACCACATTGGAGAACTTGCCTCGGAACTCTCTCTAGGTATCGTTCCCTCTCAGATGGCTTCAACAAAGATCCACCTCCAGGATCTTCATTTACCTTCAGTCTCATTGTCAGAGATTGCTTTCCTCTGCATCTCAGTGTCCACTCAAGCTTCGCCTTCCAAGCACACTTTCAGATCTTTGGCCATTCCAAGCAAAACACCACTGTTCCAAAAGGTTTGCAGTAAGGAGCCAACATCTTTTGGCTGTCTTCTTGAAACTTCAGGAATTCATAGAATCATACAATGCAAAAGGCGGCTATTCGGCCCATTGAGTCTGCACCAACCACAATCCCACCCAGGCCCCATTGCCATGACGCCATGCATTTACTACCTTAGTCCGCCTGACATAAGGGGCAATTTAGCATGGTCAATCCACCTAATTTACACATCTTTGGACCGTGGGAGCAAACTGGAACACCTGGAGGAAACCCATGCAGACATGGGGAGAATGTGCAAACTTCACTCACACAGGAATTGAACCCAGTCCTTGGTGCTGTGAAGCAGCAATGCTAACCACTGTGCTACTGTGCCACCTCTCTTTGGCTTGGGACCTTCATTTTTATTTCCCTGTCCCCCTCCCCATGTCCTGCTCCCTGAGACACCTTCACCCGAATGAAGCTGTGATTTTAGGTCACCTGCTTTTCACGCCATTTGACTCCTATCCTTCTATGCAGACATGCAGGGCCAGTTCCTGACCTGAAGAATGGAAGAAACCGTGACTACAGTCAAGCGGCCAAATCCTGGCTGGCACATGCATGATAGTCCTGAACCATGTAAGAAAAAAATGTGAATTGTGTATGTGCAGTCATTTCCCAGCTAGTGCTTGGGCAGAAGGCCCTAAACTCCAACCTGTTTGCTGATTTAAAAGTAAGGTAAATATCTGCATATCATCAAAAAAGATGGTTAACAAATGAGATTTGGCATATCTGTCTGTCTTAGCCAGCATCTTGTCCAGCTTGTTTCTGAATGTGTAAGTTTTGAATGGTATGAATCCGCAATCACCACACAAGCTGATAAAGTGATCCAGGACCCTCTGTTATCCTAGGAGAAGAGAGAGACTAGAATGGATGTATGTAATCTGGAGCTTAGAAGAATGAATGGTGCTGTCACTGAAACATGTTAAATTCTGAGAGGCTTTGAAAAAAGTAGATGCTGAGAAACTGATTTCCCCAGAAGATTCTACAACGAGGAACCAAAATCTCAGCAACAAGATAGCACTGAAATGGAAAGAAATTTCTTCACTCAGAATGTTGCGAAACTGGAATTCCCTACTCCAAAAGTCAGTAGAATCATGGAAGAATCCCTACAGTATTGAAGGAGACCATTCAGCCCATTGAGCCTGCACCTACAACAATCCCATCCTATCTCTACAAGCCCACATAGTTATCCTGCTGCTCCCCCCAAAACAAGGGTCAATTTAGCATGGCCAATCCACCTAACCCCACACACATCTTTGGACTGTGGGAGGAAATCAGAGCACCTGGAGGAAACCCATGCAGACAAGGAGAGAATGTGCAAACTCTACACAGAGACCCAAGCCAGTGACCTAGCAAATCCCTTTTTGCTGAGATTTTGGTTCCTAGTTGTAGAATCTTCCAGGGGAATCGGTTTCTCAGCATCTGGATCTCTGGTGCCGTGAGGCAGCAGTGCTAATCACTGTGCCCCCGTGCCCCCTCTAGATGCTCAGTTATTGAGTATATTCAAGACTGAGACGGATTGCATGTTTGGGAAATAAGGGATAGGGTGGGAAAGGTTACATGTAGCTTCCCAGTGTTAGTAGCAGTTAAGTCATTGTGGGAAGAGTGAATCAGGTGGAACACGCTGCAAGTGCGAAAACTGGGAAACACTGTCTTTTGTGCTGGAACCAATTTTTACCATTTTTGGTAAGATCTTGCTTTGATATCACTAAGTACATGCTTATTGAAGCAAAAAAGAGACTGGGGATAGCTTAATTCTCAGGGCTCTTTTAGCTGTCATTGACCAACTTCCAACCTGTTTGTAATGAGAAGTCAAAGGGAACTCCTGCCAATCCAGAGACTGTTCGCCAACAGGATCAGTTGCTGGGCCATCCTGCAGGGGTTTCACAATCAGTGACGGAGTGGTATACTATTTCTTTGTGGGATCTAAAAGATCATTCTCAGTCTAGTTCATCCCTCTGGCCAGAGGCTGGGAATCCTGTAGCAAGTGTTATAATTCAGGTCAGAAACTCAAAAATGTTTTATGAAGCCCATTGAGATCATAAGTTTTGTACTTTGAATTTGGCTAGAGTGAGAATAAGATATTTCACTTCGAAATGATTCAAATGACCCATCAGGGAGCTTTTATCCAACAAAATTTATTTAAGAATACAGTTAACATATATAGAAATTCAATTAGCAATTACCTTTATTAATTACAATGAAAAAACAATGATATTGTATAGCCCTTAACAAGTATATAAAGTGTTCCAATCAAATAAACTTGCCTATACAAAACTCTCACCACAGGTTTAGTTGAGAAACTACAAATGCTCATGTGATGATGGGACTTAGTTCCTTTATTGAATGCTGCAGCTCTCTTGATGTATACATAGGCAAGTTTGGAGTCAGAACAGCTTCTCAAAACACCAGGGAGAGAGAGGGAAAGGCACTCGGTACTGACTCGCAATCCACCAACAGCAGAATTTTTACTCCAGGAAGCCTTGCTTCCAGCTGGCGAGCAGAATTTCCAATACCAGGGAGAGAGAGAGAAACACTGCTTTCAGGTGATTTCCATGCCCTTTTAAACTAAAACTGCAGCCTGCAGCCAAATTAAAAGTGAAACCTTGAATTTACCATGAAGAAAAGAAAACTGTCCAAAATACATGACCTGTCAACCATTCTTCACCCTAACAATGCAAAGTCATAAAAAAAACCCAGAGAGTATCTGAGGCCCAGAGTAAAAATAAACAAAACCCCATTTAAGCCATTGAAGCAGTAATAAAAGACTTCTAGTAACCAGCCCAGCAACAATGAAAAAAGCCAAAGCTGTTGGTAGCCGCAGAGAACATGATTAAGAAAAAAAACACATTTCTTAAATAACGTAAGAACATAAGAAATAGGAGCTGGAGTCAGCCATCTAGCCCTTCGAGCCTGCCCTGCCATTCAACAAGATCATGGCTGATCTGAAGTGGATCAGTTCCACTTTTCCGCTTCCTCCCCATAACCCTTAATTCCCTTGTCTATCAGAAACCTATCTACCCGTGACTTAAATATATTCAGCGGGGTAGCCTCTACCACTTCAATGGGCAGAGAATTCCAGAGACTCACCACCCTTTGAGTGAAGAAGTTCCTCCTCAACTCTGATCTAAACTGCCCCCCCCCCACACCTTATCTTGAGGCTGTGCCCTCTAGTTCTGTTATCCTTTCTAAGCAGGAAGAATCGCTCTACCTCTACCCTATCTATCTCCTTCATTATCTTATATGTCTCTACAAGATCCCCCCTCAGCTTCTAAACTCCAACAGTACAGACCCAGTTTATTCAATCTCTCCTCATAGGCTAGCCCCCTCATCTCCGGTATCAGCCTGGTGAACCTTCTCTGCACTCCCTCCAAGGCCAATATATCCTATTGCAAATGCAGCGACCAAAATTGCACACAGTACTCCAGTTGCGGCCTCACCAGTGCCCTGTACATTAAAGATACACTAATGTCACACAAGTATATAATCTTCTGACTTGTTCACCATCTACAAAGCACAAATCCAGAGTGTAATGGAATACTCTTCACTGGCCTGGGTGAGCACAGTTCCAACAATGCTAAAGAAGCTCATCACTATCTAAGACAAACCAACTCACTTGATTGGCACCCAACCCAACAATTTAAACATCCTCTACCATTGATGCACAATGGCAGCAGCGTGTACCATATACAAGATAAAGTACAACAATTCATCAAGACTCGTTTAAGAGTTTATTTTAAATCCGTGACCTCTACCACCAAGAAGGACAAGGAGAGCAAATGCATGGGAACATCAGCACCTGTAAATTCCCCTCTAAGCCACTCACCATCAGACTTGGAACTATATTGATGTACTTTACCTATTGCTGAGTCAAATCCTGGAACACTCATCCTGACTGCATTGTAGCTGTATCTATATCAGATGGGGTGCAATGATTCAAGAAGGTGGCTCACCATTATCCTCTCAAGGGCATATAGAGGTGTGACAATCATCCCTATTGTTCACCAGCAATGTTCACAACAAAAAAAGGAAGAAAATTAAACTTATATTTTTGCCCTCTTCTGATCCTGATTTACTCGTGCTGTACTTGCCTGGCCTGAAACCCATGACGATTTATTCCGAGTTCAAATCCCCCTTTTAAGTTAATTCTACACATATGCAATTAACCTATGTCTCCGATTCTCCCTTATCAAATAGGTTATCTCAATTTCACCTCTTTATTATTTTTAATATCTCAGACAAATTTCCCTGAAGCTTACAGTTTTCTAGAATAAAGTTTACTATTTACATTTTCTTTCTCTCAAACCTTGTTGCTCTCAACCAGATGGAATTCTGTCCTAAACTCCCACATAGCAACAGGAAAAGGACATTTGAATTTTCTAATTGCTGGGTGAAAGCAATTTTCCTCTTGTAATAATGCAAGCTAAGAGGAAGGTCTAGGTCATGATTATTAATGTTTGGTATTTGTGAAATCATTCTGAATGTTGACAATCAGTGGACATTATCTCAAGCATGAAACATATCAGGAATAGTACAAGTTGTTTGATCTAGATCCTGTTCGGTGGAAAACAACTTTTCACGGTTCAAATGGAAGCATATTTCCATAGTTTGTATAAGATACTTGAAAATTACCATATACCTACTTTGCACCACCATTTGATCAGATGGGATATTAAACTGAGGTTCCACCTGTGTGGAGTTTACATGATCTCTCTGTGTCTGTGTGGATTTCCTCCCACAGTCCAAAGTTCAAAGTTGTGCTGGTTAGGTTGACTGGCCATGATAAATTGCCCTCTAGTGTCAGGGGTAAATGTGTGGGGTTATGGGGATAGGGCCTTGGTGGGATTGCGGTCGGTGCAGACTCAATGGACCAAATGGCCTCCCTCTGCACTGTTGTGATTCTATGATTCATCTGTCCTAAAATAAAAACAAAATGCTGCAGATGCTGGCAATTTGAAACAAGAATGAAAAATGCTGGAAAAACCCAGCATTCTGGGATCATCTGTGGAGAGGGAAATATGGTTAACCTTTTGACTGGATGTAACTTTTCTTCAGAACAGTTTTTCCAATATTTTCTTCCTGATGCTATCTATCCTCTCAGTTCAGCTTAAATGATCCCATGGCACTATTTTAATCAGATTGGGGGGCGGGCATGGGTTGGGCATATGGGAGCGGATGGGTGTGTTGACCTACCCAACATTTATTCTTTAAAGAACGTAAGTAGGTTATCAGTTCACTTATTGCATTGCAGTTTTCAGCCTTGCTGTAGGTACGTTTGCTGCACATTTTCTCATTTAGAGTATGGTAATAACTAAACTTCAAAAATACTTAATTGGCTGCAAAATATCTTTTAACACCCAGAGGTTGCAATATAAAATAAAATTATTTCTATTTTAGTTTCTTGATTTTTTTTGCTCTATCAAGTTAACCGAATCCCATCTAGTAAATGGTTTTTGTTGCTTTCACATGAGACTTTTAGTTTATTTATTAGTGTCACAAATGCCATACTAACACTGCAATGAACTTACCGTGAAAATTCCCTAGTCACCACTCTCCACTGCCTGCTCAGGTACACTGAGGGAAAATTTTAGCATGGCCAATGCACCTAACCAGCATGCCTTTCGGATTGTGGGAGGAAACCGGAATATTTGGAGGAAACGCATGGGGAGAATATGCAAACTTCACACTGATAGTGACCCAAGCTGGGAATCAAAACTGGGTCCTTAGCGCTGTGAGGCAGCAGTGCTAACCGTGACACCCCAAGCTGTCCTCCAAACCAATAAGTTTTATTTACTCTCTAAGAATAATTAAAGTTCATGCATGGGGATAACTTAAAAAATGCCTTATTTTTGCACATCATTTTTCAGAGAAGTGGATTTGAGACACTTGTACCTCATCACTTCTTGACCCTAACTGCATACATTAGTTCTTTGTATTCAGGTAGGACCATGGCAACATTGTTCTGACACCATTAAATTCTTATGAAGTTTCCTATGTTTTAATATGGGAAAAAATTATTAAATTTATTGCAATATATCAGCAAAATAGATGAAGGTTTTTAGGAATCTAATTATAATTCTTCCAACAGCACAAATCCTCACATGATCCCTTCTTAGACTCATACTGGCATGGCAGTATGGCTGGCATGATGGCACAGTGGTTAGAATTGCTGCCTCACAGCGCCAGGGATCCAGGTTTAATTGCTGGCTTGGGTCACTGTGTGCGTGGCGTCTACATGTTTTCCTCATGTCTGTGTGGGTTTCCTCCGGGTGCTCCAGTTTCCCCCCATAGTCCAAAGGGCATGCTGATTAGGTGCATTGGCCATGCTAAAATCGCCCTCAGTGTACCTGATCAGGCGCCGGAGTGTGGTGACTAGGTGAGTGGGTAAGCTTACTTGTGACAATAATTAATAAACTTAAACTTTTACAGCTACTGATTTTCTTTCCTTTAAATCTTCATGCTATGGGTTACTTCTTTAGCTTCTCACTACAAGCTGCCCACTACCAATAGGTTCCATCCAAAACGGTTGATTTTATACAACACACCACTGCTACCAATATTTTCACCTAACTTTGAAATTTCAAGATTTCTACTGCTAGTTATTAAACTAGCAGTTTAATTAAATTAAAATCTTTCTATTAATATACCAAGCTTTTGCAGATCTTAGTGCAAAAGGCCATATCCAATTAAAGCTCTGGGCTATCTGTGATGTAGTAGCCCTTTAAAGAGGGGGGTATTTTCCTGATAGGGTCATGTGACCCACTGGTCCAATTGGAATCTGAATTGGAGACTCACTCGGACTGGCCTGGGCTTGTTCCAGCAGTCTAAGTTTTGGGCCTGTGGAGTTAAGACCATTTTCCCTGTTCTGTAATGTGTATAGTAATAAGCCTTTGTTAGTTCAAACCTCAGTTTGAGCTTTACCTAGCAATGCTATACTTTCCATGGCCCTTGATAAATTGTTACTATCCTTGATGCTCTAGGCCTCCCATTACCAATGTTCTAAGTTTTCTCTACAAGTATTTCAGGATTCCAGTTACAAGTTTTGGTTGACTCGCATCTAACAGAAACTACCTTTCTTGTCTACATTCTTTGCTCATGCACTTTCTTTATTTTCAAAATCTCTTGTGTGGAACAAGTGAAAAATGTGCTTTGGAATGTGTTTCACAACTCAGTGTGAAAGGTGAATTGCGCCAGTACTGACAAAATCAATAAACAGAGAAAATGAGTTGTTAGCAATAGAGCATCTGCCACATTTCCTACATAGTATAGCCAGTGGAGATAGGTAAACTGTCATCCAAATAATTTGGGTATTTGGCTGTTGAGCCTGGAGGGAGAAGTTCAGCTCAGGTATGGAGAGGGGGAAGATAAACAGTTCGAGAGCAATAATCCTGTCACTCCCAGAGGACTTACAAAATCAAAAGTAAAAGCTGTCAGTGGGTCAGTATTGGGCAGGGGACCACCACTCTATCATTCTGGATGTACTGTTTAAAATTCAACTGTGTCAGATATAGGCCAACTGTCAGCTGCAAGTTTCTTTGGCAATAATGGTCAGAAGAGTAAGTCTATGGCCAGGAATCTGCTCATTAATATAGAATTAGCACATAATTTGCCCATAGAAACAAGAGTAAGTCATCCAGTCTCTCAACTCTGCTTTGTCATTTTGATCCCATGACAGATGGTTCTCTTTGATTCCCATTGTTTATATATATATGTCTTTCAATGCAATTAGTTTCTAAATGAACATCGCTCTTCCTATCAAGTGTCCAATACTTTCATGCAAGATCCTCTGGAAGAGGGTACTAGAACCATTTATGTAGAGATTTATTTTGTAAGTTGTCTTCTAACCAGCTTAAATGAATTTTAAGGTAATGACACCTTGTTCTGAATTATTCTACTTGAGTAGAGGGTTGTTCCTGAGTTACCCTGCTAATTCTTTTAGCCTTCTCATCTCCTGAATGTATCAAGTAAATCTTGCACTGGAATGTGCTGGTGCCCTTTAAAAATAGTGCTCTGATCTCAGTACAGCCAACTTTGCTGGTGTGTTTAAGCCCCACCCCTCAAAATGATAGTGTGAATCATGGCCCTTTATTGTGAGCTGTTGGTTTTCCGATGAGCTTAGGGTCTTTCCCCTCTCTCTACTGACAGGAAACAGATTTTGCATCTTTTTTTAACAGAGTGGTATGAGATTAGACTTGTGGTATCACTGAGAGAATGGATCTGAAACTATCCCATTTTCACATTCGTTCGGGACTTAGAATTTTTTTGATAAGAGCGCCCCCACAGTGTTTGTGAGTGTGCATCACCAGCCTTTTCACTTGTGTGTTTAAGGTGAATTTTTCCAATGCCCCATCCCTACTAAGCTCCTTTGTCCCTGAAGTCAACTTTGTGACATTTTCCAAGGCTAGACATTCCTTGTAAGACAAGGAACAAAAACTGAACATAATAATATTGGTAACACTGCAATATATCATGTACACCAAACACAAATGAATTCACAATGTAAGCTAATTTTAATAACATGATGACTTCAATGGAAAAAGGAAATCATGAGAGAGAGGGAGACAGGAGGTTAGGGCTGCTCTTGGATGTTGCTTTGAGAGTTTCCTAGTGCTTCATGTCGTTAGTGTGCTTAAACTGGACCATCTGACGGGCAACATGACAGCTCAGTGACTATCACTATTTGCTGTGCAGATACATGGATTTGGGCCAGTGTCTGCGGGAGTTTGCACATTCTCCCCGTGATTGTGTGGGTTTTCTCCAGGTGCTCCGGTTTCCTTCCACACCCCAAAAACGTGCTATTAGGCTGATTGGTGTAACACATTGTCCCTAAATTAGTCTTCCCTCAATCTTCCCCAAAGGCGTAAACAAAGGTCATAAGTAGGGGAGGGCACTCAATGTTAAAATGGCGGCGTGAGTGAACAGCCTGTTTCCCGTGCTATGTTGTTCTTTGTTCTTTGATAAACTAAAACTAAATAAAACACTAGCTTTTCCCCAGCTGCAATACTGGGTAGAATCTCACCCGCGAAAAGAAGATAAGATTGAATGTGTCCGGGGTGTTAAATCTTCAACAAGTGTTGTTACGTTGAGGTCACATTATCCCACCCATTTCCTGACTTTATATGGTGGGTTGGTAGACAGGCAGGGGGACAACCTCACCAACCCACCCCCCGCCTCCACCTCCCCCCCCCACCCCCAGCCCACCCATCCCCACACACAATGGAGCTAGCTGTTGAGTAAGTGATAGTAAAGGGCAAATAGGTAATTAACTGGAGTTTTAACCAACTTTTCTTAATTTAATAGCCAGTGCACTTATTTCCCACTAAGATAAAAGTAAAATACTGTGGATGTTCTGATATAGGGTCACCTGGACATAAAACGTTGGCTCTATTCTTTCCCCTTAGATGCTGTCAGACCTGCTGAGATTTTCCAGCATTTTCTGTTTTTTGTATTTCCCAAGCTGTCTGCAACTTGCCAAGGTCAATCAGGTGAAAGCACAGCGGAGAGTGTAACTTCTCTAGCGTAACTGACAGGCCGGGAAAGGTTCAAACATTGAAATGGAAGAACTTTGGCTATGCCTAGTTTAGCCCTCACAGCATGTCTTCTCACAGTGTGCTTACACTGCCTGACAGGAGATATCCAATCTTGTTGAAAGACAGTTTGCCCACCTTGCACTTCATTTACTTTGATCTGTACTTATTCCCTGCTGTCAGCCTTCATTGCAACCTAGGAGCAAATTATGCAGCTCCACTTTGAATCTCTGATGAAGAACAAGATGAGCAGCAGCACCAACATAAACAGCAGCAGGAGTGACACCAGTAACAACACCAACCACATGCTGCCCTGTAGCACATAGGGTATGAATACAGTGAACCAGCTTGAGGGAGGCACGAGACAGAGCTCTTTCAACATCAGTGAGTATCAGTGCTTCACAAGGATCCGATCGTCTTAGCAGCTCATTGCTGATATATTTCAGGAGCAAGGTCTCCTTCCCAGTGGAGCAGATGAGCACATTGCCAGCAGCTGTCAAGGCGGCTTTGACTGCAAAGCAACACCTCTCTCCCCCACACCCGCTAACCTCTTTCCCTTGCTGGTGTTCTGCACTCTATTCTCCTGCAAAAGGAGATGGGTCCCTTTCCTTTATTTGTTCAAAAGATGTGGACGTCACTGCCAAGGCAAGCATTTGATTGTAGTCTCGCTGGGTCATTTCAGAGACAGTTTAAGAGTCAACCGCTTTACTGTGGTTCTGGAGTCACAAAGGTCAGACCAAATAAGGATGGCAAATTTCCCTCCCTCAAGGGCATCAGTGAACATAACATATTTCTCCAACAACCGATAATACTTGCGTTACCGTGACCAGCTTTTTAATTCCAGATTTATGAATTGATTTTAAATTCCAGCAGCTGCCAAGGTGGGATTTAAGCCAATATCCCCAGAAATTTAGCCTGAGCCTCTAGAACACTAATCCAGTGGCATTACCACTGCATCACAATCTCCCCCTGTGGAAAGAAAAGGAGGAAAGCATATCTGGAAGTGAACTGGCATGGTTGTGTAAGAGCACCAAAATGGCTCAGTGTTCGCTGTTCAGATATGAGGAAGTGGCTGCAGACAGAGGAGTCGCAAGGTATGTTGCTTTGAACATAGGACATAGAACATTACAGAGCAGTACAGGACCTGCGGCCCTCGATGTTGCGCCGACCAGTGGAACCAATCTAATGGCCCTCTAACCTAATCTATTCCAATGTTATCCATATGCCTATCCACAGACCGTTTCAACGTCCTTAAAGTTGGCGTCCACAACTGCTGCAGGCAGGGCATTCCACACCCTTACTAACCTCTGAGTAAAGAACCTACCTCTGACATCTGTCCTATAATTACCACCCCTCAATTTAAAGCTATGTCCCCTTGTGTTAGCCATCACCATCTGAGGAAAAAGGGTCTCACTGTCTACCCTATCTAACCTTCTGATCATCTTGTATGCCTCAATTAGGTCACCTCTTAACCTTCGCTCTCTAATGAAAATAACCTCAAGTCCCTCAGCCTTTCCTCATAAGACCTTCCCACCATACCAGGCAACATCCTGGTAAACCTCCTCTGCACCCTTTCCAATGCCTCCACATCTTTCTTATAATGCGGCAACCAGAACTGTACGCAATACCCCAAGTGCGGCCGCACCAGAGTTTTGTACAGTTGCAACATGACCTCACGGATCTGAAATTCAATCCCTCTAGCAATAAATGCTAACACACCGTATGCCTTTTTAACAACCTTATCAACCTGGGTGCCAACTTTCAGGGATCTACGAACACGTACACCGACATCTCTCTGCTCGTCGACACTACCAAGAGTCCTTCCATTAGCCCTATATTCTGTACTCCTGTTACTCTTTCCAAAGTGAATCACCTCACACTTTTCCACAATAACCTCCATTTGCCACCTCTCAGCCCAGCTTTGCAGCTTATTTATGTCCCTCTGCAAACTGTATCTTTGGTAAGGCCAACATTTGTTGCCTATCCCTACCTACCATTAAGAAGGCAAATAATTAACTGAAAATTAAGTGAAAAAATGTTATTACAAATTTGATTGCTAAATAGTAAATTTCTTCGCAAATTAAATATATTCAGATTTTTAAAAGCTTTTAATAGGTGCCTGTAAGTTTCCATGTTGTAAAAAAAAATGCAGCTTAATTTTCAGAGCACCTTCAAAGGCCCACAAGCAAATACAGTTGGCAGAATCTGTGTACTGATGAATTTAAATTGCGAGTATGGTCAGTTTTGTGGGCAGGGCCATCTTCTTGAACAATGTTTTTTTTTAAAATCAGTGAAAAAGCTCGTCCAAAATTCTGCAGCAATGAATAAACTAAAGTTAATTTATTAGTCACAAGTAAGGCTTATATTAATGTTGCAATGAAGTTACTGTGAAATTCCCCTAGTTGCTACAGTCTGACACTTGTTCGGGTCAATGCATCTAACCAGCACGTCTTTCAGACCGTGGGAGGAAACTGGAACACACCCATGCAGACATGGGGAGAATGTGCAAACTCCACATAGACAGTGTCTCAAACCGGGAGTCAAACCCTGTCCCTGGCACTATGAGGCAGCAATGTTAACCACTGTGCCGAATGTAATTTGTGCTTGAAATTGCTCTATTATTTGTGTTGTGTTGTCTGATATTGCGACAATTATGCTGAAAAAAACAATGCAATCTAACACAAGCCCTGGGCTTAGGCATTTATTGTCACATGCTGTTTTTTCAAGATTGGATTGCTAATCATGCTGGCAGCATAAACACGCTGCATGATCATGGACTCACACAAAGGGCATCTAGGACATTCGTTTGTGTGTTACTGTCTCTATTCTTTTGATTTCCAATGTTTGTTTCTGCTAGAAGGCAAAATTGTATATTATAAGTGAAAGCCAAGCAGAGGAATCACTCCTCCATCCATTGACTCATTTTAAGGAAAATTTCCTCCTAGTTCTTGGGTTAGAAACCATTGTTGGTGAGGTATTGGCCTATGATCTTTTTTCAAGTTCAGGGTTGGTATTATTATGTACTTATTGCTGTGGATATAAGAGATGTATCTCAGGCTACTGTGGGAGGGAAGAGAAGAGATTGCAGGGGTCTTGGTGGAGATATTTAAATCTTTGCTGCCCACAGCTGAAGTGCCAGGTGACAGGAGGATAGCTAATGTGGTATCTTTATTTAAGAGGGTAGCAGGGATAAACCAGGTTATTACAGGTCAGTTAGTCTGTCAGTGGTAGGGAAATTATTGGAAAAAACTCTGATGGACTCTTGGAAAGGCAAGGATTGACCAGGGATAATCAACATGGATTTGTTGGTAGGAGACCCTGTCCAACTAATTTAACTGAGCTTTTTGAAAAACTAATGAAATATATTGATGAGTTGATGTAGTTTACATGGATTTCAGTAAAGCCTTTAACAAGGTCTCATATGGAAGATTGGTCCAAAAGGTTAGATCCATGGGATTCAAAGCAAGTTGGCAAATTGGATCCAAAATTGACTTATTAATTGGAGGCAAAAGATGTTGGTGGAGAGTTGCTTTTGTGACTGGAAACTTGAGACCAGTGGTGTACCACAAGAATTGATACTGGGACCCTTGTTGTTTTTGTACATATTAATGATTTGGATGTGAATGTAGAGGTATAATTTGTGAGTTTGCAGATGACACAATAATTGGTGGTGTTGTTGACAATGAGGAAGATAGTCTTAGGCTACAAATTTATATCGATCAGCTGGTAAGCTGGCAGAGCAATGGCAGATGGAATTTAATCCTAATAAGTGTGGGGTGATGCATTTTGGGACATCTAATAAGGGTAGGATATACACAATGAACAGTAAGTCCCTAGGGAGTATTGCAGAAAAAAGGGACCTTAGTGTACAAGTCCAAATATCCCTGAAAGTGGCAGCACAGGTAGATAAGGTAGTGAAGAAGCCACACAGAATGCTTGCCTTCATTAGCTGGGGCATAGAATAGAGGAGCAAAGAAATCATGTTACAACTTTATAAAGCATTGGTAAGGCCACAGATGGAATATGTGTGCAGTTCTGGTCACCACATTATTGGAAGAATGTGATTACACTGAAGAGGATGTTGCCTGGGATGGAAAGTTTCAGCTATGAGGAGAAACCGGATAGGTTGGTTTTGTTTTCCCTGGAGCAGAGGAGGCTGGGTGGGGATCTGACAGAGGTATACAAAATTATGAAAGATAGATAGACAGGATAGATTGTAAACATATTTTCTCTGTGGCAGAGGAGTCTAAGTCCAGAGGGCATAGGTTTACGGTGAGGAGTGGGTGGTTTGGAGGGGGTCTGAGGAAACATTGTTTCACCCAAAGGGTGGTGGAAATGTGGAGTGTGCTGCCTTGGAGTATTCTTGCAAAATTTAAGAAGCATTTGAAGGAGGACTTAAATCATCAAGTCACAGGAAGCTATGGACCAAGTGCTGGTAGATGGGGTTAGCATAGTTTAGTATTTGATGGTCAACATGGATATGGTGGGCCGAAGGGCCTGTTTCTGTGCTGCATGACTTTATAACTCTCAATAACTCTGGCAGTTTTAAATCTTTTCCTCAAATATCTAAAGCCATGAGTCACATTTTGGACATCACAGTAGTGATAATTGGATTTGTAAGTACAGCTGATTTAGTGAACCATGGATGAACAAACTACAAATCATCCTGTTCCTTCCACTCTTCCCCAATACACTTTGGTGATAATAGTGGATGGGACTTCAGGAATTAATGCTCAAAGCCATTTTGGATGGAGTACAGAGCCCATCTGACATTGTGAAAATTCAGGCCTAGTATCTATCCACAGTTGGCACAGTGGTTCCAGTCATTGTTTACAGGTGTGAATTTATTGCACATTCTTCGCAGTTAAACAATATGTTCTACTCCTCTTTGATCTGTAACAACCAAGCCACCCAGATCTGTGCAGAATTCAGATTGATCACATGAGCCTCTTCATTCCCCCACTTCATTTTAAATTAAAGAGACAGTCTCAAAAAATAATGATCAAGCAAATTTCATTACAAACCACATATCATCCTTCTCAAGAGAGTACAAAAATATCACATGCTATTGTGTGTCACCCTGTGACTTAGTCAGTAATACACTTGCCTTTGAATCATGGGCCTGAATTTTCAAGATGGCAACAGCTCAGTCAAACACATCCTCACCAACTCCAGCAGCTCTGAAGCTATGTTACACTCCATGAGTGTTGACTGCACAAGGCAAGACTTCTGACCTCACTTAGGAGGAAATCTCATCTTGGAGAGTTACCTGCCAATCAGGTTGGCTGGCAGTTATCTAACTCCTCCAGGCACAGCGCTGCAGTGGCTGGAAAAGGCACTGCAGGGAACAAAACTCCAGAGTCCCAGAGAGGGGAAGGTGTGAAACATCTGGTGGATTCTGAATGTGTTGTTTGGGGCCTCAGAGGATAGCCGGATTGGGAAGGAGAGAAAGGTCTGGAGGTCACTGTCACAGAGCGTTAAGGGAGGGTGCCCCAGTCAGAAGGTGCCTTCTGATGGAGATGTCCCCAACAAACTTTCTACCTGAAATTGAACTTTTTTTTCTGGCCTTCCCCCTTCTACTCTCCTCTTAAAATCTCATCAGCTTGTTAGCCCAAAAATTGAGGCTGGGTAGGAAAAGATTCTTGCGACACAAGTGGGCTTCCTGGTGAGGCCCTGTCCACTCCTCTAAGTTGGTGCAGGCAGCAATCCAGATGGAATTCCATTCATGTAACTTCATGTTCCCCATTCCGCATGCTCCAGTTGTGGGGGTGGGTGGCAGGGACAAGAAAAGGGGTTGGGGGGTGGGTTTTAGTGGCTAGGACTGCTGCCTCACAGCGCGAAGGATGTGGGTTTGATTCCGGCCTTGGGTTACTGTCTGTGTGGAGTTTGCATATTCTCCCCATGTTGCGTGTGTTTCCTGCGAGTGGTCCAGTTTCCTCCCATATCCAAAGATGTAGAATCATAGAATCCTACAGTGCAGAAAGAGGCCATTCGGCCCATCGAGTCTGCACCAACCACAATCCCACCAGACCTTACCCCCATATCCCTACATATTTACCCACTGATCCTTTTAACTTATGCATCCCGGCACACTAAGGGGCAATTTAGAATGGCCAATCAACCAAACCCAATACATCTTTCAGATTGTGGGAGGAAACTGGAGCATCCAGAGGAAACCCCACAGACACAGGGAGAATGTGCAAATCCTACACAGACAGTGACCCGAGCCGGGAATCGAACCCAATCCCTGGAGCTGTGAAGCAGCAGTGCTAACTACTGTGCTGGTTAGGTGGATTGGTCATATGTGAGTTATGGGGATTGGGTGGGGTAGAGGGCCTGGGTGAGAGACTCAGTCAGAGAGTCGGTGCAGACTTGATGTGCTGCATGGCCTTTTTCTGCACTTTGGGGATTCTTTGGTTATATGATGATAAAGCAGCACTGTCAAAGCTGGCACTCCTGTGCAGTGTGGCATTTGTGCACTGTGCTGTCTTCTAGACGACATGATAAACCATCCGCCTGCTTGGTGTGGATGTATTTTGAAGGAAAGCAACGGCGTTATCCCTGGTGCTGGGGCCAATGTTTATCCTTTGGCCAACATCACAAAAAAACAGATTATCTGGCCATGATCAGATTTCAGTTGGCTGGGTACAAATTAACTGCTGCATTTGCCAAATTACAACAGTGACTACTCTTCAAAACATACTTTGTTTGGCTGTAAAGTGCTTTGAAACATCCGGTGGTCATCAAAAGCCCAAATAATGACAAGTTTTTCTTTTACATAAATACATATAATTACAGTCCACCCTACTATTTTTGTTAGAAAGTATTGACTACAGGGATGTAATTCATAATTGATTCAAGCATGCAAATTATAGAGCCACAACTGAATGAATCCTGGGAATTACAAAGCTTGCTGATCATCAGTTGATGATGCTTCTCAGAAGTATGTGGTGTATGGTTCAGAAATGAAGCGTCATTTATTTATTATGAAGAGAAAGACTTGCATTTAGAGAACACCTTCCAGAACATCAAGATTTTGCGAAGAATCCTATAGTCAGTGAAATTTCACAAGTGTAGTCAACGTCGTAATTCGGAAAGCACGGTAGCCAATTCATGTACAGCAAGATCCCACAAACTGTATATTATGGGGACTATATTTTAAAGTTTATTTGTTATGTCACAAGTAGGCTCACATTAACATTGCAGTGAAGTTACTGTGAAAATCTCCCATTCGCCTCACTCCGGTGCCTGTTTGGGTACACTGGGGGGGGAATTTAGCATGGCTAATGCACCTAACCAGCACCATCTGGACTGTGAGAGGAAACTGGAGCACCCAAAGGAACCCACGCAGACACAGGGAGAACATGCAGACTCCGTGCAGACGATGACCCAAGCCAGGAATCAAATCTAGGTTCCTGGCACTGTGAGGCAGCAGTGCTAACCATTGCACAATCGTGCCACCCACAGATGATCAATTTTAGTGTTGCGTGCTGATGGAAATGGTTCAGGAGAACCCACTCTTGCCATTCTTTGAAATAATACCCTGGAATCTTTTCTGTCCACCTGAGAGAGTGGGTGAGGCCTTGGTTTAACTCTTTATCTGAAAGGCAGCATCTCAACAGTGTAGCCTGCATAGGAGTGCAGTCTGAATTATGTGCTCAAATTCGGACCTGAACCACCATAAATTCACAATCTTCTCACTCATAGGCAAGACTGATTGCCATGAAAAGATAAAATCCAACAGAAAGCAAGCAATCGTACACAATGGGCAGCATTTTCCAGCCACGCTTGCCCCAAAACTGGAGAACCCACTTTAGGCCAACGGACCTTTACATGATCCACCCCACTCCCCGCTCACTATAATTCCCAGGATGGGTAGGATGGGAAATTTTTCTGATTAAGTCAGACTTAAAGGACGCTGTTTTAGGAAATTCTCAGTAAAATAACTGCCTGGCGCAATTACATCACAAAGTAACAAAGAAAAGAAATGTGGTCAACATCTTGTGCATGAGACAAAAACTGAGGAAATGTAGTTAATAGCAGAGTTAACTGGCAGATTTTAGAATTTCAAACTCTGGGCACTGTTCTTTACACGGCAAGCGACAGCAAAGATTCGGGGGCAGAGGTCAGAGGGTCTTGCTGGAGTCTGGTGAAGGTTTTCACTGTGGTGCAATGAAGTCATTGCCAGTGAGTACATTTAGAAAGAGAAAAGTGAGAGAAAGTAAGGAACGTAGCAGATTGTTGGAGAATACTAAAGAGGTTCCAGCCTTTAACAAAAGCAATTGTGCCATGGTGACAGTGCTGAAGAGGTGAGAGGTCACCTTTGCATTGGAAAGCTTTGAAGATTCTTGAAAGCACCTACAGCTGCAATAAAATCCACAGATTCCTTTTGAGCAGATCCAACAATTATTATTTTCACATCGGCTTCATTGACATTTCAGCAAAAGTTGCACCATATAATAGAGGGAGACATGCTTAAAGTACTCAGTCAGAAAAGCAGTTGTCATTTGAACCAAGAAAAAGTATTTCCAAAATTGTCATTTTTCTCCCCCATTCAGTTAAGGTGCCAAGTTCAGAGAATTTTCTTCACGATGCGGCTGTCTGCATTCAGCCGTTTTGTCTTCCTGATAGTCTGTTAAATAGCTCTGAGGTGGCATAGCTTTTTGAATGATGGACATTTGCTTCCATTTCATTATTTGTTACATATTTCCTTGACGGATTTGTGAAAGAGAAATCAATCAGCCACATCAGTTTGATTGAAGCCACTGTTTACCCAGGCAATGGCGATAGATTTCTTGAAGTGGAGCGTGGCAGCACCCAAATGGGTCAGTGAGGGCTGGACAGGGCTCACATCTTCAGTCTAGGGGCTGTGGCTCTCCAAGGCTCTGTGAAAACAAGCTGAAAGGCTCGCTTTTCAGAGGTGCCAAATTCCGAAGGTAAACACAGTGTCGGGAAGGGGCAGAGGTCAGGAATATTTTCCAACTTACATCTTCCCCCAATGGACAAATGCTGACAGTTTCTGCCAGAATGTTGACTTGGACACTGGGGAGGTGTGAAAGTATTTGCCACTTTGGAGGCTGTGACATCCAATTAATAAGTGTCAGAGCCCCTCCCTCTCCATTGCAGCAGCGGGCCCAAGAATCACAAAGTTTCTGTGCGATTGTTTAACTCGGCAAAAGCCATTTTGCTTGTCAGCACTAAATACACACACACAGATTTATGGCTATTCTAATCCCTATTATTATAATGTGTGGCAGATTTCAATATTTTAGTAGGCTCCCCAGACTCCCCCTGGAAGCCTACCAGGGCCAGGCACAGCCGTGTGACATGGGGCCTCTGAGGCGTCAGTCAAACTGCTGATGAAATATGTAGATTTTTAAATCTTGTGAAAAGGCTTGTGCGATTAATTGCACTGTGATTTCAAACAGTTGCATCTGGCAGCGAGTTTTACTCAAATGAAAGGAGGGCCCATGAAAGGAGATTACATGGAGTAACAGCTCCATAAACACGAGCTGCACACAGGAGAGTAGGCAGTCAACATTTCCATGAAACGGAATTCGTTCCAAAGGCATTCAATAAAGTGATAAAAAGAAAGTGATCAGTATTGTATCATCTCTCATATTATTTTTATAATGTGAGTATGAGTTGCAGCATTCTTACCTGCGAGCCAGAGGCACATGGGTTCAGGTTCCACTCCTGAAGCCTGAGGACAAAATTTGGGCTGGCACGCCGGCCCACTGACGTATTAAACCAAGGCTTAATTTGGCCTCTCAGGTGCAGGCAAAAGATCTGGCACTTTTCAAAGAAGAATAAAGGATTTCTCCCAGGTATCTTGGCCTAACTTATCTCTAAGCCAGCATTACTAAAACAGATATCTATCCTTCATCAAAATGTCATTTTGGGAACTTGCCATGTGCAAATGTCTGCACTTTCCTGCATCACAACAGTGACAGCACTTCACCAGACACGTTACACAGATGCAAATTTGCATTCCAATTAAAATAACCACTGAAGGGTATATTTTCCACTCACAGTGCTTGGACTGTGCTCTAACTTTGTAAAAACATAAAATAGGAACAGCTAACTGGACTAGATTTTCTGGGTTTGGCCTGGTTATATACTTAATGTAATTCTCAACCCTTATTAAGCATGGTACCAGGAACTCAGCCTCAAATGTTATGATAATAGGAAGTCCAGCACTTTTGCTGTGGAGTCTGAGTTGCTACGGTAACATGCAGTTTTATATATATTTTGTGCCGATGGCTGAGACCTCCAAACTTCTTGCATCACATGGCTGACCAGGAATCTCTCCCACTCTTACCACCTGCCATCAGCTTGTATTGGAAGGGTTTGCAGGTTGATGTGATCTGTTTGGTCACATTATGAATGTACCTTCCTTGACCATCAAGTTCAGAGGTAGAACCTGAACCCAGAGCCTTTGGCTCAGAGGCGGGGATGCTACTGACTGTGCCTTGAACTATGCAGCACTCTTAAAAACAATAAATATTATTTAAAGGGATTGTTGACACATAGAAGAAGATAGGCACTGGGAACGAGTAAAATAATGCTGGTAAATAATAGTGATAGCAAAAAGAATGAACTATTATGACTCTCTGGATGACAGTAGTAATAAAATAAACTCAAAGACAGGTGACTGAAATGCAACAATCTCTCCCTTAACCCCCATTTGAGTGATGAAGAATCACAGGTGCTACTACCAGAGCACAGCATGCACTCAGTGTAATGAAACCTCATTCCTCTTACCTAGTATTGTTAAAATAAAAAGTATTGTTAAAATATTAGGTTGCCAAATTCCTGTGGTAGAGAAGATGCACTTCCAAGTATCATCTGCAGCGGACAATCAACTTGCAATGAAACTTAGATCTACTTGGTCCCCATCCCATTTACTGCATCAGTGTTTCCAATGGGGTTGGAAGAGAAGAGCGGTTGTATCCACTCATAAATGAGAGGATTTTTTCACTCTAGGGCATCATTCTCAGAGGACAGCAGGGTACCACTGACAGGTTATTGCATTCAAGATCAGCATTTTGTATAATGTCCACTAGAACAGGAGTAAAAGTAGGCGATGGTGGAAAACCTTTAAAAAAGCTGTCAACAGCGCAGGCTGCAAGTTAAGTAACCCAAATATGCTTGTCAATCTTTCGCACAGGTACTCCTGGCCCATCGTTTACTATGCACTTGAAGACTACGACAGGCCACATATTCAAGCTGTAATTTATAATGGAAGGCCTGAGCACAGCAATATTTAAAAGAAAAAGAATTTTGCAGCAAATTGTTGTAACACAATCTGCATGATGCGTGGTCAGTTAGAGACATCATATTACTCTTTCTATCCGCTTCCATCAGATTTGAATTCACAATTAAAGCAAGAGGAACATCACTAGGAATCAAAAATCTTGCAAATAATAACCCAGGAAAAATAAATAGTCTATTGGAAACAAAATTGGCCCCATATATTCAGTGAACACATAGGTGGCTCTCTGCATCTCCATTGAAAATGTTGTTGCAGTGGAAATGAAATTGGAAGCTGGCAGCTTTGAGCTCCATCTCAAATTCTAGCCTGTCTCCAGATTGTCCACTTAAATTGCACGTTCCCCCACAGTACAATTTGGCCTCCCAGTATTTGAACAAGGCTGGGTGGGAAGAATAAAGTTGATTGCACTGAGGGCAATCCAGGGTTTTGGTTGCAGTGAAGGATGGTTCTGGATTTTGGCAGAACTGAAATTGCGAATTTGGATCTTGGCAGTTTTATGCTGAGGATGGTAAAATATTGCAGTAGAAGAGGGGAAACTTTGGTGTGTTATTACTGCAGGGGAAACCTGGAAGTGCTACAACTGTGGAGGGAAATGTCTCAGCACCAGAAATACTGGTTTGTGATTTTCTAAAGGGACCCCCAAACTAATGGTCGGTATTTTACTGCCTCGCCCACCCCCGAATTGGGACAGGTGAGGCTTGCAGTACGGCATCCTCCTTTGGCCTCGGGCAGGATCTTACGAGCCTCGGGCAGGTGAGGCGGTAAAATTCCGACATAAATTTGTATTTCCTGATTGGTTTCTGTAAGTAAATCTTTAGTTCATTCTGTCTAACTCACAGAATGTTAACACTTCCAAAAAATCTGGCACGAAAGCCTAGATGATAATCAAGTGACAATTAGAGACATAATTTGTCTTGAACTTACAGCCTCATTTTATGGATGAGGGTGACCAAAGACACCTTATCCATCTATACCTTTCTCTCTCAAATTGGCATCTAATGGGGCTAAAGTTCCATGCAGCTTCTCTAACTTACGCACGCTATGGCAGAAGAGCTGTAGCAACTTGAGGAAACATCTTGAACCCCATTAACAAGATTTTGCTGGGATTAGTAAAGCACTTCTGCTTAAGGCTGGGGCAAATGACCAGGAACCGTGCTCAGCACCACTTCACTCTCCCAAGCAGGAACCCTCTCCAAAATATTGATAATGGGCAAACAGCAAAAGCTGAAACTACCACGCATGACATATGCTCACAGAAAAAGAAAGCCTCTATAAAAAAATCTTATCTGAATAATGTTTTTGTAATTTGTCCTCTAACTTTCCTTCAGATAATGGGAAACACAGTGATATAGATTTTGTTACAAAATAAGGAATGAACTTTATCCTTGTCCAGCCTGTGGGAACTAAGCCGGTGAAAGATTAAATTGATCGAAAGCTGTTCAGAAAACTATGTATGAGGCTCATCTTTTATTTTCCTTGTGGGTCAGGAGGAAAAGTAATGCTTTTCTTTAGCTCACCAGGATATCTTAGGCCTCGACCGTCCCAGATTTCTCTCTCCCATTCCTGACTGCACTGCCTCCCAAACAGCATCCCAACAACTTACCCGAGTTCTGGGAACTATTCTTCCTACTGACAGGCACACACAAAAAAAACCCTTCTGTCGACCAGTCTTCCAGGTTTGAGTGGGAGATTGATGGATGTAAGCTCAAAGTTAAAAAGCACTTCCCCACTCCACCCCCGCCTTCCCCAGCCACCTTAAACCCCATTCCAACAGCCTGGTCTCCACGTGTGGACTGCTAGTCAATTTGCTGTTCACCTCAGCCTCTCACCAGACTGGGCTCCAGCTTTAAGAAAAGCGTTTTGTCATTTGACTAGCTTAAATGCGAGATGCACATGGCACATATGCAGACAGCAGAATCTGCCTTCGTCAGGCTGACTCCGCATCTCCTTTGGGAGGGCAAAGGCCTTGGACTAAAATCTGTGGCGCAGACACTAAAAGACAATTGCCAGGCAAATTGATGTCCCAAATTTCTTAGCAGTAAATTACATGGCCATTATGCCAATTAAAAAGAACTGTGCCCGCTGATGAAAAGGTTTTCAACACAAGAATGTCCTCGGTCAGCTCATTTGCATATGCATCAGGATAGTGATTGACCTAGCACCCATGCAAATGAGAAGAATCTGCTGTAGTGCAGGGGAATTAGAATGCAGTCTGTAAAATGCCAGCGCTGGCTAGGAGTTGGCTACAGCAGACTAGAGGAGAGCTTGTAAGTCAGGAACAGTGCTCAGCTCATTCACTTGACTGTCAGCTCTGTTGACTGCATGTCTCAGAAGTGCTCGTGCGCCACTTCTCAAGGATGTCTAACACAGGAGCATCTGGCAGAAACAGCCAAACGAGGGACCCAGAGCATGGCAGAGAGGCAGACAAGATGTCATAATTTCACAGAGTACGACCTGCAGGCTCGCCACGATGAAACTGAGCTTCTGTAAAATTCTTTCCTGGGATGTGGGCATCATTGGCAAAAATAGGCATTTGTTACCCATCTCTAATTGCCCTTGAGAAGGTGATGGTGAACTGCCTTCTTGAACTATTGCAATTCATCAAGCTCTGGTAAACCTACAGTGCTGTTCGGAAGGGAGTTCCAGAATTTTGATACTGCGATGACAAAATAGCAATATAGTTCCAAGCCAGGATGGTGTGTGGCTCAGAGTGGAACTTGCAGGTGGTGGTGTTCCCATACAACAGCTGTTTTTGGCTTTCTAATTGATAGAAGTGGTGTGTTGAAAGGTGCTTTCAAAGGAGTCTTTATGAGTTGCTGAAATGCATCCTGTGGATGGTATACCTTACTGCTACCTTGCGTTGATGGTGGAGGGAGTGAATGTTTGTGGATGGGTTTCAGAACAAATGGACTACTTTGTCCTGGATGGTGTCAAAGTTCTTGAGTGTTGTTGGAGCTGTGCTCATCCAAGCAAGTGGAGAATATTCCATTACACTCCTGACATGCAGCTCATTGTCAGGCATTTGGGGAGTCAGGAGGTGAGTTACTCACTGCAGAATTCCCAGCATCTGATCTGTTCCTGTAATCACAGTATTTACATGGCTATTCAATTCAATTTTTGGTCAATGGGACTCCAGGATATTGAATGAAGTGTGTGATAGTAATGCCTTTGAATGTCAAGGGGAAATAATTTGATGCTCCTTTGCTGAAGATGGTCATTGCCTGGTACTTGCACGGCACAAATGTTATTTGCTACTTATCCACTTAAGCTTGAATGTTGTCCAGGTCTTACTCCAAATGGACAAAGATTCCTTCCATATCTGAGGAGTTGGAATGGTGCAGAACATTGTGTTATCATCAGTGAACATCCCCATTTCTGACTTTATGATGGAGGGAAGATCATTGATGAAGCAGTTGAAGATAGTTAAATCTAGGACACTACACTGAAGAACTCTTGCAGTGATGTCATAGAGTCATAGAGGTTTACAGCATGGAAACAGGCCCTTTGGCCTAACATGTCCATGCCGCCCTTTTTTTTAAAAACCCATAAGCTAATCCCAATTGTCCACATTTGGCCCATATCCCTCTATACCCATTGTACCCATGTAACTATCTAAATGCTTTTTAAAAGATAAAATTGTCCTCGCATCTATTACTACCTCTGGTAGCTTGTTCCAGACACTCACCATCCTCTGTGTGAAAAAAAATGCTCCTCTGACCACTTTTGTATCTCTCCCCTCTCACTGTAAACCCATATCCTGTAGTTTTATACTCACCTACATTTGGGAAAAGATATTGACTATCTATCTTTCTATGCCCCTCATTATTTTATAAACCTCTATAAGGTCACCCCTCAGCCCCCTATGCTCCAGAGAGAAAAGTTCCAGTCTATCCAGCCTCTCCTTATCACTCAATCCATTATATCCCAGTAGCATTCTAGTAAATTTTTTCTGCACTTTTTCAAGTTTAATAATATTCTTTTGATAATAGAGTGACCAGAATTGCTCACAATATTCCAAGTGTGGCCGTACCAATGTCTTGTACAACTTCAACAAGATGTTCCAACTCCTGTATTCAACGTTCTGACCAATGAAACCAAGCATGCCAAATGCCTTCTTCACCACTGTGTCCACTTGTGATTCCTCTTTCAAGGAACTATGAACATGTACCACTAGATCTCTTTGTTCTGTAACTCTCCCAATGCCCTACCATTAACTGAGTAAGTCCTGCTCTGGTTCAATCTACCAAAATGCATCACGTCACATGTCTTTGAACTGAGGTGAGTGGCTCCAACGCATGGAGAGTTTTCCCCCTATTTTCAGTTAGCTTCAATTTTGTTAGGGCTCCTTGAAGCCACGCTCAGTCAAATGCTTGCCTTGATGTCAAGCACCATCTTTCTCACCTCCCTTCTTGAGTTCAGCTCAGGTATCCAGTCCATTCAGTGTCTGTGGCAGAAACCTGATAGAACTGCCACTTGTACCATACGAAGTGAGGTGTCACTGGCACTGGTTTCCACCTCTATCGTCCACGGACTGTTGTGAAATGTCACCAGTAACGGTGGCCGCTGCCAGGACAGCATCTAGCTTCTTCCAGGCTGACAGGCCCCATGAAGGAGGCAAGGAAGGTGGAAGGCTGAGCTGGATAAGGCAGGGGAGGAGGGGAAACACAGGGGACAGGCGTGGGGAGGATTTGGGGCAGAGGCCTCCAGTGAATATGGTGACCCGTACTGCAGGCACCAGTCTCTCGTCTGACATCGAATAGTGACACCAGCTGGGCTGCACACTTAACGCCGCGGGTGAAATCCCAGCTAAAAGCAACAGCAGGAAGAGTCCCTTAAATAGCTCTTACCGGTTTGCTTCTGTGTTTTCTCGTGGTGTTACCTCACTCAAAAATACTCAGTGCCTGACTGAGGGACCCAGTGAAATGTCCAATTGTTCTATGTTTGATTATGAGAGTTTAGTAACTGAAACACATTTGCTGTGATTGATTGGATAAGCCTGGATGTGGAGAAAAGTAAACAAACCGTGTAAGAGCTGGAAGTTAGAGCTAGAAGTATGGCGTAGACATTTTAAAACACAATGAATAAACCTTGTTACAAACATGGAAACTAGTGTCACCTCAGAGATGCACTGAGTATACAACTCCCAACACTGGGAACGGGGGACTGTTTAGAGCTAAAGCTCCCTGCCCTTGCCCGAGTTGTTGATTCCCCTCCTCTTCCCTCCATCTTGTCATCACGCACCGGTGGCCCGGGATGTGATGACACTAGGCTTCGGGAGAGTGTTGTACCAGCAGCAGCCATCACCCCCACAGTGACACTGCCAATCAATAGAATTTTCAGCCTCTTATTGATCAGCAGTTCTTGGTAGGCAGGATATCCACCTCAGGGTCCTTAATCCTAGGGAACACCTGTTGCTGTCCAGTTAAGTGCCTGAGTGGCATGTGGTTAATCAGGGCATCCCCAAAGGAGCTGCACAAACCTTCTGCCTGCTCACCAGCCAATATATGAACCTCCCAATGCCGTCATTAAATACCGCACTGTGAGTGAGCAGGCGGTACAGCGTAATAAATACAACTAGAGAATTAACAATCAAAGATTTGAAATGTCATTGTATAAAGTCCCATAGCTCTTAAAATCATTTCATTTATAAACATTTCTTTGCAGGAAAACAAATTAAAAGAATCAAGTGGTGGCTAATTGACACTTTAATTCCCATCAGTAAATGAGACTCAAGTAAAAGTAAAACTCTGTGTGACAGAGGTCATGGAACTATTAACTAAACAACACCATATAATATGACATTATACAGAGTCAAACTGGTATTTTCTTTCCCCAGAAGATTTTTGTGATAAAGTAATCTATAAAATGAACAGAAACACAACGCATTCCATATAAATAATGAGGCCAGTCCATAAAGACAACTATTGAGGGTTTTATTCTTAACCGCAGGGCGGCATGGTAGCACAGTGGTTAGCACAGCTGCTTTGCAGCTCCAGGGATCTGGGTTCAATTCCCAGCTTGGGTCACTGTCTGTGTGGTGTTTGCACGTTCTCCTCATGTCTGCATGGGTTTCCTCCAGGTGCTCCGGTTTCCTCCCACAGCCCAAAGGTGTGCAGGTTAGGTTGATTGGCTAAAGTTGCCCCTTAGTGTCCTGAGATGTGTAGGTTAGAGGGATTAGTGGGTATATTTAGGGGTAAGACCTTGGTGGGATTGTGATTGGTGCAGACTCAATGGGCCAAATGGCCTCTTTCTGCACTGTAGGGATTCTATGATCTATGAATATCTGTAATTGAGCTACAGAGCAACTGACTTTATAACAACTGGTGTCAGCAGCCTCTCATTTTGCAAATCAGAACTTTCTGATGAAACAGGACCTTTAACCCTGGACATGTATCCCGCACCCGAGGCAAGCAGATTTTTTTAAAAACTGAATCCCACTGGAAATCAAAACAAAATCAAAACTGTCTGAAGCTCTGATCAATAAAATGAAATTACTTTAATTCACCAAAGCTACAGAGCAGTGCAAGTGAATGTGGATTTTGCTGACCCAAGTAGGAAAGTTTCCCTGGTGTGTGCAGCTTTGAAAGTCTCCAGTTTCTGATGGAATTTTCCACATGTTGACTTACTACTAATAAATATATATGTGAGGACTTGGTAAAACAGTTCCTGTTAATTAAGTATAAAATGCTTATTTGATTAAGTATAAAATGCTTCTTTGATATATGGGCATGTTTAAACCCTATTTGAATCCTCTGGAATATGGACTTTTTCTAAAGCCTACATGAATTTACTTATCTAGTAATTCACTAGAATTGCTTATTAACTGTGGCTGATTTGCTCTTTCAATTGCTTTTTATGCTAGATCTGTATCTGCATTAGTCATGCGCTCACCATCATCTTTTTCCACATCTGGGGCGATTCAATGATTTGGCAAAAAAAATTCAGAGTATGATTTTTGAGATCTAAGTATAATTCATAGCATTCCATATATTAAATGGAATCTCAAAATCACATTTTTCTTCCGTGTTCTTCGACTCGATTTGATTTATTATTGTCACACGTATTGTTATACAATGAAAAGTAATGTTTCTTGTGTGCTATAGAGACAAAGCATACCACTCATACAGAACATTGTGGAGAAGGAAATGAGAGGGTGCAGTATGTAGTATTACAGTCATAGCTATGGAGTAAAGAACGATCAAATTAATGTAAGGTAGGTCCAGTCAAAAGTCTGATGGAGCAAGGGAGAAACTGTTCATCACTTGGCTGGTACATGATCTCAGATTTGTGTGTCATTTTCCCAACGGAAGAAGTTGGAAGAGAGTATGTCTGGGGTGTATGGGGTCCTTGATGATGCTGGCTGGTGCCATGTAGTCAAGAGGTAAAAAGAGACGTGAGCAATCTCTAGATTGCAAATGGAAGGAGTTACCTCTAGCCTGTACCGAGACCAAGCAGCTTTCAACATCCTTGCAGTTCAACAAGGCTAATTGTTTAAATTATGAAACTTTTCTGGGAGATAGGAGATCTCACACACAGCGGGGCCCTAAGGCAAAATGGCAGCAGAACAATTTGTATGTTCAAAAATATATGAACAGTAGACAAGAAAATTACTTCAGCTAGAAAAGCAGTACAAGTAAAATCAGAAACAACATTGATAGAAACATGAAGGAGTGTGAAGTCTGAATGTCTTCTAAAAATGATTGTTTTATCCACAGCTTCTGGCTTTTAAAGCAAGGCATTCTTGTCTTCACAGATATTCAGATGTCAATCAGAAGTGCCTGTTCTTGTACGGTTTAAATTTTGCACCACATCAACTTGTTTTATGATGATTTTGACAGGCACATGTGTGTCCTTGAGGCCTGGCTTGAATCAAATCTAGCTTGTCCTAAAGGCACAAATAAACAAACCAAGGAATGCAAGTAATATCCTTTTCCCTGCAGCATTAATGTTAATTCTTAAATAGATGTCACTTAGACCTCAGAACACAGTTCATTTTTCACAGGAATCTGGGTTCAAATTTAGGGCAAACAAAAGGGATGGGAGTCTCCCATTTGTGCCATGCTCCCTGATTTCCTTGGCCTAATTCTTAATAACCACAAGCCCACATCATGCATTGCTTACAGTTCTACGCTGATGCTGAGGGTAAAATGATACCGCTCTATTTTCAAGCAGGTTCTGCGAGCAAAAACTGGACTTCAGTCCTGATTTGACTCTGAAAATGTAGCAGTATGAGATCTCTGGAATCTATGTCATTCCACATGGATTATAATTTTGGGTCTGATATCAAACTTGATCAAAGCAGTCTGAGCTTCCTTGAACCCAAGGAGAACTTCATGACTGTATGCTGTTTTGACACATTTGAAGAATGCACTCTGGAATTACTTTATATGGATCGGACAGCAGCAGAAGTCTAAATGTGCATTTGAAAACAAATGTGCAGTGTTCGCCGCTGGTCCTTAGGGTTGATTCCAAGCCAGTCAGGATGAAAAGGTGCTACCAGGCTACAATTAATTCTCCTGATAGCACTCTCAGTGTAGTAGCTCCAGTATAAATAGACAATCACAATCAGAGGCAGCTTCTTGCTACTGGCAGCTTTGCCTTGGAAAGGTTATGAAATCAGTTGCTTTAATGAATAAGCCAGCAGTGATCTGCTTTATGCACCAGTCACTGTTGACGGTTTGATTTCATGTGTTGTCTGAGACACCTTAAAATGAGCCAGTTGGATAAATATTTAAGGCTCTGAGTACTTTTTCTACCCCTGGCAGCTCTATCTACGACAAGGGTTGCAGAGGACAACAGATTTTAGAAACTGCTTTCCTTGTGAAGCACTGAATATGAAGGAATATCCAAAAGAAGCTGTGGTGAAAGCTATGGTGAGTCCATGCAAGTAGCCGTAGATGCCAATAGACCTGCCTCTGAACATTCCTTCAAAGTCCTGCTCACCATTAAACCTGTTGAGGGAAACAGAAATTCCCTGGGTAATGTCCAACACTGGGTGGTTACTGGAAAGCGCTTAGTGCTTCAGACATGTGAAAATCGGCCACACACAGAGTTCACAGATATATAGGCTGAAATTCTCCCATCTTGACCTCCATGGGAATTGTAATGGGCAAGACAGAAAATTTGGTGGAACATTTAAAGGTGGTGTTGATCTCAAGAGGGCATTGGGGCATGCTCAGTCGGAGAATCCCGCTCATAGAGTCCACAGCTAATTACACACACATATGGAACCTACACATATACTGAAACACAAAAACAAACACGGAACCCATACATACACACACACACTAATGCCCATAGCAGATACACAACATTTTAGCAATGGTGCTAAGTAGTGTTACTTTAGTAAAAATAATACTATTCCCTCAGAAAGGCTGGTCCTGCCATTTGCTGTGCTAAGCATATGGAGTTCTTGTTTATCTAGCAGCCAGAGAAAGCCAATAAATGAGTCATTTACTTGTGCACAGCTTGGTGAAGCCATTTTTAACACTCTCTTGCCAACTCTGCTGTCGACAGCTCAACATGTGGCAACAGATTGTGATTTTTGGAAAGTGATTTCCTCTTAAATTTCACAAAATTGGTATGATTTTGTCTCCTAGGCCTAGAGGATTGCTTTCTTTTTTTAAATTTGACTGAATCACTTACGTTAAACTGCTTGCTAAGTGTTTCAGCAAGTACTTAAATAACTCAAACTCACAGCAATACATCAGCGCTTCCCATCTCACTCATCCACTGCCCCCATAATCTCTGCCACTCAAAGTGATACCAAAGTCTCCACAGCTAATTCCTCCATGCACTGTGTGAAACAAAACTTAAAACGCAGTTAGAAAGATTGGCTTCAAGGCACTTGTAGAAATTTGATTTGAATATTGTTCTGCCTGCTGTGGAATAGTGGAGTGAATTTTACCCCTGCCTACAGAGGTGAGTAGGTATTAAAACGTTTGAGTTGTTTATCTGCTAGACTGGCCACCTGAATTGTGTTGTTTTCAAACTGAAGCGGTGCAGTAGCAAAGTGGTAGATCACTGGACTGGTAATCCAATCCGTGGGGTGTGAGTCTATCTCACTTGTGTCTTTCCATTTTCCAATGTGGCCTTCAGGGCATACAACGCAGAATCGCTGAGCAGAAACTGATAGCCAAGTTCCCCAACCGGGATCTTGACTTCATGTCACACTATATGTGAGTCCCACCATTTGGCCTGGGCTCGCAAAATCCTACTAACTGTCCTGGTTTGAGACAATTCACATCTCTTTAACCTGTGATTATCCCTCTCTCCACTCGCATGTCTGTACCTGTAAAGACTTGATTACCTGAAAAAGACTCACGTTCCAACCATTATCCTGCAATTGCGTCTTTGTCTATATATGCCGTATTTGTGAAACCTACCTCTCCACTCACCTAATGAGAGAGCAGTGACCTGAAAGCTTGTGATAACAAATAACCTGTTGGACTTTAACCTGATGTTGTGAGACTTCTTACTGTGCCCATCCCAGTCCAATGCCGGCATGTCCATATCATGTGACTTGCGAGCAGAGGGAATTGTTTTGGTCACTCCTTTTATGGGCAGGGGGAGAAATCACTATGAATGAACAATGCAGGAGAATGATGATGACTTGCAGTGAGGACAGAGCCATGATCCTATGAATGTCTGACTCCTGTCTGACAGAAACCTGAGTGCGACCTGCCATCGAGCTGGGTGATCTGGGGTTGATGAGATGCCAATTGACCCATCTCAGGTGCTACTGCCTCCTCCAGAATTAGGGGGCCCGAAGGATTCACTCATGCATTAAGCCATTGGCTTCCTCATGCTGAAATAATACCACGACAGATGAAAGGCCTGGATATTGCTCTGGGTGGGTCGGGAGGTGATTTGCCAGTGTCATATCAGCAAGACTGCGTCTACACAGCTGGAGAAGGGCATGGAAACCACTGAGCTGCCATCCTCTCAGAGCAGATGGAGGATAATCTGGCATTGCACAGTGGTTAGCCGAATATGCTTCAATGAAATGAGAGCAGGGAGGCATTTTAAGGGTGCACAACATGACTTTTAATGCATTTAATGGTGCTAACATTAGTGAACAATTTCTATTCATGCCTAAATTCACCTGTATCCATGCTGTTACTACATTTTCTTAACCTTCCTCAAGCTATCGCTATGTCTAGGAGTCTCCCCATGACCCACAGCTGAGGATGAGGTGGCTTGCTAACTGCCATCCCTGAGATGGCCTTGGCGGGCATACCTTGGGAGGCCTGGACCTTGAGAATCAGGGCCTGCTTTCAGGAAACACGGGTGTTTGACTGCTGCAGGTACATGAGCTACAGGGTTCTACCACCAACCCCTACCATAGTCTGGGAATGAGCGCACTTGTGGAATCTCGGGCAGTATCCCTGCTCCTCCTGTCTCTTTCTGAAGTTTTATTTTAAAGGAACATTTCTTTTAATAACTTACCTTTTAGTTGCTAAAGAATTCTAAGTGGTACAAACATAGCGTCCTAATTTGAAAAAACATTCTTTTTAACAGGTGATAGATAGACCTCTAATTTAGATATTTAAGGAAGGTAACTTCCAGAATGCCAAAAATTTGACTATCGTGATATTAGCAATGGGGACAATCACCTACCTAGACTGGCATCAATTCATCCCTTTGTTAAATGTTTGTTGTGATAAACATGGACAAAAACTTACCATTTTTTTACCTCATTAAAATTATTTGATTAAATATCAGGGGTTTTTGCCACAGTTAAAACTGTGACCTATCAGAGTCATAGGAGTGCAGGGCTTTCCCTTTAGTCCTTTGGTTCTTTTCTTCTAATTTCATTATTTTTAGCCCTAGGTTACACAAGTATCCTTAACTCCTTTCGTTTTAAAGTTCATTTTGGTCCGCAGAATATACTGATTATGCTCCAATTGCGATCACAGAAGTCAAAAGTCACATTACCCCTCAGGCCCTTAAAATATTGAATTTTGAAAGACATCAATGTTTTTAAATCAATGCTTTAGTTAATGATGCCATGGCTTGTTAAGCAGAGATGAGCATTACTGAAACTCCAGCACTTTTGGATAAATGCAAATGAACGAGATTTAAATGATTGGTTTTCAAAGTAAAAATACCAGAATAATGAGGTGGAAGATGGCAAGTTGAAAACCAGCCAGTAATAATGCAAGAGTTTAGAAGTAGATTTTGTTGGCCATCTGATTGCCTGTTGGGTTTTTGAATGGTGCTTCAAACAATGTGAAACTTGCATCAAAACAGAAAATCCTGGAAAAGCTCAGCAGGTCTAACAGCATCCATGGAGAGACAATAAAGCCAACATTTCAAGTCAGTGTGACCCTTCAATCCAGACTCAAAAGTTTGATTCTATTCCTCTCCACAGACACTGTCAGATCTGCTAAGTCTTTCCAGCACTTTTTCTTTTTGTTTCAGGTGCCAGTATCCGCAGTATTTTGCCTTTATCATCATATCATGGGTCACTGCTACCTGTGCACCTCCCTAATCCTTCACAAACAAGTAAGGATTGAACCCTGAAATCCTGTTGCCCGCATAGCAGGGGTGGATTTTCTGGAGAAGAAAAGAAAGGCTTTTGAACTAATCATTTTCAACTTTTCTCCATCCTCTCCTCCAACGATTGCATTTTGGAGATTTGCAGAGATGACACACACCAGGTTCTCTATGTGAACAGGAACTTGTAAAATGCCTGCTTCACAAACATCCAACTTGTTTTTAGTTGCCGTTCAGAGCTGCAATCACATCCACAGGTGCTGTCAGACATGCTGAGTCTTTCCAGCATTTTCTGTTTTTGTTTTAGATTTTAGCACCCACAGCATTTTGCCTTTATCAAGGTGAAACTGGACTCTTGTATGGTGGAGAAGAATCTTCAGCCTCAACCACGGATATACAATGTAGTTGAAACGTTACGTAACGATGTGCAGTCTTCATCCCCAATAATTTCTTTGTGCATTGTGTGCACTGATGCATGAAAAGCTACACTGAGATTTTGAATCTGGGTTTATCAAATAAAATGTTTTCCTGAACCATCGATTTCTCAGAGGCTTAAAATTCACTGAAGATTGGAAAGTGTCTCAATAAAGTTTACCAAATGACCAATGAGGTTGGGAAACTTCCAAGTTATAGCCCAGCCTCAGGTGAGTAAATTGACCTCATCCAAGGTTCCACAACAATTGTCTTCAAAGAAGATAACAAAGAGAGGGGACAATTGTCCAGAACTTATAGCAGTTCCTGGTGAAAATTTACATGTGGGTGTTGAATTTGGGCTGATTAAGATCAATTATGATGCATCCAAGGTTGAAAAAATTGCCAGCACACACTACCTAGGGCAATACATGAATAATGACAATTGGAAGAGGAATCAGAGTGAACTATAAACCCCAATCTCCCAGTCAGGGAGATAGCTAAACTAATTACTCCACCAACATAGATAATCCTGAAAAAAATAGTTTGTCCACATTTCAATCTGACTCACGTATTCTGGATATGAACTCCACACATCTGTTGTAAGCATGGCTAACCTAAAGCACAGGCACCCAAAGAGACAGTTCAGCTGTTGGAGGCAGTGCAGTTTGATTTTGTGTTAGTGTAAGCCACGTGTTGTTGTGTTTGGTACATATCACCTGACATGACATTTCCCACTAGCTGATAAACTGTGCTTGGAGGCAGCAGGTTAGCACGGCAGCGTATCACTGTGTGAAGCCAAAAGGGAGTTCAGGGACAAAACAAATGTGATTGTGGTGGAAAGGCTGAGTGATGGGAGACCACTTGCTGCTCAAAGTGATACTTTCAGCAAAATCCAGTTCCTTGCAGTGCTGTCTGCAGGCGACTGAACAACTTGCTCTTTTTTGTGGGATCAAAAAGCAGAAGAGCCAAAGCATTATTTAAGAAACAGTGTAAGGTGTCAAACATGCAAAACAAAACAGTCAATGCTGTCATATCACGTGGAGGGCTCTAAGCTTGGCTAGTACATCTGATTATTTGGATTGTTCTTACAAAGTATCACTGAACTTTGCAGCTTGCGCTCCTTGGCAATGTGGAAAAATGAATGTAATTCTGTCCCCCATTCATTTCAGTTAGCTGGTCAAAATGCCTCTCTCCCTCTTCCTGCACCCCTACTGCTTGTGTAACCCTGACTTTGTAAAAGATCATGAGTGAGGTAACCCAGAATGTCACCACTGGAACCAAATCACCAGGTGAGGCTAAGGGGCTCGGCCGGTTAACCACCAGCAGCTTACTTTTGCAGACTCTCTTACTTAGTAACAGGACAATTATATCTCTCTCCAATGCAATCAGATAGAATGCAGGAATGCCTGCTTTGTGGTTTTACTGGCAACCAGCCTTTAGAAATTTAACTTAGCAAATTCTTGCTATTTTGGATGCAGAAAAGCAAATGATTGTAATCATTTGCAAATTTGCAAGTGAAGTCTTACAGACTACATGGGAAATTCAAAAGATATTTGTTGATAAGAAAATCTATCCAGAGACCAGCAACAACATGGTCGCCCTCGCTCCTACATATCTTCTGTCAAAGAGAGGATGCCACCCCTTGGGAATGACAATGCACTCTCTCAGTCCCAATTAGTCCCCCAAGCCAGGTGATAGTCTTCTGCTGTGTTGGTCTTAAAGGAACAATCACCACAAGATAATTAAGGGTATAAAAGTTGACAATGATGCATACATCATGCAACAAGGTGATGTTAAGATGTTTATCACTGATACCAACCGCCGCACAGGAGGTTGAATGTTGCCTAGCTCTTTCTGGAAGCCCAGCCTCACCATCACTGAGGGTTTCTGGGGGAAGCACCAGTCTTAGTAACAACATAATAAATCAGATTGCAGGTATCTTAGTGCATCCTAGGCATAGGCCAGCGTAATCACTTTACACTCACTGCCCTGCCTGAAGACTCCTCAAACATTAGGCAAGTTATGATGACAAGGAGTGACGTTTTCCCATTTTCAGGCTCTGACTGAAAACTGGGGTGCAACTCTCCAACTGCCCAGTCAGGTTTTTACGCCAGGGTTTCAGGCACTCTGAAGAAAAGGAATGAGTCACTGTGGTTTACACCATCAATCTGGTGGGATGGGGCCTGATAATGTTGGCAAGGATGTCTCCACAGAGAGCAGGGCACTATCTTTAAAAGGTGCTCTAACAGAACATAAAATAAATGCCCTCCACTCTCACCCACACATGGATGCAGAGGATCTCCCTCAGGAGCAGTGGGGGTTTTCCCTGCACCACGCACCCCCCCCCCCCAACTCCCCCACCAACAGTGGGGCTCCTGATGAAGGAAAGCCAGTTCCGAAAGCTAGTGGCGTTTGCTAGAATAAACATGCTGGACTTCAACCTGGTGTTGTGAGACTTCTTACTGTGTTTACCCCAATCCAATGCCGACATCTCCACATCATGATAAGTGGTATTCCTCAAGGATCAGTGCTTGGACCTTTACTATTTGTAGAACATAGAACGTAGAATAGCACAGCACAGTACAGGCCCTTCAGCCCTTGATGTTGTGCCAAGCTATGTCTGAACCCAAGATCAAGCTATTCCACTCCCTAGCAATCTGGAGTGCTCTGTGTGCCTATCCAATAACCGCTTGAAAGTTCCTAAAGTGTCCGACTCCACTATCACAGCAGATTTGTAATATATATAAATGATATGGAGGAAAATGTAACTGGTTTGATTAGTTCGTTTGTGGACGACACAAAATTTGGTGGATTTGCCGAAAGCGACGAGGAGCATCAGAGAATACAGCAGGATATGGATCAGTTGGAGACTTCAGTGGAAAGATGGGAGATGGAGTTTAATCCAGACAAACGTGAGATAATGCATTTTGGAAGGTCTAATACAGATAGGAAATATACAGTAAATGGCAGAATCCTTAAGAGAATTAATAGGCAAAGGAGATCTGAGAGTACAGGTACATAGGTCACTGAAAGTGGCAATGCAGGTGGACAAGGTAGTCAAGAAGGCAAACAGCATGCTTGCCTTCATCGGCCGGGGCATTAGGTTTAAAAATTGGCAAGTCATGTTGCAGCTTTATAGAACCTTAGTTAGGCCGCACTTGGAATATAGTGTTCAATTCTTGTCGCCACACTACCAGAAGGATGTGGAAGCTTTGGGAAGAGTACAGAAAAGATTTACCAGGATGTTGTCTGGTATGGAGAGCATAAGCTATGAGGAGCGGTTGGAGAAACTTGGTTTGTTCTCACTGGAGCGACGGAGGCTGAGGGGCGACCTGAAAGAAGTCTACAAGATTATGAGAGGCATGGACAGAGTGTATAGTCAGAAGCTTTTTCCCAGGGTGGAAGAGTCAATTACTAGGGGGCATAGGTTTAAGATGTGAGGGGTAAGGTTTAAAAAAGATATACGAGGCAGATTTTTTTTTTTACAGAGAGTGGTGGGTGTCTGGAACTCGTTGCAGGTGGAGGTAGTGGAAGCGGATACGGTAGTGACCTTTAAGGGGCATCTTGACAAATACATGAATAGGGATGTGAATAGAGGAATATGGTCCCCGGAAGGGTAGCAGGTTTTAGTTCAGTTGGACAACATGGTGGGTGCAGGCTTGGAGGACCAAAGGGCCTGTTCCTGTGCTGTAATTTTCTTTGTTCTTGTTCTTTTAGTGCAAGAAGGGAAATGTGTAGTGCAATCCATTCTTAGTTTTACTTTTTCATTTGAGCAGAGCACATATTCTACTGCTGATGCCTTCAATCTTACTACCTATGCATAAATGTCCCCATGTGGCTAGTCTAAATAAATGTTTGCCAAATGTGTTTACACAATCTATTATAAGTAATTTGTGCCTTTATATCAGTCAAACACATGACAGGGCATCCACTGCCGTAGACCTCAATGTGGGAAAGGCCACTAAAGTGCCTGCTGTCTGAAAAACAGGCGCAGTGGTTAGGATCTAAAGTGGTTGAACTCAATATCGAGCCTGGAATGTTATGAAGCATCTCTTCAAAAACATGAAGAGCTATTCCTTAAGTTTTTGTTGAGTTTCATTGGAACAACATAGGAGATTGAGGACAGAATGATTAGAGTGGGACAGAGAATTAAAATAATAAGCGGCTGGAATCTCAGGGTCATGCTGGCAGACTGAATGGAGGTCCATAAGCAGGCAATCATTCAATCTGCATTTGGTCTCTGCAATGTTGACAAGACTGCATCGCGAGCAGTCATTAATATAGTATACTAAATTGGAAAAGAAGTACTACAGAATCTCTGTCTCACTTGAAAAAAGTGTATGAAGCCCAGAGAGTGAGAATGGATAGGGTGAAAGGCCAAGTGTTGAATCTGCTGTGCTTGCACGTACTGTTGTGGGTGGGGAGGATGCTGGTGTTAGTGTGATTGAAGAGCGGACCAGGGTGTCACACTGAGAATGGTATTGTTGTTGGTATTGTTTGTAATTAAATGGAGCAAGGTAGGGAAGTTCATTATCAACATTAGCATTAAGAGAAACAGTGAGCTCAAAATGTTAGTTTTCTGCTCAGGACAGTGAGCAACTGAACCATAAATTGAGAAGGTGATTGAAAATGAGGATGTACAGTTTCAGAGTCATCGTATAATTCACATGGAATGTTTGTATTGTAAAAGACCATCTACAGCTATGCAAACTTTTACAATGCAGTTCCCAATTTATGCTTGACTTCCTTGTAATTGATGAGGATAATTGATGATGCAATTAAAGCATTGACTGACTACACATAATCATTTAGAAATCTAGAAAGCATGCCAACAAATCAGGATAAGTAAGTTCTTTTACGGGTTCAATTTTTAAAACACTTAGTGGATAGTGTTATTTTAAAACTTGTTGCCTTGTTTTCTGCTGTTTCATTTGTGACCTGTTTTGTCTTTGGGAGGCAATCTAGAAATCACAATTTTATCAAGCCATCCTTCTCTTTCTAACTCTCCATGCTTGCCAAAATCTTTATGTTTTTATTTCGGACTTCCTGCATTAGTGTTTTCTCTTTCTTTTTAACCATCAAATTACAGTGGGTGATGTTAGTGGACAAACACCACACAGACATGTTTACATAAATTCTTTCCATCCATTAATTTAATCATGGTATAAAACTATTTAAAATGAATGGGTTAATACTGGTTTGAAACTAGCAACCAGAGGAATTACATACAAATGCATTAGGAACTCAACAGTAGTAATTTCTAGATTTTTATTCTTGCATTTACCCACTTCAGTGAAGAGGTCAATTAAAAATGGTGTAGGTATGGCATAGGCGAGGGCCTGATGTTTACTTTCTTATTATTACCCTCCTTTCTATGACAAAGCCCATTGACGGGAAATGTGATTTCTAGATTGCCTCCCAAAGACAAAACAGGTCACAAATGAAACAGCAGAAAACAAGGCAACAAGTTTAAAAATAACAGTATCCACTAAGTGTTTTAAAAATTGAACCCCTAAAAGAACTCCGTTATCCTGATTTGTTGGCATGTTTTCTAGATTTCTAAATGATTATGTGTAGTCAGTCAATGCTTTAATTGCATCATCAATTATCCTCATCAATTACAAGGAAGTCAAGCATAAATTGGGAACTGCATTGTAAAAGTTTGCATAGCTGTAGATGGTCTTTTACAATACAAACATTCCATGTGAATTGTACGATGACTCAAACTGAGGACAAGCTAAAGAAATGGCACATAACGTTTTCATCAGTCTTGCTTTTCAAAGGATCCATCAGTAAATTTATGGCAGCTGATTGGAAGGATCCTGCAGAAATTCAACCTGTCAACTAATTTTGGATTTATTTGGATTCAGGAAGTCCACCATCTTTCTTCAATAGTGGTTCAATGATGTTGGGTGCATTTTCAAAATGGCCCCTAGATAGGAGGGTGAACTACATACCGTCAGGCTTGCATCACCAAAGAATACAGTGCAAAATACCCAGTCACATACTATTGAGGTTAAGACTGGAAGATTTGGTATGTTTTCCCACCAGCCTCTGCACTGAGAAAGATTCTATGCTCCCATCCCCGCCACAGGATTTAGTTCCCAGATGGGCAAATTCCAACCAGTATATCATTCTTGTGCTGCAGCATGCTACACTACGCAATTGGTTACCTTGGACTGCAGGATTTGAATAATTTCCAATTCGATGCCTCAATTTACCATCAGGAATAATTCAAGATATTGTTTGGTGGGAATTACATCAAGATCTTGTGATCATTATGCTCTATCATCCTAATGATTATGTTTAAAAACCATTACCACTTGTGAATTGGATAATTACCCCATAAATATTTGTCTGATGCCATAAGAAGAGCATCATATGGATCTCAGTGTGAGAACACATCTCGGTGTGAATTTGGTTATTCATCCGAGTGGACCCAATATGCATGGAAGTTTTCTTTTTATGTTCCATTGTTTGATTCAATCACAGTAGGATCACAATGGGGATCTGTGTACCAACCTCCAATAATCCATGCCGAAGATGCTGGTACCCTATTATGTATCAATTCCACCAGCAGTGCAGCCTTATAGTTCTCTAGCTAGTGGCACAATGAATGTAAATTGCCTCTTGTTGCTATTTGTAATGTAGGCACTTCAAGGAAAATGACGGAAGCTTTCTTTTTCTTTTGCTTCAGTGCTTCCGAAGGTTACAATTTAAAAGAACAACATTTCATCTGAAAATGCCTGTTTAATTTTTCAAACAAATATTCACTGTGGTGCTTAAAATATCAATTTGATTTGCTGGAGTACACATTTGCAGAGACCTCCCACGATGTGCAGCAGCTTATAGTGTAAATGATCTTAATAAATGGCTGTCAGCCTGGATTATTCAGTTAGAATATATAGGTTTTATTGCTTAAGTTGTAAACTACAGCTTGTTTGGTGCTAGAGACAAAACCAACACAGTAGTTTCAATGTATTAAACATGTTGATACTGTTGTCAGTGCAGTCGAAGTTTAACATTTTACTCCTAAAAAAGAACCCTGGGGAATTGTTTATTTTTTATCTAATAACAATAATCTTTCTGAAGATATTTTGTCAATAATTACTTGATAGGATTTTGCTCATAGATTTGCGAATAAATGTATGTTTATCTTTGTCTTTTTTCTGACCAATTGGAGCTATGAACTTATGTAAAGTGTTTCTAACTGTTAACTTCCTGTTATTTCTTACTGGCATATTCTATCCATCTATTAAAATATTTCTGTTTAAATAGGGAGAGAGAATTGTTTACCATAAGAACTAGCATGAAGAAGTTACCAAAATCAGCTGTGTGAGGGTGATAATTTGAGCATAAAGTCATTAAACCAGGATGTGTCAGCAATCTTGTTGCTTTAATTGAGTACATTAATTGCTTCACAGTATTGGGCTCAGTAATTGCTGATTAATACTTCTGGTGATATCATGGGGCAGCACGGTGGCGGAGTGGTTAGCACTGCTGCCTCACAGCACCAGGGAGTCGAGATCAATTTCAGCCTTGGGTGACTTTGTGGAGTTTCTATATTTTCCCTGTGTCTGCATGGATTTCCTTTGGCTGCTCCGGTTTCCTCACACAATCCAAAGATGTGCAGGTTAGGTGCATTACCTATGCCAAATTGCCCTTCAGTGTCCAAAGATGTATAGCTTAGTGGGATCAGTGGGGTAACTGCATGGTGTTACAGGGATAGGTTGGAGGTGGGCCTGGGAAAAGTACTTGGTTGGAGATTCATTGAAAACTCAATGGGCTGAATAGCTTCCTTCTGCACTGTAGAGATTATATGAGAATTCACTATTCAAACAAAAACAATTTAAAATAATAGCATGACCAGGGAAGCCAGCACCTAAAATTTTAACATGTTAAAGTAATAGGCATGAAACGTGTTATCCTTCCATTCCCACTAGCTGAATGGCATATTCATAAACCACAGCAAGAAAGTAAATTATTTCCTAAGGGTTCTAACTGATCTTGATAACCCAGAGAGGCTTTAAAAGAAGCAAGAAATTTACCTGGCCAACAGAATGATTAATTTTATTGCCCCAACAGACTGAGAGCAGCAATATTTCATGCCCTTGGCTATTGACATAGTCTGGGAGAATGGATGGACAGCTAGCATTGGCTGAGGCACCAGAAATGACAATTGGACGAACAGCCCTGTCAACACTGTAAACTCCTTATTAATATCTCTGGGTTTGTGCCAAAATTGGGAAAGCTGTCTCACAGACTGATCAGCCAACAGTCTGACATGGTCATACTTATGGAATCATACCTTGCAGACAATTTCTTGGATAGCACCATGATCAACCCCGTGTATGTCCTGTCCCACCGGCAAGACAGAGCTGGTAGCACAGTGGTATACAATCGGGACGGAGTTGCCCTGGGAGTCCTCAATATCGACTCTGGTGCCCATGAAATCACATGGTATTGGATCAAACATGGGCAAGGAAACGTCCTACTGACTACCAACTACATTGCTTCCTCAGGTGATGAATCAGCACTCCTCCGTGTAAAATATCACTTGAAAGAAGCACTGAGGGTGGCATGGGCACAGTGTACACTCTGGGTGGGGAACTTCAATATCCATTACCAAAAATTGTGTGGTAGCACCATTACTGACCGAGCTGGCCAAGTCTTGGGGGGTACATTTTTTCCAGATTGGACTTGTAGCAGGTGGGTGAGAGAACTGACAAGGGGGAGAAATATCTGGTTCTCAGCTGTCACAGATGCATCTGCCTATGACTGAGTAGGTGGGAGTGACAACTGCACAGTCCTTGTGGTGACCCAACAACCAATGGATCACAAAGTATTGCAGCTCTGCTACATCCAGTCATGAACGCAGTGGACAATTAAACAACTAATGGGGAGGATGCTCCACTAATATAATTATCCACAATGATGGGAGAGCAAATACATCCGTGCAAAAGACAAGGCTGACCCATTTCCAAATAGCTGCAGGTCGCAGTGCTGAGTGGATGATCCATCATAGCCTTCTTCAGAGAGATCCAGCATCACAGATGCCAAATCTCAGCCAATTTAATTAATTCCATGCAATATCAAAAAACAGCTGAAGGTACAGGATACTGTAACGGTTATGGACCATTGCAACATCGCAGCAATATTGAAGGATGAGCCATACCCCTAACCTAGCGTAGTAGTACAGGGACAACACTGCCAGATAATGTGGAAAATTGCCCAGGTATGTCCTGTCCACAAAAAACAGGACAAATCTAATCTGTGCAATTACTGCCCCATTTCCCTCCTCTCGATCATCATTAAAGTGATGGAAGAAGTCATCAATAACACTTTCAAGCAACACTCACTCAGTAATAACTTGCTCACCAAAAGCTTCCTCAACAGTACCTTCTAAATCCAAAACAAGAGTAGTAGACGCATGGGAACATCACCACCTGCAATTTCCCCTCCAAGCCACAGTCAAGTCTTGGGCCTTTATCACCATTCCTTCAAGGTCACTGGATCAATATCCTGGAACTTCTGTTCTTAACAGCACTGTTGTACTACATTACAGGACAGTGACAGTTCAAGAAGACAGCTCACTACCATCTTAACAAGGTCAATTAAGAACAGTCAACAAATGCTGCCCTTGTAGAATGAATTGAATCCCTTCAGTGCAGAAAGAGGCCATTTGGCTAATCAAATCTATACCGACTCTCCAAAAGAGCATTCCACGTCCTCCCTTCCATTTATCATTCTAATCACCCAAACCTACACGTCTTGGGACATTAAGGGGAAAATTTGGCCAATCCACTTAACCTATACATCTTTGGATTGTAGGAAGAAATCGGAGCGTCCAGAGGAAACCCACACGGACAAGGGGAGAACGTCAAATTCCACAAGGACAGTTACCCTAGACCGAATTGAACCTGGGTTCCTGGTGCTGTGGGGCAGCTAACAGCTGATGATGCTTTATCAGTTATGATAGAGATAATAGACAGACCATCTCAATTACTTATAAACATCCTGAAGAAGCTGGTCCCAAGAAATCTACAGTGAACCTCTTTTGGGATCCACCAACCAAATCCTGCAATTCTGGGGAAAGATTGGTGAATTCTTCAGAATAGCAGAGGCCATAAGCTGCGTCTGCAGAGTTCTTTGTTAGCTGAGGTAACAATGGCAGGTCTGAGAAATCCAAAGTAGTTATTCCCCCTTGAGTTTATCTTTCAGTTCTTAGCCTGCCATTGACTATGCCATTCAGGGTATGTTTTAGCAGAAACATTGAACCCGAGGCCAAAAATCTCCCTCTCTTACCTCGTCTACAGAAGTGCATTCACTCACCCGCATCCCCCCCAACCAACCCGACCATTCCCACTACCATCCCCACTCCCCCAACCACTGTAGGTAGAGGTCCAAGGGAAATCCCAGGGCCACTAAAATATGCCAAAACATTGAAAAATTTGAATTTTCTACCTTTTCATCAGCCTCTACATCCTGGGAAATGGGCATTCCCTGAGGACAATGATCAAGCAAATTGACCTTACCAATTGTCCTCTAATTGCCGTGGAATATTATTTTGAGGTATTTTCCACAGGAAATGGTTGCACTGTGGCCTTAAGGAGACAGCTGCGGTTAACAGCCCTAGCTTCACAGCTGAACACACAATCTTGCTCCAGACTTCTGGACTGTCCCATGGGGGATCATCTCGTTCTAAACATAAAAACACAAATAAACTACACTGTGTCAGAGACCAATAGGTCCTAGTTGCAACCTTCAGATTGTGTTTAATTAGCTGGTCTCAACTGGAGTACCACAGGCCTCAATGCTTCATCATGGCTGATCATAAAATAATCAGAAGGTATCCTCGGCTTCATTCCGATCCGGTAATCGCTCCCGAAAGTGCATCTGTGACTGAGGAGAGAATTGGCCTCAGATGTCTTACCTTCCACAGTTGAATTATTCAATAATTAGCCTCAACATTAGAACGTGACCACTCGCTTTAGAAACCAAAAGCAGCTGTTAAATGTGAAATTCTGCACCGGCTTTAATCAACACTAACAGGGAAAGAAATAAGGACATGGGACAATGAACACCAGAATGGAGAGAAAAAAAATAGAAAAGTAATTATTTATAAACTCCTCTAAAAAGTGTTAAAAGCACTAACACTAAGAAGCCAAATAGCTTAGCAGCGCTCTTGAGCTCCAAGTGTTCTTTGCCCGGTTTGAAAGATGCTTATAGCTCAATTGCTTTTTACAATGCTTGTAAGTTCTGAATTTGTCGCACAGGAACGAGTTACCTTTCCTCAGCATCACTCGGGAGAAATCTTATAACTTAATTTCTCTTTCCTCACTGTCTCTTCCCATTTTTGAAATTGATTTCCAAACTCTTTTTATTTGGAACACCAGACACTGGCCATTTGCTGTCATTAGCTAATTGCAACACAAACTCTCTTATCTCTACCTAGCAACATTGTGAAAATCAAATCACCACCCCACCCCCTGCACCCCACTACCAACAACACCCCCCCCCCGCCCTTCCCTCACATCAGATTTTCATTATTAAATGTGGGCTGCATTATATTTTAGAACACTTGGATTGTGGAGATTGAATTGTGGAACATGTCTTCTCTGCACAATAGCTCGGGCCGATTTTCAAATCTTATCATTAGCAGAGCCAGCTGAAGGGGCAGGGATAATTTCCTTAAGACATTAATGATCCCCCCATCCCCTTCTCCTGTAAGTTGTTGGACAATTGTCCCCTCTTTTTGTTATTTGCTTTGAAGGCAATTGTTGTGGAGCCTCGAATGAGGATCAACATATCCTCCAGAGACTGGGATATAATTTGGAAGTTTCCATCCTCATTGGTCACTGGGTAAACTGTACCGAGACTCTTTCTCATCTTCAGTGAATTTTAAGCCTCTGAGAAATCGGTGGTTTAGGAAGACATTTTATTTGATAAACCCGGATTCAAAATACCAGTTCAGCTTTTCATGCATCAGTGCACACAATGCACAAAGAAATTATCGGGACTAAAAACTGCACGTTCTTAAGTGAACATTTCGCCTACACAGTGCATCGATAGTCGAGGCAGAAGATTGCTCCCCACCCAACAAGCGACCACTTTCTCAATGATAAAAGTAAAATACTGCGGATGCTGGAATCTGAAACAAAAACAGAAAATGCTGGAAAGTCTCAGCAAGACTGACAGCATCTGTGGATTGATTACAGCGAGGAAGATAAACTAAAAACAAGATGGATGTTTGTGGAGCAGACAAGGAACAAAGAAAATTACAGCACAGGAACAGGCCCTTCGGCCCCCCAAGCCTGCACTGATCATGCTGCCAGACTGAACTAAAAACCCTTACCCTTCCGGGGACAATATCCCTCTATTCTCATTCTATTCATGTATTTGTCAAAGATGCCCCTTAAAAGTCACTATCTTATCTGCTTCCACTACCTCTACTGGCAGAAGTTCCAGGCACCCACCACTCTCTGTGTTAAAAAACCTGCCTGTACGTCTTCTTTAAACCTTGCCCTTCACGTCTTAAACTTATGCCCCCTAGTAATTGACTCTTCCACCCTGGGTAAAAGCTTCTGACTATACACTCTGTCCATGCCCCTTAATCTTGTAGATGTCTTTCAGGTTGCCCCACAACTTCTGTCATTCCAGTGAGAACAAGCCAAGTTTCTCCAATCTCTCCTCGTAGCTAATGCCCTCCATACCAGGCAACATCCTGGTAAATCTTTTCTGTGTCCTGTCCAAAGATTCCACATCCTTCTGGTAGTGTGGCCACCAGAATTGAACACTATGTTCCAAGTGTGGCCTAACTAAAGTTCTATAAACCTGCAACGTGGCTTGCCAATTCTTAATCTCCATGCCCCGGCTGACGAAGACAAGCATGCTATATACCTTCTTGACTGCCTTCTCCACCTGCGTTGCCACTTTCAGTGACTTGTGTAACTGTACACCCAGATCCTTCTGCCTATCAATACTCTTAAGGATTCTGCCATTTACTATACATGTCCTATCTGTATTAGGCCTTCCAAAAAGCATCATCTCATATTCGTCTGGATTAAACTCCATCTGCCATCCCTCTGTCCAAGTCTCCAACCGATCTATATCCTGCTGTATTTTTGGATGGTCCTCATCGCTGTCTGCAAATCCACCAACCTTTGTGTCATCTGCAAACTTACTAATCAAACCAGTTACATTTTCCTCCAAATTATGTATATATATTATATATATATATAGCAAACCCCAAACGTCCCAGCATTGATCCCAAGGAACGTCACTTGTCACAGCATTCAGGAGCTTACCCTTCCACAGCTACCCTCTGTCTCCTTTGACCAAGCCAGTTTTGTACCCATCTTGCCAGCTCACCTCTGATCCCATGTGAATTCGCCTTCTGCACCAGTCTGCCATGAGGGACTTTGTCAAAGGCCTTACTGAAGTCCATGTAGACAACATCCACTGCCCTACCCTCACCAGTCATCTTTGTCACTTCCTCGAAAAACTCAATCAAGTCAGTGGGACGTAACCTCCCCATCACAAGACCATGTTGCCTCTCGCTAATACATCCACTTATTTCCAAGTGGGTGTAAATCCTGTCTTGAAAAATCTTCTCTAATAGTTTCCCCATCATTGACGTAACATTTATTGGCCTGTAATTTCCTGGATTATTCTTGCTACCCTTCTTAAACAAAGGAACAACATTGGCTATTCTCCAATCTTCTGGGACCTTCCCTGTAGCCAGTGAGGATACAAAGATTTCTCTCAAGGCCCCAGCAAATTCCTCCCTTGCCTCTCTCAGTATTCTGGGGTATATCTCATCAGGGCCTGGGGACTTGCCTACCTTAACGTTTCTCAAGAACCCCAATACCTCCTCCTTTTTGATCTCAACATGACAAATTACTTACACACCTTTCCCCAGACTCATCATCTACAATGTCCTTCTCTTTGGTGAATACTAACACAAAGTACTCATTTAATACCTCTCCCATTTCCTCAGACATTTTACAAGATCCTTTTCACATATAGAATCTGGTGCATGTCATCTTTGCAAATATCCAAAACGCAAGAGAAGAGGATGGAGGAAAGTTGAAAATTATTTGTTTAGGCATTTTGTTTTCTTCCCCGAGAGACCCACCCGTGCTTTGGGAGCAGCAGATTTCAGGGTTTAAGACTTACTTGTTTGTGAAGGATTTGGATGGTGCATAGGTAGCAGTGACTTATAATATTATGACACCCATTCATTATCTCTGGGCAGAAGGCCAGCAGTATTTGTTTACTTCACAGAAGACATGCCTATATTGGACTCTCCAAAAATTCTTCTGGCCAAAGAAAAGTGTGGTGATTGTTCAAAGTGCTTTCTGGCAGGAATGCCTGGGAATGGTGAGCTCATAAAATAGTACGTGGCAACATTGCAGCGTAGAAAATAGGTGCAGGAGTAGGCCATTCAGCTCTTTGAGCCTGCACCATCATTCAATATGATCATGCACTCCCAGTATCTTACTCCTGCTTTCTCTCCATACTCCTTGATCCCTTTAGCTGCAAGGGCCATGTCCAGCTCCCTTTTGATCAAATCTAATGAACTGGCCCCGACAGCTTTCTGTGGTAGAGAATTCCTCAGGTTCACAACTCTCTGAGTGAGGAAGTTCTTCCTTATCTCAGCACTGAATGGCTCACCCCTTATTCATAGACTGTTGTCTTCCACATGTCAAGTTGGCACACTGACCAACAAACTAGTTTGTAATCAATAAATTGAAAAAAAAAACTTCAGTTCCATGAATTAGGAAACCTCTCATCATGGAGGTTGATGATATAACCTTGGAAAAAGCCACAGTCTTGATAGTCCAAATCAAATCTGCCAAATTTAATTTGAAAAAATTACTTAGAAATGCACCCTCAAATTCAGGGTTGCAGTTACGGACACAGTTAAGGATTAAAACACCTGAATAGTTTTATCAACACTTGCACTATCTTGGTCAGAAACCCTCAGAAATGATTCCAAATTTTGGAACTACTCAGATTTGAAATTCCATATCTAGCTGAAGGGAAATAGTGCAACTCATGCTTAAAAATGATTCACTTCACAAGGGTATGCAGGTCTTTGAAGAAGGAGCTGTCATCAGTTAGAAATATGGAGGAATCTATTCCCAAGAGTGAAATATGGCATGCCTATTCCATCGTGAATGTTAAATCACCAGGTTATTTTAGAGATCACACTATAGACATTGTGGGTATTTCAATGTCATTCTTCTTTGATGAGGAAGTATTTATGTTGGATGACAATCTCTGCCATTGTGATTTTTCATAATTTTCTCTCACTCCTGTGACAGACCCTCTTCACACTCATGATGATTCCTTCATTCCAGTTTTAGGAATGATCATAGTTCCATGTAAATACTATTGCTACCAGAGCAGGGCAAAGGCCAGGAATCCTGGTTTGACTAACTCACCTCCTGACTCCCCAAACCTATCCACCATCTACAAGACACAAGTCAGGAGTGTGATGGAATACTCCTCACTTGCCTGGATGAGTTCAGCTCCAGCAACACTCAAGAAGCTTGACATGATCCAGGACAAAGTAGCCTGCTTGATTGCTATCCCTTCCAAAAATATTCAGTCCCTCCACCACCAATGAACAGTGGCAGCCATGTAAACCAACTGCAAGATGCACAGCAGGAATTCACCAACATTCCTTAACAGCACCTCCTAAACCCATGACGGCTTCTGTAGTGGAACAGCTTGGCTAGGGATGTGGCAAGTTCTGGTGCACCTCCCAAACCCACCACCTTTTGGTCTAGAATGACAAGAACAGTAGACACTTGGGAACACCACCTCCTGGAGGTTCCTCTCTAAATCACCACCATCCTGACTTGGAAAAAGATTGGCATTCCTTCACTGTAGCTAGTTCAAATCCTGAAACTCCTGCCCAACAGTATTGTGAGTGTACCTACACCTCAGGGACGGCAGTTGTTCAAGAAGGCATTGCACCATCACCTTCTAAGGGTAGGCAACAAATGCTGATCTAGTCAGCTGCTTTGACGTCCCATAAATGAATTTAAAAATGCCACTGAGGGGCAGAATATTGATGAGAGAAAGGAGGCCAAGGATTGATCCTTTGGAGACACCAAAAGTAAAGGTGCAAGAGCAGAATTGATGTAATTGATGCTCTAGGTATGATTAGACAGAGAAGAATAAAACTAAGTCAGAGCAGTTTTGCTCTGGGCATTGGTGACCACATAATGGTATTCAGTGTACACCTCTGGTTTCCTGATTTAAGAAAGGCTATAAATGCTTCAGAAGCAGTTCAGAGAAGGTTTATTCGATTATTAGCTGGGATGGGGGGTTATCTTATGAAGCAAGCTTAGATGGGGTAGGGGAAGCCCCTCTGAGGGCTGCAGCCATTGTGGTTTAGGAGATTGAGATGTGATCTTATTGAAACATATAAGATCCTGAGGGGATTTGACAGGGTCAATGCTAAAAGGATGTTTCTCCATGTGGGAGAGGCTAAAACTACGGGTAAAGTATAAAACTAAAGGATCCCCCATTTAAGATGGAGATGAGAAGAATTGTTTTCCTCGCAGAGGATTCAAAATCTTTGGAACTCTCTTCCCTGGAGAGCGGTGGAGGCAGGTCAATGAATATTTTTAATGCAGTGGTAGTTAGTTTCCTGATTAATAAGGGAGTCAGTGGTTACCGGGGTAAGCAGAATGTGGAATTGGGGCCACAGTTAGATCAGCCATGATCTTATTGAATTGTGGAACAGGATCAAAGGGCCGAGTTGTCTGCACCTGGTCCTAATTTTCATGTACATAAGCACGTACAACTGGGTGATAGTGAAGAGGCTTTGGCAGAGGATGGTGCGGTCAATTATGCTAAGGCTGTAGACAGTTCTAGAAGAACAAGGAGGCAAAGTTTACCTTTGTCACAGTGACATTGGATGTCATTGAGATTGGGCATTGGAGTTTAGGAATACTGTGGCAGAGGTGGAAACCACAGGAGGTTCATGTTGCCATTTTAAATGTCCCGAGCATTTCTGTGATTCCGATGGGTTGCTTTAACACATGAAAAATAGAACAGGCAAAAAATGTCTATTGGATTGTTGCTGCACGCCATCTCTTCAGTTCAAAATGTTTTACCACATTTTCAGCTGGTTACGTCACTTCCCTGTGCCCAGGCAAAGCAGAGCTTGCATTTAAATTTGTGCTACCTGATCCTATCATCGACGACTCAATTTCAGGCTTCTAACCTAACACTTGACAGAATGAATTGTAATTCAAATGGTTGCAGTGACCTGGACTTTGTAGATGTCAATCAGGTTTCCACTTTACAGTCAGACTGCATCATATTGCACAGGCCGCTGATCTGATACTGCTTCTTTAATGTGTTGCAAGCACAATTAGCATATGATGCAATCTCATTTCCATCACATTGCTAAGTCTACAGAGATTCATACTTGTGTAGAATAGGATAACTTAAAAAATCCAATATCAAACTGACTCAATACACATCATTGTGCAGTGAGAACTGTATTTTGCATCACAAAGCCAGATCTTTCACTCTGTCACGATGCCAGCAGGGCAATTAACAATGAGAGAAAATTCTAGTTATATAGCACCTTTAATGTAGCAAAAACATATCAATACCCTTCACAGGTGCATAATCCGAACAAGAAAAACATTGAGACAATAAGGGGACCAATAGTCAACAACTCTTTGGCTGTCCCTACACCATATGGATTGCAGCGGGACAAGAAGACAGCTCACCAGCACTTTCTCAAGGACTATCAGGGATGGTGTTGAGTCTGTTCATTCGTTTGAATAGATGAGGGGAGTGATATGAGTTTTAAAATGAGGTTTTATCATTGAACAGAATTTAAAAAGATTAATATGACAAAAGTGAAAAGAAAAAGTGAACTAGGAGTCTGGCTTTTACTGCCAGCCCCAATACTGAAGTTGAACACACTGAACAGATCTTAAAAACAAACTGAAAAAAACAATCTAAATTCCAAACTATATTTCAACTGTTACCTTGTTATTGGAAGTGTTTTTTGCAGGATGGCTCCGTCTTAGAGAAACAATTCTTGCAGCTGCTATTATGTTGTTTGCCTGCATTGTATACCCTTCAGGAATGCAGTTATTTTTTAGCAAACCTTTAGCCTTCTGATTCTATGTGTAGTAAAGTTAGCAGTCAATTTTTAAGCTTAGCAGAGTTAGTTGCATAGGCAGAAATGTCTTAAAATGAAGTCTTTGCATAGACTGAGGCAAACACATAGCATCTCTCAGATGGCCAATAAATGCCAGCCTAGCCGGTGACTGCCGTATCTCATTAACAAAAAGAAATATGGTCTCGATATGGGCTGGGCGGAGTTTCAAATAGAAGGGATGCAGTCTGTGTATTGCCCCAAAACAGTTAGTGACAACTGTTAAACTATGCAGTATCTTCTGTTCTGTGAGGCAAAAACACTGAGCAAGAATGTTCCAGCAGGATGTTTGTATAGATGAAGCATTTAAGTTACATTAAAGAACATAGAACCCTCGGCCCTCAATGTTGTGCCAAGCTTTGTCCGAAAGCAAGATCAAGCTATCCCACTTCCTATCATTCTGATGTGCACCATGTGCTTATCCAATAACCGCTTGAAACTTTCTAAGCTGTCCGACTCCACTATCACAGCAGGTAGTCCATTCCACACCCTAACCATTCTCTGAGTAAAGAACCTACCTCGGACATCCCTCCTATATCTCCCACCATGAATCTTATAGTTATGCCCCATAGTAACAACTACATCCACCCAAGGGAATAATCTCTGAACGTCCACTTTATCTATCCCCCTCATCATCTTATAAACCTCTATTAAGCCACCTCTCATCCTTCTGTGCTCTAAAGAGAAAAGCCCCAGCTCCTTCAACCTTTCCTCATAAGACCTTACCTCCAAACCAGGCAGCATCCTGGTAAATCTCCTCTGCACATTCTCCTTTACTTCCACATCCTTTTTATAATGAGGTGACCAGAACTGCACACAATATTCCAAATGTGGTCTCACCAAGGTCCTATACAGTTGCAGCATAACCCCACAGCTCAAACTCAAACCCCCCTGTTAGTAAAGGATAACACACTATAGGCCTTCTTCACGGCTCTATCCACTTGAGTGGCAACCTTCAGAGATCTGTGGATATGAACCCCAAGATCTCTCTGTTCCTCCACATTCCTCAGAATCCTGCCGTTGACCCTGTAATCCGCATTCAAATTTGTCCTACCAAAATGAATCACCTCGCACTTATCAGGGTTAAACTCCATCTGCTATTTTTCAGCCCAGATGTGCATGCTACCAATGTCTCTTTACAGTCTACAACAGCCCTCCATTTCATCCACTATTCTACCAATCTTGGTGTCATCAGCAAATTTACTGACCCACCCTTCAGCCCCCTCCTCCAAGTCATTGATAAAAATCACAAATAGCAGAGGACCCAGCGCTGATCCCTGGGGTACACCGCTGGTAACTGGTCTCCAGTCTGAAAATTTTCTATCCACCACCACTCTGTCTTCTATAAGATAGCCAGTTACTTATCCAATCGGCCAAATTTCCCTCTATCGCACACCTCCTTACTTTCTTCATGAGCCAACCATGGGGAACCTTATCAAATGCCTTACTAAAATCCATGTATACAACATCAACTGCTCTACCTTCGTCTACACACTTAGTTACCTCCTCAAAGAATTCAATCAAATTTATGAGGCAAGACTTCCCTTTCACAAATCCATGTTGACTATCCTGGATTAAACTGCATCTTTCCAAATGGTCATAAATCCTATCCCTCAGAAACTTTTCCATTAATATATTAACCACCAAAGTAAGACTGACTGGTCTTTAATTACCAGGGTCATTCCTATTTCCTTCCTTGAACAGAGGAACAATAATCACCACTCTCTGGTCCTCTAGCACTATCCCCATGGACAGTGAGGACCCAAACATTAAAGCCAAAGGGTCTGCAATCTCATCCTTTGTCTCCCAAAGTATCCTAGGATATCTCCCATCTGGCCCAGGGGACTTATCAACCCTCAGGTTTTTCAAAATTGCTAATACATCTTCCCTCAGGACATCTACCTCCTCCAGCCTATCAGCCTGTATCACACTCTCATCCTCAAAAACATGACCCCTCTCCTTGGTAAACAGTGAAGAAAAGTATTAATTCATCGCCTCTCCTATCTCTTCTAATTCCATGCACAAGTTCCCTCTACTTTCCTTGACCAGCCCTGCCCCCACCTTGGTCAATCTTTTATTTCTCATATAAGAGTAAAAAGCCTTGGGGTTTTCCTTGATCCAATCCACCAAGGACATCTCGTGCCCCCTTCTAGCTCTCCTAAGCCCTTTTTTTCAGCTCAATCCTTGCTATATTGTAACCCTCAAGTGACCCAATTGAACCTTGTTTTCTTATCCTTACATACGCTTTCTTTTTCCTCTTGACAAGACATTCAACCTCTTTTGTGAGCTGTGGTTCCCTCACTTGGCCATTTCCTCCCTACCTGACAGGGACATACATATCAAGGACACACAGTTTTTGTTCCTTGAACAAGCTCTACTCTTCATTTGTGCTTTTCCCTGACAGTTTCTGTTCCTATCTTATGCTCCCTAATTCTTGCTTAATCACATCATAATTACACCCCCCCCCCATTATAAACATTGCCCTGTTGTAATACCCTATGTCATCCATTGCAATAATGAAAGACACTGAATTGTGGTCACTATCTCCAAAGTGATCTCCCACAAACAAATCTAACACTTGGCCGGTTCACTACCAAGTACCAAGTCCAATGAGGCCCCACCTCTTCTCAGCTTATCCACATATTGTGTTAAGAAACCCTCCTGCACACACTGTACAAAACGTGCCCCATCCGAATTATTTGACCTATAAAGGTTCCAGTCAATATTTGGAAAGTTAAAGTCGCCCATGATAACTACCCTGTGACCTCCACACCTATCCATAATCTGCTTTACAATTTCTTCCTCCACATCTCTATCACTATTTGGAGGCCTATAGAAAACTCCTAACAACGTGACCGGTCCTTTCCTATTTCTAACTTCAGCCCATGTTACCTCAGTAGGCAGATCCCCCTTGAACTACCTTTCTGCAGCCGTTAAACTGTCCTTGATTAACAATGATATTCTTCCACCTCTTTTACCACCTTCTCTATTCTTACTGAAACGTCTATACCCCAGAACTTCCAACAACCATCCTGTCCCTGTTCTAACTATGTCTCCGTAATGGCCACAACATCCTAATCCCAAGTACCAATCCATACTCCAAGTTCACCTATCTTTCCAGATGCTCCTTGCATTGAAGTAGACACGCTTCAACCCACCATCCTGTCTGCCAGTACACTCCTGTGACCTTAGTACCTCACTACACTCAACACTGGCTTCTGGACTACAACTCGCTTTCCCATCCCCTTGACAAATTAATTTAAACCCCCCTGAAGAGCCGTAGCAAATTTCCCTCCCAGGATATTAGTGCCCCTCTGGTTCAGGTGCAAACCATCCTGTTTGTACAGGTCCCACCTTCCCCAGAATGTGCTCCAATTATCCATGTAGCTGAAACCCTCCCTCCTACACCATCCCTGCAGCCTCATGTTAATCTGCACTCTCTCCCCAGTTCCTCAACTCGTTAGCACGTGGCACCTGCAACAAACCAGAGATGACAACATGTTTTGTCGTGGCCCTCAGCTTCCACCCTAGCTCCCTAAATTCTTGTTTTAAATCCCCATCCCTCCTCTTACCTATATTGTTGGTACTGATGTGTACCACGACTTGTCACTGTCCCCTTCCCCCTTAAGGATCCTGAAAATACAGTCCGAGATGTCACAGACCCTGGCATCCGGGAGACAACATACCATCCTTGAGTCTTTCTCGTTGCCACAGAACCTCCTATCTGTCCCTCTAACTAACGAGTCCCCAATAACTTTTGCTCTCCTGCTCTCCCCCCTTCCCTTCTGAGCCACAGGGATGGACTCAGCACTGGAGATCCGGTCAACGCGGCCTACCACTAGTAGGTCGTGCCCCTCAACAGTATCCAAAGCAGTATACTTGTTGCGGAGGGTAACAAACACAGGGGATCCCTGCACCAACTGCTTCCTCCCAGCCCTACCATTTATCTATCATCATTCTTTCGAGTAACTACAACCCTGAAGCTTCTATTTATGACCACCTCTGCCTCCCGAATGATCCAAAGTTCATCCAGCTCCAGCTTCAGTTCCCAAAGTAAATGACTTTTTTTTCCCCCTTTGGCAACAAATTCTTCATGATTTTAACTACGAGGTTAGGTTGGAGAAAATGGTATGCTTTTCCTTCGAGCAAAGGAGATCAAAGGGAGATTTGAAAGAGGTGGGCAAGATTACGACAGTTTTGGGTAAGGATAGTACAGAAACTCAGAGAGGTGGGGGAAGGGGTCAGAAATGCTTCCATATGAGGGATGGGTTGTACAGAGATTCTTGTTGGGTGGCGGGGGGGGGGGTGCGGGGTGAGGTGGAGTGGAGTATTGTCAAAAATAAAGAAGGAATGGGAGAACAAATTGTTGTTGTTAGCATAGTTCACACCCAAACTGTTTGTGTTTACCCCTTGGGGAATAATGGGGGAGATGGGGGAAGGATTTCTGAGCTGACTATCAGCCCATTGAACCCTTTTTTAGCGCTCCCTCTGTGACCAATTCTTCCTGTTGTTCGGCTCAGACCCAGAGCTTCTGGTCCAGCAGTAGGGGCACTACCACTGTGTCACATAACCTCCACGAGAGCTAATTGAAGGACAGGCATAATCCCCATGGTCTGAGGCCAAGTAGTCAGGGTGAGTAAGTGAACTCAGTCCTGGTACTTAGTATTCTTGATAAGTCAGGGTGCGAGAGTGAAGTCAGTCCCGGGGTTCGTAGGACATGCTGCAATCCAAAGATATACAGATTAGGTGGATTGTCCATGCCAAATTGCCCCTTAAGTGTCCTAAGATGTGTAGGCTAGGGGAAGTAGTAAGCTACATTTATGGGGGCTACAGGGATAGGGCAGAGCGATTGGCTTGGATAAGCTGCTCTGTTGGAGAGTCGGTGCAGGCTCGATGGGCTGAATGGCCTCCTTCAGCACTGTAGACATTCCATAGTTCAATGGCACACATGCCATAGTTCCACTCCAGGGAGGAGCAAGCCAGCAAAATCTCTAGAGAGCTGAGAAGTCAGGTTTGCACTTGGTTTCTCACCTCTCATGATCTTACTGGCACTGGATATCTGGCGCTATCAGCCTGGTGCAGGGACGGGGCATGAGGCTGATTGTAATATTTAAATTTTATTCAAAACAGAATTCAAATATGAATAATGAGCCCAGGCTGCTACCATCTAAGCTCATTTGCCTCTGCAGCCTCACTGGTGAAGGTCTTCACTGACGAGGATCACATATGATCTCCATCAATGGGGACCAAGTGTGATGGTCTTACTGGTCAAGGCTGCAATTACGATTGTGGTGGGGGAATGCTGCAATCGCGACCAAGGGCAAGACTCATTCTTACTGTGAGTGGTTGGACATCCCCTGATGTGAAAGCGAATGGCACTGAGGGCAAGGAGAGATTTGGTCATATGTCCTCACTTAGCTTTACTCTTCCTAGAACCTGCCAGTGATTAAAGTATCACAGGCATGTTTCCCACATCTTGCTTCCTCCACAGTGTCAATCACATTCATACTGTCCATCAGCAGCTTCCTGAACTGACAGATCTTTAACCTCTGACGAGCTCTAGATTGATTCTTGCTAAGCAGGGTTAAGATAGATTACAGGGGGGTAGGAGGGATGAGACCTGAAGTTACTATCAGATCAGCCATGACCTTATTAAACGGTGGAGCAGATTTGAAGGGCTGAATGGCCCATTCCTGCTCTTTGATTATAAACATGTAGGCAACGCTATCATGGAATTATCCTGATGTCAATCTGCAAAACCCATTTGAAAAGTACTAATTGTTTTCAACTACTTACTTGTTGAGCTATGTTCAGCTGCCTGCAAGTGTGAGAGAATCTTGATACTGGAAAGAAATGTTTGCATTCAGAATGTGAAATTATTGACATGAAAGAATCTGAGGATCCCAAAACAAAATTGTTAGTTAGGATTTGATTTAATAGCAGACAACTGAGGGTACTTCATAGAAGCGGAATGTACATTTCAAAGGAATCAAGTCAGTGGGAGGAGACAGGAAATTACTTTGGTTTTGGAGGTATACCATTCAAATTCCACAAAATTGTATGTATTTAGTTAAGTGTGTGTTATTTTCATGACTAAAATAGTCCCTATCTGTTCCCATTATATTTGGAAGACCTCTTATATGTTCTTCTTATCGTATATTTAAAATTGCTGAGATTATACATTATATTCAATTACATCCCGGGTTAGAGTTGTTAACAACAGTGCTCTGCCCTGTATGCCGCAGGTCAATTTAGCGGCCCTTAGTTCAGAAAGCATCGACTTTCTTGGTGAAATCGTTGTGTTAGATTTATATTCCTACCTATAAATTTACATCAAACCTGTCGGATCAAATTTTTTTTTCTGCTATAGAATTATTACTAAAAGAGAACAATTTCATTGCTTCTGTCACCTGCGGAGAAGGTGTCACAGATGAAGGGTTTGTGTAACTTGAACTATTTGAATTTGCAGTTTGAATAGATAGTAGATTAATGAGTGGTATTAAATTTACCCCTCAGGGCTTATGGATATCCATTGGTTGACTCACACTGTTCCGTGGAGCAGATGGCCTTTAAACAACTACACAAAACATTTGGAGGATCAAAATTACAGGGAGAATCCAAACAGTTTCACAATAGAGCCTACAATTATAATTATTGTTTTAAAACCACAGGGGCAGTTCTCCCAGCCCACTGCACTACCAGGGTGGGGGTGGGGGTCGGGGGGGGATGGAGACTGCCAAAGGGAGGTGACTGGGGCTGCTGGCGGGAGGGAGGTGGGGAATCAGGGACTGCCGGAGGATGAGCTGGAGGGAGATCAAGGCAGGCTGGGAGTGGGATGGGGGAGGTTAAGGCTGGCCTGGAGACTCTGAGGGGTAGCTATCGGGCCATGAGGGGGTCAGAGGGGCAGCAATGCAGGTTGTTGTGCTAACCAGTGATTGAGCTGGCCAGCGATCGGGAGGCCGACAGCCCAGGATTACTACATATGCGCTAATCTCGGTGCTGACGGATTAGCGCTGACAGATCGGTGCATGTGCACTGGCCTGCTCAGCGCTATGCTGCCAGCCTCTCTATTCCTTATTGCCCACCTCGAAGCCCAACAGCTCTTCCTGCTCTTCCTGGTTCCCAGCCTACTGATTTTTTTGTGTGATTCCTACCAGTGCCCTCTGCAGCGCAGAGTGTGAGAGATTCATTTTGAAAATCCCACTGAAGAAAACCATGGGATTTACTCTTGTTTTTACATGAATTTGACAGTTAGAAATTTTTTTGGGAGAATAGTCCCCTACATAGAACATAGAACATTACAGCGCAGTACAGGCCCTTCGGCCCTCGATGTTGCGCCGACCAGTGGAACCAATCTAATGGCCCTCTAACCTAAACTATTCCAATGTTATCCATATGCCTATCCACTGACCATTTGAACACCCTTAAAGTTGGCGAGTCTACAACTGCTGCAGGCAGGGCATTCCACATCCTTACTACCCTCTGAGTAAAGAACCTACCTCCGACATCCGTCCCATAATTACCACCCCTTAATTTAAAGCTACGTCCCCTCGTGTTAGCCATCACCATCCAAGGAAAAAGGCACTCACTATCCACCCTATCTAACTCTCTGATCATTTTGTATGCCTCAATTAGGTCACCTCTCAACCTTCTTCTTTCTAACGAAAACAACCTCAAGTCCCTCAGCCTTTCCTCATAAGACCTTCCCACCATACCAGACAACATCCTGGTAAACCTCCTCTGCACCCTTTCCAATGCCTCCACATCCTTCTTATAATGTGGGGACCAGAACTGTACGCAATACTCCAAGTGCGGCCACACCAGAGTTTTGTACAGTTGTAACATGACCTCATGGCTCCGAAATTCAATCCCTCTACCAATAAAAGCTAACACACCGTATGCCTTCTTAACAACCTTATCAACCTGGGTGCCATCTTTCAGGGATCTATGCGCATGTACACCGAGATCTCTCTGCTTGTCGACACTACCAAGAGTCTTTCCATTAGCCCTATATTCTGTACTCCTGTTACTCTCACCAAAGTGAATCACCTCACACTTTTCCGCATTAAACTCCATTTGCCACCTCTCACCCCAGCTCTGCAGCTTATCTATGTCCCTCTGCAAACTGTAACATCCATCCTCCGACTTTGGTGTCGTCAGCAAATTTACTAACCTATCCTTCTACACCCTCATCTAGGTCATTTATAAGAATGACAAACAACAGAGGCCCCAAAATAGATCCCTGAGGTACACCACTTGTAACTGAACTCCAGGTTGAATATTTCCCAACAACCACCACCCTTTGTCTCCTATCAGTTCGCCAATGCCTGATCCAAACTGCTAAATCACCCTCAATCCCATGCATCTGTATTTTCTACTGTAGCCTACCATGGGGAACCTTATCAAACGCTTTGCTAAAATCCATATACACCACGTCAACTGCTTTATCCATCTCTTTGGTCACCTTTTCAAAAAACTCGATAAGGTTTGTGAGACACAACAGATCCTTCACAAAACCATATTGACCATCCCTAATCAATTTATTTCTCTCTAGATGATTACAAATCCTATCCCTTATAATTCTTTCCAAAACTTTGCCGATGACAGAATTAAGGCTCACTGGTCTATAATTCCCAGAATGGTCTCTACTCCCCTTCTTGCCGCACAAGAGGTTATTACAGAAGGTTAGGGGGCATGGAGTTGGGGGTAGGGTGTTAGCGTGGACAGGGGATTGGCTGTCAAATAGGAGGCAGAGAGTGGGGGTCAATGGGTGCTATTCGGATTGGCGGTTGGTGACTAGTGGAGTGCCCCAGGGATCGGTGCTGGGGCCTCAGCTATTTACCATTTATATAGATGATCTGGAGGAGGGAACCAAGTGTATGGTGTCGGAATTTGCTGATGACACCAAGATTGGTGGAACGGCAAATTGTGCGGAGGGTGTGGAAAGTCTGCAGAAGGATCTAGATAGGCTGGGCAAATGGGCCAGGAACTGGGAAATGGAATTTAATGTTAGCAAGTGTGAAGTTGTTCACTTTGGTAGGAATAATGGTAGGAAGGACTATTACTTACATGGCGAAAAACTGCAGCATGCTACGGTGCAGAGGGACCTTGGGGTCCTTCTGCATGAGTCGCAAAAACCCAGCCTGCAGGTGCAGCAGGTGGTCAGGAAGGCGAATGGGATGCTGGCCTTCATAGCGAGGGGGATTGAATATAAAAGTAGGGAGGTCTTGCTGCAGCTGTACAGGGCACTGGTGAGGCCGCAGCTGGAGTACTGTGTGCAGTTTTGGTTGCCGCACTTACGCAAGGATATTTTGGCCTTGGAGGGAGTGCAGAGGAGGTTTACTAGGCTGATCCCAGAGTTGAGGGGGCCCAACTGAGCCTTCATGCCTCATTTTTACATAAGCTTCCTACATTGCATCTAAGTCGTCTTTTCATCATCTCAGGATGTCCCAAAGCACTTTACAATGGCAGCAACTTGGAGTTATGCAGCATGTTTAATATAATAAAATTTTAAAAGTATTTCTCAGCAGCATTATAAAGAAATACTTGACAATGAGTCACATAAAGCATTACCAGGGCAGATGGTCAAAAGCTTGGGCAAAGTAGTAGGCCTTATATAAAATCTTAAAAGAGGGAAGTAAGATCGAGAGGACTCATGGTGAACAACCACTGAAACAACTATATGATGACATCAACAAGTTCTACCCCACCATCAGACTCACCATGGACTGCTCTCCAGAATTGGTTGCATTCTTGGACACACACATCTCCATCAAGGACGGTCACCTCAGCACCTCACTGTACCACAAGCCCACAGGCAACCTCACAATGCTCCACTTCTCCAGCTTTCACCCTAAACATGTTAAAGAAGCCCTCCGTATACACAGGATCTGCTCAGAGGAGAAGGATCGTGAGAGACACCTCCAGACGCTGAAAGATGCCTTCATAAGAACAGGATATGGCGCTCCACTCATCTATCCACAGTTCTGATGCGCCACAGCGAAAAACTGCACCGACCTCCTCAGAAGACAAACATGGGACACGGTGGACAGAGTACCCTTCATCGTCCAGTACTCCCCCGGAGCAGAGAAGCTACGACATCTTTCCCGGAGTCTTAAACATATCATTGATGAAGATGAACATCTCGCCAGGGCCATCCCCACACCCCCACATCTTGCCTTCAGACAACTGCACAACCTCAAACAGACCTTTGTTCGCAGCAAACTACCCAGCCTTCAGGAGAACAGTGACCACAATACCACACAACCCTGCCACAGCAACCTCTGCAAGACATGCCAAATCATCGACATAGATGGCATCATCATACGTGAGAACATCATCCACCAGGTACACGGGACATGCTTTGCAACTTGGCCAACGTTGTCTACCTAATACGCTGCAGGAAAGGATGTCCCGAAGCATGGTACATTGGGGAGACCATGCAGACGCTACGACAACGGATGAATGAACATCGCTTGACAATCACCAGGCAAGACTGTTCCCTTCCTGTTGGCGAACACTTCAGCGGTCATGGGCATTCGGCCTCTGACCTTCGGGTAAGCATTCTCCAAGGCAGCCTTCACGACACACGACAGCGCAGAGTCGCTGAGCAGAGACTGATTGCCAAGTTCCGCACACATGACGGTCTCAACAGGGATCTTGGGTTCATGTCACACTATCTGTAACCCCCGTGACTTGCCTGGGTTTGCGAAACCTCACTTACTGTACTGTCTGGAGACAATACACATCTCTTTAACCTGGTCTTAATGCTCCTTCCACTCACATTGTTGGCCACTTTAAGACTTGAATAGCAGGTTAGGTGTAAAGATTTGCATTCTAATCAGTAATCTGTAAACTGTCTGTGCTTTATATGCTCTGTCTGAGGCCAGAACTTTCCATTCGCCTAATGAAGGGGCAAATCCCGCAAGCTTGTGAGTTTACTATCAAATATATCAGTTGGACTTAAACCTGGTGTTGTCAGACTTCTTACAGAGTTTACTATTCTTCAACAGAGAATAGTCATACTGAGAACCGTTTGACTTGATAGTCTTCAAAGACTTCACTAAGTTCACCTAGGAACAGCAACTGAGCCATGACAGATCAGCCATGATCTTATTGAATGGCGGGGCAGGCTCGAAGGGCCAGATGGCCTACTCCTGCTCCTATTTTGTATGCTCTTATGTTCTTATGTCAGCACAGCAATCAGTCTGATGGTTAAGCGTTACTCAATCTGTGCAAGAAAATATCCAGCTGTCTTTCTTGAGCCATAAACGGCCAAGATGAACAAGGAACAACTATTACCTTTTACTTTTCCATCAAGGCTGTGGGAGAGCCTGGGAATGGACACATTTGAATTAAGGAGGAAAAGCTTCCTTAAAGCCATTGAAGTAAACAGATTGCATAGCAGCACAGCAGAAGCATTCATCCAATCCCACAATACAATTTATGCAACACATGATATCGCGGATTTCACACTTGCAACGTGAGCCATCGTTTTCTCATGAGCTGTTCCACAATTTTGAAAACAAATATTACCTTTGGTGATGTAACCAGTTCACCTCACTCTCCTCAATCAAATGGAGAAGCAAAAAGAGGGGTACGAACCGGCAAAGATTTATTGAAGAACAAAGATCTAAATCTAGTGCTTCTGAGTTATCGAGCCTTATCACAACACGGAGATTCTCACTGTCAGAATTATGAATGGGTCGGAGAGTGAAAATACTGCTTCCATTTGTGGAACAAAAACTCAAACTCAATATCATCATGACCGGCTGCAGGAGGATAGAACAGCATGAGGAAGAACAGACTAGCAAGCAGACTTGGAGTTTTAATCAGGGCATGTGAGTTAACAGTGCTGGAGCTCAGGGAGAGAGTATGGGATGAAACCACGCTTGCCGTCCGCGGAGATAAGCATTACCAGGGCAGATGCGGCTCTAGATTCAGCAACAGCCCGGATGTCATGGATTTCACTGGTGACGTAATCGGATTCACCCAGAATGGGCGTGATCCTGATTTAAATACATGTATTTACATGTCATTAACCCCCCCCCATCCCACCCTGCTCACTCTGTATTGACACCCTGCCATATTCTTTTTTCCAGGGTGGAAGTGCGAATTACAAGGGGGCACAGGTTCAAAGTAAGAGGTGGCAAGTTTAAGGGAAATGTACGGGGGGAGTTCTTCACACAGAGTGGTGGGTGCCTGGAACACACGACTAGAGATGGTGGAAGCAAGCACATTTTTAATTTAAGAGGCATCTGACTGGGTAGATGAATAGGAAAGGTCCGGAGGAATATGGACCTAGTAGGGCAGAATGTTTTTTAAATTTAGTTCAGGCATCATGAGCGGCAAAGCCTTGGAGGGCTGAAGGGCCTGTTCCTGTTCTGCACTTTTCTTTGTTCTTTGCCACCAAATAATGACATCATGGTGGGGTGAGAAATAAACAAAGAAATAACTGATGCATATAAAAATGGTATGTCATTTCCCCCAGTTGTTGAGGGGGATTTTAATCTATATACCAATTGGTCAAACAGGTCGGTCAAGGCAGCCTTGGGGAGGAGATCATAGAATGTATCCGCAATAGCTTCCTTGAACAGTGTGTAATGGAACCAACAAGGGAACAAGTTATCCTAGATCTGGTCCTGTGTAATGAGACAGGGATAATTAATGATTTTGCAGTTAGGAAGAAGCGATCACAGTATGGTTGAATTTAAAATACAGATGGAGTGTGAGAAGGTAAAATCCAATAGCAGTGTCTCACGCTTAAACAAAGGAGACTACAAGGGGGTGAGGGAGGAGTTGGCTAAGGTAGATTGAGAGCAAAAACTTTATGGTGGGGCAATTGAGGAATAGTGGAGAACTTTCAAAGCGATCTTTTACAGTGCTCAGCAAAAGTATATCCCAGGGATAAGGAAGGATTGTATAAAAAGAGATAATTAGCCATGGATATCTAAGGAAATAAAAGAGGGTATCAAATTGAAAGAAATGCACACAAAGTTGCAAAGATTAGTGGGAATCTAAAGGATTGGGGTATCATTAAAGGCCAGCAGAAAGCCACGAGAAAGCTATAAAGAAGAGTAAGATGGATTATGAGAGTAAACTAACCCAGAATATAAAAATAGATAGCAAATGTTTCTACAAATATATAAAATGAAAAAGAGTGCTAAAGTAAACTTTGGTCCTCTAGAGGATGAGAATGGGGACGTAATAACTGGAAATGAGAAAATGGCTGAGGCATTGAACAGGTATTTTGTGTCGGTCTTCACAGTGGAAGACAGAAATAACATGCCAAAAATTGATGATAGGAAGGCTATGGCAGGTGAGAATCTAGAAACTATCATTATCATGAAAGAGGTAGTGTTGGGCAAGTTAATGGGGCTAAAGGTAGACAAGTCTCCTGGTTTTGAGGAATGCATCCCAGGGTACTAAAAGGGATAGTGGGAGAAATACAAAATGCACTAGTGGTAACTTACCAAAATTCACTGGACTCTGGGATTAGAAAGCAGCAAAACTGTTTAAAAAAGGAGGTAGACAAAAGGCAGGTAACTAATAGCTGGTTAGCTTAACTTCTGTAGTAGGGAAAATGCTTGAATCTAGCATCAAGGAAGAAATAGCAAAGAAATCATCTGGATATGAATTGTCCCATTGGTATGACGCAGCATGGGTCCATCAAGGGGAGGTCATGATTGACTAATTTGGTGGAATTCTTTGAATAGACATATGCAGTGGACAATGGGGAACCTATGGATGTGGTATATCTGGATTTAAAGAAGGCATTTGACAAGGTGTCACACCAAAGACTGCTACATAAGATAAAGGTGCATGGTGTTACGGGTAATGTATTAACATGGATAGAGGATTGGTTAACTAACAGAAAGCAAAGAGTGGGGGTAAATGGGTGTTTTTCTGGCTGGCGATCAGTGACTAGTGGTATTCCTCAGGGATCAGTGTTGGGACCGCAATTGTTTACGATTTACATGGATGATTTGGAGTCGGGGACCAAATGTAGTGTCTCAAAATTGGATGACACCAAGATGAGTGGCAGAGCAAAGTGTGCAGAGGACGCTGAGAGTTTGCAAAGGGATATAGATAATATAAGTAAGTGGGCAAGGGTCTGGCAGGTGGAGTACAATGTTGGTAAATGTGAGGTCATCCATTTTGGCTGGAATAACAGCAAAATTGACTATTATTTAAATGGTGAAATATTGCAGCATGCCGCTGTGCAGAGGGACTTGGGTGTCCTTGTGCAGGAATCTCAAGGAGTTGGTTTGCAGGTGCAGCAGGTAAATAAGAAAACAAGTGTAATTTTGTCCTTTATTGCTAGAGAGATGGAGTTTAAAAACAGTGAAGTTATATATAAGGTGCTGGTGAGGCCACACCTGGAGTACTGTGTACAGTTTTGCTCTCCTTACTTGAGAAAGGATGTACTGGCACTGGAGGAGGTGCAGAGGAGATTCACTAGGTTGATTCCAGAGTTGAGAGGGTTGGCTTATGAGGAGAGATTGAGTAGACTGGGAATTTAGAAGAATGAGGGGGACCTTATAGAAACATAAGATTATGAAAGGAATAGATAAAATAGAAGCAGGAAGTTGTTTCCACTGGCGGGTGAAACTAGAACTAGAGGGCATAGCCTCAAAATAAAGGGAAGCAGGTTTAGGACTGAGTTGAGGAGGAACGACTTCACACAAAGGTTGTGAATCTGTGGAATTCCCTGTCCAGTGAAGCAGTTGAGGCTACCAGATTGAATATTTATAAGGCAAGGACAGATAAATTTTTGAACAATAAAGTAATTAAGGGTTGTGGTGAGCAGGCGGGTAAGTGGAGCTGAGTCCACAAAAAGATCAGCCATGATCTTATTGAATGACGGAGCAGGCTCGAGGGGCCAGATGGCCTACTCCTGCTCCTAGTTTTTATATTCTTTTATATCCAAAACACGCTGATGTGATATCACTTTGGCGCAGTTTGCAATCAGTTCACCCAGACATGAACCTGTTGGGTGAATTCCCCCATAGGAGTAGACTATAACCCTCAGGGGAGAGGGACATTACCAGGCAGTGCCCTGTCAATGCCCCCTGGCAATGCCCCCAGTGCAGTGGCGGGGAGGGGGCGGGCGTTGGTGGGGGTGGGTTCTGGTTTGTGGAGGCTCCTCCACCTTACTTGATGGCATGAAACTCACCCACCTGTTTTTATTGTGGCAGAATGTGGTAATTTGGTAGGCAAGGGGATTAAGGGTTATGGGGAGAAAGCGGGAAAGTGGAACTGAGCCACTTCAGATCAGCCATGATCTTATTGAATGGCGGGGCAGGCTCGAAGGGCTAGATGGCCTACTCCTGCTCCTATTTCTTATGTTCTTATGTTTATGTAAGGTCTAGAGAGTAAACTGATACTGTTTTGCTCGTTGGAATCAACAATGCCAGTTTTTGGTCAGATTTTGCCTTATGAATCTGAGACCAACAGTCATTGAACTAAAACTTCACAACCAATAGCATCCAGGTTGATTCAGTCCAGAGTATCATAGAGAGAAACCATAGTGCCTTAGTATCTTTGGGAGAGAAAGAAATTTGGGCTTATTGCTCAAATCTTGATGATGAAGGAGAAAGGTTGGCTACAAGCTTGAAATGCAGCAACCAGGGGAAGGGCGCTCACACGGACAGAAGGGAGAATACAGAATGAGCCCAAATTCAAAGCAGACCATATCACAATCGGGGAGATTGATCAAGTCATCTCAGTGATTAACTCTGAAGTCTGAGACTTTGGGAAGTGATGTAGGAGGTTGTAAGTATGAAAGGTTCATAGGATAGAATCCTTTCAGTGCAGAAGGAGGCCATTTGGCCCATCAAGTCTGCACCAACCACAATCCCGCCCAAGCCCTAATTCCATTTACTGTGCTAAGCTCCCTGACACTAAGGGGTAATTGTGCATGGCCAATCAACTGAGTCTGCACATCTTTAGAGTGGGGAGGAAACCAGAGCACCCAGAAGAAACCCATGCAGACATAGGGAGAATGTACAAACCCCACACAGACAGTCACCCGAGGCTGGTATTAATCACAGATTGCTGGCACTGTGAGGCAAGTAGTGCTAACCACTGTGCTGCCCAAGTGTAAAGACTTGGAGGAGGAGATGTGGAGCAAAGTGTTCCACATCAGAAGCATGCATGATACAGATCTAATAATGATGCTGGATCGTATGATTGAGAAGAGACATCTGGGAGGATAAGTTCCAGGCTTGTGTAGAGGTCCAAATATGTAAGTGGCTGCTGTGCATCTTGGACTGAACTATGTATCATAGAATGGGGCACACTGCTGCCACTGTACATCATTTGTGGATGGAGCAAACATTTAAGGTGGTTAATGGGATGCCAATCAAGCAGGCTGCCTTGACCTGGATGTTGTCAAGCTTTCTGAGTATTGTTGGGGCTGCATGCATTCAGGTAAGTGGAGGATATCCCATTGCACTCCTAGCTTGTGCCCTGTGGATGGTGGACAGGCTTCATGGGAGACAGGAGGTGAGTCACTCACGACAGAACTGTCAGCCTCTGTCCTGCTCTTACAGCTATAGTGTTTATATGGCTGGTCCAGTTAAATTTACAGTAAATGATAATCCTCAGGATGTTGATATTGGGGGAGTCAATGACAGTCATGCTGTTGAACACAAAGATGGTTAGAATGCCTCTTTTCGAAGTTGATCATAGCCTGGCATGCGTGTGGCACAAATGTTAATTGGTACATATCATTGGAAGTCTAATGCGGTCCATGACTTATTGTATGCTGGACTCTTTCAGTATCTGAGGAATTGAAAATGATGTTGGACACTATGCAATCATTCCCATTTCTAACTTCTGGAGAAAAGTTTGTTGTTAAAGCAGCTGAAGAGTTCAGCCAAGGACACATTATTCTTGGAAATTCTGCAGTGATATTCCAGGTTTGACATGATTGGCTTCCAATAACTACAATCATCGTCCTTTGCTTTGAGTACAACACCAATCAGTGGAGAATCTTCTTCCTAGTTCCAAATGACTTCAATTCTGCTAAGGTTCCTTAACGCTGCAATCAATCAAATACTGCCTTGATGTCAAGTTCAACAGCCGCACTCATCTCACTGGAACCTTCAGCCTTCTGACACAGAACTGATAATGCCTATCACTAATTGAATAACCAGAGTTCAATTCATTTTGTCAAACTCCGTATCAAAATGGAAATCTCACAAATGTGCCAACCTCTTTTTAGTTAGTGGAATTGCTTGAGGAACAGTTTGCAGGGCTTGCATTCATTTTGTTGAAGTGTTCAGTGAATCAAAAGTTTCTCTGCAAGACACTATAGTCACCTGGAATTTCCTTGATTTTAATTGTGCTGAAATTATGTTGAAATTTGTTTCAGTTTCTGTGCCACTAATTGACAGGCATTTATGCCTAGAATTTCCTGCAGGGAGCAGTTGTCTATGCCAGAATGCAAATACTGGCATGAAACAAGTACAATGATATTGGCCACCAGTAAAAGTCATGACATGAGCGTAAAAAGATGTCTGTAGTCTGTTGCCACAATTCTTGAGTCTCAGAGCTTCTTAGCTCTGCTGTTTCAGTCACTTGTGCAGCTCTACCTTGGATCTCTGATGAGAAATAGGAAGAGCAGCCACACCAACACTAACAGTACCAGCAGCTATAGGTACAACACCAGCACCAGCTGCCTTTCCCTCAGCCACATGGAACCCTGCAATGGGCACAGAAATCCAACTTGCGGGAGGAAATGTCCTCATCACAGAGTCTACAGAGAGAGGATCAGCTATTGCCCCATGTCTGAATCTGAATGCTGAGTGCCTCATGATGTTCAGGCTTTCACAATAGTTGCCATTGACATCTGCAGCCTCCTTTCCTCTGGAGCAGGTGGGTTTACATAGTCCTCTTGATACCCACTGGCAATCATTGAGTGTCCCTAACCCCTTCAATACTTGCAGTCTATCCCCTCCATTTCTCTGCCACTGCAAGCTGGAGACTTCTTTCCCTGAAAGGATCGAATCACCAAGGTCAAACATGAACATTCCTGCACAATGAGCAGCTTTACTCAGATCTGCACTCACCAGCAATTTTGCGGATCTCCTACTGAACAGAGAAACTTATAAAACATATAGTTCAGAATATCAAATGATTTGGGATATTCTTGTCCATCACCACTAATTATGGAAAAATTTCCTATATCTGCCATCCCCATGTTCTCCTTTTCTTCTCCTCCCTCGCTCTACTATTCCATTCCTCCCCACCACTTTCCTTCTTTTGTTCTCCTCCCAGCCCCTTCTCTCTACTGTTAACTAATTGCCTGCAGTGACTATGTTATATTTTGATTAGCTGCTTTCTCAGGTTCTTTTCTGTCTTATTTTAATACCTCAAAGGTCATTCTTCAAGCTGATCATCAGGTAAACCGTTGTTGTCAGATTGTCCTTGTAAAGAACCATGAAGAGAAGCATGAAAGTGGATCAGGATCATTCACTTTGATCTTGCCTTACTCCACACAGGAAGTATCTTATCGCCATATTTTGGCAAATAGCAAAGACTTTGAAATATGAAAAACTACAAACATAAATCACTTCTTCTCAATCCATGGCCAGGTTGTAAACATGGCAAAATAAATAAATCTTAAGATCTTATGTTGTCTAAGAGCCAGCAAGTTTCACTTTCCTGCATTCCTGCAACTACTTAAAGTCAACAAGCTCTTGACAATATTAATACAACTCCGCAATAATTTTATACAATGCACCACACAGAGTAATACACTGGAAAATGTCATGATTCTGGCACCTCTGTACAACTCTAGACTTTTCTTGTAGCACTTGTCAGATGGTAATGAAAGTCATCAAGTTTGCAATTCAGTAGTTCGGCAAGAATAGATTGTGCTTCATATAAAGAATTGGAATTGCGTACATTTGTTGACAATTTCTATGGAAAGATATACAGCTTCTGAATTTTGATTCCCTATTTTTGAATCTTTAATGCTTACTAAATAAATTGTCAGTTATTTGACTTGATGGTTCGTTTGTCAACTACAGCATTGATTTTAACTGGAGTGGCTTTAAGAAATGAAAAAAACGGAGTTATCTAGTTAACGTGTTGATGTTCGACAAATATTCTTCCCTCTATGTAATTTATATCACAGAAAATAAAAACTCTGCAATTCACCATGTGTACTACATGTACCTCGCTGTTGTTAAATGATGATTGGTGTGCCAGGATCTACACCATCCAGGGATGGCACCTACAAGAAAAAAAAGTGTTTGCAAATATTTTGTTCTGCTGGGAAAAAAGCTTGTAACACAAAGAAATCATTGTAGTCACAATTATGTTGGGAATGAGTGATGTGATGATTGCTTTTAATATGATTTACAGGATTGTATGTTTACGAACAAGCAAAAGAAGTTATGCCAAGCATGTTATTGCGTGTATTCTGCAACCTTTTATAGACGTAGAACATTCCTTCACATTACATACATATAGAATCTCAAGTACCATGGGAATTGTAACAGGCAGGTAGGGAAGGTGGGGTTGGGGGGGGGTGGGGGTGGGGGCGGAGGGGATGGACCATGAAAAGGCCTGTTGACCTAGGGCGGGATTTCCTGGTTTTGGGACGAGCGTGGCTGGAAAATACTGCCCACAGTGTCATGTCCATGTCCCATCTACATACTTCAAAACATGAACTGTAATCAATTTGGAAACCTCTGGAACTAACTTTTATTTTTAAAAAAATGGACATTAAGAGCTGTAAAAGAGGGCTGCCAGATTTTTTCTAACATTACAGCAGGACACTTAGTTAAATTCAAGATAATCATGCAGACCCAACGTGGTTTAGTGAATGGGAAATCATGTTTGGCCAATTTATTGGAGTAAATGTGCTGTGGATAGATTTTAACTGGAGTGGCCAGCAGAAAGAGAACAGTCTTGCCGGGTGTTTGTTGAACACTTCAGCAGTCACGGGCATCCGGCCTCTGATCTTCAGGTAAGCGTTCTCCATTTTCTGGTTGGCAGGATGTGACAAAGGAATCGATTTTAGGACCTCAACTTTTTACGATTTTTATAAATGGCTTGAATTAAAGGACCAAAGGTATGGTTGCTAAATGTGCTGATGACTTAGATAAGTAGGAAAGTAATCTGTGAAGAAAACAATAAGAGGCTACAAAGGGACAGAGATAGATTAAATGAGCAAACAAGTATCTGGCAAGTTGATTATAATATGGCCAAATGTGAAGTTGTCCATTTTGGCAGGAAGAATAAAAAATAAGCATATTATCTAGATGGTGAGAGATTGCAGAGCTTGGATTTGCAGAGATAACTTAGTTTCCGGTGTGTGAATCACAGAAGACTTGTATGCAGGTATAGCAAAAAACGAGGAAAGCTAACAGAATGTTATTGTGTATTGCAAGGGGCATTGGATAAAAAAGCGAGATTGTGCTTCAGTTATACAGGACATGGTGAGACCACCCTGGAGTGGTATTTACAGTATCAGTCTCCTTATTTAAGGAAGGGAGTAAATGCACTGGAGTTGGTTTAGAGAAGATTGACTAGATTAACACATTGAATGAGCAGGGTATTATATGAAGAAAAGTTGGTCTGTCTAAATTTGTATCTGCTGGAGTTCAGAAGGTTATGAGATTACCTGATTGGAACATATATAATTTCCTGAACAGCCTTGACACAGCAGATATGGAGAGGATACTTTCTCCTGAGGCCAACAGGGAATGCTGTTCAGCCCATCCCGATTCCATGGTAAGACAGCCACCTTGACCTTCCCTTTAATAAAAACCTTTCATTGCTGTCTGCAGAACACAACAACAACCACCTTGCAATACACAATAACATTCTGTTAGCTTTCCTAGTTATTTGCTGTACCTGCATACGAGCCTTTCAGCAGCAGCAGAGAGAGCAGCAATATCTGCAACTTGAAAAAGTAAAGATTGCAGCATCTTCAGGACTCGAAGCCTGTTCTTCAAGTTCACCACAACAGAAAACTAACTTCCTGGGGACATCGCTAAAATGACAACATTTGTGACCTACCGAAAATCCATCCCATAAAGAGAATCCTGCAACAACTCTGGTAAATGACTCCAGCTATTGAATCCACATTTAAGGAGTGAACACTCCCTCTGCACTAGGCCTGCAGTTCATGTTTATTTCCCACCAAACCAATCATGTGAATAACAAACAATTATTTTATTTAAGACTTGTAAAAGTACACTAATCTCCTTAACAGGGTTTTTCTCTCTCACTCTCTGTGATGTAGCATACGATATTTTGTGCAAACAATCCTCTTTACTAAATGCGTAAGAAGTTTGCTGCTGATCATTCAAATCATCCACACATTCAGGGATTAAGAAACACACATCCTTTTCAAAATGCAATGACTACAGACACTGCAGGAAAAGAATTGGAGATTGAATGCTTCACTTTCATCCTTCTTTGTAACAATAGTGAGGCTCTATCATCATCAGCTAAATTTTTCTTCATCCTTTGGATCTTTTGCACAAGTATAACATGGCTAAATGTATCGACTTTAGTCAGAAAAACAGAATGGCAGATTAGTACTTAAATGTTGATAGGGAAATGTTGATAGACCATGGGATGTTCTTGTACACCAGACACTAAAACCAAGTATGCGGGTAAAGCGGGCAATTAGGAAGACAATGATATGTTGGCCTTCAATGCAAGCTGATCTGAGCACAGAGGCAAGATCTTACCAAGGAAGGAAAATAAAAATAGAAAACGCTGGAAAATCTCAGAAGGAAGTCTGACAGCATCTGTGGAGAGAAAATAGAGCCAATGTTGTGAGTCTGGATGACCCTCCGTCAGAACAGGTCAGAGAAAGGAAGAGCTTTAGTGAGACTGTACCTGGATCATTGTGTCCCAAGAAAGGATGAGTTTGTCATAGAAGGAATGCAGCAAAGCTTCACCAGACTGATTCCTGAGATATATTTCTAAGTCAGCATGGTAAGTGGCTTGGAGGGGAATTTCCAGATGGTGATGTTCCATGTATTTGCTGCCCTTGTTCTCTGAGATGGAAGTAGTCATGGATTTGGAAGATGCTGTCTAAGGATGCTTGGTGAATTGCTCCAGTGAATCTTGTAGATAGTACACACTGCTGCTACTGAGTGTTGGTGGTGGAGGGGGTCGATGTTTGTTGATGTGGTGCCAATCAAGTGGCATGCTTTGCCCTGGATGGTATCAAACTTCTTGAGTGTTGTTGGAGCTGCACCCATCCAGGCAAGTGGAGAGTATTCCATCACACTCTTGATTTGTAGATGGTGGACAAGCTTTGGGAGTCAGGAGGTGAGTTATTTACCACGGTATTCCTTGCCTTTGACCTACTCTTGTTGCGTTTATGTGGTGAGTCCAGTTGACTTTCTAGTCAATGGTAATCCCAAGGATATTGAGATTAGTGTGTAAAATTAAAGCTCAGTGTATTGAGATAGATAGAAAACTAGATGGCAGACAGGAAACAAAGGGCAGGAATAAACAGGCCTTTTTCCAAGTGGGAAGCAATGACTAATGGAGGGCCACAGGGTACTAGGACCCCAGCTAATCACAATTTATATTAATAATTTAGATGAAGAAACTAAATGTAACATTTCTAAATTTGCAGATGACACAAAGTTGGGTGGGAGGGTAAACTGTAAGGAGGATGCAGAGATGCTTCGGTGTGATTTGGACAACTTGGCTGAGTGGGCAAATGCATGGCAGATACAGTTTAATGTGGACAAATGTGAGATTATCCACTTTGGTAGTAGAAACAGGAAAAAAAATTATTATCTGATTGAGAAACGAATGTGCAATGAGACCTGGGTGTTCTTGTACACCAGTCATTGAAAGTAAGAATGCAGGTACAGCAGGCAGTAACAAAGGCAAATGGTAATTTTGCCTTCATAGCTAGAGATTTTAAATACAGGAGCAGGGATGTCTTGCTGTATACAGGGCCATGGTGCAGCTTTGGTCTCCTTATCTGAGGAAAGATGTTCTTGTTCTAGGGGGAGTGCAGAGAAGGTTTACAAAACTAATTCCTGGAATTGACGTATGAGAAGAGATTGAGACGGTTAGTATTATACTTGCTTGAGCTTAAAAGAATGAGAGGGGATCTGATAGAAACTTATAAAGTTCTAACAGGACTAGACAGAGCAGATACAGGAACGATGTTCCTAATAGCAGGGAAGTCCAGAGGTAGGGGTCACATTCTGAAGGTACCAGTACACCATTTGGGACTGAAATGAGAAATTTCTTCACCTAGAATGTGCTGAGCCTGTGGATTTCAGTACTATAGAGAGCACTTGCAGCCAATTCATTGAATGTTTTCAAGGAGGATTTAGATATATTTCTTGGGCTAAAGGCTCAAAGGATATGGGGAGGGGGGAAGCAGAAACAAGTTACTGAATTGGATCATTAGCTATGATCATAATGAATGGTGAAATAGGCACAAAGGGCTGAATAGCCTACTCCTGCTCCTATTTTCTATGTTTCTACATGCCTTCACTCAAAGGGTGGTAAATCTGTGGAATTCTCTACCACAGAAGGCTGTCACTGAATATATTTAAGGAAGAAATAGATCAAATTTAATCTCTATAGGCATCAAGGGTTATTGGAGAGGACTCAGGAGTATGGCAACGATATAAGGAATTAGACATGATCGTTTCAATAGAGGTGCAGGCTCAGGGGCTGAATGGCCTTGTCCTGCTCCTATTTTCTACTCCATATTTCAACTCCTTGCTAAATCTCCCACATGTTTCTGTGTTAATAAATCTATTGCAATGCCTAGATGTTCATTTATCAGTAAGCACAAAGAGAAGTAAATAACCTATTTACTGGTGATCTGCTTGGATGCTGCCAGGGCCATTCAGCACTGACCTCATTACAGCCTTAGTTCAAACACGGACAGAAGAGCTGAACACCAGATGTTAGGTGAGAATGACTGCCCTTGACATCAAGACAGCATTTGACCAAGTGTGGCATCCAGGAGTCCTAGCAAAACTGGAATCAATGGGAATCAAGCAGAAATCTCTACTAGTTGGAGTCATACCTAGCACAATGGAAAAATGGTTATAGTTATTGTAGGTCAGTCATCTTGGCACCAGCACACCACTGCAAGTGCTCTTCAGGAGAGTTTCCTAGGCTCAACTATCTTCAACTGTTTCATCATTGACCTTCCTTCCATCATAAGGCTTTGGGAAGTCAAAATCCTGAGTTACTCACGGTGGGATTACTAGCCTAGAACTGCAATTGTAACCACAGCATTTATATGGATAGTCCATTTGGGTTTCTGGTCAATGATGATCCCAAGGATGTTAGTAGTGAGGAATTCAGTGATGGTAATGCCATTGAACATCAGGGTGGCGATAGTTAGATTTTCTCTTGTTGGGGATGGTTATTGCCTGCCACTTGTGCAGTGCAAATGTTACTTGCCACTTGTCAGCCCATGCCTGGATAATGTCCAGGTCTGTAGCTGAGGAGTCACGAATGGTACTGAAAATTGTGCAATTATCGGTGAACAGATTTGGTTTGCCCCTAGTCCATCGTCCTACTTGCGTTGAAAGTGCTGACAACGATAATGTTAAAAAAAGACGTGAGTAAATTCTCATGAGCTCCTTTGCATATGATGCAAAAACAGATAATGGATGCACTGTGGTGAAGACAAGACTGTGCATCTCACTTTGGGATTCTGATGAAGGTTCTGAACTGATTGGACTATGCTTTCATACTTCATAACGTTATCTAAATTTGAGATGATCACCATCCCTCCTGGGTATATCTATTATTTCATACTCATATATATGAATGGCATTAGTCAGTCAGACAACCTTATTTTATTATAATCAGAATATTTATGGCATGCAGGGAGTAACATCAGGCTCAATGATTTGAATTGATTGGATTGGACATATTTCATTTTTATTAAATGGTATCCAGGGAACTTTAGTCATCCTTTAGATTGAATTCAATAACTGTGTCCATTATTCTGTGAAAACTATAATTAAGTACATTACATGCACATATAAATAAAAACTTAAACAGGTAAATCGAACAAGCCCACAAACTCCATCACATGTTGAACAAAATATTGTGGATCCTGAGAATTTTCTCAAGAATGCAATCTAATCACAGGATTTTCATGACAGTTGAGAATCACTCATGCTCTATTTTTTCAGGTTAACATCTCCTCCTAAGCCTTAATGTAACTCTTTATTAGGAATCACACCCTGTTATTTATTATTCATTATGTATTATGACAGTTATATGTACCATAAATAATGTGAAGCACATACTTCAGTTGTGAATATAAGAATCAACATTAAACCATCTGCTACAATGGTATTATATTGGCTGAGCTGATCACATTGTATGCCACTTTTCCAACCTTTGGCCAGATATTAATGAGGTCCAAGGCTCATTTTACTCTGTACACAGCAGCCATTTCAGGTTCAAAAAAAGCAGGCTTTAAGAAGATTCCACTGATTAATGTTGTAAGTAAATTTTAAAGATTTGAGTGTCAATTACAAGGGGGCACAGGTTCAAGGTGAGAAGGGGCAAGTTTAAGGGAGATGTGCAGGAAAAGTTTTACATGCAGGGAGTCGGGGGGGTGCCTGGAATGCGCTGACAGAGGAGGTGGTGGAGACAGGCACATTTGCAACATTTCAGGGGCATCTGGATGTGCACATGAATAGGGAGGGGATAGGACCGAGTAAGAGCAGAAGGTATTTTTAGTTAATTAGGTCACCATGATCGGTCCAGGCTTGGAGGGCTGAAGGGCCTATTCTTGTGCTGTACTTTTCTTTGTTCTTTGTTTATGATTGATGAACAATGATACAGCTGCACGTTGAGGAATTGAAGATATCCTGATGGAGGACACAAGGTGCTCTTTCCTCAATTGTCTGGCTTCAACTTAGTATCCTGATATAATGACCAGGTTTTAACCTGGAGGATGGTGTCCTTAATTATTGATTGGAGAATTGATGGGAGTTCCATATCACTTGTTCTGGCAGACTTGATGCTACTATCTCCAATCAGGCACTTAACTGGGCAGGATTCGGTCTTCTGTGTGATTAAGCCACCAATAAGGTGGAAATCTCACCTCCAAGAGCTGCTGGCCAATCAAAGGCTTGTAATTTTCAAGGACAGGCAGCACCTCTGGCTTTGGTGGACACTTCCAGTACATTGTATGGCCTTCCCCAAGGATCAGCAATGAATATTAATACAGGCAAGAATGGAGATTGCAGGGAGGCATTGCTAATGAGGGGAGGAGGGGTGCGGGGGAAGTCCCTTGATTGGGTTCCCGATGGCAATGCAACACCCAAAGGCCCAGGATCATCTTGGGACCCCAGTTCAATAGCGAATGATGGGTGGGGCACGGGAAATGGGGGTCGAGGCACCCGAAGAGGGCCCAAAGAGGTGGGGAGGGCTCAATGATCAATTCCCTGCTTAATGCAGCATTTCTCAATTGGGAACATTGCCCCCGCTATCAAGAGAACATTGCACCCAATGTCAAGAAACTGTTCCACTCACTCATCACGAAAAATTCCCATCCCCCCTGCCCCCCCAACATCCCCATGCCCCCCAGGAATGGGGCCTCTCTTGCGACTACGTGGGCCTGATCAGCATGTTTTCCACCACAACCAAGCTGCATTAAATCCAGCCCAAGCATTGTAATTTTAAACAAATTGATAGTTAAATGGAGTTGTTCCATCATAAAAAACAAATGGTGTGTTTGTGTATCATGATATAAAATCCATTGAAAACAGCCTAAGCTCCTTTCTTAATGTGCTCACTATATCACAGAGGTCTAATTATCATGATAAAACACAGCTGACATTGCAAAGAACAGACTGCCCTCTGCAATCATAGCTGTGTTTTATCATCATAATTACACCTTCATCATACAGTGAGCTAAGTAAAAAAAAAACCTGAAAGCTCTATCAAATGATTTTACATTATGATATACATTAACTGGACTGGTTAGGTGCTTGGGAGAGTTTGTCAAACCTGGGCTGAAGAGATATCAGCACAATGCTCTCTTCATAATCTAAAGATTTTATTCACTAGTTCCTGTTTCTTGTATCATTTTCTTTCTTGTTAATTTTTAGGCTTTTACCGGCACCCTTCAACATCCCCCCGTGCCCTCCCACTGGACACTCCTGTCCCACACACAACGCACATCTGTAAACAATTTTTGATGAATATTTGGTGAGAGTATTCCAGAACAAAAATTCCACCCAGTGCACTACCTGATAGCTCAGATCCCAGGCTTTTGAAGGCCCTGCAATTGAAAGATGTAATGAACTCCTTATAATAGGGAAGACAATGGCCTAGTGGCATTATTGCTAGACTATTAATGTTCTGGGGATCCGGATTCAAATCCCACCACAGCAGATATGGTGCAATTTGAATTCAATAATATCTGCAATTAAGAATTTATTGATGACTGTGAAACCATTGCTGATTGTCAGAAAAACCAATCTGGTTCACTAATGTCCTTTAGGGAAGGAAATCTGCCATCCTTACCTGATCTGGCCTACATGTGACTCTAGAACCACAGCAATGTGGTTGACTCTCAACCGCCCTCTGTAATGGCCACTCAGCTCAAGGGTGACTAAGGATGGGCAATAAGTACTGGCCAGTCAACAATACTCATGAATGACTAAAAAAAAAATATACCACAGCCATGCAAACCTACTCCACAAGAAGGATTACAACAACAGCCTCAGGCTGCCACCTTGAAGTGATTGGATGCTGCTATAATTTTCTGGTACCCCCTGCAGACAGAGCCCTATTTCCCTTTCACATGCAATGCTCCCACTAAGCTGTGCAGCCTGAAAGGTAACATGCAGGCCTTCTTCCATATTAAGTGCAGCTGCATAAAAAAATTTAATAGAAAAATGTATTGAAAATAAATGATTGCATGTCAACAAAATTTTACAGGGAATATTGTCCATGGGTGCAGGTTGCCCACATTCTTCAAATACTTAACTGACTGGTTTTTGAGATTTCAGACTGGGTCAGTGACCAAATGGCAAGCAGAACTTTCTGCTGGAGTTTGAGAAGTACTTGCATCTTAACTTATTACAGAAAGGTAGAGGGAAAAAACATGACTATTATTTTGGTTTTTGAGAAGGAAGAGCAAAATTTTGTGAAATGGTAGATAGACAATGTTATAGAAAGTGTGTTACAAAGCCTGTATTTTTCATTTGGAGTAAGAATAACAACATTTTTATTTTAGGTGCTTTTCATTTCTACCAACTGGATGGACAAGCAGTTAAAATATACTTGTTCCATTTTTCACTCCTTTCTTTCATTTTAACAGCGTTGGAATTGATGGTGGATCAAGAACTGTCCAGGCTCGGGTGCCAATGCTATCAGGAAAGTAGACCCCATTGATAGTTTAATTGGCTCCAGCGAAGGGAGATTGTGGTTTTTCTGCATGTCTGGGCAGGTTGGCAACTGATGAAAAGAATAACAACATCTTCAGATCAAGCTTGATTTCTGCTTACCTACCAGCAGCTGTTCTCCACCTTCATTCAAGGGGATCGGCTGAAGTTCAATGAGGAGTTAAAATACCCTGAGCACGAAGCTTAAGCCACAGTGGATGTGTTCTACATTTGCTCGGCCAAAGGATGCCCTGAATGAAAATCAACCACTTTGCGTTGGTCATATGATATATTCCACAGCTTTATGGCAATATTGCACTTGAGCTGCATTCACAGCTACCTTCCTTAAATCTACTCATGCAATATATTAAAACAAATAACCATTCAGCAGATGGATGATGTTCTATTAGAACTTTTGTGAGGGCGTGAATTTTCCACTATTTTAAACAAAAGTTCTGATTTCCCATGGTGATTGAAATAGAGGGTGTACTTCCTTGTTTTAAAAAAAGTAATCATAGCTTTGGAAACACACAATGAGCTAACAACTGGGTTAATGTCTCTACTAAATAGGTGACAAAGGAACTGAGAGAAATGCATTAAGTAGTCATACATCCTGTCTCACAGCAGAGATTAAAGGTCACTGTTTCTTCTGAAGGCAGATCACATTGGGTTGATTTATGGGTAAGTCCTTACCATTAGTAGGGGGATGATGGAATGGTGCAGCACATTAATGTGCCCATGCAAGGGTGCCTACAGTACAGGGAAATAGGTATTTAATTGTCCACTCTGCAGATTTCAACTTCAGTGTTGTCGGAAAGTAACAATTTGAGATATGTCCTAACCAAATGAAGAAGGGAAAAATTCCAGAGGGATGTAAAATACCTGACTAAAATAAAACAAGGGGAATAAAATTCCCAGTGCAGCATGTTCAGAACATCAGCAAAAAAAACAGGAGAATTGGGATCAATCATTGTAAGTGTAAAAGCGATAACAGAAAAACACAGACAGAACCGATTTGGCATTTAAATATGATAGGAGAAAGTAAGGAATGGGGTGGTGTGTAGCTGTATCAGAAATTAATGACCCAATTATGGCCAAAGATTGTATCAGATCAAAGGAAGAGGCTGAAAAAGTTGCCAAAGGATTGGGAGCATTTTAGAATGCAGCAAAAGCAGATCAAGGAATTGAATGAAATAGGAAACAGAATATGAAAGTAAATTATTGAGAAACACAAAAGCAGGCTGTAAAAACTTCTATAAGGATGTAAACAGGAAAAGATTAAAGACAAACTTGAGGCCACTACCAACAGAGGTAGGGGAATTTATAATGGGGAATTAGGATATTACAGAAACTAAACAAATACACCATTGGCAGGATTAGAAGATCCAACTGGTGAGAGTGGCTGGAAACTTGCAATCTTTGCATCTGTCTGCACAGAGGAAGATACAATGAACCTCCCAAGAATAATGGAGACCAAGGAACTAGTAAGAGTAAGGATCTGAAAGTGAATGACATTTTGTAGAAAAAAAAAGTACTGGAGAAATTGTGACTGAGTTGATAAATCTCCTGGGTTGGGATGATCTACATCTCAAAATACTGGAAGTGGTGGCAGAGGTGGTGAATGCTTTTGTGGACATCTTCCAAAATTCTATTGATTCTGGAATGGTTCCTGCAGATTGAAAGGAAGCAGGTATATCCTAACTATTTAAGAAATGGGGAGAGAAAATGAGAAATTACTGACCTATTAGGCTAATATAGTGGGGAAAATGAAATAATCTCAAGAATAATGTGATAATTGGGACTAATTGTCACATTTCCAAATTTTCTGATGGCACAAAAAAAGATGGGAATGAGAGTTGTGAAGAAGGTGCAAGAGTTTCATGAGGATTCAAACAAGCGAAGTAAATGAGGTAGTATGGTCTAGAACCAAGAGGCACAGTTTCACAATGAGAGATAGTCTATTTAAGACTGAGATGCGGAAGAATTTATTCATTCAGAGAGTGCTGAATCTTTGTAATTGTCTATCCCAGAGGGCTGTAGAGGCTTAGCAATTGAGTATGTCCAAGGTGGAAATCAGTAGGTTTCTACATATTAAAAGGTATCAAAGAATTATGGGGATAATGCAGGTGAAAGACATTAAGGTGGAAGGTCAGCTATGAACTAGTTAAATGGAAAAGCAGCATTGAGGGGCTAAGTGGCCTCATAATGTTCCTATTTCCTATGTTCAAACAAGAAAACAAACCCAGCTGGACCTAATAGTGGGAAATGAACCAGTTAAGTAAGTATAAGAAGGGTTTCTAAGATTTAAGATACTGATTGTACAAAGACCACCCTAATATATTGTAGCAAAGCAATGGGAAACAATAAGGATGGCATTATGGGAAGTAAACTGGAATGTAATATTGACAAATGAGGTAGAATGACAATGAGGAGTATTAACAGAAGAAAGCAATGTTCAGGAGAAATATATTCCACTGAAAGTAAAGACCAAATTGGTAATTTTGAGATGGCATGGACAAGTGAAGAGATTATCATAAGATTGAATTTAAAGAAAATACATATGCAAAGTACAGGAAGAATAAAGGAAAGGATGACAAAAAGGAAAATGCACTTTGAAGTTAAATAAAAAGACAGTTTGAAAGGCAATGAGCAAATATGAAATGAAAATGTCAGTAAATTTACATATAAATGATATTTGATAGGCAAATAAGTAACATAAGCAGAATTAAGATTGGTATAAGGCCACTTAAAGGATGAGCAAGGGAGTTTCACAGGAGATGACAGTGAAATGTCAGGTAAACTGCAGGGATATTGAACAGATCATTTGCTTCAGTTTTTGCTGAAGAGGATAGAGCAATAGAAATGGTACCATTAGACCAATCAATGGAGATATTACAGCAGTTCAGATAAAAAGAAATTGAAATAAATAGATGTCGGTAAACCTTAGGACATGAATCCTGAGTCCAAATGAATCAACTTCATAAATAGTCAAAGGAGCTTGGGAGGAGATGGCAGAGCACTATTATCCATATATTAATGAAAACACTGAATTAGAAAATCATTTTACAAGACTGGAAAACAACAAATATAATTCTGACCTCCAAAAGCAAGATTGAACTCACCAAATGAACTATGGGCTGTTAGGAAAATCATGGTCAGAATTTTATACTCTCCTACTGGTGGGTTTTTAAGCAGGGGGAAATTACAAAATTAAAGGGACAGGATTTTAAGCTGGACCAGGTGGTAAGTCCACCCATCCCCCACTTGAGGTCCTTAAGTTGCCACTTAAGGGCTATTTCCTGCATAGCCTCAATTTGTAGGCTGCTGGCAAGATTGAGCCTCCGTGGGAGAACCTTGAAGTAGAACAAAATTGCACCTCAGGCAGGGCTGGGAGAGGTGGGGATGGGATGAGGGGGCAGGGGTTTGCATCTGTCAAAAGACCCTTCTGATCATGGGCACAACCCCCACCTTAAGGTACAGTGTCTTCCCGTCCTGTCTTCCCATTGGTCTCTCCCCCATGACTCAAATCAGCTCCCCTCCCCTGCTGCCCCTCCTCCCCCGTGCCCTCCTCACAGGCTTGCAAGCGTTCACTACCCTCCCCACCTTGGGAACTTTTGAAATTACCTTGGCCTCCTGTTCCCGGACTTAGGGCGGAATTCTCCCATCCTACCCATGGTGGGTACGGTAGCAAGCGAGAACAGTGAACCTATCAGGAACCAAAAAGTGGGAAACCCGCCGGTGTAAAATCATGCTGCAATTCTCCAATGGCGGTGGGTTAATGGCCGGTCTTCCCTCTGGCACATAGTATGAATGCCATTCGCATTCACTTGCATTTCATAAATGCTGCAATCCCATTAATTTTCTAATCTTGTGTCACATCAGAGTGATATCACATCAACCTGAATCCAATTGATAAAGAGTGACATACACAAGACAGCCTTCAGTTCATAGGAGAAAAGGCAACAAAGCGTATCTGCCATAGTGCTGCACTGCTCCTGATGTACTACAAACCACTCTGCTGGGGCATCTCCATGCTGAGCTGATGTTCAGAGACAGAACCATGCTGCAGGACCCATTGACCCTCCTGTGTCACTGGCTCAGTTCTATGTCTGGGATTGGGGAGTATAGGGGTCTCCTTGCCCTTGATGTCACACACCATTGTCTGTTTGGTCAGCTGTGATCTGTGGGATCATCTGTGGGATGGGATTGGGCTGATAAAGACAAGGGGAAGGAACGTGGAAGGAGGATTGTACAGGACCTGGGAGGAGGGCAAGTGTTCACATTGGCAGGAAGAGGCGCAAGGAGGTTGATGAAGAGGATGAACAATGGAAGGCAGAGGGGAAGGTTATCTCATTGAGACATATAAGATGATGAATGGGATGGATAGGATAGAGGTGGAGAGGCTCTTCCCACTCAGAAAGGACAGTAGGACTAGAGGGCACAGCCTCAAGATAAAGGGGGGGCGGTTTAGAACGGAGTTGAGGAGGAACTTCTTCACTCAAAGGGCTGTGAATCTCTGGAATTCTCTGCCCGTTGAAGTGGTGGAGGCTGCCTCGCTAAATATATTTAAGACGCGGGCTGATAGGTTTTTGATAGGCAAGGGGATTAAGGGTTATGGGGAGAGGGCAGGAATGTGGAACTGAGACATGACAGATCAGCCATGATCTTATTGAATGGCGGGGCAGGCTCGAGGGGCCAGATGGCCTACTCCTGCTCCTATTTCTTATGTTCTTATGTTCTTAAGGTTGGGGTTATTTTCCTTATACCAGAGAAGGGGTGACCTGATTGAGAGGTACAAAGTTATGAGGGACATAGAGTAGATAGGAAGAAACATCCCCCCAAGTAGAGGGATCAATAACAAGGGGATGTAGATTTAAGATAAGCGACAGAAGATTTAGAGGGGATTTGAGGAAAAGCTTTTTCACCCAGAGAATGGTGGGAATCTGGAATTCACTGCCTGATAGGGTGGGAGTGATAGGAACCTTCACAATATCTAGAAGCATTTAGATGAGCATTTTAAAACACCATAGCGTATAAGGCTACAGACACAGTGATGGAAATTTAAGTAAAATAGATAGGTTCTTGATGGCCAGTGTAAACACGATGGGTCGAAGGGCGTCTCTCTGTGCTGTAAACTCTATGACTCTACGTGAACCGCAAGGGCTTCTACTCGCTGAATGTTCAGCTGGTCTGAGACTGTACCAAACATATCCTGCAGGTGTGTGCTCGCTTCCCAGGGACTTTTACATTCTGAGCCACTCTCAGATCCCTGATATCTTTCAGAGTACACAGAAGCTGCAGGATTGACACCTCAGGGACAAGTGCTGCCCACTGAGATGTGGCTGATGATGCCTGTCGGGAGGAGAGACAAGACGCAACAAGGCTTAGGCTGCAACATGTACGTTGGTCAATCAGAACACAGGGATGCTGAAGAAGAGATTCCAGTCCCTGGACTGGTGGAGCCCTGCAACACAATCCACAGGGTGTCACACATCAGTTATTGACTACTGAGCCCTACACGATCTAGTGCTACGTCAGGGGGAGGAACTGCCTGAGCAGGAGATGGTGGAGCAGCACATCTCCTCCAATGAGGAGAATGCCTGAGGTCATTGAGGCTGAGGAAGTGCTCAAGGTCAAGGCCCAGATCACTGAAGCACTGAGGTGAGTGGGCAAATCAAAGGCCATCCAGCAACAATACAACATGGAACCCATGCCTGCTAATTTTCTTCACTATGTGCCACACAATTTAATGGTAAAAGCCACCATTGGAGTTGGCAGATTAAACACCACTCTTCCGACTTTTCAGACTTTGCAGATTTCTGAGATGATTCTGCCCAGAAAATTCAATTTTTCATCTCCGATATCTTCTTGACCATTCTCTTCCATCCACAGCAGTACTGTTGCTGCAGTAACTGTGGAATTGTTCTCTAAGAGTTAAGGACGGAGATCCCATCTTCAGCCAATCAAAACTCATTTGAGTGTCATTTGACTGTGGGGTTTGTTTGTTTGAACCACAACTATTTTAATTGCTGGGTGAATAACTGGTTTAAAAGCAAAGGCTGGCGATTTACTGGAAATCACCTGACAGCGGAGCTTTTAGTTTTGAACCTGTTGTTTTGAACTCAGTTTTGGGGAATAAACTGAGAAGGGTGGCTGACCTAACTCACTCTCTCCCTGCCCTCCCTGAAATTCTGCATGTGGTTACCATCCTGAGGTGAGAGAATCCTCATCTGAAACTATTTGGAAACCTGTAAAGCTGAGACAAGAAGGACTGACCTGGCTTTATATTCTCCTCTACACTAAAGCTCCATTGCTGAGAACCTCCAGACATCTGCAGGGAACAGTGATCCATCCTCACACAAGGGAACTCCAGATCAACAGCATTGAGCCCTGTGAACTTTATCTTTTTTGAAATCCAGCCTTTCCTCCAAAGCACATTATTGCAGAGACCTTTGTTGGAATGTACCCATCCCGCCCGCCATGGGAATTGTAGTAGGCGGGACATGGACATTGCAAAGGTCCGTTGACTTCGGGTGAGATTTTCCGACCTTGAAGCGAGCATGGCCAGAAAACCTCACTCCCTATCTGTTTGTCCGTTGTTTGTTTTTGTGTTAGTGTGTTGGGGTATTTTTTAAAAAAGGATTGTTATACTTCCAGAGTACAATCATGCAGTATTCAGTTCTTGCAACTTGTCTTGGAAAAGAAAGTTTCATTTTATAATGAATCAATCTTTCTGAGTTTATTGAAAGAAGCCTGGTTAATGTCTCTTTTATTCTGGGTCTAACAGTAGTGAAGGTAATTTTGGTGAGTGAATTCATCTTTTAAATTAACAGTGCGACCTGTGGAATAATGGGGCAAGAGAAACTGCACACTCTTCCATCCAGATCGTTATTTGGACTTGTTAGTTTAAAATCATTTGTAGAAAAGTTACTTGATACAAAAATACAAAAAGAATTTTGACAAAAAGATTTAATTGCAGAAGTTCTTAGAATTGATTTGTAAAAGAAGACAATGTTTAAATAACTTTATTGAATTTATTGAAGAAATAAAGAAAGAATGAACAAAGGTTTTGCAGTAGATGCGGTATCCATGAACTCTTGGAAATTCTTTGATTAGATATGCAACAAAAATCAGGGTATATGGGGGTCAGGTGTTAGATTGTAGAGTGGATTTATAGATGGCTACAAGACATGGTTAGGTGAAGTCAAGTTTCTCAGACAAGCAGAAAGTGGAACTAATGGGAATCGGTGCTTGGGCAACTGGTGTTTACAGTTATTGAATGTAAATTGATTGGCAGATAATATAAAAATTAGGATTGGGTTTATAGGTAATAATCTAGGGCACTGCCTCAAAATACTGAACTGCATGAACAGACTTGCAGAGCTAGTGCACACATGGCAAATAAAAATCGATAGACAAAATGTAAGGTGCCTTAATTTGATAGGAACAACAAGGAGATGACTTAACCTTTTTAAAGTAAGAAAATTGAAATGCATATCAGATTGGGGATCTGGAAATAGAGACACGTAAACCCCTAAAAGCAGTAATAAAAGTTGATAAGAGCATAAAGATTGCAAATTACTGAGATTCATGTGGAGGAATAAAGAACAGAATGTGAAAGGTAATATTTAAATTAAGAACCTTGACAGAAGAAGAACATCCATTTATAGGAACGTAGGAATTAAGAGCAGGAGTGGGCAATTCAGCCCTTCAAACCCACTCCATGATTCAACATGACCATGGCTGATTTATACAGTGTTTTATGATGTCAGGACATCCCAAAGCATTTCATAAACAATGAAGTACTGTTGAAATGCAACCATTGTTATGATGTAAGAAATGCCTCCATCCAGTCAAAGGTTTGAGGAGATACTTGAAAAGTAGTTTATTGGTAGAAGGACAGAATGAGCTAGGGACAGAATTTCACATAGTAGGGATGTAATGACTGAAAATTATATTCAGTTACAATGTAGAGAACATGCTAGCTAAAATGGAACAATTTACTCCCATCATTAGATCCATTTCAAAAAGAAAGCTTTCTGCAAACATAAAATAGTGTTTGGACAAATCAATTATCAAGGGAGCAACGCAAAAGCGCCAGTAGGAATTTTCTGGCCGTTGTTTATTCTGATGTAATTTTTTTTGTGTCAAGCAATTAAAGTCAAGTCAGAAAAATCAATTTTCCGTTTCCGATTTGTCTCTAACTGCTGCACACACAAAAATTCAAAGACTGACTGTGAAAAATAATGGAAAACAAGTTACTATTAAGGTTTGTGCTGTGTTCTGCATTAATTGATTTGTCCAAATGATATCTTACTTCTTTTGTTTGGAACAGTACTTTTTAGAAACTGCTTTGAAAATGGATATTCAGGCTGACCTAAGTATGATAGGCTCTGTAGTTACTGAACATACACGATCTTATGCATTTTGTTGAAGAAAAAGAAGATAAACACACTACAAACTGTAAAGCAGAGGAACTTACTTTGCTTTAGAATTATACTGGAAAATCTTCTTGAGTGACTTATTGTTTTCCATTTTGAAACAATGAGCCTGCATTTGAAACACTAAGAGGAAAATCTGTAGGTACAACAAAAAAAGTCTGTATAAGGCTACAGTTGAAGTGATTGCTGAAAATGATTGGAGTGAGTAATTAGGAGGGAAAATGATCGCAGATGTCGTTCTGGAATTGTACACCAAAATGACGTGATGGTGACATCTGATGCCTTGTCAACCGTATAATTGCCCTGTAAGTCACTCACAGGCATTTATTATTGTGTGCGTTGCTGGAGATGAGAGCTTTCTATGTGTCACGGGGTAAAGAAACAAGCAGAATTCTTTAACAAAACCAATGGAAATCACCCTGTAATCTTGACAAGAAAAGTAATACACAGTGCAGCAATTGGCAAAGACAAAACCATAGGCTTGGTCCAAATTTGCTTTGGTGCTACTAGTTTTATCATTCATGGGTTTATTTTGTGCTGTCAACTGAGAAAGTGAAACTCCACTCGAGTAATAAATGGTTGTTTAATGCACCAAGATTTTCAATTTTTTGACATAATGCAATGAAATATTAACAGATTAAAAATAAATGGGAAATTGCTCTATAATGTACAGTTACGATGGATTCCATACTTCTTTTTGAATAGGATGTAAAAAGAAAGACAAAATACTGTAATGCCAATGAACGAGCAGACGCATCAACTCAATGGTAGCTACAACAAATTCTTTTCTGAGTCAGAGCATATCTTTTATTCATTATTCGTTCCCCCCTGGTGTGAACCTGTGGGATCTTGCTGTGTATAAATTGGCTGTTATGTTTATGACATTAATAACGATGCAATGCAGCATTGAAAACTTTTTCATCTTGGGAAGTATTTCAGAATCGAGGCTGACTTGTTTCCAGATTAAAAATGAGTTCTCAGGAGTCAAATGCATGGCCTGCAAGCTCCACCACAGGTGGTGGTGGAGTCGGTGGGGTGGAGTGCCTGTGTTGCCAAGTGCTCTTTTCACTGTTGATGCTTGGCTTCAGCTTTCTCCTGGTGATGAAAGCTACAGTATTCAGCTCCTATATGGCTACATTTCCCCCTCGTCGAGCAGTTTTGGACCAGGAGTTCCCAGGTGTCGGTGGGCATGTTGCAGTTGTTCAAGGACACTTTGGGGGGTTTTCTCTGCCCTCCTGGGTTCACGTGCCATGTTGAAACTCCAAGTAAAGTTTCATAATCTGCAAACCTAACACCAGATTCATGAAACTTTAATTGGAGTTTCAACATGGCAAGCGAACCCAGAACATGGCAAGCGAATCTGCAAACCTAACACCAGATTCATGTCACCTGCCCAGCAGAACTGATTGAGTATGGTCAGTGCTTTGATGCTAGGGATGTTGGCCTGAGTGAGAACACTGACACTGGTTCGTCTATCTGGCCAATGGATTTTGTGGAGGCTATGCTGGCACTTTTCCAGGGTTCTGAGGTGCTGTACATAACCCATGTCTCTGAGCTATATAGGAAGGCAGGTATCACAACTGCTCTGTAGACCATGAGCCTGATGCCAGGTTTGAGGTCCTGACCTTCAAACATTCCCTTCCTCAGGGGACCGAAAGCTGCCCTGGCTCACTGAAGGAGTGTTGAACCTCATCATTGATGCTTGCCCTTGTTAACAGTAGGGTCCTAAGCTACGGAAAGTAGTCCATGGTGATCAAGGCCATGTCATGGATTTTGATAACTGGGAAGGTTGTTTCGAGGACCTTTGTCAGACATATGTTGAGGTTGTGAATTAAACTATGGATATTATGGAACTTAATGACCTACTCCTCGGCAAGTTCGGTGATGTGGTCTCTTAATCATCAGGAAAGTAGTAGATGGTGACCTGACCATCTTCTCACCTCCACTGTGATTAAGTCCATGGTGCGAAGGATTGTGACTGACCCTCCTGTCCAACCGCCAATAGAGGCCCTCAAATGGGCAAGTAATGCCCACTTAAGGGCCTCATCCTGCCTCCGCTGCAATTCATCCAGCAGGATGCAGGGGACTCACCATTCCCAAAGCCTGAAAAGCAAATCACCAACTTGTGATGTGGGTTTCCCTCTTTTTTGCCCTCAGCGCCCCCAGTGCTAACAGTGAAGGACTGAGAGGCTGACAGTTCTTGGCTGAGAAGACTTCCACCTCAGGGGCCAGGACCCTGGGGAAGGCACACCAGTGCCCAGTCAACTGTCTTGTCTGGCCTTCCTGAAAAGAGACAACGCTCTCCACCTGGCAGGCAAAAACCCTCAGTTGCTTTACATTCAATTCCACCTCAGAAAACTGCAACTCCTTTTTTTCAATTTATTTTCTCCAGGCAATAAATCTTTCTTTCTGTTGAAACAATATCGACTGATCTCAATGAATAGTCAGGATGAATATTAATCACAGTAATATGCTCAAACACCAATGAATGAAGAAAAGCAAAAGCTTCTCTGCATGTAGGGAAATGGACTTTGGTTTATTTTTCTATCAGAGCGGAATTTGTTTAAACAATCCCATATCCTTTCTGACATTTCTCAATATATTTTAATTAGTTTTCAAACAGATAAAAAAATCCTGGGGCCCCAAAATATGTTCTTGATAAAATAAAGTTATCTCCTTCAGGCCTCCTGTGATGAAACTGGATTATCAGGCACTCTGCAAGCATGCTGCGAGGTGCCTGGCCTTGAGTGAGTCCTGCGTGTCAACCCTTGGCTTTCACATCAGTCAGAAAATTGTGTGTTCCTAAGGTGCAGGCATGGCTTTTTTCCTGCCTTGATTCGTGCCGTGCTCAGCATACAAAAGCAATGGGAAAATGAAGAGATCTAAATCCCAGCTGGAGACTGACTGCATTCTTCTCAGACATGTCCTGGGCCCAGTCATCCAGAACAACCTGTGATCCTCAGACAAAGCTGCTGACAGCAGGTGGTTATAGGAAGAAATTTTCCTACTGGAATTAGATATTATCCCTGGAATCCCTATTCAGTCAAGGACAATGCACAATCATGCCGGGCTGAATGGGACTTTCATTTCAATTTCTTCCGCGTTGCATTGCTTTTCATCTTGTCTGTGCAAGAGGACAGTGCCGCTGCACAAAGTCAATTAAAACTGATTGAAAAATAGACTTATCCCTCAAACCTGCAGAATTCCAAAACACCGACCAATGTGCTATACTGTCAATTCCAGATAAGCCAGTGTCTTCATCACTAGCTTGTGCAGGTTGACATCCTTTCATCACACATTTACGTTGTAGAAGATATTCTCTCTATGGGCTAAGTTAAATGATTATGAACAGGAAAGAGATGAATTTGAAAAGACTTAAAAGATTCATTTTGATCACTGCTGCAAGGTGAAACAGGTGATGGATTTCAGTTTAACTCTTTGTTGACTGTGCACTCACTGTGTGGTGTTGAACATTCAGTGAGATCAAGGACAATCCCACCACCTGCGAGACGGGCTTAAATTTTCTAGCAAGTGATTCTTGTCAACAAATAAGCTTGCTTATTGGGGATGTCAAATTGCTCACAATTCTCACACTCTTGTTTCTTCGGAAGGAAATCTTCAAAATGCAGTTAATGAAAATACAACAAAACTTACTCCAACTTATAAATCGAAGAAATGGTTTAATAAAGAATTATCAATACTCCAAACCTGGGCCCTCATCCTGGACCACTTCAAGCTCCCCACAATTCTACATCGTTCTTTATTTATAGTGAATCAACTTGTCAGCTCACTATTACATCCCTCTGCAATTGGTTCCATGGTTTACTGGGTCAGCTAACCTTTACATCTTGTTCTCATTGGTCACATTACATCCAGTACAAAGTTGTCACTGGTTACATTCTAACAACTCTCAGGAACTTAAAAATATATAAGGCTAAAAATTTATTTGCGCTGTCTCTCTTACACAGTCAGAAATGTGTACCTAATGATTAAATTATTGTTAATAATAATTACATGACTCATTCTCTGTTGAAAAAAGACCCTTAACCTGCACATTGGAATCAGGTTCTCCCTCAGTGTCCAAGGTTCAAGCTGGAATCATTTGAAGGCTTCATTATCATATTAATATGATTGTTCTTTCCCAAATTTTGTTTTGTCCAGCCTTTAACTCACCTCATAATCAATTTGCTCAGTAACTTGTGGGGCTGATAGGTACAAAGAAGCTTTCAGCAGTTCTCTTTGAAGAGAACATCCGGTTTCTTGCTGGATTGACTTATTAGGTTGTTGGACGTTTTTTTTCACTGATTTAAGCTTTATACCACTGACTTCTCGCTTCTGATAACAGGGTTTTGCTGGGACTGGAGTCATTTTTGACTGCCTTCAAACCTGCCTTCGAAACAGGAGCAGGGATTTTATGAGGCTGTAAGCCCAAGCTGGGAATTCCAATAACCCATTGAATTGGGTGTGAGGGCAAAATCGGGATTCTTGCTGAGGGTCAAACCTGTTGTGAGTCTCCTTTCCCATTGCGCTTGGCCCAGTCAGATTCTTGCCCAGAGTGGGAGAGAGCATAATCACAGATGCTTTAAGTACATTTCTATATTATCACCACAACCCCAGCAGGAAGTCCAGGGGGCGACAATGAATGCAAGTCCTGACAAGAAGGGAGCAGATACTTGGACTCCATGAGGAGGCAAGAAGGTTATTCCTGTACTCATGGGTTCCTCTGCTGCTGCCAGGCGGGGCGGGGGGTGGTGGAGGGTGGTGGTCCCTTAAGGGACTTAGGGGTTAGGTGGACTCAGGCTTCACCCCCAGGATGGATCTCTTGCACTTCTCCATCTTGCCCTGGGGACCAGGGAAATTAAGATGGTGACTTCAGGCAACTTTTTGGGTAAAATCTTTATTACTACCAATAATCTATAAAAAACTTTAAAGTGGCCTGGTCACTTTAAAATCCATGTTCCCTAACCACCTGTCAGGGAATGAATATATTACAGAGAAAGAGGTGCTGGAAGTCTTACAGCACATCAAGGTAGATAAATCCCTGGGACCTGATGAAGTGTATCCCAGAACACTGTTGGGGGGCTAGGGAGGAAATTGCGGGTCATAAAGGGCAAAAGAGTAACATGGGAGAGATAGGGCCTTTTAAGGATCAACAAAGTCATCAATGTGTGCACCCACAAGAGATGGGTTACATCCTAAATGAATATTTGTCATCAGTATTTACTGTTGAGAAAAGCATGGATGTTAGGGAACTTAGGGAAATAAATAGTGAAGTCTTGAGGAGTGTACATATCACAGAGAATGAGGTGCTAGAAGTCTTAAAGCGCATCAAGGTAGATAAATCCCCAGGACCTAATGAAGTACATCCCAGGATGTCATGGGAGGCTAGGAGGGAGAATTGCGGGTGCCCCAGCTGAGATAATTGAATCATCGATTGTCACGGATGAGGTACCTGAAGATTGGAGAGTGGCAAATGTTGTGCCTTTGTTTTAAAAGGGCTACAGGGAAAAGCCTGGGAACTACAGACCACTGAGCCTCACATCTGTGGTGGTTAAGTTGTTGGAAGATATTTTGAGAGATAAGATCTACAGGCATTTAGAGATGCAAGGAATGATTAGGAATAGTTAACATGGCTTTGTGAGTGGAAAATCATGGTCTCACAAATTTGATTGGGTTTTTTTGAAGCGGTAACCAGGAAGGTACATGAGGGCAGTGCAGTTGATGTCTACATGGACTTTAGCAAGGCCTTTGATAATATACAGCAAGTTAAATCTCACGGGGTCCAAGGTGAGGTATCTAAATGGATACAAAATTGACTTTTTGACAGAAGCCAGAGGATGGTTGTAGAGGGTTGGTTTTCAAACTGGAGGCCTGTGACCAGCGGTGCGCATCAGGGATCAGTGCTGGGTCCACTGTTATTTGTCATTTATATTAATGATTTGGATGAGAATATAGGAGGCATGGTTAGTATGCTTGCAGATGACACCAAGATTGGTGTCATAGTGGACAGTGAAGAAAGTTATCTCTGATTGCAGCGGATATTGATCAATTGGGCCAGTGGGCTGACGGAGTTTAATTTAGACAAATGCGAGATGATGCATTTTGGTAGATTGAACCAGGGCAGTACTCACTCAGTTAATGATAAGGCGTTGGGGAGAGTTACAGACAAAGAAATCTAGGGATGCATGTTCAAAACTCCCTGAAAGTGGAGTCACAGGTGGACAGAGTGGTGAAGAAGGCATTCAGCATACTTGGTTTCATCGGTCAGAACATTGAATACAGGAGTTGGGAAGTCTTGTTGAAGTTGTACAAGACATTGGTAAGGCCACACTTGGAATACTATGTGCAATTCTGGTCACCCTATTATAGAAAGGATATTATTAAATTAGAAAGAATGCAGAAGAGACTTACTAGGATGTTACTGGGACTTGATGGTTTGAGTTATAAGGAGAGGTTTGGATAGACTAGGACTTTTTCCTCTGGAGCATAGGAGGCTGAGGAGTGACCTATAGAGGTCAATACAATAATGAGGGGCCAAGATCAGCTAGATAGTCAATATCTTTTCCTAAGATAGGGGAGTCTAAAACTAGAGGGCATAGGTTTAAGGTGAGAGGGGAGAGGTACAAAAGTGTCCAGAGGAACACTTTTTTCACACAGTGTGTGATGAGTGTCTGGAACAAGCTGCCAGAGGAAGTAGCAAAAGCACGTACAATTTTGTCTTTTAAAAAGCATTTACAGGGGTAAGATGGGTATAGAGGAATATGGACCAAATGTGGACAATTAAGGGTTTAACAGAAAGGAGGCATGGACAAGTTGGGCCAAGGAGCCTGTTTCCACGTTGTAAACCTCTATTACTCTATGACTCTATGACCTGGAAGCTTTCAGAATCACAGCTGCTCTCCATCCTACAGTAGTGTTGATTTGAAGCCCCAGGTGTTCAGAAAACTCTTTGAACTACTTTTATTGTTATTTCCACCGCAGATCAAAGAAGGGGTTACGTAAGGATCGTTTACATGAAGTACAAATGGTGCATTTGCTGCTCAAAGCTTTTATGACTGACAACTCCAGGGCAGATCAACATGCCATTGTTGATACAATGATTTCATGCTGCATTAACCCTGAAGTGCTTCCTCTTTTCACCACACCTGTTCTGTCTGGCCCCATTTTTTTAACAGTGCAGCTTTTTTTCAAACCTCCGACTTGTTCCTAGAAAACAGAACATGTACCCCTAGATCTCTTTGTTCTCTTTTTTTGCCATTGTTTTTTTTTTAACCTGACTGCAATGCTTCTCATTGAACCATAAGCTTCTTATCACCACTTTTTACTCTTAATGTTTTTTTCTCTCTGCAAAACTTTAGATTGAATAGGCTGGGGTTTTTATCTTTGAGATAAGGGAGGCTGAAGGAAGATTTAATTGAAGTCCATAAAATAATGAGGAGGGCCTTGACAGAGTGGAAGTGGAAGGACCTGTTTGTAAAAGCAGAGGAGTCACGAGGGGGCTTTGAGTTTAAGTGGAAATCTGTGGGATTAAAGGGTCAAGGAAGAAAGCTTCTGAAACAAGCAATGCATGGTTATCCATTAGAAGCATCATGATCTATGGGACTACTGCCAAGGGCTGAAAAATGAAGCTCTTTCATCCAGCAGACATCTGGTGGACTGTTTGGCTGCTTCCTTTGCTGTTATTTTCTCTAAATCTATCGTCAATCTCCTCACTTTATTCAATAAGGTCCTCAGAAGGACCATTCATATCAATTCTATAAGGCATCAAAATACTTTTGCTAATGACATATAAGATGAGGATGTAGAAACTTGTCCATGTCAATATTGGCTAATTTGGGGAATTTTTGGCACTCTGTGACACCATGAGGACAGGATGAGGTGCTATGCAAGAATGCAAGTCTTCTTATGATGGTTTTCTCATCATTTGCAGCATCTATGAGTGAGATGGTGAGCAGCTGGTTACAAGGAGGTTTGCAAGAGCTGCTATTATGGTAAGTCTCCCTCCCTGTGTGGGGAGTTTTGCCTTCCAATGATTATACCAGACAGGAAAGTCCTGAGGCTTCATATGTGGTATCATAGAATCCCAATAGTGCAGAAAGCTGCCAATCAGCCCATTGAGTCTGCACTAATTCTCTGCTAATGTATCTCTCTCTGCTTTATTAAGACATAAGACATAGGAGCAGAATTTGGCCACTTGGCCCATTAAGTCTGCTCCGCCATTCAGTCATGGCTGATATGTTTCTCATCCCCACTCTCCTGCCTTTTTCCCATAACCCCAATCCCCTTATTAATCAAGACCTATCTATCTCTGTCTTAAAGACACTCAATTACCCGGCCTCCACAGGCCAGGCAAAGATCTCCACAGATTCACCACTCTCTGGCTGAAGAAATTTCTTCTAATCTCTGTTGTAAAGGATTGTTCCTTTAGCCTGAAACTGTTCCCTCTGGTTCGAGTTTTTCCTTGTAGTGGAAACATCCTCTCTATGTTCATTGTATCCAGGCCTCACAGCATGCTGTAAGTTTCAATAAGATCCCCCCTCATCCTTCTAAACTGCAACAAGTACAGACCCAGGTTCCTCAACTGTTCCTCATACGACAAGCTTTTCATTCCAGGGATCATCCTTGTGAACCTCCTCTGGACCATTTCCAAGGTCAATACATCCTTCCTTAGATATCGGGCCAAAAATTGCTCACAATACTCCAAATGGAGTCTGACCAGGGCCTTATACAGCCTCAGAAGTACATCACTGCTCTTCCGTTCTAGCCCTCTAGACAAGAATGCAAATATTGCATTTGCCTTCCTAACTGCTGACTGAACTTGCATGGTAACCTTAAGAGAATCTTGAACAATGACTCCCAAGTCCCTTTATGTTTCTGATTTCCTAAGTATATTCTCATTTAGAAAATAGCCTATGCCTCCATTCCTCCTTCCAACCTCACACTTTTCCACACTTCTGCCACTTCTTTCCCACTCTCCTAGCCTGTCCAACTCCTTCCGCAGCCCCCCTGCTTCCTCAATGCTACCTGTCCCTCTACATATCTGCAAACTTAGCAACAGTGCCTTCAGCTCCTTCCTCCAAATAATTAATGTATATTGTGAAAAGTTGTGGTCCCAGCACCGACCCCTGAAGCACACCACTAGTCACCAACTGCCATCCTGAAAAATACCCTTTATCCCCACTCTCTGCCTTCTGCCAGTCAGCCAATCCTCTATCCACACCCTTAACACCATGGGTTCTTAACTCATTTAACAGTCTCCAATGCGACACTTTGTCAAAGGCCTTCTGGAAATCTAAATAAATCACATCCATTGGTTCTCCTTTATCTAACATCCTCGTTACCTCCTCAAAGAACTCAAACAGGTTTGTCAAACATGACCGCCCCTTGACAAAGCTTTGTCAAGAGGAGGTCAGATTGCATGGAGGCAGATTTGAATTGCTGCTGGCACCTTTGACCTCCCCTTAACTATTGTTTACAAGCTCAAAACCCTGATGGACTGTGCCACCCTGATGCTCTTGCAATAGGTCCAATTGCAAAGTTACACTTCTTCCTTTTATTATGGCTTTGTGTGAAAGATAGAACAATTGAGGTGAAGTTGTTATGTGGAAAACTATAGATTTGAATCATATTTTAAATGGACATTATGTGGAATATCTGATTAATTTTGTAATGAAGTACATTTAGTTACAATCTTCAATGATTTCTCCAGGGCCCTTGCTGCAGTAGAGACTGCCAGAGGACTGCCAGCGGTTATTCCATAGTTATAATTCCAAAAAATTGATCTTAGAAAGGATGTTAGGTGACATGCATCCAGTATTAAGGTGAGACTGGGTTTTCTTCCAGTATTAAGGTGAGACTGGATATTGTATAAATCCATGTGAAAATATTATACGAGCTCTTCCTCCAAAATGGACAGGGTGGGAAGACAATTTTATTTTTTTCCTCCCATTCAGAAATTATATATAAACATATAAAATAGGCCATTCAGCCCCTCTATCCAGCTCCGCCATTTGAGAAGATCATGGTTGATCTGATCATGTTTCAAGTTCTACATTCCGATTTACCCCCGATAACCTTTGATTCTCAACTCAAATCAATCTACTTCTCTTTAAGAATATTTAATGACCCCGCCTCCACCACCTTCTGAAGCAGAGAGTTCCAAAGTCACACAACACTCTGAGAAAAGAAAAGAGTCTCTTTTTCTCTGTTCTGAAAGGGTGACTCCTAATTATAAATCAATGTCCCCTTGATCCTGGACTTCCCCTCAAGAGGAAACAACTTTTCCACTTCCATCTGGCCAAAACTATTCAGGATCTTAAACATTTCAGTCAAGTCACTTCTCACTCCTTGAAACTCCTGTAGAAATAAGCCCAGTCTGTCTTACGTTTCTATATTACGATGCACAATATATTCTAACCAAGTGAATCACAAAAATTGCGATATCTGACCCACTCAGAAGGCAAAATATCCATTTCAGGAAGTGGAGAATATTAAGTAGAATAACAGGTTACAACTAAAGATTGCCAACGGATAGACATCTCACCAAGTTAGCCTTGCTGGCTATTGGGGGTTTCGGGTCCTTTGGAGAAAAGTCCTGGAGTTCAAACAGGCAAACCCAAACCAACTGAAGTGTGTCCAGTAACCCAAGCCCAGCAAACTTAAGTTAAACTTCGGTAATGGTTATGAAATGTTAGGATGGAAATTATTTATAATCACAATCTCAGCAGAGCGCTGAAGGTAATCCATTCTGGGATTTTAGGCTTGCATTAACTCAAATTCATATCACCATGGAGACAGTTCACAGCCACTCCATCACCACTGAAGCTGCATTTTAATTTAGGTTCAGTCAAAGTTTATTATATCAGAGAACATTTCTGCATTGATCATTTTTCTAAATAAACTACATCATGACATGATTACTGATAGGCTTTTCAGCTTCTGGTGTTTATTCTTTACTATTCCCTATGCTAATTTTTATTAATGAAAGATAGGAATTCTCCCAAAAAACATAATGGCAAGAATAATGGAGTGATCTGTGCCAGTCTCTCAGGTGCTCTCTGCACTTTACTTTTTTGGAGGATTGGGAGTTTTGTGCTGGTACTCGGGATGGAGTGGGGTGGTGGTGGGGCCTAAACATGCTGGTGAGTCCAGATTCAGAGCACCCAGGCACCATTTCGCAAGGACACCCCAATCTCACAGTGCATTGGGAAACAAAATCCCTCCCCCAGTGGACATCCGGACTCGCTCCCCATTTGGCAGCATGTTCTCCCCACCCCTTCACTGACGCAGATCGCCAGCATCAGAGCATCAAGCCATGGGTCACGTTGTCTGACCCCCAACATGCCACATGCTCCCCATCATGACCCCCCCCCCCCACTAATTGGCCCCACTTCCAATCATAGCCCCCACTCAGCCCCACCCCTTTGGCACTGCTCCTTGAAATAGGCAGTGCCTAACTGCCACACTGGTGGTGCCCATCTGGTGCCGCAGGGATTTCCAGTGGCCACTGCCAGGGTGTCCATGGGAACTGCCAGTGTACCCACTGGGCACAGCCAGGTGGGCATTGCCCGATGGGCACCATCTGACCATGCCCCAGACCATCCGGGGGTTTCAGTGGCCTCCAAGCTCCTGGGTATGACCATCGCGCCATGCCTCTGCTGGTGGAGATCAGTAGTGATTCTTGCTGTTGTTGTGCAGTGCCTGCAGGGAGGTGAAATCCGTGTGCTGGGAGTTGAATGGGTTATGCATATTTAAATGCTAGCTTAAATATGCTAATTGACCTTACGCCCTTTCTGGGGGTGATTTGGGTCACATCATTGGAAAGGGCTGGGAGAATTGCACCAGATGCAAAACCGATTTTTAGACCTATTCTCCAGGATTGGCCTGATCTGTGGCAGGCACAGTGACGTCGGAGAATTGCCCCCAGAATCTAAGTTTCATTGATGTTTTCATTGTTGTTCTTTCATCAATACCTATTATGTGTCAAATGTGTGATTATTTTTCCTATTTAGATTAATAATAATTACACTTATAAAATTAAAAATAACAAAAATATCTGAGTAAAATTAGGTGCAAACTATAAATTAGCAGCAACACATCCCTGCTCCTGTACTTGAATCTTTCGCAATGAAGGCCAACATGCCATTTGCCTTCTTTACCGTCAGCTGCACTTGCATGCTTACCCTCAGTGACTGGTGCACAAGGACACACAGGTTCTGCTGCACACTCCCCATTACAGGAAGAGTCAATCAAATATTGTCTCTGGCAGCCCTGCAGCATGTTTCACATGGCAGTAGGCAGCAGGCCTTCACCAGAAGTGGTATCTGCTGGTCCTGCCGCTGTCAATGGGATTTCTCACTGATTGTACCCTTTGTAACGTAGGAACAAGAATTGGCCATTTGGTCCATCAAGCCTGTTCTGCCATTTAATGAGATCATGACTGATCTGTGGCCTAACTCCATATAACTGTCTTCGGATCGTATCCCTTACTGTTGCTTAATAAAAATGTATGTATCTCAGATTTAAAGGCAGCAACTGATCTAGCATCAACTGATATTTGTGAAAGAGAGTTCCAAGCCTCTACTACCCTTTGTGTGTAGAAGTGCTTCCTAAAGTTTTTCCTGAATGGTCCAGCCCCAATTTTGAGACTATGCTTCCTAGTTCTAGAATCCCCAACCAGTAGAAATATTTATCTTTATCCTGTCGTTTTCTGTTAGTATCTTGAAGACTTTGATCAGATCACCTCTTAATGTTCTTTTTGCTTTACTTTAAATTCTAGACAAAACAGATCTAATTTCTATAATCTCTCCACGTAACTTAACACCTGAAGTCCAAGTATCATTCTTGTAAACCTATGTCGTACTCCTTCCAAGGCCAATATACCCTTCCTCAGGTGTAGTGCTCGGGTCTGCTGATATTACCCCAAATGGGTTCCAACCAGGGTTTTGTACAGCTGCCACATAATGTCTGCATCCCTATACTCCTGTCTTCTAGATATAAAAGTCAGAATTCTAGGAGCCTTCCTGGTTATTTTCTGCATCAATTCGTGATGCTTAAAGATCTAAGCCTGAACCCCCAAATGTCTTTAGGCATCGAGTGTATTTACCTTCAAACCATATAGAAAGTACTCTGATCAATCCTTTTTTGATCCACCCCACTCCGACATGAAACCCATGATGAGTGTGCACCACCAACATAAACAGTCAGAGAATTCCGGCCACTAAATTATAGTTTGCACCTAATTTTACTACTGCTGGCAGCTTGTTTCAGATACTCACCACCACTGTGTGAAAAAATTGCCCCTCTGGACACTTTTATATCTCTCCCCTTTCACCTTAAACCTATGACCTCTAGTTTTAGACTCCTTAGAAAAAAGTCCCAGTCTATTCTTATCCTCTCCTTATAACTCAATCCATCAAGTCCCAGTAGCATCCTAGTAAATCTTTTCTGCACTCTTTCTAGTTTAATAATATCCTTCCTATAATAGGCTGACCAGAATTGTGTCCCCTTTTTGCCCTCCTGATTTCTCTCTTAACTGTACTCCTACACCCTCTATACGCTTCAAGAGATTCACTTGATCCCCAGCTGCCTGTGCATGTCATGTGCCTCTTTCTTCTTCTTGACCGTGGCCTCAATATTCCGAGTCATCCAGGGTTCCTGACTTCTGCCAGCCTCGTCCTTCACTCTAAGAGGAATATGTTTAACACACTCTTGAAAACATGCCACTTTTCAGATGTTCCCTTGCCTTCCCCAATTAACTTTTGAAAGTTCCTGCCTGATACCATCAAAATTGGCCTTGGACCAATTTAAAATTTTAACATTTGGGCCAGGCCTATCATTCTCCATAGCTATCTTAAAATTTCTTCACCCAAAGAGTGGTGAGCCTGTGGAATTCATTACCACAGGAAGTACTTGATGCCAAAACATTAAATGTACTCAAGAGTCAGCTAGATATAACACATGGAGCAAATGGGATCAAAGGTTATGGGGAAAAAGCAGGATTAGGAGGCTACTGAGTTAGATGATCAGCCATGATCATAATGAATGGCGGAGCAGGCCCAAAAGGGCCAAATCTCCTCCTCCTGCTCCGCTCTTCTATATTTCTATCTTAATACTAATCTCATGTTTGTTAAAGCTGAAATGCTTTCAAAACCACTTTTGTTTTACCTTTTTTGTTTTTTATCTTTTGTTTTCTGTACTTACCGAAGTTTGTACTTTCTCAATATTAACATTATTAATACCTTTTCATGATTATTCCAAGCTAATATCTATTTAAAATATTGTTTCATTTATCTTAATTGGTAAACTCAACAATTGTCCTGCACGCCCATATTTGGATACAGTGACAAGTACTTTCTTGCTCTTCTAACTGGGAGAATTCCTTGTCTGTTTGCTTGCGACATTCTCCATAAAAGTATAATTGATCAGGGAGCTCAGTGAGGCAATTATGGCTTTATACAATAGTGTAAAATGAGTGAAAGTGAACCATCTGCCAGTTTACATCTCTCCCCACTTTTATTTTCATTGCTATCATGAAATTGGAATGAAGGGTAAGTTTATGATAATTAAGGTGATTCACAATTGTGAAAAGTGCATTTATTATTTTCACTGCAGCTATATGTGTAGCTGTAAAAATGCAGCAAATTTATCTGTCTACATTGGATTTTACATTTCTATATACTATAACATCTGCTTGTGCTTGTTTTGGAGTTTTGAAAACTCACTTACATGCCTTGGTTTGAAAAAAAATCAATGTTTCTTACCACTTTGAGAAAAATTGGCAACGTAAGGATTTTTAGAGAATAGAAATTGAATTCTTTGTCCAGTATTGCTATCGATGGAATCATTTGGAGCGCATACAGGGAAGATTTGCCTTGAACAGATGTCATAATATTTATATTAAGCAGACATTTCAAAATATCCATATTCCTGTTCAAACAAACAACCAAAATCTAATGCTGTTTATTGTCAAGTTGGATGTGACAGCAGTGCCATATTTCTGAAAGTTAACAAGAATATTAACCTCCTATTCTGACAATACACCTATGTGAATCCAATTGCAAATTATGACAAAAAATGTCCCCAATGCAATTTCTAAATCTTATCGCAGTAACATCAATCAACATTGTCATTCTGAATGTTAAATGACTTCAATATTTGTTTAAGGAGTATATTAAAAATGCCCAAGTTAATAAATTGTACAATTAACAATACCAGCGAGATGGATTTCATTTATTTTGTTTATAAGTCAGACTATTTTGTTTAATGAGGGTAGGAAAAATATTTCTTTGATATTTTGTGTAAAAAGGGAGATGTTTTAATCTTGTTCTCTCTCTGTTTAAAGATTCCCAATGCCACCCTTCATCATTCTAATTAATAATTAATCACTCTTGCAAAAACTTGCTGCTTCACAAATTCAAAAATATTGGGACACTGCACATACTTGGTATTTAATTTTTCGGACTTTCTTTTAGCACTAAGTTTGCTCTGAAGAAAGCAGCAGAAATGCAACAAGAATGCTTGGGATGGAAATAGATTCTCTTTTGGAACCATTAGCGCTTAACCAAGAAAACTGAAGCTGGCCTGAAATGGATCGTCAAGTCTAATTGATACATAAGAACATAAGAAATAGGAGCAGGAGTAGGCCATCTAGCCCTTCGAGCCTGCCCTGCCATTCAATAAGATCATGGCTGATCTGTCGTGGCTCAGTTCCACATTCCCGCCCTCTCCCCATAACTCTTAATCCCCTCGCTTATCAAAAACCCATCAACCCGCGTCTTAAAAATATTTAGCGAGGCAGCCTCCACCACTTCAACGGGCAGAGAATTCCAGAGATTCACCACCCTTTGAGTGAAGAAGTTCCTCCTCAACTCTGTTCTAAACCGCCCCCCCCCTCTATCTTGAGGCTGTGCCCCCTAGTCCTACTGTCCTTTCTGAGCGGGAAGAGTCTCTCCACCTCTATCCTATCCATCCCATTCATCATCTTATATGTCTCAATGAGATCTCTCCTCATTCTTCTAAACTCTAACGAGTACAGGCCTAGTTTATTCAGCCTCTCCTCATAGCTCAACCCCCTCAACGCCGGTATCAGCCTAGTAAACCTCCTCTGCACTCCCTCCAAGGCCAAAATATCCTTGCATAAGTGCGGCGACCAAAACTGCACACAGTACTCCAGCTGCGGCCTCACGAATGCCCTATACAGCCGCAGCAAGACCTCCCTACTTTTATATTCAATTTCCCTCGCTATGAAGGCCAGCATCCCATTAGCCTTCCTGACCACCTGCTGCACCTGCAAGCTGGATTTTTGCGACTCATGCACAAGGACCCCGAGGTCCCTCTGCACCTTCGCCTGCTGCAGTTTTTCGCCACGTAAGTAATAGTCCTTCCTTCCATTATTCCTACCAAAGTGGACCACCTTGCACTTGCCAACATTAAATTCCATTTGCCATTTCCTGGCCCATTCGCCCAGCCTATCTAGATCCTTCTGCAGACTCTCCACACCCTCCGCGCAATTTGCCGTTCCACCAATCTTGGTGTCATCAGCAAATTTCGACACCATACACTGGTTCCTTCCTCCAGATCATCTATATAAATGGTAAATAGCCTTTTTGTTTATCAGACTACTACAAGCAGCTCACATATTTCAATAATATGCAACAGAACTCCTTTTAAAATATATCCACTGATTTGTTTTTCTTAATCCATTGCTGCTTCATAAGTTAAATAATTTACTTTACTGGCAATGTGAATTCATCTAAATCTTGCTCCTTGGGGTCAGACCACATATCCTCACATAATGGAAGGGACCTTTGCTTCAGTAATGTGGCATGGTAAGGTAGGATGTGAAAGCAAAAAATGTACATTGAAGTCTATGTGAAGATGTGATACTTGAGTGCGCAGTCAGAAGTCTTTGTACCTCCTCAGGGCCATTGAGGGAATCACATCAATCACAGGATGTGTATGTGCTATCTCTCACCATAATAATCTCAGGGAATGCAGCAAGGACACATCCTTCCATGCATGCTTAGATTTGCCAATTGCGCAGTTTTAAAACCACCCCTGAATAGAATGAGAGGTGGTCGACGTAGCACACATGCTTAGGTTGGATAATTGCTCTACTCCTTGATTAATTTAACGAGACTGTGGAACTATTCTCTACATGGGGTATTTGTTTAGAAGTCAATTTGTTGGGATTATACCCATTTGGTGAAAATTGAATGGGTAGGTTGTTCAAATGGCACAGGTTATTTACTTGTCAGAAAAGAGTCTCTATCCATCCATTTTCTGTTTTAACAGATGCTCTGGACACGTGACATACCACTCATCCAAAGTGACATATGTCAATTAGGCCCCAATAATGATTTCAGCTTCAGTCTCAGCAAGGAAGTACCATTCACGATCAATAATTTAATTTGTATTTGTGGACATCAGCACTGCTGGAAAGCTCACTGTGCCTCAAATAACCCAGAAGTGTGACTTTGTCTGAGCAAGTGGCCAAGAGCTGCTGGGTTGTCCAAAATTTGCCTGCATATTTTGAGTACTGGTGGGTAATGGAGCTAATGAGGGCCAGCAGTTAAAGTTCCTGTAACCTCAAACTTCCAAAGGCAGGAGGAAAATGAACCCAAATTAATAGTTTACTGTCAGAATCATCCTTCCCCTCCGCAGATTACCACTTAAAGCTCAATCAAGAAAGACATTTAATGCATATTTGGGCAATTCCCTCTATTTTAACAAGTGCATGCATTAGGTACATAATTGGCCTCTACTCCTCTTTACCTACCAGAACAGACATTTTGGGCTGGAGTTTTGATACTGAGGTATATAACTTGAGGCAGAAAATTTCCCTACTCGGCAGACCTACCTTAGGTTTATGGTTCCTCTATACCCAACTTTTGTTCTGGGGAAGTGGGGTTCAAAGAGTCAGGCCTGTGGACTCCAGAAGTAGGCAGCCAAGGGGGAGGATGAGTAATGAGGCAGGCTATTAAGAGGCCTGGCTCAGTTTACTGGGCTTTGTCCGAATTGTTCTAGAATCTACACACACATACACACACATGCACATGCACTGTGTACACACATACACACACACACACTCACGCACACACATACACAAACTCTCCATTCTAACTTTTTTAAGCTTTTGAAATGCAGCCAAACATTCATAATGACCTCAGCTACAATAACAGGCCTTGGGAAATGTCAACCAAGAAATCTACTGAAACTGCAGTAATAAATGTTAATGGTTTTTTCTAAACTGTCTTGTCAATCAATGTTATCCTGCAGAGGGTTTTTTTTAAACTCAGACTGACAGCTACTGCTTTTACTTTTTATGATTAAAGGGTTGAGGATTTAATAAAACTTCAGACCATGTTAATTAAATGGACATTATCTGCCCTTCAAGAGCTGTTATGTCTACTCCATAAATCTGTGGATCTCACATGGCAGGAAAAGACCCTTGAAACAGAGAAAATGGGTCATTTTGATCTCTGCACTAATTCCAAAGGCCCTGCTGAACCTTTGTGTCCCATTCCTTTCCCTACTGGTAATAATAGGATATGTTGGAAATAGAGGTGAGACTTCTGCATCTAGGTCCATCCTGCCATTTTTAAAAGATCTCCAGAGTTGGCCTGACTCCAACACTTCAAATGAGAACTTCTCTAGACTCAACATAATCCAAGACTGCAGCACCAATAAAGACCATGGTAAGAATTCTGTTACAAGAGAATTGAGCCTACTGACTTACACTCATCAATATGTATCTTGGTATTTCTCAGTATCAACTATATTGTTCTCATACTTGAAACATAAATGTAGCATGAATGAGGTCTTAGTCTGCCCAGTGTTAGATTTAAAGTTCAGGATTGGTTAAGATAAGAGTCGACAGGGTCAGTTAGTGCAGGATAACATCTTGAAGCAAAGCTTGCACTGAAGGTTTCCTCAGATCAAAATCAGCAGCAAGCAGAATCTGTTGAGTTTTAAGGGTCATTTTTAGAGGGCATTGTACAGTACGCATCAAATTATTTCATATGCTGTTAGCTTTCCGTGCTGCCCTTAGCTGTATCCCTGCACAAAATAACCCTCCATGCTTCTTATAAATTCCTTTGAAAACCAAACTACTGTACGTTTCAACTCTGAAGGAAATGCTTTAAAGCTCCACTGAAGAGTTTGACAAAATTTTGCCAGAAACTCCTGCAGTGCCCACAGGGAGTCCCGCATTCTTTGCATTCATGCTAATGAAATATATTTCATGTCTAATTTTGTTATGTGCCCTTGTCTCTGGTGATTCTCCAGCACTGGGATGTGTTTTTCAAAGTAACACTTTGACCAGTTAGAAGTTATGCTAATAGATGCATGTACAAAATTGCCACGCCCCAGAATGTCACTCCAATGAATGTCATCTCCAATTTACTGTCAACAAACTTTTTGACTATGTGTGATGAAATGTGCTTCCAATCAGCTTTATATTGTTAATAGATATTCTTTTCCTGTCACTAGAGATTATTGGCCTCTGGTGGCTGGGAGTCAGGGGTTCTCTCATGGGCATGCTTATTTGTCTCATTGTATTGTACTGCTGTTTTGGTGGTTTCAGTGAAAATTGGCATTTTCTCCTCAACGTGGTTGATGTTATGATTCTGTATGGGTAAAATCTGAAAGTAAACACAGCCCAGTGGCATGGTGGCAGCTTCAGAAAATTTCACACCCCTCTTTAAAGTAAATTGGTGAGCTCATTTGGCAATACGTTTGGAAATCGACATCCATTTAGTCCAGAGTAAGGTAAAGTCGCCACAGTTCAGATGACCATAGGCTATGAAGGTGGTGATTGATCCTGAGGATCACCACTCTTCAGGTGAGGGGCAAGGTTGAGAAGGTGGGCCTTCAGGAATAACCTCAGCCATTGTCTACAATATTACAGCGCTGTAAAAGTGGAAACTATGGTAGTCATACATCAGGCTCCAAAGCAATAATGTTCAGGAAGGATTAAGACAATCGATTCTTTTAAGCATTGGCATCAGAACTTAAATCACACTTTTTTGACATTTGATCCTAACTTTATCCCCTTCCTCACTGACATTTTCACATGGAAGAACAGAACCAAGAATACCCCTTTCTATGGATTCAGAGCCACAGATCGGACAGAGATATTTCCAGGGTTCACTGCCCAACAGAAGTGAATTTATTGGACATACTGTTAGCACAGATAGTGAATTATAACCCGTTATTCACTCATCCAATACTTAAAGCATCAACCTCTCTTCCTTTGATATGGCATCTATCTGCCAACGTTATGGGTTCCAGGCCATGGGTGCCCCCCTCTTGGACTTGGCTAATTCCAGATTGTAATCAGATGAGAGGTTTGGGGCTCTATATCAACATCTGGTGGTCTTATTTAAACAGATGTATTATTGAAAGCATCCTTTCTGGTTTGATCACATGTTGGTTTGGCTCCTACTCTGTAAAACCACAAAGGGTTGTGAACGAAGCCCGGTCCATCACTCAAACCAGCCTCCCATCCATTAACTCTGTCTACACTTTTCTCTGTCTCAGAAAAGCGGCCAAAATAATCACGGGCCCTATGTACCCCAGACATACTCTCTTCCACTTTCTTTTACCAGGAAAAAGATACAAAAGTCTGAGGACACATACCAGCTGATTCAAGAACAGCTTCTTCCCTGCTGCCATCAGACTTTTGAATGACCCACCTTGTATTAAATTGGTCTTTCTTTACACCCTAAGTATGACTGCAACACTACACTCTGCATTCTCTCCTTTCCTTCTCTATGTACGGCATACTTTGTCTGTATAGTGTGCAAGAAACAATACTTTTCGCTGCATACTAATACATGTGACAATAATAAATCAAATCAAATCAAAGATAGTCTCTTGCAGAAAGATAGGTTCAGTCACTGCGATCTACCTCTTGATGAAGATCAGGAGATGAGACACTGCAAAACATAGTGGTGGTCCTATGTTCACCTTATCCTACCATGTCAGGTGAAGCAGAAATATAGCACTTAGTTCAGGACATGCACCTTTGGACTTATCAAGCCAGGGATCTCTGACGCCTTGGATTCACTGTTAGATGAGATTCAATTACCTACCACCTGCACTGCCATGTTCTTCAGGAGTGCCAAACCGTTTTACCATCGCCTAACAAGATCAAACTCCATAACCCTTTCGATTTACACACCCAACGCTTTCTTCTCCATTATACAAGCAAACAGGCCAACCAGATAAGCATTTTCTCAGCAAGTGTTCTCTGTCAAACCAAGATCGTCAACACATGTCTAAAGGTCACAAAACAGAAACTACTCTGGGCAGCGATGATAATGATAATGTTGCAGATGCTTGGTTAGACAAAATCTGTTAACGTTTTATTGGAGTCAGCTGCATTCCATGTGCAACTCTATCAGCCACCCACCTTAGTCATATTTTCTCAGCGCCATATTGTGTGGATGACCATCAACTGTGGAGCAATTTGCAGCATTATCCATGTTTCCACAGCAAGCAAAGTTGGTATCCCAGTCAAGAGTTCATTGCAGTCTGCTCACCAAGCCGATGGTTCACTGCCTTATATATGTTTGGCGCAGAGTGACACAGTGGTTAGCACAGCTGCCTCACAGTGCCAGGGACCTGGGTTCAATTCCTGGCTTGAGTCATTGTGTGGAGTTTGCACGTTCTCTCCGCGTCTGTGTGGGTTTCCTCCAGGTGCTCCAGTTTCCTCCCACAGTCTGAAAGACATGCTGGTTAGGTGCGTTGACCCAAACAGGCGCCAGAGTGTGGTGACTAGGAGATTTTCACAATAACTTCATTGCAGTGTTAATGTAAGCCTCACTTATGACACTAATAAATAAACCTTCCATTATTTTAACTTTACACACTCTTCTCCCTGTCCAGAGACCATCACAATCTTGTCTTCGAAGGCCCAGTTGTGAAGAAACTTAATGTTCCATACCTATAGGCCTTCCTTCCATGGAAACTAATATCAATTTAGCCAACCTATAGCCTATAGTGCGAGTAGGTGACCCCACTACCTGTATTTATGGATCGCTATCTTCCTCCAGCTCTTACAGAGTGAGACATGCTTACGTACTTTGTGCTCCCCAAAGTGCCACAACAATCCGGCAAGGGGATTTGATTCAGATGACACGACTGAAAGATTTTGTTGACCTCACAACAGTTGCAATTAAACAAATCTTTCTTCTTTCAGAACTAAACTATACCAAGCTACCCAGCATTTGGCCTCCACCATATATTTCAGCTAGTGTTGCTGACAAGATTTACATCACAAACCTATATCTTGAACTGCAAACTCTGCCTTGAAATTAACATGTTGCTCAGATACAACTTGCCTTCGCCCAAGCAACCAGGACTATCAACTTTGCCAAGATGCCATGGCACAACTAATTACCAAGCAATGCAACTTTAAGCACCACCAGCTGTTTTCAGAATCTATCCTTGGAGTTTTGCAACACACTCATGCATCCTCAGTTTGATATGCTCCTTCAGGAGTCTGATGATATCTTTGGCCCAGCAATCCCAGGATACAGTGGCAAGGCTGGACCATTCAAAACTAGTGTCAACATGGGACCCATACAACCTCCAAACAAAAGAGTCACCTCCCTGTATGCCTGAGACAAATTTGTTGAGATTTGTTGGGTAGTGGGGGGGTGGATAAGGGACACACACACACACACACACACACACACACACACGCACCACTGCCCCCCCTTATTCATCCACCCACTACACAGACCGATCGCCACCCCTGCCCCCTCCCCTCCACCAATCGCCTGCAGAGTGGCAGCGGAACCCCTGCCTCCCCACCAGAGATCCATCTGCCCCCTCTGAGATACATCTTACCTGCCTCTCTCCTCCCCCTTCCTTCCGAGATATACCCTTGCTCCCACTTTTCGCTCCCAGGTTGCTTTCTCCACTTCCTGCCATCCGGGAGCGATCTGACACAGGCAGGCTTTTTCAAATTTTTTTCTAACGGCGCATGCGCAGTTCAGAGCTCCAAGCTCTGAACTGCCCTTTGTGTCAGAATTCACCAAAGAGAAGGACTTGGTGGATAATGAGTCTAGGGGAGGGTGTGTAGATAGTTTGAGTCATGTTGAGATCAAAAAGGTCGAAGTATTAAGAACATTAACAATTCTTAATGTTAAGAAACATGAAGGTAGACAAGTACCCAGGGCCTGATGGGATATATCTCAGAATACTGAGCAAGGCAAGGGAGGAAACTGCTGGGGCCTTGAGGGAAATCTTTGTATCCTCACTAGCTACAGGGGAAGTCCCATAAGATTGGAGGATAGCCAATGTTGTTCCTTTGTTTAAGAAGATTAGCAAGGATAATGCAGGTAATTACAGGTCGGTGAGCCTTACGTCCATGGTAGGGAAATTATTGGACAGGATTCTTCATGACAGGATTTACTCCCACTTGGAAATAAGTGGACGTATTAGCGAGGGGCAACATGATTTTGTGATGGGGAAGTCATTCTGACTAGCTTGATCAAGTTTTTCAAGGAAGTGATGAAAATGATTGATGAGGGTAAGGTCAGTGGATGTAAGTAAGGCCTTTGACAAGGTCTCTCGTGGCAGACTGGTACAGAAGGTGAAGTTGCACAGGATTAGGGGTGAGCTGATACAATGGATACAGAACTGGCTTAATCATAGAAGACAGAGGGCAGCAGTGGAAAGGTGAATTTCTGAATGGAGGGCAGTGACAAGTGGTGTTCCTCAGGTATCAGTGTTGGGACCTTTGCTGTTTGTAATACATATAAGTGATTTGGAGGAAAATGTAACTGACTTAATTAGTAAGTTTGCAGATGACACAAAGGATGGTGGATTTGTGGATAGTGACGAGGATATAGACATAGGTCGGTTGGAGACTTGGGCGGAAAGATGGCAGATGGAGTTTAATTTGGACAAATATGAGGTGATGCATTTTAGAAGGCCTGATTTAGATAGGAAATATACAGTAAATGGCAGAATCCTTACGAGTACTGATAGGAAGAGAGATCTGGGTGTACAGATACACAGGTCACTGAAAATGGCAACGCAGATGGGGAAGATAGTCAAGAAGGCATATGGCATGCTTGCCGGAGCACTGAGTTTAAAAATTAGCAAGTCATGTTGTAGGTTTTTAGAACCTTAGTTAGGCCACACTTAGAATATAATGTTCAATTCTAGTTGCCACAGTACCAGAAGTATGTGGAGGCTTTGGAGAGGGTACAGAAAAGATCTACGAGGATGTTGCCTTGAATGGAGGGCATTAGCTATGAGGAGAAGTTGGAGAAACTTGTTTGTTCTCACTGGAACAACAGAGGTTGAGAGACAACGTGATAGAAGTCTACAAGATTATGAGATGCATAGATAGAGTGGATAGTCAGAAGCTTTTTCCCATGGTGGAAGAGTAAATTACTAGGGGGCACAGGTTTAAGGTGCATGGGTCAAGGTTTAATGGAGATGTACAAGGAAAGTTTTTTACACAGAGAGTGGTGGGTGCCTGGAAATCGCTGCCGGGGGAGATAATGGAAGCAGATACGATAGTGACTTTTCAGAGATGTCTGGACAAATACATGAATAGGATAGGAATAGAGGGATATGGTCTCCGGAACGTTAGGAGAGTTTAGTTCAATTGGACAGCATGGTCGGTGCAGGCTTGGAGGGCCGAATGGCCTGTTCCTGTTCTGTAATTTTCTTTTTTTTTAGTGGAGGAGGCAGTACGGGAATTGGAGGATGAGCTCCTGTGTGATGAACTGCATGGAGGTTCTACCACACCTTTAGCTCTGTCCATCACCATGGCATGGCTCATTGCATGTCTTCATTCTTAGAACCTTTCTGCTAGAAAAGTATGGACACAGAGAGACCAGTGCGTCAAATTGTATTTCTCTGTCCAGTAACATGACTCTCAATGTCAGATAAATTACCTGCACAGTTGAAACTCCAAAGCCCCACACAACTTCAATTAATGCCAGGGATTTGATCTACGTCTGCACCAATTGCAACAAGTCGCAGGCTTGGTTACCTCCATTCATGACAACTGGTATAATATTTACAAATCTATCGGTCCCAGTTCTGTAATATTAATGTTATGTTAATTACATTTTTGAGGGACACAAATAAAGAGTATTTTTTAATTAAGTACTTGGAGCACATATAAATGACAAAATCCCAAGGCCACATTTTGATTTAGTTAGATGTGTTTTCATTGGAGTTTTGGTTTTGTTACAGTGTCCTTTGGGGTTATCACCTTAATTTAATTTGTTAATTTGTCCATTTCCTTTGCTCAAAAGCATATAAATAAGGGATAGCTGAAATACTGGGTGTGTGAGGAAAGCTGTAATGGTGAACAAAATAAATAAACTCTATCTGTAAAGAAAAGTTCTGTGCCTTGGTTCACCATCATCCACCAGCTTGATCCTGTTGACATAAAGCACAACTTATTGAGTTGAATGCTATAAAATCTCATCTTTCTGCATTGGCTCTGTTCAACTTCCAGCGATAGTCCACCATGCATGGTGAACATTCCTTGCCTGTCCAGCCTGGTTCTTCAAATGCTGACACACCATCTGAACTATCTGAGCTGTCCACAGCTCCATTCGTGTCACAAGTATCAGTTGTTGGGTGAACCATACCAACTCTTATGATGGATCCCATGGTCCTGTATCAATCACTGCCTTCAAAACCAATCCCCGAACTTCTTCCATTATGGAGACACTGATACCAAGGGCCACTTTTTTTGTCTCCTACTCTAATCTTGCAGTCCCCAGCTCAGGTTCCATAAGACCATAATACATAGGAACAGCATTAGGCCACTCAGCTCACTGAGTCTGCTCCACCATTCAATCATGGCTGATTTTTTTCTCATCCCCATACTCTTGCCTTTACCCCATAACCCCTGATCCCTTTATCAATCAAGAACTTATCTATCTTTGTCTTAAAGACACTCAATGATCTGGCTTCCACAGCCTTCTGTGGCAAAGAATTCCACAGATTCACCACTCCTTTGTTGAAGAAATTTCTCCTCATCTCTGTTTTAAAGGATCGTCCCTTTAGCCTGAGGCTGTACCCTCTGATTCTAGTTTTCTACTAGTGGAAACATCCTCTCCATGTCCACTCTGACCAGGCTTCACAGTATCCTGTAAGTTTCAATAAGATTCCCTCTCATCCTTCTAAACTCCAATGAGTACAGACTCAGAGTCCTCAACCGTTCCTCAATGACAAGCTCTTCATTCCAGGGATCATTCTTGTGAACCTCCTCTGGACCCTTTCCAAGGCCAGCACATCCTTCCTTAGATATGGTGTCCAAAACTGCTCACAATACTCCAAATGAGGTGTGACCAGAGCCTTTTACAGCCTCAGAAGTACATCCTTGCTCTTGAATTCTAGCCCTCTCAACATGAATGCTAACATTGCATTTTCCTTCCTAACTGCCAACTGAATCTGCACCTTCGGTGTTATAGGATTCCTGATCCTATAACTCCGAATTGTAGCACACATGTACAATTAGCCCTGTCCCTTTGACGTCTGTTTTAAGATGCTCTACTCATCAAAGCTATCCCCCAAACCATCTGGCAGATTTCATACTTCTGGAATGATGCTGGCATTTGGGTGCTGAATAAGTGCCAGTGGCTATGGTATAATGAAATAAGTTGGTGTGCCCAGTATGTGTACCATTGTTGCAAATCCTATGCATGTGTTTGGACTGCTTTTCAAAGATATCTTTGTTTTTTATGTTCATGATGTTGCACTTTGGTCACATATGTTCACTTGTGAGCATATTTTAACATCAGGATGCCTTTTATATCTATTCAGTTTGGCTTTTTGGGGTGGGGTTCATCATTATTTTAGGTACAAAGTGGTGATGTGAAGAAAGCGAATAAGAGGTCAAACCACCAAAGGTTATTGCCTTCTGGTGACTGGGAGCCTGTGGTTCCCTCATGGGTGTGGCCATCTTACATCATTGTATTGTACTGTTGTTTTCGTGGCTGCATTACAGTGGAACATCTTCATCTCAACACTGTTGGTGTTATGATCCTATGTGTATGTTAATCTGATAACAAGACTGCTGCCACTTTGTTTATTGACAATGCACACAATGTGCTTTCATAGGGACAAACAGGCCACTGTTGGTTTGGATATTTGGTTTGCAGCTCAGTTTATGTCTATTTAGTTAAACCAGAACGCAATCTGAATTGACAGGCCTTATTCTTTTTAGAACAAAAACGTTGAAGCTCTAATGCTGCTCAACTGACCATTGAGTGAGATGTTAGGCATACCTTTAAAGGGTTAAATTTTCTCTAGGGTAGATGTTGACATGGTAAAATAGTGTAAAGTGGATTTCAGCAAGCCAGTAGCCCATTTTATATCTTTCCCAATTTTCATTTCCATCGATTTTAAAGGAAATAAAAATCGGGAGAGGCATTAAAAGGGCCACTAATTCCTGTCACCTAATTTATACTGTTAGATAAAATCAAAATTTATCCCTGGATGTGACATTTATGGCAAAAGGTTCCTGTATTTGGCAAAAATATTAGTGTGTTTAAAATACATGAATGAACTAATATGTTGTTAATGTAGGAGATGAACGCAACATACGCACGCATTATTTTTAATATCAGATGGTACTACGTCATACTGGAGTGAACTGTATTAAAAAGAAGCATTGCTATCTAAATAGTTTTCACATTCAAGGAATATGCTTTACACTGATGTGAAATCAAAATAGTAAATTCAGGGAATTAAAGGTCACATAACATCATTTTCAGCTCTTCGAAATTCGTGACATACTGGTGTACTGTAGTCGTTAAATATTGTTCGGTGCTCCATGCAGTCCAGCAGCCAGCTGAGCACCTGCTCCTGCCAGTGGGATTCTCAATCCATTCTAAAAGGTAGGTCTCATTGCCATGCCAAATGAAGATCCAACTCATCTCATTGGATCTGCCAGCCCAACTTTGGCCAAACTGGCTGGCAGGAAGTTATGTCCATTGGTGGAAGAAATTACTGAAGGGGGGATACTGTGGGGAGGATGGCAGCGGTTCCTATTTTGAGCACTCCCACTCTTCCTGACCCCAGGGAAACAATTTTCAACTTGCCTCTATAATATTTCCTCTACAGCATTACCTGATAAAACTGAGCAGAGATTGCATGTCAAAATTGCAACGAAGGTCCCACATTCATAATTGGAACCTAGGCTATAGCATAAAAAGATGTACTACTTTAAACAGGCAGGTGAGAAGTGGTTACTGAGCAGAAGATCCTGTTAACAGTATTGACAGAATTTCAACATAAACAGAATGGTTCAAGCCAGTTTATGTCAAGTTATAATTTATTCCATTGTTTATGGCTGATTTGTATTATTATTCCAGCAACATTGAAAATTTTTATCACTAACAAATTTATTAAATATATTTTATCTTTGCATGTTTCTTTTCCTATGTTAGTCTTTTCACTGAAAGCTCAACTATTTGCAGAGAAAATCTTTGTATCTGTTTCTGCCTGTCACTAAGGATAAATATTTTTGACTTCATCACGAACTTAATTGTCTTAATTGTCTTACCATTATTATCCATTGTCACAGCGTCAGCCAATCTGTTTCCAGCTTTGAGAGCCTACTCAAGCCAAGTTGCAACCAGAAAAGATTTTAGAAGCTTGCCAATTCTACCAAATAATGGTTTCGGCATTACGTGATATCCTTTGGGTATGCTTGAGCACATGGTACTGCTTTCACTTAACTCACTGGGAATCAAACGACATATCTTCATTTTTTGTTTGAGCAAAAGTGAAGCAAAATTCTAAAGAAAGGTGTTACATAAAGCAGAATTATTGTAACATACAGAACCAAGAGGGCACATCTTCATTTACAACTTGGAAGTTTACCATAAATTCAGAATATGCTCTCTTGATAACAAAAAAGATTAGTTTTTTTGTTTTTATGAACCTGAATGAGAACTTTATGTTCAATTGTTGTCTTTTAGCAAAATGAAACCAAATGTGCAATCTCTTTGTATTTCTGATTCTGCTGCAGAAATGTTATGACAACCTTTAACTGGTTATGAGTTGAGTCACTGAGGCATCCCAGAGAGAGAACTAGAAATTGGCAGCAATGGCCATTGTCACCAGCCAGTGTTGCCAAGACAGATGGATTTCTGAGGTGGTTTTAATACAAATAAAATGGGTTGCTATAGCAAATGCATTTTTCAAAGGAAACCAAATGTATAAAAGCAAAGCAATAGGCAAAGCAGTAGAATCACATGGCTCTATTCCATCTCCAGCAGAGGAGCAGCAGCTATTCAAATATATCAACTAACATATACTTCTTACTAGTTCTGCAACATTTAATACTAGATTGTAAAAGTAGGGTTCTGCATTCCAAAAAAGATTGTCTAACTCTTTGGTAGACAGGTAAAGAAGAGTACGATCTCCAAATACCAAACCACCACTTAAATAAATCAGAACTAAAGTGAGCCTGATAGACATAATGTTACTTCCACCATAATAATTTTTTGTTGTTATTTCATTGATTGGGCAATATTTTCTTTGTAGTACTTCAATGTTTACAAATTCACATTTGAGTGCTTTACCGAGTCCCATATTTTAATTCATATTAGCAATCTATTTTTTTTAATACAATGACATTGCATTTACTAATAGTGCTATCTATTTTTAACTACAGTTGCAGCTGGAAAGAGAGAGACTGAGAATAATCTAAACTAGGTGAAAGAGACTACATAAGATATCAGCAGAGTTTACGTTGCAAAGACATACATAGAGAACATCAGGTGCCTGTCTAACTCTGGCAGTTTCTACTATTTTCACAGATAGTCTTTAACACAGAGAAATTACAAAAATAAACATTGCTTGAAAAATAGACACTTTTTCAGGGTGTGTTTTAAGAAAACATTGTAACGCCAATTTGATTGTCCCACTGTTTTACAACAAGCTATTTTGTGGAACACGGAATATTGGACACTGCTTATTTCTTTGTGTTGTTACAAAGACAACAAAGGAAACCCTCTCCACCTGCTACATGTTGGGGTGGTTTATTCAAAGGATATCATGGTTATTTGGAAGCTGTTGAACTAAGAGTGACAAGTTTCCTTCCTCCTCTCAGCCCACTAAACTTCTTCATCTAGCACATTATGCTCTGGTTGCATGATTGATATGCTTTCTTTAGTCACGCATAATTTTAACCCATAAATTAAACAGCAATGGTTTCCAGACCATTATGCTTCTCTGCATGGGTCAAATCAGAAAGCAATCTTGGTGTAAAACTAATCTGTCTTAAAGCTGACACATGCTTGCAGTTTGACCTAGTGGTAGACTGTACCTCAAAATCAACAGAAGCAAATATGCAGTGTTCCCTTTTTTCCGGGTAACCGCTTTTAAAAAGCTCAGTATGTGCAGTTAAACACGTATTTTGCCACAAAATCCTCTGTGTGGGTGAACCTGCAGCTGGAAACAAGCAGAAAGTCTGCAATGCAACTGCCTATTTAATCATTTGTTTTGTAATCAAATTGGAGCATAAACAAACCAAGAACATTTAATAAAGACACATTTTACTTTGTACATTGTGATTTAAATTTATAATATATCAGCGTCTCTGGATTTTCTTGGCATTAGGTAACTATTTATTGAGTGGAACAATACAGTCTAGTTTAATGAGCTATTTTTACTTAGATTAGAATTTTGCATCTACATATTGTGCTTGGATCAGACGGTCAATAAATTAGGGATGCATGGGAAAGGGATTGTAATGGAGAATTGTGTAAACAGCTAATGCATGCATTTTTTAAATAAAACTGCATGTATGTATGTTGAAGTGTTTTTTTTATTTCAATGTAAAAGCTTGAAGAAGCCACATTTTTGCTGAAATGTGCTACATGTTCTACAATACTTAGATATTGCAAAAATTATTTGAAGCGTTAATGCAACAGCACTGGGGCTCGGGATGTCTCAGTGGTGCAGCATCTGTCATTGAAATATAAGCAATGCAAGTAAGGCAATTGGCACAATTGTCTGCTAATATCAGTTGGAAGGAAATTCTTTCAGGGACGGAGCTGCAAAAATAGAGAAAGAATTTGTTTGCCTTGTACAAATAGTAGAAAAGTTAGGGAAATTAAAAGGAAAACAATGCTGCCAATGCTGGAAGTCTTGAGTAAAAACTGAAACTGTTGGAATTATGCAGCAGGTCTGACAGTCCCTGAAAAGGAAAATCTGAAAAAAAAATCAAGTGTAAAAGCCCTTGTTAGAATTGAAAATGGAGAAGTAAATGGACCCTTTAATAGGATTGAGAGGGGGTAACAGCTAGAAGTCAGGGATGCTGACATTTGTCTCAGTGTAATTAATGAGATTAATGATGAGCGAACAGATTTCAGAAGAGCAAAGAAGAGGCGGAACTTAGTGGACAACATACATAATTTAGCGAAGTGGGGGGTAAATGACAATGCATTCAAGAAATAAAGAGGTGTGAAAATAGCAAAGGAGTGGTGGAGAAGTAGGGGAAATACACAATAACCATTCAGCAACGACACAGGGGAAATATAAAAGAAACTAATCCCAATTTTCTGAAAAAAATTAAAATATTGGAGGCACGCAGCAGCTCCAATAATGCCAAAAAAAGGAGATAGGCACTTGCCCGGAATACAGAAAAATGTTGAAGAGAAAGAAGTCAAGACATGGGCTCATCATCCCACCATCCTCTTCCCCCTCCCGAGATGCTAATGAATGAAAATTTTAGTATTATAAGAAGAGTATAATATACTCAAATTTTAGATTTTAGTCTGGAACAAAATTATTGGAATAAATTTTTACTGTGACTGCAAAAAAAAGTATTTCTGAGTCCTTTTAGCTCTTATACTGTTTTTTTTCACTTGGCAGATATTTTAAAAAAGGTAACGTGTGGGATTGAATATTGCAATACCATAAACGGGCGTTGAAAGCTCAGTATTATTCCAGAGATATCACATTGTTTGCCAAAGCATCTGACTAATGTGACAATCCCTCTTTCCTTCTGAAGAACATTAAAATATTGTGGAATAATAAAGAACCACTCAGCTATGAAGCGTACTCTCGCATATAGAATGATAGAATCATGGAAGAGTTATAACAGAGAACCCTATGGTTTGTCTTCACTGAGTTGGCTCTCCGTAAGAGCAACTGAGCTCGTGCCACTCCCCAGACCTTTCCCAGTGTCCTGCAAATCTTTCCTTTCAGGTGGTTATCCAATCCACTCTTGAAAGCCTCAACTGTAACTGCCTCAGCCACTCTCTCAGGCAATGCATTTGTAGCTCTGAATCACTTGTTGTCTAAAATGTACTTTCCTCACGTTGTTGTTGCCCTTCACAAAATCCTTCCATGCAAATTGAATGAAGATCCTCTATGTTTATGTAAATAGATATGCTTTGAGATAGAACTTGGCCATGGTTTACTTTTAGGAATGTTACAATGACATATATAGTCAAAATGTGCCTCAACTGTCTTGGAGCTGATTTGGATAATTTGAACTAGAGGTTGGTACCTGTCAAGCCTGCAGAGGAAACATGTTCATTGATCAATTGTTGCCTGCTTACTTCACTGATACTGGTTCTCAGGGTACGTCCTGGGGGAGTGGAAGTTTGAGCAAATGGATGGGAGGCAGGGGGCCGGTGCAGACAAAGATTGGTTCTGTATGTATCGTAGTGCCAGGAGGAGTACTCCTGTTGCCATTTGTTCCACACTAAAATCTGAAAAAGGAAGAATTTATCATCCGGATAGCTGTCAATGAATGCCAGAAAAACCTGTGCACAGCAAACCACTTAAAGAGGTACAGAAAACAAAAGCCCAAGAGGTAATGAAGAGACCATTATAGTTGGCTGTTCTGGGTGTTTGAAAACCATTCAAGACCAACATGGCGTTCCTTTCTTTGCAGGTAAACCCTAGAGATGTTCTGGCAAAGCCTGATGTCCAGATGGGTAACTTTTTGCACTTGAGCACAGGGAAGTCTATCACCCAATGAGAGCTCTGCATCCAGTACAGCTGCTGCTTCTTTTCCACTGGAGGATTCTTTTGCAACCACAGAATTTCTCACTTTTTTGGTGATGATGCAATGCGTGCTGATAACCTGGCCACCCACAAAAATAACCTGTTGAGTAAATTGTGAGCGATGAGAATCTGGTGCTTACTGAACTTCCACTTGCTGCCTGAGAACAGAAATTCTAAATTTAGTAATTTTGACTGTAAACCCATAATCTGGCCCTCTGTATGATTGCAGCTGTGATTTTTCCTGAACTTGTTTTACTTCTTTGAATAACCAATGTTTAATTCTCCATGCCTTCTTGTATCTTCCTCCAACTCTGGGATGAATTATAACTATTGGTGAGTTGATCTCCTGCCCAATAGAGTCAACAAGAGGCCTTATGAATTCAGCCTCTGGGCACTAGTTAAATGCTGCTGGCATTCTTCCTGCACTGTTGTGAAACTGATGCAGAGTAGCTGCTGACGCCGAGCAAATGGTGAGGGGGTGTATCTGCAGAATATCTCACAGGACAGAAGAGCAAGCCAAGGACAAAGGGCACTATGACCTCCCTTGTGAGATCAGAGGAGCAGTCATACTCTTCCTGGCCCAAGAAACCCAGTCTTAGTCTTATTTGAATAGCTTGTTCTGTCTCTAGGCCAGCTGTTGACCTATTTATGCCTTCATTGGACTTCCTACTCAGGGCTAAAACCAATGCAATATGACCTTTGCCTAAAGTAATTCTGCTTGGGTCTGCTTTGAGCAGATACCTTGCCTGTCTGTAAATTCCTGCAGGATTATTTTGGAAATAGTTGCGAATTTACCAGTTCAGCAAAGTAATAGTTTTTAATTGTCCAACCCTACCAGTTTTTGACAGGTAGCTAGGGAAGAGTTAAAACCAATCCATATGTCTTAAGAATGATAGATGTGATTTGTATTTTCCAGCAAACCATGTTTTGCCTGGAAACGGTGAAATGAAAGGGGGATGGGAGTATGAAATCTGCAGGCTGCTCTACCCACTCACATGGAAATTGGCAGCTTGTGCAGAGTGACGGGAGCACCATTCTGCTTCCAATTAATTGTAAAACATTTTTTTCCCCTGATGAATTGCTAGTCTAGCTTCAACAAGGCCAAATGAAATCACACATCTTCTTTAGAATCTGGACATAGCTTGTATCTATTTAATATTTCATTGGGCAGTGGTATCTTGTTTTGAGTTTTTCAAAATTTTATGATTGTATGCCTGAATGGTGCAGTGGAATAAAACATCGCATTTCATCCCTGAGATCTGGTTTTAAACTCAGACTCTCTCTGTCTGCCGAATGCAAGGAGCATGTGAAAAACTAATTGGATATCCATAACCTAATAATCTCACCTTTGTGTTCAAAATCTGTCTGTTGGCTTGCAGTGTCTTGTCTCAAGAACATCTTCCAGCCCTACCACACTCTGAGAACTCGGTGTCTCTCCAGCTTTGATATCGAAACCCAATGGCCCACGTTTCTCAGCCTACTGTGGCGTTTTAACTCTGAAGTATTTGTTTGCCTTTGTTTCTCTAACTTGTTATCAGCTAGATCGATAGACTCTAATTGGATGGAGAGAACTCCAAAGCAAGCCACAGGAGCAGCTAAGTCTGATCACCAACACTGTCGGGGGTTGGATGTAGGGCAATGAAAGGGGAGTGGGGGTTGTGTGGGTAGAGGATACAGGTAGAGGGTAGTGGAGATTGTTGGATCCAATTCCAGGAAACATTGTGTGGGTATTTTCTGATTGGGAAGCTTGGAGAATTGGTGAGATGGAAGGAAGTGAGTAAACACTCCTGCTCCTCTTGGTCCACAAGCAAATCCCTGAAGGCATTTATATTCTCCCTAAAGCTGTCCTTGCCTCCCTTCAGCTTCTGGGTTCCCTGAGGAATGGGAAAGCCAGGCAACCATGGTTAAATTTGCAAAATAGTTTAAATCAGAGGCCACCATTCTTATTATAATGCTTAAATTGCCAGCATGCCTCCTGGGAGCTGGCTGGTCACCGACACCTTAGACCAGGATGCGGGTTGGAGTCAGAGTTCAGGTTTTTAAAAGTTTAACACCTGACAAACCATTTCTGGCTGTTAAAATTAGCTCTTTAATTCAAAAGAATATGGTGGGTTTTTTTTTCAAATGGGAATTAAATTGTTTTCTGATTAGCTGAATTGGAATGCCTGGCTACCATTTTGCAAGTTTATAACTGAATAATCCTTTCATTAGTATCCTAAATTGCATTAAGGTAGACAAGTCCCTAGGGCCGGATGGGATCCATCCCAACTTACTGCAGGAGGCAAGGGGAGAAACAGCTGGGGCATTAACAGATATCTTCACATACTCTTTGAGCACAGATAATGCTCCAGAGGATTGGAGAATAGCCAATGTTGTTCCCCTGTTTAAGAAAGGAAGCAGGGATAAGCCAGGAAATTATGGGCCGATGACCCTGACGTCAGTGGTGGTGAAGCTTTTGGAGAAGATACTGAGAAACAGGGTATCTGCACATTTGGAAGAAAATGGACTAGTTAGTGACAGGCAGCATGCATGGTTTTGTACAGGGAAGGTCATGTCTCACCAACTTGATTGAGTTTTTTGAAGAGGTGACAAAGAAAATTGATGAGGGAAGGGCTGCGGATGTAGTTTATATGGACTTTAGCAAGACATTTGACAAGGTCCCACATGGCAGACTGGAACAAAACCTAAAAGCACATGGGATTCAGGGTGGACTGGCTATATGGATATCAAACTGGCTTGGTTGTAGGATGATGTGGAGATGCCGGCTTTGAAGTCTCACAACATCAGGTTAAAGTGTAACACATTTATTTGGTAGCACAAGACACAAGCTTTCAGGGCACTGTCCCTTCATCAGGTGCAGTTCCAGAGTCCCCTAAAGTAGCAACACAGATGGCTAACGTGATTAAGAAAGTATATGGCATGCTTGCCTTCATCAGCTGGGGCACTGAGTACAAGAGTTAGGGAATCATGTTGCAGCTATATAAAACCTTGAATAGGCTGCATTTGAAATACAGTTTAAGTCGTATCACAAGAAGGCTTACATTAACACTGCAATGAAGTTACTATGAACATTCCCTAGTTGCCACACTCTGGCACCTGTTTGGGTATACTCTGGTCAAATTTAGCATGGCCAATGCACCTAACCAGCATGTCTTTCAGAGCGTGGGAGGAAACTGGAGCACCCAGAGGAAACCCATGCAGACATGGGAGAATGTGCAGACTCTGCACAGACAGTGACCTAAGCCGGGAATTGAACTCAGGCCCCTGGCGTTGTGAGTTAGCAGTGCTGGCCGCTGTGCCAATGTGCAGTTCTGGTTACCACACTATCAGAAGGACATGGAAGCCTTGGAGAGAGTGCAAAGAAGGCTAACCAGGATTGCCTGGTCTTGAGGGTGTTGACTATGAGGAGAGGTTAACCAAAATAGAATTGTTTTCATTGGAAAGTTGGGAGTGAGAGGAGACTTGATAGAGGTCTACAAAATTATGAGAGGCATAGACAGATAGTCTACTGATAGTCAGAGGCTTTTTCCCAGAGTACAAGGGGACATGGTTCAAGGTGGGAGGGGGAAAGTTTAATGAAGATGTGCGGGTGAAGTTTATCAGGCAGAGAGTGATTGATGCTGCCAGTGGAGGTGGTGGAAGCAGGCACATTAGCAACATTAGCAACATATAAGAGGATCTGGATGGGCTCATGAATAGGGAGGGAATAGATGGATATGGACCGAGTAAGGGCAGAAGTTTTTTTCTTAGTTTTGTTAGAGCATCATGATTGGCACAGGCGTGGAGGGCTAAAGCGCCTGTTCCTGTGCTGTACTTTTCTTTGTTCTTTGTATGCTTCACTATTGACCAATGAAAGTTTCCGATATCAGATTGACAGGCAAAGTTGTTCCAAAGTCTAAGTCTTATGTGTAAGACCCGAATTTACCAGGGAGCTTATTTTCTCAGTCTACCTATGTTAGTGCTGAAATTCTAATGATCATATCCCTAAAGAAGCCTTGCATCAGCAATAATCATTGTTTTCTTTGGCTAGATTCCCTAGTGTTGTCAGTAATGCCTATCTTAAAAAAATGATTCCATTGCTATAATGAGAGTTAACGTTATTTTGACTAAGAATTAACAACTGTGGGGTGCTATCATCTGGCAGAATATGGTATTTTAATGCTGGCAGTGCTGTAATCTTTTTAGGTTGGCTCCAGACAGCTTTTCCACACAGGAGCTTTAGTTGTCCATCTGTCTTGATAACAGTGAAAAAAATCTTTCTTACTGCATACATTTCCAAAACAAGAATCTGCTCCCCACCTGGAGAAAAGACGATAAATCTTTCTGAAAGTGATTATAGGCATTTGGAGCCCTGAGGATTGTGTAAAATGAATAGACAACAAGGCTCCCAATATCTGGATGTTAGTAGGTGAACTGTTCATTTCAACTCCAGGGAGATGATCTCACAAATATTTCATTAAAACCTTTTTTTTAAAAAAATGTGTTGAATATGGAAAGTTCAAAGGAGGTTAACAATATAGCACTGAGAGCTGTATGCCTCCAGCACTGAAAGAGTTTGTCTAGCCCTGCCAATTTTGCTTCTCCTCTCACCAACTTTGGTGAGTATTTCATACAATGGCACCCTGAAATTACAACATAGCACTCACCCATGAAACTTCATGTCACTATGATCACAAAAGAGGGTATCAGAGGTAATTTATATTTTCTTTGCACATGTGCGTTGGCTCATTTATATTTTTGACTTCATACTAAAAATGTGTCATTATGTGCAATGACAATAATCCTCTCAACAGACAGTAGGCCTGGGACACAGAGGATGAGTTTTCAATGTTATTTCTGAGGTTGGACATTGAGTCATAGAGGTTTACAAAGGTTGACTTAAAGGTAATAGGATTGTTTCATCAGGAAAGATCATTAAGGTGGCATTACCCTTGCCAACAACATGATTGTTTGCATTGGATGCCTAGTTGAAGACTCTCTGTATCAAGGCCTCCCTGCTCTCCCTGACCCCCCTGCCTCCCACAAGGTTCCTCACATTGACATCCAGCTCCTCATCTAGTTCGACCTCAGTCCCAGCGCTCAAGTTGTTCTCTGCAGCATATGGAGAAGGATCACTGCCTTTGTCCTCCAATTAGAACCCCTACTCCCAACCAGATTGTGCAGCGTAAGGGAAATGTGCTCAGGAGGATAATGAAGTCATCTTCCCGAGTGATCCAGGCTCAATTAAGCCTCAGGCTCACTCTTCCTGCCTGGCTTTGTTGGTCCAGAAATGAATGAAGGTGCTGACCCTTCATAACAATGCATCAGTGACAAGCTTGATGCAGCTGTGGGCAGCCAACTGTGAGACACCACAAAGATCTCCCACTGACCCCTTGAAAGAACTTTAAGTATCAAGATTCAGGGCTGCTGTAACCTTAAGAGCCATTGGCCACCTACACATTTGGAGATCACCTCTGGGCCAATGATCTGGCATATGGAGATGACAGTGTCTGAGGAAAGGCAGAACCTTCTGCAGCTCTGAGCCTCAGACATGTACAGGCAGCAGCAGCACTGCTGGTAGACTCCGCCTGCTGGATACTGATTCCTTCTCCAAGACTTTAAATGAGGCTATGAATAGTATGTGTGTTTTCATAAGGGAGTAAGTACTTGAAAACATGTTTGTTTTCCTCAGGGATTACACACTTGAAGAAACTTAAACATATTGAATGTGTTTTTATCATTAGGAGCGTTTTTCTAAAGTAAAGCCTGCAATAGAAACTTATAACTTCATTTTATTTAGCCTCCAAATGGCTCTTGATGTGTTCTTATGCTGGATGTTTGATGAGTTAGCACAGAGGGTGTAAAGATAAAAGGTTGTGGATATTGTGTGTGTGTGTGTGTGTATTGGCACTAAGTTAGCAAATGGGCTATAAATTAACATGGGTGAGTGTGGAAACATCAGTTGACATTAAGTTGGCATAGTGGCTAGAAAGAACCATAAGGGTGGGTAGAGGGCAGATTTGCATGGAAGTATGAAGGGCTATGGGGGTGGGTGAGGTTCATAGGTTTACATGGAGAATATGACCATCTGGGTTGGATGGCTTGTATGAGGTGAGTATATATTTGATGGAGTGGGGGGTTGATGAGGGAGAGAATTGTTTATAATTCATCAGCCCCTCTAGGTATCCAGCAGTTCTTATGGCTGCCTCTGAACTCTTTCCACCAACCCTGGAATGAAAATTTAAATATTTGGCGCATTTTCTCCAAAGTCAGGAGTGCGTAGCTCCTCAAATCCAACTCAGGAGTGAAAAATTAGACCTAAATTTTCCTTTAGATGGTTCAGTTTCTAAACTGATATCACCAAGCAGGAAATGCTTAATTTTTTTCTATTATTGATACATTGGGCTGGATTTTTCCCTTTGAGGTGGGAAACAGTAGTTGCGAGAATTCCTGATGTTACAATACCAAATTATGGTCAGCAGTGTCCACCATTGCTATGTTCATGGTGAGGTGGTGGAATGAGCAGAATTGGGCCCGAGGTGGAAATGGAGGAGGGTTTTCTGAGCAGTCAATCAAATAAATCACCACCTATTTAACCTTTGAAGCAGTGGAACAAATGTCTGAGCTGTCATTCAAATGAAGAATAGAGAAAAATTGGCACAGTGAAGTCTGTTGTTCAATGTAGAAGAGCACTTTATGCAGTGAATGATGTACACTAATGCATCTGAATACTTTTCTATTTCTACAGTGATGGTCAATTTAATGGTCACTTAACTTTTAAGAGCAAAGCTCTACACCAATCATTGCATTAGAAACATATTTAACTTATCATATTGGTTGGAATTTTACCACCCTGCCCGCCAAGGGAATTGGAGCAGGTAAGGGGCGGATAATGGAAAGGTTCATTGACCCTTGGCAGGATTTTATGGTTTTGGGATGAACGAGGCTGTAAAATCGTGACCATTGTGTCATATTATGACATGTGAAGTTGACATCACCTTTTGAAATTACCTGTCAAAGATTTCTGACTCAAGACAAGGGTTCTCCCATGATTCAGCAACCGATGAATAGGTGTTATGACTTCAGAAGCTGTCTTGACTCCATTACAATTTTGAAGAATTATCTTATTTAATTGTTTTTTCTCCGTTCCTCAATTTAGTTAAAATGTAAAAGTTGGCATTAAGTTATTTTGCACATTTCCTTTTTTTTCATGAACATTAATGGAGGAAATATGGTCAATAGTAAATCTAACAATGGGACTGAATGAATTTACTAATAGTTCTAAACTGAACTTTATTTATGCCACACAAATTCATTCAGTATTGGAATGCATGCCAAATGAATCTTCTGTCTTCATTTAAATGCTGTGAGTCAGGAAGGTATTCGTATAACAGTTCAGCCCTTTTTGCAACAGGCTTGGCATCAGCACAATCCCCATGCTGTTGTTGTATAAATATCAGCCTCTGTCCTCAATGTGAATTGGCCTGTTTCTGTGGTGACACAATGTTACTGCTGTGCTCTTTGTTATGGACATTTGCCTGGTATAAAACAATGTGTATCTTAGTACTTACAGAGCCATATGCAGAGCTGTTCAAAGTCTGGATAGAAAGGATTCTGAGTATGCCCTAGACCTTTCAAGTCATCTTCTATTGCTGAGACAAAAGCGACAATTGCAACATCTTGCTACTTCAATAAAATTATTGCCATACATTTTTTCTAGGTCTATAGGTGAGGAGGGGAAAGGAATCTCATTAGCCTGCAGTTCTCAGCTTTCATTTGATGTCTTGAAATGTGTTAAAAAGCGGCAACTGGTGTAGGCAGCAGACATGATTGATTACATAGTGTCAGAGAGTGGCAGCAAATGCACTAGTCAATACTAGCATGTGCTGGTGTCTTTAAGAATAGCCCTCCTGCTATCCAGGAACAGAACAGACCCCCCTCCTCCCAAGCATCCATTCGTCACTGTTGACAGCTTTCACAAATCAGCATTTTTCCAACCTCTTATGAGCATTTTAATGTCATTGTGCATCTTTACAGATAGTTTACGTACACAACTTTCATTTTCACATTCACACATTTTTTGCAGTCTTTATTCAGACTTCCGTTTAGAAAGATGTTTATGAACCAGTGTAGTAATTGACATAATCTGTGAAAGTAGCACTGCAATAACAAACAACATCAAGCTTATGTTTGGTGTTAATGATCCTTTCAGGATCATTAAGAGTCCTGCTTTGCTTACAACCTTATGAGTGGTCTTTGTAACATGTACAGATAGGAGGAAGGGTAAACAAGACCAGGGATGGAATATTCTGCTCTCTCGAGTTGAGTATTTGGAGGCTTGAAGGACATTCAGTTGAACAGAAGGGTGGCGTGCGAACATCCTTCCACCTTCCTGTCTCTAACCTAAGTAAAGTCCAGGGCAGGAGAGCCTGTGGTTGGCCCCACAATTCTGCCAATCAAGGTCCTTACGTGTTCGATTAATAACCATTTAAGGGCCACATCCTGCCTTTGCTAGTGTTAACCCAGCTGCTGATGGGCCTCTCGCCATATGGGGAGCAAGATAAATAAACCGGTGTGAACTGCTTGATATCTACAGGGCGGTGATGGGAAGTTTGGGGGTGGGAATGTTACCTCTTTCAAAGGCACTCAGTGTCTAATCGAGAACCAACCTACAGCCAGGGAAGCCCAGTGAGAGCCATCCCCTCCCCTTATTGCCACGGTGGCACAGTGGTTAGCACTGCTGCCTCACAACACCAGGAACCCAGGTTTGATTCCCGGCTTGGGTGACTGTGCAAAGTCTGCGCATTCTCCCCATGTTTCTGAGGGTTTCCACCCACAGTCCGCAAAATATGCTGGTTAGATGCATTGGCCATGTTAAATTCTCCCTCTGTGTACCCAAGTAGGCACCAGAATGTGGCAACTAGGGGATTTTTGCAGTAAGTTCATCGCAGTGTTAATGTAAGCCAGCTTGTGACAAATAAACTTTTAATTTTTAACATTTGTCTGATAACCCCCTATCCTACAAAACCTGGGTCACCCTGGCAGGAGCCACTGCCTCACCGATGCTGCTGAGCAAAAGAGTTACCAGCCTCTGATTGTCCAGCATCTCTCAGTAGGTGGCTGCTCCACTGCAGGGCTCCTGAATCTGGACAAGGTGTATTGGCAGGCCTACCCCTTAGGAGACAGCACGGGTCTCTTGATGGTTGTCCAGCCAGCAGGAAAATTCCCCATTGCTCTTAGAAGAATCCGCCCCATATCTGGAGACTGCCTGGCAAGTAGTTATCAAAAGGATTGGGGAAAATTGGGAGCAGGCAGAGTGAAGCCAGTGAAGAGCAGGATGAAAAATACACAGAATAAGGTTCAACTTTCAAATTACACCTGAAAAGTAAGTTTAAATTGATCTAGAAAGAATTTCTAACCGCTGTAACTTAGGATGGAATTTTCCGCTTATGAGACTAAGTGCAGTTGGCTCCAACGGCACCTTTCCCACTGACCAAAATGGCAGGATCCCGCATCACATTCAGCACTTGGAAGTTTATTAATTATGTACATGTGAGTTCCCCTCAAAAGCACCAGCTGTGCCGACAACTGATCTATTCGCCTGCGGTCAGCTGGTGGGATCGAAGGGCCATGCACCATATTAAAATACCAGTCCAGCACACCCATGTCATTCGCTCCAGTCCACCTGTCTTCAGAAGACTCTTCAACATGTCAGGCAGCCAGAAGCAAAATGTAAGTCGCCTCAAGAAGAAGGCAGCACCTTCTTTGACCGCAAAGGCCATGGAGGCCCTTATTCGAGGAGTCCAGGCCCCAGGTAGGTGCTCCACCCTAGTGCTCTACCAAAGGAGCACATCAACTTCATCTCCCTGGGCTGGAACGCCATTGCCCAGGAGATCAGCGTGGCTGGCACATGCTCAATAACCATTATCCAGTTCTTTTTAGGTTCGTTAGGGCATCATGATCAGCACAGGCTTGGGTGGCCGAAAGGCCTATTTCTGTGCTGTACCTTTTGTTTTTTGTTCTTTGAAAGCAGCAAATGCAGTAACAGAAGTCTGGGCACTCAGAGCACAGAAATGTGTACATGCACAATGGTGCCCTCTGCTGCTATCAGCTGCCACCCCCTCCACTCCCCCTACTGGTGACTTTCAAATTTATCACAATTTTTTTTGTCAGAGTCAGGTAAGATCTGATTTTGAAGTTGCCCAAACAAAAAACCAGTGCGCATTTCTCCTGTTTTCATGTTTGTTCGGGACTTCAAACACATTTTAGTAAGATCGTCCCCTCGATTCTTCAATAAAATTTCCACAACATCTGGGCCAAACCTGTGCACAACAAACATAAGCAATCCTGGACAGGAGGAGGAAGGGCAAAGATCCTTGTCCTTACGGATTTCGGGGAAGCTGACGCAGAGCTTTCCAGCCAGGACCAAGATCATATCTGTGGTAATGCAGAACCTTGCCTCTCCCAACAACCGAGTACGGATCTCAGCTCCATCGTTTCACCCAATCCTACAATTCACACTGCCATGTACTCAAAAATAGCTTCAGCCCATCCACAAAAGCTGTCATTTTGTCTTTTGCAGATATCAGCAGACCACAGCCAGCTAACCAGCTCAGCAGGATTTACCTGATAGCATCCGCATGCAATGCCAGGCGTCCCTGATGTGAATAAGATGACTGTGGGTCAAGGAATGACCCATCAGTAGCTCAACTGGCCGAACACACCACTAAGGTTCCTGCTGTTGGCAATATGCATCAGACTCCCTTACAACACCAGTCTTCCTGTCTCCCAACTCTCTCCGGTGAATCAGGAAAATTAAGCTCATCATTTAATCCTGCCCCATAGAAATTCTTACCATCTTAATTTATTTTTTCTCCCATTGTCCAGTCTCGTCCCATTTACATCCATGACTATTCCGATCACCTTTGACTTTCTTTCAACATTCTCCAGTTTCCTGACCCCAACATCTCCTCCTCCCTTTTGCAATTCCATTCACCCACCAGAATGGTCAGAGGGCTCTAGGCTTCTCCATTTAGCAGAGAACCAACTAGCCCCTATCCTTCTATACCTGGCTGAACTTATTCTCACATTGAACACCTTCCCCTTTAACTCATTCTCCTTTACCTCATTCATTTCCTCCAAACAAAAGGGCGACTATTCTTCCGGAGCTTCTCACCGCGCACCACAGTCTCCGCGAGCTTCTGGATTTTGACGCTGTCAACTCCACCCTAGAAATCGGCGCAGAGCTGTATAATTTATTTAAATTAGTATTTCAAAATAATTAGCGGGCCTGGGACTGAAGTCTCTGGGCCTGCTACAAATTCCCCCCACCCTGCCAGGAGTGTTTCACTCCAATGGAGTTTACAATAGCTCCCCACTCATGGGGAACTGGTAACCCGATTCCAGTGGAGTGAAGGGTAACCCAAGATATTCCCATGGATACCTGCATGAATGCGAGACGTGTCAGTCTTTTTGTGGGAAAGGTAGAACATTCTTTGTTCTATAGGACCATAGAATCATAGAACACTACAGCACAGAAACAGGCCTCTTGGCCTTTCTTGGCTGTGCTGAACCATTTTTCTGCCTATTCCCACTGACCTACACCTGGACCATAACTCTCCACACCCTTCTCATCCATATACCTGTCCAAGTTTTTCTTAAATGATAAAAGTGAGCCTGCATTTATTTACCACTTCATCTGGCAGCTCATTCCACACTCCACCACTCTCCGTGTGAAGAGCCCCCCCCACCTAATATTCCCTTTAAACCTTTCCCCCTTCACCCTTAACCCATGTCCTCCAATTTTTTCTCCCCTAGCCTCAGTGGAAAAAGTCTGCTTGCGTTCATTCTATCTATACCCATCATAATTTTATACACCTCTATCAAATCTCCCCTCATTCTTCTACACTCCAGGGAATAAAGTCCTAATCTATTCAACCTTTCTCTGTAAATCAGTTTCTCAAGTCCCGACAACATCCTTGTAAACATTCTCTGCACTCTTTCAACATTATTAATATCCTTCTTGTAATTATACTCTACACACAATACTGTAAATTCAGCCTCACCAATGTGTTATACAGCCTCACCATAACATTCCAACTCTTACACTCAATACTTTAATTTATAAAGGCCAATGTACCAAAAGCACTCTTTACGAACCTATCTACCTGTGATGCCACTTTTAGGGAATTATGTATCTGTATTCCCATATCCCTCTGTCCTACTGCACTCTTCAATGCCCTGCCATTTACCTGGTATGTTCTACCTTGGTTTGTCCTTCCAAAGTGCAATACCTCACACTTGTCTGCATTAAACTCCATCTGCCATTTTCAGCCCATTTTTCTAGTTGGTCCAAATCCCTCCATAAGCTTTGAAAACATTCCTCACTGTCCACTATACCTCCAATCTTTGTATCATCAGCAAATTTGCTGATCCAATTTACCACATTATCATCCAGATCATTGATATAGATGACAAACAACAATCGACCCAGCACTGATCCCTGCGGCACACTACTAGTCACAGGCCTCCACTCAGAGAAGCAATCAAACAAAGAACAACACAGCACGGGAAACAGGCCCTTCGACCCAACGAACAGGGCCTTCGGCCCAACGAACAGGCCCTTCGGCCCAACGACAGGTCCTTCAGCCCAACGAACAGGCCCTTAGGCCCAATCTTCCACCACTACTTTCTGGCTTCTTCCATTGAGCCAATGTCTAATCCAATTTACTACCGCTCCATGTATACCTAGCAACTGAACCTTCCTGACTAATCTCCCATGTGGGACTTGTCAAAGGCTTTACTCGGGGGACAGTTTTTCATGAAGGCCATGTAGACAACATCCACTGCCTTCCCTTCATACACTTTCCTGGGAACCTCCTCGAGAAACTCCAATAGGTTGGTCAAACATGGCCTACCACGCACAAAGCCATGTTGACTCTCCCTAATAAGTCACTGTCCATCCAAGTATTTATAGACCCTATCTCTTAGTACTCCTTTCAATAATTTACCTACTATTGATGTCAAACTTACCACTCTATAATTTCCCGGATTATTTTTTGAGCCTTTTTTAAACAATGGAACAACATGAGCTAACCTCCAATCATCCGGCAACTCACCTGTAGACACCGACATTTTAAATACATCTGCCAGGGCCCTTGCAATTTCAACACTAGTCTCCTTCAAGGTCCGAGGGAATTCCCTGTCCAGTTCTGGGGATTTATCTACTCTGATTTGCCTCAAGACAGCAAGCACCTCCTCCCCTTTAATCTGTATAGGTTCCATGACCTCCCTGCTTGTTTGCCTTATTTCCATAGACTCCATGCCAGTTTCCTTAGTAAACATTGGTGCAAAAAAATCCATTTAATATCTCCCCCATTTCTTTTGGTTCCATACAAAGCCGACCACTCTGATCTTCAATAGGACCAATTTTATCCCTTACTATCCAGTTCCAGTCCTACACCTCATCCACATCTTTCCCACTATATTGGTGTAGTTGCTCGCATGCTCCTGCCCGGAACTGGAAAATTTCATCAACTTTGCTTCCAATTTCCACCATTCTCTTATCTTCAACTGGTCCATTTTCAACTCCTCCCTTCCCTTTCTTGACATCTCTTTCTCCATTTCTCAGATAGGTTACCAGCAAAAATTCGCTTTTATTGCACCAACTCCCACAACTACTTTGATGAGACTTCTTCATACCCCGCTTCCTGTAATGATTACATTCCTTTGTCGCAGTTTCTCTGTCTCTGTCACCACTGCTCTGATAGCATAATCTTCCTTACCAGCAATTGTGACATACCTTCCTGTTTCCTTGAATGAGGATTCCGTCACCCATTGCTGCCCCCCAAACTCCCCCAACTGTGGTTGACAGGGTTTGACTATGTCCACTCAATTTCCTGCAGTCCAACTCACAAGCCCTTCCCTCCCTCCCAGAATCATGATAGGGTACTCCTTATCCTCACCTTTCACTTCAGCAGGCTCTGCATTCAACAGATCATCCCCCACCATGTCTGCCATCTTCAGTCCCCTTCTCACCATTTCTGTATTCAAAAGCGTCCATTCCCTCCACTCCTCAACCACACCCAATACCTTGCTCCTCCTCACAACACTTTTCCATACAAGCACAGGAGATGCAACGTCTGCCCTTTTACCTCCTCTCTCTTCACTACCCCAAGCTCTAAACACGCCTTCCAAGCAATATGGTGATTTATGTGTATTTATTTTAATTTAGTATACTGTATTCACTGCTCATAATGTGGGCTGCTCTATACTGAGGGAAATTTAGGGTGATTGAGCACTCTGCATAACATCTCTGTTAAGCCTTCAAGCATCAGTTTGAGCTTCCAGTTAGCTGTCGTTATAATTCTCCACTGTGCTCTCATGCTGACTCACTTTCCTCAGACTCCTGCAGTGTTCCAGTGAAGCTCAACTTAAGTTCAAGGAACAGCATTTTATGTTTCAATTCAGCACTATGCAGCTTTCCAGACTCAATGTTGAGTTCAACAATTTCAGGTGGTATCTCTGCCTCCCTTTTTATTTCTTTTTCTTTCAGATTTTGTTTTTTCACTTGTTTTTGCATTAAGATAGCAGCTGTTCATTATCCTTGCATTCACACACAAGGCTGTATTCTTTACAAACAGAAAGAACATGCCCAAACGATTCATCTCTTTTAACTAAACAAAAGCTCGGGGGATAGCTTTTCACTGGACCATTCCCATGGCAATGCCTTAACCAATCAGAGTCAAGTTGCCTGGTTTGAATTTGAATAGAAGCTTGGCAGTAAACTATTCCCTGGGGCATTCTCCAATCAGTGCCCTCTTCGCATATAGTATGAATTGTTATTCCCTTTGAAATTTGGTACTCTTGTATCTGCCCTGATGAGTCCAAAATGTAAAGCTTCAACAGCATGTCTCTTTTCTCAGGAATATTCAATAATGAACTGCTGTTTTTCAGATGGGAGGAAGGTATACTGTGATGTACCCACAGTAATTAATGCAGGCATAAGTATTTAGACAACTGCTCTTTCTGATATATTTTAAATAACTTGGGTGCAAATAACATTATTCCAAAGATTGCAGATGACAGAAAACTCAGAAATGTAGCAGATGGTAAAGAGATAGTAACAGATATTGGTAGACTGGTGAAATAGACAGACATATGCTAAAAAATGAAATTTAATAAAGGGAGGTGTGAATTGATTTTGAAAGAAGAGACAGTATAAACTGAATAGTACAATTTTAAAAGTGATACGTGAACAGAGTACCAGGGGTGCACATAGATGAATCTCTGCATTGATATGACAATTAGATAAAAAGAATATTGCTGTAAAGAGAGACATATTGCCAAAGCTTTGCAACTTGACAAATGCAAGAATACCTCATTTCAAACAATTACAACCATTTATACACAGGAGAAAAGGGTGCTGATTGATTGGCAAGTTGACTCTGATTGGTCAAGGCATTGCTGTGGAGAAAGAGCTTCCAAGCTCTTGGGTAAATAAAACAAAAGGTGCAAGGCTTTAATACGTCCTTTTGCTGTGCATATGAATGTATGTCACTTGAACCAAGAATAAATGAGCCATGTTGCAATGTTAACTGATTACCTTAGATTAGTTATTAGTATAATTAGCACACTTTGGGATTGTTCAGCAAGTGCTGCTTAATCTGAAAATCACATCTGACAGCACATGTTTTGTTTCGGGTGTTGCACCCACAGGCTGTTTGACTAAGTTCTGTAGTCTGCCTATTACGAACATGATTATTGTTTCAATCAGCGAATCATTATGCCCTAGCCCGCTCCGATCGCTGACCCCTCTCCTGCCCCCATTGATCTCAGTGGCAGAGTGGCAGCAGGAACCCTAACCTCCACCGATTGTCTCCAGCTCCTACCTCCTCCATATGCTGCGCCTACTTGACACTGCCCTATGCCCAGTGAGTAGTGCCAAGGTGCCACCTGGGCATGGGCACTATGCTCTTTGAGCAGTGGCAGGAGTCCCAAGCTGGCACTGCCAGTGTTCCCATGCCCAGGGGACACCACCCCCCATTGCCTGACCCCCCCTTGCAGGCCTCAATTGCCCACCCCGTTCACTTCAGTGGGATCAGACTGCTAGGTCCCCTTGTGTCTGTACTGGCATCAGCCCAGAAGAAGGCTGTTAATAAAATAGATAAGAATGTATATAGTCTCTTGGACTTTATAAATCAAAGCATCCTTCCTGGCACACAACAAAGTCTTACAACTGACATTGTGGCCTATGTCAGAAATTTTCTTGGAACACAGTGGAGACAGTCCATTGTGCTCTGAACTCAGCTAGGACAGGATTTGAAAGATGTGTATGTATATTTTCTCAGTTTCATTCAGTTTGAAGTACCCAAGGTTTTGTGTTAGCTTCACTTGCAGCAGAGACTGTTATTTCTGTGAAGTTGTTACACAAAATATTCTACATTGTCACTTGCCAGCCTTTTTTGATGAATTATTTTCAATCAGCGAATGACCATGGAAAAGATCACATGCATATTTTTAAAATAAAAGTCATAAAACATGCAGACATTACCTGCAAAGCCGTCTCAACGTGAGATACCAGTTCATCGTGGTGTATAGTTTTGTTGTGGAAGGATGTGAGGGTTCAGGTGAATCCACTCATGAGAATAAGCAGCCCACTTGTGGTGTAATAATTACTCAAGACTATTATTAAATTGAAGAAAAGACAATACACGTGAACAGGACTATAATGTTATAAGATAAGTGAACTCGAGAAGGAATAAACATCACAAGTTTTATCTAGAAATTACTCCTTGTTCCAAACTATGGGTAGAATTCTCCCCAAAAAATTCTAAGTGTTGAATTTGCGGGAAGACTGGAGTAATTCATGTTGTTTCTTTCAGTGGGAGTTCAGTCTACAATCTCCCACACTTTGTGCACTGCAGAGGCCACCAGAGCAAATCTCATTAGATTTCAGGGGACGGGGCCTATTCTCATCCGAGTTACAAGGTGCTCTCTAGGCATGGGCACTTTGCTCTTTGGGCCATGCCAGTGTGACCACATTGGCATTACCAGTGTGCCCATGCCCAGGAGACACCATTCCCCCACCACCCAACCCCTGGGGGGCCTCAATTACCAGTGGGATCAAGCTGCTGGTTCCCCGAAAATGGGGAGGTACACTAAACCCTGCTGAAGTGAAATTCTCTGGCAGGGTGGGAGAGGCTAGTGGGCCCAGAGAATTCTGTCCCGCTAATTTCATTTAAATTGTAGGGAAACGATTATTTAAATAACTTCCACATCTCCCCACTGAAAATCTGGCCGTGGGAGTTGCAAGTGCGGGGTGAACACTCGTGGGAACCCTACAAATCAGGTGACATGCGATTCTCCAGGATGGGAGAATCACGGCCTATGATGCCTGAACTCTGTAAAGTTTCCGTGTTTCCAAACAGCATCCACCTTAAACAAACCTACAAGTCAAATCCAGCTTACTATTTCCATACAATACCAGGAGGATGATCCAGCCTGGGAAGCATCTTTGACTGGTCCAGCAAAGACATTTAAACTACTGTATTAGCTTGGCTGTTAGGTGTTAAACTGGCTCTCCTGGTAGACATTAAACTGGCCTTTCTGCTCCTGTAGGAATGGGAAATTACACCCTGGATCTCTCTTTGATTCTGTCTACTGTACATTAGGAGTCTTTCTCTCTTACATTCCTTGGCTCTTGAAAATTAGCTTCTTTATGCCTCCACAGATCATCTAGGTTAACTGCTTCCTGAAAATAGGGCTATTTATATCTGATCTTATTTAGATGTCTGCTAATTTTATTACTGGGAAAACAATACATCTTATCATCTCCTTTGGATGTTGGCCACAGCTGTTACCAGACATATACTCCCCTGTTCCTGGGTATATTAAATTCTATCATTCTCTTCATTACTTCTGGGTCCTGCTGCTATCAGGTAAATCTTTGACAGTCAGACATTTTGTCAACGGTAGTGCAGGAGGAGATCATTTGACCCACCAATCACAATCCCACCCATGCCCTATCCCTATAACCCATTCATTTATCCTAGCTAGTCCCCCTGACACTCAGGGGCAAATTAAGAATGGCCAATCCACCTAACCTGCACATCTTTGAACTGTGGGAGGAGCATCCAGAGAAAATCCGTGCAGACACGGGGAGAATGTGCAAACTCCACACAGATAGTGACCCAAGCCAGGAATCAAATCCGGGTCCCTGGCAACGTGTCATTGTGCTGCCCCATGCCACATGGTGATTACATGGCTCATCGTAAAATGAAAAGACAATGAGAGAAGTTCATTCACATCGCATCACTTCAACTGGTGCCACCTCGATTAAGTCAATGGCTCAGGGGCAGGCATGCTGTGAGCTTCATTCTTTTCCCATTAAATAGGAGACAGAGAAGATATAGCAATGAACACCAACAGAATAAAATGGAGAAACAAGAATCACATCAAAGAATAAAGATTTCATCACTGTGGGCATTTCTGGAAGAGAAGTGGATGTGAATTAAATAATTAAATAAAATGTAAAATATTGCTGATGTTGAATAATCTATAAACTTAAATCAAAACAGAAAATTTGGATTCACTCAAAGCTTCAATTAGCATTGGTGAAGAAAGAAATATAGGCAATATCTCAGTTTTAGGGCTCTGTGTTTCAGGAAACAGAGCAGATTAGGTGTGAGAGGATTCACAGAAACAGGAAAATTATGTATTGGATATATGCCAGTTAGCCAAATAATTTTCAGTGTAAAACAGAGAAAATGAATCTTCTTCCTGGAGGCCTGAATGGCAGTGGTCCTCAGAAAGAGCACGCTTCTCCAGTGAATAGGGCTGTCTAACATGAAAAAATAAATGGCCTTACACTACTCTCCCAGCAAGCAAAATATGCAATTGGACATTGCATGTAAAGCAGAACTAAATGATGAAAAGGCATCCAAATTGGTTCAACCAGTGTTAACCAACATTTTTCTGATGATACAGTCTGCAAACACAACATCTGGGGGAGGTCTGAATCATATGGAACAGGAGGACTAAAGGCCAAATTTTCACCTTCTGACAAGGCTCGACACTTTCCCCCAAACCCCTGGAATCTGGAAGTCTAGCCCTTGTATCTAGCAGCCACCAATTTCATGTGAACTGAGGTGGAAGAATAGGGGCAGGAAATATTTCACATATCCATGGTTCATTGAGGCAGTGGCACATTTAAAAGTGTAGCTGCCTTCAGAAGAAGCAACTTTGGCCAGCCATTTTTAGGCGGCATGGTTAGTAAGTTTGCAGATGACACCAAGATTGGTGGCAAAGTGGACAGCGATCTTGATAAATTGGGCCAGTGGGCTGATGAATAGCAGATGGAGTTTAATTTAAATAAATGCGAGGTGGTGCATTTTGATAGATCAAACCAGGGCACAACTTAGTCAGTTTAAGCTAGGGCAATGGGGAGAGTTATAAAACAAAGAAATCCAGGGGTATAGGTTCATAGCTCCTTGAAAGTGGAGTCACAGGTGGACAGAATGGTGAAGAAGGCACTTGGCATGCTTGGTTTCATTGGTCAGAACATTGAATACAGGAGTTGGGGTGTCTTATTGAAGTTGTACAAGATATTATTAAGGCCACACTTGGAATACTGCTATTATTACTATTATAAAAAGGTTATTATTAAACTAGAAAGAGTGCAAAAAAGATTTACTAAGATGCTACTGGGACTTGATGGTTTACTTTATAAGGAGGTTGAATAGACTGGGACTTCTTTCCCTGGGGCATAGGAGGCTGAGGGGTGATCTTACAGAAGTGTATAAAATAATGAGGGGCATAGATAGATAGTCAATATATTTTCCCAAGGGTAAGGGAGTCCAAAACTAGAGGCCATAGATTTAAGGTGAGAGAGAAGAGATGCAAAAGGGCCCAGAGGGGCAATATTTTCACACAGAGGGTGGTGAGTGTCTGGAATGATTTGCGAGAAGTAGTAGTAGAGATGGGTACAATTTTGTCCTTTATAAAGCGTTTAGACAGTTACATGGGTAAGATAGGTATAGAGAGATATGGGCCAAATGTGGGCAATTAGGACTAGCTTAATTTTAGAAGCTGGACAGCAATGACAAGTTGGGCCAAAGGGCCTGTTTCCATGCTGTAAACCTCTGTGACTCTATGATGTCTATGTCACACCTAATGTGGACACTGTGGGCCCAATTTTACGATTGCATTGCATCCATTTAGCCAATCTTTTTCTGCAGACGCAACATCTGGGGGAAGTCTGAATCATATGGAACAGGAGGACTAAAGGCCAAATTTTTGGAAAAACTTGGTAAAGACGGATTTGAGGTGAGTAGCATGATCTGCACTCACCTCTGTGCTGGTTGTCCCCTTTCCTGAGCCTGAAAACAGCCATGATCGAGACTGCACCCAAAATGGGTGTGACGGCCATTTATTTTCATTTGCATGCATTTAAATGACTTAACGACTGCATGCTCAACCTTACTGGCACTTCCCCCTTTACCATCGTGTTCGCCCATCCAGAATCGGCTCGAAACAGACTTGCTCCATAAAAATCCATTTCGGGTGACCCAGTTAGTGAGGAGGTAGATGCATAGCATCCGATGGCCTTCTGCTTGAGATTGATGGTGGGAGGGAACAGGGGGATGTCTGCTGCCAGTCTGCCTATGATCAGTGGGGGGGGGGGGGGGAAGGGGGAGGTCCACTACTATTCTGCCACTCTAGCTGACATCAGTGGGAGAGGGAGGGGGAGGGGACCGTGATTGGCCTGGGTGGCAGAGGGGGTGGGGGGGGGGATAAGGGGATCAGTAATGCTGTGGGCATGGGGCAATGTCTGTAGGAGCAAGGGGGAGGCTTTATCCGGCCTGGGAGCAACATTGCAGGAGAGCCGCATTCTATCATTTTCTTTCTGCGCATGCGCAATTGGAGGCTCCAATTGGAGCTGCAGGCTTTCAGGCACATTAAGCCCCGCCCACAGGCTTTGGCAGCGCAATTCGGAATTGCTGATATTTTTGTAGGCAGAGTATGTATGGGGGCGCCTGAGAATAGGTCTAAAAGTCAGATCTAAAACGCTCCCAGTTTAAAGTCTGCCCAGCATGTAGAATTAAACTGGTAAAATAGGGCCCTGTGTTTTGAATTTTGCAAGTAGGGACTAGGTGGATTCAGGCTATTCCTTGCCTGTTGCAAACAGCATCAGAGCCATGTTGTTTGATATGATCAGCCAGTCTTTGGGATGTACGGCCTACATCCTAACATCGCACTGACGCTGAAATTCATAGACCATGTTATTCATTTGTGTTATAGGCAGAATGCCTTTTTGAAGAGAGTATCCTATTAGTAACAGATAACTTTATGTTGATAGTAGAAGCCTGAAATAGTTCCATGCTAGCATATTATCAGTGACCTAACAAATAGTGAGTGATTTGTTTGCCATGCAAGTTTGATGCTGAAAGGCATTCTGTGGGATAATGGTTACACTGATCAGATCATTTTGTGCTGTATATCGTTCAAAGTCATGAACGAGTCTTACTTTCAGTCCTGAAAAGTGTCCAGAGTGTCTCAGATGAACCTGGAAGGGTAAAGTATCTCAAAAATCTGAGCAACAGGGTGCAGGCAACTGTTTTAAACAGCTGCTTTTAAATTACACACCTAGATCCTGTGGCTGTCTCTGTACTGTTTGTGGGGTGGCAAAGCTGACTCCTGACACCTGGAATGAATAGGGACAACTTCTCCTGAATTGAGTTTGTGGAGTTGGTCTACCTGACTTGAGAGTGAATATTTGTGCTGGGAAGTCCAACTCTTGGTCTGTGTTTTATGATCTTGGCCACGATTGCAGTGGAGAAGGTCACAAAGCATGTGGCATACGATGGGCAATACAGTGGTACAGTGGTTAGCACTGCTGTCTCACCGCACCAGAGACCCAGGTTTGATTCCCAGAATAGATCACTGTCTGTGCAGAGTCTGCAATGTCTCCCCATGTCTACGTGGGTTTCCTCCGGGTGCTCCAGCTTCCTCCCACACTCCAAAAGACGTGCTGGTTCGGTGCATTGGCCATGCTAAATTCTCCCTTAGTGCACTTGAACAGGCTCTGGAGTGCGGCGACTAGGGGATTCTCACTGTAACTTCTTTTCAGTGTTAATGTAAGCCTAGTTATAACCAATAAATAAACTTGACTTTAACTTTAAAATCAATTCAGATGAGAAAGACTCTTCAGCCTAATTCATCTTATCATTTCAAAAGTGATGAAATTACTTTTCATTTATCATCTTTCCCATCTTCCAACTTATAAATATTTACAAACTGAGTTCTGTGTCCAGGCTTCAATGAGCCTTCCAGAGAATTCATTCCAGATGTTGACCATTCTGTGTTTGAAGAAGAGCTGCCTGATGTATGTTTCAAATTTGCCCTTTACAACCTGCAGCCTAAATGTGTATGTCCGATCACCCTGACAAGTGGATTCAACACTTCTGTACTAAGAAAAAATGAAATGGGGTTCGCTGCATTATGGATGAAAGATTCTTTACCTGAATGTGGTATTGTGGAGTTGCTGCCACCTATGGACCCACCCCTCAGCATGAGGAATGGGAAAACACAAGGAACAAATAAAAGTACATTAAAGTTAGTCAGACTTTTTATGGCGGACTAGTTTCTAACAGAGTTGCAAATCCCTTTTAAGATGGTTTAGATTTCAAGAGACAACTGAAAAAGAAATGCAGTTAACCTAATTTTATAAATCACTTTGAAGAAAGGGTAAAATTACTTTAATGTTATTGATAACTGCGTATCAAGTTAGGACAGAAACAATGCCATGGATAGGGAGAACAAACCTCTATTTATATGACATCTTTATGGTATCATATTAGAACATCCCACAGCACCTGATAGCCATTTAAGATATGACTATTGTTGCCTGTTGTGAAATGTGGTGCGCAACAAGTACCCACAAACAGGAAGGTTGATGACCAGATAACTTAAAATATGAATAGAAAATACATGACACAATCAGGTAGCATCTCCAGAAAGAGAAAATGATTCAAGTTGATGACCTTTTATTAGAAAACATTTGCAATATTTTGCTTTTGTACTGATGTTTGTTGAGAGATAAATGTTGGCCAGAAAATCCTACTTGTTCCTTGAATAATGGCATGGAACCTTAACATCCATCAAAGGAGGCAGATAAGGCCTCAGTTTAATGTTTCATTTGAAAGATAATGTGGGTGATTCTCCCTGCCTGCTGCGCTGCTCAAGTAGCGCAACGGGCCAGGAGATATCAGAGGGGGTTGCTTCACGGACTTCCTGCTAGACGTCATGGTCTCCACGTGTCTCCGGGACTAAGTCTTTTAATGTAATCAGCTCCTTGCTGATTACCATGCGGAGCTGATTAGTGTATAGAAATTGCGATTTTAATGTTAGTGGGCTCTGTCCCCTGATTTCCAGAGTGAATCACACTAGCGCACTCTGTGATGCAGATGGTATCAGAGAGCCATTCTGGAAATCATGCTAAAAAAACCTGGTGGGATTTAGCCCAATTTTTCCAGATGTTGGGAAGCTAGAATTTTGGGAGTATCCCAACCAACCCCTCCAACAGAGCAGCACCACCTCAGTACTCATCTCAGTAGATTCAAGTCCCTGAAGATAATCTTAAACCCTGACCTTGTGACTGAGGAGAAAGAATGCAACCAAGAAACCAAGCTGACAGCTTTTTAGTACACTTCAATGATTAAAAATTCAGCTGCATAAAATTACCTTGATGTGTTTCAGAATTTGTTTCAAGTGTATCTGCCTGACATCAGGGATAAGTACTGTATTATTGAAAAAAAAGAAAATTTTACAATTCTTTTTGAAGTTTTTGGATTAATTACTTATTCCACATTGTACTGATTTTGTGACGTGTGAAAGGTTTTTACAATCAGTAAAAATTCAAATTATGAATTAATGTCCCTTCTCAATAAATCTGGAATTCCAATGAATTAGAGGCGCATGTGTCTCATTAAGATGTATAAATGATGTGAAGAAACCTAAAATCACCGGTTAGTATCAGTGGAGACAGTAACACTGTCCAGTCACAACATAAGAATATGTTTAAACTTTGGATTGGAACTGGGAAACAAGAATATGTTATTTGGCCCCTTGAAGCTGTCCGTCCAATCAATGGCTAATCTGCAATCTAACTTTGTACGCTCACCCTTGTCCAATATTTTTTAATACTTTTGGCAAACAAAAATCTGTCAATCTGTTTTTAAATAATTACCATTTATTTAGCATCAATGGCCATCTATGGAAGAGAGTTCCAAACTTCTATTACACTTGGCATGTTTCCTAATTTCACTCCTGAAAGTACATTTGAATTATTGTAATTTTAGTTTGAATTTTTAAATGTTGCTAGGCTTTAGGCTCCCCAACTGACAGAAATAATAGCCCATAACTTCCGTTTAGTGGCAGAAAGCCATTGGCTGCCAAAGGTAGTTGAATTTTTTGCACACTTACCAAAGTTGGAAATTGCGCTCCAACTCCTGATGGGAGCTGCAGCCTTCGACCTTCAGTGGGACAATTTCCGCAGGCTCCGTACAGTGCGGGGGACTCTAGCCACATCACTTTATGACAGGGCCAGACTGGGATGCCCATTAAGGTCTAGCTTTGAAACAGCAGTTTTAAAGAGAAGACATAGGGTTTAAAAGGCTTCCCTGCTATTATAAAGATATGTAGTTTTTTTTTTGCTATTTCTTTTAAGCAGTTAATCCTGCTGTTATTGGCTCATTTAAAGTGTAATTTTGAATTTATTTTTATGATTGAAGATGAGTGATAACTAATGTGTATAAATGAACATAGGTTTTGTTATTTGTTTTAAATCTGTGAAACAAATCTGCATTATATCATTTAAAATTTACACATGGCATGCTGGTATGTGTTTACATGTTTTAATTTAGATTATGAAAACTGAAAATGTAATTGGGAAGAAGAGAGGTCAGGACTTCTCAAACGATGATTTGGATACTTTATTGCATGGGGTTGTGCAAAGGGGAATTTTGGGCTGTGGAAAATCTAAACCACCACGTGTTTATCATTAATATTCTTCTGCTGTTTTTACTTCATTTATAATCATCTCATATTTAATTGTTGTGCTTTAATGTTTCAAACAAGCATTCATATAATTTCATATTTAAATGTTTTGTGTGTTTCAATAAAACATTAAGAGAATTTTCTGAAGTTTAATGGAAAATATGCATTAACAAAAATAATATTACAAATAGAAAACTTTGATACCATGTTGACATTTAACTAAACATTTTAGTTTAGCAGCTACACTGTGACATTTTGTTTAATTGCCTCATCTTTTCAAATTTCTTGCAATTAAACAGATTTTTTCTCTTTAACACAACAGTTCTTTTAACTTTAACACAAAGGGCCCGAATTTACCAACAATTTGCACCCTTTCTCGGGGGCAAAATCATGGTAAAATCGGGTGTGAGGCCTTTATCGCGATCTGCACCCAAGTCCGAGCAGATCACAATTTTACTGAGACCTGCGAATGGCGCAGATTCGTTCCATGCCCAAATCGGGCACAACAACGATTTAAATGCATTTGAATGCATGTAACTTGAATTAATGAACTGCCTGCCCAACTCTATCAGCATTTCCCCCTTTGCCGCCGTGTTCGCTGATCGGGACTATGTCGTTACAGACCTGCTGAATAAAAGTCTGAATTGGGTGCTCCAGCCTCTGAAAAGGTCCTTCATGGTTCCCAATGACTCTCTGACTCAGATCAGTGGTGGGGGTGGGGATGGAGGTGGGTCAGATCATTCTCTGGTGGGGGGGAGGAGGGGAGCGAGGTCAGATTGCTGTCTGGTTGGGAGGGGGGCAAGGAGGAGGGAGGCGGGTCAGATGGATCTCTGGTGGGAGGGGCAGACGAATCTCTTGGGGGGGGGAGCAGGAGGGTCCGCTGCCACTCTGCGGGTGATTGGTGGGGGTGAAGTGTCAGTCTGGGTAGTGGGGGGGTGGATAAGGGGAGGAATGATGTATGTGTGTCCTCCTTATCCTCCCCCCACCACTACCCAGACCAATTGCCACCCTGACCCCCCCCCCCCCCACCCCGAAATATATCCTTGCTCCCGCTTTTCGTTCCCGGGCTGCTTTCTCCACTTTCTATGGCTCGGGAGCTTTTTCCAATTTTTTTCTAACTGTGCATGCCTCAAACAGACCATTGTTTGCAGCAAACTACCCAGCCTTCAGAAGAATAATGATGATGACACCACACAACCCTGCCACAGCAACCTCTGCAAGACGTGCCAGATCATCGATATGGATACCATCATCTCATGTGAGGACACCATCCATCAGGTACATGGTGCATACTCTTGCAACTGGGTCAACGTTGTCTACCTGATATGTTGCAGGAAAGGGTGTCCCGAGGCATGGTACACTGGGGAGACCATGCAGATGCTATGACAATGAATGAATGAACACTGCTCAATAATCACCGGGCAGGAGTGTTCCCTTCCAGTCAGGGAACACTTCAGCAGTCACGAGCATTCAGCCTTTGGTCTTCAGGTAAGCGTTCTCTAAGATGGCCTTCGTGACAATGCAGAATCGCTGACAGCAACTGATAGCCAAGTTCCATACACGTGAGAATGGCCTCAACTGGGATCTTGGGTTCATGTTACACAATCTGTAACCTCCATGACTTGCCTGGGCTTGCAAAATCTCACTAACTGTCCTGGCTGGAGACAATACACATCTCTTTAACCTGTGCTTGGTCCTCTCTCCACTCACATTGTCTGTACCTTTAAGACTCGATTATCTGTAAGGACTCACATTCCAATCATTATTTTGTAAATTGAGTTTATGTCTATATATGACACGCAAGTCCTCAATCACCTGATGAAGGAGCCTGAGACCCCAAAAGCTAGTGCCAAATAAACCTGTTGGACTTTAACCTGGTGTTGGGAGACTTCTTACTGTTGATGAGATCTGTCAGGCCGTATTCCAGGATAAGCGGGTGCTCAGCAATCTTCTCTTTTAATCCACAGGTGCTTCGGTCCGCCTTGTTGTCCAACAAGGGGCATACCCGCGATGGGTCGTACGAGGGCTGCTCTTGGTTGTTTCGAGAGTAGCCTAGTACTTCACGTCGTTAGTGTATGCTTAAACTGAACCAGATGATGGGCAACACGACAGCTCAGTGACTATCACTGTTTGCTGTGCAGATACATGGATTTGGGCCAGTGTCTGCGGGAGTTTGCGCAATCTCCCAGTACTTGCGTGGGTTTTCTCCGGGTGTTCCGGTTTCCTCCCACACCCCAAAGATGTGCTGTTAGGCTGATTGGTGTAACAAATTGTCCCTAAATTAGTCTTCCCTCAACGTGGAATGCCATAAGCATAAACAAGGGTCATGGGTGGAGGGGGGACTCATAATGTTAAAATGGCGGCGCGGGTTTGTTGGGCCGAAGGGCCTGTTTCCTGGGCTGTGTTGTTCTTTGTTCTAATTATTGCGTTAAGGCACTACTGTACCAAAGACCACTGTCATGTTCCAGTATACTATGGACTTTCAGTCAATGCTTCATATTTTTAAAACCTGAACAAAGGGCTGCAACATATAACTCCCTGAAGATCACCTGAATTCCTTTGTGGATTGAAACCATTCTGCTAACTCAAGAGGAAACAGACTAAGTCTATGCTAAATCAATGTCTTTCTGAAACTAACTCAAAAAGATATTATCACCTGAATGGGTCATTCAAACACAACTGTTTCAAATCCGCTCAAGGTGTTAAACTTACAACAGAATCAGGTGTGACTACCCGCCTGATTCAGAAAAGAATTTTAGAATATAGAACACAGAACATGACAGCACAGTACAGACCTTTCAGCCCTCAATGTTGTGCCGAGCTTTGTCCAAACCCAAGATCAAGCTATCCCACTCCCTATCATTCTGGTGTGTTCCCTGTGCCTATCCAATAATCGCTTGCAAGTTCCTAAAGTGTCCGACTCCACTATCACAGCAGGCAGTCCATTCCACACCCCAACCACTCTCTGAGTAAACAACCTACCTTGGACATCCCTCCTGTATCTCCCACCATGAACCTTATAATTATGCCCCCTAGTAACAGCTATATCCACCCGAGGAAATAGTCTCTGAATGTCCACTCTACCTATCCCCCTCATCATCTTATAAAACTCTGTTAAGCCGCCTCTCATCTTCCTCTGCTCTAAAGAGAAAAGCCCCAGCTCCCTCAATCTTTCCTCATAAGACCTACCCTCCAAACCAGGCAGCATCCTGGTAAATCTCCTCTGCACTCTCTCGAATGCTTCCACATCCTTCTTATAGGATGACCAGAACTGCACATAGTATCCCAAATGTGGTTTCACCAAAGTCCTGTACAGTTGCAGCATAACCCCACGGCTCTTAAACTCAAACCCCCTGTTAATCAACGCTAACACACTATAGGCCTTCTTCACAGCTCTATCCACTTGAGTGGCAACCTTCAGAGATCTGTAGATATGAACCCCAAGATCTCTCTGCTCCTCTACATTCCTCAGAACCCTACTGTTGACCTTGTAATCCGCATTCAAATTTGTCTTACCAAAATGAATCACCTCACAGTTATCAGGGTTAAACTCCATCTGCCACTTTTCGGCCCAGCTCTGCATCCTATCAATGTCTCTTTGCAGTCTACAACAGCCCTCCATCTCATCCATTACTCCACCAACCTTGGTGTCATCAGCAAGTTTACTGACCCACCCTTCGGCCCCCTCCTCCAAGTCATTAATAAAAATCACAAGTAGCAGAGGACCCAGCACTGATCCTTGGGCTACACCACTGGTAACTGGCCTCCAGTCTGAAAATTTTCCATCGACCACCCTCTGTCTTCTATGAGACAGCCAGTTACTTAGCCAATCGGCAAAATTTCCCTCTGTCCCACGCCTCCTTACTTTCTTCATGAGCCTACCATGGGGAACCTTATCAAATGCCTTATATCCATATATACGACAGCAACTGCTCTACCTTCGTCTACACACTTCGTTACCTCCTCAAATAATTCAATCAAATCTGTGAGGCAAGACTTACCCTTCATGAATCCGTGCTGACTATCCCAGATTAAGCTGTATCTTTCCAAATGGTCATAAATCCTATCCTTCAGGACCTTTTCTATTAACTTAACGACCACCAAAGTAAGACTAACTGGCCTATAATTATCAGGGTCATTCCTACTTCCTTTCTTGAACAGAGGAACAACATTCACCACTCTTCACTCCTCTGGCGCTACCCCGCAGACAGTGAGGACCCAAGGATCAAAGCCAAAGGCTCTGCACTCTCATCCCTTGTCTCCCAAAGAATCCTAGGATGTATCCCATCTAGCCCAGAGGACTTATCGACCCTCAGGTTTTTCAAAATTGCTAATACATCTTCCCTCAGAACATCTACTTCCTCCAGCCTATCAGCCTGTATTACACTCTCATCCTCGAAAACATGGTCTCTCTCCTTAGTAAACAGTGAAGAAAAGTATTTATTCATCGCCTCTCCTATCTCTTCTGACTCCATGCGTCAGTTCCCACTACTATCCTTGACCGGCCCTAACCTTACCTTGGTCATTCTTTTATTTCTCACATAACAGTAGAAAGCCTTAGGTTTTCCTTTATCTGACTTGTCAAGAACTTCTCATGCCTCCTCCTAGCTCTCCTAAGCCCTTTTTTTCAGCTCATTCCTTGCTACCTTGTAACCCTCAAGCGACCCAGCTGAACCTTGTTTACTCATCCTTACACATGCTTCCTTTTTCCTCTTGACAAGACATTCAACCTCTTTTGTGAACCATGATTTCCTCCCTCAGCCATTTCCTCCCTGCCTGACAGGGACATACCTATCAAGGACACGCAGTATTTGTTCCTTGAACAAGCTCCACTTTTCATTTGTGCTTTTCCCTGACAGTTTCTTTTCCCATCTTATGTTCCCTAATTCTTGCCTAATCGCATCATAATTACCCATCTGCCAATTATAAACCTTGCCCTGCTGTATGGCCCTATCCCTCTCCATTGCAATAATGAAAGATACTGAATTGTGGTCACTATCTCCAAAGTGCTCTCCCACAAACAAATCTAACACTTGGCCTGGTTCATTACCCAGTACCAAGTACAATGTGGCTCCACCTCTTGTCAGCCTATCCACATATTGTGTCAGGAAACCCTCCTGCACACACTCTACAAAAACTGGCCCATCTGAACTATTCGACCTATAAAGGTTCCAATCAATATTTGGAAGGTTAAAGTCATCCATGATAACTACCCTGTGATCTCCACAACTATCCATAATCTGCTTTGCAATTTCCTCCTCCACATCTCTATTACTTTGGGGGCCTAAAGAAAACTCCTAACAATGTGACCGCTCCTTTCCTATTTCTAACTTCAGCCTATATTACCTCAGTAGGCAGATTGCCCTCAAAATGCCTTTCAACAGCCGTTAAACTATCCTTGAATAACAATGCTACTCCTCCGCCTCTTTTACCACCTTCCCTACTCTTACTGAAACATCTATACTCCGGAACTGCCAACAACCATTCCTTTCTCTGTTCTAACCATGTCTCCGTACTGGCCACAACATCATAGATTTTGAACTAGTAAAGGCAAAACGTTACTTGCAGACAGGGAGACAACTCCATCAAAAGGCATCAAACTAATTGCAAATCACCCAAGCAGCCAAAGTAATAAACAGCAATACATTGGAAGCAGGAGTAAGATTCAATGCCAAGCTGTTCCAACTTTGAGCTCACCTGAGAACTAACCTCTTTATCATTTCAACACAATAAACCTCACATCTTATTGAGAATCCTTCACTTTGCAGACTATCACATCAACTTTAAAGCATCACCTCCCTCAAAGAAACTGCAGACCCTACCATAACTGAGATACTAATATACAAAATAAAAGCAAAAATAAGCCATTCGGCCCCTCAAGCCTGCCCTGCCATTTGATAAGATCGTGGCTGATTTGTTTGTGTTTCAAGTTCTACACTCTCATCTATTCCCCCATAACCTTTCATTCCATTACCTAGCAAGAATCTATCTACTTTCATTGTAAATTATTCACTGACTTCGCCTCTACTGCCTTCTGAGGCTGAGAGTTCCAAAGTCACACAACTGCCTAAGTGAAAAGATCTCCCCTCACCGCCCTCTTTACAGGGCAGTCCCCTAATTTTTAAAGTGTCCCCTAGTCTGGACTCACCCACAAGAGAAAAGAGATAATTATAAGTTGCAACTGTGTTATTTTACATTCATCTGTATCTAATATTTGAGTTTGTGAGATTATGCATGATGCATTTTAAAAACTGGGACAAGTATGTGACAGTGGAAGACCTCTTTTATTTGCAACCTGTCAAAAGCTTCCTAGTGTAGATTATGTGATAGAAATTCTCACTCTGAGGGTCAGAATACATGCACATTTTACATCGCAACATACTAATTATGGGCTGCAAAAGGAGACATATAAATTCTGTCCATGACACCAGCAAGGAAAGTACTGCAGTGGCAATGTATCAGTATTAATGTTGTTAAGATACAAGCTGCACAGATGATAAAACAGTTTGGATACATCTCCCCTGAGGCAAAGTCAGCGGACGAGAACTGGAAAATGCTTACTGAATGTGTAAATCATCTTGTAAATCTACATGCTCCTCACAAATGTACTCAGGAAAGAGGAGTACTCCATAGATTACAGGTTGTCTGAGAAAGAAAATCTGCAAGCTGGAGGAAGTACACATGGTAATCATTCTTGGTGGGACGATAATCTTTCAAAGAAAGAGGAAGTCTGGATTAAGTTTGAATAGTACCAAACTGTGGTCAACATGGAGATTCAATGCACCAAGCATAAATACAAAATTGAATTGGCCTGAACAAAAAAATTCCAGGAAATGTTGAAGGTTTATTAGATCATAACATAAAGGATAATACTGGAAAAGGAAATCTGCATGTAAGAAATAAATTATTATTCAATGACAAAGAAAATGTTGAAACTTTAAGCTCACAGTTACAGAGCATCTTCACAGAAGAATCACAGCACCTGAGTACAAATCCGTAATACGGGGTAGCCTTACAAAAACTTACCTGATGTTATAATTACTACAGAAGGCATTGAGAAACTTCTCCATAACATTGATCCATCTAAAACCCGGGGTTCACATTATATTCATTGCACAGCATGGTAGCACAGAGTTAGCATGGCTGCTTCACAGTGCAAGGGGCCCGGGTTCGATCCCGGGCTTGGATCACCGTCTATGTGGAGTCTGCATGTTTTCCCCATGGTTTGTGTGAGTTTTCTCTGGTTGCTCCGGTTTCCTCCCACAGTGCAAAAGATGTGCTTGTTAGACCATGCTAAATTCTCCCTCAGTGTATCTAAACAGGTGTGGGAGTGTGGCAATTACAGGATTTTCACAATAACTTCATTGCAGTGTTAATGTAAGCCTACTTCTGTCAGTAATAAATAATCACTCAATCAACATTCCAAATAATGGACTTAAAACTGCAGCTAGTAAATTTGAACTACCTTTCAACTATTCATTAATGCAGGAGAACCATCTGTCAACTGGCTACAAGCTAACGCCTCTCCAATTTACAAGAAAGGAACTCCTACTGATCCAGTGAAATACCAACTGTTTTTTGTATGAGTGTTTGTTTAAACTACAGAATATACCATTGTTAGTCAGCTAATGAGGTATCTTGAAGGGTGGAATATATTTATTGACCAACAGCACGTCTTTCATAAAGCTCGATCAACAGAGTCACAGCTCATCCTTACCACCCACGATCTGACCTATAACCTTGACAATCACATCACCACAGGTCTAGCTATTTCATGTTTTTAGAAGGCTATTAATCATCATCCCTGTATCAAAGAAAAACCAGGCAGCGTGCCTTAATGACTACCGTCCGATGTCTCTGATGTCCATAATCATGAAGTGCTTCGAAAGGTTAGCCATGGCATGGATCAATTCCAGTCTCCCAGATTGCCTGGATCCACTACAGTTTGCCTATTGCTGCAGTACGTCCACAGCAGATGCTATCTCACTAGCCCTATACTCAACTCTGGAACACCCGAATAACAAAATCTCAGAGTCTTATTTATTGACTACAGCTCAGCTTTCATTGCCATTTTTCCAACATAACTTATCTCCAACTCCATGGCCTGGGGCTTGGCTCCTCCCTCTGTGACTGGACCTTAGATTTCCTAATCCACAGACAGCAATCAATAAGAATAAGCAATAACACCTCCTCCACGATCATCCTCAATACTGGTGCCCCACAAGGCTGTGTTGTCAGCCCCCTACTCTGCTCCTTACACACTTATGACTGTGTGGCCAATTCCCCTCCAAGTCGATTTTTAAGTTTGCTGATGACACTACGGTAATGGGTCAGATTCCATTTAATGATGAGATGGAGTTCAAGAAAGAGAAAGAACCTGGTGAACTGGTATGACAAAAATAATCTCTCCCCCAGTGCCAGTAAAATGATAGAGTTGGCATTGACTTGAAGAAGCATAGTGGAAGACATGTCCCTGTCGACATCAAAGGGGATAATGTGGAAATTTTCGAGAGCTTCAGGTTTCTAGGTGTCCAGACCTGTCCTGGTCCCTCCACGTTGACACTATCATTAAGAAAGCCCACCAGCACCTCTACTTTTTCAGGAGCATTAGAAAATTTGGCATATCTGCTACGATTCGCATAAACCTACACTGATGCACCAAAGACAGAATTCTTTCTTATTGTATGGCTCCCGTTATGTCCAAGACTGCAAAAAACAACAAAGGGTCGTGAATGAAGCCCAGTCCACGACTCAAACCAGCCTCCCATCCATTGACACTATCTACACTTCCCGTTGCTTTGGAAAAGCAGCCAGCATAATTAAGGACCCCACGTACCCTGAACATTCTCTCTTCCACCTTCTTCCTTCAAGAAAAAGATACAAAAGTCCGAGGTCAAGTTGCAAACAACTCAAGGCAGCTTCTTCCCGGCTGCCATCAGACCCTTGCCATGACTGTAACCCAACATTCTGCACCCTCTCCTTTCCTATTCTATGAATGATATGCTTTGTCTGTGTAGCGTGCAAGAAGCAATACTTTTCACTGTGTGCTAATACAAGTGACAATAACGAATCAATTCAAATTAAGTCATGTATCATACGCAAAACTACTGGAGAAACAAGATCATTATGGAATCTGAGGTAACAACATGTAATGAGGAAGAATACCTCTTACCAAACAGCAACAAAGAGTCACAATGAATGGAGACCTGTCCTAAGGAGTGCTTCTCGAGATACTGTCTTGAGCTCACATTTGTTTCTCCTTTTTATAAATGCTATCGAGACTGGAATATCAAGACAGATCAGGCTCTCTGTAGATGACTACCTCATTTGTGGAGCCTTAACTGAAGGAATAGGTGAGACGAGCTTTCAGTAAAATCTAATTAATCTTGTTATGAGAAATGTAACATCATATGATTCAGCAATACTCAATGCCTATCTGTAGCCAACTACACATTGAATGCCACCCCCACTTGAAGTTACTAAAGAATATTGTTACTGAGGAATCCCAATCCAAAATAATTTAAAGTGGAATACACAAATTCAATATGCAGCCTCCAAGCCATCCAAAATGCTTGGGTTTGTGAAACAGCATCTGTACCACTATTCAACTACAGAATATAAAAATCTTTTATGTTGCCTTAATGGCCCCACTTTCAGGTCAAATAAAATTTAATAACCTCACTTAATCTCTCACTGGACTGGAAACAAAAAATTCTGCTGCAAAAAATTACCTTGAACACACTTCAGGAACTTTCTATCTTCTTGTCCCTTTGCGCCATACCTATCCGAGTCTACATTTGGATAATAGAATCCTCCATTACAGTTACTGTATAATTCTTACAGTTCTCTGTAATTTCACTGCAAATTTGTTTCTGTACATCCCTTCCACAATATACTACACCAGTCAATGTTACTGCTCCTTTTTCATTCCTTACCTCTAGCCAGAGAGATATAGAAACATCGAACATACAAGATGGAACAGGAGGAGGCATTTGGACCTTCAGCTCTCCTCTGCCATTCATTATGATCATGGCTGGTCATCTGCCTCAAAAGCCTAATCCTGCTTTCTCCTCATAATTTTTTATCCCATTCACTCCAAGTGCTATATCTAGCTGCCTCTTGAATACATTCAATGTTTTGGCATCAACTACTTCCAGTGGCAATGCATTCTACAGGCTCACCACTCTTTGGGTGAAGAAATGTCTCCTCACCTCCATCCTAAGTGGTCTACCCTGAATCCTCAGACTGGTTCTAGACTCCCCTCCCAATCAGGAATATCTTCCCTGCATCTATCCTTTCTTGACCCCTCTGGAACATCCTCTCTCTTCAGTATTATAATTCCATCTTTAATCAATAGTTCATGTGCCCTTCACCCTTTCCTGTCTTTGCTAAAAACATTGCAGGCAGGAATATTTAATGTGTACTCCTGCCTTTATTTGAGGCAGGTCTCTGTTATAGTAATAATATCATATTTCCATTTGTCAACATGTACCTGTAGTTCACCAATCTTATTAACTGCACTCTGAACATTCAGAGTGAAGTACATTAATCCTGATTTACACCTTTTTACTTTCCCCCCTGCTCTGATCCCATTTAATGATTTACTATTGCCTTCTCTAATGCTATTGAACTTTCCAAGTATTGTATTTACATTGATACTACTCTCGGATATATTAACCTTATCATTTAATGCTTCTCTACATCCCACTGCCAGATTTTCTCCCCTCTTCTCTGAATTTCCCCTCATGTTCCTATCCAGAAGAGCTCAGATTAGCAACTCCTATTCATAACAATAGTTTGGGTGAATGCTGGCCCACAATGTCTCATTAACATGTCTTTATGCAAGTTTGAAATGATAACAAACTCTATTTTAATTGCAATTTTTACAATCAGCAGACTGAGATTTCTTGAATGTATTCCAGCTTCCTCTGATCGTAGTATCAAGAGGTCTAGATTCCTTCAGTTATCAATATTAGCATTGAATTTTCTTGGAATTTGAAAACCAGAGCAGAAATTCCTTAGGCACTACTATTGTTTCCTAAAATAACATTGTTTGCAATCATCTGAGGAATCAAAATAGCGTCACAAGTTTCAGATGGGACTTCCAAGGGATCTCTGAAACGCTACTGCTTAATTATGTTGCCAATGTTCCAGACTCAACTGTACCTAAATCTCATGTAGGATGAAGCTTTGTTATTTTGCTCGAGTAAAATGTTGACAAATTTATTTAATGCAACTGTTACAGGTTGTCCAGGAGATTTAGTTGGAGATACTTTATAGATTTTGTGGCCTACAATGCTGAGATGCATTGCCCGAGCAGTCTAAGTGATTTATTTGCTGTAGCAGGTATGTTACTAAGCTGTAAAGTCTGTTTCCATGGCTGAATTCTTTAATTAACCGTCCGAGTAAGATGTGATTCCGTGCCTGTCCAAACTGTCGATACACTCTCTAAGTAAGCGACTTGCTTCACTTTGGGTTGTGAATAGACTACAATGTACAGAGGATCGACTGTAACAGCTGGAAAAATAATAATCAGATAAACGTGACATTCAAATTTTCTGTGGTGATAGTTCTGGTAATTGAACTGCATAAGTACTTAATAGGCATATGGTTGTGATGCTGAAATGGTTTGTGACAACAGAGTGATAGTTCATAATTGGACCTAATTACAATGAACTTAGTCAGAGTTTCCTCAGAGTAAATCCCATCACCCTACTCAAATCCCTCTTAATAATAATTGGCCTGTTGTTTTAGCTCCAAGTCACCCAGTCAGCAAAGTGAAAGGTATTTGGAATATTATCAACTTGCACTCATCTGGAGTGACTCACTTATTTTTGGTTTTAACATGTCACTTATTTTTATATGAATCACTCCTAAAATAAACACAGCTTCATATTGCGTCTCATTCCTGGTATTTCCTTCGATATCGGCTGCTCTAGGTAGGGTGAGGGGCCTGGAAAAATATCCAGTGGTTCCACGGTGAAAAATGCAGGCAGCTTCATCCAAAACTTACTGTCAAGCATAGCAAAGGCTGACAGAACAATGAACATTACAAATGTAATGCTCAATTTTGGAGCTATTCCCAATTTATTCAGAATAGGTGCCACTGTTGCTGCTTTCAAACAATCATAACTGTTGCTTCTACTCAGTACATAACCGTAAGAATGGATCTCACCAGTGGTGTATTAGAAAGTTAAAAATATGAATTTTTAATTTTTTTTTATTGGACATGGGCATCGCTGGCTAGGCCAGCATACATTGTCTATCCCTAGTTGCCCTTAAGAAGCAGTGTCTATCCAATAGGTAAAAAATAAAACAACAGGCCATTTATCACCCCAACATATTGAATGTCTCCTGCTTATCAACTGGAAACATTTGTCTTGTATTAATTATGCCTTCTTTCATTGTTTCTTCTTTGATAAAAACAGATGTGGATTATTCATTCAATTCTTCAACCACTGCCCTCTGCCTCTACGTCCAAGTCCCCTTTTAAGTCCCTAATTGGCCTTACACATTCTTTTACCACCCTTTTGCTACTTATATACCTATAGAAGGCTTTGAGATTCCGTTTTATGCTGGCTGCCAAGCACTTTTCATATTCTCTCTTTCCTTCTCATATTTGCTTCTTCACTTCCCCTCTGGTCCTTTTATATTCAGCCTGTTTCTCTATTTTATTATTCACCTGCCTAGTCTCCTAACCATCTGATTGATCAGACTCATTTGGTTCTTGCCAACAGCCTTCTTCTTCAGGTAAAACATGATTGATATGTACCAATCTAACCTTTATAACCTACCAAAAATCTTGACCAAATATGTGCAAGGATCACATATTTTCTTGACTGTTCCTGGTAACCACTTATGATGATAATCTTTCAACTTAACCTTCAGGTTCAATTTCAGACTTCCTTCTCTTATTCTTAGAGGGCGTGACAAATTTTTTACTATTTGAACCTTATCCTTGGTAGGAGGTAACCCATCTTTGGCTGACCTGTGATCCAAATACTCTGCAGAGTTTTGAACCATTTCACATTTGTGTGGCCTTGCCTGAATTCAATGCTTTTTCTCCCCCAAAAGCTGGAAAACCTTATTCATTCTGTCATAAAGGGTCTGGCTGTTTGAATCTGCATTTGATCTGCCATCCAAATTGTGCCTGAATTCCCTGCAAAATTTGTTTATTACATCTTGAGAAATTTCAGGGGCAGAAGAAACGCCAAAGGGCAGCCTATGAAACTGAAATAAACCCAATCTGTACTAATAGTGAAATATAATTAGATTTAATATCAAACTCAAGTTGCAGATAGGTATTTTTCAGATCTCATTTTGAAAACACCTGGTCTTTGTGAATAGATCCGTCATGTTTGGCAAAGTATTGGGTAGATCACATTCCAGTACCTGATTTACAATCACCACATAGTCTTACATAAAAACATAAGAACTAGGAGCAGGAGTAGGCCATTTGGCCCCTCAAACCTGCTCTGCCATTCAATAAGATCATAGCTGATCTTTTCATAGACTCAGTTCCACTTACTCGCCCGCTCACTATAACCCTTAATTCCATTACTGTTCAAATTTTTTCTATCCTTGCCTTAAAAACATTCAATGAGGCAGCCTCAACTGCTTCACTGGGCAGAAAATTTCACGGATTCACAAACTTTTGTGTGAAGAAGTTCCTCCTTAACTCAGTCCTAAATCTGCTTCCCCTTATTTTGAGGCTATGTCCCCTAGTTCTAGTTTCACCGCCAGTGGAAACAACTTCCTTGCTTCTATCTTATCTAGTCTCTTCATAATGTTGTATGTTTCGATAAGAATTCCTCTCGTTCTTCTGAGTTCCAATGAGTGTAACCCAAGCTTACTCAGTCTCTCCTCATAAGCCAACATTCTCAACTCTAGAATCAACCCACTGAATCTCCTCTGCACCCCCTCTGGTACCAGTATATCCTTTCTCAAGTAAAGAGTCCAAAACTGTACACAGTACTCCAGGTGTGGCCTCACCAGCACTCTATGCAGATGCAAAATAACATCGCTGTTTTTAAACTCCATCCTTCTAGCAATGAAGGACAAAATTCCATTTGCCTTCTTCATTACCTGTTGCACCTGCAAATCAACTCCTTGTGATTTTTGCACAAGGACACACAGGTCCCTCTGCACAACAGCATGCTGCAATTTTTTACCATTCAAATAATCATCCATTTTGCTGTCATTCCTTCCAGAAGGGATGACTTCACATTTACTAACATTGTATGCCAGCTGCCAGATCCTCGCCCACTCACTTAGATTATCTATATCCCTTTGCAGATTTTCACCATCCTCTGCACACTTTGCTCTGTCACTCATCTTGGTGTCATCTGTGAATTTTGACACACTACATTTGGTCCCCGACTCCAAATCATCTACGTAAATCGTAAACAATTGTGGTCCCAATACTGATCCCTGAGGCACACCACTAGTCACTGATCACCAACCAGAAAAACACCCATTTACCCCCACTCTTTGCTTTCTGATAGTTAACCAATCTTCTATCCATGCTAATACATTACTTGGAACACAATGCACCTTTATCTTATGCAACAGTCTTTGGTGCAGCACCTTGTCAAATGTCTTCTGAAAATCCAGATACACCACATCCACAGGTTCCCCATTATCCACTGCACATGTAATGTTCTCAAAGAATTCCACCAAATTAGACAAAGATGACCTGCCCTTCATGAACCCATGCTGTGTTTTACCAATGGGACAGTCTATATCCAGATGTCTCACTATTTCTTCCTTGATGATAGATTCAAGCATTTCCCTACTACAGAAGTTAAGCTAACCGGCCTATAGTTACCCACCTTTTGTCTACCTTCTTTTTTAAACAGTGGTGTCACATTTGCTGTTTTCCAATCTATGGGAAACACCCCAGAGTCGAGCAAATTTTGGTAAATTACCACTAATGCATTTGCTATTTCCCTCGCCATCTCTTTTAGTACCCTGGGATGCATTCGATCAGGGCCAGTTACCTTCTAACTTTGGTAGTACCATGGGAGTAACCCAATTACTTTGTTCCACCTTAGAGATAATGTCTTCAGCCTCAAGTCTTTTCAGTCCTTCCCTGTCTTTTTTTTACACCATAGCATACTGGAAGAGATCTGCAAGAAACTGATCTTGCATTCTGTTGGACCTGTACGTTGGCCTCATATCCTTCAGTCAGTTTGCTGGTTTCAGGAAGTACCTGAGGTTACTGTGCAATCACATTGTCTTGTATAGCTACTTCCAATCTTACACAAAAAAGCCCATTCCAGTTTAGCTTACATGCTAGTAAACAGTTGCTTCCTTAGATAGGCTAGTTGTTCACTCTTCATTACAAATTTTGCACATTTCGCATTCATATGTTGTACGTGGATGAAAGGAAAATTCTTCCTTATGCTCTTCCAAGTATTAATGAAAACCACTTAATAGCAGAGGCTTCACATTGGAAAGGAAGTTGTCATCAACCAATGACATTAAGGTGGAGGGGAGAGGAATAACTGGGGCCAGGCCGACAGGCTCAGTGAGGGGGGGCAGGGGGCAGGATGCGGTGAGAAGATGTAGGGAGGGGCATGTGAGAACATAATGGGGGAGGAGGAGAAAAAGTGGGTAGAATACTTTGGGGGAGCCTCCAATAAACTCACGGTACCTAACAAGGGAGAACCTCCCCTTCACACTTGGTGCCAGCCTCTGCCCATTACAGGTAAAAGTGTGATGCAGGTGGGATGGATTGGTTTTCCGTGCATAGTGCCCATGGATTCGGTGCCCAATTTTACACCATCCACCCTCCCAACACCCCCTATCACCTGCCAATCCAACCCCGGGAGCATAAAGTTCAGCTCCAGGTCCAGGTCTGCATGAATGGATTTCCAGGCCTTGTGCTATCATTCAGATAAGATCATGGTTGTTTATGTAATTTTATTTCTAGCCTTTATACCAATCATTCCTTGAAATCAGGAGGGAAGATTGGCAGAACAATAATGGCAGTTTGAGGTGGAGATGTCTTCAGTGGTCCACCTGGCAAATATTAATCATTGGGTATACAAATACTCATGTTATACTGTTGGGATTTTATTCCAGCTGCCTGAACTCTGCTGCTGATGAGTTTCTTGAGCCAGAATTAAATTTCAATGTGTGCTCATTTTAAATGTTTAGAACATTCTGTTCCTGTACATCTCTCTTTCCGTTATTGGCTCCCAATGGGTGAAGATTTCCATTCTCCATAATGTGAAGCTAAAAGTCAGTCAAAATACTTCACTCAATTTTAGCTCCAGGATCACTCCAGGACTGTGTTTTCATTCTCTGTGAGAGGAAACAGATATTCACCTGTTTATTATCTTGATCATTTTTAGTCAGGTCGAATAAAAATCTTATGTTTTCAGAGTATCTTGTCTGGTAACTGCAATCACAGCCTTCAATCCCATTGGAGTTCTTCTAACGTCCGGATTTTTATTTGGCACAAGCACCAAAGATGCGGTGTAACCAACCGTTTCTCTGGTGTTTCTGCTGATTACATGTAAGAGATATGATGGGAGATCTGGGAGCTCTACAGAAATTCTATTCCCACGTGATTTCATTTGATTCTCCCCAGCTTGAGAAGAGAGTAGAATAAACGTTGAAGATTTTGGCTCAGACAGTGAACTGGCAAATATATTTACAAAACAACAAACAGGTAAATGGACAGAAGCAGCAATGCTTTTTGATTTGCCGGGATTATAAACTCACCTATGCCTCACGGAAAACTGAAACTTACGTAAGAATATAAGAACATAAGAAATAGGAGCAGGAGTAGGCCATCTAGCCCTTTGAGCCTGCCCCGCCATTCAATAAGATCATGGCTGATCTGTCGTGGCTCAGTTCCACTTTCCTGCCTTCTCCCCATAACCCTTAATCCCCTTGCCTATCAAAAACCTATCTACCCGTGTCTTAAATATATTTAGCGAGGCAGCCTCCACCACTTCAATGGACAGAGAATTCCAGAGATTCACCACCCTTTGAGTGAAAAAGTTCCTCCTCAACTCCGTTCTAAACTGCCCCTCCCCCCTTATCTTGAGGCTGTGCCCTTTAGTCCTACTGTCCTTTCTGAGCAGGAAGAGCCTCTCCACCTCTATCCTATCCATCCCATTCATCATCTTATATGTCTCAATGAGATCTGCTCTCATTCTTCTAAACTCTAACGAGTACAAGCCTAGTTTATTCAGCCTCTCCTCATAGCTCAACCCCCTCAACTCCGGTATCAGCCTCGTAAACCTCTTCTGCACTCCCTCCAAGGCCAAAATATCCTTGTGTAAGTGCGGCGACCAAAACTGCACACAGTACTCCAGCTGCGGCCTCACCAGTGCCCTGTACAGTTGCAGCAAGACCTCCCTGCTTTTATATTCAATCCCCCTCGCTATGGAGGCCAGCATCCCATTCACCTTCCTGACCACCTGCTGAACCTGCAGGCTGGGTTTTTGCGACTCATGCACAAGGACCCTGAGGTCCGTCTGCACCGTAGCATGCTGCAGTTTTTCGCCATGTAAGTAGTAGTCCTTCCTACCATTATCCCTTCCAAAGTGGACAACTTCACACTTGCCAACATTAAATTCCATTTGCCAGTTCCTGGCCCATTCGCCCAGCCTATCTAGATCCCTCTGCAGACTTTCCACACCTTCCGCACAATTTGCCATTCCACCAATCTTGGTGTCATCAGCAAATTTCGACACCATACACTCGGTTCCCTCCTCCAGATCATCTATATAAATGGTAAATAGCTGAGGCCCCAGCACCGATCCCTGGGGCACTCCACTAGTCACCAACCGCCAATCCGAATAGCACCCATTGACCCCGACTCTCTGCCTTCTATTTAACAGCCAATCCCCTATCCACGCTAACACCCTACTCCCAACTCCATGCTCCCTAACCTTCTGTAACAAACAGATTTATCAGTAACTTATCTGATTGTCCAAAGTAGAACACAGGGTAATTTTTTGTCTTCACCATCTAGACAGTAATCTGTTTGAATGAACTGTCTGGCTGTTATAAAACCTATCTGATTTTATACTATTGACTTCAATAGATTGAAAATCAGATAACTTTATAACAGTTGAACAATTGACTGCACCATCCTACTGTCCAGAGGGTGAAATTCTGACATTTACTCCAACTAAAAAAGTTGTTTCGCTGGTTAAAAGGAAAAAGAAGACTTATGTCAGGATGAGACTTGAGGGCTCAGGTAGTGCACTGGAAAGCTTTAGATTGGCTAGGAGGGAGTTAAAGAGTGAGTTAAGAAGAGCTAAAAGAGGACACGAGAAGACTTTGGCTGATAGGATTTAGGAGAATCCTAAGGCGTTCTATAGATATGTCAAGAACAGAAGATTGGTTAGGGCAAGATTAGGGCCAGTTAGAGACAGCAGTGGGAAGTTATGTGTGGAACTGGAAGAGATTGGAAAGGCATTGAACCAATAGTTCTCTTCGGTATTCACGCAGGGAGACATAAATGTAGCTGTGGAGAACACTGGGTTACAGGGTTGTAAACCGGATAGTATTGCAGTTGATAAGGAGGATGTGCTAGATATTCTTGAGGGTTTGAAAATAGATAAGTCCCCTGGGCCGGATGGGATTTACCCTAGGATTCTCTGGGAGGCAAGAGAGGCGATTGCAGAGCCTCTGGCTCTGATCTTCAGGTCGTCGTTGGTCACAGGTATAGTGCCAGAGCATTGGAGGATAGCGAATGTTGTCCCATTGTTTAAGAAGGGGAACAGAGACTTCCCTGGGAATTATAGACCGGTGAGTCTTACTTCTGTTGTGGGCAAAGTTTTAGAAAAAATTATTAGGGATAGGATTTATAGTTATTTAGAGAGTAATGTATTGATTGGAGATAGTCAGCACGGTTTTGTGAAGGGTAGGTCGTGCCTTACTAACCTTATTGAGTTTTTTGAGAAAGTGACCAAAGAGGTGGATGGGGGTTAGGCAGTTGACGTGGTATAAATGGACTTTAGTAAGGCGTTTGATAAGGTTCACCATGGAAGGCTTCTGCAGAAAATGCAGATGTATGGGATTGGGGGTGATTTAGTTAATTGGATCAGGAATTGGCTAGCAGATAGGAGACAGAGGGTGGTGGTTGATGGAAAGTATTCGTCATGGAGTTCGGTTACAAGTGGTGTGCCTCAGGGATCTGTTTTGGGGCCACTGCTGTTTGTAATTTTTATAAATGACCTGGATGAGGGTATAGTTGGGTGGATCAGTAAATTTGCTGATGACACCAAAGTCGGAGGAGTGGTAGATAGTGAAAAGGGGTATCATAGTTTACAGAGAGACTTGGACAAGTTGCAGAGCTGGGCCGAGAGGTGGCAGATGGAGTTTAACGCAGAAAAGTGTGAGGTAATTCACTTTGGTAGGAATAACAGATGTGTAGAGTATAGGGCTAACGGTAGGACTCTGAATAGCGTTGATGAACAGAGGGATCTAGGTGTATGTGTACATAGATCCCTGAAAGTTGGGAATCAAGTAGATAAGGTAGTTAGGAAGGCATACGGTGTCTTGGTTTATTGGTAGGGGGATTGAATTTAGGAGCCGCAACGTCATGTTGCAACTGTACAAAACTCTGGTGCGTCTGCACTTGGAGCATTGTGTGCAGTTCTGGTCCCCACATTATAGGAAGGATGTGGAGGCATTGGAGAGGGTGCAGAGGAGGTTTACCAGGATGTTGCCTGGTATGGAGGGAAGGTCCTATGAGGAGAGACTGAGGGATTTGGGGTTGTTTTCGTTAGAAAGAAGGCGGCTAAGAGGGGACCTTATTGAAACATATAAGGTGATTAGAGGTTTAGATAGGGTGGACAGTGATAGCCTTTTTCCTCGGATGGAGAAAGCTAGTACGAGGGGGCATTGCTTTAAATTAAGGGGTGGTAGATACAGGACGGATGTCAGAGGTAGGTTCTTTACCCAGAGGGTGGTGAGGGATTGGAATGCCCTGCCTGCTGCAGTTGTGGATGCACCTAGTTTGGGGGCGTTTAAGAGATCCGTGGATAGGTTTATGGATGGAAAGGGATTGGTTTACGTTAGAGGGTCATTGCTTTTTTAATTGGTCGGCGCAACATCGTGGGCCGAAGGGCCTGTTCTGCACTGTAATGTTCTATGTTCTAACTAGACTTAGGTGTATTGTTTCAAGAAGCAGTTCATCACAGAATTAGAAATTTACAGACAAAATCAAAATGTTGAGCTCTGGATAGGCCACTCTGTGCTGTCAGTTTAGAGCAAATTTGCCTTCTATTTCCAGAATTAGTAGTATTGGATGTCGAGTCTACTCTATGTCCATTGGATATCCAACCTCACTCAGCATCTACACATACATCAAAATAATAAAGATCGAGGCCAGAATGTTACAGCCACTCATGCTGCCAGGATTTTCCCATCCCACTGCAGTGAATGGGCTGGACATCAAATTCTTCAACCTCACTGCAGTGGAACCATGGCATGAACAGCCAGTATGATTGTGCCCAGAGAAAGAAAGAAAAGAAGGGAGAAAGAGTCATAAACAAAATATTTTTCAAGTTACTTATCCCACTTTCAAAACTTGGGTTTTGATACTGCAACTTAGCTTGCCCATATGGTGTTTATAAATTATTTTAATTTATTTGGCCTTGTCTCTTTCTCAATATGAAAGCATGACAGATTCCCATATATTTGCAGCAGATCTCTACTTACTCATAATGATGTTATCCATGTGCATGATTCTCAGCTAACTGGATCAGCTGGGTTCAGAACTTTGGGTTAAACTGGTTGCACCTTTTAACTGCTTGTCTGCCACTTTGGGTCAGGTTTTTTAACCAAGCTTTGTTCCAATTTTATGCATACTATGTTGCAACTGTATTGAGTTGGGTGTGAAGAATAAGTTTTATTGATGAAAAGAGGGCAAAAGCATTTAGAGGAATAGGGCTAAAAATAAATTAAGACAGAGTTTGAAAGTCCCCAAAGATGAGCAGTTGGCTTGTGCAAATACTAGGAAAGGGGAGGAAAAAATAAATGATAGTGAAGATGTTTCAGTGAGCATTGAGAGACTTTCAGACTGTAGCAGCTGCAAATAATTGGAATAGACTTCTTCCTGCACTTAAGTGAAGAATGTCACACAATGCCAGTATAAGGCTCAGAAGTAGCTCAATTGGTAGCAGCCTGATCCCTGGGTGAGTGGGTTGTAATGTTTGAATCCCAGTCCAGAACTCGAGCACAAAATCTAAGCTGACACTCCAGTGCAATGTTGAGAGAGTGCTGCTCTACTGGACACAATAGGTTGGATTTAATGCAACCTGTTGCAGGGAGGAACAAGGTGGCTGGACCCACTTAATCACTTGTGTGGAAGCCAAAGTCCAGTGAGAAAAGTTGGTTCACAGTGCAAGAATTATCTGGGGCGAATTGAGGAGAAATGCACAGAGGTTCACTTGGTTTTGAAGTGGAGTGTGTCTGACCACAGTCAGACTGTGGATTTAAAGGGACCTTGGATTTACCGAGACTATTACAGCATAAGATATATATTGTAATCAATGTTAGCCTTTAAATCTGTGTACATTTGTGAAGATAAATGGGAGTGAAGGAATATTGTATTATAATTAAAATTTTCATGTTTAATAAGTTTTTTTATTGTTAACAGAAACCTGGCTAAAGGCGGGGCAAAAATAGCAGCTCAATATCCCTGGATATAGAGTTTTCAAGCAGAATAGAGTGGTGACAAAAAAGGAAGTGGATAGCATTACTGTTTAAAAAGTCAATTACAGTTGTGAGAAGATATGATATACTAAACGGGTTACCAAATGAGGTTTTATGGGTAGAGATTAGGAATAGAAAAGAGGTAGTCACACGACTAGAATTATACTACAGACCCCCAAATAGTGAGATGGAGTAGAAGAGCATACCTGTAGACAAATTTCTGTCTGTAGGAATAAGAGGGCAATAATAGCGGGAGACTTATAACAATATAAGGGTACTGAGGATGAAAAATTCATGTATTGTATCCAGGAAAATGTTTAAAAATAATACATGACAAGCCTAATGGCAGGAGTCACAATTCTGGATTTAGCTTTGGGAAATGAAGATGGGCAAATGGATGGACAGTGGGCAATCATATCAGGGATAGCGACCACAATTCAGTTAGATTTGATGTTGTTATGGAACAGAATAGATCAGGAGTAAAAGTTTTAAATTGCAGGACGGCAAATTTTCCCTTGGCAGAGAGTTCAACAACCAGAGGTCATAGATTCAAGCTGAGTGGCAGAAGGATTACAGGGGACATAAGGAAAACAGTTTTATGCAGCGGGTGATGAGTGCCTGGAATTTGCTGGTGGAGGCAGAGACCCTAAATCCATTTAAAAAGTACCTGGATCTGCACCTTAAATGCTGTAAGCTACAGGGCTGTGGGCTATGGGCCATGTGCAGGAAGATGGGATTAGAAGGGCACCTGGGTGCCTTTGAGTTGACATGGACAGGGGTTAGAGCCTGCGTGGAATTGTTGTTGGTGCAGGTTTGGTGGGCTGAATGGTCTCCTTCTTCACTATAGAGATTCTATGCAGATGGGCTGAATGGTCTTCTTCTATGCTGTATTACTTCTGTGGTTCTAAAAGCTAATTAGAATTCCTGTGTTTCTGTTCATCCTTGCTTTTTAGTTAAACAAGGCCTTTTCTGATCCAGGGGTCCATGCTGGGGCTGTCCAGTCCAGTAGTAACACCAACAGTGATCATAGCAATTGGTCTGCACACAATATCACAGCAGTATCTTAGTTAAGGGTTAACAATAAATGGTGTATGTTTAATCATACAAGCCTCCAGACCTCTCCGAGAAACAAACTTCACAGCATCATCTATCTATATTGATACTGGTCAAAAAAAATTAGACACAGAGGTATCATAACTGAGCTTGATCCTATCTTTATCCCCTATCATACACTTTCCAATAAGGTTGAGTGGGTAGTAATCAGCAATTGAAATTCCATTGAATTATCCCATTCCCCCCTCCTTCTCGGTCTAAGGACACTGAGGTCAATTGCTGCTTCTCATCGGCTGCCCTGGCTGAGATCACCCAGTAAAACATCAATCAGGAACCAACATAGGATCTTCTGTGCTTCCACACAGTAGGCCTTCCAGGGGGTTAAATGTCCAGAAAATTTGTATTCAAAAATTGCTATTTCTTTGGAGACTATAGGTGGCATGTTCTCTATAATATGTGAATAGGGAGGATGGAGCACAGGAACAATTCCAGCCAGTGTTAACATTTTACGGCAAAAATTTAAAATATATTGCTTCAGTTCTTGTCAGACTACCGATAATGGGATACATATGGACAGATAAATTATGCTTCAGGACATGTAAATGACAGCCTGCCTAACGAAAAAAGCGCAGAAAAATTTAGATTTTCAATTAGCTTTTCAAAATCTTCTGGCTACCAAGCATTTCCCTGATTACATTTTTCCTAATGATTACCATGCAGTCCACAGGGGGTTTCACAATAGAATAAAAGTCAGAGCTGATTAAAACACAAGAGAGCAGTTCATGCTTTTTTTTAACCTCAGAGCGGATCTTGCTGAAGACGACAATGTAGCCATTACATTTCTTTGCGCACCACTTTTAAATTTAAATAACCTTCTTTCAATAGAGTTCTTAGAGCATATGACACCATCTTCACTCTTTACTTGCTAACCAGTTAACCATTTAATGTAAAATCTACCTGCACACCAACATCACTCTTAATAACAGATTATTTTCTTGAAAGTTCTAAGTAACAAAACTGTGGATCTATTCCAAAGCTGCCAATAAATTTAGTACATGAATGGTTAATTATGAAGAATTACTATTACACAAACATCAAACAGGAATCAAGACTCCATCATGTTACCTCAATATCCAGATTTTGTTTGTATTATTCCAAAAATTTCAGATTGTTCACATAACTGTCCTAATGAGTGTTTTTTTTAGTCATGAATGCTTTATCTCATGCTTCCTTGTGACAACCTAACATTTCTGTTGATGTTTATGACACTCCACTTAGAGAGAACCAGTTATAGTTGTTGAGTATTAAATTTAAAAATCAATTCATTATGTGACAGCATATGTTGGGGAAAGTGTGAAAATAGGCACTCAGTGGATGCTGTGGTAATAAGATAAGCCTGTTTGAAAATCTGATATTAGCCTGAAACTTTGGGATTAATTGATGAGTTAAACATGCTTGAAGGCACTAAAAAAGAAACCTGTTCATTTAATATTCAAGTGCTGAGTCAGGGTAATTTTCATGGTGCTATATATGCTATTGAAAGTTTGGAAGTGCTGGGTGATACACAACGGAATATTTCAGGATGACTCAAGGACCAATGGAAAAGCTGCATAGAGACTCTTAGGTGGCACTGGATGTGAAGCAGTCCCATGTGAAGATATCCAGTACCCACAGTGGCGAAAGAGGCCACGAGGCAGCTGATGTGGTGAATGGAGGAGGAGATCACTGAGGATGTCACAGAAAACAGTCCTAGCCCCAGGACATGTCTCTGTTTCTAACAAGAAGTGCAACAACTTAACTTGAGTGGTCAAGGCAAGATTTCATCTCACAAACACAGTTCTCAATAATCGCACAATCACCAGCAGCATCACAACCTCTGCAACAGTACTGAATCCACCATCTAACCATACACTGACATTCATATAACTTTGGACTTATGTAGACTTAACACACTCAAAGATCTTCAACCATGTGAGCAACACACACACACACACACACACACAAATATCTTCATTCGCAATCACCATGCTACCAAGCTTTCTCTTTCAGGACAGAGTAACGTATATCATGCACCATCAGGTGACTGGGGAGAGGAAACATGATAACAGTATGGTACCACTCATGTCAGCTCCTAGTATTCTCACCTCTGAGTCAGAAGGTTATGGGTTTAAGCCCCACTCCAGAGACATCAGCACAAAATACTGGAGGATACTCCAGTGCTGTAGAGCCAAGGGAGTATTGCACTATTAGACTTGCTATGTTTCAGATGAGACATCAAATAATTCCCATCTGCTCTCTCAGGAGAATGTGCAAGATCCCACTATTGCAAAGGTGCTTGGGATATTATTACCCCTAGGTCCTGGGCAATGTTGACTCTGCAAACAAAATCACGCAAACTGATTATCTGGTCATTAACACATTGTTGGAGATTGTTGGGTGCAGAATGTGTTTTAAATTTTAGTCATTGTGAGCATTGCTGGTAAGGCAGCATCTGTTACTCATCTTCAACTGCTGTTGGAAAGATGTTGGTCAGACACCTTGCTGAATACAGCTGAATGGCTTCCTAGAGACTTCAGAGGTTCCTCTGTTTCCTACATCACAATAGTGGCTATGCTTCAAAAATATTTCATAATCTGGAAAGTGCTTTGAGATGTTCTGAGGTCATGAAAATTTCTACACAAATACAAGCCTTTCTGTCTTCTTTTCCATGAGGTGGATGTACTGACTATGATCAGGGGAGGAGAGGAATGCACTGACTCTGATTGGGAAAGGAGTAAAAAGTCTGACAACACCAGGTTTTAGTCCAACCTATTTATTTGATAATATACTCACAAGCTTTCGGGGTTAGCCCCTTCAGAGACAGATGCAGTGGCTCTCAGAAAAACTTGGTCATCACCAGAAGGGTGACTTTAAAAGAAATAGCTTGGCTAACCCTGGAGCTGGGAGGAGCAGGAGTTCTCACCCTCACTCCATTGCAATACTAAAAACTGTCATTGACCCCTGTTTTGTCCCCTACTGATTCTTCCTCTCCTGCTTTCCAATCAATTCTTTCCATTCCCAGGAAATCTGGGTCCATGCTGATTATCGACTGAACCACAGCAGAGTGCTATGCAGAGTTTTACTAAATGGGCAAGGAGCAGATCCTGAGTCTACCTCAGCCAAAACAAGGTTCAAACCTAGGTATTTGTAATTTGTTAGGCCTCATATAAGTTGAGGCCTGAGACCCCAAAATGGGTAGACTTGGGACTAGCCATTCTGACACCAAGTTTCTAAGCATTGTTGTTTTTTTGTGTTGATGAAAGTGAGGTAAGAAACATGATTGTAAGACAAGGAAATCCCAACGTAAGTGTAATTTAAAGGTAGTGCTGGGCATGCTAAGACTACTTAAATGGTGCTCACAGGCAATTTCCTGCCTTATCCTGTGAACTCCCAATGCAGTTGAAATGTCAGCCAAGAACTTGTCCACATTATGTATAAACAGAATTAACTCTGTAAAATCAGCAGGGATAGCACACTTAATGCTCGCAGCATACCATCCACCTAATAGAAATTCTCTGTTATACTCATAAAAGCATTCCATTTCAATTATTTTACCCATTTGATCCCCAATGTTTTAAAAGTCTGCTCTTATACAATTTGATTTATTCCTTGTCCCCGGTGCCATCATCATTTGGTTCAAATAATTCCAGATTAATTTCCTCTGTTTGCCCTGGTGATCTGTAGCAATTTCAAATTATTCATTTCCCTCCCTTGGTGTCACAGATTTCCACCCAAATTAACAAGGTCGTCTGCTTAACAAAAGTTAGCTGTACTTTCATAAAAAAAAACTCTTTTTATAATGTGCATGCCTTTCTTTACTTCAATTTATTAATCGCTCTCACTTCTAAATGTCTTCAACTCCATGAACCATCTACCCATTTTATAGTTTTGACTTGATCTGTGTTGGGTTCATTATATCTATTTTCCTGTAACATCAATAGCCCACAAACTCCTGGTCCTAATTTCTTATGTGTATATGTGTGTGCACTTCTAATAATGTCTGCAATTAGTTATTGTTTATTCATCTTTGCCTACTGTTTTCCTAATTCCTTGGTTCTCTTGTCACATGTCTGTTTTTCATTATCTTCAGTTAATGCATGTCTTCTCCTTCCCCTTTAATTTTAATCATCAATATTCTGAGGATCTCCAAAAGTACAGCATTGTGTTGTGCATAGTCTAAAGTAGTGGAACATAATGTTGACTGGACCAACTAATTAATATTGGTGACCTAGAAAAACATCTGTAATGATTTGGCATTTTAAAAATTCCTTTCTTAACCCTTGGTGCTTCATTCTCTTCCTGTCCCTTATTTTTACTGCTCAGAATATTTTTTTATCGATAGTTCCTCCCCATCTGTAAAAAAAATCTGGCCTATTTCTGGAAAGAATACTTTTTATAGCACACTGCAGATGATCATTAGCTGTATCAGTGGCTTGGTATTTGATGAGCATTAATTAATTAAATTTCATTTTATTTAGCAAATTGGTGCAACTAAATGGCACAGTGTGTTTGCAGACATTTTTTAAAAAGCCATATATGGAGTTTAGCTTCCTCTACAAGATATTTTGAGACTGGTCAGCATGTTTGCATGAACTTCTTCTTAGGCTATTTTAAAATAATCTTTAACTCATTTATCATTATAAAAGGATGAAAGATGACATTGAAATAATGTGGACTGGGTTAACCAATGCACTAATAATTGAACAGAAAGGAAATTAAATTTTATAGTAGTTTAATTACTCTATGTCAACTAAACTTGCCAAGTAATAACTTTTATATTAGGTCAGTATCGAACGTTAAAATATCTTTCAATGTGACTTGGCTAAGAAGGGGGAAGACAGACTCATCCAGGATTCTTAGTCTTGATCGCTTTCCAGTAATGCTGCTGGAAATTGGAGAAGTGAGCATTGAATGAGGACAATATTGTGGTTGACTTATGAAATCTCCTCCAAACAAATATGCTGCCAGCACATGGTGCCTAGAACCATGTATAAGCAATGACAAGTGGGTGAGACAACAGAGTGTTGCTAACACTTGGGAGACATTAACTTACTGAGAATCAGGAGACTAGCGAGAAGAAAAAGAAATTGGGTGAAACAAATGTCAACATTAATAATCCAATTTGCAATTCTTTACTGATGGCTGGGAAAATATATTCATAGAAAGTGGTTGGGGTGAAGATGGCATTGCTGTTGGAAAATTAAACAGCTCTGTAGTATGGTGTACAAAATCCGGAAGGGAATGTAGGAAGAGTTTCAACTTCTAGGATGGACTTAACTTAAGAAAATAAAAATATCACTTTGATTTCACCCTTTACACAACAGCATTTCAAGAAGTTTCAACTGCCATAAAGGATTTGCAACACTGAGGCCTATGTAAGGCTTGCAAAAGTCTGAAAGGAGTAGAATTTAATACATTGTCATCTCTTGTCCATAAAAATAGGTGATCTCTTATGCGATTGCTCCTTTTTCAAACAGCATGTCAATCTTTGCTGTCAAAAGAAGACACATAATGGTGGGATGGGGGAGACTGCTATGAAACTGAGCTCAGGCATACTTGAACTTTCGTGCTATGAATGCTCTTAAAGTTCTAACATGGCATCGGCAGTGCCCAAACATGATTCTGATGCAAACTGCAGTATCCGCCATATTGGTAAAACGGCTAGTAGAGCAAATATCCACTAGAATATGTGTACAAGCATAGAAACATAGAAGATAGAAGCAGGGGGAGGCCATTTGGCCCTTCTGCCATTTATTACAATCATGGCTGATCATCCAATTCAATAGCCTAAACCTGCTTTTCCCCATAACCTTTTCACTGACTTCAGTCAAAAAGGTCATCAACTCCTTAAAACCTGTCTACTGTGAGTGTTCATAAAATCTTGCAGCACCATTTCAAGGAACAGCAGTTGCTACAATCTCAATAGAGACCAATAACTTTTAAGAAGAAATTAGTACTTTTGGCTGTTAGCTGAAAAGATGGTACAACAAAATTTAACATATTAAGACTAAAGCCAGAATTTTACCAGCACGCCCGCTCCAGAATTGGGGTGGGCAAGGTTTGTAGAATGGAATTCATTATTGGTCTCTTGAGTGGGATTTTACGAATCTCGCCCGACCGAGGTTGTAAAATATCGCCCATCTGTAACCAGCAAGTTGGCACCAACATTGACTAAACTCTATTACTGTAAGAAACTTGTACTTTAAACTATCAAACAACACATTTCCCTTTCATTTTTAACATAACTTAAAATCCCACTTCACAATTATACTTTACACTATCCCTTAGGTAGACATTTAAATCTCCCAGAACCAGTTCAAAATGTTATTTCACTCCCAAGGGTTTATTTCCACCTGTTTCCTTTCACTGCATGACAATCTTTAATCTTAGAACTGTCTTTCATGGTGAGAATTTTTTTCTGGATTTTCTCCCTCTAATGCAAGTTGGTGAATCTTACAGTCTCATTTTAAAGTCTAACAAATTAGGTCTTTCCAATCAAGCTACAAGTTCTTACTCATCTGCATTCCTGCACAGCAAACCACAGAAGGTGGGATTTTCTAGCCCTTCCCACCTTCTGGCCCTGCCAAAGGTGAACCCTCACAGTGGGTTCCCTGGTAGCCAGATGGGCAAGCCATGTAAAATGCTGTAGACTTTGGTGGAACCGGAATATCCTGTTTGCGGCCATTGGTGAGCTACACTGCCATCTGAAAACGTGCTGCATGGGGGGTGGAGTGGGAGGTCACAAAATCCTGTCCAGAGACTCTCAGCTTTTAGCAGCTTTCTCTCTCTCTCTGAAAGCTAGGCAGACTGACTATGTTTAAGAGCTTTCAGGGATACCTTGGAAGCATCTTAGTATGATTTCCCCATCTGGCCTGTCACAGGAATCGTAGCAGGCTGAATGGACCATGCAAAGGTCCATTGACCTCAGGCGGGAATTTCCAGCATTGCGGCAACTGTGGCAGAAAAATTCCCGAATTCTTTTTTCAAAGTCCATCTCCATGGCAACATGAATCACATAGGTCTTATATCCAGGTAAAAATACAGATTAGCCATCTTTGAGATGTCAACTCTCTTTTATCTTGGAAGTAAATGGACATTTTAAAACATAAGTGTTCACAGACTAACTTTAACAATGCCTTGCTGGGGCATTAGACATTAACCAATCTAATAATAAATCAGCTGCTATTGTCTCCACAAGTGGCCACCATACATTTTATTTTCAGCAAATAACCAGTCCTTCTTTCTAATTACCAAGCCCTTTCAGAACATGTCACATGATCTCTTTCATATTATTCTAATTTAAGCTGACTGTCCCTAAATATTATTGTCTTTGTTACTGACTATTAATTTCTCACTTGACATCCCGTTTGTTTACAGGATGTGGGTGTCACTGCAAGGTAGCATTTGTTGCCCATCCTTAGTTGCCCTTCAGAAGGTGGTGGTGAACTGCCTTCTTGAATCACTGCAGTCCCTGAGGTGCAGGTATACCCACAATGTTCTTTGGAAAGGAATTCCAGGAATTTGATCAAGTGAATCTTGCCATAATGGCTAGGATCGCAACCTCTGGTAAGTTAATGCTGCCTCTAGTTGTGTGCTTCCTCCTACTGCAACAGTGAGGAAAGAGTGTCAGTGAGTGTTGCGAATCTATATGGGTGATGTGCCTATCATGATTGAATAAGTGGTAAGATGTGCAGGGTGCAAGATTTGGAACAATCAGTAAGCATATACATGATATGTATATGAGTATTAGATGTGAGTCCTGATTAATGGATGGTGAGTGAGTGAAGGGGATGTGGCACTTTCTGGGGCTAGTACTGCAGTTAGTATTTTAAGATGCATTGACCACATGTGTGATGGCATTGAATCTCTTATGGTACAGAATCCTTGGGGATAAATTCCTGACACTGTCATCAACAGCTACCATAGATCACAACATATAAGTCAATACTGTATATACAATGACTCCATGTCATCACCTAAATGTGAGCTGGGTCTCAGTTCAGGGATCAATATTTAGTGTTATAGTCACCTAAAAAGTGGGCACATGGGATCAAGCCATTAGTATGTGTTACCGAGAAGATGCACACACAGGAGTTTAAGATGCACCTGCATTACACTGAATGGATGAAGGTTAATGGTGCATCTTGGTCCCCATGTTCATTTCACAGGCAATCCAATTTAATCCCTATGTAATAGCCTCACTACATTGCTGTTCCTTTGACAGCTCTCCCTCCAGATTGTAATTTAGGAGGCTTTCCCCTCCGTCTGTGCCATCTGGTGACAATCTAGATTGCTGTATTTGTCACTAATAACCAACCCATATGGAAAAACGCTGTTTAAAACATTGAGGAGATCTACATTTGATGGAAAAGTGCAATGATAATTGTACTATTCATTCAATCAGCAGGGTTATAGCTCTCAACTATTAGACTTATTTGTCAATCCATAATTGCCAGGATTAGCTTTCAAAGGTTAATTAATTGGAATTCTGCAATTGCAGGAAGTTCAAAGGGCGTAACCCTGAGCAACCAGGGAGACTACCACCTGCACCATTTATTGGTCAATTTTAGATGAGTTATTCCGGTCAAATAATTGTTCACGGTGACTCATTATAATTATCACTAATCCTTTATATATTTTTTTCAGATAATATTCTTAATTTAAAGCAGATAAAGCAAAAGCAATTAAAGAGACAAGAATGTTCAATGCTGCAGATAATTTTTTCGATAAGGGAAGTGACTTTTTTTAATAATTACGCACAAAGATTATGCCAATTTCTCATGACCTCCGTGCTCCTAAATAATCTATCACACATGGACTTGTGTAACTCATGGCCAGTGGAGAGCTCACAATTTAAATGAGTTAAGCAAGGTTCGTTATTTGCTGCACTTATCCCAAATGATCGGCACAGGTCAGCTTGAAATGGAACTGCATTTCATCGTCCCAGAATCGCAATAGGAACCTTAGAATTTTTTTTGAGTTATAAATGAGGTTTCTACAACCAGAGGGATTCAATATTATTTTAAATGATTGAAGATGTTCACAGCCTTGAGGAAAACAATAACACCATGTTCATGTTTACAAACATAGCCGAACATTGTCACTCTTGGTGGGATGCCAAGGCAGGATTGCGTTGTCTGAAGTTAGATGACTCATACTAACAGAAGCATAGTCTGTGCTAGCTTCAGGAAAAGCAAACCTGCTAACTCTTTTGGGTACACTCTGCATTGGAGGATGAATCCATCAGGGGTTTGAAGCTTGACTGATTGTAAATTGACAACTTTATAAAAATCAATTGGTCAAAAGGGTATAATGATGTAATTCAACACGACTGTTTGTGACAGGAGGGCTCACAACAAGGAAAAAAAAGAATTAAATCAAATCTGTCCATAAAAATGACATTTTAGATATTGAGAGAAAATAACTTTACATTTTATATTAGCATATGTGCAGCATGTGCTTCCAGCATATCAAATTCAGTTTAATATTGGCCACTGCAGAATGACTTACAATATTTTTAACTTTTAGATTGCTGCCAATAAATTTACTCATAATGACAGCTCCATCCTGAAATTACATATAAAATTGCATCATGATTGATATGGTCACATCCTGAGATAAAACCCCCACTGCGTTTTAAATAACTTCATTATTTTAATATCACTGTTTGCTTCTGTCTCCAAATATGTGAAATTAAAACAAAGACTCCTTGTTCAGGGATACAATGTTTCTGTAAATCTCTTGTTAGCCTACAGGTTAAAAGATCTAACTAAAATAAGAAACCGGGGGTTGGGGGGGGGCATTCTCCCAAAAGTGCGAAATTATTGGGAAAACCGTTCTAGATCAGGACTGTTTTTCCAGTGCAACTTTAGACCCGAATCTCCGCACTCTGTGCAATGCAGGGCTCACAATTGTGAATATCATTAAGAACCCGGGGTGGGAGGGGGCCTATTCATGTCGGAGTTTGACAGCTTTGCGCATGGGAAGTGGCCCCGATCTGTCAGTCTCCCTGTTGGCTCGATCGCTGGAGGGCCAGCCCAGGACCACCACAGTGCTGCCCCTCCAGCCTCCCCCATGGCCCAATTGCGGACCCTCACTACAATTCTCGAGCCAGCCCTGACCCCCCTGACCCAGACCGCCCCGATGTCCAGCCCACACTCCCCCCAGCAGTGGTGATCCCCCCACCTCCCTCACCCCAACAGACCACCCCTCACTAGAACCACCCCCAGGGTCAAATCACATTCCCTGGGACTGTGCCAGCTCCTGCGTCCCACCAACACTCCCCCCGTGCACCCCCCCCACCCCCCAGCAGACCACCCTCTCTCCCCAGCCCGCCCCCATTGCTGCCCTTCCTCCAGCCCAGACTGATCCCAATGCAGAGTGGCAGTGGGACCCCCGCCTCCACAATAGGCCCCACACCTTTGGCACTGCCGACTGGGCATCGGGCAGTGCCAAGGTGCCCCTGGGCACTTTGCCCCTTGGGCAGGGCCAGGGAGAACATAAGAACATAAGAACATAAGAAATAGGAGCAGGAGTAGGCCATCCAGCCCTTCGAGCCTGCCCCGCCATTCAATAAGATCATGGGTGATCTGTCGTGGCTCAGTTCCACATTCCCGCCCTCTCCCCATAACCCTTAATCCCCTCTCTTATCAAAAACCCATCAACCCGCTTCTTAAAAATATTTAGCGAGGCAGCCTCCACCACTTCAACGGGCAGAGAATTCCAGAGATTCACCACCCTTTGAGTGAAGAAGTTCCTCCTCAACTCCGTTCTAAACCGCCCCCCTTTTATCTTGAGGCTGTGCCCCCTAGTCCTATTGTCTTTTTTGAGCGGGAAGAGTCTTTCCACCTCTATCCTATCCATCCCATTCATCATCTTATACGTCTCAATGAGATCTCCTCTCATTCTTCTAAACTCTAACGAGTACAAGCCCAGTTTATTCAGCCTCTCCTCATAGCTCAACCCCCTCAACTCCGGTATCAGCCTAGTAAACCTCCTCTGCACTCCCTCCAAGGCCAAAATATCTTTGCGCAGGTGCGGCGCCCAAAAATGCACACAGTACTCCAGTTGCGGCCTCACCAATGCCCTATACAGCTGTAGCAAGACCTCCCTACTTCTATATTCAATCCCCTTCGCTATGAAGGCCAGCATCCCATTTGCCTTCCTGACCACCTGCTGCACCTGCAAGCTGGGTTTTTGCGACTCATGCACAAGGACCCCGAGGTCCCTCTGCACCGTTGCCTGCTGCAGTTTTTCGCCTCGTAAGTAATAGTCCTTCCTACCATTTTTCCTACCAAAGTGGACCACCTCACACTTGCCAACATTAAATTCCATTTGCCATTTCCTGGCCCATTCGCCCAGCCTATCTAGATCCTTCTGCAGACTCTCAACACCCTCCGCACAATTTGCCGTTCCCCCAATCTTGGTGTCATCAGCAAATTTCGACACTCTACACTTGGTTCCCTCCTCCAGATCATCTATATAAATGGTAAAAAGCTGAGGCCCCAGCACCGACCCCTGGGGCACTCCACTAGTCACCATCCGCCAATCCGAATAGCACCCGTTGACCCCCACTCTCTGCCTCCTATTTGACAACCAATCCTCTATCCACGCTAACACCCTACCCCCAACTCCATGTCCCTCGACCTTCTGCAATAACCTCTTGTGAGGCACTTTGTCAAACGCCTTCTGAAAATCTAGAAAGACCACATCCACCGGCTCTCCTCTATCCACCGCCCTAGACACATCCTCATAGAACTCCAGTAAATTTGTCAGACACGACTTCCCTTTAATGAAACCGTGCTGCGTCTGCTCTATCAAGCAATTCCCTTCAAGATGCTTTGCAATTTCCTCCTTAATGACAGATTCTAACATTTTACCTACCACAGACGTTAAACTAACCGGCCTATAATTCCCCGCCTTTTGCCTGGCACCCTTCTTAAACAACGGCGTAACATTAGCCGTTTTCCAATCATCCGGCACTTCCCCAGAATCCAGCGACGTTAGAAAATAACCACCAAGGCATCCACTATCACCTCCGCCATTTCTTTCAGAACCCTCGGATGCATTCCATCCGGTCCTGGGGACTTGTCCACAATCAGCCCCTCCAGTCTGTCGAGCACCGCCTTTCTAGTAACAGTAATGTCATTAAGACCCTCCAGTCCTACCACCTTTCCATCGCTAACACCCGGCAAATTATTCACGTCCTCCTCCGTGAAGACAGAAACAAAAAAGTTATTCAATACCTTAGCCATATCCCCATCCCCTACCACTAGGTCCCCTTTCTCATCCTCTAAAGGACCAACATTCACCCTAGCCAGCCTCTTCCTTTTTATATATTTATAAAAACTCTTGCTATCCTTTTTTATATTAAGCGCTAGCCCAGCTTCATAGTTTCTCCTACCCTTCCTTATCAACTTCTTTGTCAATCTTTGTTGACATTTAAACCTCTCCCAATCCTCTTCTCGCCCACTACTCTTAGCTACTCTAAATTCCTCCGCTTTTAGTTTAACACTTTCCTTCATCTCCTTCGTTATCCACGGCTTATTACCTCTCCTCCTACTGTCCTTTTTGACCATCGGAATAAATTTCCGTTGAGCACCAAGAAAGATCTCCTTAAAGATCCTCCACTGCTCCTCAACAGACCCTCCCTCCAACGCGCTCTCCCAGTCCACATTCGCCAATTCTTCTCTCATCCTACCGTATTCCCCTCTATTCAAACAAAGGACGCGTGTCCGGGAACCTACTTTCTCCTCCTCCATCTGCACCAGAAACTCCACCATACAATGATCACTCTCCCCAAGAGGATCCTTCACCACAAGGTCCCTAATTCTACCCGCTTCATTACATAGCACCAGATCCAAGATAGCTCGCTCCCTCGTCGGCTCCAACACACACTGTTCGAGGAAACTATCCCGGCAGCATTCCAAGAACTCTTCCTCGAGCCCCCCACGTCCAACATGGGTCGACCAATCAATATGCAGATTGAAATCCCCCATAACTACGGCCGTCCCATTCCTGCACGCCGCACTTATTTGCGCGTTAACAGCCCGCCCCATCTCCAGATCATTATTCGGGGGCCTATAGGTGACACCCACCAGCGTCTTCCTCCCTTTGCTGTTCCTAATCTCCACCCACAACGATTCCACCCTCTGCTCCTTGGCTCCAATATCATCCCTTGCTACCACCGTGATGCTATCCTTAATCAGTAGAGCTACGCCCCCCCCTTTTCCCTCCTGCCTATCCTTCCTAAACACTTGATAGCCCTGTACATTCAGCTCCCAGTCCTTGTCACCCTGCAGCCACGTCTCTGTAATGGCCACCAGATCGTATCCATTTGTGTCGATCTGTGCCATCAGCTCATCCACTTTATTCCGAATGCTTCGTGCATTCAGATAAAGTGCTTTCATCCCAGCCTTCACCTGGACCCTATTTGCCGCAACGCCACCAACTATACTCACGCCCCCTACTCCCTCTATTATTGGGACATCCTCGGCCTCTTCCCTTACATGTACACTCTCCTTAACTTTAGACCTCGTAAGGTCACCTACCCTCACACCCTCCCCCCCCCTAATTAGTTTAAAGCCCTGTCTACAGTCCTCTTTACTCGATTCGCCAGCACTCTGGTCCCAGCACGGTTCAGACCAACCCCATCCCTCCCGAACAGGTCCCACCTACCCCAATACTGGTGCCAATGTCCCATAAATTCAAACCCATTCCTCTCACACCAATCCCTGAGCCACCCATTCACTTCCTTAATCCTGTCAACCCTACGCCCATCTGCACACAGTTCAGGCAGTAGCCCAGAGATAACCACCTTGTCGGTTCTACTTTTTAATTCCATTCCAAGCTTTTCATACTCCCTCCCCAGATCCTCAGTCTGCATTTTGCTTACGTCACCGGCACCCACATGTACCACAACGACCGGATCCTCACCCTCCCACTCCAGGTTCCTCTGCAGCCCAGCTGCGACATCCCGTACCCGAGCACCAGGCAGACAACACACCCTTCTGTGCACTTTGTTATTGTGACAAAGGACAGTGTCAATACTCTTCACCCCACTATCCCCAATAACTACTACGTTCCTTTTCCCTTTCTCTTTGCCTATGTCCTGCTGCAGCACTGTACCGTGTGCAGCTTGCTCACCAACCTCACCTGCCTCGTTCTCGTCCAACTTGGAAGCAAGAACCTCAAACCTGTTATGCAGATTAAGAGGCTGAGGCCTCCGCTCCTCACCCCCCTTCCTCTTCCCAGTAGCCCCCTCTTGTCCCTGACCCTTAGAGTTAGCCAGTCTGGGGGGGGTGGATGTCACTTGCACCCCATTGACAATGGCACCCTCTCTCCCCCTGATGAGCCTCAGTGTCTGTAGCTCAGAGGCCAGCTCATTTACCCTGAGCTGGAGCTCCTCCAGCAACCTGCACTTACTGCAGACATGGTCACAGGGATGAACCCTAGGGTCCACCAGTTCCCACATCATACAGAAACCACACATCACATGTCCCTCCATTATTTACTGTAGTAGTTTTGAAAAAATTTTTTTTTTGTTTTTCAAACGAACTCACCTGGCCTTTTTTCTTTCAAGCCCTTTTTGATATTAAGCCCAAGTAGCTCACTCTGCTTCCCTCTCACTCCACTGCCCGCTCAGACGCTGCCCGCTGTCTACACCAGGCCTCCTTTTAAACCTGGCGCTGATTTAAATCTGATGGCCCACAACTGCCTGTTAACCACTCCCTCAGAATTCTTAAAGCAGTAAATACAATAAATAAATGCTTTAAACAGTTCTACAAAGAACAAAGTGCTTTAAACTTATTTTAAACTGGTTTTTAACAGGTAAATTCTTAGCTCTCTCTCTGCTCCTTCACTCGTCTGCTCCAGCAAACAAGGGAGCACAGGCTGACACCACCAGGGTGCCCATGCCTAGGGGGCACCACCCCCCCACCGGAATGGAGTACTCCTGGTGGGGTGGGAGATGCTATTGGGCCCAGCAGGATCTGTGCTGGGCCCAATAATCATATAAGAACATAAGAATATAAGAAATAGGAGCAGGAGTCGGCCACCTAGCCCTTCGATCCTGCCCCACCATTCAACAAGATCATGGCTGATCTGAAGTGGCTCAGTTCCACTTTCCCGCTTTCTCCCCATAACCCTTAATTCCCTTGTCTATCAGAAACCTATCTACCCGTGACTTAAATATATTCAGCGAGGTAGCCTCCACCATTTCAACGGGTAGAGAATCCCAGAGACTCACCACCCTCAACTCCAATCTGAACTGCTCCCCCCTCTTATTTTGAGGCTGTGCCCTCCAGTCCTGCTATCCTTTTTAAGCGGGAAGAATCTCTCTACCTCTACCCTATGTATCCCCTTCATTATCTTGTATGTCTCTATAAGTTCCCCCTCAGCCTTCTAAACTCCAACGAGTACAGACCCAGTCTATTCAATCTCTCCTCATAGGCTAACCCCCTCATCTCTGGTATCAGCCTGGTGAACATTCTCTGCACTCCCTCCAAGGCCAATATATCCTTCTGCAAGTGCGGCAACCAAAACTGCACACAGTACTCCAGCTGCGGCCTCACCAGTACCCTGTACAGTTGCAGCAAGGCCTCCCTACTTTTATATTCTATCCCCCTCGCTATAAAGGCCAACATTCCATTCGCCTTCTTGATCACCTATGTAAAATATATTTAAAATACATTAAAAAAAAATTCAAATGACTTACCTCTCTTCCCACCGGTTTCAATGTAGCATCGATTGCATCTGTTCTCAGCTCTGGGAGACACCCATGCGTTCCCGATGCATGCACGAATCCCGTGAAATGGCCAGCATGTTATTCTCCGGATTGGACCCACCAGAAAAGTTGCAGGTCACAATGGGAGAATCGGGCCCCAGGTTTCATTCCTGAGGTAGGACTTTCATTCCCAGATCCTGATCCGACAGTTCATAGAATGTGTAGAAGGAGGCCATTTGGCCCATCAAGTCTGCACTAGCTACAACCCCACTCAGGCCCTATCCCCACAACTCCATAGGATGAAATATCAGTCAGGAACCCAGAAATGCCTGCAGTGGGATCCTGAGGTGAATTTTGGAGGAAGCAAGCTATTAAATGATGGCCTCCAGGAGTCCCTTCCAAAAACGAATGACCAAAGGGCTCCCAGGACTCAAGAGGAAATGAGAGATCCTCTAGCATTAAAAGATCAGAAGCTGCCCAGTCAAGAGTTGGATTCTGCCAATGTTGGCAGGAGAACAAGAGGGTGCCTCAAGATGGAGATGCCCTCTGAAGACATTTCAACATTTAAAAATAAAAAAAAGTGGTTGCTACTCTGCTTACCTTATGGGTTTCCACCCCTGAGTGATTTGCAGTTCATAGAACCCTACAATGCAGAAGGAGGCCATTCGGCCCATCAAGCCTGCACCAACCACAATTTCACCCAGGCCCCATCCCCATAACTTCATGCATTTACCCTAGCTAGTCCCCCTGACACCAAGAGGCAATTTAGCATGGCCAAGCCACCTCACCCGCACATCTTTGGACAGTGGGAGGAAACCAGAGCACCCAGAGGAAACCCACACACATGGAGAGAGTACAAACTCCACACTGACAGTGACCCAAGCAGGGATCAAACCCAGGTGCCTGGCACTGTCAGGCAGCAGTGCTAACCCACTGTGCCACTGAGCCGGCCTAAAATTCTTCAGCAAGTGTACATGCGTGAATAATAGTAGAAGACAGAATTGAGATCTGCTACATATCCCTCTACCCTGTGATCCATTGGCTTTCTCATAATCACTGTCAGGCGATGTGTTAATTTTGTTTATTATTTATTCATATGATGTGGATGCTGTTGGCTAGACCAGCACTTATCACCCATCTTTAATTTTTTACAAAAATATATTTTATTCATACAAAATCTGAAAGACACATTACAAAATATTTCAAATTGTTATGACAGTAAAATGCAATGAAAGTTACATCTTCTCTAGAGATCTAATGCACTCTAAGCTGCTTCAGTTCGGTAATGAGAACATTACATATAATTCAATATTTTCATTGCAGGGAGCAAAACTCTTTGCAAACTATACACATCGATCATGCTGCACTCTGCGGCACTTGAATAAAATTACATACAGTTAGGGTTAAGCACACAGCCCGAGGGGTTTTACATGGTTACCAGTCCCTCAATTTGCTAGAAGCTCTTTCCCAGTGGCCTTTTCCCATTGCGCCTTGGCAGTGGCTTCCCCAAGCTTGAGTGTGTCCCTCAACACACAGGTTGGAATTTTACTGGTGCATCTGCCCTGATTCCAAGCGGAGGCTCAGAGAACAGCATTCTCCATTGGCCCCAGGCAAGACCGTATGAACCTTGGGCAGACAGTAAAATTCCACCCATAGTCCTGGACCTTGAGCTGTGCCAGTCTGCACACTCGGTCAAGGATTATTCTTTTGCACTGGAAAATCAACAAGTTTTGGGCAGACCAAAGAGCTTCTTGCACTGAGTTGTTGGCGAGTTGATGTTTCTCTTGGTGTGCCTCCCTGGGAACAGTCCATAGGGCACAGAGTCCTGTGTCACAGAGCTGCTCGGGATGAACCTCAACAAATACCACTGCATCACTCAGTAGATCTTCTTTGCAAAGTCACATACCACAAGGAGATATGCAACCATCTCTTACCCCCCCCTCCACACACGCACACATCTGCTTCGAGGGCAGCAGGCAGTGGCACAGAGACTTTGGACGTGCATGAAGGACTTTGCAGAAAATGCCCTTCTAACCGTCAGCCAAGCTAGGAGCTTGTTTGAATGTCCAGGTGATGGGACATTCTGCTGAAAGACTCTGACAGTTTGCTTGGGGAACCAGCTGAAAGCACCCCCCCCATCTCTTTTTCCCTCAGGGCTTTGAGGACATTAGATATAGATCACCATTTGATCGCCTTGTGGTCAAAGGTGTCTTTCTGAACAAATTTTTCCACAATGATCCCCATTTGCTCTTGAGAAGATGGTGATGACTTGCCTTACTCAAATATGAGCGAGCGATTGGCTGGGCCATCTCCGTAAGGAGTCAATCACATTACTATGAGACTGCAGTTGTGGGACAGAGCAAGTAAGGATGGCAGATTTCCTTCCCCATAGGGCATTTGTGAAACAGTTGGATTTTTGCAATAATATGGTAGTTTTAGGGTCACCATTACTGGAACTAGCTTTTCAATTCCAGGTTTATTTAATGAAGTGAATTTAAATTTCCCAGTAGCCAGGTGAAATTTGAGTCTTGGCACCAGATAATTAGTCCATTCCTTCTGAATTACAAGTCTATAAGCTAATTGCTGCCACAGCCTCATATCAAGATACACAAAGTTAAGATGGGTGAATGGATTAGAGTTTCTGGTCAACTATGACTTAATTGAATGACATAGAGACTGAATGGCATACTTCAGTTCCCTTGTCCCAATGCTATTTTTCACAGATGGGTACTACTGAGTTTATAGAATGATATAAACACACAATTACTCAAAAGGATCTGGATAAACATTTTATTATGACTAGGCACATGTGCCAGTGCCATGGTTCACGTACGTGAACTTGGTAAGATATTGGATGATACCTCATAAAGCTGTATTCCAGAAAGAATCAACACTTTCATGACAATAGAGAAAGAAACTCGGCAAGCCAAAAAAAAATTCAATGCACAGAACTTCAAATTCATTTGCAACAACTGCACAACAATTGAATTGGACACTGCAATGTGTTATTAAAGGAACAGGATACCTTAGGCAGAATTTGTCAGGAATAGAATGATGCTATTGCTAACAACCCCTGAAGTGAGATTTTCTCAATTTTAATTATCTTGTTACTTTTAAAAGAAAGAAATAAAAAAAACGTTTCAATTCCACTGTGAACATGGACTGGCTACTACCCTAGAGCTGAAAATCTCCATTCACTTTCAGCAGGCAGGAAGCTTCAGGAGCTGTGCTGGGTTCACTATTGTTCAGGGAACTTTTGCTGGGTTCACTATTGTTTAACGAGGTATGCTGGCCTCACTATTGTATCCATCATTGTGTCTGACCCAATAGAGCTCAACAAAACTGCCTTAATTCATATAAAGCTAAACAGTTAGAAAGACAAAATTGTATTTTAAACAAGATATCCACCAATCTGTTGTACGTCCTATGCAAGGTGTGGGGAAATGTTCCGTAGAGTGTGAGACATGTTAATAGACTCAGATTGTGTGCTCGCTAAAGTATAGCCAGTGAAGCAGCAAAGTCCATTCAGCTCATTGGCCACGATTCTTCTGAATTGGGACCAAGTGCCCACACCAGACGGAAAACAAAAATGTTTTCCATTGGTATTAGCAGCATCTATCAGGGGGGATTCACCCACCATAAAATTGCAATTGAGGCCATTTCAGGAAACCCACCAGCCAGCCCCACTAGTCCGAGATCGGAGTACCATTTTTAAAGGGAACTCTGATCTCTGTGCTTGGAGACAGACCCCCATCCACTACAATTAAAGCCCCCACACTGACCTGAACAGCACCACCAACCCCTCATCAAAGAGTGGCATCCTGCCCCCACGCAGAAAAAGTGGGTAACCTTATCTCACCTCCAACACCATCCCACCCCCACCACCCCCCCCCCCCCCCCCCCCACCCCACCTCCACCCCCCCAGACCTCCCACACTATGCAGGCATGAGGGTGGCTTGACCTGATCACATCTCAGACCTCCCACTCAGCCTCCCTTCAGGCTACATGCCTTGGCAGTACTAATAATGCACTTCCCCCTGCTACTGACACTTTGGTGCCTCAGATACTGAGGTAGAGCCAGAAGCTATTTGCCCCTCTGCTGCTGCCAGGCTGCAGGGGAAGGGTATGTCCCTCAAAGGTCTTGGTAATTAGGTGGGTTGGGAATGGGGAAAATGGGTTAACCTCACTGCTTTACCCTGGGATGGGGGTTTTGTGGGTGGACTGCCTCTTCTAGCCACAGCAGACCTGAAGATTACCCCCTGGCATGAGAATTTCAGGAAGCTTGCAATCAATCTCTGCATTGCTGCTTGTCAACTGTGCAAACTCTGAAGTGGCCAGGTAACTTTAATTCCAAGTCCCCCAGTCACCTGGCAAGATTTAAATCGTTGCAGCACTCCATTTTGCGGCACAGATTTCCCTTTCTCCCCATTGGAAGGTGCAGGTGAGAGCAAATCCCTTTGAAGCCTGTTGGCACCCTGCAGAAAAGAGATGTTAATGTCACCTGGAGCAATGATGTAGTCTGGGGGACGGGTGAGGGAGGGGGGGGGGGACGTTGGTGGGAGGTCGTGTGCAGTGGTGGGGGGAGGCGGTGGTAGTTCCAATCTGCACAGATGTGCACTCAGCCCCAATGATTCCACACAGCTTTGATTTGATGTTGCTGGGGCTTCTTAGCAAGCTGAAATCTTTGAAACCCTCTCCATTCCACAGAAAGCCTTGATCTTTATCAACTTCAAAGCTCAGTGCATTGAAAGAGACCTCCATTGACAACTTGATGGGTTTTGATGCATGATCCAGTCAGCTGTGTTTATTTGTTTCCTTTTCGTGCTAATGCATCTCAAGTTTTTCCATCGATCCTAACCATAGGTTTACAAAGATTCTAAAGCCTGATTGACAGTATTTAATTTTTCCAACAACCTCAAAACTCCCAGCCCTGAGCTAACCTTCCCCAGCCACCCAGCTACCTTCCACCCACCTGACTAATTCTGACAACGCAACTATTCCCCCCCCATTACTTTCAACTAATCCCAAAATGCACAACCCACTCTAGCCCCTCACCCAATCACCTGCCACTCTACCCCTTCACCCAACTTTCACCCTATCCCCTCACCCACCTGCCACCCTACTTCCTCACACTTACTTGCTATCCTAACCACTCATCAATCTAACTTCCACCTGATCCCTTCGCTCACCTACATGTCACCTGCCTCCTCACCCAGCTGCCACCACACCCCTTCACCCACCCACTTGCCACCCTATCTCCTCATCTACCTACCTGCTACTCTATAACCTCACTCACCTGTCACCCTATTCCTTCACCCACTCACCTGCCACCCTCCCTATCCCCTTACCCATCCACCTTCAGTCACCGGCTACCCTAACACCTCACCCACTTGCCTTACTCTATTTGTAGCTTTGAGACCTTAAGGTCCGCACACATTCAAGAAGGCAGCTCATCACCACCTTTAAAGAGGCAACTAGGAGCAGGCAATACATGATGGTGTAGCCAGTGATGCCCACCTTTCATAAATAAATTTTAAAAACAAAATTGGAGTCAGGAGAGCAGGGAGGTGTCAGAATTGAATCAGTGGTGGTTGGGAGTTGAGTGAGACCAAATCCAGCTTCATTAACAATGGTTAGTAATACTCAGACAGGTACCTCCAGTACAGAGTATAGACCCTGAGTGCCAGTAACCCAGACATTCCACATTTTATACTTCTGCAGGGCTCCCAGATGGGACTGAATTAACTGCCTCCATCAGGGAATACATATTCCAACTTGTCCACCTCTTGAAACTTGTTAAAGTTATTACACCTGTCCTGGAGCTCAGAAGTTATCGCAATATCTTATACCCTTCTATGCCACTTGAAGGGCAGGGCCTTTGATTAAGACTTCAACTTTGAAACAGCATCTCCAACAGTGCCGCACTTGCTCCGTACTGCCATCCTTGATTATATGCTGAAGTCTCTGGAATGAGATTTGAACCCAGAACCTTTTTACTCCGTGATTACACTTCTGCCACTGAACCAAGGTTCAGATAATATATCATCATATTGGTTCATCAGGATAAGTCACTTCTTTTCTCTGGTTAACACCTAATTTGCATCTGTTTCTCTTGCTTCAGTACCTGATTGGCTGCAGTATTGAAGTATTAGGCAAATCAATCATAATTATGTCAGTACAAAGCGTTGGAAGTGGTGGCTATTACTCATAATGCAATGATCAATCAAATAAAAATAAATGCATAAGATAGCTGTTTTTGTAGTTGAATACCTATTGGTTTTCTTGTCTGGGTTTATCCACTCCAGAGTACTGAGAAACTCACTTCTTGAGGGACCAGCCAGTATGCATTCATCAAGGTGAAACAATTAGACTGTTTAATTAAGTTGTAGTATAAATCATTGATCAGATTGAGTTGTTTTCCTAATGGAGAGATCCTCTGTGTTTTTGATCTCTTTCATTATTTCCCTATTTATATTCCAGATGGTGATCCTGCTCATATGCCACCTAATTGCTTATTTTATTGTAACCATATTTTTATTTTATTTACAGGTGGGTTGATTTAAATAGTCATCACAAGTTGCTTTGCTTACCATTGACATGAGGAAAGAAGTGAAGAAAGGAAAACTTGAACAAGAATGTACTTACTGGGATTACTCATTTTAATAGCGGTTGTACCACTGTAATGATTGTTCCTGATGTTTGTCTGTGACACCTAAAAAATTATGAAGGAAGATTACCCTTGATTGCAGTGGAAATGGAAATTTCTTTTGAAAGCTTTTTCTAGCAGAAATCATAATCTCTGTTCTTTCAGAATGTTTTCACAATTTCTTTCCATGTTCTATAACTTCCCAGTTTTTTGTCCATTCTCCTCTTTCATTACAATTACTAATGTTGCAAAAATCTCTTTTCCATACATTATTTGGTTAAATAGCTTGGTGAGTAATGTAATTTCCACAATGTGAATGTCCTTGTTTTGTCACTCCTGTTTACAGACCTTGCAATTTTTTCAGAGATACCACTGCAGTTTGAATCTGTGCTATTAGTGATAGACAGCATGGTGGCACAGTGGTTAGCCCTGCTGCCTCACAGCACCAGGGACCTGGGTTCAATTCCTAGCTTGGATCACTGTGTGAAGTCTGCACATTCTTCCCATATCTGCGTGAGTTTCTCTGGGTGCTCTGGTTTCCTCCCACAGTCAGAAAGATGTGCTGGTTAAATACATTGACCCAAACAGGTGCTGGAGTGTGGTGACTAAGGAATTTCACAGTAACTTCACTGTAATGTTAATGTAAGCTTTACTTGTGACTAATAAATAAATTTTTAAAAGACTTTCTCCTCTTCTATTCATCAGTTATGTTTGGGCTTCTTTCAGGTTTTCTGACGGATCAAACTTTTTTAAAGAAGTATTTTAATTCACCTTATGAATCATCTTACGAGGAGAACTGAAAATTCTCCTTTTGTACAACAATTCTTGTCAGTTTGTTCAATGGGCCTTATTCAAGAGCGTGCATTACTGCTGTTGGGCATGTTCTTATACAGAACACAAGAGCAGGAGTAGTTTATTTAGTCACTCAAGCCTGCCCTGCCATTCAGTAACATCATGCCTGATCTGGCTGAGGTCTCAACTTCACTTACCTGTTTGTTTCCCATAACCATCAACACCTTTGCTGATCAACAATCTATCTAATTCAACCTTCAATATACTCAATGGCCCAGAATCTAGTGCTTTCTGAGGAAGGGAGTTCCACAGACAACAACCATCTGGGAGAAAAGTATGTCTCCTTATCTCAGTCTTAAATCAGGGACCCATAATTTTTAAACTGTGTTCCCTGGTTCTAGGCACAGTTTAAACATTAACAGTCTCCCATTTAAGACTGAAAGAATTAATTTTTTTTTCTCTGAGCTTTGATTTAACATTTCACTTATTAAAGGGTTGTATTGTTGCAAAAAATCGGTAATCAGGTCCAGTTAAAGTTCAATTCACAATCTTGGGATGTACATCCCAGCTGGAGTACTGTGCGCAGTTTTGGGCGCCGCACCTGCGCAAGGATATTTTGGCCCTGGAGGGAGTGCAGAGGAGGTTTACTAGGCTGATACCGGAGTTGAGGGGATTGAGCTATGAGGAGAGGCTGAATAAACTAGGCTTGTACTCGTTAGAGTTTAGAAGAATGAGGGGAGATCTCATTGAGACGTATAAGATGATGAATGGGATGGATAGGATAGAGGTGGAGAGACTCTTCCCGCTCAAAAAAGACAGTAGGACTAGGGGGCACAGCCTCAAGATAAAGGGGAGGCGGTTTAGAACGGAGTTGAGGAGGAACTTCTTCACTCAAAGGGTGGTGAATCTCTGGAATTCTCTGCCCGTTGAAGTGGTGGAGGCTGCCTCGCTAAATATTTTTAAGAAGCGGGTTGATGGGTTCTTGATAAGAGAGGGGATTAAGGGTTATGGGGAGAGGGCGGGAAAGTGGAACTGAGCCACAACAGATCAGCCATGATCTTATTGAATGGCGGGGCAGGCTCGAAGGGCTGGATGGCCTACTCCTGCTCCTATTTCTTATGTTCTTATGTTCTTATGTTCTTATGTACATCACTTCTTTTGCTATGTATGTGCTTGCTTCCAGTATTCCAAAACATTTGTTGAACGTTCAGAAGACCTGTACTGAACTGGAGTTCTCAAAAGTACATAGGTGATTGACAAAGCTGCACTGGGAAAGTTATTCATACGCTACGGAATGCAACTGAAAGTTAGGAGTAACATTGTACCCAAAGACTGCAGACTTAAGGAGGGAAACTAAAGCAGAGGTAAAAATGAACAAAAGTGGAAAATAGATGCTAGTGTGGATTGAGCAGAGATTTAGGTATATCATGAGAAGATAGGTGGTTGATTTCAAAGGACAAAGAGAACAAAGAAAATTACAGCACCGGAACAGGCCCTTCGGCCCTCCAAGCCTGCACCAACCATGCTGCCCGACTGAACTAAAACCCCCTACCCTTCCACGGATCATATCCCTCTATTCCTATCTTTTTCATGAATTTGTTCAGATGCCCCTTTGAAGTCACTATAGTATCAACTTCCACTACCTCACCCATCAGCAAGTTCCAGGCACCCACTGTCCTCTTGTGTAAAAACCTTGCCCTGTATATCTCTCTTAAACCTTGACCCTCACCTTAAACCTATGCCCCCTAGTAATTGACTCTTCCTGGGAAAAAGCTTCTGTCTATCCACTTTGTCCGTGCCACTCATAATCTTGCAGACTTCTTTCAGGTGGCTCCTCAACCTCTGTCATTCCAGTGAAGACAAACCAAGTTTCTCCAACCTCTCCTCATAGTTAATGCCCTCTATACCAGGAAACATCCTTGTAAATCTTTTCTTTATCCCCTCCAAAGCTTTCACATCCTTCTGGTAGTGTGGCGACCAGAATTGAACACAATATACAAAGTGTTGCCTAACCAAGGTTCTGTAAAGCTGCAACATGACTTGCCAATTTTTAAACTCAGTTATCTGGCTGTTGAAAGTAAGCATGCCATATGTCTTCTTGACTATCTTCTCCACCAGCATTACCACTTTAAGTGACCGATATATGTGTACACCCAGATCCCTCTGCCTATCAATACTCTTAAGGGTTCTGCCATTTTCTGTATACTTCCTATTTTCATTAAACATTCCAAAATACATTACCTCACATTTGTCCGGATTAAACTCCATCTGTCACCTCTCCGCCCAAGTCTCCAACTGATCTATATACCCTGCTGTATCCTCTGACGGTCCTCATCACTATCCACAAATCCACCAACCTTTGTGTCACCTGCAAACTTACTAACCAAATCAGTTGCATTTTCCTCCAAATCATTTATACATATTACTAACAGCAAAGGTCCCAGCAGTGATCCATGAGGAACACCACTTGTCATAGCCCTCCATTCAGGAATGCAACCTTCCACTGCAACCCTCTGTCTTCTATGACCAAACCAGTTCTGTATCTTGCTAGCTCACCTCTGATCCCATGCAACTTCTCCTTCTGTACCAATCTTGTCAAAGGCCTTACTGAAGTCCATGTAGACAACATCCACTGGCCTACTCTCATCAATCATCTCCGTCACTTCTTCGAAAAACTTGATCAAGTTAATGAGACATGACCTCCCCTTCACAAAACCATGTTGCCTCTCACTAATTTCCAAATGAGAGTAAATCTTATCTTGAAGAATCCACTCCAATAATTTCCCTACTACTGATGTAAAGCTCACTGAACTGTAATTACCTGGATTATTCTTGCTATGCTTCTTAAACAAAGGAACAACATTGGCTAGTCTCCAATCCTCTGGGACCTGCCCTGTACAGTAAAATGTCTCACAACACCAGGTTAAAGTCCAACAGGTTTATTTGGTAGCACCTGTTGGACTTTAACCTGGTGTTGTGAGACTTCTTATTGTGCTTACCCCAGTCCAATGCTGGCATATCCATATCATACTTGCCCTGTAGCCAGTAAATATACAAAGATTTTTCTCAGGGCCCCATCAATTTCCTTCCTTGCATCTCTCAGTATTCTGGAGTGTATCCCCATCAGGCCTTGGGGAGTCATCTACCTTAATGTTTCTCAAGAACCCCAATACCGCCTCCTTTTCAACCTCAACATGACTCAAACTATCTACACATCCTTTCCGAGACTCACCATCCACCAAATCCTTCTCTTTGATGAATACTCATTCAAATTTCAATTTCCCATATAGTTTTAAAAAATGGTGTATAATATTTGGATGACAAGTAGCAAGTTTTTTTGGTTAGTTTATTTTTCCTATAAATATTTTTCATGTAAATTGATTTTTGTCTATCGACAAATGAGGCCTTTACTCTCTGGCATGTTTGTATTATTAACCAAAGCCTAAATAACCTGATTGCCATAAATTGCTCACCAAGGAATTGTAGAATGCTCTTTATTCAGTGGCCGAATGTATTAACCATCATTTTGTCGAGCTCTTTAAAGATCACAACTTACATTTATATAGCATCTTCAATGTTGAGGATCTCCTACAGTCTTTCACAGAAAAGAAACAGATAAAAGGAAAGTTGGGAAAACACTCAAAGGTTGGAGGCCTTTGAAGGTGAGGAGAGAAGGAGTGACGCAGAGCAATTAAGAATGAAACATGGAGTGCAGCCTTAAATAAGTTAATTTTGGCTGAAGACTGCAGCAGCAGACTGGGAACCAGCAGGTAAGTAAGGAACAGTTTTCACTCAATTTAACTGTGACTTTAGTTCATTGCATGTTTCATGAATTGGTTTCTGCCACTTTTCAAGAATGTAGTCTAAAATAGCAGCAGCACCTGGCACGCAGGCAGAGAAGATGACTCCACATGTCCACTGTCTCTGAGCAGCAAGCTCCTGTTCAGAAAATTAACATCAGGAAACACACAGTCTGCTGGGTTTCTGCAGCAGGAAACCTGCTTGAAATGTCAGCCACGTCACCTGGAAGGAAATGGGATTCGCAATGAGTGCCAAGACTCTTACTCCCAGGATTACAGACCAACATGATGCAGAAAAGTTCAATGACCTCACTGAAGCAGTAAAGGTAGTTTATCAGCCACTCAGTCTTTTCTCCCTTTGATGTTCTGGCCTTAACACATTTTCTACTCTCTAAAGGTATAGAGCACACCATCTGATCCAAACTTGTTTCGGTTTGGTTGGAAGAGTTAGGCTAAAGTCTGCAGTTTAATTTGTACTAGAAATGAAGACACATTTCGTACTATCTTTTCCAGAAGTTTAACACCTAAAAGATTTCGCTTTTGAGATGGGAGAACTGGAGAATTGTCTGAGATCTGATCCCAAATTATCAATGTCATCTGTACCAATTTTGCCTTGTTTCGATGGTTGAAAACTATCTGCGCACTATAAATACTCCCTTAATTAAATCTCAAGTGATCCCTACGCGCCACAATTTTCTCATTTCCATTGAAGGAATGCCATATTTCTAACTTTTAAAATGTAACTTTAATCAGTATGGAATCTTTAGAATTGAGATTTATTTTCTTTTTAAAATGGACAATGTGCTACAAATATGATCTCCGAATGCAATCTGACCTGCTCTGTATACTCAGGAACTGACTCACTGCCTGATAAGGAAACAAAGTTACATTCCTGATTCAAGGTGTTCTTCACACATATCCTTAAGACAATCAGAAGACATTCTATAGTAAGAAGTCTTACTGCACCAGGTTAAAGTCCAACAGGTTTATTTGGTAGCATGAGTTTTCGGAGAGCTGCCCCTTCATCAGCTCATGCTACCAAATAAATGTGTTGGACTTCAACCTAGTGTAGTGAGACTTCTTATTCTGCCTACCCCAGTCCAACACCGGCATCTCCACATCAGAAAACATTTCTGAATTGAATGGATCCTTTGAAAGAAAGCAAGTATTTGTCTTAATGCATCAAGATGGATGTCTCAAATCAATGAAACCGTAGTCTAGGAACAATAAAGGAGGGTGCCACTCATCAACCTGAGAATACCACCGTATTTGGTAAAGAAAGCACAATTGTGAGGAGTCATATGGTGGGACAGCCATGGCTGTCCCTTTTAATCTTTCAATTCTATCTGCAAATGGGGAGACACAGGACAAAACTAATAACCTCCAAGCCTGAGAAAGGTCTGAAAGCTACAATGTCGTAAGCTCTCCAAACCTGCTCCAGTTAGGTATCCACCAAAATCCCAAACTGGCTTCTTGATAACGAGACTACAAGAAACTGACTTTGCGACCTTTAGAAGCTCCTGAAAATAATTTTGGCATCTGACTTTGACCATTGAATCCACATAAACTGCATTTCAAGAGTGAAGAAGACCCTCTGTTCGTGGCTGTAAGGTACCATCCTGAAACAAGACAGCCATGTGAATTCCAAACTATTGTCTTGCTTATAATTTGTAAAAGCGCATTATTCACTCCTACTGTACTTTCCTTGACTGTTGCATATGTACAATTGTGTGAGTGGCTGCCATAGTATTGAGTGAGTGCTTTAATAATGGACCATCATTCTTTATTTAAATGTATGAATTATTTGCTGTTGGTTATTCAAACTGTCCCTACAATCAAGTGTGAAATATGTACGCAATATTCCCCTCACAAAACTTATTGACTCTGGACAAGTGAGAAGAGGACAGATATTTCAACAGTTCTCTTTCACCCCTGTCCATAACATTTTAAATAACAACTAAAATATTAACAAGCTGGATGATTAAGTTTATAATGTTATGACCAAGTGAGGAGGGGTGAAACGATTCCCCTGTTCTTCCACAGACATTTTCAAAAATTCAGAGAGGATGTGTCAATTCTGCAAGTGAGCCTTTATTGATGTATTAAGGTGGTAGAGAATTATACAGATAGATTTTTTTAGGTTAAACAAGAACAAGGTAAGTTTATTGAAACTGTTCCTGAGCTAAACAATTAAGACAATCATGACAAAGGTTACAGGGAAAAGGTGGGAGAATGGGGCTGAGAAACATAATAGCCATGAGAAACATAATGGGCTGAATGGCCTGATTCCACTCCTAAATCTTACGGTCTTGTGATCTGATGGACACCATTAATGCAATCACACACATTTGCCTGAGCCTAAGTAGTTTTAAGGCCAATGAAATATTTTTGAACTGCAGTAGCTCTAGTTCAATTTTTTTCTTTTGATTTCTAGATTTGGCACCTTATAAATCTCCATATTGCCACTTTATTCTGTGTCCTATATGTTCACAAATTCAAGGTGAGGGACAGGAGGTTTAGAGAGGATGTGAGGAAAAGGTTTTTTACACAGAGGATGGTGACGGCCTGGCATGCGCTGCCAGGGAGGGTGGTCGAGGCAGGTTGCCCCATATCCTTTAAAAAGCACCTGGATGAGCACTTGGCACATCATAACATTCAAGGCTTTGAGCAAGTGCTGGTAAATGGGATTAGATAGAAAGTCCACAAGAACATAAAACCACAAGACATAGGAGCAGAATTAGGCCACTCGGCCCATCGAGTCTGCTCTGCCATTCAATCCTGGCTGATATTTTTCTCATCCCCATTCTCCTGCCTTTTCCCCATAATCTCTGATTCCGTTATTAATCAAAAACCTATCTATCTCTGTCTTAAAGACACTCAATGACCTGGCCTCCACAGCCTTCTGCGGCAAAGCGTTCCACAGATTCACTACTCGCTGGCTGAAAAAATTCCTCCTCATCTTTGTTTTAAAGGATCGCCCCTTTAGCCTGAGGTTTTAGCCTCTGGTTTTAGTTTTATCTACTTGTACAAACACCCTCTTCATGTCCATTTTATCCAGGCCTCGCAGTATCCTATAAGGTTCAATAAGATTCCCCCTCATCCTTCTAAACTCCAATGAGTACAGACCCAGAGTCCTCAGCCATTCCTCATATGACAAGCTCTTCATTCCAGGGATCATTCTTGTGAATATTCTCTGCACTCTTTCCAAGGCCAGCACATCCTTCGTTAGATAGGGGCCCAAAACTGTTCACAATATTCCACATGGGATCTGAGCAGAGCCTCAGAAGTACATCATTGCTCTTGTATTCTAGCCCTCTCAACATGAATGCTAACGTTGCATTTACCTTCCTAACAACTGACAGAGCCTGCATGTTAACCTTAAGAGAATCTTGAACAAGCGCTCCCAAGTCCCTTTGTGTTTCTGATTTTCTAAGCATTTCCCCATTTAGAAAATAGTTCAGGTGTTATCAACGTGTCTGTACAGACTTGATGGGTCGTAGGCTCAGACAACTGTGTGTGACATTCTGTATGATTCTGTGTAATAAAGCATATCTTCTCATTACAACATACTAATATGGATGTATGCAACTTAACTCAGTTGCTGATTCCAGCTCTCTTGAAGTCTTAGATTTTAAAATATTGTACGTTTTCCATGAGAATCTACTGTCTACAATTTTTTCAAAGGAAAATGTAGGACAAGGTATAAACTGCCAAAAAATATTCCTCACTCAGTTCTTTTTTCTTAATAAAATTTTAAAAAGTCAGGTTTACCTCTAGATTTTGCCTTATGTTAAAAACTACATGTTATATCCAAGAATCATCCAAGCAAGCAGCATATGTTAAATATTGCACTTAGATGGGATTTCAAGCATATCCTTTCTTTAATATGCTAACAAATCTCCTGTGGACTTAAAACATATGAACGTAGAATTGCTGGCCAGCTGCAATACTGAACTGCAATACAATTATAGCAATTTGGATCACGAGTTGGATTGACTGACTATTCACCTCTTATAAGCTACTGTGTCAATTTGAACTTTAGAGAGGCATTGGCTTCTACTTGTCTCGTTGCTTCCAGGGAAAGCCCTACAGGTAGGGGTTGTATTGTGTTCAATTGTTCAGCATTTGAATATGTGTATGGCTATTGAGTGTCTTTTTTAAATGTTATTTATTTGTGTCAAAGATAGACTTACATTAACAATGAAGTTACGATAAAAATCCCCTCATCACCACACTCCGGTACCCATTCAGGTACACTGAGGAGAATTTAACATAGCCAATGTACCTAACCAGCACATCTTTCGGATTGTGGGAGGAAACAGGAGTATCCAGAGGAAACACACACAGACATGGGGAGAACATAAACAGTGACCCAAGCCAATGATCGAACCCAAGTCCCATGGTGCTGTGAGGCAGCAATGCTAACCATTGTTCCAATGTGCCATCTGTTGTTAATCAAGCTTGTAGGTGTGCTTACAGAGAAACAAACTGAAAGGAAGCTTTTGAATGCAGAGATTTTTCAAGAAGCTTTTGTAATAAAGTGCTATTCACACATATAACCTAGTGTGTGTCCTTTCTGCTTATCTCCGAGATACTGAACACAATAATTCCCAGATTTCCACGGAATTCGGCCATGTTGGTCCTGGGTGGACAGCAAGCAGAGGTAAGTCTCATTGTATGCCCTGAAGTCCCTCATCAACTTCCAGCTCCTCCTGGTCACACCTGTTACACCTGAATTTTCAAATGATCCTACACACCAGAAGATCAGGTTGAGGTCTCACCCAGTTACACATTTGCCCCTCAATAGGATCCGCAGAAGCTCTAAATAATAGACAGTAAAATAGGAATATTGGGTGAAATTATCTACTCATGCCACCCGCGGAAATCATGGCAGGCAGGGGAGCAAGATTTGGTGAGAGGCCAAAAATCAGGTTCTCAACATCAGAAAATTAATTTGCAACCTTGTTCTCCTGACTTTCATGCCAGTTTAAAGGCAAGCTGAGTGTCCAGCGGATCTATGTGGGGAACCCCATCTGAATCTCACGAATGCTCAATTAAAGGCCAACACACCAGGATCTGGTCCTCCCTCCAAATCTAGCGCCTCGTTGGGGGGATTTAGAATGTTCTGTTTTACAACTGTACATAAATGCCATGTTCCCAGTGAGGGAGATTCCTGGGAGCTACCATGCACTGGATGCTGTCTTACCCATTCTTGCAGACTGCCCTCGGATACTGGAAGTGTAGGTGGAAGTCTTGAGAGCGGAAAGGAAGGCTGGAAGAGAGTGAGAAAGTTAGAGTGCCCAGGGAAGTGGGGCAGGGGGGTGGGTAGAGCATTTAGAGAAAGAGGCCTGCGGAGTTGATGGTGGCCTTCAGCTGGCAGAACTCAGAAAACCCATGATGAGAGGGAATAGCGACACTCAGAAGGAAGAGAGGGATGCGGTCGGATGGTCTGGCATGTATAGGCGTCATCAGGTATGTTATCAGGGAGGACAAGAAAAATGAAACAGGTAACAGGCGTGGGCAGGGTCAGGGTAGGCATGAGCTTGATGATAGGTGTGTGTAACAAAGAAAAGCAAGGCCTGTGGACTTGGGTAGTGATCAGATGCAGGGTAACAAGGGGAGGTCAAGAGTGACAAGAGGGAGAGTAAAGTTCATATTGGGTGGGAGGGAGGTTGGTGCAGGATAAGAGCAGGATAAAGGGTGGTGGCATGATCTTTGAAGGACAGGCACACCACCTCTGCAGCAACAGCAACGCCCTCAATGTCAAACTGTGATACATCAAAATGGGAGGAGAGTTTTCCGGGTGGGTGTAGCTCAAGATAAACAGAGCCAGCTGGCTGATGACGGCATCCAACCTGCGACTCCAAACTTCCATCCTGCCGAGTGAAAAGTTGTGGCCAACAGGTGAGCATGCGGCTGGTCTTCTGTGCTGCCGTGGTGATAGTGTCTCTCCAGAGTTTCAAGGATGATGGAGGCAAGTGGAAAAACGTCCACATCAGACACTTTGAGATCATGTGGGAATCAACGTGTCTGAAGATCTGGATGGGAGATCTTTGATCCTGGAAAATAGCATCTTGACAAGAATCACTACTGGTCTCCATTCATGGACACCAGGCACAATGGTCATGCCAAGGGGCTCAGAGGCCATTGAAACCCCTAGGTGGTCAGGCACATAGCTGGGCAATGCCCATTGGACAGTGCCCATCTAACAGTGCCTGTCTGGCACATTGGCAATGCCTGCCAGGCACCTTGGCAGTGCCCACTGAGTTGTGTGGGGGTGAGGGGGGTTTTACATGGGGGAGTGGGGGGTTCATGTGGAGGTGGAGCGTGAAGAGAGACATGATAGGGGTCATGAGGGGGACCCTTTGATGTGCCTCCAATGCCCCGATGCTGGTGTTTCTCCACCCCACCATTTTGGGGAGGGGTAGGGAAACATACTGCTGATGAAAAGGGCGTGCCAATGTCCATGGAAGAGGGAGGAAGGGGGTCTTCGAGTACACTGGGAAGTTGGGATACCTTTCCAAAAAGATACCTGAGTGCTTTGCAGCCAGGGTCTCCACTGTATTTCGCCCATCTGCCCCCTCAGAATCAGCGCACAACTCACTGTTCTCTAAAAAAGTGACTACGTTTGGGATGCTTGCGGTCCACATCTCACTGAACTGTGGATCACACCAGTTTTCTTGTCATTATGAAACTTGGAAAAATCGGTACGAATGCTTCGTCTGCTGATCATGTGAAACCTCCATGTGAACTCAAGCTCTTAGGTGTAAGAGAGTATGAATTTGCAGTGGATGCAAGTTTGAGTTACCCTGGTAGAATGGATGAGATCTTTCATCTGTTTTGTACACTGCAGAGAGGGCCTCCTTTGGGTCCCACTGTTGCTGAGCATCCTGATGAGCTTCTCCCAGGCCCGATCAGACGTGAGGACCTCCTGTTCCCATCACTCAGAAAGAGGAACTCCCGCTTTTCCTTGGCTGTTTGGAGGAGACTCTCCAGGGAGGCATCGCTGAACCATGGAAAAGTGTGAGGTAATTCACTTTGGCAGGAATAACAGATGTGTAGAGTATAGGGCTAACGGGAGGACTCTGAATAGTGTTGATGAACAGAGGGATCTAGGTGTACGTGTACATAGATCCCTGAAAGTTGGGAATCAAGTAGATAAGGTTGTTAGGAAGGCATACGGTGTCTTGGCGTTTATTGGTAGGGGGATTGAATTTAGGAGCCGCAGCGTCATGTTGCAACTGTACAAAACTCTGGTGTGTCCGCACTTGGAGTATTGTGTGCAGTTCTGGTCCCCACATTCTAGGAAGGATGTGGAGGCATTGGAGAGGGTGCAGAGGAGGTTTACCAGGATGTTGCCTGGTATGGAGGGGAGGTCCTATGAGGAGAGACTGAGGGATTTGAGGTGTTTTCGTTAGAAAGAAGGCGGCTAAGAGGGGACATTATTGAAACATATAAAATGATTAGAGGTTTAGATAGGGTGGACAGTGATAGCCTTTTTCCTCGGATGGAGGAAGCTAGCACGAGGGGGCATAGCTTTAAATTAAGGGGTGGTAGTTATAGGACAGATGTCAGAGGTAGGTTCTTTACCCAGAGGGTGGTGAGGGATTGGAATGCCCTGCCTGCTGCAGTTGTAAATGCGCCTAGTTTGGGGGCGTTTAAAAGATCCGTGGATAGGTTTATGGATGGAAAGGGATTGGTTTAGGTTAGAGGGTCATTGCTTTTTAATTGGTCGGCGCAACATCGTGGGCCGAAGGGCCTGTTCTGCGCTGTAATGTTCTATGTTCTATGGGACCAGAGGTTGATGCCTTCTTCTCAACATTTTCTTTCACAGATTCCAGAGGTCCCAGCCTGTAGCAAGTGTCTGGGTGTTGTTTGAACATGGCGCCCAGACTTTGGAACCTATGAGATGACAGTGTTTGGGACACATCCTGATCATCCTGACAAGAGATAGGACATGCACTTCACGGCTGCATTATGGACAGCAGAAACGGGTTTGGAAGATGCTATCTAAGAAGCCTTACTGAGTGGCTACAGTGCATTGAATAGATGGCACGCACTGCTGTGTGCTGCTACTGTGCATTACTGGTTGAGGTGCTGGATAGTGTGCCAATCAAACAGGTTGCTTTCTCCTGAATAATGTTGAGTTTCTTGAGCGTAGTTGCAGCTGCACTCATCCAGGCATTGTTTTATAAGTTAAAATAGCTTAATAGCTAATGTTAATGATTTGTTTGAGACATTTGGAATAATTTATATGATTTTTACATGATGAGTATGATTTTGACATTTGGAACCTCAATCTGGGATGGAGCATTTGAGCTATAAGGAGAGACTGGACAGGTTTGGATCATTTCTTTGGAGCAGAGAAGACTGAGGGAGAACATAATTGAGGTGCATAAAATATGGATGGGCATGGATGGAGTGAATAGGAAACAATTAGCTTCGGGGTCAATTAAGAGGTATAATTTTAGGGTGAGGGACAGTAAATTCAGAGGGAATTTGAGAAAAAAGATTTTCATTCAGCATGTGTTGACAATCTGGAATGCGCTACCTAAGAACCTTGAAAAAGTATTTGGATGAATACGAGGGATAACATAACCTTCAGGGACATGGGAGACGTGCTGGAAAATGGGATTCGTACAACTTTAAGGGTATGTATTGTCAGTGCAAATTTGATGGGCTGAAGAGTCTTTCCCAAACCTTATGTCTCTCTATTTATATATTACATTTGCTTATCAGAAGTGTACTTTCAGTGAGCTTTGCAGGATTTTTTTGTCTAATAATTTTACTGGATGGAAAATATTTAATTTGGAATGCACCTTGAAAGAAAATCAATCATTGGTGGTGCTCTAACTGTTTATTATTATTTAAGGTTGGGAATATGAAAGAATCTCATCAGTTTGAGCAGGTCTAATTTTCATTGAAGAATTCATATTTCCTCATTGTGCTAACTGGGTTTAAAATGGGAAATGCCTGTTTTTAACCTGTTGACTGGATAAGAAATGCAATCACAAATTAGCCTCGTTGACTTAAATGGATGTTAAAAACCCTATTCGGCGTTAAGTAGAGCTGAACTAAATTATTGTGATATATTTGCACTATGTGCCTCTGATGATTAGAGTTCTAGTAGTTAACAGTGTTTTGGGTATTATTTAATATTTATTGTTATGCTAGTGTACAGAATGTGTGAAAGTGATCTTAGTCTATGTCTGGCTTCTGGCAAGAGGGAATTAGTTAATCTACTTGGAAGCATGTTGTATTCCCAATACTTATAATTTGGCTTGTGTATTTTTAATGTACTTTGGATTGATTAATGTAAGTCAGAACAAACAAGCCACACTTGCTGTATCTAATAAACCTGAAAGATGCAAGGTTTGATTCCAACCATATATTCTGGTGTGGTGTTGAAGAAAGAATATAGAGATCTTGTTTGTTATGATTGGACCAACATTCATTGCAGGTTTTGTGGAATTTTGACTCCGTTAAACTATTCAATTGTTCTGTCTGTCATCAATCATTGATGATTGATAGCTTTTGCAAACTGTCTAATGATTAGACTGGTTAAAGATCAACTGACCTAATCACTAGGTAGGTTATGAAAGCTACCAATCAGCATAATTAACTTAGCAGATCAACAGTTACTTGAGGCAAGTGGGGTTTGTTTTGCTCTATTTGTGCTAGGAATTGGCTCCACTCCCAGAGCCAAAAGGTTGCAGTTAACTGATTTGATCTGATTTGTGTCCCCCAGGGATCAGTCCTGGGCCAACCATCATGTCTTTATTAATGATTTGAACAGTGGCAGTGTTTGAATTCTAACAGTAAAATCAGTGAAACAATGAATACAGTAAGGCTATCCAATCACATACAAAGAGGTTTGGGACATCATAGCAGTGGCATTTAAATTTGTTGAATGTAGTGCTATTCATGATGCATCTATCATTTATACAAAACAATACTGAAAGAGGTTGAGAGAAATAAGAACATAAGAACATAAGAAATAGGAGCAGGAGTAGGCCATCTGGCCCTTCGAGCCTGCCCCGCCATTCAATAAGATCATGGCTGATCTGTCGTGGCTCAGTTCCACTTTCCCGCCCTCTCCCCATAACCCTTAATCCCCTCTCTTATCAAAAACCCATCAACCCGCTTCTTAAAAATATTTAGCGAGGCAGCCTCCACCACTTCAACGGGCAGAGAATTCCAGAGATTCACCACCCTTTGAGTGAAGAAGTTCCTCCTCAACTCCGTTCTGAACCGCCCCCCCTTTATCTTGAGGCTGTGCCCCCTAGTCCTACTATCTTTTTTGAGCGGGAAGAGTCTTTCCACCTCTATCCTATCCATCCCATTCATCATCTTATACGTCTCAATGAGATCTCCCCTCATTCTTCTAAACTCTAACGAGTACAAGCCTAGTTTATTCAGCCTCTCCTCATAGCTCAACCCCCTCAACTCCGGTATCAGCCTAGTAAACCTCCTCTGCACTCCCTCCAGGGCCAAAATATCCTTGCGCAGGTGCGGCGCCCAAAACTGCACACAGTACTCCAGCTGCGGCCTCACCAATGCCCTATACAGCTGCAGCAAGACCTCCCTACTTTTATATTCAATCCCCCTCGCTATGAAGGCCAGCATCCCATTCGCCTTCCTGACCACCTGCTGCACCTGCAGGCTGGGTTTTTGCGACTCATGCACAAGGACATGCACATGCACAAGAAATAACATCTAGTTGCTTCTCAGGTTTTGATTTTCTAATTGCAAACAAATATTAAAGAACAGGATTTTCAGATAGTGAGTTTTCGCAGCCAACCATCCAAAGAGTCATCGAAAAATATATCCGCTCCTGTACTCCAAAGAAGCATTAGTTGACTGGAGGTGGTACTTCTGCCCTTCACACAGGGCATTAGTGGAGAGTCTGGGTTGGGGGGAGTCAGGGAGGAGTAGAGGGCAATCCTTGTGGGGTACACCCAATGTTGAAAAGAGGTGGTTGAAGGAGTTGCTCCCCCCACCCGTCAGCCATTTGAGGCTTGAGCAGGATAACTTTCTGGGTTTCCTGCAGCTGAACTCTGACCAATCTCAAAATTGAGTCCAGATGGGAAAGTGATCATTAATTGGCCACTTATGTAACTCAACTGGGGCAAAGGTGTGCATGTCAACCTAGGCTTCTCTTGTCTCAATCAGAAAGTTTTGGAGTGGGCAGGGCAGTGGTAGGATGGTCATCCAAAGAATTTTACAGACCCCTCCTGGAGTGCAAACCTGCCAGCCAGGAAACATAAAATTATTCTGTGAATCTATAGAGCAACGGGTGCAGAACAGTTTTGAGCTGAGACCTTCTCTTTTTGTATTCAGTAAGCTGAAGGCTTCTGAACTGGAGTCATGCTTTCATTAAAAATGTGAAAACCTAACGAGTTCTTAGAGAGTAATGGTTATTTCAGCACCAAGTTTACTTTGGCACAACTACTACAGTTAGTAATTAAATCAATGTGTGGCTGATGGTCTTTTAGACAAGTCTATGCACAAAGTAGAATAAAGTAGAATTGAAGTGCGCTCAGTAGTGAAACGCAGGGTGGTCATGAAAAAGTGCTAATGTCAGAATTTGGTATAAGTGGGACTTTGGTGCAAGTGGGGGGTGGGGGGGGAGCATGGGTGGAAAGATGTGCTGCTTTTTCTATTTTTTCTTCAAATGTTGATCATGTTTTTCCTTTGTCTCTAGCTAGGAAATTACAACTTGCTTTTTCTGTGATTTAATAAATTAGTAACTTAACTTGATTAATTAATGAAACTAAAATAACCAATTAAAAAATGTCAAATAAAGAAGTTTGATGGGACTGGCAGAGCGGTTGGTGTCTGCCACTTTACCGTGACTACGTTTGTGGCCAGGTGTCCCTGGAGATGGAGCATGCGATGTCCGAAGGCATCTTTGAAGCCTTCCATGCTCGTTGGGCACTGCAGGGACTGAGGTATATTGTTGACACCTTTAACCACATTTTGGTTTGATATTTTAAATTTCCTTTCTGCTTTGGTTTCGTTTTGGGTTGTTCCCTTCTTTTGGGAGGCGGCTTCTTTTAATTTGTCCCTCAGTTTCTTTGATTTAGTTTATTTGATTTGCCAAAAAGAATGACAGAGCCTTGTGATCCAGACATATCTATAGTAAGTGCCTGCAGCTTGAGCAACTTCAGCTCTGAGTTGCTGAGTGCAGTTTAGGCTGCAGGATATTGTGGCGGGGGAGAATTGCCAAGGCACTTTCTTCTAGAAGAAAGTCATACACTTTAAGTTAAGTAGGACTTCAGAATTGGTCAATTGTCAGGGATGGGGGCAGTTTGTTTTAGTCAGGCAGGTCTGGGGGTCCAGTAATGGAAGTTTTGGCCCTCGACTTTGACCAACACGTATGAGGTCCTTCCTACCCATGTGAGTGAGAAGAAGGACTGAAAGGTGAATGGGTAAATTGACCACAGCACCTTGGTAGGAGACCATTCAAGTGGTGGGAGTAAAAAGGAATGTGGTAGTGATAGGTAAAAGTACAATCATGGGAATGGACACAGGTCTTTGCAAACTGGGAAGTTTGAAAGTTTCATTGTGAGTGTTAAGTCCTAGCAGTTATCTCCAGTTACAAACTGCTGTTAGGTTGCCAAATTTAAAAATAAAGTACAGGTGTGCGGCATTAGTGCACAAACAGTAAATCATCAATTTTTAAGTTCCAACCTGACTAAACTGAGCCAACTAGCAATTTTGGGACATGTTTTGCACAATAAGCCACATTTGAAGTCAGTTTAATGCCTCCCCTCTGTAAAGAAGTGGTTACTCACTAAGTTGTTACACATGTTCTGGTTCATGTGAAAGTGATGTGATTTATGGATATTTTGCTGTTCATTATAATGCAATCACAGAGGTGTTTCAGGACTTTTACAAACTGCATCTTTTAAAATACTTAAAAAGACATTCCCAACGATGGCAAATAAAAATTGTTCTTTCTCCCCAACTATTATGTTGAAATACTTCAATTTTAAAACATTGCCAACCCAGCAGCTCAGCATATTTACCAGAAAACTTATTAAATGAAAGGGTTGAGAAGGGCCACCTCAAAGTGTAAAGTTCATAGTTTTTCGATGTATATATTTTGATATGGTAATCTGCCAGCGCAAAGAAATGTGCTTTAATTCGGTTATCTGCAATGAAAATGGTAAATACTGTGTATTTTTATGTAGTAAAACAGAGTTAAACTCCACATTGCCCACATGGTGGGGAAAATTGTCACCACTATTTGAAATAAGAGGCACAGCGGAGTAGGAGGTCTTGCTGGCAAGATTCTTGAATTGCTAAGAGGAAATGTTCTCAGCAGATTAGCGAGAGATAATCAGCAGCCAGCTATATCTAGATGATCTGCATAGTACAACATAAAGACGCAGGCTGACATATTTCATTTCCATATTCACCAGCCACTCTGACCTCTGCGTATTGAAGCAAATGGGCAGAAAATGGAAGGCAAGCATATCCATGGATAAGATGGCTGTAATGTCACTGCACAGCTGGTGGACAGGCTATTCTTCTTACCCTGCTGACTCAACATTATGAGGAAGGGTTCAAGATGTCGGCTCCTAAACCATTTCCTTTCATGTTTCCACAGCTCAGTTAAAGATAACCTGATCCATGTTCTGTGCAGGATCGTAGAATTCTGGTACCTCCCAGCATTCTCTCTTATTTGCTTTTTTATGGCATAAAACACAACGATGGCTTTACAAGCAATGCAGAAATCTCTCGGTTATAGAAACAGAGAAAAGTTAATTTAAAAAATTGTATGTTGGGGTAGGTGATACAAGTAATCGCTTGTACCTGGCGATTTATTGCTTTAATATATGCTTGGTGGGTGCATGCCTGACCCAGAATCATATACAATTGCTCCAGAAGATGTTAGGGCATGTGTTCCAACATCGTCATGCCCTCATGCAATATTTCCATTTGTGGGCGCAAGTCAGAAAATCGCCCACCAACAATCATGAAGCCAACTTAAATTAAATAAGCAACAAAAGATTGGGACTTTACAGTATCCATCTGTCTTTGTGGTTGGTGGGCAGCCTTGAAGTTTTAGCTACTGCCCCCCTGGATATTCCTGTTTCTCAGTGCCTTCTCTTTTCACCCCCACTCTGAGAGCGCTCAGCCTTTCACAGAGTGTGCTTCACACTAGATGGCCGTCAATGCACCAACCAGCCTAGTATCATGTTAACAACATGATCTCAGATGGGAACGGCCTTCACACCTGCTTCCACCTGTGTCGACCTCATGCGTGCACCAAACATAAAATTCAGGCTAAGTGCATGATATTGGATTGGCCATGACAGCACTTGGTATTTAGCTGTGTTGCAAGTCAATCAATTTGAGTATCTGGCTCTGTATATAACAGGCAGCTGGTCAGATATCATCTGTTTCGTGCAACTGCCTGAGATTCATTTCTATACCACTGTTTTTTGCTAATATAAGTAACTTGAATGCTAAGGCTAATTGGAAGTTCGCTGAATTCGCAGAAAACATGTCCAATAGAGTTGAGACAAAGAACTCATGAAGGTTTTGCGTCTTAGTAGCAAAGGTATTATCAAAACAAAACAGGAACAATATGGGTGGGATTTTTCTTCCTATCCGTGGGACACGGCACACCACTCACTGGTGGTGGGATCTCATGATCCCACCATTTCAATGGGGTTTCCTGTTGAATGTGCCCCTCGCAGCTGGAAATTCTGCAGCAGACGTGCACCAGCAGAGGGATTGTAAGGTCCTGCCAGTGTGAATAGCAGCAATATTTCGGTGAAAATCCATTAACCAACATTACCAAAACAGATTAGTTATTCACTTCCCACTTTATGAGACATTGCTCAGGACAAGTTGTTTTCCAAGCCTGTGCGCACAGGAATAATTAGCCTTCATAAGTAATGTGATGTGCTTTGAAATATCCTAATGGATTGAAATCAATACATGTCTTTTTATTCTGGCTGGCAATAGACATTGGTTTAAAATTCAATCCAATCTTTTTTTCTGGACTAGATATGGTCAAAGATTTAGCCTTCAGTCATTCTCAACTCAGAGTTATGAAGAGTTATCCACTGGGATTTAAACAAGGCTGGATTAATTGGCCATCTCTGGCTTCCCTCAAGGCATTTCAAGTCAGCCATATGGCATGGGGCTGGACTCATATGTCAATCAGACCAGGTAGGCTGGAACATACAATCCTGGAGCAGCATCAGTTGTTCTTTACATTCATCCAGCAGCAGAAGCAGTCATGTTGGTTTTACCTAGTGCCACTTGACAAATAAACACATGCATTAAGTTCAATTTTGTAGCTCACATTGGTGAATTTTGAATTACAATTTCTGGCTTGTTGCTCAGGTTCCTGTAATATGAAGCAGCATACAGACCCAGGTTTAACAGCAGGAGCCAAAGCCTGCAATCTAATGTTAAAGGTCAGTTTCGAAGGCCGTTCAGTTAGGGGTGAGGAAAATGTAGCACTTGAATGTTTAAAGATGTCATCTGGTGATTTTTCAATGTTGGTTGTGATGTTAGTGAGAGGATCTGGGCAGAATCCAACTGAATTCCCTGCAGGGATACTGTAAAATTTCCCCCAATTCCCTGCATGAGCCTCGTTTCACACACCTTTCTGCACACACACACACACACACACACACACACACACACACACACACACACACACACACACACACACACACACACACACACACACACACACAACCATGAAATCACGTGAAGGATTCCAAAGAACGAGCTTGTAAATAAATAAGTAGAAACATGGGAGTAAAAATTTTACCTCAAATTAGTTAATCACTTAATTACACAACCAGTTTGATTGAATTGCTTTTGATTTAGTAAACAAGTTACATTTTAAAAGAATCTTATCAATATGCTACTAATGTTCTTGTGTTATTCATTAATTAAGTGATAATTAATTAATAATAAATATGGAATACATTATCATTGAAAGACTGTTTTAAAAGTCTTGATAATCTTATTGGATGTGATTGACATTGTCATAGTTTTTACTTTCTTCACAGCAAGGAAGGTCTCAAGAGGTTCAGAACTTGAACAGTTCTTTATACCCCTTGTAGCAGGAGCATTTGCCTGTGATGTGAAAATCCTATTTGCAATATACGGTTTGATAAATCTTTCTTGTTCACGTATTCCTATAAAGTGACTTTATTTTAAAAAAAGTACTTTTTCAGTTATTTTTATAAATCCACGTTAAACTGGTAAAGCAGCATTTGTATACTGTACCCTTCATAGGTCGAGTACCTTCTTAATTGTTTTATTCATTTGAAATGAATCCATTTTATTTGAGTAATTATTTGTTGGGAGACTAGCCAGTATGAATAGAGGAAACAAAATTTGATGGGTGCGTGGTTTTTATTCTGCTGGTATGGTGAAAAAGGCAGAGTTAATTCAGGTGAAAACCCTGAAATTTTTGTCACCCGTCTTCTGTTGTCCAAGTATTAAAAAATGAAGGCTGATTTTGTGCAATTTAACTCCTAATGGATGAGGCTGAATAACAGAAGGGTGCATTTGTAAAATCAGCCCTGGTGAGTGTATCTGCAGATTTACGTGTCCAATTGCATTTTCAATGTAATGACATGTCAGGTCTATTTTCAGGGCTATTTCGTAGTTGTCAGTATTTGTGTGCTGTATTAGCTTTGATAAAACCATTGATCTGTTTTACAGGTTGGTTGGTATGATTATTGAGGATCCTCCTGCATGCATACCTGTTTATATATTCTCTTGGAGTTAAAGAGAAGAAATTCATTTTGTGCTGTTGTGCAAAATAGGCCAGCCGCCTTATGCCTTTCCCAACTTTTAACTTAATGGAGAGTAAACTTGGACAAGGGGTAAAACCAACGCCCATCTTGGAGCCACCTCATTCCCTCAGGTTACATTAGGTTAAAATTGGGGCTATAAACTAAAAAAAAATTCAGCAGATGCACTAATCTTAAACTGCTGGGAGATCCAGGGAACTAAAACAACTCTTTCACTGGGTTAACCAGTTTCATGCAATATGAATGAGAAATGTATTGTTTGATAGCAATGTTAATATTTCAACAATAAAACTATTCAAATATTATAACACAGTTATGTGTATCTACCAAAATTAAACTTGTAAGTGGGGCCAAAAATATTCAACCTTGTTCTGCTGACGGGGACTGGCATTTTAATTGCCAGCACAGACTTGTAAAGTCCCCCTTTTAAAGTACACCAGCCATTATTGAAAGTCACTTAACTACATTTCGGTATTGTCTGCAAGGAGGTCAAAGGTAAGCTTGTAAAACTCAAACTCGCTATATTTTCAGAGATGAGTGCCATGAACAAAATCTATGAAGTGCTGATGGTCATTAATAGTTTGGAAACAGGCCTACTTGGACCCAGATTTTTGGATTAGGTGTGCAGGGTCTGCTGATTTTGTAGTTCAGCAAACCCAACTTTTAAACATGGTGGCAGAGGCACAGGGCGGGGATAGGGCAGGTGACCGCAGAAGTAGGGAGAGTTCAGAGGCGGGCCCAACATGGGCTGGGTGACCCAGGTTGTTGGAGCTTGTTTAAGGCATTAGTGTACATCATAGAATGTTTTCACTATGAGAAGGGCTTTACCTAAACGCCTCATTTGTGTCTCTTACAAGTCCGAGTGCTGATGGCTTGTCCCACTCCAATTTAATGGTTTAAATTGGTTTGGGCCATTTCCGATAAAGACTAATTGATTAAAGGTCATCATGTCTTTTAAACAGAAGAATATGGTATTGAACATTCCTAGTACAGTGACAATGATGCACAGCTACACAAATCCCAGGACATATATCATGCTACAAATGTAGGCGGCAAGTTCCTACTGTGAAGCCCCTTTTCCCTAGCATCATCAATATTCAATTTCAGATCCCTCTTTCAATGCCAACATTGTGCAATATGTTACATAATACAGTTGTTCTACCAAGTCACTTTAACTTGTTTTGTGAGGCACCACCAGTATGAGTTAGTAGATTAGTAATATTATATCGAGACAAGTTCTACTCTATTATATTAGTGTATTGTTCATAATACTATTGTGTTTTTCTTTCATGAGATCTGACTTTTCTGCAGAAGTATCATCATTCATGTTTGAAATGGATAATGCAATATTCCCGAGAGACAAGTTCACATTCAATCTTTCTCCATGAACATACATCTCTTAATGCAGTGTGTGCAGTGAGCAGGCCTTTGAAATATACAGAATTGCTATTGGTGGTCGCATAGCCTTCCATGATTGAGGATGTTGGTAGCAGAGATGACAATGGCAACAAGTTCATGAATCTAATTACAATAGTAAGAAGTCTCACAAGACCAGGTTAAAGTCCAACAGGTTTATTTGGTAGCACAAGCTTTTGGAGCTCTGCTCCTACATCAGGTGATGAAGGGGCAGTGCTCCGAAATCTGGTGTTGTGACACTTCTTACTGTGCCCACCCCAGTCCAACGCTGGCATCTCCACATCATAGTTACAATGAATAGCACCTTGTCCTTAGGGAATGCTGCACAGTGACATAACCTATGAAATTGGATCTGCTTTATCAGCTGAGGCTACCTACCGTCGTTGACGTTGATGTTTACTAATGCACCTCAAAAGACAACAAGCATCATATGAAAGATGTAACAATGAGCAGCACTCATGAATCCCAGTGATGTCCCCCACTCACATCTAGAAGCTCTAATTGGCGTCGGTGCTAAGTGTGGTGCTGTCAAACACTTTTGTGTTGTTTGATGCTATTAAACATTGGGGAGGTTAATGCCAGCAATTTTTGTACCTAACACAAACACTCTGGATGGAATTTTACCAAAAAATGACAAAGGGTGGGATTTCCTGGCCACGTTCACCCCAAAACTGGAAAATCCCACTGAGGTCAATGGACCTTTGCATGGTCCACCCCTGCCTGCTACGATTCCTGTGGGGGGTAGGACAGGAAAACTTCCCCCAAAGTGTCAGGGTCTGAGCAAAAACTAATGTGTTTCTCTCCAGATCTTACGACACTGTCAAAAAATACAGGGGGCATATTTCATGCCATCATTTTGAGAGGGTGGGGGCCTAAATATGCCAGCAAAGCCAGGGTGCCCCCATTTAAATGGCATCCAAATCAGATCAAGAATTAACCAGTCCTCACCCCACCACTGAGGTCTCAGGGGCTCACCCAGCCCTGATCAGTGCTGGCAGCTCTCCCCATCCCTGCCCCCATCAATGCTGGCATCTCTTTCCACTCCTGTCCCCTACAGCACCGGCATCTCTTCCCCCCTGCCCCCTACAACAACGCCAACATCCCCCACCTCCTCCACTATCAACAGAGGAATCTCTTCCCACCCCACTCCCATCATTGCTGGCATCCCTTCCCCCAACCCCGCTCTCTATCAATGCTGGCATCTCTCTCCCTCCTCATCAACACCGAAATCTCTCCCTCCCCCTTGCCCCTCCCCCACCCCACACACACACTTCCTGTCAATGCTGGCATTTATCCCCCCAGCCTACCTCCAGCTCCATCAATACCGGTATCTCTCTCTCTCCCGCAACAGTAATCACAGGCATCTCGTCTCCCCCTCTCTCGTTAACAATAATTGCTGGCATTTCCTTCCCGCTTCGTTGAATGCTCTCTCCCTCCCCAATACACATGTATCCCCCTCCCGCCATGTGGGTCCCACTAGGGTCCACTCCGGCACTGCCCCTGGCACAGGTTGGCACTGTCAGATTGGCATGGTTCCAACCTGGCAGCAATAACCTGCCCCAGGGTGCAGTGCCAGAGCACTGCTTGACCATGTCTCTCTCCCCTGGAAGGATTCCCTTGACAGATTCACGTCTGGGTGAACTTATTATAAACCGTGCTGATATCACGTCATGTCATCCATCTGAGGCTCCGATCAATATCACAGGATTTCCAGCTTAAAGGGCCTACTCCCTAAGTCCATGGGCTACACCAGATGCCCAGTGGTTGGCCTCAATCAATCTTTTTGTAACAACGGTCATTTTTAGGGCTTGAACCATCTCATTTCTACGAAGCAGAAGGCCTGAATGTTCAGACCCAGCTCTTCTGGTCAAAGTAAAGGATGAGTGGGATTGAGGGTTTCTGTTTGATGAAAACTAAACTGAGAACCTAGACTCAGAGGGAAAATATTCTTATCACAGATGCAGAAGTAAAATGCTGGGAAATCTGAAACTAAAACAGTAAACATTGGAAACACTCAGCAGATCATTAAGCACCTGCCAAGAAAATTAAGAAGTTTCAACTATTAGCTGAGCTAATGATATGAACACAACAGAATTTTGATTCCTTTTTAAGTTTTAAATTTGGAGCAAGTCTGTATGAATATTATTAATTGTGTGAATTTCAATCCGGAGAAAAACCATATTAAAATAGTTCAATTCTTTGTCAAATTCGAGATATTAACACTGGGCCACAAATGTTTCTTACCCTATCAATCTCCCTTGAAGGGCTATGAAAACATTATTTTATTTGTTCATTCCTACTTATCACCCCAGCTGCAAAAGAGATCCTGACACTTTGTCTGTAGCCTGATTTCTTTGATCTGCTACTACATGCCTTCACAGATCCGCAGTTGAAAACTTAATTAGATTGTCCCTCGAGATCTCTCAACAGCCGTAATTAGCTTTTCAAACGCAAAATTTATAAAAGGGAAACAACCAACATCCATCAAAATACAAAGCAGGTATGAATAATTCTCTCTTAGAATATCATAAATTGGAGTAGTATCAAATCAAAGGGAAAAAGATTACAGTCTCTAATCAAAGTGCTCATGATGACTTTAGCCATTTACATCCTAGAGGTAATAATGGGAGCTAGAATTGGAGAAACTTTGTAAAACACAGGGGGAATTATGACAGGCACTAATGGATAAACTCCCAGGATTTGTGCAAAGGAGGAATAATTGGTTACCTAAACTGCAATATAGATTAGTGAGAGAATGGACCTCAACCCAAAGACTACAGTAAGACTGTGGTATGATAATGACCCCAAGGTTCCTTCCATCGTCATCAGTGCATGACTTTGTTATTTTGCTTCATTTCATTTTTTATTGCAGTGAGATATTTAACACGAACCTCTGAAAGGTAGATTGAGAAAACATACCTAGTGATATTTCTAAAATAAAACAAATCTGAAAAACTCGGCAGTTCAGTCAGCACCTGAAGAGAAAACAGACAAGTTAACAGAAGAACGGATGTTTCATCAGAACTGGAAAAATCTTACAAGTGTTTAAAAACAAACACACAAAAGAAAGGTGAGGTAAAGGAACACGCTCACAATTTCTATCTATCTGTGAAATAGATGTTGTTCATATACACACAATACAGAGATATAATGACCTATACAATAAAAATGGAAAAGGTAGCCATTGTAAACAGATGGTTGACGTAGGCAAATTCTCTAATAGCTTTCAAGGTACGCTGTCAATGTTTCAAAATCTGTCTCTTACAGGCCACGTCTGCAAGATTACGCCAGATATGATTACCTTCTGATTGTTATGGATAGTTTGCTGCTATGATACAGCTGTTATATTTCATTGTAATGCACAGAAGCAGGTGAAGGTGAAAGAGCTATCGACAGGTGTTTCCATTTGCAATAATGAAAAACTGCCAGATCTGCGTCTTGATGGTGAAAGGCAGCTGGTTGCTACAGGGGACTTACTGCAGTGAAGTTAATAGCTATGGTCCTAACACCTGACATGCTTATTTGAAGAGTAATGTGGCTCGAACTGTGATTCAAAGACCCAAGACATCTTTGCAGACCCCTCGTCTGGAATTTCCATTATTGCTAAACAACCCTGATGAGCATGGCACTTTGAAGTTTGTGTATTAATGAAATAGCCACAAATTACCGCTGTCATTTTGATACTAGCCAAAGGTGTGATAATTGACGGTGGAGCGAAAAGCTCTCATTATGCACGCTGACAGTTTTTGGTTCTGCCGTGTGGCAGTAGGAAATAGTGGCATTCTTGAACTATCTTTCTGACATTAATACAGAATATCTAGACCAGACCAAAGAAATGATCATAAAAGCAAAACACTGTGGATGATGGAATCTGAAGCAAAAACAGAAAATGCTGGAAAATCTCAACAGGTCTGACAGCATCCATGGAGAAAGAATAGAACCAACGTTTTTGAGTCAGGTTTACCCTTAGTCATAGGCTTTATTCCTTCTCTTCAAAGAAATATCACTTTCTTTTCATAATATATTGGAAAACACGAGCAATACAAAATATAATTGAAGTTTCACAATGGCATGTCAATCCGGGGGAAAGCCAACTTCTGTGTGTTAAATTTCTAGAATATTCAGCAACTGTTACAGACAATAATAATGTATACATGATAATGTGATGCAAGTTTCCTTTGTAAGGTATTTTCAAAGTGATCAAATGGTGTGTCTTTTATTTATATAACTTTGAAATAAAAAAATCAGGTAGTTTTTTTGCATAGTCTTAATCACTATTTGAAACCCCAGCTGTATTGGCATGCACTGGAAGTTACTAATAGACAGAGATAATTATGGAAATTGCACACCCTCGCTGAGAACAGTTCATATCCAATTATGTATGAAATACTGTGAAAATCCATTATACTCATAACACAAGTGTACTGCAGGGTTTTTTTTTCTGTTATAATTGAATGTGGCTTTGTTTGACTTTACAGCAGAAGTGCAAATAATATGCTGCATGAAGAAAATAAATGTTTTTTTTCAGCAACAGTGTTAAAACTCTCCTGTGAGCTCATTGCCCAGTCTGGTGCTAAGCCTACAGATCAAGAAAGCCTATCATCTGGACTGGGTTAGCTGATCACAACTGGAGCAGAAGTTAGAGGCTCAGCAATTGCCCATTAAGCCTCTGAATTCCATCAGGATTTGTGTTCTTGATTGCCAGTCAGTGACTCCTATCGGAAGCTGTGATGGAAATTACAGTATCCCACCTGGAGGAAATGGGGTGACGATACACAAAAGTAGTGAGTGTATGTCTTTCCACCAGCTGTGTTGCTAACATTATATTCTTAATCAGCCAACACTGGGTGACAGGATTCCTGCCTGAGTCACACTGTTGTCCTTTAAAAAAAGGGCTTTTGTAGTGTAAAAAAGAAACCCATTTGCCACTTTAGGGCTCAACTGGATTAAGCATGCACTGTGTAAAATCTAGGTTGATAATCTAGCCAAAGAAGGTGAGTTTTAGTTTATTTTCCTAAGGCTAGTAATGAGCACATATCCTTGTCTAGGATCCATAAAATTTAACCTGAGCCATTGTCATATGGATCTCTTCCATCTTGACAGAATGGACACCCTCTCCTGAGGTGGCATAGTGGCACAGTGGTTAGCACTGCTGCCTCACAGGGCCAGGGACCCGGGTTCAATTCCTGGCTTGGGTCACTGTCTGTGTGGAGTCTGCCTGTTGTCTCTGTGTCTGCATGGATTTCCTCTGGATGCTCCGGTTTCCTCTCACAGTCTAAAGATGTGCTGCGGATGCATTGGCCATGCTAAATTCTCCCCTCGGTGTGCCCGAGGAGGCACTAGAGTGTAGTAACTAGGAGATTTTCACAGTAACTTCATTGCAGTGTTAACATAAGCGTACTTGTGACACTAATATTTAAACTTTAAACCTTGTTCCAAAAACAGAAGGTTGCTTCAATGGTTTACCAGCGCAATATCACTGCAAGAGAGAGAGACTTGACAAATCTGGAAATTGAACAGAAGAAAACCTACTGGTGAAAGTTTGTGATCCTTCAACATTCCACTGAAAAATTTTGAACTTGTTTAAAATGAACATAAGGGAAGGGGAGAATCAGGAAATGCAGACAATGATGAGCTGCGCTGAAGGCAGTGATCGTGCTTGTTTACTATTGACAATGCTTTGCTTTGATAGCAAAAATTACAAAAAAGAGGAGTGGGGGATAGGATTGTGAGGGGGGGGCAGTCGGGAGGGGGCACGTAAGTAGTTTTGTTTATTTCATAGGTGACTTTATAAGCTATGCAGTAATATTAAGAGGATATTAAATTTCATATTATAGGGTGCGTTTCCATTATACTATAAGCTTTATTCCCCAGTATAAACAATTTGACCGACTGGCAGTGATCGAGATCTAATAAACTGCGGGTCTATGAATCTCCTATAGGATTGAAAACAACCAGCAAACTAAACACCTGGAGCCAACTCTTCACATTTGAAGTCTGGGCCTACATATCACATCGGAGCACTTAAATTGTCAACCACTGCACCAGACATTAAGCATAAAAAGGGAAAGCAAGGCCTATGACGGTCACTCTCCCAAGGCAGGAGCTGTAAGACTTATTGAAAATAAAAGCAACTTCTGGTTCTCTTCACTTGGCACTAAGTCATAATGTTCATTTGGAGAGCTGGTGCAGGCACGGTGGGTCGAATGGTCTCCTTCTGCTCTGTAACAATTCCGCACTGAGGCTGAAATCTCAGATGAGTGCAATGAAAAGGGTCAGCATCAAACTTACCAAAAGATTTTAAATCTCTGAGCATTTTTACTAATGGCTCCATTGCTCAACAGAATTGTAGAAGTTTGCTGCTAGTATTTTAGGTAGAGGATATTTACTATAAAAGTTAAAGTTACAAATGGGCTTACATTAACACTGCAATGAAGTTTCTGCGAAAATCCCTGAATCACCACACTCCGGTGCTTGTTCAGGTTCACTGAGGAAGAATTTAGCATGGCCAATGCACTTAACCAGCCCATCTTTCAGACTGTGGGAGGAAACTTCTACAACTCTGTTGAGCAATGGAGCCATTATTAAAAATGCTCAGAGATTTAAAATCTTTTGGTAAGTTTGGTAAGACCTTTTTCATTGCACTCATCTGAGATTTCAGCCTCAGTGCGGAATTGTTACAGAGCAGAAGGAGACCATTCGACCCACCGTGCCTGCACCAGCTCTCCAAATGAACATTATGACTTAGTGCCAAGTGAAGAGAACCAGAAGTTGCTTATATTTTCAATAAGTCTTACAGCTCCTGCCTTGGGAGAATGACCATCATAGACCTTCCTCATAGACCAGAGGAAACACATGCAGGCATGGGGAGGATGTGCAGACTCCACGCAGACAGTGGCCCAAGCTGGGAATCGAACCCAGGTCCCTGGCACTGTAAGGCAGCAGTTCTACTCACTGTGCCACCCTGCCGCCCTGTGCTGTGCAGAGTTTGTATTAACAACATAGTTCAGCAATTTTTAGCTTTCCCCTTTTCAGTACATCTGTTGTGATCTTTCATATTAATAAATATTAAGGAAGTCAGTGTATATTTTTTGTTTTCATTGATATCCTGTATTATGCAATACTTCGCCTCATGAATAATTATATCATCACTGTGTTTTTACTGTTTTATGTGGCAAGTTTACATTTTTTTACAATCTGTTTCACTTGAATAAGATTTTTTTAAAAATCGATAAAAGAAATTAAATATAACCAGCATCGATACAGATCAATACTCAGCAAATGTGCACCTACTTAAGAAGCAGATTCATTATTGCTATAAATCCCAGTGTCAATTTCAAAATAATTGATTTTTTTTATATTCATGCTGTCAAGAATTTAAGATTTCAAGCAGACGGTGATTACTCCAAATCCCTGCTGAACACATATTAGTTTCAGAATTTACAATCATCAGTGAAGGTCTGCAAACTAGATTTTGCTGCAAGAGTTTTGACACAGTATGACTGAATTACTCTTGCCATATTTTTACCATTTGAGAGATAATGAATTGGGAGTACTCCTGCAGACAGTTGTGATTACCTGAGAATTGTGCTAAAGCCCACATGAAAAAAAATATAAATGAAAGAACACATTGTTTACCTCAACCTTTGAGATTTGAATCTTATTGGGAACACTGAGGACGAAGAAGCTCTGGTGCCACTTATAAATCAGATAGAGTGAGTTTATCCCAGAAAATGCCAGAAATGTGCAACTAATGTCAATCATCGTAGCTGCTATGAGGGCTTCAGCTGGGAACAGTAAACACTGAGCAGGGTAACTGTTCACTCTTGTTATCTGGTGAGCTATGTTGGAAAGCATGCAAGGATGGATTCACTCATGGGACATGGACTTACTAAGAGTGACTTACTAGGTCATTTCAGAGGGCAGTTGAGAGTCAGCCACATTGGCTCTGGAGCCATATGTAGGCCAGACCAGGTAAGGACAGCAGATTCCCTTCCTTAAAGGAAATTACTGAACTAGATGGGTTTTTCCGATAATGGTTTCATGGTCATCAGTACATTCTTAATTCCAGATGTTTTTTATTGAATTCAATATCCATGGGATTTCAGATTATAGGCTGTGTTTCTATAATATTGTAAACTCCTCTGTAAGAGGAATTAGAACCTGGGTCCCCAGGACATTAGCTGAGTTTGTGGATTAATAGTCTAGTGATAATACCATTAGGCTATCACCTCCCATGTTAGAATACCTGCTAACTATCTATCTAGCTAGACAACTATCCAGACATAAACATTATGAAAGTGCTGTAATATGGAACATCCCCTTCAGAAGAAGAGGAGGGAAAATTGGGAGAAAATATAGGAATGTTTTTGTTCAGCTTCTGACGTCTGATTTTGTTTTCTAAATGATACCAAAACTAAAATATCTTAAAAATATATGGTCCCACAAATGTCACCTGGAACAAATTAACTTTTCATAACCAATTTTGTTAACATTGGTGACACATTCTGTTTCCCTGTCTTCCTTAGCTTATCTTGCCCGCAACATAATTTACCAGGAGAGGTATTGTGGTACCCTCTGGCTCACTGGCAAAATGATTTTCTTGGATGGAAAGAATTCAGTCATGGGAAAGGCTTGATGCTGAGGAAGGCCCCTGCAGTGAGAAGGATCCAGTAGGTGGCATCCGATCTCACTTCTGGCCCAAACCATTTGCATTATTAGGGGCTGGAAACTTCCGGCCATTATCGCTGGCACGATCTTAAAGTCCTGCCACCACCAAGTCCTCACTGCAGGTTTTCTCCCGACAGCGGGGGATGCATAGAACAGGAGTGGGACCTGAAGATCCCCCCACTGGTCAATGGTGGCCTACTTCGCTATTGTAAAACATGATGGATTGGGGGAGTGGCAGAAGGCACGAATAACCCCATTCCTTCTCTTGATATAGCCTCCTCACTGTTTTCTGTGACAAATTCAGTGCAACACCATTCATTTTCCATTCCTGGTGGGCAATCTTTCTCTCTGAGCAGCAACCTATTTGAAATTTAGCGATATTATTAATGAACTGCAATCAGTGAAGGTGAATTGAGCTCACACTGGTGTGGAGGCAGTGGGCCCTATTTTACCATTTCGATTCTAAGTGCTGGGCGGACTTGAAACTGGGAGTGTTTCCGATCTGATTTTTTGACCCATTCTGAGGCACCCCCATATCGCATTCTGCCTGCAAAAATATCGGCGAATCTGAATCATGCCGCAGAAGCCTGTGGGTGGGGCTTGACGTATCTGAAATCCTGCAGCTCCGATCAGCGCCTCCAACTGCACATACACAGAGAAAAAAAAATGAAAGAATGTGACTCCCTTGCCACATTGCTCCCAGGCCAGATAATGCCTTCCCCAGGCCCTCATAGACATTGCCCCACCCCCGCAACATTACTGACCCCCTTATCCTCCAGCCGCTCTGTCACCCAGACTGATCACGGGCCCCTTCCCCACCACTGTTCACAGACAGAGTAGCAATGGGCCCCCCCCCTTTCACCTCACTGATCACAGCCAGAGAGCCGTCGGACTAGCCTACTCCCCCTCCCCTCCGCTCCCCCCACTGCCACCCATCTCAAGCAGAGAACCATTGGACACTCGGTACTTACCTCCTCACTAACTGGACCACTCGAATCAGACTTTTATAGAGCATGTTTGGTTTGCACCGAATTTGGATGGGTGAAGGTGGTAAAGGGGGAAGTGCCAGTAAGGTTGGGTGTGCAGCACATGAAGTCAATTTAAATGCATGCAAATACATTTAAATGGCGGTCGTGTGCGTTGTGGTTGTGGTCCTGATTGCGGCCATGTTGGGCCATGTAAAGGGGGAACCAGTGCAGAGGCAAGTATGGATCATGCCACTTGCCTCATACTTGACTTTGCCAAGTTTCCGCACGCGAAAACAGGTGCAACTTGATGGTAAAATCGGGTTCAGTGTGTGGAATTCTCACCCAATCCTACTACAGGAAGAAGAGGGAAGTGCAGCCCCATTGCTCACTGACAGCCCCTGTTGTGAAGTATCAGTGCTTAGGATACTGATGACATCTGATGATCTGAAATGTTATTGCACTCATCTGTATAATGCTGGGTCCCCTCCAGTTAAGGGTTTTTGCTCGCGGTTTCACACTGGCAACTCCTGTGTGACATATTCCAAGAAAAAGGTGGAAACTGAGGGTGTAGAAAAGAGAAATCTGAGGATGAGAAACAGAGAAAATTAAGGACATGCCCTCGCTAACCACTCACAGATCACTGTTTGAGAGTCTCAGTGACACAAAGTGTATTTGAGGATATCAGAGGGAGAACCACCAAGATAGATCTGGAAAACAGGTAGGCTTTAGGAGTCTGGTGATTGCCTTCCATTTTAAACAATTCCAAATGGCGCTGGCAAAATCCAGAAAGACCAGGTCAAAAATTATTGACCTGACTTGACAAGAGAGTCTGAGGTTTCTATCTGTGATTGAAACCACCCAAGGTACCCTGCTCTTGTTCTTGCCTCTGAATACAACTTCATAACAGCATAACCTTAGTGTTTGTGTGAGCCTGATAAACATGACAGTCAGTTAGAGCCTGTGAGTCACACTGAGACTCCCCAGCTGCTGAAACCCATGGGTTTACCAACACCCTTTGAGTTCCTGACTCACCAGCCTTCTCCTGACCCATGATCCTGGATATTGTCATGGAGCAGAGTGATTAAGAACACACTCCCCTTGAAATTTCTGTCCTTCTGGGTCGCTGGAAGATGTAATTTTTAAAAATTCATTCATGGGCATTCTTGGAACATGGCTGGCCAGCATTTATTGTAAAAAGTCTGACAACACCAGGTTTAAGTCCAACCGATTTATTTGATAGTAAACTCACAAGCTTTCGCTGTTAAACTCTTCGTCAGGTGAATGGAGAGTTCTGGCCTCAGACAGAGCATATAAAGTACAGACAGTTTACAGATTACTGATTAGAGTGCAAATCTTTACACCTAACCTGCTGTTCAAGTCCTAAAGTGGCTGACAATGTGAGTGGAAGCAGCACTGATCACAGGTTAAAGAGATGTGTATTGTCTCCAGACAGTACAGTAAATGAGGTTTTGCAAACCCAGGCAAGTCACGGGGGTTACAGAGAGTGCGACATGAACCCAAGATCCCTGTGGAGACCGTCCTCATTTGTGCAGAACTTGGCTATCAGTCTCTGCTCAGCGACTCTGCGCTGTCGTGTGTCATGAAGGCCACCTTAGAACGTAGAACATAGAACATTACAGCGCAGAACAGGCCCTTCGGCCCACGATGTTGCGCCGACCAATTAAAAAGCAATGACCTTCTAACCTAAACCAATCCCTTTCCATCCATAAACCTATCCATGGATCTCTTAAACGCCCCCAAACTAGGCGCATTTACAACTGCAGCAGGCAGGGCATTCCAATCTCTCACCACCCTCTGGGTAAAGAACCTACCTCTGACATCCGTCCGATAACTACCACCCCTTAATTTAAAGCTATGCCCCCTCGTGCTAGCTTTCTCCATCCGAGGAAAAAGGCTATCACTGTCCACCCTATCTAAATCTCTAATCATCTTATATGTTTCAATAAGGTCCCCCCTTAGCCGCCTTCTTTCTAATGAAAACAACCCCAATTGGAGAATACTTACCTGAAGGTCAGAGGCTGAATGCCCGTGACCACTGAAGTGTTTGCCAACAGGAAGGGAACAGTCTTGCCTGGTGATTGTCGAGCGATGTTCATTCATCCATTGTCGTAGCATCTGCATGGTCTCTCCAATGTACCATGCTTCGGGACATCCTTTCTTGCAATGTATCAGGTAGACAATGTTGGCCGAGTTGCAAGAGTACTTATCGTGTACCTGGTGGATGGTATTCTCATGTGTGATGATGTCATCCATGTCGATGATCCGGCATGTCTTGCAGAGGTTGCTGTGGCAGGGTTGTGTGGAATTGTGGTCACTGTTCTCCTGAAGGCTGGGTAGTTTGCTGCGAACAATGGTCTGTTTGAGGTTGCGTGGTTGTCTGAAGGCAAGAAGTGGGGGTGTGGGGATGGCCCTAGCGAGATGTTCGTCTTCATCAATGATATGTTGAAGACTCCGGAGAAGATGTCATAGCTTCTCGCTCTGGGGAAGTACTGGATGACGAAGGGTACTCTGTCCACCGTGTCCCGTGTTTGTCTTCTGAGGAGGTCGGTGCGGTGTGGTGCCAGAACTCTCCATTCACCTGAAGAAGAGTTTAACCTCAAAAGCTTGTGAGTTTACTATCAAATAAATCTGTTGGACTTAAACCTGGTGTTGTCAGACTTTTTACAGTGTTTACCCCAGTCCAACGCCGGCATATCCACATCAGCATTTATTGCCCATTCTTAGTTGCCTTTGGCAGGCAGTTGAGGGTCAATCACATTGCTGTGGACCTGAAGTCATATCTAGGCAGATTTCCTTCCCTAAAGGACATTAGTGAACTGTATGGGTTTTTCTGACAATCGACAATGGTTTGTGATTCCAGGTATTTTTTATTGAAGTCAAATTCCCTTATCTGCTGTAGTGGGATTTGAACCCCTGGTCGCCAGAACATTATCTGAGTTTCTGGATTAATAATCTAGAGATAATACCACTTGGTCATTGTCTTGCTTTCCACCAATAAGTGGACGAACCTCAGATTCCAGGAAACAAAGTGTACATTATCAGGAAGGACTGAACAAACCTCCTTCCTCTATTCCCAAGCTCACTGCAATTTAGTAATGACTCAGATTAAACTGGGGCTGCGTGGTTTTCCCAAACTTTCAAATGCACGCTAGGCAATGACCATCTCCAACAAGAAAGAGTCTAACCACCTGCTCTTGACATTCAAGGACATTATCGTTGCTGAATCCTCCACCTTCAACATCCTAAGGGTTACCATTGACAAAAAGCATAACTGGATCAGTCACGTAAACACTGTGGCTACCACAGCAAATCGTAGAGTGGAAATCTCACAGTCAGTAAGTCACCTCCTGACTTCCCAAAGCTTGTGCACAACCTACAAAGCACAGGTCAGGAGTGTAATGGAATAAGCTCCACTTGCCTGGATGAGTGCAGCACCAACAGCACTCAACAACATGCAGGACAAAACAGTACACATGATTGGCATCCCATCAATCATCTTTAACATTCACTCCCTGACCAGTGATACACAGTGGCTGCAGTATGTACCACATGCAAGGTGCACTACAGCAACTCACCAAGGCTTCTTCAACATCATCTTCAAAATCCACAACCTCCACCACCTGGCAGCAAATGCATGCAAACATCACCACCTTCAAATTCCCCTCCAAGTCACTCACCATCCTGCTTTGGAATTATATCACCATTCCTCCACTGTTGCTGGAAATAACACTGTGGGTCTACCTACGCCACATGGACTGCAGCAGTTCGTGAAAGCCACTCACCACTACCTTCTCAAGAGCAAGTAGCAATGGGCAACGAATGCCACATCCCAGGAATTAGGTGTTAAGAAGTTGCCATTGCTCCTGAGGGCGCTGGTGGCATGTGGAGCTGCTGGCTTTGAATTGGCCAGCAGCTTGTGGCTAGAAGGATTTCAGCCACTGAGGCCTCAGTGACGGGAAAGGAATGATGGTGGCCATTTAAGTGCCTGAAGGGCACACAATTCCACTGGGTTCTTTGCCCAGTAAGTGAGAGCCCCCCTCCCTCCCCCCCATACCTCCCAACCCCTGACTGACTGAAATTTTGCTCTCCTCCACAGGTAGAAACAAAGTGCCAACAATAGAAAAGAAAGAATTCAGGGAGTATTGAGAAAGCAGAATTTGCTCTTCCGTAGAAGTCATGATGTGGAGGTGCCTGTGTTGGACTGGGATGGGCACAGTAAGAAGTCTCATAACACCAGGGAAAAGTCCAACAGGTTTATTTGGAATCTCAAGCTTTTGGAGCTCTGCTCCTTCATCAGGTGATGAAGAATTTCTTACTCACCTGATAAAGGAGCAGCACTCTGAAATCTCATGATTCCAAATAAACCTGTTGGACTTCAACCAGGCGTTGTGTAACTTCTTACTATGCTCCTCCATAGATGCAAACATTTCAGATGTATTTTCAGGAAATTTGAGCAGAACGCCAGGGAGAAAGAAGTCGAAGGGTATGTGATGGATAGATGAAAAAGGTGGAAGGAGACACATATGAAGGATAAACACCAGAACAGCCTGGTTTGATGGGCCAAATTGCCTGTATTTCTGCTGTAAGTTCTAGATATAAGACAGATATGTCAATCCACATTAGGGATACCTGGTCCTGAAGACTTGATTCCTAAACTGAGGCCAAGTTACCATGAGATGTTTGAGGTGAAAGTATGCTTGTTTTTGTTCCTGTTGTCTGAACTCCTCCTCTCCTCAATCCATCACTGTCATTTGTCAATGGAGGAGAATGATTCCCCATTGAGGAAACAGCTGCTATCAGCAGCAGCATGCTCACAAAGTGCTCCACAAAAAGCATCTTGCAACAAGGAGACCAAGAACAACAAAATGATCAGAAAGGTGATACAGAAATTTCAAACTAAGAAAAAAGCTTGTATTAATACAATTCCACCTGACTCTTTAAGAACCTAAATCCTGAAGAGTCCAAACAGGGAAGGCCAGAACTATAACTGAACAGCGCCCAAAAGAATCCAAAGGGCAAAAGGTTGAAATTAATTTATGTTTGATGGATTAGAATATTAAAATGTTATCACACTAAAGGAGGCCATTTGGCATGAATATTGGCTCTTTGAAAGAGCAATCCACTCAATCTCATTCTTTTGGACTTTCTCCATACTTTATCACATTTCTCTGCATATATTTATCTACTCGTCTTTTAAAAGCTATTAGTCATCCTTACTAACATCTGAGAACTTATGCCAAAATTGAGATACCTAGTCTAGTTGAGCACCAGCCTGACATATTCATATTCACACAATCATAGTTTATGCCTTCCATGCACCTCCATTTCCATTCCTTGGAATTTCTTGTTCCACCAGTAGGGTAGGCCCACTACTGCACTTTAGCACTTAGTCACCTGAGAATGTCCTGGGGGGTCCCCAACATTGAGTCTGCACCCTATGAAGCCTCATGGCATCTAGTCTAAATAGACAAGAAAACGTCTTGCTGATTACCATCGACCGCCTGATTAGACTTGTGGTGGATGGTGAGAGAATCATCTTCATAGAAAAGGTTCTTGACCTCATCCCCATTCAATCTAGCACTGGTTAGCATTGATGCCTCACAATGATAGAGACCTGGGTTCGATTCCCAGGTTTGGTCACTGTCTGTGCGGTGTCTGCACATTCTTCTGTGTGGGTTTCCTTCAGGTGCTCCTGTTTCCCCCCACATTCTGAAAGGCATGCTGGTTAGATGAAGTGGTCATGCTAAATGTTCCCTCAATGTGCCCAAACAGGTGCTAGAGTATGGTGACTAGGGGATTTTCACAGTAACTTAATTGCACTGTTAATGTACGCCTACTTGTGACACTAATAAATACATTTTAAACAATTGCAAAAGGGGAAATGGTGGTAGTGCTAATGTCACTCACCTAGTAATCCAGAGGCTCAGGTTATGAATTCAAATTTCATAATGCCACCTAGCAAATTTAAATTCAACTAATAAATCTGGAATATAAAGCTAGTACCAGTAATGGTGATCATTAATTGTTGTAAAAAAAAATCTAGTTCAATAATGCCCTTTAGGGGAAGAAATTTGCCATCCTACATGACTGACCTAGATGTGACTCCAGACCCACAGCAATATGGTTGACTGTTAACCACTCTCTGAAATGGCTGAGCAAGCCACTTACTTAAAGGACAATTAGAGATGAAATAACAAATGCTAGTCTTGCCACATTCCTTGATTTTCTTTTTTAAATCCAATCATCGAGCATTAAGGATCTAATGGGTGAAAGAATTTCACATCCTCAATGATACTGGAGACTGACACATCATTGTAAAAGATATGGCCAAATCATTTGCAAGCATCTTCAGCCAGAACTGTTGAGTGAATGATCCCTTCAGCCTACACTCTGTGAAGCTGGGAACCTCAAGATGCAAGTCTTCAGCAATCCACCATATGATATCAAGAAATGGCTGAGGGGATTGGGTACTGCAAAAGCTAAGCACGCAGACAATGCATCAGCAGTAGTGCTGAAGATGTGTGCTCCAGTAAAGTTTATTTATTAGTCACAAGTAAGGCTTACATTAACACTGCAATGAAATTACCATGAAAGTCCCCTAGCCGCCACACTCCGGCACCTGTTTGGGTTAATGCATTTAACCAGCACTTCTTCTGGACTGTTGAAGGAAACCAGAGCACCCAGAGGAAACCCACACAAACAAGGGGAGAACGTGCAAACTCCACGCAGACAGTGACTCAGGCATTGAACTCAGGTCCCTGGCACTGTGAAGCAGTAATGCTAACCACTGTGTCATCGTGCCGCCCCTCTCATCAAGCCACACCATTTATCAAATTGTTCCAGGAATGCACAACATTGGCATCCACTCAATTAAATGACCAGGTATTTTATCTATAAAAAAGAGGGTAAATAAAATACAAAAGATTATCACTCCATTGCTTTACTCTTAATCATCAGCAAAGTGACAGAATGTGTAATTGACTGTACCATCAAGGCACCTTTACACAGCAATAACTTGCTGAATCCCAAAAGTAAGGTGAGAGTGACTGCCCATGACATTCAGAAGGCATTTACTGAAAGTAGCATCAAGGCGCCTAGCAAAATCAAAGTCAATTGAATCATGACGAAAATCCTGCATTTTCTAGATTCAAAACTGGCACAAGGAATGATTATGATTGTTGAAGACAATTATCTCAATCCCAGGACATCCCTGCAGCAGTTCCTCAGGGCAGAGGATTCCATCAAGCCATCTTCAGCTATTCCATTAATGCCCTTCCCTCAAACATAGCCACAGTATTTATATGGCTGGTCCAGTTCGGTTTCTGGCCAATGGTAACCCAAGGATGTTGACAGTGGGAGGACTCAGTGATGGTAATGCCATTGAATGTTAAAAGATGATAGTTAGAATCTCTCTTGTCAGAGGTGGTCATTACCTAGCACTTGTGTCAGCCCAAGCCTGGAAATTGTCCAGGTCTTACTGCATTTGGACATTTGTTTCAGTATCTGAGGAGTTACAAATGGTACTGAACATTGTGTAATCATCAGCAAACATCCCCACTTCTGACTTTATGATGGAAAAAAGATTATTGATAAACAGCTGGAAATGCTTGGGCCTGGGAGATTACCCTGAAGAACTCTTGCAGAGATGTCCTACAGCTGAGATGATTGACTTCCAACAATCACAACTATTGCCCTTTGTTTAAGGTATGACTGCATCCAGTGGAGGGTTTTTCCCCTAATTCCCATTGGCTTCTGTTCTGCTAGGACTCCTTGATGCCACACTCAATCAATATCCTCAAACTCTGTAGCTAACTTGTGTTATCTTAGTACCAACATCATATGGTTTGTGTAGTATTGATTTCTTTTTAAAATGGTGGCCGATTTCAAAAACTTAGATTCTATTTGAAAAACTCACAAAGGGCAAAGCCTCTGTTCAAAAGGCACAACTAAAATTTATTTTAAACACAAAAAAAGACAAATAATACATTAACATATGGCCATAGGAGGCCTTCAGAGGGTCAAGCAGCCCAGTGCTATGAGGCCACTCCAAAAATCTGAGGCACTCAACCAAAATACAGTGCAATTATATTCTTCATTATGTAAGGTACACTTCCTCATTCACTTAGATTCAATTTCATTTAGTGTTAACATATCAGTCCGATAAAAGATAGATTATCTGAGTCAATCGCAATATGCCACTCAATACAATTATATTTCATTTGTACATTTAATTCCGGACATCTTCCCAGTTGGCTAATTCCACTTCCTGGTTGCTATGTAGTTAAGAATGCTTCTATAGCTAAACCTTTCCCATAGGCACATTGCCAAGACAGAGACATATGTGTCTCCTTAGGTCCTTAGAAAGATACTTGCTTATGTCTGGACAATTGATGCCTCTGTAATATTACAATATGTTACAATATTCGTCCTGGGACTTGAAATATCTAATGCTTATTCTGCTGACTAATGGACTCTCAGCTCTGAACTACTGACCTCACCATTATATTTTGCAGTATTTGCATTTTTGACTGAGATGAACAATACATTAAAATACATTAAAAATACACTTAATACTTCAATATATACCTTGAAATCATATTCATTTAATTTTAATACTGTTATTGCATTCACATACGAGCAAGCTGTTAACATTAACTCATTAGATAGAATCATTCAACCCCTTCTAGCTACTTTATCACAAAAGGACTAAATCTGTCTGTGAATCTAACCAGCTGATTTAAAATTCCCTTTCACGGGTGTCATGATTTAAGGAAGTAACTCACCAATGCCTTCCTAAGGTGGGCGTCAAATACTAGCCTTTCCAGATATCCCCATATTCCACAAATCAATTAGAAAAAACAATACATACCATATATAATTTCAGGACGCAGGCATCACTGGAAGGCTGGCAAGCAGTGCCCTTTTGAATTTGTAATAGTTTGGTTCAACTGCTGGGCCACTTCAGTGGGTAGCTTATAGTTTATTATATCAGTGTTGGACTTAAGTTACATATTGGCTGAAGAGTATAAGGATGCAGCTTGTTCTCCCTAAATAAAGATCATTAGTGATTTAGCTGGATTGCAAAATAATTAATAGCTTTATGTTCACTTTTACTTTTTAATTCCAGATTTTTTTAACAATTAAATTCAGCTTAACCATTATGCAGTTGAGCTGAAGGAACTGTCAAAAAGATTCCTGTTGGCTTTTCCTTCATCCTTTTGCCAATGATTTTAAATGTATACCTTCTAGTTCCTATCTCCTAATTCCGGTTTCTCCTAATTCAAGCTTCTACAAAACTAGATCTCCACTTACATCCTTTATTCTATGAAACAACTACAGTTTGTCTAGTCTCTTCTCACCGCGAATGTAATTCATGCTTTATGTCAGCTTACTGGATTTCCTTTGCACCCTCTCCACAGCATTGACATCCTTCCTGCTGCAGTAAACCAGATCCAAGGAGATTGATGTTCCTTTTTACTCAATCTCTCTCGCTCGTGTGATGAAATTGTATTGTTTAATATGCATGCATTTTGAGCTCCTTTTGAAAGCAGAGGTCCATATTTCAAATCCTATCCATAGAGCAGAGGGTCAAATTAGGCAGTTAACCTATTGCACTTTTTTTACTTTGCAAAGTTTCAATTTATTTTAATTGCAAGTAGCTTCACATCGAAAAATGTGAATAAATAGAGCTTTCACAGATAGTTCTTTATTTATATCACAGGAATACAACATTATTTTGGGAAGTGGAAAAGTTGGTTGACTTGTGAGGTTGGACCTTTTTTGCCAATTTTGGCAAACACTGGAGACATTTACAAATAGCATGTGGGATCCTGATGCAGATGTGTTGGACCAATTTCTGACAGATCCTATTTTTACTGGTGGTGGACGTGCACAGGACTTGAATCACACAGACAGGAAACCTGAACTCAGCAGAGACATTTGAAATGAGTACTGAGTTCAAACACATCTCATTTTCACTGATTCAAGAGTCTTAACACACAACGTGAGAGTCATTAATTTGTGGAATAGCTCTAATAACTCACAAGGCTCTTGAAGAGCAAAGAAGTCTTTATGCTGTGATCCGAAGTTCTTTAAACCCCAACCCTTTAAACTTAAAAAAAAATGCTTAAGATGTAAGAACTAAAAAACAAACTGCCTGCTGGATGCTTTTGTTGACAGGCCATCTGGTGTAGACTATAAATACCCATTATCCTCTGCTCCTGAAGTTTCAATAGGAGTTCTTTGTTGACAGTTCATAAAGGTTGCTATTGATGTGATTTAAAATCTTTGAATGGACTTCTTGAATGTCAGTTTTATTTTTTTCAGTATTGGTGTATATGAGTGAGAGCTCTACAGAATTATTAGAAGTTTTTTCTTCAATTCCACGTGGCTTTTGAGATCTGCCACATTCCAGCCACAATCCAAAGATGTGCGGATTAGATGGATTGGCCATACTAACTTGCCTCTTAGTGTCAGGGGGGCTAGCTAGGGTAAATGCATAGGGTTATGGGGATGGGACCTGGGTGGGATCGGTGTAGATTCGATGGACCATATGGCCTCCTTCTGCACTATTGATTTCTATGATATATTGTGGAAAGTGCTTTTAGGGATCTGCAGATTTTCATTTTGAACTGAGTAAAGATGTTGTCCGGAATTTTCCAGTTATTGGTACCAATGGGATTCTCTAGTCTTGCTGCAGTGAAGAGAGGTTTGGCCAAGCTCCAAATTCTTCATCCTCGCTTGCAGTTGCAGTGGGGCCTGAACAGCTGGTGAATCCCATCTGTCTTCTCTTTAAACTCTGCCTCCTGCAGACAGAATGGGGGCAATTTTTTGACCTCGCCGCGCCTGACAGATTGTGCCTATCCTGAAAAATAGTGTGAGAACCTAAAAATCGATTCTGCACCTAGCACCAAATGGTTTGCAATTGTCCTGGCCCCTTTCTACCGGTGCAAACTGGATCACGCCCAGTAGGAGTGCGAGATGGATTAGCATGGGATTGACTTGGTTTCAATCTCATTTGTGAGTTTGGCATGCGATTGCTCCCCCCTCCTGTAATGTTCCTACCTCTGTAACTGGAAGTCAAACCGGCACAAATCAGTACTAATCTCCTCTAATGGAGGCCAGGCACAATGGTCATGGCAGGAGGATCAGAGGCCATTGAAGCCTCATTGGGCACTGCCAGTGTGTCAAGGGCAGTGTCAAGGATGTGGGGCCTGAGTGGCAGTGGGGCTATGACACTATGAAGGGAGGGCCCGAGTGGAAGCTACACCAGAGGGGACGGCCTGAATGGGGGCTATGATGGCGGAGGCTGCTATGTAGGGGGTTTATGCAGGGGTGGGTTATGCGGAGGAAGGTTGTGTGGAAGGGTTCGTGCGGGGGGGCATCATGCAGGGGTGGATTATGAAGTAGGAAAAGGTGTCAGGAATCATGATGGGGGACATGTTGAAGTCATAATGGGTGGGTATGCTGGGGTCCATGAAGAGGGATTCATTGGGAGGGCCCCAATCCATATTAGGGAGGGGCTGGAGAAATATGCCACCGATGGAGAGGGGGGGAGCTCAATAGGTGTTCCAATGTCCATAGAGGGAGAGAGAGAGGTTTCCCAGTGCACTGTGAGATCGGGACACCCTTGCAAACAGTGCTTGAGTGCTCTGCAGCTAAACTCAGTGGCGTTTTATGCCCCGCATCCCCCTCAGTACTCACCACTCACCACTCTCCCAAAAAGCGACTGAGTGTGGTACAATTGTAGTCTGGAATGCACCGGGGAGACCAGTGTGGAGTGCTCTGGTATTCTCGCTGTTATGACACTTAGGGCAGGATTTTTCACCGCGTGTGTCCCAAGACTGGAAATTCCTGCCCAGGTTCAACGAACCTTTAAATGGCCCACTGAATTTTCAATCTTGTCTTTTATACTTCTCATGGCAGCCAGGACAGGAAACTCCTGAACTTAATTTTTTTTGGGGAAATTTCCGCCCACCATCTATTCAGCTTATGTACCATTGTGACATTAAGAAGTCAGTAATCTGTCAAATTACCCTGTCGGCAAATTTCATCTGGAATCAAAGATTTTGTAAATAGCACTGTTAACACTGATTTTTTAAAAAATTTGATTTGATTTATTGTTGTCATACGTATTAGTATACAATGAAAAGTATTGTTTCTTGCGGTCTATACAGACAAAGCATACTTTTCTTAGAGAAGGAAGTAAGAAAGTGCAGAACATAATGTACCTAGTGTGTAGAGGAAAATCAATTTAATGTGATCAAAGCAAAACATAAAAATCAAATCTGCTTGTGTACCACTTATCAAATCATTACATCTCAACTTAGCACAAGGAATACACTTCAAAGACACCCTGCAGCTCTGCTTGAAGCACTGCAGCATTGACGTTAATGACTGTGAGGAACTTGCTATCAATCATTCAAAAGGATGACAACCTGTCCATCAAACTGCATCATATTTTGTGTTTAATCGCCTTAATGTTGAGGCAGAATTGCAGCAGTGAAGGACATAAAAGCAAGCAAACCCGGTACTCTGGATCCCACAACCTGGTGGGGCATTCTGCCCCATGTGCCCAAACACCCGCAGGTTGAGAGTCAATCTGTTCAGTCACATGAGGATCCTGAGGCAGAAACCCCTGACCCTGAGGAGAAACTCCTCAAATCGACGTACAGCTGGCAACGAGCTTAATTGTGAGTAGATTTCAGCTTAGTATTTCCAATCAATGAAAAGAATTTTCCCACTAATAGACCACTGAGCAAATGACACTAACCTGTCTATCTGGGGAAATAACATTGTCTGTGAGGCAATGAGCTGAAACTAATCATGTAAAACTTGAGATAATCCCTTGATACTTGGCATTTGCAATGGAAAAAGGAGCTGTTCTGTGGTGGAAAGTTGCTGGATTTCAGGTAGAAAATTCCAATTTCATGGCCACGTAGCCAGCTCTGTAAATAAATGATATATTTTGGTTCTGGATTTCAGTGAACAGAACAGATAGTGATTATCTACAAAGAAGCAGTTCCACAAAGAGGTGGAATCATTTTTACTTAATCCCTTGGCTGTTGGATTGATTCAGCATTTATCACAGATTTGGGGTCTGTACCATACAAAAAATGAAGGTTTTTTTTATGTTTTTTTAAACAACTAATTCATTGATTTTGCACTTTAAGGTGTTCTATTGCACCACACATTATTCCATAAAGAGTGCAATCTGTTTGCCATCACAATAGAGGCCAACATCAGATATTGGATATCTTTTTGAATTATGTGAACTCAGTTCAATGAATAAGATAAACCCAAAAGACAGATAGTGGTGATGAAATTCATAACAGCCAGAGAACAAAGTGTCCATCAATAGTAGAATACAAGCTATCTCATACAAGAAGATGACATTTTGGGGTACGTCCCTGGTTCATTCACCTTATCAAAAAAGAAATAGTGCGAGTTTTCCATATTTATATATCCATATCTATCTTTTCGCTGAAGTTAGGAAACTGATGGCAGTTCAGCCCTTTGTGACTATCTGCTGATGACAATTTCATTATTTCAATGCTTAACTTCGCAATATGGTATTTATAACAACAATAACATAGTTATATAAATAAATTAAAAACTTACATTTTGTCTTGAATGTACTGACACATTCTGAAGCACTTCACAAGAGCATTATAAAAAAGTATAACAAAGAGTCGCAAAAAAAAATTAGGTTGAATTTCACCTTCTTGCCCACCACAGGAATTACAGCAGGACCATGGAAAGGTCCGTTGACCTTAGAAGCAGTTTTCCGGTTTTAGGGTGTGCGAGGCCAGAAAATCCCGCCCATTATGTCAGGTGACAAAATACCTGGTGAATGAGGTAGAATTAAGGAGCATCGTAAAGAAGAAATTTGAGATAGAGAGGCAATGAAGTCTCAGGAGGGAATTCCAGAGCTTGTGGTCCAGGCAACTAAAGGCATGATAACCAACAGTAGAGCAATTAAAATTGGAAATGCTCAAGAGGGCAAAATTATTGGAGTGCAGATATCTTAGACGGTTCTGGGGCTGGAGTAGATTGTCTAGAGAAGAATGGGCAAGGCCAAGGAGAAGATTTAAAAACAAGCATGTGGATTTTAAAATCAAGAAATTGCTTGATTAGTTGCTAATGGAAGTCAGTGATCACAGGGTTGATAGGGCAATGGGATTTGCTCTGAGTTAAATTAGGATTTAATTTGAATTTAAAATTTGGACAACCTCAAATTTACCAAGTTGTTGAGTTTAGAGTTTACAAAAGCACGAATGAGAGTTTGAGAAGCAGATGAGCAGAGACAAGGGTACAGTTAGGCAATGTTATGGAGGTGAAGAAAGGCAGGCTTAAGATAACACTAAATATGAAGTCAGAAGTTCATCTTGGGATCAAATGTGATACCAAGCAGATTAGTGTAATCCTAAACTGTTGCCAAGGAAATAAGGGTGAAATTGGTAGCTAAGGAGTGGGGTGGAAGGCAGAGGGGTGGGTGGGTGGGTGGGGTGGGGGGGAGCAGGGGAAGGACAATGGCTTCAGTCTTCCCTATATTTAATCATAAGGAGAACTGATCTTTGGAAATCATCATAATGCTAGCTGATGCAAGCCACATAATTCTACATGGGAGAATGAGAAGTCAAAACAATTAGTCAATTTGAGCTTCCATCTCTGGTAATATGCAAATGATAAAGGTATCATTTAAGGCATTGAAGGGCAATAAAATTGCTGCTAAACCATTGCTCCTTGGGGATAACTTCCTTTCCACCTTACCCACCTACCCACATCGCACGCCTACCCACTTCACTAGTTTACCACTTACCCACTTCACCCACTTAATTATCTATTCCATCCAACTTACTGTTATCATTACATCATGTGCCCCTAAAAATTCTTAGGAAGATGAAAATGCACAGACATTTGAAGACTATTTATAACCAGAATGTTGGTGTGTGATAAAGGGTTTATGACATCAAAACATTATGTGGAAAATGGAAAATCCCATCACCATGGGCACATGACAAGGTGCTTGTGATTAAGATAAAATCTTTACAACTGATATTTTTTGAACAGCCAGAAATCAGTTATTCTGGGAGACAAAGAAGATCCCAAAGGAACAGATCTCAGATCAGCAAAAAGAAATAACCTGCTTAGGAATCACTGCAGACAGAGAAGTGGAGCTAATTCATCTTCTCTGCAGAAATAAATATTTATAAATATCTTCACTACAGAGTTCAACCACAACTTTGACTGGAAAAGCCAGAAATTCGCAACTTCCTTCTTCTCTTCAATAAACCAAGAGAGTCTGTTATCAATATTTCAACTCGCTTCTTACTGTGGAAGAGATTGTGCTGGAGATGATCATTTGCTGGAATCACATTTATTTACATACTAACTATTTACAAATGTCAAATTAACACCAAAACATAGCTGAAGGTGCTCTTTCAGATTCTTCTCAGCCATCTTCTGTGAGTGAGTGACATCACTGCGACACAGCTCCTTACGCACATGCTCAATAGCTATCATTGGAGTTCAGGACTGTAATTTTTCAAATACCAAGTTGAGGACTATTAATAGAAATTACATTTTGGCCCATTCATGAAGATAAGTGCGTGTTTCATCTTTTTTAATGAAAGTATCTTGTGTGGATGAGGAGTAAATGCACGTTATGTTTACATTTCATTTATTGTGACACACAAACATTTTTCTTTTTGATTTAAGCCTGTTTTGTATCCTTTTTAAACTCAAGGGATGAAAACGCTCCTTCAAAATACATATCTTGTTGCAGTCAGTTGGCAGTGAGAAGAAGGGGAAATTATTCAAAATCCCTTCATTGTCTATAACAGATTACTCACTAAGGGGAGGCAGTGGCATAGTAGTATCGTTACTGGATTAGTAATCCAGCAGACCCACGATACTGCTCTGGGAACCCAGGTTCGAATCCCACCATGGCAGACGGTGAAATTTGAATTCAATAAAAATCTAGAATTAAAAGTCTGATGTTGAACATGAAACGGTTGTGAGGGAAAACCCATCCGGTTCCTTTATGGAAGGAAATCTGCTTTCCTCACCTGGTCTACTTACATGTGACTCCAGACCCACAGCAATGGAGTTGGCTTACAAGTACCCTCAGCTGAAGGGCAATTAGGGTTAGGAAGTAAATTCTGGCAAAGCCAGTGATGCCCATATCCCAAAAAATAAAAAAAACTTACCCATTCACCCAAATGTCTTTCACTCATTCTCTGACATTCCAATATTTAAACACACCATACACTGCTCATGCCATAAAGAGGGGGCATGTCCTGTTTTCCATTCTGTTCCAACAAAGTTCCCTAGTGAATTTTGTGCTGCACGTTTCTGTGAATGCCAGATCCTGCCTTTCTTGGGAGAAATACACAGCAACATTGCATCAGTGGAATTGTTGATCACTGCTGCTGCTTGGAAGATCTGGGCCACTGTATTGGTCAACTAGAGATTGGTTCACAAGTCAGCACAGTTGACTACAAGTTCCATCCACTAACAGCTTGTATCAGAAGCTATGGAAGCACTGCCTGTGATTTTCCAACAATTAAGCATATATTTCAGGCATGTTGAACAGAAATATCGTAATACTCACAATACAGTCCATGCTACATTCAGCCACTAACTATTACATTTTGAAGCAGATAGCAGCTTATTAAACAAAAACCTCAATCTTAAAGAGATTGTCTTTTCTGTGTTTTCACCGTGAAAATCAAAACGCTGTCAAGGTCACAGGAAAGAGGTGAGGTGAGAGTGATTGCCCTTGACATTAAAGCAGCAGTTAAATCAGTATTACATCAAGGAACCCTAGCAACACTAGAATCAATGAGAATCGGGGGTTAACTCTGTGCTAGTTGAAGTCGTCCCAAGCACCAAGGAAGATGGCTCTGGCTGTTGGAGGTCAGTCATTTTAGTTTCAGGGTATCACAGGAAAAGTTCCTCAGTGTAATGTCCTATACCCAATCATCTTTAGCTGCATCGTCAATGACCTTTCTACCATGAGGTCAGAAGTGGGGATGTTCACTGATGATTGCACAATGCTTATCAAACAGCTGCTCTTAGCACTCGGCAGTTCCCATGGCTGCCTCCGCACTGTTATTGAGTGTGACAAGCCCAAGTGTTGATTTAATTTGATTTGATTTATTATTGTCACGTGTATTAGCACACAGTGAAAAGTATTGTTTTTGCGTGCTATACAGACAAAAAATATCGTTCATAGAGAAGGAAACAAGAGAATGCAGAATGCAATGTTACACTCATAGCTAGGGAAGGATCAACTTAATGCAAGGTAAGTCCATTCAGAAGTCTGACAGCAGCAGGGAAGAAGCTGTTGAGTCGGTTGATACATGACTTCAGACTTTTGTATCTTCTTCCCGATTGAAGATGATGGACGAGAGAATGTCTGGGGTGTGTAGGGTCCTTAATTATGCTGCCTACTTTGCAGTGGGAGATGTAGACAGAGTCAATGGATGGGAGGCCGGTTTTTGTGAAGGATTGGGCTACATTCATGACCTTTTGTAGTTCCTTGCAGTATTGAGTAGAGCAGGAGCCATTCCAAGCTGTGATACAGCCAGAAAGAATGCTTTCTATGGTGCATCTGTAAAGGTTGGTGAGAGTCATAGCTGACATGCCAAATTTCCTTAGTCTTCTGAGAAAATAAAGACGTTGGTGAGCTTTCTTAACTATAGTGTCGGTATGGGGAGACCAGGACAGATTGTTGGTGATCTGGACATCTAAAAACTTGAAGCTCCTGACCCTTTCTACTTCATGTTCTCCTTTACATTTCCTGAAGTCAATGACAATCTCCTTTGTTTTGCTGACACTGAGGGAGAGATTATTGTTGCCATACCAGTTCACCAGATTCTCTATCTCATTCCTGCGCTCTGTCTCATCATTATTCACTTAGCACCTGCCCACCACCCCCTCTAATATTGAACAAAAATCTTATCGTTAGAGGAACAAACAATCCTTAAGCATTTATTATAGATCACAATGAATAAGTCAACAGGGCCTGTAAGTCAACACCATTTATAGGTGCCTGAAAGCATTTTTGGTCTTACATTCAAAAGTATAATTTAAACCTGCAATTTTCAACTAATAAATGCAAATCTAAGGTTGTACTTGCTTTAAGAGTCAGCGTCAAATTTTCAGCTCAGTGATATATGTTTAGTGCTACACCCATCTTATAGATCAGTACATAAAATCAAGCAGGTAAGACAATGTTGCCAAGAAGATGTTTGGGAATTTAAGACACACTCATACAGAGCAGACTATGGGAGCGAATCTCCCATCCTGGCACTGACCGATTGGCACATGCGCAGTAGCCCGCTTAGTGCACTAATTTCAGCCTTTCCAGCGAGAATAGGCCCCGGCCACTGAAGTTTAATGATATTCACGCTGGCTTCTGCAGTGCACAGAGTGTGGGAGATTCTTGTCTGAAGTCCCACTGAAAAAAACAGCATGAATTACTCCAGTTTTCCCATGAATTTGACACTTAGAATTTCTTGGGGGGTATTCTGCCCTTTGTACCTGGATCAATGAACGTAAGTGAGCTTTCCTACAAAAGGAATGAAGTACAAAGCTAATTTCAAGCTATCAGCTAACTTGTTGAAAAACTGTGCTTGCTGTGTGGGAATTCAGTGTTAATGAAAAGCTATGCGAGAATGGAAGAAGAAGGAATCTGTCCTGACATGGATGTCTAAGAACAAATGCACCATGAAAACACAGACCAGTCACTGGACTGGTCCTGACAAGTATATATTGGAACAAGTCTTCAATAATCATCACAATAATTATAACATCAACAGAAAAGAAATACATCTATTGCACTTAAGTGGGCCCAGTTAATACCCTGAGCTCAGGAAAAATCTCAGAGCAACAGCTACTTTATGGAACAACAATTCTGTGGCAGAAGGCCAAGGTTATTCAAGGTACCAAATACTTTGATGCTAAAATTACCTGTTTCCAGTGATTCATCATCAGACAGCAGCAAAATCAAGAGTACCCAATATGTCACATTGGCAACACAGACGTAACACCCATAAATTTAAATATTTCCAGAACTGAACTATGGAGTAGAAGATTCCAGTGAAAACCCAACGTACATGAGAAGACAAAATTCATGGTGCTACCCCTCCGCACACCTCCGCACAATCGATACAACGTAAAGCCTATGGTCATTTTTATTGTAAAAGCTTGCTAAAAATCAAGTTCCAAGTAGAAGTATTTGTATATGTCCATGACAATAGTTAAATGAATGGAAATAGAATAAAGTTGTGAATTGATAATGTGTGGAAAGGGTCTGGTGAGTTACACAATATATTAGCAAGGGTCATATTCACATTCCATATAACCACTGAGATCAAGAGGTGCCTGTGAAAAAAAAAACACCCAAATTGCAGCTGTGCCAGGCGGGTCTAACACCATGACTTAATCTTTGGGCATGTGCCGCAACAAATCTTTCAAGGATCGTGTTTGAGGCGAATGGTATAGATGGTTACAAAAATCTTTACAAAGAGTAGAAATAAGCAGGTTGCCCCATTTAATGTTTTGTGTGTTTCATCATCAAATCTGTGTTTTTGTGTTGGATGCTGATACAGGTGAATTTGATGGATTTTAAAACCAGGATTAAAGCTATAATTGTGATTCAAATGATCCTTGTACGAGTATTTCATTAAATGAAACATGATACATAGATTTAATTTGAATTTCCAGTGTTTTGTTTTTCACGTTTCAAAATTGTGATCACGTAAGCCAACACCATTTATTCACATTTTGTGCTTGGCCTCCAACTAGACCCCATTTTGGGATGAACTTTTTGATTGCTGCTTCAACAGTTGACTTATACACCACTCATTGGAGACCACAATTAAGAAAAAATCCTTATAGCTTTGTTTAAACTGTCAAAGTTTATTGATTAGTGTCACAAGTAGGCTTTCATTAATACTGTAAAGAAGTTACTGTGAAAATCCCCTAGTCGCTACACTCCGGCATCTATTTGGGTACACTGAGGGAGAATTTAGCATGGCCAACGCACCTAACAGGCACATCTTCCGGACTTTGGGAGGAAACTGTAGCACCTGGAGGAAACCCACACAGACACATGGACAATGTGAAGACTCTGCACAGACATTGACCCAAACTGGGAATCAAACCGGGGTCCCTGTGGATGTGAGGCAGCAGTGCAAAACATTGTGTCTGACCCAAAAGCAGTGAATAATCCAGAAATTGCAAGCGTACAGTTACAGCTGTACAGTTTCAGTGATTTTTGTTTGAGATTAAGTCACTCCCTATGTTTAAGAAATATATAGCCTGTCGTGAGGGTTTGATTTACACACTTGAGTCGACAAAGAATAAAAGACAACCATTATTATTTTATGTATTATATTAAATTGTCTTTTATTATATTTTGTACCACTGCCTGATGTAAATTGGCTGAGTTCCTCTTGGTGCATCCCCATAGCCAGAGTTTCTGCTGCACTTCTACTGGTTACATCACTGGAGAGAATCCAGTGGCACTGTTGTTATTTAGACGCATTACTGATTCAATACTTTGAGCATTTAACTTTTGAATTGAAGGAAGGGGTGCAGGAGAAGAAGTCTGAGAGCAGAGTTTTTCACATTGTACTTTCATCAGCTCTCTTCCACATTGAAATATAAAACACTGTGAGACATTTATTATAACGAGTAAAATACAGCTTCTGAAATTACTATTGAACTGTTCTAGTTCGTCTTGTTATCAGAACATGATGTATTACTGAATATTAATAGCTGTAACTACATCAAGAGGAGCAGGACCATTAGGATTCCATAATTTATCCACTAACTAATTTAAATGCATGACTTACTCATGCTGCACTATCTAGGTGTCTTTTATAAAGGTAGCATGTGAAATAACTGGACCCTCACAAATGGGATGCCTATGGTGGCATTGTATTTAGTGCCTCAAAGATATGTAGAGATGACTCTCACCAAGTACGATGTACAAACTTGATTACTAAAACTTTATTTATTAGAAATGCTTTTAGAATGCTTGCTTTCTTATTCTTGCAGTTTTATTTTGATTTCACTGTCACCACACCCTCGGTTTTATATGCAGCACACAGTGCAGTGAACAGCCAACGGGCACACACGATCTAACACTAAACAATTGGGCCGAAATGTGGAGGAACTGAGAGATCTTGGGGTTCATATCCACAGATCTCTGAAGGTTGCCACTCAAGTGGATAGAACCGTGAAGAAGACTTATAGTGTGTTAGCACTTATTAACAGGGGGTTTGAGTTTAAGAGCCATGGGGTTATGCTGCAACTATACTGGACGTTGGTGAGACCACATTTGGAGCTAAGTCTCTTCTCCCTGGAGAGACAAAGATTGAGAGGCGACTTGATAGATGTTTATAAAATGTTGAGAGGTTATAGATAGGCTGGATTCTCGGAGGCTTTTTCCCAGGGCTGAAATGGTCACTACGAGAGGACACAGGTTTAAGGTGCTGGGGAACAGGTACAGAGATGTCAGGGGTAAGTATTTCACTCAGAGGGTGGTGAGTGAGTGGAATCGGCTGCCATCGGTGGTGGTAGAGGTGAACTCGCTTGGGTCTTTTAAGAGACCTCTGGTTGAGTACATGGGATTTAATGGGATTGAGAGTTAGAAATAACATGAGTACACAAAAAAAGTCTCTTCATAATCACTGTCCTTGATTTAATTTCTCTCGTACAAGCATCTCATTTTGTATTTGATGTTGTCATCCAAAAGGTAAGCATTGGTACAGAACAACTACTTCATCAGCTTTGCTCCAACTAGAAATGATGTGAGTGTGATGTGACCTTTTGATTCAAATCCAAAATCCAACTTCAGACAATTGTTTCCTTGCATCTGTTCACTTGTTGAACTTTTGATGACCTTGTCACTTGGCAATTTCTTTTTCTTCCACTTTGACATTCCTATTGGATAGCAGCTAGGTTAACAGTGTATCAAAGTTATGATCAGTCATAATTTCAACAGTTGCTTTACAATCAGTGTGTGTGAAATGGATCAATAGCTGCCAAATATGATGCCAATGGACTGTTAAAAGTTTTGCCTCCGATGCTAGCTTATTGACTGTCCTTATTCACCCTATTGAACTGTTTGACACCACCAATTGATTGAAGGTTGTATTACCATGTCAGAGGGTGGTGAGATTCTTAATTTGTTCAGAACTCCATGACTGGAAGCAAACTATGATCTATTTTCTCAACTGATAATCTCCATGCAAACAACTTCTCTAAAATGGCAATGACCAAATGGTGGTTATGGAATTTATCATAGCTATTTCCAGCCATCTGCATACTTTGTACAGGACTAGTTCTTTATTTTGCGAGACCATTCAATTTTTTGGTGCTGGCTTACTTTCTGCAGAGTGTTGTCTGTCACCTATTCTGCCTTCAATGCCTCCTGCATAATAGATTTTTCAGTTGCATGTGAAATCACCCCCATGATCTTATTGCTTCACTACTGCTGAAGCTGTCTGCTGAGCATATCAGCTACTTGGTTGCATGAACCTCAGAGATACTCAACCTCAAAGTTATACTGATGAAGACAATCTGACCATCAGTAGATGCATGAATGTCAATGACCAAATCTTGCTGTGTTAACAACATAGTCAACATTTGGTGATCAGTGTAGAGGAGGAACTTTCTACCATAAAGATACATGTGCCAATGCATAGTTGCAGGTTAGTGCTTCCCACTCTCTAATAGTGAATTTGTTTTCAGATCCTGACAATAGGCGTGATCTGCATGTATTCCTTCAACATGGAATATAGCTCCAAATCACGCTTCCTGACATGTCTGTTGTGACATATGTTTCCACATTTGGGCTTAAATGCTTGAGGAAAGAGATGCTACATTCACCTTTAACATAACAATCTGTTTGCTGTGTAATTGTTCATTTCCATTGTACGTCTTCTGAAGAGTAAACTTGCAGCATACTTAGTAACCAACTAGTGATGAATATTGGCAGTATGAAGAAAAGATGCCAACACTTTCATGTTAGATAGTGTTGGAAGAATATGAATGGATTTGACTTTGTCCTGCATAAGCTTTCCTCCAATTGTTGTCATTCCAGCCCAGAAAGTCAATCTCAGGTGCTGTGAATGTACATTTTCCTTGTTGAGCATCAAATTGCACTTGTAATTCAAGTAAGCATCACCTGGAATCAGTAATTGTCATAGAGTCACAGAGGGTTACAGTATGGAAACATGCCCTTCGGCCCAACTTGTTCCTGCCACTCTTCATTGTGTTCTGCTTCATCTCTTCCATGGACAACCATGTCATCAAGTAAGTTGAGCTTTCTTCAATGTCCGACAAGGCAGAAGAAATGAGCCAACGGAGAATTCAGCAGTACTGAAACACACCTTCAAACATTGGAAGACATCAGCTTGGCTCTGCTGGTCATATCTATTGCATATGAGCTTGGCATTGCTGGGGTGACATGGGTATGGTGCCAACCTGGCAGTGCCAATCTAGGCCAATGGGCAGTGCCATGGGTCGTTCTTAATGCTTGCCATTGGATTGTACTGAAAGGATTTGTGGGTTGATACTCAGCCTGTTTGTCCATGTTATGGACACATCTTTTTCCACTAAGTCCTCAAGTGAATGCGAATACCGAGCTTCTGGCTCAGGGGCAGGCATTCTGCCACAAGAGCTCCCCTCCATGAGTAGGCCTTCACTAATTAATTGAATTGAAGTCTTTTCAAGTAGTTGATTAAAAATTAGTTCATTGGTTAACATGGCAAATTTACATGCCACAATACAGCTGTATATTGATTTATGGGTTCACCATTTGTCTGTCATCCCTGGTGAGACATGTATTGTTTAATTATTGTACATTTCTTTGGTGCAAGTATTTTTCTGAGAGCATTTCCTGCCATAGTAAACATAAATGTGTCTTCTTTGAGCTGTTCAAATACTTGCTGACCATCCGTCTGAGGCAATGGGAGAGGACCATGCAGTTAGAAAATGAGGCTGATAGCCCTTGAATCGTAGAAATGGATACCTGTCTAAAATTTTTTGACTGCCTTAGGGTTGTGCATAGCCTAAGATCCCCATTTTTGCATTGATCAAAGATTAAGTTTGATATCCATGGGAATGAATTGATTTGCTCAAAGATGTCTTCATGTCATTTCAGTTTCTGTGACATTTCACAAATGTAAACCATCTAAAATCTTGGGGAAACCTTCAAGTTAATCCAAGATGCCACCAGAGTGTGGCGACTTCTTGCGAGCTGCCCCCAGCATTCCCTCTAATTCTATCTTTCACTCTCCTTCTATGATTTAAAACTATACTCTAACTCTCTCAAACTGTCTAACAATGCTTTGTATACGATATTCTACACCATCTCCTTTCCTTCTCCCCTATGTACTCAATATATGGTATACTTTGTATACTGTGCAAGAAACAATACTTTTCACTGTATACTAATGCATGTGACAAGAATAAATCAAATCAGATCAAGTCAGAACTGGCATCATTGTCATGTCAACATGAGGAACATGACACTTTCTCTTAATCTGTAAAGTACAGTAAATAAAGAAGGATACTGTTGTGCGTAGTCAGTATCGTACATCACACTAATGTGTTCTCCAATGGGATCTTCGCATTTGAAGCCAGTCTTATCAAACAGTTTACCCCATAAGGCTTCTGCCTTTGGCTACATGGAATGTGAACTTGTCTTGGTTACTTGCTGCAACTGTGATTATTCCCCAAACCCTATCAATCAAGTCATCGTCAGCTGGAAGAATGTCGGTTGCAGGAGTGAGCGAATATTGTGACAAATAACAGTGCTGCAGTTTATCAAAACTGATTCCTTCACACTAACATCACTGAGAAGCAGCGCTGAAATGCCTATGACTTTGATTGAGCATTCTTAAAAATGGCCAGGTGCTTTACTGTCTGTGATGCTATTTCCATTCACTCTCAGGAATAGATTTCTTCATGTGATAAACAGGTGAAGTCTGCTTCGCTAATCTGCACATCTTTGCCAAGTGATTTATTTCTGAGCACGCGTGACATGTTCCTCCTTGAGGTGGCCATGGTGTTACAAATGGATTGGTATCTCCATTACACGGGCACATTTTTGAGGATATTTGATTGTGGTGGGGCAAGTGTTTACCTGACTGCTGGCTGAGATTGCTTTCCTCGTAACCCTTGCATTTGAGCTGGGTGGGCAAACTGCGTTGTAACCCTGAGCCTGAGGGTTCATTTCTGTGTAACCTGCTTGAATCAGCCATAGCAGATCTGATGTTGGGCTGGCAGTCGCGGCTTTTTTTTTAAAGTTAAATCTTTCATGAGTGCTTTTTTACAGTGCACTTGGGGAATTTAGTTGCTGTGGCAACATGCACTTTTACATGTCTGGAGCCATGAGTTGTAATGGTAGACATTCCAATTTCTTTCCATCACATGGCTGACTAAGGGATCTCTTGTCTTTGGAAGGATTTGTAGGTTGATACTCAGCCTGTTTGTCCATGTTATGGACACATCTTTTTCCACTAAGTCCTCAAGTGAACGCGAATGCCGAGCTTCTGGCTCAGGGGCAGGCATTCTGCCACAAGAGCTCCCCTCCATGAGTAGGCCTTCACTAATTCATGGAATTGAAGTCTTTTCAAGTAGTTGATTAAAAATTAGTTCATTGGTTAACATGGCAAATTTACATGCTACAATACAGCTGTATATTGATTTATGGGTTCACCATTTGTCTGTCATCCCTGGTGAAACATGTATTGTTTAATCATCGTACATTTCTTTGGCGCGAATATTTTTCTGAGAGCATTTCCTGCCATAGTAAACATAGATGTGTCTTCTTTGAGTAGCTCAAATACTTGCTGACCATCTGTCTGAGGCAATGGATTAGTATCGCCCTCTTGTGGGTCGAGGCTACCTCCATATCTTCCATGCTCATAGTGAGCAAGTTGGTCTTGAACCTCCAAATCCATCAATCATAAGGCATGGGTGGATCAATGGGTGAACAAAGGACTGATGCTGGAGCCGATAAATTTAAATTATTCTCCACATTCGTTGCCAGGCCTTGTGTTTTATGCCTTGAAGATATGGAGAGGTGTCTCTCACCAGGTTCCATGTGGGAACAGGGGCCTTATTGTTTTTAAAGTATCTGCTGTCTCATATTTATACTAGCAGTTTCTCTGTAACTTCACCCACAAGCTTGACTCACAGCATCAGCATAATGGGCAACTAACAGAAGCACACAATCAAAGACCAAACAGTTGAGCAATTGAACGTGACAGATGGGATTATTTTGTTTTTAAAATGTCTTTAATTTTGATCCATTTCAATTCAGAATGTTAATGAGGACACTTTGGCTGATCTTGAGACTGTGTTTGCCATCCATGCGAATGATGGCAGGAATTCAAGGTCCAGAAGTGGCAGAGAAGGCAATCTCAGATCTTCCCTGCCCCTTGCCAGCAATGTCACCAGATTCACACTTTGCGCTTTAGGTGAATTTGAATGTATTTAAATGTTATTAACCTGCCTCTCCTCGCCAGATATTGACCCCCCAACCATATATTGACACGATGTGATTTTACATCAGCCTGGTTTACAACACGCTCACACAGGGGGGTCTGACAATGACCTTTGGCACTGCCTATTGACTCAAATTGGCACTGCCTGGTTGGCACCAAGCCCATGCCAACCTGATGGTGCCAACCTGTGTCAAGGGGAGGCCCCAGTTGGAGCTTATGGCAGGATCAGTGGTGGAGAGGGGGATTTCATTTAGTTGTGGTGGTGGCCAGGAGAGGACAGGGGAGCTGAGGATGGCTGTTGGAAAGGCCGGGAGGTGGGGGGGTGGGTTCTGTCTCAAACAGATGATTGGGGGACGGGAAGGGACTGATAATTGAGCAGGGGAAGTTCCAACTCTGATCAGGAGTCTGTTAGGCAGCCCCTGAGATTTCCCTGGTGAGATGAGTGGGGTGGGGTGTCATTTTTTTTCTCTGATTGGGGTGTCCTTTTTAAAACCCCCATCTCTGTGGAGCTGGGCTTTGCTTGTGTGTTTAGGACCCCCCACTCCATATTACAGCATGAAACACACCCACTTGTTTTTTTTTGGCAGCATGTCAGAAGACTGGGAAGAAAATCTGGCGGTGTCTCCGGGGAGAAACAGACTGGCTTTCAGTCAGATCCTGACACTGTGCCAAATTCTGCTAAGATTGCAGCCACCCCCCCCCCACCCAACCCCGCACTCCCCCTACACCCCACATCAATTTCTGCTTTCCAAATGCTTTGTAAAATTTCAAATTCTCATACACAATAAATAAGTACACACCGTAACAGGATGTATGTCAACATCTTTGGAATGTCACAATGGAGAACCTTAGGTGGTCAGAATGACTACAGAGTTAAACCATACCAGTTGCTCAATGTGCCCTGTGGAATACTCTGTAATCACGGCATTCACCGTGAGTATACACTGAACTGGTGCTCAATGCTGCAGAGAGATTAGGTTATATCTAGCTGACTGACATCATCAGAAACATGTGCCAAGTCTTCCACAAGCGTGCCACGATGAGATACTGCACACACTCGGGATTGTAACTGTTCATAATCTCATTTGCCTCTGCCCAGGAAACTACAGGGCAGAAACCCTCAGACTTCCATTGATACCTAGTACCATTTCTCCAAAGGAATAATCATCAGGCATTTGGAAACAAACAAGCTTGTCTATGGCTGTAAGACAAAACAAAGGATTTGAATTAATGACAGCTATAAGGCTGTGAGGTTATTTTGTTCCTCAGATTGTTGGCTCAAAGTCAGTCTTAAAAGAACTAAAAGGATTGCCATTTCATCAATTGGATTACCACTGTTTGTTTTTTACTTAACAATGATTATTTGGACTAACTTTACAACAGTGAAAAGTTAAGACAAATTAGGGTTGTTTTCTCTGGAGTAGTCAGAATCCTGTTCCCAGAGTTGAAATGTTTAATGCTAGGGGGCATGCACTTAAGGTGAGAGGGGGAAAGACATGTGAGATGTGAAGACTAAGAATTTTGGCATGTCAGCTATGACTCTCACCAACTTTTACAGATGCCCCATAGAAAGCTTAGTACGACTCCTGCTCTGCCCAAGACCGCAAGGAACTACAAAAGTTTGTGAATGTCGCTCAATCCATCACGCAAACCAGCCTTCCATCCATTGACTCTGTCTACACTTCCTGCTGCCTTGGAAAAGCAGCCAGCATAATTAAGGACCCCACGCACTCCAGACATTCTCTCTTCCATCTTCTTCTGTTGGGAAAGAGCTACAAAATTCCGAGGTCACATACCAACCAACTCAAGAACAGCTTTTTCCCTGCTGCCATCAGACTGTTGAATAGACCTACCTTGCATTAAGTTGATCTTTCTCTACACCCTAACTATGATTGTAACACTACATTCTGCACTCCCTTGTTTCCTTCTCTATGAATGGTATGCTTTGTCTATATATCACACCAGAAACAATACATTTCACTGTATACTAATACATATGACAATAATAAATCAGATCAAGTTAAATAAATCAAATCAAACGAGGAGCAGGTTTTTTACACAAAGTGTCCGGAATGTGCTACAAGTAGTGGTGGTGCAAGCAGATAAGATAGGGGCATTTAAGGGGCTTTTAAATAAGCACATGAATAGGAAAAGAATAGAGGGATATGGATCAAGTGCAGGCAGAAAGGATTAGTTTAATTTGGCATCATGTTCAGCACAGCATCGTGGACCAAAGGGCCTGTTCGTGTGCTGCGCTGTTCTATATTCTGTGTTTTATGTTTAACGTTATACTTACTGATTGCACTCTGAGTGACTGAGGTAGATTACACTGGAGGAATGATTACAACAATTCTGACAGAGAGCTTGAGATGATATCATTAACTTTGAGAATGCAGCATTATTAACAACCCCACCCCCACTCCTAACCTTTACTGTGCTGCCTTGAAATTACTGTCCCATTGCCTTGAATAAATTATAGTGCTGTTCAGGTGGTTTAAGTTTTGAGATTTTTTTCGTACAAAAGCTTCTCTCAAAAGAGAATGCACTCCACTTCACCGAAGGATGATCATGCCCACAAAAATATGTTAACAGTTAGGATTCCATTTTGTAGGATTATTGAGAAACAATTCACAGCTGATTAGTGGAAAACAATACAATAATGTACATTGTAAATCATGAGTAGTCCCATGCCAATGCCGTGCTGCATCAACATCCTTTATGATCAAGATAGCACATCAAATGCATTGATTGCAGCAACTGTCAAAGTTAAAGGAAGCAAAGTTAATAGTCAGTAAGATATATATCAGGATGTAATGCTAACGCAGGCACACAATCCTCAGTTTAGATTAGATATTGCATGAAAAATTGTGGTTTATGCAATGATGCACATGACAGACTTCGTCAGAAGCACAAAGAATATTTATTAATTAGAAAAAAACTGTACAGGGACTGCCAGCACCCCAGCTGCCCTGGCTGCCCCAGGCCTGACAAGTCTTCAGACTGTCTTCTGTCTAAGAGAGGACTCCACCTCCTTGATTACCCACTCTCATCCCAATTGGTCCTGCAAGCCAGGTGACCCTTTTCTGGGACAATCGCCATAAGTCATATACATAACATATGAAGTCCATTGATTAGACTGGAGTCTTGTGGCTCCCTCCTGGGTTTTGATTGTTCTTGGGGCAAATGGTTTGCTTCTGTTCAAATCTGCTGAGAAATCAGCATTTTAATTGCCTTTGCATCATTTTATGTTGAATTGTGTGAATTGAACAACAAACAGTGCCATATGCAACAATGGCAAAGTTTCCTTGCATGACGTGCCTGGTCTGTACACCAGATCCCCTCTCCGCTTTTTATAATTTTCAACATTGCTGCTGAGAGTAGTTCAAGCCCTGCTGGTTCGGTAGCCTAGATGTTAATGGGAAGAATTTTCCTGTGTTACTGTAAATAACAGGCTACAAAATGAAGGCATGTAAAATCGATGGCACCAATGTACCCGTCCTCGATGAGCTCAATGTATTCTACCTGTTTTGAGCAAGAGGTCAGCGAGAGCAAATGCTTCACCCTGCAAACCATGGATAAACCAATATCCGAGTTCACCATTACAGATATCAGAGCAACTTTCTCAAAGGTTAACCCACGAAAAGCAACTGGCCCAGATGGGATACCCAGGTGAGCATGCAGACCCTGCAGTTATTGGGGGTATTCACAGACATCTTCAACATCTCTTTACAACAATTTGAAGTCCCTATCTGCTTCAAGAAGATGACCATCATCCCAATACTAAAGAAAAGCCAGGCCCCATGCCTAATAAATATCATCCGGGGATTCTGACATCCATTATCATGAAGTTCTTCAAAAGCTTAGTCATGCACGAGTCAGTTCCTGCCTCCCAGATTGCCTGGAGCCACTATGTATGGATGATATTGGAATAGTGTAGGTTGGATGGGCTTGAGATTGGTTTCACAGGTCGGCGCAACGTCGAGAGACAAAGGGCCTGTACTGCGCTGTAATGTTCTATGTTCTACAGTTTGCCTACTGCTGCAACAGATCCACAGCAGAAGCCATCTCCCTGACGTTGCACTCAATCCTGGAACACCTAGATAACAAAGACACCTATTTATCCTCTACAGCTTAGTCTTCAACACCATTATTCCTCCAAAACTCATCTCTAAACTGTGTGGCCTGGGGCTCGACTCCTCCCTCTGCGACTGGATCCTGAACTTCTTAACCCACAAACCACAATCAGTAAGGATACACACTTCCTTGATGATCATCCTCAATGCCAATGCCCCTCAAGGCTGTGTTCTCGGCCCACTACTATGCTCCTTGTACACCTATGACCATCTGGCCAAATTCCCCTCCAACTCAATTTTCATGTTTGCTGATGACACCATGGTAATGGATTGGATCTCAAACAATGACGAGACAGAGTACAAGAATGAAATAGAGAATCTGGTGAACTGATGCAGTGACAATAATCTCTCCCTCAATGTCAACAAAACAAAAGAGATGGTAATTGACTTCAGGAAACATAAAGGAGGACATATCCCTGTCTACATAAATGAGAACGAAGTGGAAATGATTACAGCTTCAAGTTTTTAGATGTCTAGATCCCCAACAGCCTATCCTGGTCCCCCCATGCTGACACTATAATTAAGAAAGCCTACCAACACTTCTACTTTCTCAGAAGACTAAGGAAATTTGGCACGTCTGCTATGACTTTGACCAACCTTTACAGATGCACCATAGATCTTTCTTGTTGTATCACAGCTTGGTGTGTCTCCTGATCTGTCCAAGATTGCAAGAAATTACAAAGGGTCATGAACAAAGCCAAGTCCATTGCGCAAACCAGCCTCCCACCCATTGGTACTATCTATACTTCCCGTTGCCTCGGAAAGGCAGCCAGCATAATTAAGACCCCCACGCTCCTCGGATATTCTCTCTTCCATCTTCTTCTGTTGAGAGAAAGATACAAAAGTCTGAGAACACGTACCAGTTCGACTCAAGAACAGCTTCTTCCCTGCTTCTGTCAGACTTTTGAATGGACCTCCCTCACATTAAGTTGATCTTTCTCTACACCCTAGCTATGATTGTAACATTCTGTATTCTCTCCTTTCCTTCCCCATATACAGTATGCATTGCAAGAAACAACACTTTTCATTGTCTACTAATACACATGACAATAATAAATCAAATCAAACAAAAATTGCTTCTTAAAATATTTGTTTCTGTATTTTCCAATGATCACATGTACTTTATTAAACAAAGGGCGGCATAGTTTCATAGTGGTTAGCACTGCTGTCTCAGAGCTCCAGGGACCCCAGTTCAATTCTGGCCTTGGGTCAATGTCTGTGTGGAATTCGGACATTTGCCCCGTGTCTGAGTGGGCTTCCTCCCAAAGTCCAAAGGTGTGCAGGTTAGGTTGAATGACAATGCTAAATCACCCCTAGTTTCAGGGGATTAACAGGTAAATGGGTGGAGTTACGGGACTAGGGCCTTGGTGGGATTGTATCGATGCAGACTCGAAGGGCCAGATGGCCTCCTTCTGCACTGTAGGGATTCTATGAAAGTTTTATGATCTTGTTATAAAATGTGCTTCTCCTCCAGGCAGGCTGAAAGGAGCTTTACTTTGCAGATTGATGAACCTTGCCTGATCTTGATGCTGGCATTTTGTTTCAACCATTCTCAGAAACAACATTCCTCACAAAAGATTACAGCAATCTTTTTCTCATTGTGCAACCTGACTGAACCACTGTTTGCTATTTTAACTTCAGACTTCCAGTTTTCCTCTTCTCATTTGTACTGACATGCCTCACTACAAAACCAAAAAGATGTCACCGGACTCCTCTACAGTGCTCGGTTTACAAATTCCGAATGTGTGATCGCCCTGTATTGAAATCTGGAGGAATTAAGGGCAACTTGCTAACATGAACATGGGTGACAGAATACAGAGTCCTTATCCTAGTGACATTCAGATTCACCCATATAGATTCCACAATCAGTGATATATATTGTCAGTTGATCTCTTATCCAGAGAATCACAATTTTCTGGACTCTTTGAGAATGACTCTAGAAGCAGATGTCAGTAAAAAAAAACCTGAATTGGTGTTTATATGGATTTCGGATGCTAAGTCTGTATTTTACCATTTGCTGATGGCAATTCAAGTGTGTCCAGCATGCAGTTCGTAAAAATCATGACTGAGAACTAGTTAATTGATTAAAGATGTAATTGAGCAGCAGTTTATGAGTCTATTTGAATTTTATAGAGTGTGCATAGGGCTATGGCAGATCAGAGAGCTGGCTAGTATTTCAGAGTGGTAATGGTGTAGCAGCTGATGACAGTGCTGCATTTGGCAGCTTGGGGTCAGGCAGTTTGCCTTCACAGGAAGGCTGCTGCAATGCAGCCAGAGTGTTTAGTGTCAAGGAGAGTGATTTCACATGCCAGGATTTGGTATCGAGCTTCCATTATTCCACCTGGCTGATCACATGAGTATCAATTGAGATGGGGAAGAGGTGAGATGGGATGCTGTGAGAAAACATCTGGTGGACAGACAATGCACACTTGCCATGAGCATCATCCAGTTAGGAAATGGGTCATTTGGCCAGGAAGAGAACATGGAAAAGAAGAAAGGTGCAGGTCCGCAGACCCAGTCTCATGACCACATGGGGAGATGGTAGTGCAGTGGTAATGTCGCTGGACTGGTATTCCAAAGGTCTAGGCTAATGCTGTGGTGACATAGGCTCAAATCCAAACCTGGCAGCTTGTGGAATTTAAAATCGACTAATAAATATGAACTGAAAGTTAATTGTCTCAGTTATTGATTACTGCAAAAAAATCACCTAGTTCATTAATGTCCTTTAGGGAAGGAAATTTGCTGTCCTTACCTGGTCTGGCCTATATATGATTCCAGAGCCACAGTGTGTGGTTGACTCTAAACTGCCCTCTGAAATGCTCTAACAATCCACTCAGTTCAAGGCCAATTATGGATGGGCAACAAATGCTGGCTCACACCCACTTCCCATGAAAGAATAGAGGAAAAATAACCTGAAGGGGCAGCCTCATGAAGAGGAAGAATTAGAAGGGTATGGAAAGAATGTCAAGCAGGCACTAATGGGAAGAAGAAGTTACCCTGCAGCAAGGGCCTGCAGAGAGAGGATGAGCTCCAGATGTCATGCTGGCAGTGTTGCACATCACTGCATGTCTCTTGCATGCCCTTCATAGATCTTTATGCCATGATGACAGATCTGCTGAGCCCGATTGACATTGATGCCCATTGATGCCAATAGTGAAGGTCACTATGGCCCTTAATTTCTACCCCTCAGGCTCATTTCCAGGGCCAATCGGACACACCACATCTCCCAGTCAGTGGCACATTATTGCAGCAATGTGATGTGCAGTGTTTTCTTCAGGAAGAAGAAGGGCCAGTACGTACACTATCAAAATAGCTCTGTTGTCAGACTGAGACAGACAAAGGATTCAGGGCCATTGCTGCAAACACCAGATACAATGTTTGATAAAGCTGCACCCACACAGGGATACTATGAGATTCTATGAGTTCTCACTTTGGAAGTTGTTTTGATACAATTACCATCAGCAAGGCTAACTTCTTTGAACTCTCTGTTCCTCAGGTCACAATGCTCTGATGGTATAGTTTTCCAGGTGTTGATTTATATTCCTTGCCTGTGCTGCTGTTGGGGAATCCATGTCAGGGGCTGATTGCAATGGGACTGGAAGATCCCGTTGGTGGAAGGGCTAGAGAATTCCACCCACTTAATGTTTTATTAAATGGAAAAAGAAACAAGAGGGTCCACAACTTGGCATCCTGTTTATTCATGAACCTCAAGTGCAACTTGATGTTCTTTTTAATTCTCCTACATATTGCTCCCTTTACACTTGCAGCTGAGGCAAAGGCAGGCTGCGGACCTTGCTGTCCCATAATCTAGGATGACCTTGGCACCTGTCCTCTGGCTGCCTAAGGTTTGGTGCTTCCAGCATGTTGAAGAAGCCTCCACAGGTTCAGGACCTAGCACTGTCACTTATGGCACTGCTGAGGGGCTCAGGAGCCACTATTCAAAACGGGAGCTCCCAGAGGGGAGACTACAGGCCCCCTCTCTCCTTTGCGTTCTACCACTGAAGCACTGAGGTTCCCTGGTGTCTTTTTACTTATCCCTTCACTCTTTCGGACGCACATTCCTTCCCCTCCATGTGCAATAAAGAAATATGGATGTTCAGTTAAGAGTCACCTCCTATATGGCAACATAGGAGGTGCAATAGCTCCACCAAAGACCCTTTCCCTGTCAAAGCAGATGTCAAACATGAGTGTGCCATTGCACCAACACTGTCCTTGATCTTTCCTGTAGCAATGTTGCAATGTACCACAACTGGCATCCATTCACACAGGCAGCAAAGGCAACTAACTGTTCAAAGACAATTTCAAAGCCTCCATAATGGCCTAGTCTGTGAATGTCAAGACATAAGATGAGCAGTTGCAACCAAAATGGTAACTCATCATCAAATCTTATGGCAAGACCTTCCAGTCGTCAATAGCAGTCATTGAGAGAAAACAATGAGAGAATTGGAAAGAAAGGGCAGCTGCTGGAGCCAACAATCATTGCTACCTCCACTGGCCATAAACTGAAGTCCTCACTGAGGGAAAGCTTTCACGGTTAAGACGGGGCTCATAAACCACCCACGGTCAAGACCGACATTTCACTTAAACCCAGCAAGAAAAAAAATCATACCCAGCATAAGGGATTGCCAACAGAGAAGACTTCATTTGGGTCCCCATTTATGTTCGTTGCCAATTTCTCAGACTCTCTCTTTGCCTGTTCTAATACCTTTTTTACATCCACTAAAGTTTCTATATTCAGCTTGTTTCTCATACATTTTATCAGCCTGGCATCTGCCTGAAGCATCCTTCCTCTGCTTCATCTTATTCTCTGCCTCTTTCATCATCCAAGTGACTTCAGTTGCCCAATCTATTCCCCACTTGAGAAGGTATCTTGACTACCTGAAGCATCTCCTCATTAAAGGCATCTCATTGTTCCGTTGCAGTTTTGCCTGTCAGTTTTTGATTCCAATTTAACACAAAGGCGAAATATTACATATTCTGGAAATCTGAAATAAAAGCAGAAAATGCTGGAAATACTGAGCAGGTAAGGGCATCCTCTTTAGAGAGAAAGAGAGTTAATGGGTAGAACTTTCTGATCTATTTTCAAAGTGTTATCAGGGTTGGAGAAGTGGAGCACAGCCTACTGGCTGCCATGTCAGAATTTCCTACCGTAATTTTCAACAGAACAGAAAATGGAAGGGGCAAGTCTCGCAGCAACATCATGCAGGTGAAACCTCCTCCCCTGACAGATGGAGCTGCCCCCTCCCTTACTGCGCATTAACCACTACCCCTTGGGGGCTGTACTCACCAGAATGCCTCTTTGTGGGTTCTGTTTGCTTGATGCATTTCAGGGAGAACCTGTTGTGATGCATGTGAATGGACAGACTAACCTGGAGGAAAATCAGGCGGAAATACCTGATATGCATAGTCAATTAGATTTCCATGGGGATCCTGATGGCAGGGGGCAGAGAAAATTTCAACAGAGAAATATCACCAGCATAAAATTTAATTTTCCGCTCCCTCCCCCCGCCACGTCCACTTTTCCTGCCCCCAAAAATGGGGAGTAAAATTCCACCATCCTCAATATTTTAGGCTGATGGCTTTCAATCAGTTTCTATCTGATTTCAGTTTACCATCTATTCCCATCTCGCTGAAGTTAGCCCTCCTTCAAATAAACATTTTTGCTCTAAATTGCTCATTTGAAAACAATGTAAAATAGAAGTTGTTAAATTATATACTTTAATTTTGCAGCAAACATCCAAAGCAGGAATGGATCTTTTTGTTAGTTAGTGTACACAAATTCTACAAGGATGAAATTCCTCCTGTCAATACTAGCAACAAAAATCCAACCATATGTATCAGCTAATTCAATCTGTCAAAATCCCTATTAAAAAACTAAATCATTTTTTATAAATCGATGATTTAATTAAAATAAAATATAATAGTCTCCCATTCACACAACCGCAAGTCAGGTGGTTATAAACGCAAGACTTTACAAGGCAGTTATGTTTGAAATGTCTCTTTGAACTTAAAGTAAAACAAAATGCTCTGAATGAGCAATGGTATCGATTGTACGAATTCTGCCCAGAGACAGGCCCATGTGATCTGCAATTGGAATGCTTTGAAAATCAAGTGACATATCTTACACTGGGTCAATTACAAACAGTCATACAGACACAAAGGTTGGAATTAGTGTCCAGTTAGCATGAAAATGGGAGAGTTCCTGATCCATTTTTGGACAAATTTTCACACCTAATCGCATACATAGTGTCATAGAGTCATAGAGGTTTACAGCATGGAAACAGGTCCTTCAGCCCAGCTTGTCCATGCCGCCTTTTTTTTTGAAACCCCTAAGCTAGTCCCAATTGCCCTCATTTGGCCCATATCCCACTATACCCATCTTACCCATGTAACTATCTAAATGCTTCTTAAAAGACAAAATTGTACCCACCTGTACTATTACCTCTGGCAGCTTGTTCCAGATACTCACCACCCTCTGTGTGAAAAAATTGCCCCTCTGGACCCTTTTGTATCTCTCTTCACTCACCTTAAACCTTTGCCCTCTAATTTTATTCTCCCCTACCTTTGGGAAAAGATATTGACCATCTAGCTGATCTGCGTCTCTCATTATTTTATAGACCTCATTATTTTAAAGATCACACCTCCACCTCCTATGCTCCAGAGAGCATACACTTATCCATTGAAAATATGGGCTAGACTGTTTCTAGCTGCTGCAGGCAGCGGGCTGGCTTCATTCACCAGCCAGCCTGCAGAGAGAGCTATTTGCGCATGTGCATGTGCATGTGCGATGTGCATCTTCCAGTGAGAGGCTGACCTCAGTGGAAATCTGGCTGTCATAAAATCGCAAGAGCCAAGAAACCAGGCGTGATCCTGATTCTATGGCTTTTTCTGTGATTTTACTGACTTGCTCTGCCCATTGATGGCCAGTAAAATTCCACCCATGGAGGCAGACAAAGGAATTAGTGTTGTACAGGGAAACAGCAGGCACGACTGTGAAGAGCAGAGTGTTTTGTGTTACCAACTATGCAGAATGCTTGAAAAATTGATTTTCTTTTCAAAAGAAAGCAAACTGGACGAACAGGACATTCCAGGTTTATGGGACAAGGAGTCGTGAATGTGGACCTTACTGCGGACGCTTGAACTGAAACTATCAGATTGAATAAAACGATTTTCACAGGACAGTGGAAGATGCAATCTGATATAACAGGGAGTGGTGAGTCTGGTGGAAACTGGGATTAACCTTGGGACTTAATTTGAATTGCTACCCTCTGCCAGAAGCATGGTGCAAATTAAAACCATTTTTTATGGGAAATTTTAATTGAGTTAATTGATTAATACAAACATACCTTTTCATTAGTTCAATGTATTTGCTGCTTGTTAGGTAAAGGTTGACATATGTTAATTTTAGTTTGTTTGTTCAGAAAAGATTCTCTATAAGTGAAATCTTGTCCTATGATTCTTTCCATCAAATGTTGGAAAATTAATCTCTTTTTCTAAAAGTTATCATTCTCTAGGGGAATCATAGCAAGATCCAGATGAAAACTCCCAGAGACCATTTGTTCAAAATGCATCGAGAATCCTAACCTCCCATCTTCCCTTTAACATATCTCGCTATTTCTGAATTGAGACCAATATCCTGCCGTCAGTCATCATTTCTGACACCCAATCTCAGCCGTTAATCATACACTGTGTAAGGCAGTACTGTATAAATTGAATCTTCTTCCCTAACAATGCCCTCTTGGTCTGTCACCATGCAGGTCGAAGTATAATTCTGGGTTTATTGTCTCTGTTCCATTTACTATATATCAATATGCAAAAATGATGAACTGGAGAAAGCCAGCTAATTCATCCAACTGCTCCAAACAGTTATGCAGCAAAGAAGTTTTACTCCCACTGTTCACCCCATAACACACCACGCACCCCTCCCAATCACAAAAACACACACACACACACTTGCACACATGCGTTGCCATGTAATCATCTGAGCAACAGAAATCCAAATTTAGGATAACAGTATGTCAATACATCAAAATGAATCTGTAAAGTTGATTTTAAGAGATTTCCTTTTGAGACCAAAAGACTTAAGCTTATCTATTCTTTCCTTCTAAATCATCATTATGTGCACTGAGTCGAAAGATATGCAGGTTAGGTGGATTGGCTCATTGTTAATGTGCAGGGTTACAGGGAATGAGCCTGGATGGATGCTCTTTCAGGGAGTCGGTGCAGGCTCAATGGGCTGAATAGCTTCCTTCTGCATGGTGGGGATTCTATGATTCTACAAGTCAACCTTATTGCTCTCTTCTGAATGGCCTCATGAACTGAATGACATCCTAATGCCATGGTAGTTCTTCAAAAAGTACAGTTTTGTTTAACCTTTCCACTCCTTGTATTTCCTGGATTGATGTCCTGTTTGAATTTTATCATTAAAATTGGCACATTTTCTGATTGAAGAGACTGTCAATTTGAGAATCAATGGATTGGCAAATCCAGCACCAGAAAAACAAACTAAGGGACTTTGAAGGCCTTATGTGGATTCACGAATAACATCGTTTCCAATTTTAATTATGCTCCTTTATAATTAAATTGTACCTGTGACTGCCCAGCTAGTAAAAATAATAAGAACAAAAGTAGCTCTTAATGTGCCCACTTCATGTTTGCTTTGGCCCCAAAAGGCAGTCATTGCGATGCTTTGAAGTTCTATCTCCTTGCTCGTCACCTTCAGCAGCAGTTGGTAAAATGCAGATATTATCAAAGATGTAACCATCCTAGACAAGGTAGAGGATTAGCAGGATTACAGCAATATCTCCCAGTATTCATAATCCCTCCATAAGATAAAATGTCTGCAGGCGCATCTGTTTTTGTTCCCCCTAAGAACTGTTTAAAACAGGAGGGAAAAGACTACAAGGGAATATTCAAAATATGTTAAAAGAAGCATTTTGAATGAAATGCCGAACATAAAAACATTCAAGTTAAACAAGAAATTAAATGGTGTTTTGTTATTAATGTGTTTAGCAGTTTTCTTGAGAGGACAAATGAAGCAATTGTATTGTGAAGAAATCCTGGATGAATTTTTTTTCAAAAATTCATGAAAATCAAAGATATACTGTTAAGACTGGGGGGAAAACTGGTGTTACATCATTAATAAATAGAGTGAAAGGGCTGTCTAAATTCTCCATTACTGAAAAAAATATAGTGTTATAAATGATTAATAGGAAAAATCAGGACTTCCAAATATAACATTCATTTTTAACTATCTGCAAAACCAACATTGAGCTTCTATCATTGATTTTTCTGGGGGATTAGTGATGTTAAAAATATGATGGAAAGATTTTCAGATCTATCAGAGATACTGGGCTGCATTTCATGGTGTCGGGGAGACTTTATAGAGGCATGACAATGGCGACTGGGGTCACATTCCCAAATTCCCGGGGTTGCTAATTTTCACCAATGTGAGTTAAGGATGCCAGTCGTGACATTGATGACATCCTCCAAAGACAAGATGTTAAGGCCCATATGTTGTCAATCTGCTTGTTGACAATCATTCTGATCAAAGATTTATAAGACTAAAGCTGCTACCTTCAGTTCCAGCCACAAACTCCATTCCTTCATTATCAATACCTTCCATCTCTCCAACAAAAGTCTTAGGCACTTTGTAAACTCAACATTCTATTTGATCTTAAGCTAAGCATCAAAACCCAAACCTTTTCCACCAGGAAGATTGCTTACTTCCACACATGCTGGCCTCAGCAGTCCTGGCCTCATTCGTGGAAAGAGAACAAATGTTACACTGTAATACCCTGGTCTATTCCTCTATAATCTCCAACATCTGCTACCATTGCCATGCCACCTTTCCAAGCAAATACAGAAGATTCAAATCAGTCATTTTACCTCCTCCCTCCTTATTATCCAGGGTTCCAAACACTCCTTTCATGTGAAATCATAATTTACCTGCATATTGCATTCTCTGCTGTTGGTGCACCATACATTGGAGATACCATGCATGATCCCAAGTTTCTGATCAACTATCATTTTAATTTTCCATTCCACTTCGACTCTGACCTCGCAGTCCTTGATCAGCTATACTGTTCCAGTAAAGCTCAGTGCATGTTTGAGGAACAGCACGTCAACTTTACAAGCTTTTGAACTTAACATTGAGTGCAACAATTTCAGATCATTACCGCTGCTCCCATTGTTTTTGCAATTTCTTTTGATTTTTGACTGGCAGTAGTTTAACAGCTTTAGTCTTATAAATCTTTAATCAGAATGATTGTCAACAAGAAGATTTACAATTCTGTCTCCCCCACTGATCCAATCATGTTGCTGAGCAGCAGGGGACATCCCTCCCTCCCTCCCCCAATTGCCTTGCAATGTGCAGCATACTGCCCTTCCTCTTCCCATCACATTGCACCACCCCCACAACCCACCCATCCACCCACCGCACCCCTCCACCACACACACACACACACACACACACACACACACAATTCTGTTTCTGTCCTGATTCTGTTTTCCCATTTATACTTTCTGGTGGACAGGCATGGACATGAGCATGCACATATGTACACACACACCCTTAAAACACCAATCAACTACCTACTCAAAATAGTCTTGTTGTCCCATTGGCATCTGCAGTCCTCTGGAATTACACTGACGCAGTCCATTGCCTAATTTGGAGAAAGATTCAAATCTGCATATTGAATAGTTTTGTATGTATCATAAATCTCATCTCTGCTAAAGACCCATCGTCAATCATTCCTCCTTAATGAGAAGGCAACTAGGTGGTGTTAACAGGTAATAAAGAGAACATCTCACTGGACTCATTGCTCTTTATCTCTCTCTGAAGATTCTTGTGTCCTGGTCAGTATTTTCTTCACTTGACACCAAATTCAATTGCTTCTTTGATGGTGGTCCTTTTGTAGTGAGATTGAATTAGAGTAAAGATTGTATCAAGCACTTCTAGGTGTTGAGAGTAACTAAGCTCCCCAAAGTGTCTTCAAGTGGAATTTGACTGATTACTTTCCAAATGAAAGGTTAAAAACTGATTAAGAAGAAAGTACACAATACATTTATAAGTGAATGGTAATGGAGCTGCCAAAGTTCTCAACTGCTAAAGGTGCTTGATTTTAATTGATTTGTTTCTAAATCTGTAGTAAATCTGTGATAATCTACTCCAGAGCCATTAGCGTTCTATTACTCGCTGAAAGTCGATATGGATGGGATTTTAGTATGTAATGGAGGAATTAAAACATGATGCTGACCTTGTTGACTGGGGCCAGCTGTGCTTGCACTGTAACCGTGAGCAACACCGAAGATTGATTTAGTCTGGAAGAATTAGAAAGGTCCAGGCAGTGTTGGTATGTACTGGTGAGTTGTTGAGAGAACCAGTCTAACCTGACAGACCAAGACAAGGGAAAAATTATCAAGCATCTCTACTCATATCAGAATTTTCTTGTTTCTGCCAAATGGGTAATTTTTAGAAAGAGACTTTGCACAACCTAAATGATTATCTAAATCTTCCTGCTCCCACAGAAACTGGGGAAATTTTAAACTGATCTTCTCTGGCAGTAAACTGACATGATTGAATCAGCCATTTGTTTTATACTTCACCTGATTTCCAATGCAATCAATATGAGTAAAATTGGACGCTGAATAAAATGGTTCTTTCAGTTCCCTGCCAAATGCATTGGGTAAAAATAACCCTCCAGGTATTTCAGGCATTTTTGCACAGTGTAATCTTTGAAATATGTTAATAAATTGTGTGTCATATGCCTTCTGTTCAATATCTAGACTGTTAACCCATTTTAAAATTGTGTTGTGTGGCACTATGACTGTGCTAAATGGGACAGGCTTTGAACAGAATTAGCAACTCAAGACTGGGCATCCATGAGACACTCTGGGCCATCAAAAGCAACAAAATTGTACTCCAGCACAATCTGCAACCTCATGGCCTGGCATATCCCCCACTAAATCATTACCATCAAACCAGAAGATCAACCCTGGTTCAATGGAGAGTGCAGGAGGGCGTGCCAGGAGCAGCATCAGGCATACATAAAAATGAGGTGTCAACCTGGTGAAACTACCAAACTACTAAGGACTACTTGAATGTCAAACAGCCTAAACAGCAAGTGATAGACAGAGCTAAGCGATCTCACAACCAACTGATCAGACCTAAGCTCTGCAGTTCTGCTACATCCAGTCATGAATGGTGGTGGACAATTGAACAACTCATGGGAGAAAAACGCACCACAAACATCCCCACCCCCAATGATGGAGGAGCCCAGCACATCAGTGCAAAAGATAAGGCTGAAGCATTTGCAGCAATCTTCAGCCAGAAGTGCTGAGTAGAAAATCCATCTCGGCCTCCTCCAGTGGTCCCCAGCATCTCAGATGCCAGTCTCCAGCCAATTCAATTCACTCCACGAGATATCAAGAAATGGTTGGAGGCACTGGGTACTGCAAAGGCAATGGGGCATGATGACTGAAGACTTGTGTTCCTGAACTTGCCACTCCCCTAGTCAAGCTCTTCCAACACAGTTACAGCACTGGCATCTACCCAACAATGTGGAAAATTGCCTAGGTATATCCTGTACACAAAAAACAAGACAAACCCAGCACGACTAATTACATAAGAACATAAGAGCGTAAGAAATAGGAGCAGGAGTAGGCCATCTAGCCCTTCGAGCCTGCCCCGCCATTCAATAAGATCATGGCTGATCTGTCGTGGCTCAGTTCCACTTTCCTGCCCTCTCCCCATAACCCTTAATCCCCTCTCTTATCAAAAACGCATCAACCCGCGTCTTAAAAATATTTAGCGAGGTAGCCTCCACCACTTCAACGGGCAGAGAATTCCAGAGATTCACCACCCTTTGAGTGAAGAAGTTCTTCCTCAACTCCGTTCTAAACCGCCCCCCCTTTTATCTTGAGGCTGTGCCCCCTAGTCCTACTGTCCTTTCTGAGCGGGAAGAGTCTCTCCACCTCTATCCTATCCATCCCATTCATCATCTTATACGTCTCAATGAGATCTCCCCTCATTCTTCTAAACTGTAACGAGTACAAGCCTAGTTTATTCAGCCTCTCCTCATAGCTCAACCCCCTCAACTACCACCCAATCAATTTGCTCGCAATCATCAGGAAACTGATGGGTCATCAACAGTGCTATCAAGCAGCACCTGCTCAGCAGTAACCTGCTCAGTGACATCCAATTTGCATTTCGTCAGAGTGACTCAGTTCCTGACCTCATTACAGCTTGGTTCAAACATAGACAAAACAGCTGAATTCCAGAGGTGAGGCGAGAGTGACAGCCTTTGACATCAAGGCCACACTAAAAGAACAAAGAACAAAGAAAAATACAGCATAGGAACAGCCCCTTCACCCCTCCAAGCATGTGCCAATCATGATGCCCTCAGTAAACTAAAAAAATGCCTTCTGTCCTTACTCAGTCCATTCCCTTCATTCCTTCCCTATTCATATACCCATCCAGATGCCTCTTATATGTTACTAATGTGCCTCCTTCCACCACCACCTCTGGCAGCGCGTTCCAGGCACCCACCATTCTCTGTATGAGAAACTCCCCCCCGTAAATATCCCTTAAACTTACCTCAACTCACCTTGAAACTGTGCCCCCTCGTAATTAACATTTCCAACCTAGAAAAAAGCCTCTGAATATCCACCCTGCCTATGTCTCTCATAATTGTGTAGACCCTCAGCCTCAGTCCTTCCAGTGAAAATAATCCCAGTTTATTCAACCTCTCCTCATAGTCAACACTTTCGAGACCAGGCAACATCCTGGTGAACATTCGTTGCATTCTCTCCAGAGCTTCCGTGTCCTTCTGGTAGTGTGGTGACCAGAACTGCGTGCAATACTCCAAAATGCAGACTAACCAATGTTTTATATAGCTGTACATGATTTCTCAACTCCTGTACTCAATGCCCTGACTGATGAAGGCAAGCATGCCATATGCCTTCTTAATAACCTTGGCCATCTGTGTTGTATTTTTGGGGAACTGTGGACCTGCACACCCAGATCCCTCTGTATGTTAATGTTCCTAAAGGTTCTTCCATTTACAGTATAAATTTACACGCCTAAATTTGATCATCCAAAATGCATCACCTAATATTTGTCCAGATTAAACTCCATCTGCCATTTCTGTGCCCAAGTCTCCAATCTATCTATATTCTGTTATAACCTCTGACAGTTCCTGGCACTATCAGCAACTCCACGAACCTTCATGTCATCTGCAAACTTACTAATCAGACTACCCATATTTTCCTCCAGATCATTTAACATATACCACAATCAATAGAGGTCCCAGCACTGATCCCCATGGAACACCAGGAGCTATAGATCTTCATTCTGAAAACCCCCTTCCACCGCTATTCTCTGTCTTCTACAACCAAGCCAGTTTGGTATTCATATAGCTAGCCCACCTGAATTCCATGTGATTTTAGTTTTTGTACCATTCTGCCATGTGGGGTCTTGTCAAATGCTTTACCAACGTCCATATAAGCTACCCATAGCCCTTCCCTTATCAATTATCTTTGTCACCTCTTCAAACACTCAATTAAGTTGGTGAGACATGACCTTCCCTGCACAAAATCATGCTGCCTGTCACTAACGTGTCCATTTTCTTTCAAATATGCATATATCCTGTTGCTCAGTATCTTCTCCAAAAGCTTCCCCACCACTGATATCAGATTCACCAGCCTATCATTTTCTGGGTTATTCCTGCTTCCTTTCTTAAACAAGGGAAAAACATTGGCCATTCTCCAGCCCTCTGGAACCTCGCCTGTTGTCAAAGAGAATATGAAGATATCTGTTAAGGCTGCCGCTATTTGTCCCCTTACCTCCCGTAGTAACTTGGGATAGATTCCATTCGGCCCTGGAGACTTATCTACCTTAATGCAATTTAGGATACCCAACACTTCCTCCTTTGATATTGTTGCCAATATATTCGACCAAATGTGGCATCAAGGAATCCTAGCAAAATTGGAATCAATGGGTATAAGGGGGAAAGCTCTCTGCTGATTGGAGTCATACCTGGCACATAGGATGGTTGTGGTTGTGGAGAGTCAGTCATCTCATTCCAAGGCATCTCTGCAGGAGTCCCTCAGGGCAGTGGCCTAGGCCCAACAATCTTCAGCTGCTTCACCGATGACCTTCCCTCCATCATAGGGTCAGAAGTGGGGAGGTTCGCCAATGATTACACAATGTTCAGCACCATTCATGACTCTTCAGAAACTGAAGCAGTCCATGTTCAAATGCAATAAGATCCGGACAGTATCAGGCTTGGGCTGACAAGTGGCAAGTAACATTCACACCTCACAAATACCAGGCAATGGCCATCACCAATAAGAGACACTCAGTCCACTTCCCCTTGACATTCAATAATGTTACCATCACTGAAACCCCCACTGTCAACATCCTTGTGGTCACCATTGACTAGAAACTCAATTGTACATGCCACATACGTACGATAACTAGAAGAGCAAATAAGAGGCTAGGAATACTGCAGCAAGTAACTCACCTCCCGACTCTCCAGAGCCTATCCAGCATCTACAAGGCACGAGTCAGGAGTGTGATGGAATACTCCCATTTGCCTGGATGGGTGCAGCTCCAACAATATTCAAGAAGCTTGACACCATGAAGGACAAAGCAGCTCGCTTGATTGGCACCACATCCACAAACTCCCTCAGTAACAACTGTGTATACTACCTAAAAGATGTACTGCAGCTATTCACCAAATGTCCTCAGACAGCACCTTCCAAACCCATGACCACCTCCATCTAAGGCAGCAGATACATGGGAACACCACCGCCCGCAAGTTTCTCTCCAACCCCTTACTGTCCTGACTTGGAAATATATTGTCGTTCCTTCATAGTCCATCCTGGAATTCCCTCTGTAACAACATTGTGGGTCAACCCACAGCACATGGACTGCAGCGAATTCAAGAAGGCAGCTCACCAACACCTTTTCAAAGGCAGTTAGGGATGGGCAATAAATGCTGGCCAGCCAGCGACGCCCATGTCCCATGAATAGATAAAATTAAAAACATTGAGATCTAGAATTTGTGACTTAATTGCAGATCTATCATCTGAGGGATGTTGCTGCAGGAGTTCCTCAGGGTGGTGTCCAAGGCCCAGCCATTCTGATCTTGTACCAATCTCATAGCCAGCTCTGACAATGCATTTTACAATTTGATTTTTCACAAATTAGAAGATATTATTGCTGTGCCAATTGCAAGTTACTGAATTACTTGACCTGAAACTGAAAGGACCTTGGAAAGCATTAGAGCAGCATCTAGGAGGCAACTCATCAATTTCAACATTTACCAACATTCTATCTTACATTATTTTACATTATAACTGCTATAAACTGCAATAAAATATCTGTAGATAGGCATGGTGCCTTCCACCACCTTGTTTTACTTACTTCAGGCCTTCTTACACTGTATAGTTAATGCAAATTGTTTACATGATATTAATGCTTCTATTCTTCCTTTGATCATTTACTTTAATGTACATTTATTGTTGAAAATTACAATGTCCGATAAAATGTAATTTCTATTCTTTCACTCACTGCAATAAACAGCAAAATCCATGGGGGTAAATTCCACTTGCCATTAAGCAATTAATTTATTTAACCTTCAGGCAAAGCAAAACAGTATGTGGTATGTAATGGGTTTAATATTACAAATAAACTGGTATTTTTTAAATAATAGGTCAAGCGTAAGGATGGGTTAGGTGCTGGATGATAATGCAAATTGGATAGGATTAAACTTTACACATTTTCACAGTACAGAAATTAGCCAAAAAGCCGATGTGTTGGTCATTTTTGAAAGAGCTATACACTTTCTCCCATTCCCTTGTTCTTCCACCACATCTGTTACTGTTTTCTTCTTCACATGTGGATTTCCCTTTCTCCTGTTTCTGGTAAGGCATTCAGGGTGGTACGGTGTTACAGTGGTTAGAACTGCTGCTTCACAGTGCCAGGTGTCCAGGTTCGATTCCAGCTTTGGGTGACCGGATGGAGTTTGTACATTCTCCCCAAGTTGCTAGGGTTTCCTCCAGGTGCTCCAGTTTCCTCCCACAGTCCAAAGTTGTGTGGTTTGGTGGATCGACCATGCTAAAATTGCTTGTTAGTGTCCAAAGAAGTGTAGGCTAGGTGGATTAGCCATGGTAAATGTGTGGGGTTACGGCGCAGGGCTTGATGCAATGCTCTTTCAGAGAGTTGATGTGCTGAATGGCCTCCTTCTGCCCTGTAGGGATTTTATTCCATCTCTTAACTATTTGCTGCATTTAAAAAATTCTCTGAAGCTTTTCTTTCATTTTTTTTGCAATGATTTTAAATCCATGTTCACTACTTAACTCACCCAGAGCTCCTCAGAATGTTGAACACATTTTTCAGACGTTTGTAATGCCTTGTTTCAGTCAGAAATGCCCTAGTTTCACTGGTCTTAATTGTAATTTCAGTACTCTCATGCTCTGTTTTGCATAACTCCTAACAATCTGCTGTGAAAGGGAAAAATGAATGTGACTTTTAGTTTAAAAATAAGAATGTTGTCATTGAAGTGATTCGATAAGGCAAAATGGGCCCAAATAGCGTCTAAACAGTAAAGTTCAGTGCAGTGCTTAGAGCAAACAGAATATAACTAGATCAAGCTGATTTATGTCAGATTTGCATTACCAGGTTAATTCTCAGGTACAAATCCTGTGTTTACTGCAGAGACTTGCATGCTAATAATGCAGAATCTCATTTAAATGCTCTTCACATGTTTTGATTTCTTGGCAGCTATCCAACTTTGAAGGCAGGGCAGGACAAAGCGGAGAGACACAAGACTTAAGAGGTTTCAAAAGATTAAACTTGAGCTCCCAACAGAGGAAATTCTAGGGAATAGTGTGAACCATTTTGGCTCAGTGAACCTGGGGCTTACTTGAACTGTATACACAAAGACCTGAGAGAAAATTACAGCTAAGATCAATGCTACGGGTATACGCTGCACTTTAATTAGATATGTCAGCATGCAATTGAGATGTTTTCTGCCCTTACATCTGGCAAAGGCTTATAAGAAGATAGGAGTAACAACCTTCATCTATATAGTTCTATTCGCATCCTTCATATTTCCCAATGTTCTTTGACTCTTGAGTTGCATTCACCAACAGCCATACTTCATCCGAAGTCCCCAGAGGCAGTAATCACAAAATGGCAAAATCCCACAGAACCTTCTTAACTAGGTTCACAAAGGGCTCAATGGCATAGAATCCCTAGAGGCTCCTTTGTCTGACTCCTTTAATAAACTCCATTAAATGATCTGGTCAGCTCTGGCAAAACTGAAGCATAGCAATTCCTGCTCTAACCTTATCTTCAATTTTATCTCTTTTTTAACTGCACTGCACATGGCATCTTGCAAATGTGCTTCATCTGTCTTTTCCCAGTAACATATTTGTCATGCTTATATCTCAACTTCCTGCCTATCTGTGTTGCTTCCAGATCATTAGTCACCAGTTACATGGACCAATATTTTTTATTAATCAGGGAAGGTTTCAATTGATCCCAACAAGTATTTTTTCAAACATTCTTAAGAAAAATTACAGATTCCCTAGATACTTTAAAGACATTTCAATCTTTCCTTCCAGTACTACTTTCAGATCAAAGGTTAACACAACAGTTACTTTAGTTGAGTGTGCAAATGTGATAGTCAATGCAAAGTTTATAAACAACAAGTAAGACATATCAGGTAACGTACTTTGTTGATGAGGGGTAAATACTGACCACTTCAGCAGGAAAACTCTTGTTCCGCAAATAATGTCATGGGATCTTTTACATGTACCTGAAAAGCCTGATGGAGATTTGAAATACCTTTTCATCTGAAAGCTAACATATTCAATAATGTAGTATTCCTCTCTACACCTGTGAATTGTCAAGTGAGATTATGTGCTCAGATGACGAAGAAGGAGCTGAACCTATAATCTTCTAACTCAGAATGCCAGTAACAGAACCATGATGGCATTTTTAACTGTGATATGTGCAATTCATTGATTTCAGGTTCTGAGAAAATCTAAAATGAATTATAGTTTCATTTGTTGTTGTTTACAAATGGCAGCATTAAGAAGAAAGGTTTGGGTTAATGCAGCACTGGATAGGGATTATGGGAATTGATAGCTGCAAATAGAGTACTGAAACTAAGAATCAATAAACTTCAGCAGTGTTTTTGTGCTGTTAATAGTGCAGTAGGCGAACACCCTCCACTGTTTTATTGTCTTTGTCTTGACTTCGTCCCAAATCCTGAAGACATGGGCCTTGCATATTAGAGGGAGTCTCACTAAAGATTAAGAGATCTGTTCTATGTAGTTATTTTATTCTCAGGATGATCAATGATGGAAAGATAGATTTCCACTTAACTTTGACAGAGTGAGACCTATAAACAGGAGTACAAATTAGTGCAGGGTACTGGTTACAGTTTAGTGGGCAGTCATACGTAGGTTAACTGTAAGTCTTTATTGACTCTCAGAACTATTAAAAAAAATAGTAAGTGGTACAAGTTTGGAGGTGTTCCCATACTTGCTGGTACACACAGCTCTGTTCAAAACTCAACTGATCCTGAGTGTGGATCATATACTCTTGTACATCACTGAATGGGCAGTATCTCTCCCCTCAAGTCCTTGAATTTAAAGGTTCAGGCAGTGTGGAGGCCATATAACCCTTCCATTTCTTGTTAAACTGCTGTCAATGGTAGGCTTTGTCATTGTTGCTTCTTTATGTAGGTCTGGAGGTTGTTCAGGCATTTGGATATGTTTTCATTTTTCTTTCAATTCTTTTGTGTTGCACCGCATTCGGTTGGTCTGGCGGTTTTGCTGGTTGGTACTTGCTACACTAACTCTTTCCTTGCAGTGTGGAGCAACATTATGCTCTTCACCTTGTCACTTCTTTCTCTTCTTCTGTTGTCATGTGTGTCATGGCCTTTGTGGCAGAGGATGAGCATTGTTGTGACTAGAACAAGGTTTATTCATACACTCATGTCTGCATGTCACTGTTGGCAATAGATGACTGCTACCAGGAACTAGCATCTTCTGTCGCTTTAGCATGCTGGCTGGGAGTTGTAGCATAGGTTCAGTGGTTGCAGTGTAATCATCGGAGTCACATGTTGCGGTCCTTTGGCTTGCTGGTCACTTCATTTTACATCCTCCACTTTACAACGGAGGCACCATGCTAACCTCTTGAGTGGTTGGCTGGTCTGACAGTTCAGAGCTGAAGCCCCAGTCAGGATGATGTTTGAGTGCTCGGGAACTTGCAGTTAAGAACATAAGAACATAAGAAATAGGAGCAGGAGTAGGCCATCTAGCCCTTCGAGCCTGCCCCGCCATTCAATAAGATCATAGCTGATCTGTCGTGGCTCAGTTCCACATTCCCGCCCTCTCCCCATAACCCTTAATTCCCTCGCTTATCAAAAACCCATCAACCCGTGTCTTAAAAATATTTAGCGAGGCAGCCTCCACCACCTCAACGGGCAGAGAATTCCAGAGATTCACCACCCTTTGAGTGAAGAAGTTCCTCCTCAACTCCGTTCTAAACCACCCCCCCTTTATCTTGAGGCTGTGCCCTCTAGTCCTACTGTCCTTTCTGAGCGGGAAGAGTCTCTCCACCTCTATCCTATCCATCCCATTCATCATCTTATATGTCTCAATGAGATCTCTCCTCATTCTTCTAAACTCTAACGAGTACAAGCCTAGTTTATTCAGCCTCTCCTCATAGCTCAACCCCCTCAACTCTGGTATCAGCCTAGTAAACCTCCTCTGCACTCCCTCCAAGGCCAAAATATCCTTGCGTAAGTACGGCGACCAAAACTGCACACGGTAGTCCAGCTGCGGCCTCACCAATGCCCTATATAGCCGCAGCAAGACCTCCCTACTTTTATATTCAATCCCCCTCGCTATGAAGGCCAGCATCCCATTCACCTTCCTGACCACCTGCTGCACCTGCAGGCTGGGATTTTGCGACTCATGCACAAGGACCCCGAGGTCCCTCTGCACCGTCGCCTGCTGCAGTTTTTCGCCACGTAAGTAATAGTCCTTCCTACCATTATTCCTACCAAAGTGGACCACCTCGCACTTGCCAACATTAAATTCCATTTGCCAGTTCCTGGCCCATTCTCCCAGCCTATCTAGATCCTTCTGCAGACTCTCCACCCCCTCCGCGCAATTTGCCGTTCCACCAATCTTGGTGTCATCAGCAAATTTCGACACCATACACTCGGTTCCCTCCTCCAGATCATCTATATAAATGGTAAATAGCTGAGGCCCCAGCACCGACCCCTGGGGCACTCCACTAGTCACCAACCACCAATCCGAATAGCACCCATTAACCCCCACTCTCTGCTTCCTATTTGACAACCAATCCTCTATCCACGCTAACACCCTACCCCCAACTCCATGCCCCCTTACCTTCTGCAATAACCTCTTGTGGGGTACCTTATCAAACGCCTTCTGAAAATCAAGGAAGACCACATCCACCGGCTCTCCTCTATCCACCGCCCTAGACACATCCTCATAGAACTCCAATAAATTTGTCAGACACGACTTCCCCTTAACGAAACCGTGCTACGTCTGCTCTATCAAGCAATTCCCCTCAAGATGCCTCGCTATTTCCTCCTTGATGACGGATTCTAACATTTTACCTACAACAGACGTTAAACTAACCGGCCTATAATTCCCTGCCTTTTGCCTGGCACCCTTCTTAAACAACGGCGTAACATTAGCCGTTTTCCAATCTTCCGGCACTTCTATATGATTAATGACAGTGATTGTCTTGACATCTTCTGCTGTTTTGAGAAGATCCAGGGAAACACAGACATCTCTGCTCAAGAAAGAGATTTGTTTGTCTCCATGCCTTAATGGTTCTGGAATTGTTGAATGGGGGGATTCTCCATGCTCCCCGTGGCAAATTTTATGATGGTAGGAGGTAGCCTGCTGATGGCTGGTGACGGAATCTTCTGGTCCTACTGCTGTCAATTGAATTTCCCACTGAATCTTCTCCTCGCCTCTGGGAAACCCATGGTGGGAGTTTGCCATTACTGGGACCAGAAAATCCCACTGGTGAGAACAACTGGAAAATTCTGGCCATTGCCTCTGACAGGAGCACAGATTTCTTTGCATGTTTAAAGTGGTGTGTCTGTTGTTCAAAGCCAGAGATCTATTAGCCACGGTTCTTTGTCTGATAGGACTGCTATACTGGGCTCAGTGTCTAATTTAAAATTTGTTAAATGGTCATTGACTGAAATGTCTACACTCAAAAATGAAGAAGATCTTTGACCTCACTTCACCCAAGAAGCATTGCTGTGATTTCCAGACTTGCAGACTCCACCTGCCATCAGACTTTTGAATGGATCTAACTCGCATTAAGTTGATCTTTCCCTACACCCTACCTATGACAATAACACTATATTCTGCACCCTCTCTTTTCCTTCTCTATGAATGATATGCAGTGTCTGTATAGTGTGCAAGAAATAATATTTTTCACTGTATGCCAATACATTGACAATAATAAATCAAACCAAATCAAATCACCTTGTGGATGGTTTTAGGCCTTTTGTGTGTTTCCTGATAGTAGTGACCAATCCAGTTACACTGGAAATATTAGGCTGAAATAGCAGGATATTGACCTCATCTGTTGCAGCATTTCACTCCACAGCATGGGTTCTCTGTTAATCGGTATAGATATTGCTTTCCATGGCCTGGTCTGTCTCGGTGTCTTTATTATTGAACTAGTTGAACTATGGTTTGGCTTCTGCGCCACAATTTATTTCTTCTCTTAAAATGGTTCAGTGCTGCTCGTGGAGTTCTGACTGCCCAACTATCTGGATTACATTTTTCAGGGTTACATCTTCCTTTGCTTGCATGAGATCAGAGATTACATAGCTACTATTATTCTGTCGCTGATGAGTTCAGATTTTCAGTCTCCATAGCTGTAATCTCCTGTCATCCTGTTCAGATCATCAGTGAATGAATCGACAGGTTTGCCTTGCTATTGAATTATTTTATTGAATTTAGTTCTTTTGAGTGTATTATTGCTTCTTCATTATTATTATTGATTCATTAATTGTCTTTGTTGAAATAATGTTACCTGTAATCGGGCCTATGAATAAAACAGAATGTTCATCTGCTCTTCTTCTGATATTTTATTTAAGGCTGAATCTACTACACTGGCTGGCATTCTCCAGCTGTTCATGTCAATGGGGTCCTCTGGTCCCACTGACTGTGCAACCTTGTCACAGGTTTCCTGATGGCATGCAGTGCAATCAATGGGAAATCCCATTTGCAGCTATGGGACTAGAATATGCCGCTGCTGGGAATGGTGTGCCACCTCCTGCCATGAGAAACATGCCACCGGGAGGCTGGAGAATTCCCTTCACCAAGTATGTTAAGAAACTTTTCCTTTGGGCTTCCCAATTTTGTGATTGATGTGGAGATGCCAGTGGTGGATTGGGGCGGGCACAGTAAGAAGTCTAACAACACCAGGTTAAAGTCCAACAGGTTTATTTGAAATCACAAGCTTTCAGAGTGCTGTTCCTTCACCAGGTGAGTGCTCCATGTGATTCCAAGTAAACCTGTTGGACTCTAACCTGGTGTTGTGAGACTTATAATTTTGATCTGGGCCTTGGATTAGTCCGAGTTGACTTGGAAGTGTGAAATTCTGATCCATTTTCGGCATGGTGGCACAGTGGTTAACACTGCTGCCTTACAGCTCCAGGGACTCAGGTTCGATTCTCAGTTTGGGCGACTATCTGTGTGGAGTTTGCACATTCTCCCTGTGTCCATGTGGGTTTCCTGCAGGTGCTCCGGTTTACTCCCTCAGTCTGAAACACATGCTGGTTAGGTGCGTTGTCCATGATAAATTCTCCCTCAGCATGAGTTGCAAAAACCCAGCTTGCAGGTGCAGCAGGTGGTCAGGAAGGCGAATGGGATGCTGGCCTTCATAGCGAGGGGGAATGAATATAAAAGTAGGGAGGTCTCGCTGCAGCTGTATAGGGCATTGGTGAGGCCGCAGCTGGACTACCGTGTGCAGTTTTGGTCGCCGTACTTACGCAAGGATATTTTGGCCTTGGAGGGAGTGCAGAGGAGGTTTACTAGGCTGATACCGGAGTTGAGGGGGTTGAGCAATGAGGAGAGGCTGAATAAACTAGGCTTGTACTCGTTACAGTTTAGAAGAATGAGGGGAGATCTCATTGAGACGTATAAGATGATGAATGGGATGGATAGGATAGAGGTGGAGAGACTCTTCCCGCTGAGAAAAGACAGTAGGACTAGGGGGCACAGCCTCAAGATAAAGGGGAGGCGGTTTAGAACGGAGTTGAGGAGGAACTTCTTCACTCAAAGGGTGGTGAATCTCTGAAATTCTCTGCCCATTGAAATGGTGGAGGCTGCCTCGCTAAATATTTTTAAGACGTGGGTTGATAGGTTTTTGATAGGCAAGGGGATTAAGGGTTATGGGGAGAGGGCGGGAAAGTGGAACTGAGCCACGACAGATCAGCCATGATCTTATTGAATGGTGGGGCAGGCTCGAAGGGCTAGATGGCCTACTCCTGCTCCTATTTCTTATGTTCTTATGAACAGGTGTTGGAGTGTGGCGACTAGGGGATTTTCACAGTAACATCATTGCAGTGTTAATGTAAGCCTACTTGTGACACTAACAAATAAACTTTAAAATGTCGAAATTGTATTTCTGCTTTATGAGCTGTTTGAATTTCAAGGCGGCATCGCCGTTGACTCAGAGGCAGAAGTACTTTGGTTCAGGCTGGCTTTGGTGAGTTCTGCGGCAGTGGTGATACAATGGTAAGCGTTTGAACATGTATTTTTTTTAACCAGCTGCTTGGATCAGCTGCCTGCAGATTTCACTTGTTAGACATTTTATCTTTTTGAATCACCTGTCCATCAAACTCTGGTATCTGCTTGACTTTACTGAGTTGATCAGTCACAATGTTCCTGAAATGCTTAATTAACCCCTTCATTGAAATTGACTACATTTGGATCAATCTGAAGATTCGGCTATGAATAGCTCATTATGGCCAGCTTTTTCAGAGTAATTTCACATCTGCACATGTCATGAATGCTTTTAGAGCTACTTTTGAGTTTTAAAACTACCTGTTTGCTTTTACTAGCTCTTGAGGTTGGCAAACCTGAATGATGCATACCGCAAAGTAGATTTATAACCATACCTAGGGTTCAAATGGGATTCTACCCATTTTCTTCTTTTTTTTCTCATTTTGTGTGTTTACTTTTGGTCAGCTTTTGAAATATTTTTAATCAAGTCTGTTGTTTGGCAGCTTAAAAACTGTCCAAAGCAAAGATCTGTCCCAAAAATATGCTTTGAAATGACATGAAGTTACAGCCATTGCAGTTGTTTATGTCTGAATGATTGCAATGATGCTGACATTGGCTCTTGCTTGGTAACTATAATAATATTTTATTCAACCTCTCTGAATTGTATTTACATTTTGTAAATCATCTCATTTATTATTTCACTAAAGAAAACACTCAACTGCACAAGAAGCTGAAAATTTCTCAAAGGAATGTTATTTTAAAAAGTTAAAGCATTGTGGTCAGCAGAAGTAATATTTTTCATTTTTCTCTTTTTTTCTGTTCCATTATTTGAGAATTCTGATCCAGATGTTTTACCAGCGGTTTTCAATTTAAGCAGGAAATTGGATTCCATAGTTTTGCCAATTTGCTGACTATTTACTGACTGTTGATAAATTTACCAACATTATGTTAACGTTCGTAAAGGGAACAACTAAACCAAATAGGCCACCAGTTCAGATGGGGTGAGCCAATACAGAGGCATGGTATAAACCCCCTTGGAGTAGAAGGAGGAATGGGCAAGATCAACAGCTTGTACAGTCAATGAGAAAAGGACAGTAGTTGTTGGAGGGAAGACACACCTTCAGGATCCAGGCCAAGAAACATGATTTATACCCCACAGATACAGGAATAAATTTCCCAGGGCTGTCCACTGTAAAAGTCATTGTGGGCAGTTTGGATAATTTAACAGGTCTGTTGACCTCGGGCGGGAATTTTTGGTCTCCAGGTGGGCGATCCCGCTATTAGTAACAAGTTTTTATATTCATTAGAGCTGTGAAGATGTGTCACTCTTCTTTCTGCGGATGAGAGACAGAGCAGCAATACACTTGAACTAGCATCACTTAAAACAGTTTCCAGCTGAATCTGGTTGCCTTTGATGTTCCTCAGAGCTAAACAGAAGCATTGCATCTAAAATGTCAATTCACTGCTAGGATTTCTTCTCCTGGCCATTTATATAGCTCGGGTATTCTCAACATAAGGCTTATATTAGAGAGGAATTAACACCAACTGAGAGGCAAGGAAACCACACTCATGCCAGAGTTCTGACATCCAGGTGTTCATCTGGGCACCTGGCAGGGTGAGTATGAGTTATTGAAATTGAAACATTTTTAAAAATGTCCTCACTTGCTGTCTAGAGAGGCAGGACCCCTGCAGACCCTTTGTTTAGTGTGGGCACTCTGCCATGTCCTATTCCTTGGGCAGACCCGGTTAGTAATACAAGAATGAGATGGGAAGCTGGGAATGCCTCCCCGTTCCTCATTAATCTAAATGATGCGTTTAAATGGAGTCTAGAGAAGTGCATGAGAGAGAAAGGAATATAAGGATACGCCAACAGTGTGAGGTGAATTAAGTGAGAAGTGTGCAGCAAAAAGAACAAATCTGTTGGATCAAATGAACTGCTTCTGTTCTGCAAATACAATGTTATCATACAAAGAGAAAATGCTGGAAAATCTCAGCAAGTCAGGCAGCATCTGTAAGGAGAGAAATGAGCTGACATTTTGAGTCCAGATGATCCTTTGTCAAAGCTAAAAGGCATAGAAAGTGGAAGATATTTATACTGCAGGGATATTTATACTGTGAGGGAATGAAAAAATGAATCATGGCCAAAGAAACCTGGGGAAAACGCTGTTATTGGCTAGCCACAGAGAGAATAAAGAGTGTGAATGGCCAAACGGCAGAGAAGCTAAAATCAGAGGGCAAGCTGTCTCAGATGAAGGTTGGGGAGGGAATGGGGAACGGGTGGGAGAGAGGTAAAATTTAAAAAAAAGGGGGAAGGGAAAGCAAAGGGGAGAAAAGGTAAGGAAAGGGTGATAAAATATGGAGAAAGAGTTGCGCGGAGAAAAATGAAGAAGGACAACAAAGAAATAAAAGGTAGAGGACAGTAAAAGATAAAACAAAATGCAAATGAAGGGGTTGAGGTGGGGTAGAGCTAATTATCTGAAGTTGTTGAATTCGATGTTGAGACCAGAAGGTTGTAATGTGCCTAGCCGGAAGATGAGATGCTGTTCCTCCAGTTTGCGTTGAGCTTCACTGGAACATTGTAGCAGGCCAAGGACAGGCATGTGGGCATGGGAGCAGGATCGTGTATTAAAATGGCAAGCAACGGGAAGACCAGGGTCCTGATTGTGCACAGGCCGAAGATGCTCAGCAAAGCGAGCACCCAGTTTACGCTAGGTCTCTCCGGTGTAGAGGGGCCCACATTGGGATGTTATTTACATGTTGGGTTTTGGCTTCTGCAGTTGCAAACCGATGTTAATGAGGCAATGGCTGAGTTGTCTTTTTTGCTGTTCTATGATCATGGAAAATTCAGGAATACTGCGGAGTGAAAAGATCAAAAAATTCACCTTATAGTGTTGCATGGAATATTTAGCCATCTATCACTTGACTTTCTCTCAACCCTAAAATTCTCTCATGTCTTGATAGAAATCAGTTCCAGAATAAAGGGATTAATTGATACATAAATTAGACCGGATGGGGTTCAATTTCATGCACTTTCTGCAGTGTGATAGAAAAATGTCTAATAATCTGTAATATTCCTTCAGGTTTATTAGTTTTGTCCTCATGCTCTCTAGTTCCACAATAGCAGTTTAAATTGAGCAATATTCAATTGTTTTGATCTTTAAATTTAAATACCAAGCTACTACTAAAAGTATATTTCAAACACCAAATTTGTGAGTTATCACTTCCTAAAAGCAATGCTGGCACATTAATCAGGTGCTTAATTTCTTCAATTTTTTCAGAAGTAGGATCTCCAAATTGCAGCAAATTAGATAGTTCTTCAAAATTATTTTCAAGAAAGAACTTTGAGCATCTACTTGTTGAAGATAGATTACATATGAGGGCAGAGGGATTAGCACTGCTGCCTCACAGTGACAGGGACCCGGGTTCAATTCTGGCCTTGGGTGGGTGACTGGCTGTGTGGAGTTTGCACATTCTTGTCTGTGTGGGTTTCTCTGGGTGCTCCGGTTTCCTCCCATAGTTTAAAGACGTGCAGGTTAAGTGGATTGGCCATGGTAGATTGTCCGTTAGTGTCCAAAGATGTGTAGGTTAGTTGAAGTAGCCATGGTAAATGTGTGAGGTTACAGGATAAGGTGGGGGACAAGGTTTGTGTAACATACTCTGCCAGAGATTTGGCATAGACATGATGGGCTGAATGACCTTTTCTGCACTGTAGGGATGCTATGATTTAACTATTTGCTTGCCTTCATCGACTGGGGCATTGAGTTTAAAAATTGGCAAGTTATGTTGCAGCTTTATAGAACCTTAGTTAGGCCGCACTTGGAATATAGTGTTCAATTCTGGTCACCACCCTATCAGAACGATGTGGAGGCTTTGGAGAGGGTGCAAAAAAGATTTACCAGGATGCTGCCTGGTATGGAGGGTATTAGCTATGAGAAGAGGTTGGAGAAACTTGGTTTGTTCTCACTGGAATGACAGAGGTTGAAGGCAACCTCATAGAAGTCTGCAAGATTATGAGAGGCATGGACAGAGTGGATAGTCAGAGGCTTTTTTCCCAGGGTGGAAGAGTCAATTACTAGGGGCATAGTTTTAAGATGCAAGGGGCAATGTTTAAAGGAGACGTACGAGGCAGATTTTTTACACAGACCCCGTAGTGGGTGCTTGGAACTCGTTTCCGGGGGAGGTAGTGGAAGCGGATATGGTAGTGACTTTTAAGGGGCATTTTGACAAATACATGAATAGGATGGGAATAGAGGAATATGGTCCCCGGAAGGGTAGGGGGTTTTAGTTCAGTCGGGTAGCATGGTCAGTGCAGGCTTGGATGGCTGAAAGGCCTGTTCCTGTGGTGTAATTTTCTTTGTTCTTTGTTGCCAATGTTGTAACCCAGACAATAAACAGAAAATATTAAAAAAAACACCAAATTCCATCCATATCAGGGTGTTCCATATTGTCAGGAAGTTGAAATTCTAGCCATGTTGTTGATGGAAATCAGCTATATTTTGAGCTATCTGAAGCTTTGTTGCACTGGCTGATCAGTTGGACATTCATGTAGATGTGCCATTCACTCTTAAGCACAACACACATGGCAATTGATGGTAAATTAACACATATGCAATGATTTAAGGTAACTTCCAGTGACAGCTAATAGATTTTCATAGGGGTGATATTCAGGATTTTGTTGCTATGGGAACTCTTTAATTATATAATCTCTCAACAATATATATTCTCTACAGCCTGCCTTGCACCTTTCAGAATATGAATTATGTTCCTTTGAGACAATGGTGGGAAAACTTAACAAGAATTTTAGAAAAAGATGATTGTTTCGATAACCTTCACAATTAGATGCTGCATCGGCACCTTTTGCATATGTCTACTTTTTTATTGTATATATTGAACAGTACAATTAACAAGGTTACACAATGATACTAAGTCAAAACTCTATCCTCTTGCATCATCTGACTGCTGTGCAGAGATTGGTAGCAATACTTTTCACCAGGTTATGTTTGCTACTGGCTGAAGTTATGGAAATTTAAAGTCCTCCAGGATTTATTGGGATCTGTCTTCATCAAAAAGGCTTTATAAAATCCTTTTTGTTTGCTGCAGTTGAGGTTTCTTGATTTAAGTTTCACCAAAGCAGGGCATACACTGTATATGAGTGCAACACGTCATGACATAGCTTGTGTCTAACTTTCCTAATTCAAGTCTAGCTCCCACTCCAATGTTTAAAATTAACCTATTTTATATTTTTAAAAATATTTTGCAGCAGTACAACTACAACATGCAATAGAACATTTCTTCCCTTTAACCTGATCATAGATCATAGAATCCTACAGTGCAGAAGGTGGTCATTCACTCCATTGAGTCTGCACTGACCACAATCCCACACAGGTCCTATTGCCATAACCCCATGCATTTATTCTAGCTAGTACCCCTGATGCTGAGGGAGGATTTAGCATGGCCAATCCACCTAAACTGCACATCTTTGGAGTGTGGGAGGAAACCAGAGCATCCAGTGGAAACCTAGGCAGATATGGGGAGAACGTGCAAATTCCACACCAACAGTGACCCAAGCCGGGAATCGAACCCGGGTGCCTGGCACAGTGAGGGATCACTGCTAACTACTGTGCCACCGTGCCAATCTTAATCAATCTTGACGAAAAACATTTTTACAATCTGCTAATTAAAAAAGCTTTCTCCTTTTTTCATTTAAGATCCACTGTTGGACAATTTTTCTTTGTATTCCCAGGCGTTGACCAATTGCAGCTGTGGATTTAAATTTAGTATCAAACAAGTAAATAAGAAATAGTGGTGTGTGATGAATGTGAATCCCCCTGTTGCAAACATGGTAAGGAGCCTAAATAAAACTGGTAGTATATCATGTGCTGAATGTAGTGTTTGCCTATTGATAAGTAAACTATTGTAACACGTTGAAATGATAACATTTTAAACGTACACAAACAAGCGTGAACTTGAGTAGTGCAGTGATTTATTCCCTTTGTTTCACTGCTATGGTGATGGAGCTTAGTGGAAACCTAAGATGGTGAATCAGTGGCGTGGTTGTGGTAGGAAGTTTGAGGAAATAATGGTCTAAGTGCATTATGTTATTAATTCCAGTGTGTCATCATTTTCTGGGACTCCCCATGCCTCAACTGAGAAAGAGATCATCATTACAGCTCTGCCCACCATTGCAATAAATGGCAATTGTGAACTTTCTGGATTTAAGTTTGTTTTATCCTCACTGCAGCCAACCAAATTGAAAAATAATGGCACAGGTGAGCTGCTGATTTATCACCATCGCCTGACTCAGGGAGGTAGACAAAGGAACCATTAACGCTAAGGAGCTTCATCTCAGGGGCCTGATTGTTTTCCAAGCTTTTTCTTCGCTACTCCCCTCATACCTGGCAGTGCTTTCTTGCCAATGTAGCTTTCCAGACTCAGTGAGACATTGAAGGTAACACTTTGAGCTTCTTTAACCTTTTCATGCACATGAAGGAGGTGAAAGCATTGTAATGGTGCATTTCCCTAATTTTGATTATCATAGACAACTAGGAGGAGGACGATCAGAACGCACAGAAAGAGTGCTTCAAACACCATTGATGGATCCTGCAGAAAACCTACTAATTGTGCCTTAGAGACTGTACATGCAGAATGTTACTTGAGGCAATGTCAGCAGAGATATCCACTTCTCACCCTGTACCTGAAAACTCTCTACATCTACCCCATCAAACCCATTCATAACTTCAAACATCAGGAATTCCCCACAAATACACAACCCCTTCCTCACAAGGTGTTATCTGCCTGTAATAGGTTAACTCCCTCCTATCTCAATGCACTCTCGCACATTCCAGGTTTATCAACCCTTGATTAAGTTCCCAGCTCTTTGTGTTGGTGTGTGGGAGGTTATGGTGTCAGCGGCTTTGAAGGGACTTTATAGGGACTAAGTCATTAGCAGGCCACTTTCAAAAGGTTTTTTGGCCTGGCAACGGATCCTTACGTGATTGGATTCTGCCCAGGGAAAATAAATGTATCTTATTTTGCAAAAGCACCATTTCTCCAAATTCAATTTCAACCCCATCATGTATTAAAAGCCAGCAAATCATCAGCTCAAGCCTTCCTTCAATTAAAAAAAACTGTTACAGAGGCAATCAGCTCTCTGTTTTTAATAAAAAACAAGATTCTGAAAACTATGAAAGTCTAATCTGGCCTTACCAGGTCACTGTACTTTTTCTAACACTGGTTGAATGATACGATGTTCATGATCTCGATCACATCTTTCTGCACCATTGACCCCACCTTCTGGGAAGCCCTCACACTTGGGGGTTCTAGAAGCTGGCCTTATTCAAGCTCAAACTTATCAACATGTCTGTTAATGTTGCAAGGGTGGAGATTCCTCCTTATTTAATTCATTGTGTACCTTTATGAAGTAATTTATTGTTTTTCATGTTCAAACTTTTTTTTTGATTTGTTCATTCTTTTTACCTCTGGATCATTGTTGCGGTAGCACACTGGCAGCAAGTAACAATTTATTTTATTCATAATTGAAAGTATTCAGATTTGTATTGAGCTGTGTGACTATCCCTTTATCTCTGGTGGATGTCACAAGGAATTGGTGCGGAAACCTGCCTCACATTTGTGAAGAATGAAAAGCCTAGTAAATAAGGACAGCCCACAGTGTTACTGTCCAACGTTCACAGAATATCCTTTTATGGACATCCGAACAACTCTGCTTAAATTAAGTCATGGAGCACATTACCAGATCAGGAGCAATACATTCACAGGGTGCCTGCCAAGACCTGCTGTATGATGAAGTGCTGATGAGGTTGGTACAAAGAATTAAGAGGATTTAATTAGTGCATGTTATTTGCCTATTGCTGTGAGTGGTAGGACTCCACTTAGTAATTGGTTTAAACTGTTGGTGGCAATGAATACTTGACAGAATCAGCTTTTGGGATAAATTGGTTACCTGACGTAAAACCTTAAATAATATTCCTACTGTTCAAAACTGCAGTACTTCATGGTAAAACATGATGTCCATCTTGCCTATTATGCATTTTTAAAAATATACCACTGCAATTTTGCTGCAAAAAGCCTTGATAAAATACTGCAGAGTAGATAATTTTTATCATGAAAACTTTCATGAGATGCAAACTGAAATGTCTTCTTCAGCATTAAGTTTCTGACTTGCCTGCTATCAAAACTGTTTAGCATATTATGCTGTATAGTTACGGAAAAAAATTGCCATACACTGGAGAATGCATGCCGTTCCAAATAGTACATTTGGCATTTAGCTATTCTACTCTTCGTGAGTAGTCCGATCGTTATAGCCTGAGTGACATATTTGACCCTGAGGTGGAGCTTTTGACCGCATGGCTGTACCATCATCAAAGGGCATCCACCTTCATAATATCAAATATTTCCACCCCTATCTCAGCTCATCTGCTGCTGAAACCGTCATCCGTATCTTCATCTCTAGATTCAACAATGCCAAATGCAATTGTGGCCAGCTATTCACATTCTCCCACTCTGCTGCCATTTGGCCTGACTCACACAGTCCCATTCACTCATCACCATGTTCCTCCTGACCTACATTGGTTTCCAGTTAAGAAGAACCTTGATTAATCTGAGCTGCCAAGAAGCTGCCAAGATCTAGAGCCCGACATTTCCCTCCCAATACTTTGTCTGGACCCCTCTTTCCTCCCTTCAGGTAATCATTGCAAATCTTCAATTTTGGGATAGCTGTCTGAATATCCTCTTGTGTGGCTTGGTGTCACATTTTGCTTCATAATGCTGCACAGTGCCTGGGATACTTTATTACATTACAGGAGATGCATAAATACAAGTTATTGTTGTCAACTAATGAAACAGAAACAATTCCTTCTGTCAAAATGTGCCGGATAAGCAAAGATAAACCTAGACTGCCTGAAATTTCCATGCTACCGTTCACTGCAAGCGTACACTATTTTTTGTGAGGACAGTATTGGTCCTATTTACTTTGAGGAACATTTGCATTTTTTAATTTATTCGTTTATGTGATGTGGACATCACAGCACTGGAAACATCAGCATTTAAAGATATCCAAACTGCCCTTGAGATGGTGGTGGTGAACAATTATCTTAAGTGGCTGCATTCGCTCTCTTTAGCAGGGAGGTCTGGAATTCTGACCCAGTAATCGTGAAAGAATGGTGATATAGTTCAAAGTCATTATGATGAGTGACTGGAAGGGGGCTTGGAGATAATGGTGTTCCCATGCATCAGTTGCCCTTGTCATACTAACTGTCAGAGGTTGAGGCTTGGAAGATGCGGTTGAAGGAGGTTTGGTGAATTGCTGCAGTGAATCTTATATATGATACACACTGCTGCCATTGGATGCTGGTGGAGAGTGTCAATGTTTAAGGTGACTGATACGATGTTACTCAAGCGGGCTGCTTTGTCCTGAATGGTGTCAAGCTTCTTGAATGTAGTTGGGGCTGCACTTATCCAGTGAAATGAAGACAATTCCATCACACTCTTGACTTGTGCCTTACAGAATGTAAACATGCTTTGGAAAGTCAGGAGGTGAGTTACTCATCACATCATTCTTATTCCTCTTGCTGCTTAATAGCCTAAGCAGTTGTCATCTTAACTTTTGTAGCCACAGTGCTTGGCTGCCCGATTACATTTCTGATCAAGAAAGTTGATTGTGGTGTTTCAGCAATTAAACACCCGACAAGCAGATTCTTTTTGATTGAAGATGGTCATCGCCTGGCATTGCGTAATGCAAATATTAATCACCACTCATCAACCCGAGTCTTAATATCATTCAAATCTTGCATCAATATCTGAGACATTGTCCATGGTACAGAACATTATGCAGTCACCAGTGAACACTTCTGACCTTATGATGTAGGGAAGGTTAGTGATGGAGCAATATATGCTGGGCCTTGAACATTAACTTGAGAAAATGTCTGGGTTGAAATGATTGGCCTCTAATTACCACAACCATCTTTCTTTATGCTAAGTCTGACTCCAACCAATGGAGACCTTTCCCTCTGATTCCCACTGACTCTAGTTTTGCTTGGGCTACTTGATGCCACGTTTAGTCACCTTACTCTCAAGGCCAGTCATTTTCACCTCAATGTGGAATTTAACTGCTTTAATTATTAATTTGAACTGAGACTGTAATGAGGCCTGGAGTCAGGTATCCCTGGCAGAACCAAAACTGAACACTGATGTGCGGGTTATTGCTGAATAAATGCTGATAGCACTGTCAATGACACCTTTCATTATTTTTCTGATGATTGAGAGGAGATTGATTTGACAGTAATTGGAAAAATTTGATTTGTCCTGCTTTTTATAGATAGGACATAACTGGCAATTTTCCACATTATTGATTAGATGTCACTTTTGTAACTGTACAGGAATAGTTTGACTGATGGAGCAGCAAGTTCAGGACCTTGAAGTTTCAATACTATTGCCAGGATGTTGTCAGTTCCAAAACCTTCTCAGTATCCAGTGCCATCAGCCATTCCTTAACATCATGTGGAACAAATCCAATTGGCTGAAGACTGGCACCCGCGATTCTGGGGAATTCAGTGGGAGGCTGAGATGGATCTTCGACTTGGCATTTCTGGTTGAAGATGGTGCAAATATTTTAGCCTTACCTTTTGCACGAATGTTCTGTGCACCACATGAATGAGGATGGTGGTTGTTTGAAACTAAAGGGATCAAGGGATATGGGGGTGGGGGGAATGGCTGGATCAGGATATTGAATTTGACAATCAGCCATGATTATAATGAATGGCAGAGCAGGCTCAAAGGGCCAAATGGCCTACTCCTACTTCTAGTTTCTATGTTTGAGGAACCTCCTAACATGTAGTTGTTTAATTGTCTACCACCACTCACCACAGGATGTGGCAAAACTGCAGAGAAAATGTGATGAAATATCCAGCCCTGGCCAGCTAAGCATTAGTTGACAGCCGAATTGTGAGTTGAAGGTCACGAGATGTGATATGGCTTTCCCACATTTGTTGAAAGAAGCCTGCTGCTTAATAGCCCAAGCAGTTGTCATCTTAACTGCCACTGACAGGGCCATCCCTATCTTGGAACTGGTCCCAAAGTCTAACTGTAACACTCTACAATGTTCACTGATGGCAGATTGTTTGAGACAAAACCAGAAAAGTGGCCCTGGAGTCAAAATTTATCTTGTGATGTAGTGAATTAGCAGCCTATTTTGCAATCTGCCTCACTTTTCTTTTATGTTGACTGAATTGGAAAAGCAATTGGTGTGTAATAGAGGTTTCTGATTTGCTGTCAACCATTTCACACTATCATCCAAAATAATTTATACCTGCCTGTAAACAAGCATCAGTATAAATCGTCCATGAATGGGCCATCTAAGGTGCAGTGTCATCTATCTAACGTGCCTCATTGGTTTTCCTTCTCATGAAGCTACAAGACTAGAGTGGTATATCTACAGGAACACTCATATTTGAATTCTAATGAGCTCATTAAAAGTTGTAGCTGCACCGCCACTGACAACATTTCTAGTTCAATTTTGTGTATCTATTTGAAAATCTGTACAAACTTTCAATGGTTTTTCTTTGTCCAACAATAACAGACGAATGTAGAAACAAACAGCTGCTAAGAAACACTGCAGGGCATCTGTAACAATAAGTATCCAACTGTACTAGCAGTCCTGAACAAATATTTCCAATGACCTGGTCCACAAAACACTGTGCTCACCATTATCTTCAACCTGAGTTTAACTGCCATGTAGATTCATCAATGCGACTCTTGCTACAGAAACCCAGTCCACTTCAACTGAACCCTCTAGAAATTTAATTCAAAATATTCATTGACCCAATGTGCTTGACATGTACAAACTTAGAACTTTCCTTCCAATGCTTCTTGTTGATAGTCATTTATGGTCCTCATCCAAAACAGCTTTGTCCACTGGTAAACATAGCAAATATCCAAGTGGGAGCTAATTGTGATACAAACTGGACATGCTCACAAGGAAAGGGAATGCAGCTGGAGGTCTAGGATAGGACGTAGATTTTCTATGGGGTGGGGAATTTACATGATTACGCTATGAAATTTTAGAATGGGAATATGTGAGATGATCAAGTTCAAAAGAACCAACTGTTAACTCTTCAAAGGAGTTCAAATTCAGAAAGGTCCAAGGATTGAAGTTCTTTAAGACACATTGCTAAACTTCTAAGGTATATGCAGGAGCCTAGATTATGTAATTATGATCGTACAATTTGGGACATCGGCTACAGAAAAAAGAAATTAAACTAATCCTGTATAAATCATTTGTTAGCACATGGTTATTGTGTCCAATTTTAGATGTCTGTTCAGGAGGATGTCAAAGTCATGGAGAGGATACAGGATGGAATAAAATGATGTTCAGATTCATTCTTAACGACCAAAAAGGGAATTGGATTTCTGCTGAAGAGGAGAAAAAATACAGAGCTAGAAGGAAAGAGATGGGAGTGTGACTAATTGGTAGCTTTCTCAGTGAGCTGGCAGAGACATGATGGACTAAATTGCCTCCTCTTGTGCTACCTTTTTCAATGATTCTATGAGGAGAAACCAGTAAAACTGGATGTCTTTTCATAAGAACAGTGAAGGATAAGATGGTGTGCAATTAAGTCCTTCCAATCTGATCTTGGACATTATTTTCTCTAATTTTACATTGGTAACAGAGTGAAGTCTGGCCCCAGCACCTCCAGAGACAGACACGAGGCAGCAACAGTGGTAGATGGTTAGTGAGGTGAATGGGCTAGAATGCTTGCCTTCATTTACTAGGACATAGACCCAGCTTTAAAAATAAATGTCAAGTGTTCAAACCATTCTTTGGCCCCCTCCAAACTTCCTCATGTTCTCCATGCCCCTCATGTATCCCCCACTCACTAAGCATCCACTATGGCAGACCAGAGGAGTCATTCCATTGAAATTGAAATGAAAAAAAATTCCAACAATTTAATGGAGCCCATATCTGAAACACATTTATCCTGAATAAGCATTCATAATATCTACTAAGAATAAAATCCCTTAAACGGCCAATCTATTATAAAGACAACCAAACATCCACTTCAATTATTACACCAAAGGACTTTATTATTTGGAATGTAGGAGAATAGGGGTGACCTTATTGTGGTGTGTAAAATCATGAGGGGCATATATAGGATGAACACACATAGTCTTTTTCCCAGGCAGTAGAATTGGAAACTAGAGGGCATAAGTTTAAGGTGAGAGAGGAAAGATTTACAAGGGACCCGAGGGGCAACTTCTTCATGCAAACGGTGATATGTATATGGAAAGAGCTGCTAGATAAAGTGGCTGAGGCAGGTACAATAGCAACATTTATAAAGCATTTGGATAAGTACCTGAATGGGAAAGGATTAGAGGGATGTGGGCCAAATGCGGGCAACTGGGATTAGCTGAGAGGGCAACATGGTCAGCACTGATTGATGGGCCCAAGGGCCTGTTTCTCTGTTGTATTGCTCTATAATTGCATTGATGAATCTACATGGCAGTTAAACTCAGGTTGACGATAATGGTGAGCATAGTGTTTTGTGGACCAGGTCATTGAGAGCATTTGTTCAGGACTGCTGGTGCAGTTGGATACTTATTGTTACAGGTCTTTGCTGTGTTTCTGAGCAACCGTTTGTTTCTACATTAGTTTCTACATTAGATTCTATGATTTTAAAGGGAGATAATCCTCCAATAATCTCTTCAATCATAAATCAAATATATCCCTGCTGATACAAATGGGTCATGGACTTCTTGAAATTCAGCCAAACATTCATTAGCTTTCATAACACTGCTTTGGAAATTAAAACAAAGGATCCTATTAAAATTACAAAAAACAGATGACTAATTTTTTTTTGTGTGGGAGCTACACCAGACTGCCTGTCAATCAATGCACTTCAGTAGCAAGTTCCCACCTGCTATTTTCAAAGGTCTGCTGGGGCATCTCAACTTGACAAAAATTTAGCTCTAAGTTCCAGAATTTCTTCCCTAAACTCTTTACCTCTTTATTTTTCTCTCCTACTTTATGATGGTTCTTAAAACCTATCTCTTTTGCTAAGCTTTTGGTCAACTGTGTTATATTTCTTAATGTAGCTCCATGTCAAAATTCTCTTGATAATGCTCCTGTGAAATACCTTGGTAAGCTTGTCTACATTACTAGCACTTTAAAAATGAAGAGTGGGGACATGAGCAGAGAGGAAATGCAATCTTTTTTTACTGAGTCTGAGCATGTGTAACAGTGGTCTCCTTTGGCACAGCATAATTCCATGATTTTACAAACCCAAATTCTTGCTATTATGTAGTCACATAAAAAATAACTTGCTGAATGTATAGCTAGTAATTGATGGGATGAATGTGAATGTTATGGTGATGTTGGTGTTGTAGTGGGAGGAATGGGTCAGTCTCAGAAATAGGTGTTAAAAAATCTAAGGTAAACCTTCAGTTGAGAAGATCTGAAAAGGTTAGCAATGACCAAATAAACTAAATGATGTTAGAAGTGTCAAATTCTCAACTACATTCAACTCTTCCTTCCATGCTAATTGTAGGTAATGGAAGTTAATTCATATGATTAGAAGGCACATAGAGTTTAAGACATACATTCTTTTAAAAATGTGTGACGTATACTTGTGATGTTCATCGCTGGGATCCATGTCTCCTTATTTTTTCGTGCATCTCTACAAAAACTGAATATACTTTATTCACATAGAGTTTTACACTGTAGATTTGTTTTGATTCTGCAAAATGCAAAAAGAATTTCTGCTCAATCCTAGATACAGGTCCATCCTGCCTTTGGGACATTTCAGTTAAGCTTATTCACAGATTGCACCAGTAGTGAAAGGATTAGTATGCAATTTTAGAACAATTTTTTTTTTGCTGGGCTTCCTATGCGTATAACTTGGCCTTGGCTTGAAGTATATCAGTGGCAAAGCAGCAATGTTCTATTTACTATTATGGTAATTTGCTGACGTGCGGATCCTGAGCTTCTTACTGACGCTGATGATTGAGTTCTTGTGCATGGTTTAATTCCTGATGACAGCAGAAGGCATCCAATTCAGCCTGCAATTGCCATTCAGAATCCTATTTAGATATAAACAACGAGGCTCTGGGAATTCTCTGACAGATGCATTTCAATGTTATTCTGTATAAATTTCCACCGAGGCTGAAACTTCAAGGCTCTGTTTAATTCATATTGAAAAAGTGTACGGAATAGGACTGATACGCTGAGATCAAAAAAAAAAATCAATTTGGACATATTTGAATGATATTTCCCAGGAACTGCTATAAATTAAGTCTGTCATGGATATCAGACTTCAAAATATGTATCGTTGACAACTATCTGATTAAATATTCAGCCCAACAGCGAGCTAGAGCTGGTGGCCAGCTGATGGTAGCATGTGTTTGTAACTTTACTCATATGTTGGCAGAGATGTTTTACTGTTTTACAAAGCTGCTGGAAACAGAGACAGTGCCACTCACAGTGAATAATTGCATATTTTGGGATGAGCTTCACTTCAGTCAGCTGTCATTTATTTATTTTACATTGGAACATGGTATTTATGCCAGGCAATCTAGCCAAAACTGCACATTGCCCTTCACCCTGAGGAAAGCACACCAGAGTGGACCTTTTTCCCAGACAAGAATCAGCCTGGTCATGTTCGCCACATTTTATGATTTTCTATCCGAGAACTTACTTCCCAAATCAGCAGACAGGCTTTTAATTTTAAAACCATATGGACATTATCTCATGGAGGGGACGTGTATTTCATGGAACTAACGTCACTATTAAGAGCGATTGGGAAAATGAAATCATAATATTAGTAGAATCATTTTGTAACCCATGTATTAACATTATTTGCATTTAAAAGAATCTTTGTATTAATTATCATGTTAAGTTAAAATTTTTCCTTAATAATGATATGAACATATAGATGATGAGGAGGAGCTTTGGGGTGCAATTTACATCCCAAGGCTTTAATTTGCTTATTTGTCCATTTTTGGGATGTAAATCATGTTCTAGAACTCAGTATTATGCATGCTTAAAACTTTTCCTTAAGGAATACAGGCTTCCAACAAAGTCCTGTTCCATCACACTAAGCTGTCAGTATTAAGAATGAACTTGCTTTTGTTTCATCAGTTCAATGCAGAAATGAATCTATTGACATATTCGTATTTTATTTAATCCCAAAACTGGATAAAAATCCATAGCATCATCCTTAAATGGTGTACTCTTCTATCTTTTTTAAGTCTGTTCAATGTCTGATAAAGGTGGGCAGTAAAACTGCTTCTTTACATCTTATGTGATCTGGACACTGCGAGATATGCAGCATCCTTCTCCTGGACACCATGCCTATGATTAAAAACTTGGTGAAGAATTGCCAATACCCCCTACCATTCCAAAACATAATAATATAACACAGATAGAATAAATAGCATGACACATTGGATCAAATTTGTCCTCCTTAGAAGTTACACATTTTAATTTTGAGGAGAGGTGAGAGTGAATGCCCTTGACATCAAGGCAGCATTTGACCAAATGTGGCATCAAGGAGTCCTAACATAACTGGAATCAGTGGGAATCAAAGGGAAAACTCTCCACTGGTTGGAGTCATAAATGGTACAAAGGAAGACAGTTGTGTTCGTTGGAGGTCAATCATCTCAGTTCAAGTATATCACTGCAGGAGTTCCTTAGAATAGTGTCCTAGGCCCAACCATCTTCAGCTGCTTCATCAAAGACCTCCTTTCCATCATAAGTTCAGAAGTGGGGATGTTCACTGACGATTGCACAATGTTCAGTACTATTCATGACTCCCCAGATACTGAAGCACCCCATATTCATGTCTAGCAAGGCTTGGGCTGAGAAATGGTAAGTAACATTCATGCCACACAAGTGCCAGACAGTGACTATCTACAACTAGAGAGAAACTACCCATCTGCCCTTGACATTCAAAGGCATCACCATCACTGAATCCCTCACCCTTAGCATCTGGTGGTTATCATTAATTAGAAAATGAGCTTGAATGACCATGTAAATACCCTGCAGGAGCAGGTCAGAGACTGGGAATTTTGAGGGGAGTAACATGACTCTAAACTCACCAAAGCCTGTCCACCATCTTAAAAGCACAAGTCAGGAGTCTCATGGAATACTCTCTACTTGCCTGGATAGGTGCAGCTCCAACGACACTCAAGAAGCTTGACAACATCCAGGACACAGCAGCCACTTGATTGGCACCCTACTTTCAACATGCACTCCTACACCAAGCACAGTGGCAGCAGTGTTCACTTTCTGCATGATGCACTGTAACAACTTTCCTTTGATAGCACCATCCGGACCAGTGGCCCTTACTACTTAAAAGAACCAGGGCAGCAGATTCATGGGAAATCGCCAGCTGGAAGTTTGCCTCCAGCCAGTCACTATTCTGACTTGGAACGATATCGCCATTCCATCACTGTCACTGGGTCAGAATCACGGATACCTCTCCTTAACATATACCTAAAACAATTCATGAGCACTTTGGTCCAAACAACATAAAACAAATATCATACAATAATTAGAGTTCAGGAACAAAAATGATTATATAAGGATACATGTAATTTGATTCCACTTCTGGCACCAAGAATTACTTGAAGTGTGAATAGTCAGATAAACAGGCCTGGAGCATTTTTTTACAGTATTTGTAACTCTCTCCTCTCCCATTGAAAGGAAATTTCAGATCTATGGAAAACAAACATTTCTTTGAGTTAGATACCTTTCAAAAATTTCAGTTAGACATCTAAATCCTCAGATAAGCCTAAAAAGATAAGCCAAAAATCTCCAATTCAATAGCTCATAGGAAGACTGAAAGCTCCTAGGTATGCAAGTCATTTGGGACCTGATAGTTCTTTTGGACCTTAATCTGGTTCGAATGCTTTCTAAAACTGAGGGAGATTTAACTTGGTAGCAAAAGGCTTTCTCTGCCTTATTATGTGTTTGTTGCTTCCCGCATCTAATGAATCAAAGACCAAGAGTTTGGCAGCAATACAGTGTTCTGAAAAAAAATGGTCATCCCACATGCAATACGGACAACCTGTGATTTTGGAAAATACGTGAGCGGTTACTGGAACATTGCATATTCTCCCCCTTTGACTGGTATAAGCCTAAGATTGTTGTTCTGATGCCTTGTCAAGTAATGTTATAAACAAACATTATAAAATGTCAACAGAATTTACCATGGCAAATCTCCCTCTCATCAAACCCAGATTTGGTACTCAGCTGAAACAACGGGGATTCTTTCTGCTTCAGCCGTACTGTTTGGGTCCCACTGTTTACAGGACATGGATCCTCAGTTCAAAAAAGATCACCCTTCTTGCAACAACACCTCTGTAACTACATTCGAAAGCACAAACTCACCATTGCATTCCGATAGTGATTAGCTTTGCTGCCTCACAGTGCCAGGGATCCAGGTTCGATTGCCGATCAAACCCAGATCTAGGTTACTGCCTGTGCGGAGTCTGCACATTCTCCCTGTGTCAGCATGGGTTTCCTCCAGTGCTTTGGTTTCTTCCCACAGTCCAAAAGGTGTACTGGTTAGATGCATGCTAAATTCTCCCTCAGTGTACTCATGCAGGCACTGGGCTGTGGTGACTAGGGGATTTTCACAGTAACTTCATTGCAGTGTTGATGTAAGCCTACTTGTGACACTAATAAATAAACTTAAACTTAACTCAAACTTAAAACTTTAAGTGAGTAGTTTATAGCTGCTGCAATGGGTGCCCACTATTTGACTCGCTTACTTCGATCAGCTCCGGTCTTGTGTGCCAGGAGTGTTGTAACTTCAGACAAATTAACTTATATTGCATTAGAGTGCAAGGCGCTTTTAGTGATAATTATTATTGGCACGGATTCAATGGGCCGAAGGGCCTTTTCTGCTGTGTATGATTATGGCTCTATCTCTGAAACAGATTAGTGCAGCATCTAACAACCACTCTGCCACTCACTTGCTTGGAATTGCATTAGTAGCCTCATGGGGTGAGGAGTTAACTACTTGTAGGAATTATCTAAAGGAAACAGATGTCATTCAGGATTTGCAGTTTGACCACCAACAAGCGTTATCTTCAACCAGGCACTACTGTGGATGGCACAAAAAGAAAGCTTTTCACAGTTCCACCTGCAGCAATGTTTCACTGTGATTTAAGGCTCTATTATATGGTATGGGTCAAGAAGAAGAACAGAAGACCTTTACATTTGAATCAAAAGATGAGAAAAATAACTGTGTAATTGATGCAAAAACCTGATTAACACTTGATAGCTGCTTTGTTAGGCAAGAGAACTTTACCACAAATGCAATCAAAAAAAGGGGAAAACCGTGGGCTCAGCCTTTTAAAATCTTTAGGAATTGGCTGCACTCTGAATTTGGATCAGACAAAAACTGTCACATTTAGATCGAAATTATGATTGGCATTGCTGACAAAGGCCTGTCACACAAAGTGCAAATTGAATTCTGAAATGAGGATCTTTTCTTAGTGTTACTGAGTTACAAAACATTTCCAATTCCAACTGCAGGTTATTACCCAGCACATTTCATATTGGAAAGACAGATTAAAACTACAGAAACCACATAGGGCAAAATCTGAAACTGCAACAGCCGAGCAGAAATTGAGCAGAAAGATGGACAATCTTTATTACAAATGGTTGCTCTGTATGAGACTTCAAGTTGACAACCAATATCACCAGCAGATCATTACCATGTTCTTTACTTGAGCTCCAATGTGATCATTGAAATGGGCATTCTGATAATGGTGACTGATCCTCCTGCTTATCCTTTGCAGTGCTGACCCCTTCAGCTTGCAAAAAAAAAATTGTCTCAGTATCAGTCCATATTTCAGTGTGTTCCCATGAGGTACACCCTCACTGACCTCTGCATGGGAGGTGGAAGGCTCCTGTGGCTCAGTCAAATCCTCATGCGATGCAAATGTTTGGCAACTTCCAGGAATCAGGCCCAGCTGCAGATTGTGGTGCACATGGCATTCTTTGTTTAAAAAAGTTTATTAAGTCACAAGTAGGCTCACATTCACACTGCAATTAAGTTACTGTGAAAATCCCCTAGTTGCTACGTTCCGGCGCCTATTCGGGTAATGGAGGGAGAACTCCAAACAATCTAGCTTGCTGGCACCAGTCTGAACTTTGGTTGAAGGAACCATGAGGGTCCAGAAATGCTGTCATCATAAGGGATAGTAACATATTCTATTCCCACTGGAGGACCACCAATTCTGCTATCAGGGTGTGCCTCAGCCTTTTCAATGATCTGTTTAAGCTGCAGAAGTTGATGCCACCAGACCTTCCATGCCTGCAGTATGAACTTTCCTTAGAGATAGTAATAATGGTACCTGATAGCCTTATATGCAGTTGCTGCATCCATTGAGGTGGCCATGTGGCCCATGGCTAGTTGCAAAATTCTGTTGCCCTGAGCACAATATGAGCTGCTTATGGACTTCTCTGTAGTCGCTGGCAGGCTGTGAAAGCTTGCTGGTATGCTGTACAGTCACCACTTTGATATGCACAAAAATTGGCTTTGAAAGACTGAGTCTCAAAGTATTCATCTATCACTTTCAGCAAAGTTACGAGGTGAACTTGTCCTCCAGTGAGCTGTTTCCTGGGCCATCCTTTCCACCTGCACTTGCTTCTGTGTTCAGTGAATCACTCTCTAACCCACAATCCGTGATGTGTGAGTTTCCAATATTTGTGTTGACATTGAAAAGGTGAGAATGAGCAACAGTGCACCGATAGGAGATTTTGTCTCATATGCTGTAGAAAGACCCTAGAAAGAGGAGAGCTCGACCAGGTTTGGAAAGTAGCAACAAAGGAAGTAGGAACCGATGCAAGGCACCATCATGTTATCATGTTAAGTGTGTAAAAGATTTAATGAGGACAAGAGAGATGTCTAAATGCCCTGCTATGTGGCCTTTACCCTAGTCATCTCCAATGCTCTGTGTTCCCTTCGACAGTTATATTGATGGTGGTCTTTATTATTGGTGTACTGAGGCAGGTGATCACCCCCTGCCCCCAGTTCTTCCACTTTCCAAACTATTATGCAAAAGTTTTTACATAATCTAAATGGGAATGGGAGTAACTACACTTCTAAAAGGTAAGCTGCTTAAAGAGACTCGTGTTTAGAGCTGGTGATTCTGATTATAGGCTTGACCATGAAAATGGGCCTGGCCACCTTCTAACATAATATAGTGGCAAAGCATACATTACCTCCAGCACCTACCCAATCAGTGCTCACACTCTGAAATTTGACAACTCCGGTTTATTTCATGTGGCACAGTGGTTAGACTCACAGTGCCAGGAACCCAGGTTTAATTCCAAAAAAGAAAATGCTGGAAAATCTCAGTAGGTCTGGCAGCATCTGTAAGGAGAGAAAAGAGCTGACGTTTCAAGGTCCAGATGACCCTTTGTCAAAGCTAAAAGGCATAGAAAGTGGGAGATATTTATACTGTAGGATGAGGGAATGAAAGAAGAGTCATAGCCATGCAAACAGGGGGAAACGCTGCTCATGGCAGTCCATTTGTTTTTACCTGGGTTTGATTCCTGGCTTGGGTCACTGTCTGCGCTGAGTCTCTCCATGTTCGCATGGTTTCCTCTGGATGCTCCAGTTTCCTCCCACAGTCCAAAAGATTTGCTGGTTCAGTGCATTGGCCATGCTAAATTCTCCCTCAGTGTAACTGAATAGGCGCCGGAGTGTGGTGGCTAGGGGATTTTCAAAGTAACTTCATTACAGGGTTAATGTGAGCCTAATTGTGATACGAATAAATAAACTTTAAAAACCGAGAACTTATCTGGCCAATTTTCTATAGGAAAGGAATTGGTTCAAAAATAATTTGAACTAAAATGCTTTGGGGTGTTTACTACACTAAAGAAATTATTTACATATTAATATTGTCATTATTTCAAGAAGTTTGTTTCTCAGGAAAGTTGCATATTGGTCTACAAATCTCAGATCAGATAAAAGTTGCTAAAGATATTAAAAGAATGTTGAAATTGAATCATAAATGATGTGTTGTCTTGACTATGTGAGAAGTGAACACTTTACACCCATTTTGCCAGAAATATTTGAATTTCTTTCTGATTGTGAAAAGTCAGGAATACAATTGAAAGCAGTTGAAGCTATTTTCTTTCAAAAACAAAGCTGTTTAGACCATGAAAAGATGTGCAGTCTGGTTCTTCCTCGGTACTACAGAAATTCTGAGTAACTACACTTCTAAAAGGTAAGTGTAGTTATTCTCATTAAGTTAAGCGACTCACCTAACAGGGATAAGCATTTCATGCTCTTTATTTTGACTGGGAAATTCCTCAGATGCTTCCATTCTGCCAGCATTACTCTGCATAAAGGGCGAAGTAATGCTTGGGGAGGGGAAGCAAGTTTTTGTTCTATATGGCTTGACAGTTTTTGCTTATTTCTGCAGATTGTGCTTTATTGTGGTAATGAGTAGTTTAGAAGCAAAATGGCTTGTGGTATTATTGTTGGACTATTAATTCAGAAACTCAGCTAATGGTCTGGGGACCCAGCTTCTAATTCCAGCACAGCAGATGGTGGAACTTGAATTCGATAAAATGCATCTAGAATTAAGAATCTACTGATGACCATGAAATGATTGTCGATTGTTGAAAAAAATATCTGGTTCACTAATATCCTTTAGGGAAGGAAATCTGCTGTCCTTACCTGGTCTGGCCTACATGTGGCTCCAGAGCCACAGCAATGTGGTTGACTCTCAACTACAAATGGACATCACTGACTGGCCAGCAATTATTGCTCATCCCTAGTTGCCCATGTTCCACAATGAATTAAAAGAAACCTGAGTCCATCCTGTGTTAACCCCAGTCCATGTCCTCAGAGATTGATGAAATAAGGCCCAGACTACCAAGAAGTTTCATCTTCCTCCAGGCTCTACACCATGCACTGCTGCTGTCCCAGGCTCCCTTCACCCTCCACCTATCTGATTAACTGTTGTCTCAGCAACAGGGCAATGTGGCTCCAGCATAGAGCTAGCTGGGATTTGGCCTACTATCCTTTCAAATATTCTCTCTGAGGGGCTTCTGTTCACTGGCTGTAGGTTATTGTTTGAAGTTTAATAGTGAAATATAGATATCATCTGTAACTTATATAAGTAGAAAACTTTCCACTCTTGTCAGCTGGATGTACTGTCTGCATATCCAAAGTTTCTAGTTTCCTTTATATTTAACAATGCTCCCACTTTGTACAAAGGAAGTACATTTCCTGCCTCTGAGGTTAAGTCATTATGTAATAGAAATATTAAATGAAGGCCCTTGTCAAACTAACGTTTAGTATTGACAGTCAGGGATGTAACTATCAAAATAATGCCAGATAATTCTATGTAGCAGTGAATCTGATTCAATGTAGCAAGGTTATCCACTTTTTCTTTCAAGTACAATTAAATTGGCTGTCTGTAGTAGAATTTGTTGACTTCTTTTGACATTCCATATTTATTTTCAAATTGCCAACACAGCATTTGAAGAAGATAATGATGCATTCATAACTGTCAATGTATGGTAATGTTTTCCTAGCTTCACACATAGCCAAATCTGTTGAAGCTTTCTGTCAGTTCTTATATGGTATTGGCTCCAACTGAAAACAATTGAATTTGTAGTGGAAAATAATAGTCATCGACTTCAGGAAGCATAGTGGAAAACATGCCCTTGTCTATATCAACAGGGATTAAGTTGAAATAGTTGAGGGCTTCAATTTCTAGGTGTCCAGATCACCAACAACCTGTCCTGGTCCCTCCACACTGACGCTATAGTTAAGAAAATCCATCAACCCCCTACTTTCTCAGGAGGCTAAAGAAATTTGGCATGTCCACTATGACTCTCATCAATTTTTGAATATGAACTATAGAACACATCCTTTCTGGTTGTATCTTAGCTTGGTATGGCGCCTGCTCTGACCTGGACTGCAAGAAACTACAATGTGAATGTAGCATAGTCCATCACACAACCCAGCCTTCCACCCATTGACTCTGTCTACACTTCTTGCTGTCTTGAAAAAGCAGCCAGCATAATCAAGGACTCCACACACCCCAGATATGCTCTCTTCCACCATCTTCCATTGGGAGGAAACCAGAGCACCTAGAGGAAACCCACGCAAGGAAACCAACCCATTATATGGTGGGGCTGGGATTTTCCAGACTGCCCCCATGGTGTGTTTACAGCCTGCAGATGTGGCTCAATGTTGGCTGCCAAAGGGACCTTTTAGACCTACCTGTGCCATTTTGCATGGTTCATCCGTCCCACCACTGGGGAACTCACCGCAGAGGCGGGGAGGGGTCACATTCAGTGGGACTGAAAGATCTTTCTGGTGGGAAGGTCTGGAAAATCTCATCTGCAGTCTTTTTGTTTGCAGTTTGTTAAACGTCCACACATTTGAGGAAAGAAGTAGGATGGTAGTTTCTGCCCCCTCCCACTGCCATGATTTTCCAATTATGTCAAAATCAACGGATTTCAAAATCAGCATGCTGCATATTCCAACGGTGCCCCCCCCCCCAACCCCGCCCCCCCCCCCCCCCCTTATCACAACTGCACTATAAATTCTACCCATATAGTTTTTAATTCAACTGCTGGGTTAGTTAAAAATTGTTATATGATGCAACTTCTGCAAAAAAAGGACACTTATTTTCTGAATCATTATATTCTGTCAGCTGGTTACATTTAATAGACTCCGACGATGGATGAGATCTGGTACATTGTGTGCAACAATTGGCACTTCAGCGGAAAGCTACTGGAGTTTTCCGGAGCTGTATTGTTATCTGCCGAATGCTGGTAATAGGGAACTAATTATAGGTTACAAGAAAGAGCATAGCTTACTATTATCTTTCATAGTCCTATGGATTAGGATGACGTAAACTGGTGACAATTGTTTCGGAAATGACTTCACTATGAATATATAACCTACATTTAGGGCCTGATTTTACCATCATGTGAAAACTCGGTAAATTCAGGTGTGAGGCATGAAGTGCGATCCGCGCCCACCTCCACAATGGTTTCCCTTTACCAGGGCCCAAAAATGGCTGCAACTGGGGCCAGGCCTGAAATGGGTGCCAGGGCCATTTAAATGTATTTGCATGCATTTAAATTGACTTAATGGACTGCATGCCCCAACTTCACCAGCACTTCCTCCTTTACCACCGTGTTCGCCCATCCAGAATCGGCATGAAACAGACATGCTCCATTGAAGCCTGATTTGGGCGCTCCAGCTAGTGTGGAGGTAATTGCCTGGCGTCTGAAGGCTCTCTGCTTGAGATTGGTGAGGGTGGGGGATGGGGGCTGGGGGGTGCAGGGGAAGACGGGGCTGCTGTCACTCTGCTTGAGATTGGTGGGATGGGGGGAGGGAAGGTGCATCCGCTGCCACTCTGCCTGAGATTGGTGGGAGGAGGGGCCCGTGATTGACATGGGTGGCGGTGGTGTGGAGCTAAGAGGCTCAGTAATGTTGTGGGGGGTGGGACAATGTCTGTGGGGCCAGGGGGAGGCATTATCCGGCACAGGAGGGATATGGCAGGAGGGCAGCATTATATCATTTTTCTTCACGCACGTGCAGTTGGAGGCGCCGATCGGAGCTGCAGGATTTTGGGCATGTTAAGCCCCACCCACAGGCCTGTGCAGTGTGATTCGGAATTGCTGATATTGTTTCAGGCAATGTGCCTATGGGGGCACCTGAGAATGGATCTAAAAGTCAGATCTGAAACACTCCCAGTTTCAAGTCTGCCCAGCACTTAGAATCAAAATGGTGAAATAGGGCCTTTTGTGTGGGTAGATTTGTTAGCTTACCAAATCAGAAAGATCGGGATGGATTTTGACTTTTGGATTGCTGACTGGCAATAAGTAATTACATGGCATTGGATCTTCAATATCAGATCTTCCTCACCAAGACCAACAAGTGTGAATATATTTATTAATAATTGAATTCAGTCTCCGAAGAGATGAACAATATGAAATGCAATGGGGTTGATTTGCTAAAATCGGTGTTAGTGACCTGTTAAGTGTTTAAAGATAAGTCCATCCTGGCTGGATATCACTGACTGCTGCGTTTCACTCCTGGGGTGAGGACGGGAAGAGATGAAGCCGAGAAGATGGGATCAGCCCAGCTATCTGGATGAACATTTCTGCTTCTCATTGCCACATAAAAATCATTTCAAACTTATCTTCTCAAAGGCTTTTCAGGCTAATCACCTCAACTGTTTGAAGAGAACAGAACACAACCTGTGGCTCTTTTCAATCTTAAAACCAGACCAGTGGCTCTCTGTAAATCACAGGACTCTGAATTGCATTTTAAAAAGACTTCTGAAACAGAAGCACCAATTTGGTACCCATCAGCAAGCCTCAAAGAACACCAAAGTGGGCTGATTGTTGTCAGATAGGCCTTCTCTACCCTGGTGATGCCAGTTTTAGCAAGATGGTCCTATTGTGTTGCATTGTGAAAGAGATGAATATAAATTGTCACTGAGCAGCTGATAGTTGGTGATCCAGTGGTATCTAGTTATTGGTAATCGACTATGAAATTGCTATTGGGAAAAGAGCAATCTATTGTTGAAGGACCTCAAATGAGTGGCCAGTGAATTTGGAGAATGCAATCTTGGCTGCAGTATTAGGAATGTCTCTTGACTTTAGTTTTGTACATACTTAAATTTAATTAACTCAGAACCTGTCCTGTCTCAGAATAAGTCATGAACTTTCATCCTGTTCTAGTCAATTGGCTCGGTGGGCTTGTAGATCAGCCTGACATGCTTTCTGTTTTGATTTAAACTTTGGAATATGGGTTTTTGTAATTGCACTCAAAACAGAAGGGGTTTTCTCAGTGAAAAGAAACATCTGACTCACTCATGGTTAAGGGAGAGCAGGAAAGGACTCTGGAATTAGTAAATCCTTATACACCATGTTGTCAGTGAGAGACTCCAAAGGAAAATCATTGGATTTTGCATGTCATAAATTGTATCTGTGATGTGAGGTTAACCAAAATAACTTAGGATGAATTATTGACAGTAGAATTGCTTGTTGCAGTGAGACTGTTGCAGATTGCAAACTGGCAAAATAAAAATTACAATACACTTTTTCTCTTTTTATGTGGCCTGGAGTGGCCGGCGTTAAATTTTTTAGTGCCATTTGCAGAAATCAGTGAAAATGATGCAATAGATCACGGATTTATTTTGTACAATTATCTCCAGTACAAATCAAATTTCTGTGATCATTTTTACTGGTTCAAAAGGATATCACACAGGGAAACAGCTCACCCGCAATTCTCACCTTGTCTGGTGGTAGGATTAAACACCATGGCGAGTTTCTACTAATTGCGTCCATTTGCAGGCCCACAGGAGGCCGTATAATTAATTTGGCATAATGATATTGTAAAAGCTTTTTTTAAATTTCCTAAGAAACTGATTACTGTACACCAATCCACTGAATGTCAGCTGTAGCTCAGCTGATACTAATCCTGTTGCTGAGTTAGCGAGTGCTGGGTTCACATCTCACTTAAGGACATAAACACGAAACATGAAGCAGACATCCAAGTGGGGGATGATTCTCCAGCCCTGCTTGCTCAAACACAGATTGTGCCAGGGCTGTACAGGGTTGGAGAATTGCAGGGGAGAAGCAGGTAAAAACCCCCTTGGGATTCTCCCAGCCTCCATGACCTGATGTTACTGGTTCCCAGTGAGGTAGTAAACCAGGTTTGCATATTTAAATGTTCATTGAAATATACTCTGTCAATTTGAAGCCAGATGCCCCCTGCTCCCAGGATTCACTGACCCTCAAGTGCATTGGAACCTGATGCATTGGTTTCCAAACATGGAGACCAATCATGATGCTTATGTCAGGGGGGCTATTGAAGCCCCAGGGTGGTTGGGATATGGCTGGGCAGTGTTCTGCATCATTTCCATCACCTTGGCAGTGCCAACCTGATGTCCATGGTAGAGATTTCAATTTCACATTGAGATCAGGGTGCGAATCGCACTAATTTTCTCACCCAAAATAACACAGTAATTTTTTGGGTAGATTCAAAGGGCTTGAAAGGCCAAATTGCCTACTTCTGCTCCTATTTTCCATGTTTCTATGACCCTTGGAAAGATCTCAATGCATGAAATTTGAGGGCTACTGTGACCTTCAGAGTTACCCATACAATTGGAGGTCATCTTTTTTTCATTCATTCATGGGACATGGATGTCGCTGGCTAGCCAGTATTTATTGCCCATACCTAGTTGCCCTTGAAACAAATGGCTCATTAGGCCTTTTCAGAAGGCAGTTTAGAGTCAACCACATTGCTGCAGGTCTGGAATCATAAGTAGACAAAACCAGATAAGGAAGGCAGGTTTTCTTCCTGAAAGAACATTAGTGAACCAGATATTCTTTTTCTGACAATGGTTTCATGGTCATCAGTAGATTCTTAATTCCAGATATTTTTTATTGAATTCAAATACCACTATCTGCTGTGGCGGGATTTTCTAATGATAATACCACTAGGCCATTACCTCCTGCACCTCCAGACATAATGAGGTGATGCTGGAGATGCATAGCCTCTTGTGGCACTGGACCTTGGACATGTTGAGATAGCTAGATCACTGCCTGTACCTTCTGGCAGCAGGATGGTGGCATCTTCTGCAATCTCATCCCCCTTGCTGTCTCTGCTGCCCCTGTGTCTCTCCTTCCACCATCTCTTCCTGCAAACACCTGACCTCCTCTCCCTTCAGCTCCTCTGTTCCACCTCAGAGGAGGCGCCCCCAACTGAGTACACAATATCCATCTGCTGACAGACAGATAGCACTGCCTCATGCACTGAACGCTGCACTGAACTGGGCTCCAAAAGAGTTGATAAAAAGATGCCCTCAGAACAAGGCAAACACTTTGTGAGAAGAAAATAGAGGAAAAGGTCTGAAATCTCAACAATAAAGCAACAGCAAACTCTCACCTGCACTCCTAACAATTCACACAGACAATGCTGCTGCCCCCTTCAATCCTCACCTAAGAGAAGATATACTTACCATCGAAGGAGTACAGCAAACGTTCACCAGACTGATTCCTGGAATGGCAGGATTGCTGTATGAAGATAGATTGGGTTGTCGAAGTCTTTCTTCACTGGAGTTTAGACGTATAGGAGGGGGTCTAATTGAAATGTATACAGTTTTGACAGGGCTGGAAAGACCGGATGCAGGGGGGCTGTTTGCCTGGCAGGAAAGTCTGGAGCACAGGAGATCAGAGTCTCAGGATACAAGGAATTTTACCATCCAGCCTGCCAAAGGAATCAGGATGGGCAAGGGGCAGACCATGAAAAGGTTCATTGACCTCGGGCAGGAGTTTCCAGTTTTGGGGCGAGCAAGGCCAAAAAATCCCACTCAAGGTTTCAGGCTGAAATGAGAAAGAATTTCTTCACTCAGAGGATTGAGAACCTATGGAATTCTTTACCACAAAAGGCTGTGGAGGCTATATCACTGAATATATATAAGAAAGAAATGTAAGATTTCTGAACACTAAAGGCATCAAGAGGTATGGGATAGAGATAAAGGATCAGCCATGTTCACATTGAATGGCAGGGCAGCCTCACTGGACTGAAAGGCACACTCCTACTCCCATTTCCTGCATTTCTCTGTTTCTGGCCCACCTTTGATTGAGAAAAGTGAAAAAATAGGATGGCCGCCTTCCTGTGTAGCCTGTGCACCACCTGAGACAATGGGCAATGTAGCATTTGAGTCAATTGCCCTTTTAAATGCCTTAAATGGCCAATTAGTTGTTGGTGGGTGGGCAATCAACTGTGGGGCATGACAACAACCATAATATCTCATGACTTCGTAGTAAGATCAGGAAGCTCGCCAGTTCTTCCAGATTGGAAGCATGCCTGAAACATAATGTCTGGCATTGCTGCCTCATAGCGCCCAGCTTCGATTCCAGACTTGGATGTGGAGTTTGAATGTTCTCCCTTTGTCTGTGTGGGTTTCCTTCGGGTGCTCTGGTTTCCTCCCACAGTCCAAAGATGTATAGGTTAAGTGGATTAACGGGGTAAATGCGTGGAGTTATGGGGATAGGTTGAGGGGGTAGGCTTGGGTAAGATGCCGTGTCAGAGAGTCAGTGTAGACTCAATGGGCCAAATGGCTACCTTCGGCACTGTAAGGATTCTGTGATTCTAAACATAAAATATGTATATTATGTATTTGAATATCATTACTGATGTGTGGTTTTATATGGTTATGTTTTAAACTGTCTCTTTTAGTTCAAGTTAAAAAGGGATCTTGTAACTTCCTACTAGTACCATTTGACAATAAGCCTGTGTGGCTTGACTACATGGAGACTGGGGGCCAAGGACAAGCTTTGCTAAAATCCAAGTGACAAGGTTAACAACTAAAAACAAAGGGCAGAGCAGCTGATGTTGACATGGGTAGAATTACAGACTCTCAGATAGTCTGATTCAACCCCTCCCAGACACAGATAGAGAGAGGGAGAGAGAGAGAGAGTCCCAATTGGGAACAGAAAGGCAGTGTTGTTGTCAGCAGAGGGAAAATGGTCATTTCTCAATAAGCTACCAGATGGAATGCAGGTGGGAAAATGTCCTCTGGTCAAACAGATGGAATCCATGGAAATTTAAGGATGCTAAAACATTTACCCTGGCATGTGCAGGAGAAGGAATAATTGGAGTGAACCATATTGCTGGAGGTCAGTTTGAGATTTCCTAGAAGATGGGAAAGAACCTACAGTGATCACAGGCCATTATGACTCAGTGAAAAAGGGAGAAGAGAGCCAGTTGGAAGCTGGGAGTGACTATGGAGTGGTTCCTATAAAGACTGAACTTCTGTGGATATGTGCTATCATGTGCAAGTGCAGCAGGGGTTTTCAGGTGTGTTTAAACACTTACTTATTCTTTCATGGGATGTGGGCATTAATGCCTATCTCAAATTGCCCATGAACACAGTGCCTTGTCAGACCATTTCAGAGGGCTGCTAAGCATCAGTCACATTGTGTGGAACTGGAGTTATATTTAGGTCAGACTAGATAAGGATGGCAGATTTCCTTCCGCAAAGGAAATTAACTAATAAGATGGATTATTACAGCAACCAATGATAGTTTCATACTTCTCATTATTCTGACTAATTTTCAATTCCAGATTTCATTAATTGAATTTAAATGCTCCCAGGTGCTGTGGTGACCCATGTCCCCAGAACATTATCTAGGGTCTCTGGGTTACTGGTCCAGTATGTTGCCATCTCCCCAAAATAAGGTATACATTCTGTAATTTAGTGCATTGTAACTACAAAGTCATGGTTAACCAATGTTGATTTTAGTTTGTTTGTTGTAGTAGAAGTCTTTAACATTGTTACACATATTCTTTTACAAGGATTATAGCAATATGGTTCGAGTACGAATATTCCTCAGTACTTAATCTTGGCCTTCTGAACTTTGCAGCTTTCAAGGTCTAGCTAATGGCATATCGATAACACCATCTATCAGTCCAAATCTGCTGATGGTTAGAGCAGTTTTAGTGCACAATTTGATTGAGAAGTACTATATTGACTTCAACTTTTATGTTTGAGTTGAGCACTACTTCATTGACAAGGCATTACATGGATGAGCCTCAGTGGAGGTTGGATAGGAGGCAGCTGTTGAATACTGCAGTTATTGTGCTAAATCTGGCATTAATTTGGCAAAAAGAACTGTAGTACAACATAAGCAAATACGTTGTAGGATTACTTACTTATAATGGAATTTCCCAGCCTCTTATACCTGTCTCGACAGGAATAGCTACTGATATTGTACCAGGATGAATAGTCATGTGGTCCTGAAAACTTTCCTTGCACTTTCCTGGCCCTCTGCACCTGTCATATAGTTGGTAAAGAGATTTATCACTTTGGTATTGTAAAGTCCAGTTTGCAATGCGAAGAAATAAAAAACATGAGAAAAATAAGGCATACTGAGACATTTAACACTATTTGAATATTTGAAGACACAGGTGGAAATATTTTGCCAAATTATTATTTTTTCCCTCACACACTTCTGAAAATACAAAACAAAGTGAAAAACCAAGTGGAGGCTACAGCACTTCGATTATATACAATATGAAGAATCGGACTTGAACCCAGTACTGCCTCAAATTTCAATTACCATGATTTAAACAAAATAACAGAAGGTCGAAAACTTAAGTCAGTGAGTCAAAGCGTCTTGAAGTATTTCCAAACAGCATGAAAATTTATTATTCAGGCTTTTCATTATTACCAAGAAATGAATTCCAGAGGTGAGGTGAGAGTGACTACCCTTCACATCAAAGCAACATCTGACCGAGTGTGACATCAAAGAGTCCGAACAAAACTGAAGTCAGTGGGGATCTGTGGGGGGAAAACCCGTCACTGGATGGAATCTGACATGGCACATAGGGATATGGTTGTGATTATTGGATTAACCATCTCAGGGGAGAGTCCTGGGACTAATTATCTTCAGCTGCTTCATCTACAGCCCTTCCTCTATTATAAGGACAGAAGTAGGGACATTCAGTGGTGATTGCACAATGCTTAACTCCACTCACAGTTTCTCCAATAACGTTCACACTTACAAAAAAGCCCATACCTGCATTTAACAAGACAAGGACAACATCCAGATTCCTCTGATAAGTGGCAAGTTACATTTTTGCAATGTGAGTGAGTGACCACTCCCAACTAAAGAGCAGCCAACGACTATCCCTTAGCATTCAATAGTCCTGCCATCATTGAATTTGGTGCCCATCAACATCCTGGAGATTGTAAAGTTAGTGTACCTTTAAGAAGATTTTTTTTAAATCATGTAAGCAAACTTTTTCAGTTTGTTTTTCTCATTGTTGCCAAGCTGTCTGTGAATGTCTTTTTATTGCTGCTTAAACAGGTTTGTCTATTTTCACTGGGATGTTTATGACTCTGCATTGTTCGGAGAAAACCTGGTTGGCAGGTCAGATAATAGAAGTTTCTTTCAGTTTGGAGCTGCAGATTTAACTTTTGGTTTTAGAAAGGGCATCAAGCTGAAAAGAGGTCTCTCTTTCTCTCTGGTTTTGTAAATTTTGCTGGTTAACTGACAGCAAGGTCTTGCCTTTCTGAAGGTGGGAATCAGCTGTTGGTGGCTTTCTGGGAGTCCCTGGTGTTTTGGGAAGCTATTCTGACTTCAAATTTTTTATTCAGAGAACTGCAGACTTCATCCAAAAGTTTCAAGTCTCATATCTCGTGAGCATTAGTCTTTGCTGTGTTAAACCTGTAAAAAGGGTTTTTTGTCTCTGAGATTGGTTTGATTGAAACTCGTTAGATATATTTGTTAAACGTTCTGCATTAGAGTCATAGAGTCATTGAGGTTAACAGCGTGGAAACAGGCCCTTTGGCCCAACTTGTACATACTGCCCTTGTATTTTAAACCCTTCAGCTAATCCCAATTGCCCACATTTGGCTCATATCCCTCTATACCCATCTTGTCCATGTAACTATCTAAATGCATTTTAAAAGATAAAATTGTACCCCCCTCTGCTACTACCTCTGGCAGCTTGTTCTAGATACTTACCACCCTCTGTGTGAAAAAATTGTCCCTCTGGACACTGGACATGCTAGTGGTTGTTTTGTTTGTTTGGAATTGATAAGAATTCTTGCTAATTTTCTTTTTATACAAGTTAACTACATTCTTAAATATACTTTGTTTAATAAAAGCTCCCTAGTGGGTCACTTGAGTCTTGCCTGAAGTGAAACCTCTCATGCTTATCCTCACCAAATTCAAGATGCAAAACTTATGATCCAGGTGGGCTCCATAAAACACTTCGGGGTTTCTGACCTGAACCATAACAAGGTCATCATTGACCAGAAATTCAACTGGACCAGCCATATAAATATTGTGGTTTGCCAAACAGAAAAACACTCAAAACTACAATTTCCACCATTTCAAATAATCTCCTAAGTGTCACATCATCCAGATGTGGATATATATTGTTATCTCTTCACTGGCATTCCTAACTTAACACCATGGGTTTATCACCACATTCTCTGAAGCAACTTGATATGGACAATGAATACTGGCCTTGTTAGCCACACTCACATTGGAATATGATTTTTCTTTAAGTTAAACATAGGGTGGAATTCTCCCCCAAAAAAGTCCAAGTGCCAAATTTGTATAAAAACTGGAGTTAATCCTGCTGTTTTTTTTTAGGGGATTTTCAAAATAAATCTCCCATACTCTATGCATTACAGAGTACCTCAGCTTGTATCATGCTAAAAATCAGTGGGCAGAACCTATTCCCACCCACGAGGCCAGCAGCATTGCGCTCAGCAGATCACTGTGCATGTGTCAATCTGTCAGCACCAAGATCAGCACATGTGTAATAGCCCCGCATTGCTGGCCTCCCATTCACTGATCAGTGATTGAGCTGGCCAGCCTTGTGACCCCAGAACACTGCCCTTGGATCTCCCCAAGCCATGATCGCTTGCCTCCCGGATATGCCCAGGCCTGATCATCCTAACCCCCCTGGCAGGCCAAACCTCTCCGACCCCAATCAACCCATAGCTCCCTTTGTTCACCCATGGCGACTGCAGAGTGGCAGCAGGATTCCCTCAGCCCCTCTCCCAGTGCTCCTCTGGCAGTGCCAGACCTGCCCCTTCTGGCCCCAGCCCTTGATACTGTCCAATGCCCGCTGGGCAGTGCCAGAGTGCATCCTTGGCATTGTGACTTTGCCCCTTGGGCAGTGTGGGGGTACCGGCCCCTAGCTGGCACTGCCAGGCTAGCGATGCCCAGGGGGCACCACCCCTTACCACTGACCTCCTTGTGGGGTGGGGGGGGGGGGGAACCTCCATGGACCCCCCCCCACCCCCCCCCACCCCCTCACTCCAGTGGGTTTGGACCACAATGGGGAGCTGTTATAAACTCCATTGGAGTGAAACACTCCCAGCCGGCGAGGTAGTGGGGGGTGGAGAGAGGCTGGCAGGCCCAACAACCTCAATCCCAGGCCTGCTAATGAGATTGAAATATCAATTTAAATATTTTAATCAGTTCTGCACTGGTGTGGAGCTCATGACGTGGGAAATCCGGCAGCTGGAGACATGGGAAGCCTGAGACATGGCATCCACTTATGTCTCCCAGCCGCTGCACTGCTAGAACGGCACAGCAGGCAGGGAGAATCTCCCCCATATTTTAAAATAAATTTGCAGCGTCCAGAAAGCAATGAGCGCAGCCAGATCTTGAATCTGTGCCAACTGTGTCAGTGCAGAGGAGGTGTATGAGAGTGACCATGAGTGACATTCTCTAATTATTTCTCCCTCTGTGCAGGGATTGGGGAGTTGCCTGGCCTCAGTTCACAAAATTCCCCTGAGAGACCAGTCACGAGCAGGAAATCATGGGAGTGATGCAACATTCAAACAGACAGTAATTTACTCAGACCCACAGTACTTATCTGATTATATTTTTATGCAACATCGCTAACGCAGTCCTCAAATTATAATCAATTGCAATCAAATTCCTTGTTCTTTGTGTGGTAAATGCATTCATGGTATATTAGATGAACTTACTTGTGTTTGACTAAAGGATTAGCACTTAATTTAATTTACTTATTAAAATTTGTTTCTTTTATTATTTAAAGTGCACGCTTACATATATTTTGTGATTCCAGTTTTGTTATATGGGGTGAATCTCCATGGGTATAGTCACTTTGGCACGAGCTGGAATGTTTTTACAGTTGCTCCTCCAAAAATTAAGACAGACATGGAGAATTCCCCACCTCCGCCCTAGTAATTCACACCCATGGTGCCTAAACATGAATATAGTAGCAGATTAGGATTCTTAGCATATGGTCATCTACATATTGGGAACACGCACATTTGGGTGTCACTGTAACATATCCAGTGCATTGGTGTGAGACAAACACAGAAGGGAACAAGAGTGGAAAAAATGTTTCATTTCAAAGTTATGACTAGTTTTTGGAAAAAAAAGATTGTTTGCATACATCAGGTAAACCTGCTGATAGGAACCCAGTTAGGTTCTGTTGGGATAAGAATTCCAAAATAACAAATATAAATAAAACACTAAAGAACAAGAGATATAATGACCAATGGACTGTCCGGTGTTGTGCAATGTCTGCTGTGCTTCACTATAACATGTTGACATTGCCAGGCAACTGGATCAGAAGTAGTTTAGATCCTCATTTCAAATATTGACAAAAGTGCACATTGCATGAGGAAATAGCACAGGTTGAAATTAATGACCGGATCATATGGATGCTTAACACGCTCATATCCAATATCTCACTGTGTTATTTGTGTTATTAGGGGAGAAGATTCTGGACTGCATGCAACATACTTCAGATATTTCCAACAAGTAGAAGGTTCTCACTTCTGTGCTCCAGCCCGACCATACTGTCGCTAGTGGTCCGCATCCCCTCCTCTCCAGCAAGATCCAGTGCTCACTCCTCATAAGAAGGAGCACATTAGATATCCATTTAAAAATGCCAACATTAATTTCTAACCTGTACAAAAGATTTTTTTGCAGTATTAGGTGGTCATTTCTGCAACAAATTTATGTCAGCTATAAATAACAATGCCCATCACATGTGTCTTATAGTCCTTTCCAACACAAAGTTCTACAGACTTCCCTACATATAACTGCAAAGTTGAAATCTTGTTCATTAATAGCAATTGCGTAATTCAAAGTCCCAGCCTGCTGTGTATGGCAGGTAGGAAATAGAGTAATAGAGTAATAATAATTTTTTCAGATGACCAGTGTAGAGTTTAATTTACGCTTCTAATAGGTAGCAGGATTTTTTTTCAAGTGCTAATCGCTGTGTTCTCTGACTAAATCACCCTGATGACAAAACTTGAAATCAAAGTAAAAGTTCTGCCAAGCAGAACTGTCTTTATTTCTCCATTCATGAGAAGTGTGAAGGAGAAAATAGAGATTCTGAGCTTTTGCCAGAAGGCGAATGCATTCTTGAGATGTGTCCCTCACACCAAGCTTCTTTTCTTGTTAACAGAAAAAAACAAATGATTGTGATGTTTTTGCCAGGGTTTTCACTGCTGGAAATAAACACAGCACAATCAACCAATGCGTAATCCAGATTAACTAACTGGGATCATGCCTTCTAATCAACATAATTCCATAGAAAGCATCCTTGACTTGCAACTTTAAAGAAACCCACAGGCAGGGGATTAACCAAGGAGAAATAATTATCCCTACAAAAGTAGGAAAGGTGTTCTTTTTCTCTTATGATGCTAAAATTATTTACTTAGCTGTGTTGAAAAGAAATGCAGGTGTAGTCCAAGACTGAGTGGCATCTTTGTGAAACTCAGCAGGGAACCTCAAATCATTGAAACACAAAGTGTGCTTTGATAAGTACTGTGATTGGCAGCAAAACAGCGGGCACTCAGTTATAGGTGATTTCGCCGCTGGATTTAAAGCATTGCTTGATGATTTGGAAATAGCTGTCACATGAAGCTTTATCCATACTAGAAACACATTACAGTTTGCTCTCTCGTACGTTATGGGATATTCTTCTGGGAAAACAATTACCAAAAGTGTGGGTGCAGAAAGCAACCACCTCTCAAGGAGGTAACCCCAAATCCCATTCGAAGGAATAAGGACATATCAGAGCAGGCAAATGTTGGTTTTAGTCTAGCTTAGAGACGTATTGTGTGACATTGCATCCAAATGTTTTAGGCATGACAATATGAGTGAGGCCATGACAATCTGTCACACAGTGCTTCTACTCTTCTAGGAAGTAATTTATCACTGTGTAGGGTTGAAGAGTAAGACAAACGCCATGGGTAGGATTTTATGGCCTCGTTCATCCCAAAACTGTAAAATCCTGCCCGAGGTCAACAGGTTATACTATGGCCCGCTCCTCACCCGCTCCGACAACCGTGGCAGGCGGGATAGTAAAATTTATGAATGGTGAATAAGGAAATGAACAGGTTTGAAGTTTATTTATTAGTATCACAAGTAGGCTTACATTAACACTGCAATGAAGTTACTGTGAAAATCCCATAATCGCCACACTCTGACACATGTTCAGGTACACTGAAGGAGAATTTAGCATGGCCAATACACCTAACCTAAGTTCCTGCTTCCAAGTCATTAATATATTAATGTGAACATTTGGAATCCTAGCACAGATCCTTGCAGAACCCTTCTATTAGCCACTGACTGCCAATCAGAAAAAGACCCACTTATGCCAACTTTTTGCTTCCTATTTGCTAACCAGCTTTCTATATATCTCAAGACATTATCTGGAATCCATGTGCTTTAACTTAACATAGTAGTCTGTTATGTAGGACCTTGTCAAAAGACTTCTGAAAGTCTAAATAAAGGACATCCACTGGTTCTCCTCAGTCAAGTCTACTAGTTACATCCTCAAATAATTCCAATAGATTTGTCAAGCATGATTTCCTTTTTGTAAATCCATGCTGACTTTGTCTGATTATACCTAATGTTACGCCGTTGTTTAAGGACGGTGCCAGGCAAAAGGCAGGGAATTATAGGCCGGTTAGTTTAACGTCTGTTGTAGGTAAAATGTTAGAATCCGTCATCAAGGAGGAAATAGCGAGGCATCTTGAGGGGAATTGCTTGATAGAGCAAACGCAGCACGGTTTCGTTAAAGGGAAGTCGTGTATGACAAATTTACTGGAGTTCTATGAGGATGTGTCTAGGGCAGTGGATAGAGGAGAGCCGGTGGATGTGGTCTTTCTTGATTTTCAGAAGGCGTTTGACAAGGTACCTCACAAGAGGTTATTGCAGAAGGTCAGGGGACATGGAGTTGGGGGTAGGGTGTTAGCGTGGATAGAGGATTGGTTGTCAAATAGCAGGCAGAGAATGGGGGTTAATGGGTGCTATTCGGATTGGCGGTTGGTGACTAGTGGAGTGCCCCAGGGGTCGGTGCTGGGGCCTCAGCTATTTACCATTTATATAGATGATCTGGAGGAGGGAACCGAGCGTATGGTGTCGAAATTTGCTGATGACACCAAGATTGGTGGAATGGCAAATTGCGCAGAGGGTGTGGAGAGTCTGCAGAAGGATCTAGATAGGCTGGGCGAATGGGCCAGGAAATGGCAAATGGAATTTAATGTTGGCAAGTGCGAGGTGGTCCACTTTGGTAGGAATAATGGTAGGAAGGGCTATTACTTACGGGGCGAAAAACTGCAGCAGGCGACGGTGCAGAGGGACCTCGGGGTCCTTGTGCATGAGTCGCAAAAACCCAGCCTGCAGGTGCAGCAGGTGGTCAGGAAGGCGAATGGGATGCTGGCCTTCATAGCGAGGGGGATTGAATATAAAAGTAGGGAGGTCTTGCTGCAGCTGTATAGGGCATTGGTGAGGCCGCAGCTGGAGTACTGTGCGCAGTTTTGGTCGCCGCACTTACGCAGGGATATTTTGGCCTTGGAGGGAGTGCAGAGGAGGTTTACTAGGCTGATACCGGAGTTGAGGGGGTTGAGCTATGAGGAGATGCTGAATAAACTAGGCTTGTACTCGTTAGAGTTTAGAAGAATGAGGGGAGATCTCATTGAGACGTATAAGATGATGAATGGGATGGATAGGATAGAGGTGGAGAGACTCTTCCCGCTCAGAAAGGACAGTAGGACTAGGGGGCACAGCCTCAAGATAAAGGGGGGGGTGGTTTAGAATGGAGTTGAGGAGGAACTTCTTCACTCAAAGGGTGGTGAATCTCTGGAATTCTCTGCCCATTGAGGTGGTGGAGGCGGCCTCGCTAAATATTTTTAAGACGCAGGTTGATGGGTTTTTGATAAGAGAGGGAATTAAGGGTTATGGGGAGAGGGCGAGAATGTGGAACTGAGACATGACAGATCAGCCATGATCTTATTGAATGGCGGGGCAGGCTCGAAGGGCTGGATGGCCTACTCCTGCTCCTATTTCTTATGTTCTTATGTTTACCATTGCCTTCCAAATGCCGAGTTATGAAATCCTTGATAATAGATTCTGGCAATTTCTCCAGTACCGATGTTAGACTCACTGGTTTATAGTTCCGTGTTTTCTCCCTCCCTCCCTTCTTCAATAGTGGGTTCTCATTAGCTACCCTCCAATCTGTAGGAACTATTCCAGAGAACAAAGAATTTTGGAAAATAACCACAAATGGATCTATTATTTCGGGGGCCACTTCCTTAAGTACTCTGGAATGAAGATTATCAGGACCTGGCAATGTTTCCATCTTCAACCCCATCATTTCCCCCAAAACCATGTCTCTAATAATGCTGCTTTCCTTCTGCTCCATGTTTCTCTCAGCACTTCTGGCACTTTATTCACATCTTCCTTTATGAAAACTGGAGCAAAGTATAAATTTAATTCCTCCAGCCATTTCTTTATTCCCTGTTGTGAATGCTCCTGTTTCTGACCTACCGTCATTTTTACCAATCTTTTTTTGCTTACCAATCTATAGAAACTTGTATGTCTCCCGCTAGCTAACTTTCATACTCTACTTTTCCCTTCTTAATCAATCCCTTGGTCCTCCTTTGCTGAATTTTAAACTGCTCCTATTCCTCAGGCCTATTGCCAATATGAAACTGCCCAACCCAACATCAAGCCTTTACATGTCCTAAATGTCCAAAGAATTGATAGAAACAACTTTTACAAGCTCAAGGTTCACATAGCCTCATTTTTATTGGCATGTGGTCTGTACAGCAATACCCAGCTGTAATCAGCACATTACACAGTAATAATCTGATTTAAATCATCTTGCTAATCTCCAATTAAATCGGTGGGGAGGCATCTTGTAAACAGTAATGTGTGCAGGTCTACTGATGTTCTGAGTGCTTCACTTCTCAAAGCTGAGATGCAAGTTTCTAATGCATTATGAATTGGGAGCACAGTTGGAACTACAGTATAGGGAACGTAAACGGCCATGGGGGGAGGTGGGGGTGGGTGGGGCTATGGGAGGGAACATGGAGGCAATGGGGGGAATGTAGGAATATGCTTTTCCTTACATTTTGTTCACTTCCACGAAGTAGGAAGTTCACATCACATTGATGATGGGTCAGAATCTCACGCTGAAACTGTAAATGAAAGTCAGGACATGTGTCAGGCAGGTCGTATAATTGCATTTAATGGACCGCGAGCAACTTTGAATATAAACGCTAGGGGGTAACCTTGAATTTGCCTGCCCTCTGAAGGTTTTGGAAATATGACCGGAATTTACACTTTGTAATCACCTTTTGGAGGGGATGATAGACAATGCGTAAACCAGGGGACAGCTGCAGGAGCATTTTATCCGATGTTTTAAATGCAGAGGCATCATTCACAATTATTTCAGGATTTTAAGGGATGGAAATTGAGGTGGGTGTACATTACTAGGACAGCACGGTGGTACAGTGGTTAGCACTGCTGCCTCACAGCGCCAGAGACCTTGATTCGATTCCCTGCTTAGGTCCGCGTTTGTGTGGAGTTTGCACTTTCTCCCCATGTTTGCTTGGGTTTCCTTCGGGTGCTCCAGTTTCCTCCCTCAGTCTGCAAGATGCACTCGTTAGGTGCATTGGCCATGCTAAATTCTCCTTCAGTACATGGAAAAGGCACTAGATGTGGCTACTAGGGGATTTTCATAGTAACTTAATTGCTGTTTTAATGTATACCTACTCATGACACTGATAAATAAACTTTAAATTTCCCATCTCTCATATTTGTGGTTGGAGGAATGGAGGGGAAGCTTCCCCCACCAAACCGTATGCTAATAATGGGAATCTAAAATTTGAAGTCTTTTCTGATATTTACATTTTATTGTCTTTGATATTGTCTTTGATATTTGAAAGCTTGTGAAATCCTAGCACCCAACACTGCAAGTCTACTAGTTACATCCTCAAAAAATTCCAGTAGATTTGTCAATAACGATTTGTCAATAACATCAATAACGCAGATAAAAATTGGAGAAAAAACTTACAATCCTTTCACATCCTCAAAATGCCACAAAGCATTTTACAGCCAGTCGAATGAAACACAGTCACAATTGTAATGTAGGAACATTGTACTATTTCCACAGAAGTCCCCAGTACAGCGGCTTTGTAGCACATCCATTTCTGCTGCATAAACACTGTAATGCAAGCTTTGTTTCCAACCTCTGAGCAGGAATGAATTTACAGAGATAATTGGGTGAAATTTTACAAGATTTTTTCCTAAGTGTCCAGCTAGTGTGATAACTGGAGAGTTGCTGATCCATTTTTTGGGTGAGTTTTCATTCAGTCTTTGAAAATATGGGCTAGACTTTTCTAGTCATTGGAGACAGACAGCCAGCAGCTCAGATCACAGCCACAATCTGCGCATGTGCAGAAAAAAGACTTTAAGAGAAACAGCTTTCCTGACAGAACAACCCAAGCCAGATACAGCCTCCCCCTCCCCCATGGACATCGGCGATCCCCTCCAACATTACTGACTCCCTCCCCCACTCTGCCCCAACACCCTGGGACCCCTTTGCACAAGGCCCCCTCATTACCCCCCTGGCCCTGATGGCTAACTGACATGATCTTCTCTCTCCCCTGCCCCCCAACCATCAGAGGTATAAAATCTCCACCTCCCTTCCCCACTCCATCAGCACGCCTGCAAGTGCTGACTTGGTTTCCCCTCCATGGTAACAAGGCAAATGGCATTAAACTCAATGGAGTGCATTAACAGGCATATGACTCGCCCAAACTGTCTGTAGCTGATCTGCCCTAACAAGGAAAAGCTTCACAAGAATCTCAGCGATAGACAGATAGATGGTGCAGGAAAAAATGGCCTCCAAGAAGACAGCTCCCTGTTTTTCTGATGCAGATTGGGCACGTTGCTGGAGGCAGTGGAGGCAAGGTGACAAATTCTCCGCCCCCCCCAGCAGGAAGCCATCCCAATGAAAGGGGTGGAAACACAGTCTGGGAGGTGGTGGCAGCATGAATTAGTGCCAGGGTACTGGCCAGGAGAACTGGGACGCAGTGCTGCAAGAAACTGGGTGGCACGGTAGCACAGTGGTTAGTACTGCTGCTTCACAGCTCCAGGGACCTGGGTTCAATCCCCGGCTCGGGTCACTGTCTGTGTGGAGTTTGCACATTCTCCTCATGTCTGCGTGGGTTTCCTCCGGGTACTCCAGTTTCCTCCCACAGTCCAAAGATGTGCGGGTTAGGTTGATTGGCCATGCTAAGAAATTGCCCCTTAGTGTCCAGAGATGCGTAGGTTAGAGGGATTAGTGGGTATAATATGTAGGGATATGGGGGTAGGGCCTGAGTGGGATTGTGTTCGGTGCAGACTCGATGGGCCGAAGGGCGTCTTTCTGCACTGTAGGGTTCTATGTTCTATGATTCTAAATTGAGTGACCTAATCCGGGCAGCAAGGATAGGGTTTTAACCTCATCCAGCATCTTCCCCCTAAATGACCCCCAGATCCCCCACCCCCAGCATGTGCATGCTCCTGACCCCCAAGCACCTCCTTCCTTCCCTCACACAAGTATATCACAACTCTTGCCCTCTGAGGGCCACTGCTTGATACCATCCATGAGCCAAGCCATCAGATTTTTCTTGGCTTCTTCTGTCCCCACAGGAGAAAAATGCATAGTTGCTGGGAGAGGGCCAAGATTCAGGTCCTCAACTGTTTGAGGAGCGGGCGCTGGAACTTCTGGGAGAGGAGGGGATGTGAACCATTAACGGCAATGTGGTCCAGCTGGCGTATAGAAGTGAGTATCTGCCAATCCTCCAACCGTTGAGGATATCTGAAGTAAATTGCATGCAGCCCAGATTCCTTTCCCTCCCTTGCAATTAACCTTGTGTCCTGTGATGCAGGAAGGGACATTGATGTGCCTGGGCTATCTGGCATCGTGCCCGCTAACCCCCCCGCCCCACCCCACCACCACCCCCACCCATCCTGCCCCGGGCAACTTGAAGGACCCCTTGGAGAAAGCTGAGAAAGGGACCTCCAACGCCGGCACCAGTTTTGTGTCAGCTTCCACCTTACAGCCCAGATACTGACATGTCGGTGGGTTCAGTTAGTGATGAGCCTTCTGGATCAGTCTCCGGTGAGCATGACACACCTGCCGGTGTACATTAGGTGGAGGAAGGAACATCCAAGGCCTCTGGCACATGGGGGCCTGCCAGAGGTGAGGATTCAGCTGGCCCCAGACCACATGCTGGACCTCACTGTCCCTCAGCTGCTGGAGTTGTAGCAAAAGAACCAGGGAATGCAGGAGGGGCTGACAGCCACACTGGACTAGCTGCAAGGCTGCTGGGAGGAGTCCCAAAGCTTTCAGGTGGACCAGTTGTTGTCTGTCTTGCGTGCTTCCCAGGCTAACACTGCAAAGGTGGCATCCATGGTAAAAAATCTAGGGCAGGAAGTCCTCACCATGAATGGTAGGGTCCAAGTGATGGCTGAGTCACAGCAAGCCATGGAAGAGTCCCAGATGTTCTCCATCCATGACCTCCCTCACACACATGGATGGATGGTTGTGAAGTGCCACAACCATCCCCGCTGGTGGTCTAGAAGGACCCAGTGGGGTAAAAGTTTAAGGCGTGCATCAGTTTCACAGCCACCGAGAGCAAGTGGCCCCCATGCCCTGAGGTGCCAGGTCCTGCAATGAATGGCACAGGTGTCCTTTCGGAGCCAGAGCCATCAACAGCACGTGATGTCCAATTGTTGCTCGAAGGGCGCATGCGAAACTGCCAGGGTCTCCGTTTCGTCCTTCTCCTGACCTCCACCCTCCCCTCCCCCAAGTAAATGGCAGCCACGTCCTGCCTCCGCAGCCGTCTCCCTCTCCATCTGCGAGTGGTAAGGCCTGGGTGTCCTCTGCCCACAATTCTTCCTCCTGCTCCTTCTCCTCAGCTCCAGCAGCAACCCAAAGAACAGCAAGGTCAATGGGTTGTATTGCAATACAGAAAGAAATCCCACAACACCAACAAGTTTAGTTGTCATAAACGCCCCAAGCTTTCGGAACAGGCTGTCCCTTCGTCAGGTAGCTGGGAGTTCTGGGAAGGGACCGCCTGTTCCGAAAGCTTGGGGCGTTTATGACAAATAAACTTGTTGGACTTTAAGCTGGTGTTGTGGGATTTCTTTCTGTTTTACCCCAGTCCAACGCTGGCATCTCCACATCATGACTTGTATTGCAATAGCCATCATGTTAATTTAAAGAGGTGAGGGAGTGGATGTGGGGAAGGGGAGAGACAGATGGAGAGGTAAAGAACACTGCTCACCCCCAGTCCCAAAACACTCTCTCCATATTGACCCCCCCCCCCCTCACTCACAGATTCCAGAATGGCAACACAGCATTCCACCCCCCTGCCCCTAATTCCGCCCAACTCAGAAACATACTTAGAACCCATGTAGTAGTGGCCACAGACAATACTTCTTGGCAAGTCCTGAGGCTGCAGCACTGCCACTTCAGAGAGTTTCCAGTCCATCCCCCACCTGCAGCAGTGCTTCCTGCTGCCAGCACTAGGACACAGAGTGAGCGTTCTGACTTGGGTCCATGCTGAGAGGTCGAAGTCGGACACTGTGAACCACAACAGCCCCCCATACACTTGCAGCTCCCCCCAACCTGAAACGCAACTTGGCCAACACAAAACAACCTCCCTCACCCCCCAACTCCCCACCCCCAAGTAGCAGGGAACAGTTTGAAAGCAAATTCTTACCTCCTCGATCACCTTCACTACTCAAGTGCCCGAATGCGAATTTTATACTTGAGATGATTTTCTCATCAATCTGGCTACAGTGAATAAGATCGTTACCGCAGGGGAGCTAGGATAATTGGGAATGAAGCTCGCTAATTATATTTTGAGAGAGGGCCCGATTGCACTGACTATGTTTCTTGGTAAAATGGGAATGGGTGTGAAAACGGGCACCAAGCCCACTGGTTGCATCACACCCAATTTTACAACTTTTTCCCACCACAAAACAGGCGCGGTAAGGTCATAATATTCCACTCAATCAATAAGCTTAAGCTGACTGGAAGTAACATCATGTTGAGATGGGCCTGGGTTCTGCCAGCCAGGACCGTGAGACTGATATAAGGAATCACACGAGGGAGGGTGAATTGTGCAGTAAGAAATTAAAACTAGGCTGCGGAAATATTCCCTGGTGCTCTGCGCATGGATATCTACAGCTTCATTCATTCTAAACCGTCTTAGGCAGAATCTTTCTCTATCATAAAGGCAAGGATATCTTCACAATGAGACTGACTTTCCCTGAAATTGCTTTCTAATTCGATACATATTCTCGGCAGCTTCGCTGTTACATTCATTTGCTGATGGAATCTCTTGTAAATCTTTCCCTGAGCCTCGCTGACATGAGTTACAGCTACTTTTTTTTACATTAAACATGTTCTCATTAATGTATTCAGCTTGTGACCTTAAACCAGATGATGCTTCACTTCTTCCACCACTGTGCTCATGAGCAAAAATAATTCACCACAGATTTGGAACAAAGGTTATCTTCATCTGGGATGCGTTCACACAGTAAGTTATTTTGACTGTACAGTGATCCGGCTGAGCCTGAACTTGTTGCCTTGAAGCGATAAATTTGCTTTTGAAAAATCCACCCACTTGTTGGGGGTTTTAAAAACCTGGTTTATCATTTAACGTTGTTTCACGGCACAAGACGACTCAATCATTATTTAATTGTCAGGATCTTGAGTTGAGATTCAAGAGCAGTGTCTGGGACCTTATTGATCATCTACTTCTTAATATCCAGCAACGCTAGCAAAGGATTGTCACCTGTGTAAGAAATGCACCCCGGGAAATGGCCGGCTATGCATAGCCCATGATTTCCATTCGGTAATGTTCATGCAATGACTTTAAGTGATGGAGTGATGTTAATGTGTGTGTGTGTGTGTGTGTGGGGGGGGGGGTGGAATCCTGATATGCTTCACAAGGTATGGAAGCTTTTGAAAATTTTCATAAGAGAAAGAAAATTAGAGAAGTGAAGTGATTTACAGTGGGAGAACTGGAGGCTGGATAAGATGGCTGAATGAACCTTCCCCAGTGATGATGGGGTGGAAATTTTCACTCTGCCAGTGATGGGTAATGGTGGAAGTGGGGTGCAAGTTGGGGCGGAGAACACTCAATTTGGCGTGCTTGAAATTGTCAGCTTCCCACTACTGGAATTTTGGTCAGGTGCAGGTCAGTTTCCCAATGATTTATGTCGGGAACCATACTTACCTTCACTTGCATCTCATGGATTCTCATTAAAAGGCCAACTCATTGGAATTATGTTCCTCTTCCAAATTAAATGTCCTGCCAGGGGATAATTAGAACAATCTTCTCGCGACTGTATATAAGTAATGTGCCCCTGGCAAGCTTCAGTGAATCCACAACTTGGAGGTCAGTAGACACTGCTTTCGCCTTCCTTTTAGATCAAGGCTGGGAATGGAAGGCGAAATCAGCAGGGAGGGGTGAGGCGGAGTTTGGGAAGGGGATAGAACATGAGAGTGGATGGGTGAGGTGGAAAAGTAAAGTTTATTTATTCGTCACAAGTGGGCTTACGTTAACACGGTAATAAAGTTACTATGAAAATCCCCTAGTCACCACATTCCGACACCTGTTCAGGTACACTGAGAGGAAATTTAGCATGGCCAGTACATCTAACCAACATGTCCTTCGACTGTCAGAGGAAACCAGAGCGCCCGGAGGAAACCCACACAGATACAGGAAGAACGTGCAAACTCCACACAGACAGTGACCCAAGCTGGGAACCAAAGCCAGGTCCCTGGCACTGTGAGGCAGCTAACCATTGTGCCACTGTGCTGTCCCAGAAGAACTGCAGGGTGGCCAAGGAACAGAATGGGGTAGTGAAAGACTGTCCTGGGGCGAGAAGACTGTTCAAGGAAGAGTCAGAGGCTGTCATGGAGCTGACACCATACTGTTAGGGACATATTGAGGGAGACTGCCCTGGTGCTACACAAGTCATGTTAGAGGCTCTATGTGGTTGTCTTGGTCCTGGTCTTTGTTGAGGAAGGTCTCTCGGGGCAGTGATTGTCATGCACAGTGAGCAGGGCATTGTCAGTCACCCAAGGCTCTTGGTCCTGAGGGTTTGAGAGTTATGGTACTGTAAAGCGGAGGACATAGTAACATTCAGTGGCGGCACCTGGATCCTGTAAGTCAGTAGCTGAGAAGTCATGAGGGTGGTGTTGTTGGATGGTGTCATGTGGAGTTGAGGGGACCCAAAAGTAAGGTTTCAGATGGCTCTGAGAAGGGGGGGGATCAACTTGATAAAGGGCACAGGAATGTCAAAATTAAAGGGTGCAGCGGGGAGAACAGGAACATCCACATACACAAAGATGGGGGTCAAGATTAAAAGGGGAGGCTGGAGAGTAAGAGAAGGAATGGGAATTAGGAGGCGATAAGTATGAAGGAACTCACGCAGAAAAATCGACAGCACCTTTGTGTATTTGCTCGCAATGATAGCTTGAAATACAAGTTAGCGTCTCTGAGCATTTGGGAGGAGTTCAGCACAGCAATTTGTTGCCACTTTAAGGGGCACCCTATAAATTTCCTACTTAAACAATGGAGGACATGGCTTAGCTGAGTGCTGGGCCTGAGAGTCCAATGCACAATCCATGATCTTGATTCCTTTACTAATGTTGCATATTTAGATGAGAAAGCATTCATTTGGGTACCGCAGTGTAAATGGCCTTAATTATTCAGCTGATCCTTACAAAGCATGTCAGAAATGATGTATGATCACACAATCAAGGGCCTCAGACATTGCACTTCCCTGTTCTCAGTCATGACATTCAAGGCAGCATGCTTGTAGTCAGGACATAAGTGCAAGGATTGGGTATTGATACTTATTGTCAAGGAGATCAACCACCAGAAAACTGACTATGAATTATACCAGAACATGACCCCAGTGAGGCAGCACTTAGAGCAGTTCTGTCCCGCATCTTAGGAAAGCGGTGATCTTGTCGTCCGGCTCCTTCCAATTTGCTGGCCAGACTTTCTCAGCTGGGCAAAGGTGGACTCCCGAATTGAGGGGGCTGGTCCTGCTGCAGGTGAAAACTCCTCCAGGAGGGGCCCCATCTGCCATGAACCAACCAGGAGCCTGCAAGATTTGGCCCAGTTGATCCTCGCAGAGGATGCTGCAGGGTACGTGGCCTGGCACTCGCGCATCCTCAGCAGATCAGCCAGGTCTGTGAACATGAGGGGCACCATGAGCCAAAATGACCACCCTCATTTCTGGCCCACACAGAACCAAACCTGACAACCTCCCCCACAAGAGGCACATAAAAGGCTCCATGCAGATGGAATACATTTAGACAGACAAGGGACAGTCCTGACATACTTCTCTCACAAAGCGCACTGTGAGTTATAGGTCCTAATTGAGACCCCTGCTGTGAACATGTAGTCATGTCTGAAGGGAGTACACAGCCACCTCCAGACATACCATCTGCCTGAAGAGCAAACCTGAATTTTTCAGCATTTCCCTGAAACATAAAAAAAATCCAAATCAATTACACTATCATCACAATATTTGATAGACATCACATCAAAGGTTATTGAAGAAATTAAAACTCATGGTGTAAGGGATATCACATTAACATGGATAGAAGATTGTCTGAATAATAAAACTTGAGTATCACTTGAACAAAGAATGGCTACAGAATTCTGAGATACAGGGTGACCGAGCTGTTCTTGTGCATGAGTCACAGAAAGTACAGTAAGCAATTAGGGCAGTCAATGGAATGTTATCTTTTATTATGAGAGGCATTGAACATATATAAGATGTTATGCTTCAGTTATACAGCTTTGGTCTCCTTATTTAAGAAAGGATGTAAATGCTTTGGAGGTGGGTTTTTTTATTCAATCGATGGGTGTAGCTGGCTGGCCAGCATTTATTGCCCATCCTTAGTTCTCCAAGGGCAGTTGAAAGTCAACCATATTGTTGTGGCACTGGAGTCACATCAAAGTAAGAAGTCTCACAACACCAGATTAAAGTCAAACCAAATTGGTTGGACTTTTACCTGGTGTTGAGACTTCTTACTGTGTTTACCCCAGTCCAACGCCGGCGTCTCCGCATCATGACTACTATTGTCACACCAAACTAAACCAGATAAGGACGGCAGATATCCTTTCCTGAAGGACATTAGTAAACCAGGTGGGTTTTTCTGGCAATCGACAGTGGTTTCATGGTCATTTTAATTCTAGATATTTTTTATTGAATTTAAATTCCACCATCTGCTGTGAATGAATTAGTTGAGTATTAGCTGAGCTTCTGGATTAATAGTCTAGCAATAATATCAGTAGGCCATCACCTCCTCTAAGGAGGAGGTTTACTAGTTTGATACCTGGAATAAGTGGGTTGTCTAATGAGGAAAGTTTAGATAGACTGGGTTTACCATAGAATCCCTACAATGCAGAAGGAGGCCATTTGACCCACTGAATATATTCAAGGAGGAGGTAGGTAGATTCTTGTTAAGCAAGGGAATCACAGATTATCGGGGGTAGGTGGGAATGTAGAACTTGAAAGACAAACAGATCAGCCACGACCTTACTTAATGGCAGAGCAGGCTCAAGGGAATGAATGGCCTACTTCTGCTCCTTTTTCATATGTTTGTGTAATGCACCTGAAAGCAAGATTGGAAAATAATCTCAACAAAGCATTCAACACTTGCAAATTATTTCATGGTATTAGGTCATATAGCCATAAAAAGTGACCCTAAATATATGCGTGAGTTGTCACATTATCCATACCAAACTGTTGACAGATATTGCCTGCCTGGTCTGGCAGTGCTATTTCAGTATTCTTGTTAAGACTTCAATTGGATCATATAAACTGTGTTGATGGGCTGGTAAATTCCACACTCCAGAGGATGTCTGTCCCAGATTTCTGTAATGCTATAATCAATTCTAATCTTAGCTTCTAATCTTCACTGGTAATTCCCTTTTCATTGTTGCCTTTCTAAACACTCTCAACAGTGTGGAGCTTCTCTTTATGAATCTTCCAAAAGAATAGTCCCCTATAATACCGGGAGATTTTTGCAAAGGGATTGAGATAATCATCCCGTCCACCTTTTTCAGTGTAATAAGAGCATTTGGTTTTCCCTCCTGGAATAAGACTGAAGAATTGAACATCTTATCAAAGAATGTGTCCAACTTCACACAGTTTTCTCTGAAGCTCGTTAGTCCCTGGTTGATTTGTCAAATCAAAGTTACTCTTCACTATTTCATTCTCTTTCTTGTCATTATAATCACCTTCATCACTTTTGGCTTCTGAGCAGCACTGAGCTTTATTTGTAACTTTGTATCCAATCTTTAAAAATGTGATTTATTTTCTCATGAGGCAAATCAAATAATGGGACTGTCCATTTGAAGTTAGTTCTGATTGCAAACTGCCTTCAAATGTCAGCTTTCTCCCATTTACCAATGTTCTTACCTCCTGGTTGTGAATTCAGGTTCAGGACTTGAGGGCGTAAATCAAAGCCGGCATGCCAGATCAGTATTGAGGGAGTGCTGCACTCTCAGAGGTGCTGGCTTTTCAATGAGGTATTAATCTGAGGCCCTGTACTGTCTTCTTCCTGAGGTTAAAATTAAAAATCCCATGACACTATTTCAAATCAGGCCAGGGGAATTATTTCCAATGTTCTAGCCAATATTTATCCCTCAATCATCATGGGGGGAGGGTTGGATTTTGCAAAAGCAAGGATGGGTAGTAACAAAGAAGAATTTGAGATAACTTGTTGAGGTTGATCGGTCACTGTGGGATGAGGTGTTTGGGGGTGATGACCGTGGTCATCGAGGGGAAGAAGGTGCAATAAGGGCAGGGAAAATGCAGTCACAGGCAAGATCTGGGGAAAGGAGCAAGGTAGCTTGGGAGGTTGATAGGGTAGTAAGCTCCTACATCTTCCAGCTCATAAGCATAGCTCCATCTTCTATGGACTATTCCTTGCCCCCCTTTAGCTGCCCGGTTTCCTGAGGCCCAGGAAACATGATCAGGTGAAGTTAAACATGGAACAACAATACAATCTGAGGCATTCAGCCTTATTAAAATATTTCAATGAGCAAACCTTCTCCTGAGAGTTGTCTGGTCTCCCACCCCATCCTAAATCACTGAAAGCTGTAAGTCGATGCCATCAAGGCAGGTTGGGTTTGAGTTGGAGATTTTTAAAACTTTTACATTGGACCTTTTTGGGGTTTGGCATTCAACACTTCTTCATCCAAAGTGCATTTGTGTTCCCTGGGAAGTAAAGTTACTGATGTTGATGCAGAGAGAGACAACAAATGGAGCTGGAGAAAGGAATGAAGAGAATTCAATCCCACCATCTTGCTTTTTGGTTTCAAATCTATTCATTATGTTGAGAATCCTCAGCCACAATGGACAGGATTTTCCAGCCCTTCCTGCCGACAAGGTCTTTCAGCTGGACCAGAAGATCCCATTGGCCCTCAACAGTAAGATGCCTCCACTGCTGGAAAACATGCTGCTGGGCATCTTCAAGGATGATCCTCTATTATTCTTCACTAGCATTCCTAGTGGCCCATGGAAAATAATTTCTGATGATAAATTTCTCTGGCATAATGAACTATTATTTTAGTTGAGCTAGTTAGTCTCCCATTGTATTGCTGACAAACAAAAGTGAAAACTCACTTCCAATCTGATTTTCTATAGTAATGTGTTTCTCTCTATAATATGAATACAAATTTTGTTTTCCTCTTCCTTTATATTTGTTAGTCTCTACTTCTTTATCGTATTATTTTCTTTGTGTCACTCTTAAGTAAAATTGTTCTGTAATTCTTTTAAAATCAAAGCACCCCTTATTTTAATCCTACTCCTATGGCAATAGCTGTGAACACAGTCTTTGAAAATTTATTTTTACCGAATACATTAAAACATATCCTGATATTCTTTTTTGCCTGATCTCACTCCTTGAGAGGTCACCCAAGAGTGACATTGGACCCATTATTCTGCCAAGTACAAGATTGTATTAATTGTCAGTGAATCTTGGTGCTCGTTCTACAAATTACAGCCTACATTTAGAAGTTGGTGTAAAGCCAGGCTTCAGAAGTGAACCAAATGCAGGTTGAAAACTGAGGGGCAAATCAGCATGAAGCAGAGATGGCCCTTGACCCAGAGAATGGATCACACATGCTGAGTGTGGAAATGGAAAGGCCTAAATTATAGTAGCATAAAATCCCTACAATGTAGAAAGAGGCCACTTGAACCATCGAGTCTGCACTGACTCTCTCACAGAACACCTTACCCTCGCCCAACAATAAAAAAAATCCCTTAGATAGTCATTGAGTTGTAAAAACAAACACATATCTATTCAGTAACTACATTAAAATCAGATTCTTTAATAACTTCTTAAAACTATTAATCAGCCATTGTAAGCAATGTCCCACTGAGCTAAGTAGATCTTTAGCTTGTGAATCTCAGCCAGCCATTCGTAATGGACTCAGCTGTCAAACTAAACCATTGCAACTTAAGACAATAAGAGTATTGAATCTGAAAGACTGTTCCTTTTTCTATTTCAAAATTGATGGCCCATCAATCAAAAGAATACAGTGGATAATGGATTATTTTCTAAGTTTCAGCAGCAAATATTTCTAAATTAAAGAGGCCAGGCATTTAAATCCCTGTTCTTGCCAGACAGTAAACTTTCCAAGCTCATTTTCTACAGATTTGAATGCATTATGACATGTTTTCCAATGGGAATATACTCCTCACACTTAAACGATGCTGTTCAATGTAATGGTCAATTTACCTCTGTAAGACAGAGCCCTGTGATCAATCACTGTAATTAAAACATCTACTAATGACACTTCAAGTTGTCAAAATATTTAACACTTACCTGTCACAATGTTCCCAACTCCTCAACAGGCTTCTCCCAAAGCTCACAAACTGTTACATAAGGTGACTTTTCAAATGTCTTCCAAAACCAATCCAACCTTATGAATATACTGGGGAACACGAAATACAAATTTTCCCAAGGGATGTCAATGTCAACTCCGATGACAGGTGACGTGCATTCATGATTGAAATCTGACCCTAATCCAAACTTTACTGTGAAAAACACAGTTTTCTGGCAAGTCTTGACTCCAGGAAGGCGCAAAAATCCACCCCCAGGTCTTCAAAACAGAACAATTCCAAGCTGGCAGGAAATTGCAGAGAATGGATGAGTGGGCCCACATGCTCAGGAATGGGTTGGATTTGGCCCAGGAGTGTAATGAGCTGACCCAAGGGTAGACAGGCTGTGTGTTATTTTTAGTGGCATCTTTGCTGGTGGTTGCTACCTTGTTGCTCAAAAGTGTCATTCACATGAAAACTGAAGTCATACACACACTGACCAAGATCATTGTACTGTAGAATTGGCAACTCTTACAGCACAGAAGGTCACATGCCCACCATGCTAGTGCTGCCTCTTTGAAAAGGTTGGCAAGTTTAGTCCTACATCTGAAAGCTTTCTCCATAACCCTGCAAATTAGTTCTCTTCAAGGAAATGGCCAATTGCTTTGTAAGAGTTTCAATTCATTTTAATTCTGTCACCTTTTCAGATCTAGATCTTAACAATCTGGTGTGAAGAGCATCCTCACTTTCCTTGCTAGTTCTTTTGCCAATTATTTTACACGTATGACATCTGATAACCGACCAATTTACCATTTGATTCCATTTGACTTAACAATGTAGATAGAAGATCTGTACGCATTCTCATCATTGACTTTTCTACAACCAGAATAAATTATTTTCAGATTGTGCTAATTTCCATTTGTCATTCTATCAATGTACGTAAACTGTTTCAAGTAATCACAATGACTAATCACAATACTACGTCCTTTTTAGTTTGGTACTACATCCATAATAGAACATTTTTGAAGGCCAACCATATCTATTTGGTATGATGAATTTAATTATTTTAGTTGTTTATTTACAATGGTCAGCATTGAATTAGGAGGTAAATAGCATGTTATGCTTTAATACAATACATAATGGTCTTTCATATAATTTTATATAATAACCTTGCTTATGAAAATTCTCCAATCATAGTTCTGAAAGTATGCACGTATGAATGTGTGATTGATGAGTTAGAACAGATCACATCTGTGACACTGTCTATAGTCAAATAGGCCATTGACAATTACAGTATAGGCTCATATTTAAGTTTGAACATGACACTGAAAGTTACCACCATGAAATATGCTTTAATATGTATAACTCTTTCTAAAATGGAGAAGAAATCGGAAAAGAAAAAAAAGCGGCAAAGTTGAAAAAGTATATTCTATAGAACACAGCTTTTGCTGAAGTACTAGTTGGGTATTTATAGAGAATGCAAGAAGCTGCCATTCTTTCTTCAAGTCCCCTTGAACAAAGCACTTCCATAGTTTGTCCTCATCCATTCTGTTGGCTGGAGTTCTAGTGTGTCTCAACCTACTTTCCATTTGTTGTATTGCTTTTCAACTGTGATGTTCTCCTTGCAGGCCTTCTTCAGTCTGCCTTCAGCATTATTCTTGGACTACAGCTGAGCTACCACCTAAAAATATGACAAAGCCATCTCCATTCATGCTATTTTATGACCTAACTCACAAGCAGTTTGTTAATTTTGTCTATTGTTCCTTCATAGTAATGCACCCTTATTCTTTTATGTTTCTCATTGATTTTAAGTGGTCAGTTTAAAAATATTTATGTAGCTTTCCGAGAGCTGTGTAGCTTTGACAGCATTGTTCTGCATCCTACGTTACCCGGTAGGTTTTCAATCTCATTTGATTTGTTATCTTGCTGGAGCTTGCATCTCTTGTGACCAAGAGGGCAGGTGTTGGGGCAGCCTGCTCCTAGGCATCTGTCAGTGCTGCTTTTCTCTGTCTCCTAGGAGGGCCACAGCAGTAGCCCAGCATTTCCTTTAAATGTTTTTTCCTGCTGTTGGGAAGTTATTGATGTCTACTCAATGCCTCCTTATAGGAGTCTTACTGAGATTTGTTTTACTACTTTATTGCTGGTTTACAGTGACTTCATTTTTTAGTACATTCTATTCTATATATGCACCCAAAATGGTAGTTTGATTTCTTTTTATTTATCCTTTCACTCTCTCTTTTGTAGGTGAGACCTGCAGTAAAAGTATTGACCTGTAAATAGCTGAAAACTGATTCCTGAGGTTTTTGCTGCCAGTTGAAGACTGGAGATCTGCAGATTGACAAAGATTGCCAACATTTGATGTAATTTCATAGCATTAAAGTAACAATACATTTCCTAAGCTTTATCTCTTCCATTCCACCAGAGGCCCAATTGCATTGAAAAAAAACTTACTAATCAGATAATGCTAAAGGGTATTCTTGCCATTTTCTCATCTGCCACCTTGTCAGTTTGATGTCATGCTAGAAAAACATGGCTTTATTTCCACTGATCATTTTCCTCGCGAGCGGTAGAAAGGAAATCACAGATGATGAGAAGTGAGTAATAAGCTTTCAATTTAATCAAGAGCTTCAGATGATAACAGAAGCAATAAAAACAAATTCGGAATGATTTACCGACATCATCTGATGTTCTCAATTAAATTATATCTATATAGTTCCTGTCTACCATCTAGAAAACATTACAATCAATACATGTTAGCAGTAAAATTTAAAGAATGCTAATGGTTATTATGGACAAGCTATAATGACATTAACCGAAAATTGAAAATTTATTGGGACGTTATCATTGAAGAATAATGCTGTCATGTGATTGACTATGAAGTACAAAAGGGTATTATTTGCAGTTCCAAGAGCAGATTAAAAGTTAATTAAGAGTGTATACAATGATTCAGTATCAGTTTACTAGGACTGAATGTTATTATGGCTGGATGTGTAGAGGATTATGGTCAGCCTGGATTGATGCTAATCTAACCTACAAGAAAAAAAATACATTTATATCATTTCTTTCACTTTCTCAGACTTGAATACTTAATCCAGAATAAGACTTCATTGCAGCCCTGAGGAAATGTTGAATTGTTTCAGGTGAAGACCTTCAGATCAAATGTCAAACCAAAGTCCTGAGATGATTGTCCCTTTGAGGACAACACAGCAGAAGAGGGTCACTTGGCCTGATGAAACAACAGTGGGTAATCACCACCCCAGAAGCACTTAGAAGACATGTAGGGACTGGGGCAGCTGGTGGGATGTTCCAGGGTGGCATGAGGAGAGGGGGCTTCCAAATCTTCACAGTTTCTCCTTGTTAATAAGTACCTTTGTGTTCCTGGTGAAATCTGTGAGCTTGCATCATTACATTGGCAACAAGGATAAAATGGATTATGAGAACACCATCTGTGGCACGAAATGTTTGAGTATACAAGAGTATGACATACATCAATAGAACCACTACCATCAAGTAGAAAATGAAACCCCCTTCCTATTAGCTGATGGTACAGGGATAAGGGGACACACACTTAGGATTTTGGGCAGGAGATGCAGAGGAATGTGAGGAAGAACTTTTTTATGCATTGAATGTTAATTACCTGGAATTTCCTGTCCAAGAAAGTGGTGTAAGTGAAAATGGTCAATGATTTCAAAAGAAAATTGAATGGGCACTGGAAGGAAATAAGCTTGCAGGGCCATGGGGAATATTGCAGGAATGGGACTGACTGGATTGCTCTGTAGGGAGCTGGTATGGACTCAATGGGCTGAATGGCTTCCTTTTGTGCCATAAATGACTCTATAAATTCTCTGATCACAACTATGGACGAACAATCTAGAAACTGTTTTTGGAAATGCTTCCTTTCCTATATAGTGAAGAATGAAATGACTCAATATATAGCCCATTATAGAAATAAAAAAATTAAGTCAATTACTTAATGAAAACGATAGTTTTCTTGACTCAATAATTTTTATTCATCCACAGGATGTGGACCAGCATTATTGCCCATCTCTAATGGCCATTGAGAAGGTGATGGTGAACCACATTTTTAAAATTTTTCTGAATTGCTTGGCCATTTCAAAGGGTGTTTAAGAATTAACCATAATGTGTGTCTGCACTGACAAAGTAAGCCAGCTTTGGTAAGAACTGCAGATTCCGACTCTAAAAGGTGAACTGAATGGCTTTTTATAACAATTTTGTAATGACAGGATCACCAATACTAATGAATGCTGGATTTTTTTTCCCTTTATTTTGAGATTCATTTCATTATGTGCTGTGATTTGAACTTGTATATCCTGATCATTAGCCCAACTGCCTGGTTTACCGGTCTAGTGCGATAACTATAATGATACTGTTTGCAGTAATCGAAATAAGTAATATCTTAGTGAAAATAATTTGTAAACATCTCTGAAGACAAATAATAATAACAAGAAAAATGAAGCCAATAGACTATAAGCATCATGTAAACTCAAATGTGTCGGTCTTCAGTATTTAAGATTTTATAGTATGTATCTTTTGTACTTTTAAATCCTTTTATTTACTGACCTTTTGCTGTATTATGATCCTGTGAGGTGAATCCTTTGCCATGATATTATGATTTGGTTTAAAAGTAGATCTGTAGTTCTATCTCAGGACAGGAAGCTTTAAACAATCAGGTCAGACTATCTGGAGATAAACAAACAGGAAAAGACATGAGGCCCCCTGTTTTACTGTATAGCATCATGCCACAAATTTTTTAAACACAATTATACAATAGATTTATTTTTCACATTTTATTTAGAGTAATTCTTCTAAATATCACTTCAGATTGTTTTCCACAGAATAAAGAACCATAGAACCACGGAAAGGTTACGGTGAAGAAAGAAGCCATTAACATAAAAAACATATGAATTAGGAGCAAGAGTAGACTATTCAGCCCCCTTGAGCCTGCTCCATCATTCAATAATGTTATATCTGATCTAATTGTAACCTCAGCCCCACATTCTCAACTCCCCCAATAACCTTTCATCCCCTTTGAATCAAGAATCTATCTAGCTCTGTCTTAATACAATTTACAGATTCTGCTTCCACTGTCTTATAAGAAAGAGAATTCCAGATTCTCAATCCTCTGAGACAAAAGATATTTCCATCTAAAAGAGTGACTCCTCATTTTTAAACAATGACCCCAGTTCTAGATTCTTCAACAAGAGAAAACATCCTCTCCACACCTATCCTGTCAATACCCTTAAGGATCTTAAAAAATTTGATCAAGTCACCTCTTATTCTTCGAAACTCTAGTGGACATAAACCTAACCTCTCCAACTTTTCCTCAGAAGACAACTCTCCACCTATTCTTGGTTTTAGTCTAGTAAAACCTCCTTTAATTGCTTCTAGCACATCAACATCTTGCTGCAAATTGGAAAATCAATACTATACACAATACCCCAGACATGGTCTCACCAACACCCTGTGCAACTGAAGCATAACATTCCTACTTTTATAATCATTCAACCCATCATGTCTGCACCAGCCAAAAAGAGAAAAAATAAAGTAACTGCTCATAGTAATCCTATTTTCCAGCACTTGGTCCGGAGTCTCGAAAGTAAGAAGCATCTTAGATTAGAAAACCAATTCCATTGCTGTGGGATTCCGGCGGTCATGACATTTGGGCCCTAGAGTATAACAGTGATATAATATTCATTGCATCCATCAGCCATGTCATTTTCTGGCCACCACAAAACATCTGAAACTCAAAACATTCATAACACTGTCATGTTCTTTTGTATTGCTTTCCAAAAGTCTTCAAAAAGATGCTAACATTTAATGTCATAGAAAATGATTATCTTCCTATTTTTAGAAACTGGTTAAACCGATTAAAAAAAAGTCTATGAGAGTAACACCATCAATTTTATCCATTACTGCTATTATTTCTAACTTTTATATCACAGTTAGCTGATAAATTATGGCGGATACTAATACTAGCCATGAGCAACTGATTACAATTAACTACAATTACTACACAATTTAATGTACATAAAATAAACATCTTATTATGATCTAATGGCATTTTTAAAGTACATAATGAGAAGCTGAAGAGGACCAATTTTATATTTTGAAGATATAAAGTATTTTTTGCTCAAAAATAATTGGTATGCAAAAGACATAAATCTGCTGCTGAAGTAAATTATTAAAAATAGAAAGGAAATGATGGATTTGGTTATGAGCCAAAAGTTATATATTAATATTTCCTTCTAAGTCAATATTACTGACAGTCCTCACCTAGCCTGAAACCTATGGCTTTAAGGAAGCTGATGTACAATATAAAAATCAAATAGAAAACTTAGATATTGAAGAAGATCTGTCAATTAGTGAATCATCTGAGAACCTGAAAGGATCCTTTAAGAAAATTGCAAGTTTATAAAAATTAAAAAAAATCACAGAATAAAATTCAATTTCAGCTTCAAAGTAATGCTTTGTTGGTGGTGAACTTGACTAACCACTGAAAATGGTGTGAAGCTCTTGGTGGTGGTGGTGGTGGTGAACCTGTTCACTACATGTTGGGCAATTGGTTTATTTGGTGTTGGCTCTGCTTGTTGTGCAAAGCCAATGTTCCTCACGTTGGCTACATACACCAACAATGAACATAATATCATGACTGGCCTGACACTACTTCTAGGCAACCTGAAAACTCTTAAAGGGGAGGCACAGTCCGACTGCAAAACGTGATGGGAATTCTTTCAAAAGTCAACGTGGGCTGAGATACTTTGAGCACTAGCTGAACATTTGAGAGAGTAAGCAGTGAGGCTTTTAGCAAACGCATTGGAGATTTTGGTGGAAGACAAGGAAAGAAGGAAAGATGTCTGGTACTCACAAGGGGGTAGGAGGCCCCTTAGATCGAAACACAAGCGACAGTAAATGACACTGCCTGGACTATTGATCTAAATACATGGATGCAATGCAAGGAGAAGTTAACAATCTGACATGAGTTGCCAATCTGACTGAGTTCAATTTTCAAACAGCTTGCGAACTTCACTACTAAGTTCATCCACTGAAACCTCATCACCTATCCATCAACACTCTCTATCAATCAATATTCAACCCTACAATGTATATGCTTCACCTCACCCTCACAATTGCAGCAATATTGTAAGGCTCAAGCACACTGAAAACCATTCAATAGTGACAACAATGTCATCTGGCCATATAACCAGATAGTGACAAACACACTTCCCTCTTTTTTGCAGGAGAAGGTGAGGTTTTGCAGCAGGAAAGAATTGGAGAAGGCAGGAAGCCTGCACGTTTCCATTCCCATGGAGAAGGAAGTGCTGGCCATCAAGAGAAAGAGCATCACTGAGGCTGTGAGAACTGAGAGGGCGAGAATGACCCCACATCTTTCAATCTCTTCTGACTACGAGCTGCTGACAGGACAAGTGTTCATTTCTTATTTTTGCCTCTCCTTCCCACAATCCAATCCTTAGTCCTTTTTTCATTTCAGACACCCAATCACTGGCGCCTTCCCAGTCTGTCGAGGAAGAGGAAGAAGACAAAGAGACACCATCACTCGATCTTACACTCACAGCTACAAGCTGAGAGAATGACACTGCCTGGATTTTACAGGATAAGACAGGAGAGAGACCTCCAACACTGAGCAGGAGTCACTTCAGCCACAGCATGTATTTTTGCACTAGTTCTGCTGAAGTGGAGTCAGATGCGTACCTTGATGGGGCAGGCTACAACAATGGTCGCAATAGCCAAATGCTTGGTTCATTGGAGAGTCTGCTGGAAAGCTTGTGCTCAATATCAGGAGCATAGGAGAATCAGGTAGAAACTTAACGCAGAGTTCTGTGAAACTTGCAACCTGTCCTTTCCAACGTGAAAGTGTTGCCGACTCTATCATCACATTTGTGAAACCCATCATGATGTAGTGGGTGATTCTGCATCCACATTAGTTATCAGCAAGAACAATGATGTGAGTGTGAAACCCCATGAGAATCAGGTGACATGATTCTTGCCAGCAAGACCATGTTTCTTAATTTTCCATGGCCCTCATTGATGATGTAACAAGGTTCCCATCCACAAAAGTTGAAAACCTCATTGCAATAAGTTTAAATACACTTTAATATAATTAATTGGACCCCCACCACATGAAACCCCTCATTTAATATTTATGCCGAGCCACAGATATCTTAAGAGCTCCGTGAGTGTGGTTGATGGCTCTTCCTTTCTAACATGCCTGATCTCAGTCTAAACTGACCAAGTTGTGTGCTTTAGCAAAGATGGCATCTGTAATCTCCTGAAAACATTTGTGGGAGGGCACTTGAAAGATGCCACACAGGTCAACAGTGGAACCCTAGAAAGAGCCACTGTCATAGAACTTGAGTGAGGTGGTCACTTTCAAAGTCACTTGCAATAAATGCCCTCTGAGTCTTGAAGCTCCAGATTCTGCAGAAGGTGCTATATGTGAGTAACCAATTCCCTTGTCAATCACAGTCTTCAAAGATATTGATTCTTATTCATCAGTGGGTAGGATGAACACTGTCTGTACATACCTGTGTCTACCAATGATCTATAAATGATAGATTAAATAAATTAGAAATTAAAATCTTGATTAAGCTAAGCAAGATGCGATTTCTAGATTAATATTCCCTCACATGCTATTGCAGATTCCGTTTGTTTTTTCTTCTTATTTCTCACTGTGCAGTTCTAAATAAAGATAACAAGAAGCACAACATGAAAGAAATAAATAAAAGAGGGCAGTTTAATCTCCATGTTTCCTTCGGGTAGTTATTGATTGTTGAGATGATGGCCAATTCTGACTAACCAATCCATTCCAGAGATCATTACCACTGTTCTTTATCTAAAAACAGAAGCGAACAGCGTCCTCTCCAGGGTAAAATACAGGCTTCTGAGCCATTAACGATACAGCATCAAAGCTTGTTTTAAGTTCTGCCATAGACTTTTAAGCACAATTGGTTACATGTATAAACAAAGTAAAGATTCAGTTATCTTGTGCATCTAATAGATGCACAAGATAACTGAATAGATCACATCATCAATGGATGTAGGAAGTTACCCTGTTTATGGTAACACAAGAATTACTTCAGTCATAATTCTTTACAAGTGGTCATTGGAGGTTACATTTTAGATTATTGTTGATATGATCATTTTCTTTCTGAGATTGGTTTCAAGATAGTTGAAGTACAAATTTCAATCCAGATGGGATCCATCTTGTTTCTTTAGCTGAACTGACTTGGCTTCATCAAGTCTTGCTTTACTATTTTTTTTAACCGTCTTTTACAGAAAATAGCAATTAAACAATTATTGAAATAATTGGACAAAAGTTGACTTGATAAGTTGGAAAATTGTGTTTATCTATAAATCTGTATATTCTACATTACAAATAATTAAATTTTCCCCCTTAATCATCTTTAAACAGACAGGCTGGAATTTTACCGCCCCACCTGCCACAGGAGTCGGAGAGGATCGGGGCAGAGCATGGGAGGTTCCGTTGACCTCGGGCGGAATTTTATGGTTTTGGGATGAGTGAAGTCCATAGGCTTTAAAACTCCTCAAACCCACCTTGATAATGGAGGTGCATTGCAACAGAATTCCACCTCTGTTTAGGGGGCAATTTCCCTGCCAAGTACTACATGACAGACCCATCCATAGTACATTCTACCATGTCTTTATCTTTAAGACTCCTGGATGGCACGTCAATCCTGTAAGACTGTCTATCTGATTTAAAGGTTCCTTTGTTTCTGCTCTGAGTTAAACCGACATAATGGGCATAAATTTACTATCCCAACTGCCTCAGGAACTGTAGCGGACAGGACACGGACCATGAAAAGGTCCATTGACCTCGAGTGAGATTTTCCGACTTGGGGGCAAGCACGGCTGTAAAATCCTGCCCAATAATTTGGATGAAGTTTAAACCACTAAACAATAATACATGCTCACAACAAAGCAGTTGCTTGGTTCCCCTGTGTACCGAGGTCTGTCTCAGTGGCCAACCCGATGACAAATTCCCCCACACACATCCTCTGAGCAACTTGCAAAATTGTTCCAACCACAGCAGCTTCAATGGTTCTGTGGGATCTCCCTTTAAACCTTATTTGCTCAAGGTCAAGCCGGCTTTTCAGTCTATCTAATTGGTTTTCAATGGCATCAGTGCTCATTTTTATGCTTTCGCGGATGTCCCTTGGTCGGCCCCATCCAAAGGTCACATTTGAAATCAGCTTGAATATGCATTGTTATCTCCAACACCATATCAGTCTCAAGGTTGGGAGAAAGTGATACATTAATGAGGCTCTGTCTGCTTATTTACTCTGGTATGAGTCCTCCTACATTGAACTCATTTTGCAGTGCTTTGCTAATGCTAGTAAAACTTTGATGTCTCTAAATTCATTATCATGTTTTGTGTTTTGAGCTGACATTGCAGCTCGATACAGTTCTTCACACGCCTTCAGACTTTATCTTAATGTTCCGTGTTACCATGAGACAGACCACGCTCACAAAATCAATAAAAAAGGAAATGGTTACATCATTAAAAAGTGATTGTACCTTAAAAGGGGAGATAAAAGGTTGACTTACAGTATATAATTTCCATTTCGAAGAATGTTACCACATTTACATTATTTTTTCTTGCTTGGCCCAGAGGCTTTTGGCCAATTGCTTCAGCTTTCTATGTCTAGATCAGCAACAAAGGTCACACAATAGATGTATGACAATAGTCAACTGTATAATAATTAATACATGAGAAATTATTCATAACAACCAAAGATGGACCTCGTTATTACTTCCCCAGTCCCATAATGTCTTTCACTCAGAGCATTGTTCAATGGCCGAATTTTCTGCAGATCTCATGATTTGTCTTTTGAAACTAATAATACATTTTCTGTAATTTATCAATCTCTTCTCGCAGCTTGCCTAAATGTTCTGGTAGCGGGGGAATACCATAACTAAATCTTCCCACATTATTCTGCAACTCTCCTCTATTAATGTTTCGGGCTTTAGTTTCCATGCTGTCATATACTGCATTCAATATAGAGAAAAAGGGAGGCTAATGGCAGACATTGAAGGCTCAAAACAACAGAAACCCTACTAAAGGAGTATAGAATGTGCAAGGGCTAATATAAAAGGCAAATTAGGAAAGCAAAAGGGGACAAGAAGAGATACTGGTAAGTAGAATAAAGGAATATCTTAAATTGTTTCACAAATGCATTAAGAGTGAAGGGGTAACTAGGGAAAGAGTTGGGCTTTATTAAGGACCACAGTGGTAATTTGTGTGTGGAGCCTGAGGACATAGGAAGGGTTTTAAATGAATACTTTGTGTCGGTGTTCACTAGTGAGAGGAACAATGTGGTATAGAAATCAGGGAGAAGGACTGTGATACAATTAAAGAAATTAACATAGACTGAGACGAGGTTCTGAATGGTCAGTCAGGCTTAAAAATAGATGAGCGTTCAGGGCTCGATGAAATGTATCCCAGGTTGTGAGCCAAGGAAGGAAATAGCAGGGGTGCTGACAATAATTTTCAATTCCACTCCAACCATAGGAGAGGTTATGATGTGGAGATGCTGGCGTTGGACTGGGGTAAACACAGTAAGAAGTCTCACGAAACCAGGTTAAAGTCCAACAGATTTATTTGGTAGTAAATCCCCACTCACCTGATGAAGGAGCAGCACTCCTAAAGCTAGTGGTGTTTATTACCAAATAAACCTGCTGGACTTTAACCTGGTATTGTGAGACTTCTTACACAGGAGAGGTGCCAGAGGACTAGAGGACAGTCAATGTGGTAACACTGGGGAGACCATGCAGATGCTACGACAACGGATGAATGAACATCGCTCGACAATCACCAGGCAAGACTGTTCCCTTCCTGTTGGCGAACACTTCAGTGGTCACGGGCATTCAGCCTCTGACCTTCCGGTAAGCATTCTCCAAGGTGGCCTTCACGACACATGACAGTGCAGAGTCGCTGAGCAGAGTCTGATAAGCCAAGTTCCGCACACGTGAGGATGGTCTCAACAGGGATCTTGGGTTCATGTCGCACTATCTGTAACCCCCGTGACTTGCCTGGGTTTGCAAAACCTCACTTACTGTACTGTCTGGAGAAGTGTGAGGTAATCCATTTCGGTAGGAATAACAGATGTGTTGAGTATAGGGCTAACGGGAGGACTTTGAATAGAGTGGAGGAGCAGAGGGATCTAGGTGTATGTGTACATAGATCCCTGAAAGTTGGGAATCAAGTAGATAAGGTTGTTAAGAAGGCGTACGGTGTCTTGGCATTTATTGGTAGGGGGATTGAATTTAGGAGTCACAGCGTCATGTTGCAACTGTACACAACTCTGGTGCGGCCGCACTTGGAGTGCTGTGTGCAGTTCTGGTCCCCACATTACAGGAAGGATGTGGGGGCTTTGGAGGGGGTGCAGAGGAGGTTTACCAGGATGTTGCCTGGTATGCAGGGGAGATCCTATGAGGAGAGACTGAGGGATTTGGGGTTGTTTTCACTGGAAAGAAGGCAGCTAAGAGGGGATCTTATAGAAACATATAAGATGATTAGAGGTTTAGATAGGGTGGATGGTGATAGCCTGTTTCCTCGGATGGAGAAAGCTAGCACGAGGGGCCATGGCTTTAAATTAAGGGGGGGTAGTTATAGGACGGATGTCAGGGGCAGGTTCTTTACCCAGAGGGTGGTGAGGGACTGGAATGCCCTGCCTGCTGCAGTTGTAAATGCGCCTAGTTTGGGGGCGTTTAAGAGATTGGTGGATAGGTTTATGGACGAAAAGGGATTGGTTTAGATTAGTGGGTCAGTGTTTTTTTTTAAAAATAGGACTGGTCGGCGCAGCATTGTAGGCCGAAGGGCCTGTTCCGCGCTGTAATGTTCTATGTTCTATGTTCTATGTTCTAATACACATCTCTTTAACCTGTGATCAGTGCTCCTTCCACACACATTGTCGGCCACTTCAGGACTTGAACAGCAGGTTAGGTGTAAAGATTCGCATTCTAATCAGTAATCTCTAAACTATCTGTGCTTTATATGCTCTGTCTGAGGCCAGAACTCTCCATTCACCTGACGAAGGGGCTAACCCGAAAGCTTGTGAGTTTACTATCAAATAAATCGGTTGGACTAAAACCTGATGTTGTCAGACTTTTTACTGTGTTATGAGACTTCTTAGTGTGCTCATTTAAATCAAAACCTTAAACTTTTCTGTTCTTGCTTGTGGGCTGGCATGCTATTTTTGTGTCTTCCTTGGTGAGTACTATAGGCATGGCATCATTCAGAACGTTTACTAGTTTGTGCTCATCCTTTGTTTTACAGCATCTTTTAATGTTTTCACTCCTGTCACTGTCCTCTTACTAGTGTAATGTTGTAGAAATATTTATACTATTTTTTGTTTCTGCAGTTATGTTCTTTACTTTTGGCCTTTCTTTGTCTCTCTCAATGTCTCAAAAAACTGTTGGTGCTTGATGCAATGACCGACTTAATTAACCATTCTCCTTTCACATGATTGAATAGAAGACATATTTTCTCATATACTTGTAATTTGTTAATTCAACTAAACCCCCATTTCTGTAGTCTTGAGGATATGTTTGTGCTGCTTATCCAACATTTGCCTTTAAATGTGTTTCAATTGTTCTCTACTGAAGTAAACCTTTTCCATGGCAGCTTCTTTAACCTTTTATGATTACCTTGAATTTAGTACTTTTGCAGTTGTAAGCCTGGCTCCTTTTCTTTAATGTAAATCTTTTCCAGTCCATTTTAACTGCTCCATTCCGTAGCCATTGCCCTCCGAGGGTGCTGCAGGTTCCATGCCTTGCACATTATCTGGGTCATAGAGTCATTGGCCAGAGTTTTACTGTCCTGCTCACCTTGGGAATCAGAGTGGGCGAGGGGCAGACCATGGAAAGATCCATTGACCTCAGGCAGGATTTTCTGGTTTCAGGGTCAGCAAGGTTGGAAAATCCCATCCACAGAGCAATATAGCATGGAGACAAGCCCTTTGCCCAATTGGTCCATGTCAACCATGGTACCCTCATGGTTAGTCCCAATTATCCACGTCTGGCCCATATCTAATCCTTTCCATCCATGTACTTATCCAAATGCTTCTTAAATGTTGCTATTGAACCTACCTCAACCACTTTCTCTGGCAGCTCATTCAATGTAAGCACCACCCACTGTGTGAAGAAATTGCCTGTCAGGTGCCTTTAAATCTTTCCCTTTTCATCTTAAACCTGTGCTGCTTAGTTTTCAATTCCCCTACTTGGGAAAATGAGTGTGTGTGTTCATCCTATCTATGCCCCTCATGATTTTATGCATCTTAATAAGGCCATCCCTCATTCTCCTATGTTCTTAGAAATAAGACCCTAGCCTGGAACAACAACTCCCTAAAACTCAGGCCCACTAGTATGAGAACATAAGAAATATGAGCAGGAGCAGGCCATCTAGCCCTTTGAGCCTACCCCGCCATTCAACAAGATCATGGCTGAACTGAAGTGGATCAGTTCCACTTTCCCGCTTTCTCCCCATAACCCTTAATTCCCTTGTCTATCAGAAACCTATCTACCCGTGACTTAAATATATTCAGCGAGGTAGCCTCCACTAGTTCAATAGGCAGAGAATTCCAGAGACTCACCACCCTTTGAGCGAAGAAGTTCCTCCTCAACTCCGATCTAAACTGCTCCCCCCCCTTATTTTGAGACTGTGCCCTCTAGTTCTGTTTTCCTTTCTAAGCAGGAAGAATGTCTCTACCTCTACCCTATCTAGCCCCTTCATTATCTTATATGTCTCTATAAGATCCCCCCTCAGCCTTTAAACTCCAGTGAGTACAGACCCAGTCTATTCAATCTCTCCTCATGGGCTAGCCCCCTCACCTCCGGTATCAGCCTAGTGAACCTTCTCTGCACTCCCTCCAAGGCCAATATATCCTTTCGCAAATGCGATGACCAAAACTGCACACAGTACTCCAGCTGCAGCCTCACTAGTGCCCTGTACAGTTGCAGCAAGACCTCCTTGCTTTTATATTCTATCCCCCACGCTAGTACAGAAGAGTATAAAAAGTACAGTGCTGAAGGAAATTAGGAAAGCAAAGAGAGAATATGAAAAAATATTGGCAGGTAAACTCAAAGAAAACTCTCAGATGTTTTACCAATACACTAAGAACAAGAAACTATCTAAGGAAAAGGCAGCATCTATCAGATTTATGGGTTGATTGAGAAGATGTGGGCAGGATTCTTAATGAATACTTTGTCTCTGTCTTCACTACAGAGAAGGACGATGCAGACATTCCTGTTAAAGATTAGAAATGTGAAATTTTAGATGCAATAAGCATAATGAGAGAGGAAGTACTTGAGGGACTGACATCCTTGAAGATGGATAAATCACCAAAGCTGGATGGTTTGTGTCCCAGGCCCTTAATGAAAGCCAGGGAGGAAACAACAGATGCTCTAAGGATAATTTTCCAATCTTCACTACATACAGATGAGGGACCAGAGGATTGGAGGTCGGCATAAGCAGTACCATTATTCAAAAAGAGTGCGAATGATAAGCCAATCAGTCTGACTTTGGTGGTGGGCAAATTATTGGAGTCAATTCTGAGATACGGAATAAGTTGTCACTTAGAAAGACGTGGATTGATCAGGAATAGTCAGCATTGTGTTTTTTAGGAGAAGATAGTGTCTTACCAAATTAATTGATTTATTTTGAAGTAGTAACAGGGAGGTCTGGTAAGGATGGTGCAGTGGGTGTTGTCTACATGGATTTTAATAAGGATTTGATCAGGTTCCACAAGGCAGATTAATCAAAAAATGAAATCCTATGGGATACAGAGGAAGGTGGTCAGGTGGATCCAAAACTGGCTCAGCAAAATAAACAAAGCGTAACGGTTGATGAATGTTCTTGCGATGTCTAGTAGCATTCCACAAGGCTCAGTGTTGGGGCCCTTGCTATTTGTTGTAACATAATTATACCAATGATAGGCCAGCATCCTTCCACAGTTTTCTAAAGTTTTAGAAAAGTTATTTGTTAAAAGATTGGATAATTTAATTGATAAATATGATTCACTGTGTAATAGTCAATATGGGTTTATCCCAAGTAGGCCTACCTCATTAGCATTGATGGAGCTACTGGAGGAAATTACTAATGCAATAGATAAAAAATATATTTACAGTAGGACTTTTATTGATCGAGAAAAGCATTTGATATAATTAATCTTTGGAAAATATTTTAAAAACTTGAAAGTTATGGGATTCAGAGAATAATTGGCTTAGACATTATTTGAAAAATAGTGAACAATTTTTGAAAATAGATGATTGCGAATCAGATCATATGAATATTCTTTGGGAATCCCAAAGGAATTTGCTCTGGGCCCCAAATTGTTAATTTTATATATTAAAAACATTAATAAGGTCTCAAAGTTATAGCAGTTTGTTTTATTTGCAGATGATACCAATACTTTTTTGTCCTGCGTGGGATTTTCAACAGCCTATTGAAATCATTCATGGTGAATTGGATGGATTATGATTTGCCATAGATAGTTACTGAGTTTGATTGAAATTAAATTTATTATTTGGTAATGGTAAAGTAAATACTCAGCTTAATATAATAATAAATAAGATTGATAGCTTTAAGTTTTCTTCATTAGTGTCACAAGTAGGCTTACATTCACACTGGAGTGAAGTTACTGTGAAAATCCCCTAGTCGCCACACTCCGGTGCCTGTTTGTGTACACAGAGAGAATTTAGCACAGCCAGTGCCTTTGGACTGTGGGAGGAAACTGGAGCACCTGGAGGAAACCCGAGCAGAGACAGGGAGAACATGCAGACTCCGCACAGACAATGACCCAAGCCCGGAATCGAACCCGGGTCTTGGCTCTGTGAGGCAGCAGTGCTAAACATTGTGCCACCATGCCACACATAATATTGAAAGAGGGTATGCAATTACATTTTTGGGTGTTTTACTAGATCATCAATTGTGTTGGAATAAAATATGTGAAACGTATGAAATATATTAAAACAAAATTATGTAAGGGAATTGCAATAATGAGTGTAAACAAATATATTGGATCCACAGTCATTGTACATTTTGACTTGTTCACTTATTCTTCCATATTTAAAATATTGCTCGGAGGTTTGGGGGCACACACAAAAAGATAATATTAATTCTCTATGTATTACAGAAAAAAGCCATAAGAATTGTAAGTAAAGTAAACTTCCAAGAAACGTACCAACAAATTATTTATAAATGTGCAGGCTTTGAAATTTAGGGAGTTAATTGAACTGAAATCTGCAATTATTCTATATATAAAAAAAAATGAACTATTACTTGAAAATTCGCAAAAAGTGTTTACTCTAGAGATGATGATTATGAATTAAGACAGAAAAACAACTTTAAAAATATTTGTGCTCTTTTAAAATTTGTGAGGTAAATCTTTAGAATGCATTAAATGAAAAGCTGAAAAGATATGCACATATTTATAGGTTTAAAGAAATGTATAAGGATTGGGTTTTTAGTTGATATAAAGTTAAGAAATAAGATGGGAGTGTTGTTCATGTTTTATAGAGGCATTATTAGGATAATAGGAACACAAAACTGGGAGAAGCATGTGACTGCAAACTGGAAAATTATTAAGTATTTGAATTATATTTGTGAAAAGGGGTTGGGCTTTATAAGTTTCTACTTCATAATATTCCTTTTTAATCATGTATGTGCTGTGTATTATTTGATATTTACTTTATTTACCTACTGCGTAATTAGCATTTTATTATTTTGTTATGTTTGAACTAAAAATATATATTCCACATATTAATGGTTTGGACTTAAATGTGAGAAGCATGATCATAAAATTTATAGATGACACAAAAATTGAATGTTTACATGTGACTGATAGTAAAGAGGGTAGCTGTTGTCCCCAGAATAATACCAATGATTTGGCTGAGTGGGTGGAGAAGTGGCAAATGGAATTCAATCCAGAGAAGTGTGAGGTAATGCATTTGGGGATGGCAAATGAAGCATGTGTATACTAAATACAATGGTTCCCAACCTGTGAAGACCCCCATTGTGCCATGAAAAAATATACAAAATTCATGGAATTAAACTAAACCTAGTCTTCATCTTCAGCTCCATGGATGGCATCTCCAAAATCCAATGAATCTTGGGCCTCCCACACATGTGCTGTCTGGCAAAGAGCCACACATGCGTGGGTTTATATTTTTAATGCTGGTTAGGCCCATGTGCATGACTAATGTAACTTGGAGCTGAAGACGAAGCATAAAAAGTGAAAAGTCAAAAAAGGATGCATAAATTCTGGGAGAAGCGAGAAACAGTAAATAGTCTCACAACACCAGATTAAAGTCCAATAGGTTTATTTGGTAGCATGAACTTTCAGAGAACTGCCCCTTCAACAGGTGAGTGCAGGATTTGTTTCACAAACAGGGCATATATAGACACAAACTCAATTACAAGATAATGGTTGGAAATTGCTAAGTAGTTATATCCATTCCTATATGGTGACTACTTTTTTACCCATTTTATCCATTCCATATTCTATCTGGTTATCATCCTGCTCACCCCTATCTTACCACACCACCAAACCACATCTATTTATTTTAAATGGTTTTCAGATGCAGCCTTAATGATTTTTGCAAGTCCCATTGCATTAAGGTACATCTCTCTCCTCTTGTTCAAATCACTTTTACTCTGATAATCTTCCCAGTTGTAATAATAATGGTTTCTTGAATACCTGTTTTTAAATATTTCATTTAAATCCTTAATTTTATTAGGAAATTTGTCTTTCCAAAGGTTGGAAGTATGCCAAGAAACATGGCTTTGTATTCTCTATCTTTAATTTTTGAGACAACCCTTACGCATATACATTGCCTTGCAAGAATATCAAGAAGTGAACTTATCGGAGTGAGAATACTTCTGCGAGAGAATTTGGCTGAAATGAGAATTAAAAGCGTAGGAGGGAAGGAGAAGTTAAATAATTATTGAAATCAATGTACATCTTAACTAAGAGTTAACTAACATTTCTAAAATAGAAGAACAGGAAAGGATGGTCATGTGAGCTTTGAGCAGCATGTGTTAATGGAAACAAAAGTTATACCCTGGAACTCCACCCAACAAGATCGCCTACAACCTACCCCACTCCTGATCATTCCCAGAACTTCAACCCTACCAAATGGTGCACTGAACTTCCCCATCCTGCAATTTTCCACTCCCAATATTTCAGAGAATCACTATCCCATCACTCCCAGAATCTCTCCCTCTCTCCTCATTATGTCCAAAACTGATCATGCCCAGAACCAACCCCCTCAAATCATGCACAAAACCTGATTATCCACAGAAACTCCCCCATCCAGATTTTGCATGGAGATTTTCCCATTCCAATTTTGCCCAAAGCCTCCCCTTCTCCCTGATCATGCCTGGAAACCCCCCACAACCCCCCTCACCACCACCCCCCATACCCCCCACACCCCTCCCCCCCCCCCAACTATTGTCTGCCAGGGAGCATGCCGATAGGTCTCCAGTGTGCATATTGTCACCCAACTTCCACATCTACTTATCGCCCAAGGAGGGATTCGACTAAGATTTATTCAAATGAGGGCCTGCTGTTAAAATTCCCAGGACCTCAGCAACCTAGACTTTGTCAGACTTGTCGCCCACTACTGGGCTCCTGCACAGCCTCCCCCTTTGTAAAGATCAAGGTCAATGTGTTAGAATGTAGTCACCCTACTGGAGGATAAGCAGCTGGCTTTGCTAAAAAAACTGGTACTATGCAAAATATTTTTCGTAGATGTGCCCTGGATGCAATTAAAATAAATAGATGTCAGTGAGCTGAATTGGCAAATGGTCCTGAAAAGGTTAAAGTTGTTAACATGTTTATGATGCTCTTTGCTAAGTAATTACACAAAGGTCATTAAGCATTTAGTTTCTTGACTATCTGTCAAAGACACATTACAAAGCTTCTGCTTTTCAGTTAATTACCACACAATTTTTTGAGAAAACACCTCAAACATGTATGCTGCATGCAATGCATTTAACATTTAAAACAGCGTTAGCATTTGGAGTATAAATAAGAGCAATCACAACAAAGTTTGAATAATTCATATTATTTTGCTAATTATAAAAATGTATTGAACCACTAAACATGAGCCATTCATAGAGATGTGAGATATTTTCAAGAGGCTTATCGACCTTTCAGAAAATAAACTATTTTGTAAATAATCTGATAATTATTTTATTGACTAGATTAAATATTTATGTAGAATTTTGAAAAGAGAATAAATTTTGACTTTTTTTAAAAAGAGGGCATCAATCCTTTGAGTATTATTGAAATATTTTTTCATCGAAATAAGATCTAACCAGTTCACATTTTTTTAGTTCAGTTTGGAGGCATGCTAAGAAAGGCCATTTTTCTCAGTCCTGTTTGCCAATTCTAATATACTCAATATACATTTTCAGGGACACACTATTAGATATAGCAGCCTCATAAGTAGGTATTGAGGTAACAATTACAACTGCAAAATTTGGCTTGGTAAAACTGGAAGTTCAGTTTCTACAGGTGTCTTTTTGTAGCAAAATGGCATCCATGCTATTTCAAACCATATGGTCTCTTGGTGGGGGGCTTTGTGTAACGTAATGGTATTGTCATCACTAGTCTCATAATCCAGAGAACCAGGATAACATCCAGGGACCCGGATTCAAACCCCACCACAACAGATGGTGAAATTTCGTTCAATAAAAATCTGAAATTAAAAGTCTAATGATGACAATGAAACCACTGTCGACTGTTGTAAAAACCCACCTGATTGACTAATGCTCTTTAGGGAAGGAACTCTGCCATCCTTACCTGGTCTGGCCTACATGTGACTCCAGATCCACAGCAATGTGGTCGATTCTCAAATGTACCCTGGAATGGAGGGCTGTTAGGGACAGGCAATAAATGCTCGCCCAGCCACCGACGCTCATGTTCCATAAAATGAATAAAGAAAAAATAAACAATCGGCAGATCAGGACATCAGTCAGTATGGAATGCTGATTTGATGCCCAAGCTGGAAATTTGGACCATGCTCCTCTAGCTAATGCTCTTTTTCAGCTGCACACAGCTGAACATACATTTCACAGCAAGAAGCTTCCCACCACCAGTTAGTTGCAAATTGTGTTGTACTGATTCTGTTTGAGATTGTTGATGTGTTGGGTGTTTGTAGAAGGTGATAGGAAAGCCTGCGAGGAGAGATGCCGCACACGAGAAAGACTTGTGACTGCCAGGTCTCTGAGCACACAACTTGCCCCCAGTGACAAGGGCCAAAGTAACAACCTCAGTTGGGCTGATACATGAGAAGAAGTTGATGCAAAGGCAGGAAAGAAGAAATTCTGTGTGCAGAAGTGGGGAGAGGAGAAGGGTCAGTGGAAAGATGGGCTCTCAAACTACTGGTTGAGAGCTAGGATCGATCAGAAGAACTTCTACCTCGACCTAAGCTAGGAATGGTGTGATCAGAAACTGGGATTCGCCAAGGAAATGGTCACATTGTCATTTCTTGCAATTAGATCTGAAGCTTCAGGACTGGGTGAGAATGTGTTCTCAGTGTTTGTGGTCCTCAGTTTCTTTGGGATTGGATCTTTCTAGGTTTGACAAGTGACATAACTGAAGTCTCATATCTCACTGCCAACAGCTACCTCAGAAAAGTGATCATTTTGGCAATCCATGTAAACTACTGGAGCACAAAAACCCTCTTGAGCACTTGCATCCGTTGTCATGGTGACAGCATTCTGAGCTGGCATAGCAATACATTCTGGGGAGCTGGTTCCTGTATGATCTCTTCCCTGTGACTTGGCAGCAGCCCACTCCTTTCCAGTGATTAATCTTCCCCTCAGATCTCACCTCTGTACTACCCTCTACAGCTCGTGTAGCATCAACAGCTGAGCTGTGACTGTGGGTGTCAGATCAAGTGATGAGGTCTCTTCCTTAGTCTCGTCATTATTGAAGACTGAGACTGAGAGTGGCATGGTGGCACAGTGGTTAGCACTGCTTCCTCAGTGCGACAGGGTTCGATTCTCGGTTTGGGTCACCGTTTGTGGGAAGTCTGCACGTTCTCCCTCTATCTGCGTAGGTTTCTTTCAGGTGTTTTGGTTTCCTCCCACAGTCCAAAAGACATGCTGGTTAGGTGCATTGGCCATGCTAAGTTCTCCCTCAGTGCACCAGCGCCAGATTGTGGCAACTAAGGGATTTTCACAGTTACTTCATTGCAGTGTTAATGTGACAATAATAAATAAACTTGAAACTTTAAACATTGAGATCTTGCCTCCTGCACTGTTGTCTGGCTAGGTACAGTTTACAGTTTTCTGAAAGAATAAAGACAGAAAAATAGGATTGGAGTGAGGGAAAGGGGTGGAGTGAGGGTGGGATGTATTGGTTGGTGATGCAAGAGGTGCAAATTTATCAGCAGCTTTTAAATCATAATAGATTAAGGATGAGGGTGAAGTGTGATTTGAAAAGCCACGTTAGGGAGGAGCATTACTTCATCCCCAACTATTTCAGCCATGCTGCTAGCAATAGCCTCAGTTATGGCTACTCCATATTGGCAAACACTGTCTCTTTCATGAGGCTGAGCTTGTGCAGCCATACCTGTTCACTCCAGGTTAACTGCTGCTGCCAAGTTTGATGCAATTGTTCTGCAAGGGGGAGGAAAGTGCATCAGTAACTGTAATGCAATGGATGATGTACCCACTGCAGTTGAGTAGCTGGCGATGCATGCAAGCTACGAGATGTGACTGTGCAGCCTTTAACAGTGCTAAGAGTGTGAGTTTGAGGTGAATGAGGTGGGAGTCATGGTTGGTAGATACTGTTGGTAGGTTTAGATTGACGGAGCGGTGTCTAATGCTAGCAGTATAGTTGTTGGGCTATTGCATTTGAAGATTCATTCATTGACTTTAGCCTCTCAAATGAGGCTATTAAATATCAGTCTGCTTTCTGGTCCTCCCCGACTAAACTTCTAGCAGTAACCACAATGGACACTTGCTCAGACTGCCTTCTCAGCTCCTGGCTGAAAGGCTTGCTGGCCCCCTGAGTGAAGAGGAACCTCTCCCCTCCTGTGGACCTCCTATACCAAGGGCGACAGTTGGGCATTTGAGAACATTGAAGCCCACACTTTTGGCTGTTATGCTTTTTTGTAACACCTTTCTTGACTTCCACTCTGTTTTAACAAGTTTCACCGAACTCTTTAGCTAGAATTTGTCTATCTGATGCAGGCTATTTTCAAATGGTGGCGGCCTTATTCAAACATGGATCCCCTGCAGGTCAAATCATGCAGCTACTCAGCAAGAATTCCCACATCAGGCTGAATTCCACAATCATTACAATTAGTCGCTAGCGCAGAGTTCGCATCTGACTGCAAGACTTTGATTGCAAGCCCCATAATTGGCTTTAGAAACTTGTGTCTCCTGAATAAACCTGACCGTGACAATTATGTGACTGAATTCAATAAGAATAGTAAATGATTATAAAAGCTGCTCCATCAGTGTAAGAGTCCAGCTGGTTCAGATGAAGGAAACTCATAAACCCTATCTGGTATGACCTAGATGTAGCTTCAACCTTACACTACATGGTTGACTCCAAATACCCTCAGGCAATCAGAGCTGGAAAGTTAATGTTGTCTTGCCTGTGTCATCCTCATCATAAGAAAAAAAAATTAATATAAAACACAAAAACTATAAAGGGAAAATTAATAATGATTACATGAAACAGTTGTAAAAATGCACTTAATTTACTGCATTATTAATTTCCCCAGATACATCTGTGACTGGAAAAAATAATTACTTCACCGTCAATTACATGGAAAAACACAGCCACCATTTTGTGTACAACAGTGAGGAAGATTTTCATTTTTAGTGCCTAGTGATAATCTAGTGAAGCAGATCACCTGCCCATAAGAAAACCTGTTCTCATTTTCATTCCACTGACTTCAGTAACAAGCATTTATCTAAGCCCAGATTCTCCTAAAAATTGTCCTAAACTGTTGAATTTCATAAAACGGGAGTAAATACTGCTTTTTTTTTAAGCAGAATTTTCAAAACGAATCTTCCACGCTCTGAGCATCACAGAGTGCCTCAGCGTGAATCAAAATTTCAAAAAAAATCAGTGGGTGGGGCCTATTCCTACCTGAGAAGCTGATAGCAAAGTGCTGAAAGGGCCATTGCGCATGTGCTGATCTGTCATAGTGAAAATAGGTACATGCGCAGTGGCCGTGCACTCCTGCACTGTCCTGATTGCTGGCCAGCCCCATGACCCCTGCATTGCTGCTCTTCTGAACACCCCCACCCTCGATTGCTGGCTTCTTCTCTGAACCCCTGGCCTGCTTCAATCTCTCCGATGTCCACACCCTCCCTCACATAGTCCCGATATCCCAATCCCCTTCCCCCACTAGTGGCAGCCCTGACCCCACCCCCAGGGCCCCAATACCCCTGGAAGGCCCACCGCGATGGCTCACTTGGATCAGACCTTCCCTCCCTTTATCACCGATCCCGAGTGCAGGGTGGCAGCAGGAACCCCTACCCCCACCGATCTTCCTCCCAAAGCCCTGCCTCCAATAGGCCACACATCCCAAAGAGCCTAGCCCCTCTGGCCCTGTCCCCAAAGTGCTGCCCAATGCCTGATGGGCAATGCCAATGTGCACCCTGGACATTGGCATTTTTCCCCTTCGGCAGTATCAGGGGGCCAAGCTGGCAATGCCCAGGGAGCATCCCCTTACCTCAACCTCCATGACCTCCATTCACTCCAGCAGGGTTGAGTCACCTGCCCTGCATTAATGGGGAGCTGTTGTAAACCCTACTGTAGTGAAACATTCCTGGCAGTGGGGGAAGAGGCTAGCGAGCCCAGAGACATAAGTCCCGGACCCACTAATGGGATCTAAAATTGAACTTACATGTTTTAATCAGCTCCACACTGATTTCTGATGCAGAGATGATGATGCCAGAATTCCGGCAGCCAAAAACGCACAGAGACTGTGACGCCCAGCTTTCTCTTATGTCTCCCAGCCAACTGCCGGGTTGGGAGTATCATCCCCCCGGACTCCTTTGTTCTTGTTGCCACAGTGCGAAGATGACTGGCCCAAGTTAAACCTCCGTGCGAATCTCCAAGCAGGTAATTTGATTTGATTTATTTGATTTGACTTATCATTGTTATATATATTAATATACAGTGAAAAGTTCTGGGGGGGGCCATTCTCCGAGCCTACTGCGCTTCTTTCGCAGCGCAACAGGCTGGGAGACTTGAGCAGAGGCCACTTTGCAGGCTTTTTCATTTTTGTTTGGTGCCACAGCCTCCACGGGTACGCTGCCATCGGTGGAGACCAGGTGCGATGGCCACGCTGGGGTCTTGGGGGCCAGTGAAGCCCCCTGCTAGTTGGAGGCAAGATGCGGAGATGTCAGCGTTGGACTGGGGTAAACACAGTAAGAAATCTGACAACACCAGGTTGAAGTCCAAATAAATCAGTTGGACTTAAACCTGGTGTTGTCAGACTTCTTACTGGGTTGGAGGCAAGGCCAGGGATGGCTAATTAGGCAGTGCCCACCTGGCAATACCCCATTGGCACACTAGCAATACCCATCGGCCACCCTACCAATGTCCACCAGGCATTCTGACAGTGGCCACCGGACACCCTTGCACTGCCAGTGTGCCTGGGGTCATGCCAAGGGGTGGGGGTCAGGCAAGGAGACACATTGAGTGGGCCCTGATGCTTTGACCCAAGTTGGGAAGAGGGTGGAGGAGCATACCTCCAGGGAAGTGGGGAGGAAGTGGTGGGGGGGGGTGGATATTGCGATGTCTGTCAGGGGAGGGAGTGGGTTTCCCATTGCACAGTGAGGTCGGGGCGCCCTTGTAAAATGGCACCTAAGCACTTTGAAGCTGGGTTCACTGGAGTGATTAGCCCCCACCCCCAGTATCGACACACAATTCACCACTCTCCCAAAAAGTGACTGAGTGTGGGACAATTGCAGTGCAGAGTGCGCATGAGAAACAGGCGCAGATTGCTCTGGTACTCCCACCCTTTTTTAGGGGGAAAATTACGGTCTAAATCTAAATCTCCCTGCACAGATGCTGCCTGAGCTGCAGTGCATTTTCTGTTTCTGTGTTATTAATGGCAGTTACTTTCACTATTCCTATGGAACTTAATTTCCACCAGGAAATAATGGACATTTGCAGCATTTAAGATCCAGTTGAGTGTTCACACCCAGTGCTGGATTTATGCATGAGCTAAACAAGCTACAACTTAGGGTCTCACAGTCCACAGGGACCTCGCAAAATTTCAGGTTTTCAATGAAGAGAACATTTAAGAGTGGATACCATATTATACAATATTATAAACTATGAGAGAGATCAAGCCAGCCAAATGATAAATATGTAATCATTAAATGCATTCAGTTGAAAATAATTTGTATTTTTCCCTTTAAATACCTTGCTATTAAATAATTAAAAAGCATAATTATATTTTCAATTCTTTTGTGGCAACCCAAGGTCCTGTTTTGGTATGCGCCTTTGTGAGACCTTTTGGTGTAACTTTTTAACAAGGGTCCTCACCAAGTCTAAATCCAGCACTATTCACACCTAATCCTTTGAATCTAATGTGATGCAACTGTCTCACCTGAGTGGCCAACACTCACTGAGAAATGTGAGGGACACTGGGATGGTGCCAGTGCTATGAGAGAGTTTCAACACGAGAAGAGTAGATTCAGTGAGAAGTACCAATCCAGACTACAGGAAAAACAGTGTTATTATACATGCAACCCACGATACTCGACAATGACTTCAAATGTGAAACACTCCTGTAAAGTAAGGGATGGTTCAGTCACCCCAGTCTCAACTGGCAATGCTCTTACCTCTGAATTGTGGGTTTGTTCTCACTTGAGAGAGGATTGTATGTTTAAACATACATCACCAGTCTGGGGTCAGAATTGAGGCTGATATCCCAGTCTATTATTGACCCCATTTTACAATACTGGAGGTATTAAAGAGAGACATACTCTGCCCTTTCAGGTGTGGATTTTTCTTATACATTTACAATTACTGCATTTCAATGTGGCAGATTTTATATGTGAAGTACCAAGTGGGATTTTGAAAACTGTGACAAGATATTATTTCAATGCAAGCGTTTCTTTCTGAAGAAACACTCAATTGGCAAATTTTAGATTCTGAATAGCACACTAGAATTTGTTGAGCTTGTAAAGTTCAGTGTTCCGTGTCCTGCCATCTTGTTGCATATGCAAAGAAGTATATTATGTGGTTGGCATTCTTTCACACATAGTGCCTGCTTTTTGCAACTGCACTTGCAGTAAGGGCGGGGGGGGAGTTTAACTTAAATCCACTTGGCAGGAATCAGCAACGATCAGATCACACACTCCTTCTGCATTTGCAGCAAACCTGTCCCTCCCATTTGTTACTATAAATTTTTGGAGGAATTGTATATAAAGTGCTGTTTCAGGCATGAGGAAGCTTTGGAGCCTTTGTGATACCTTTCAATGTATGAACTAAGATTCCAAATAGATTAGCAAAGGCAAGAATTCAGTAATTATTGAAGGAACAATCAGATGTTTTGCTGAAGGGTTATTAAAATGTTTCTCTCTCTGCTGCTGAGTACTTCAGAATTTTCTGTTTTTATTTCCATTTCCAATATGTGCAGCATTTTACCTTGAGTTTAATTATTTGAATTCTACAATCACTAAAGCCAGAACTTCTAAAAACAACAGAGCAGCTATCACTGAGACAGGCTGCCAGATAATAATAATACAAGCAGGACTATACATCAACTTGCATACATGCTGAGCAGACTAAAATACTCCCTCCGCAACAACTTGAATAACTCATCACAAAGATATTCCCTTTTCATTAATACACCAGGTTGATGCAATGGTTGCCCTGAGACCACCCAGTGTTGCAGTGAACGGTATGGAAGAAACAATAATTATAAAATAAACTTTACGTACCTAAGTCAGATTGACAGAGGGTATGTTATATTTTTATTATCTCTGGATTCTTTAATGTAAAGTTGTGGATGTACACAATGCCCTTAATACCAAAAGTCAAGCAAAAATCCTAAATGCATCAAAAGCTTGAATTTGGAATCCTTTCTCTTAATCCAAATGCCACATTTGGAACTGTCAAAGATGCTGTTGGAAAATGTGGGAGCTTGCTCGTGAAAACCTGTTTCTATGTCAACAGATGTTTATAACAGATATCCACAAGATTTAAGTGTCAAGGTCAAGAGAGAAAATATAATCTGAAATTGTCACAACAGTATTGTAGGACACAGGCTTTATCTGTTAATTAGACACATTTATGAATTCCAATGGCAATGAAGGACATAGAAACAGAAGTTGGAGCATAAGGAGACCATTCAGCCTTCGAGCCCACTCTATCATTCATCATGATCATGGTTGATCATCCAACTCAATAACCTGATCCCACTTTTCCTCCATATCCTTTGATCTGTTTCGCCCCAAGTGGTAGATCTAACTGCTTCTTGATAACACACAATGTTTTGGCCTCAACTACTTTCTGTGGTAGCAAATTCCACAGGCTAACCACTCTCTGGAGAAGAAATTTCTCCTCATCTCTGTCCTAAACAGTATCCTTAGATTGTGAACCCTGGATCCGTGAACCCCATCATAGGAACATTCTTCCTGCATCTACCCTGCCTAATCCTGTTAGAATTTGGTAGGTTTCTATGAGATCTCTCTCATTCTTCTGAACTCCAGTGAATACAGCCCTAACTGACACAATCTATCCTCATACGTCAGTCCTGCCATCCCAGGAATCAGTCTGGTAAACATTCTGTGCGTTCCCTTCAGAGCAAGAACATAATTCCTCAGATAAGGAGACCAAAATTGCATACAGTACTCCATGTGTGGTCTCAACAAAGCCCTCTATAATTGCAGCAAGACATCCTTGCTCTTGCATTTGAACCCTCTCGCTATAAAAGGTCAAAATACTATTTTCCTTTTTTACTGCCTGCTGCATCTATATGCTTACCTAGTGTACAAAGGCACCCAGGTCTTGTTGCATATTTCCTGCTTCCAATTTATGGCCATACAAACCATAATCTGCCTTCCCGCTTTTGCTACCAAACTGGGTAATCTCACGTTTATCCAAATCATCCTGCATCTATCATTAATTTGCTCACTCATTCAATTTGTCCAAATCAAACTGAAGGATCTCTGCATCCTCCTCACTACTGATGTTAGGTAACTGGTTTATAGTTCCCTGTTTTCTTTCCACATCCCCTTTTGAATAGTGGAGTTACATTTGCCATCCTCCAATCTGTAGGAACTGTTCCACAGTCAATAGGATCTTGGAAGATGACCACCAATGCATCCAGGACAACGAGCAACTGCATGTCCATCAAATGCAAGAACGCACATATTATATCTTTGGCTCATCTGCAGAAACTTAGCAGGTACTGCAAAACAAACCCTTTGTCTTGTCATATTATTCCCATTCTGCTCCCCTCCTCTGCGCATTCCCTGCCTTCCTTTTAAATATCAGCTCCACACAGTGAAGGGAAAAGAATTCTGAAACTAGGAAAATTCCAGGAATGCAAAGCAAATCTGTTGCTTGGAATCATGAAAACTATAATCTCTATCATCCTGTAGCTGTGTAAAGCTGGAAAAAACGTTTAGAAATAACCCAACCATAAATGCAGTTATTAAAGAGAATTGAGAATGAAGGTATTCCAAAAAGCATTGTGAGGGCAGAGAACACAGAGAGTTAAAAATATCCATTACATTAGAATTCAAAACAAGAGGCTTACTACAGGTCTATAAGCTCATAAAGATAAGTGTATTTATATTAGGAATTTTTAATCATCAACAAAGATGAGTCAGTCTCTGAGGCTAAATTATAACCAGAAACAAGTCAAGAAGCCGCTTACCGTGAGTCACCTCAGCTAGAGATCTCAAATGTCTTTCAAAAAATAAACTGGCTTGGACCATTTATGATGATTCATGAAATGCATAAGGCAATTACGGGCCTGTCAAGGATCAACTCAAAGAAGGATCAGGTTGAAAGAATAGTGGTATGTAAAGGTATATATAATTGCCTATGATATCGTTGCAATAACTGAGACAGCACCTCAAATAGCAAAATAAGCCATCCTCAGTAAGGGAGATGAGAAGTTATAGTCTAAAGATTTGGGCAAAGCTTAAAGGAAAAGTCATTATCCAATGCACATCATTGAGGATTTGCACCAGGTTTAAGACATAGTATCCAAGTGCTTTAGATGTAAAAATGAATTTGCCATGTAGACCTAACTGAAAAGGGCCCTAATCCAACCATGCTTTATTTTTTATTTGGCTGATAGAGATAATCATTTTGTATACCCAGCAGATTAGAATTTCAGTGCAGCTGCATCATATAACTGAGAAACAGCAATGAAGACTCTCACAGGTAACAAACTGATGTGGTAAAGGTGACATAAGTAAAGAAGCAATGGCAACTGTATAAGAAATATACAAATGTTAATGAAAAAATGGTATATAAAACACAGCAAAGATTATATTAAATATAAACTTTAAGAAGGCCCATTACAGAGGACAAACTGGAATTAGCTCCATAAAAGATCAAGGTAATTTTGGAGAGGGTAAGCACGTGATACCACAAGAATATAAAGATTCATTGGGTTTCTTGGTTATTTTTCTAAGTTCAATGATGAATATAAGCTATTGATAAAACTAACACAAGGATGCGGCCAATTTATATTCAATGAGTCAAACAGCTAACAACAGCTCATCCTGAACTGAAATACTGTAATCTTCACAAATGCTCATATGCAGATGGGTCAGAGCAGCTCAGACAATGAAAGCAAGTAAAACACCTGCAGATACTGAAGATCAACATACCCACAAAGATAGATGTATGAACACCAATATATAAACATGAAATTCATCAATCCATTTTTCATAGACCAGAGGCATTATGCTGACAAAAACACTAATACTTCAGAAAAGGCTGCAAAGTAGATCTACAGGCTTCAGGCACATGTTATATAGCTTGTCTAACCACCAGGAAAACAGAGCACAATTATCCTATGATTGAAGAATATGTTACAATGAGAGTTAAAGACAATTATGAAACTAGCCTATGGTAGCACCATGATTATGGGCTATTGGAGTAATGTTGCAACCTTCCACATCAAATAATTGGTGCATTGCATTTGTCCAAACATTGCATGTGTGCTCCCAGCAGAAATGCAACATTACTAAGAATCTAAAACAGGCAATACATTTTTGTTGACAGTAAGTTTTGATGATGGGATATTGATATCAATGGCAAGGTCAGCATTTCTTGCCCTTTTGTATTGGCCTCAAAGCTGGCAATGAGTGGCTTTTTTTGAATAGCTGAAATCAATCTGATGCAGTGTTGCTAGGGAGGCAGTTCCAGGACGTTGACACAGTAACAGAGAAGGGAGAGCGATATGGCTACAAGTCAGGATGCTGTGTGGCTTGCAGCTGATGGTGTTCCCGTGCACCTTCTATCCTTGTTCTTCTAGTTGGTAGAGGTCGTAGATTTGGAAGGTATAAGTCAAAGGAGCTTCGGCAAATTCCTACATTTATCTTGAGGATGGCACACACTGCTGCGGCTCTGTCCCACTGATGGAGAGAATGAATATTTAAGGTGGTGCATACCTTGTGGTTCAAGCAGGCTGCTTTTTGACCTGGATGTTGTCAAACTGCTTGAGTGTTGTTGGAGCTGCACTCATCCAGGTACGTGAAGAATACTGCATCCCACTTCTGACTTCTGCTTTATAGATGATGGACAGGCTTTGGGAGTCAGAATGTGAGTTACCCACTGCAAAATTCCCAGCCCCTGATTTACTCTTGTAGCCATAGAATTTATGTGGCCGTATGCGCAGTTTTGGTCTCTTTTCTTGAGAAAGTAAATTAATGTATTGCAGTTAAGAGAAGGTTCACCCCGTTAACAACTGAAAGTTTGAGCGGGTTGGGCCTATACTCACTGGTATTTAGAAGAATGAGCAATGACCTGAATGAAACATATAAGGTCCTCAGGGGGTTTGACAGGGTGGATGCTGAGGGGATGTTGCCCCTTGTGAGGGAATTTCAAAATGAGGGCTCTCCCATTTCATTCAAACATAAGGAGAAGGTTTTTCTCCTGGAGGGTGGCTGGCTTGTGGAAATCTTTTTCTGGGGACAGAGGAGGCTCAGTATTTGGATATATTCTAGGCTGAGTTATATCGATTTTTGATCAATAAGGGTGTCAAGCATTATGAGGGACAGACAGGATTTTAATCAATCAGATTAAAAGTCAGATTAACCATGATTTTAATTGAATGGCAGAGCAGGCTGAAGGGGCCAAAAGGCCTACTCCTTCTCCTAATTCTTGTGCTCATTATCTGAGGTGCTGCGAAGCAGTCATCAGCGGACATTCCCATTCCAATGTAATGTTGGGGTAAAGGTAATTGATGAAACAGCTGAAGTTATTTGGGCAGAGGACATGTCCCTGAGGAACTCCTGTAGCAATGTCCTGGGGCTGATATAATTGACTTCCAACAGCCATAGCCATGTGTAAAAAAAAATGCAAGTCATGTTTGCCAGAGGTGATAGGAGAAGGGAACTACTAACATCTCATAAAGTGCTCGGTTACACATTGTTAAAGATTGGAATCAATTTGTTTATCATGATCATGATCTGATCACCATGAGTCACTATTCAAACTATTGGAAAATTGATTAGAATCATACTGTCATGAAGACTATAAAGGAAATTCAAATGTCAACCTGCATGACATCTATTTTCTCAGATAATGGATTGACATTTGTCTCTGAAGAAGTTAATTAGAGAATGGAATTTCAAGCCTGTTATTCTTAGAAACAACAGAGAATTGGAACAAGCTGTCCAAGCAGAAAATTTTTCAATAGGAAAATAGGAAGGGTAGATTGGAAAGACATCCACTTAATAATATTGGACTTGAGAAATGAAAGGTAGTTCCATGCAGAGATGAATAGAAAGTAATAATTCTGCTCATGTTAACCATTGTCACTTCCAAGAAAGTTTGCACAACTTTTTCTTTTCTATTACAAGTGATCCAGAGATCCTTCACCTTTGGGAGAAGGAGGTGTGAGGTGTTGTGGACAAGTTATGAGAAAGAGATGAAGAAAGCATGTCCATTTGAGGAAGGCACATGGGAACAACATAAAGTACTATTTTCATCAATGTTCTGAAACCAAGTTCAGATGCCAATATTTCAACTGGCAGAAAAACAACAGAATGAGACTGGAAAATGAAAACAATGAACAGAATGAATGTTTCCGATCTGAAGGCAAGCCGAGATCAAATAAGTTATGACAGGATCTGGAACTGCTGCTGGAAGTACAGCTGAAAGTTTTCAGTAATATTTTGATTTACGATAACTTGAAAAGTTGATTTATTTGATTTATTTTCTTTCAGTAGAATAGACAATATAATATTGATTCAAATACCTGGACAACTTTTCTTGCTTAGCCAATACCACGATGAAAAATTAGCTTGTCATTCATTGCTCTTTGTGAGACCTTGACCATTTATGAAATGGCTGCCATGTTTACCTGTCTAGCAGTCACTACACTTCAGAATGATTCGTTACATGTGGTACATTTTGAGATGTTTAGGAGAGACATATAAGACGATGTAAAAACATAACTTTTTTGTCTATCATGCATATAAATTAGGCTCATGTTAAACAAGCCATGTTAAGCATTTTAAGGATGATGATTAATTTATACATACTTTTAGGATATGTAGAAACATATAGGGTGAAATTAAATTCTGGAATGTGCTGAGAGACAGGGAGGAGGTGGTAGCATCAGAAAAGAATGCAAGGAGTGGAATGTCCATCACCTTCCCCACAACCTGTATGGTGATTGTCCCTTTAAGGGCAACACAGCACAGTAAGGGTCACATGGCCTGTATGACGAATCAGGGAGTGTGAAATCACCTCATGGTTAGAAAGGCTCTGAGGTGCAGACATCTTGGGAGCTAGCTACAGCACATGTATCAATTCTTATCGATAATGCCAAAACATTCAAAGATATGGGCCAAGTAGGATGCGATGGGCAGGTCAGGGGTCGGTGCTGGGGCCTCAGCTATTTACCATTTATATAGATGATCTGGAGGAGGGAACCGAGTGTATGGTGTCGAAATTTGCTGATGACACCAAGATTGGTGGAACGGCAAATTGCGTGGAGGGTGTGGAGAGTCTGCAGAAGGATCTAGATAGGCTGGGCGAATGGGCCAGGAAATGGCAAATGGAATTTAATGTTGGCAAGTGCGAGGTGGTCCACTTTGGTAGGAATAATAGCAGGAAGGACTATTACTTACGGGGCGAAAAACTGCAGCAGGCAACGGTGCAGAGGGACCTCAGGGTCCTTGTGCATGAGTCGCAAAAACCCAGCCTGCAGGTGCAGCAGGTGGTCAGGAAGGTGAATGGGATGCTGGCCTTCATAGCGAGGGGGATTGAATATAAAAGTAGGGAGGTCTTGCTGCAGCTGTATAGGGCATTGGTGAGGCCGCAGCTGGAGTACTGTGCGCAGTTTTGGTCACCGCACTTACGCAAGGATATTTTGGCCTTGGAGGGAGTGCAGAGGAGGTTTACTAGGCTGATACCGGAGTTGAGGGGGTTGAGCTATGAAGAGAGGCTGAATAAACTAGGCATGTACTCGTTAGAGTTTAGAAGAATGAGGGGAGATCTCATTGAGACATATAAGATGATGAATGGGATGGATGGAATAGAGGTGGAGAGACTCTTCCCGCTCAGAAAGGACAGTAGGACTAGGGGGCATAGCCTCAAGATAAAGGGGGGGCGGTTTAGAACGGAGTTGAGGAGGAACTTCTTCACTCAAAGGGTGGTGAATCTCTGGAATTCTCTGCCCGTTGAAGTGGTGGAGGCTGCCTCGCTAAATATTTTTAAGACGCGAGTTGATGGGTTTTTGATAAGCGAGGGGATTAAGGGTTATGGGGAGAGGGCGGGTATGTGGAACTGAGACACGACAGATCAGCCATGATCTTATTGAATGGCGGGGCAGGCTCGAAGGGCTAGATGGCCTACTCCTGCTCCTATTTCTTATGTTCTTACGTTCTTATGTCAGGACCTTTCATGCATTGGTGCAGACTCAGTGGGCCAAAGGGCCTCTTCCACATTGTAGTATTCTGTAATTTTGTGAAGTACACTTATTGTTCACCAATGAAATCTGTGAAAGTGCACCATTACATGTGCGACAAGAATAGGCTATCCTGATACTGTCTCTGGCCCGATATCTGTGAGTATCTTGTTTTAATGGAGGTCTAAAAACAATACTCAGCAGAATGCTTCTCTTTGGGTGGATGGACCCATTTGAAATATTGAAGTATTGCCAGACCCTAAGTAATGTAGAATCAGAAAAGATGGACAATTCTAAGATGGGGGAGCAATGGAGAGAAAACAACAAGACCCCTAGGTTGGAATCCACAAGAAGGGTAAACAAAAGACAGAGCATACCTCAACTTACATTGACAGGTAAGAGGCTCAGTGCATTGGAGAGGCTGAGGGACAGATGCAGAAGAACTTGAATTGGCTGACAGATTCAAAAGTTTAGAATGAAATGTAGAGAAAAAAAGTTCTATCACTGCAAAGTTGAAGTTTTAAAAATTCAAAAAGAACAATCAGATTTGTGCCAAAAGTCCTGAAGTATGGGAAAAAGAGAGAACACTGACAGCTGAGTGAAAAAAAAACGCAGTCTTAAAGCAGTAATACCCTTAAAGAGGCAATGCCTTCAAATTGACAATGTACTTAAAGCGGCAACCACAAGAAAATAAATTAAGAACTATTGAACATAAAGAGGAATTAGCAAAAGGAATTAAAGCTCTTGGGAAGACATTAAAACAACAAATGAAATGGTGGACAACAAACTTGGAAAAAAAACTTGCGGAAAATTACAGAATGAAGTTAAGAATAAGGAGAATAGTCCAGAACTCAGTGAGAAGTAAGCCTGCATGGAACAACTCCATACAAAACTAAATTTGGAACTGTACATAGTTAAAGCCTGCCAAAAAATGTGTTTGGGGGTGATGCACTCATTCTGACCCGCTAATTTTTTGGTTGGGAGATGCTCGTGTAGGCCAATTTGCAGGATTCGCACATGCATTGTCGACGCATGAGCGTCTCCCACTGCCAGAGAACTGGCATAGTCGAGACCATGCTGGAAACCAGTGGGAAGACCAGGTCAGTACTTTAAATCTATTTTTAAAGTGATTTAAATGTGATTTTTGGGCTCAGGACTGAATTCTCTGGGCCCGATAGCATCTCCCATCCCACCAGGACAAATTCACTCCGGTGGAGTTTAGAGTCGCTCCCCACTTTTGGGGAACTAGTGGGAGACCCCTCTGGAGTGAAGGGGGACAATCAGGGCATTTCAGGGGTCAGGTGGTGTGGGTGTGGTGCCCCTGGGCATGGGTACTTTTGCAGTGCCAGCCTCTGCCCTGGCACTGCCCAGTGACAAAATGCCCATGCCCAGGGGCAACTTGGCACTGCCCAGTCATCGGATAGTGCTAAGGGATCAGGGCCTGTTGTGGACAGGGCCTAGAGGTGATTTGTTGGGGTGGGGGGTCTGCTGCCACTCTGCAGAGGGATTGGTCAGGGCTGGAGGGAGGCCAGTGATTGGGGTGGTCTGCCTGGGGGGGTCTGCCAAGGTGGCTGGGTGGGGGCAGGGATCATCACTGCTGGGGGGCATAGTTTGCTGGAGATCAGGGCGTTCCAGTACGGGGAAGTCTCGGGGCTGGCCTGGTAATGCTTGTGCAGGTCGCAATTGGGCCATGGAGGGGTTTGGAGTCACTGACCAGCGATTGAGCTGGTCAACAAATCAGGAGGCTGACGGTTTGGGACCATTGCGCATGCGCAGAGGCCTGGAACTGTCAGACTCTGGCGTAAATACGCCCTGTCCCCCGAGCTTTTAATGATATTCATTCTGCAGTGAACAGAGTGTGGGAGATTTGAGTCTGAACTCCCACTGAAAAACAATTGTGATTTACACCATTTTTCCTGCCTGTTCAGCACTTTGATTTTTCTTGGGAGAATCGCCCCCTTCGTGTTTAAACACTCAAGCCTCAAGATCTTATGAATAAGCAATCACCACTGCAACAATAAAAGGCCCATATAAATTATAAATTATGAAATTTCAGTAGTGGATCAAGTTGGATCCCTGGAATTATTGTTTGATTTGATTTATTATTGAACATGTATTAGTATACAGTGAAAAGCATTGTTTCTTGCACCCTACACAAAGAATACTGTACATAGAGAAGGAAATGAGAGAGTGCAGAATGTATTGTTACAGTCAGAGCTAGGGTGTAGAGAAAGATTAACCTAATGCGAGGTAGGTCCATTTAAAAGTCCGATAGCAGCAGGGAAGAAGCTGTTCTTGAGTTGGTTGGTATGTGTCCTCAGGCCTTTCTATCTTTTCCCAATGGAAGAAGGTGGAAGAGGGAATGTCCAGGGTGCGTGGGGTCCTTAATTATGCTGGCTGCTGAACTGAGGCAGCAGAAAGTGTAGACAGAGTCAATGGATGGGAGGCTGGTTTGAGTAATGGGCTGGGCTTTATTCAGTCTTGGGCAAAGCAGGAGCCATACCAAGCTGTGATACAACCAGAAAAAAATGTTTCCTACAGTGCATCTGTAAAAGTTGGTGAGTGTCATAGCTGAAATGCCAAAATTCCTTAGTCTTCTGAGAAAGTAGAGACATTGATGGGCTTTCTTAACTATAGCGTCAGCATGGGGGACAGAACAGGTGATCTGGGCGCCTAAAAATGTAAAGCTATTTCTACTTCGTCCCCCTTAATGTAGACAGAAACATGTTCTCCACTACACTTCCTGATGTCCTGACTATCTCCTTCATTTTGTTGACATTGAGGGAGGGATTATTGTCATTGCACTAGTCCTCCAGATTCTCTATCTCATTTCTGTACTCTGTCTTGACATTGTTTGAGATCCGACCCACTGTGGTGGTGTGATCAGCAAACACGAAAGTCGAGCTGAAGGGGAATTTGGTCACACAGTTATAGGTGTATAAGGAGTACAGTAATGAGCTGAGGTCATTGGTATTGAGGATGATCGTGGAGGAGGTGTTGTTGCCTATCCTTATTGATTGTGGTCTGTGCGATTGGAAGTTTAGGATCCAACTGCAGAGGGAAGAGTTGAGCCCTAGGCCATGGAGTTTGGATATGAGTTTCGTAGGAATAATGGTGTTAAAGGCAGAGTTAAATTGGATTCTGACATGGGTGTCTTTGTTATCTAGGTGTTCCAGGGTTGAGTGCAGGTCCAGGGAGATGGTGTCTGCTGTGGACCTGTTGCAGCGGTCGGCAAACTGTATTGGATCCAGGCAATGTGGGAGGCCAGAATTGATACATGCCACAACTAACCTTTTAAAGCACTCCATAATGATGGATATCAGTCTTTTAGGACCGCTGCCTGGCTTTTTTTTGGTACCGGGATGAGGGTCGTCTTCTTAAAGCAAATAGAGGCCTCAGATTGTTGTAACGAAAGGTGGAAGATGTCTGTGACATATCCCTGCCAGCCGTCCATGCAGGACCAGAGTGAGCACTTGAGTACCTCATCTGGGCCAGTCCCTTTCTGCGGGGCGACCTTCGAGAAGGCTGCTCTGACATCTGCAATGGTGACCTTGGATATAGGTTTGTCCAAGGTTTCCGGGGTCGAGGGCATGCTCTCACTGACCTTTTGCTCAAAACAAATGTAGAATGCAATAAGCTCATCAGGGAGGGGTGCACTGGAGCCGACGATTTTATTGTCTTTAAGACAGAATCCCTTTCATACCAAGTGAATGCAGAGGGATGGATCATTCGTGAACATATGGACCACTTGAGGAATAGAGAGATGCTCCAGCAGCCAGTGTTGCCATCAAGAAATTATTTTGAACAGCAAGTACCGAAGTACCTGATCAATCTGTTATAGATATAATTGATGTCTCCATTATAGTAGTAATAAACTGCCTGTGGCAGAAGAGGTACCTGTCATTACAATTCTTGCCAATGTCAATCCTGTGGAAGCAGCCCAGGCTACAGAACTGCAAGAAACAGAACAACCCCTCAAAGACTCAACTCAATTTTCCAACTCATGTGCATAATATCAGTATTTAGGATGGCATGAGTTAGTTATTGAAGATTTATAAAGCAGTTATGGGGGAGATGATGTGGTGATTGTCTCTATAAGAGCAACACAGCAGACTAAGGGTCTTAGGCTGGCCTGTGACACCAATTAGGAATTACCTCATGGTGAGAAAGGCTCGTTGGTGGAAACATTTTTGGAGCTAGTTACAGCCATGAGGTTGCTGTATAATTCCTTTTATTAAATTCCTCTTGTATTTACTAATGAAGTCTGTGAAAGTTTATCCTTACACACACTAATTCAATCAGTAGTAGGGAAGATTGAGAATTGCCTTCCTACCAAAGGGTATGAATTACCCTTTGGTATTACCCTAGTATTTTACCAGTGACAAGAATGCTCTACACTACATGGGGAAGCTCCATGTGGTGTAGAGCTAAAGACCTAAAGTCTGTGAAAGTTTATCCTTACACACACTAATTCAATCAGTAGTAGGGAAGATTGAGAATTGCCTTCCTACCAAAGGGTATGAATTACCCTTTGGTATTACCCTAGTATTTTACCAGTGACAAGAATGCTCTACACTACATGGGGAAGCTCCATGTGGTGTAGAGCTAAAGACCTCCAACTCCAGAAGGACCACTCTTTAGGAAAGTGCTCCCATCCCTCAACCAACTCATATCTGACTCTTAATCTTCCACCCCACTGAGGCCTGTCTGAATAGCCCCAGTGAACCTAACACACTTATCTCCATTCTGGGACATCCTCCATCGTCACTGGCCCAGGCTAGCTGCAGTACCAGCAGTGATCAGTGCTCCAGCTTGTGTACAGCTCTGACAAAGGGTCACCCAGGCTTGAAATATTGGTTCCACTTTCTCTCCATAGATGCTGTCAGACCTGTTGAGATTTTCCAACAACTTTCTGTTTCTGTTTCAGATTCCAGTATCCGCAATAATTTGCTTTTATCCGCATTGTGTCATTGGTATTAAAGAGCTGCCAATCCTCAGATTTCACCAAAAATCCTTGGACGCTGTATGTTATCCATTAAAGTCATAGATGCCTGGGCACCAGGCAGTTCATTGCCTCATGAGAACAGAATTACACCGAGACCTTAGGAAATGGCCAAAACAGGCTTTGTTTCTTCTTTCCAGCTGAAATTGGGAGTACTGGTGCAGCCATTAAGTACAGGCATGATAGAGAAGGATTTCAAAATGAACTGCTCTGCTGAAGAAGTTAGCATCTATTTTAATGTGAGAGTCCTCGGATAGCATCATCAGATTATTGACCTGAACAAGTGCCTGCAGTTTTATATGACTCACAAATACCGGTCATTGTGGGGCCTTTGGTACAGTACCTGAAACAGCAAAGATTCTTGTGAATAATAAGTTCTTGCTGGGAACTAGTGGTGATCTTGTGGTTATAGTGTGAAGCGCCCTGCATCAGAGATAGAAGCTCTGGTTTTAATCCCACTCCAGAATATGTTGGCCACAGAAGGGATGTTCACAACACAACCAAGCAAATTGTAAAGTAATCTGGAGTAATTCCTTGGTAACAGTTGGAAAAGTTTTGGGTCAGCCATTACTGCCAACACACCTTGCCAGCACATTAATATACTGCAGAAATCCCTCATGAAAAAGGCACAAGTAGGGCTATAATCTACAATGGATGAATGTAGGCAAGGAAGAGAATCCAACTACAAAGTTCACCTTACTTTACCAGAAAGGTAAAACAGAGAACTCTTCTGAAATGAACTTTTTGTATTTGATGCATGTTTTGATTTGTTGTTTAGCTTTAATGTCACTGGTTAGACTGCTTTGCTTTTCCAATTATGGCCTCTTTGCATCTTTGTTCAATTTTGCCCACCATTGGCAGTTTTACCTTTAGCTGTCTAGACCCTCAGCTCTGGAATTCTTTCCCTAAATCTGTCAATCACTCCCAATCTCCTTCATCTTTTAAATTGCTCATTGAAGCCTACCAAACATTTGATAATCACTGCTCAAAGGAGTAATGGTTGTTCTAGAGAAGACCAGAAATCTGGATGGAAATACTATCCACCAAATAGAAATTACAAATGGAAACTTTCATAAAGATGAACCTACAAGTACTCCTGATAGAGTTACAGATCACTAAAGACAGTCAGATTTGAGTCAGAAGTCAATCAGTAATGAGGTATGCACATTGTGGGGGCATAAGTGTCCTCTATTGTTTAGTGCAGTATTGACAAATATTGCATTGTTGGAGATGCTGTGATCAGATGAGATATTATTCCAAACCTTATCAATCTGTTCAGGTTGATCCAATCACACTACTTTGAAAAAGAGAAGATAGCTCTCATTATCCGGACATCTTGTCATGTATCTCAACCTCCACCTCTAACCCTAACTCTGGATTCCAGTGATGACTATGGAATGTGCATGGAGGTGGAGACAGGAGCCACACTCCAGTCACTCCAGTATCTTGTCTTTTTTTTTACACCGAGTTGTGAAGGCATCGTTAGTGAAAGGTTTCAAGTTTTAAACTAAGAAAGACTCCCAAAGGGATCCTGTATCCTCAGGAGGAACCTGTATCCAGTCTGGAGTATCAACAATTCTATACCATAGATTGTACTTGAGATCATGTGTAGTTGATATGAGTGGACTTTCCCATGAAGACTGTTCTCCAGTGTAAAATTAACCACAACTGAGGGACCAAAGTATACCTGCTCCTCATGACTCTGTCCTGCAGTCTTGTTAAATCATTGCAATCTTCCATTCATCATCATTGGTAGCAGAGGCGCCAGAGGTGAAAGTGGGATCTTTGCAGAAGTTAGCCCCTTCAGCTGAAGGCTACAGATGTAGGTATCGGGGCTCCTTCTCAAGGATAACTGGGGAAAAGCAATATGCCACATCCTTTAATTTTTTAATAATTTCTTTGGTGATCAGCAACTAACAAACTTTTTTTCCAGTTAGTTCTAAAATCAGTAAGAATTATTTCCCCACCTTTGTTCAAATCTTGCTCTGACCTCTAATGAAAGCAAGGCAAGAGTCTATGGATTTTCAAAGGCTAAGAATAAGCAAAAGTGCTGCAGTAGAGGTCCCATAATTTGTTATAATATTACCCTGAGGCTAAAAAATCTGGAATTATATGGATTCTTTTGTTCTTCAATATGTCCATGATATTCCATACAGAGTACAAAGGCATGTCTCTCTGTTCCTTTCCAAATTACCTTTCCATTTATCTGTTACCAAGACTGGCTTTTTGCTGTATGGCATAGAGATACCACTAGGGACCTTGGCTAAAGATTTGGAAACAAATAGCATCGTACTTATATTGCAGAAAGTAACCTTTCCAGAATGAACTAATAACCTGAAGACTGAGTTTAAATCCCATCATGAGAATTGGGGAATTTAAATTCAGTTAGTAATTAAATCTGGAATTGAAAGGATTAGTAATGGTGACCATAACTACAGGGTTGTCATAAAACCCACCTTGCTCACTAATGCCTCTTTCTGGAAGGAGATTTGCTGCCCTTACTTGGTGCGCTTATGTGACTTCAGACCTACAACCTCTGAAACGGTCTGGAAACTGAGTCAATGGCCAGATTTTTACCCCAGGAGACTCCCAGCTTTGCGACCTTTAAAAATGACTGCATATGGGTCAGATTTTTATTCCGGGAATGGGGATGGCTCAAGCCCACCATTCCCGGAATGAGTGCGAAGGTTCTTGGTTATGGGAATGGCTTAAGCGGAAGGCCTGGTTCTTGCTCCAGCACTGTGCTGTGATAAGTTTTATAAAAGGAATTAAATAAAATCATCTCTCCAGTCTTCACCCATCACCCTCCCCCCACACATACTCACCCAAAGTCCCATCCATGCCAACCTATAGCACCTCATGCCTCCCACCTCCACTCCAATGGCCCCTCATTTCCCCATGCTAAGCTGTGTCCCCTTTCACAATCCCCATGGCCCTTATATACACAATGGCACCCACTTAGCCATGGCTCTTTATAGATCATACGTCAATTTAGTGCTAATCTATGCCAACTCAAACCCTCATTCACCATTTGTGCCCTTATCTCCCCATGTCAACTCACCGAGTATCCTTGGACAGCTTTTTAACAATCTTGAAAGATTTAACAGTTCATTGACAGCTTGACAATTATTTGACAATTCCTTAATAACTTGATAGTTCCAATGAGTTTGAGTACAAAAAAGTGCATAATCGTGTTTGCTTTTAACAATCCTATAGGGTATCTTACCTCTCCAGGAGGGTACCTTACTTTTCTGAAAGGGTGCCTTGATTTTTCCAAAGGCATCAGGGGACCATATCCAAAGACATACCTTAACTATCCAAGCTATCCATCTTGTCCAGATGACCTGTTGCCTGTTCTAATTTGTACATTTCAGGTTTCATATTCCTATCCTACCAAAATCCCACTTCAGTGGAGGCTGATGCTGATTTAAAGAGCCAACTGCCACTGTAAACCACTGCATGTGCAAACCCTGACTCTACTCTGATCCCATCCCTGCGCAAATAGTACATGCCATGTTCAAGGCCTTCCGACTTTCTGCCATTTTTGGAAGAGGGGAATACGAAAATCCGAGCAAGCAATGGGCGCTAGATGTTGTCCTTACCAGTGACCCCAAGTCCCATGAGTGAATAAAAAAATTCACTCGTTCTTGAGATTTGCACATTGCTGCCAAGTCTGGCACTTACTGCTCAATCCAGGTTGTTCTTGATAAAGGGGTTGTGGGCCTTCTCCTTGAAGTCTGTGTTATTATAATTTGCTTGGATGTTGGGTTATCAGAAGGATTGTACAGTATAGGCCAAGAAAGCTCCAACAGGGGCTCTGGCAAGGACAAAGAAACTGCACTACATCAGCAAACTCACCAACATACCTTTCTCCATCTAGTCCCTGAGGATATATGTCAGCAGCTTCCAAAAAATTTAAATATTGTTCTGATCTGGCTAAAACAAGTTATCTCCCACTCGCACACACTTTTATTCATTTTTGTATTGATTCAGATTTATATTCAACACTCAACCGGAGTCAGCCTTTGATCTGTGCTCCATGTTGCCAGGCAACAGTTTGGTGACATCTTCTCAGCGTATTGCTGTGCCTCCTAGTACCAATATGGCTGCATTCAGAGAGTTAAGCAGCTGGGAATTTTGGAAGGCATTCCCTTATCTTGCATGTAACATCAATGAAAGATCAGAAGAAATGCCATATGTGGTCATTCCTCTGGACTGTCTGACAACCTTCTGCTGAAGGTAAAAGCCTCTGTGTAAATGCTGCAGTCATTGTGCAAGTTCTCTTAAGGATATTGGGCTTTTAGCAAATAGGACTTATCAAGCTTATTTATCCTGCAGATCCAATTCAACTTGAATGATTATGAAATACTGTGTACCTGTCAATGTTCTGGATTCCACTGTTTTCATGTTGGAGGGAGGACTGGGAGAATCATTGACAATGGACAAATAACCTGTTGGAATCATCATCTGGAATTCTTTCAAGTTTCTCCTGATTTCCTGAGTTAACCTTTGGAGAAACAAAAGCGGGAAGTCCGTGGAACAGCCCGAATAATGATTGACACTCTTACTGTAGGATTTCTACCACTCTTCAGAACATCCTGGGGAATTTCTACCCTGATCACTGTAGCTTTTGACTGAAAATGTATTATGATGTCAGGATATAATCATGCAGACCAGTGATGCAAAAAGTCTGACGTCTGCAAAAGATGCTTTTCATTATCCAGTACAGACTTCGATGGGCTTTTACATTTGCCGAACCAGAACACTAGATAATTGGAGCTGTTTTTGTGAGGGTGCACAATGAAGTAAATACAAGTATAGCAAGAAGATAACAAAACAGGGGAATAAACTTTCTGGTATTTCTTAAAAAGGTGAATTGACTTAGATTGCCAATTTATTGTGAATGGAAATTGGCCCTCCAAAGTAACTAGCAGTACTATGTTACCAGAACAAAGGAAAGGTTGAACAAGCTCAGGGTCCTTTGGTTGAGGTGGTGATCTGATAGAGGTCTTTTAGATAATAAAAGGGTTTGAAGGTGTAGCCATGATTCTGAAGCCATCTAAAACTAGAGGTCACAGTGTCGGATAGTCACCAATTAATCCAATAGGGAATACAGGAGCAACTTTTTGTTTACCCAAAGAGTGGTGTGAATGTGGAACACATGACCACGAGAAATAGTTCAGACAAAAATCATAGATACATTTCAGTGAAAGCTAGATAAGCAAATCAGGGAGAAATGAATGCAAGGAGATACCAATAGAATTAGATGAAGTCGGCTCATGTGGAGCCAAAATATTATCATGGACAAATAGGTTCTGTGGTGCATATTTGGTGTAAATCATTTAAGCTTCCTCAGATTTCCTAAGTCCTATGAGGGTTCCTCAATCTCCCACTATAATTTTGGCAGAAGAAAAACCCAATCTTAAAAACGCCCTCATACCTTGTGTTGTGCTAATAATTTATTACAATAATAATTAATAATAATAATCAAAAATAATCCCACCAATTCAGACTGGTCAAGAAGTAGACAGTTACCAGGCCGGGTCAAGATGCCAGTGCCAGGGTGCCGGGATCAGTGCATGGCCTGAAAGCTGAGTGATGGTGGTGGGGGCGGGGTCTGAGGGAGAAGGGGTCTGAGTGGGGTATCTGGGGGAAAGAGGGTCTGAGTGATGTGTCTGGGGGAAAGGGGGCCTGAGTGTGCAAGCTGGAGGGGAAGGGGTCTGAGTAGGGAATCTGAGGGGGAAGGGAGGCTGAGTGGGGGAATCTGGTGGAAAGGTGTGCTGAGTTAGGGAGTTAGCGGGCTGAGTGAGGGGTCTGGGGTAAAGGACGCTGAGTGGGGGAGGTCTGAGAGGGGAGGATCTGGTTGGGTCACCCTCATGCCTGTGTGGTGAGGGGGGAAGGTGTCACTCGTTATTAGTATATAAATGGGAGGATGCCCCTCCTTGGTGAGGGACTGGTGGAGGGGGTCGGGGGTGGGGGGAGAACGGCGTGTAGGGGGCACCATTTATTTTTTGGTGGGACAGGGGCCTGTCTCCGAGTGCAGAGATTGGGAAGTCCTTCCAAAAAAACAAAGGTGTTCCGGTCTTGGAACAGTGGGGCTGGCCAGTGGTTTGCTTGAAATGAGCTCATCGGCATCTTTCAGGTGGATGAGTGCCACCTGACAGACGCTGCCAACACCAGTAGAAGACAATCCTGTTTTCCCACCAGCATAGACATTTAGTCCCAATTCAGGACTGTGGTTCATTGCAGCTTTGCTTTGAGCTGGGCAGACAGTCTTCAAGAACAGAGAGCTGACGACACCCCATACCCTCATTACAATGCCAGAATTACTCCCTGAAGTTCACAGAGGCAGTTGGAAGCAATAAAGAGACAGCTCTGGATTTGCTTGGCACTATGGAAATGAGGTGGCATTACCAAATTTGCATGATATCCACTCACATCAGATCTGGTATAGACAGACTACAACAAATTGCAACCACCAGCTGCTCCATGCCTTATTATTGGTGCTACCCAATATTTAGTTTATTGTACACTAAATACTCCCACCACGCAGGATGGTACGATGGCACAGTGGTTCGCACTGCTGCTTCACAGCATCACGGAGCCGGGTTTGATACCCGACTTGGGTCACTGTTTGTGTGGAATTTGCACGTTCTCTCTGGGTCCTCGGGTGCTCCAGTTTCCTCCCACAGTCGAAAAATGTGTTGAGTAGGTCGATTGGCAATGCTAAATTGCACCTTAGTATCAGAGGGGGCTAGCTAAATGCATGGAGTTAACGGGGATAGGGCCTGGGTGGGATTGTGGTCAGTGCAGATTTGATGGGCCGAATGGTCTCCTTCTGCACTGTATGACTCTATGAAATTCTGTAAGGTAGAAAAAAACTTAAAATGTTCACATTCTGATTTGCAATGACATTTGCAAAGGCATTTTTGAATTCAGCTGAGACTCCAATGCACACTGCTGGACAGTTGCATCAACCTTTACAGAAAGATCTGTTGCATTGTGGCCTTTTCCAATTCACTGATTCCATGCTTGAATGGGTTTATGTGGAATTTATTTTTGTTCAGGATTTTTATGAATTTTGGCAACTTTTGAGGCAATACCACTTTCATCCAATTATATTTCAACACTGCTTTGCATTGGCAGGACTCATGTAAAGGCAAAAATCTGCAGATGTTGGAGATCTGAAATAAGAACAGAAAGTACAAGAAACATTCAGCAGCCCTGTGAATAGAGAAAAACAGAGTTTATGGGGGGATTCTCTGATCTTGCCGTGCCGTTAGTAGATCGCACCGATCCCAGACAATAGCATTGCAGGGCTAAAAATCTGCTTCACACGTGGCACCAAACAGTCGGCAATTTTCCCACTCCTAGATAATAACATGAACTGGATTGCATCCAGGAAGGGTGTGAGTCCATTATCATTTTTAAAGTAGCATTTAAATATGCATAGTCAATCGAATCCCAGCTCTTGGGACTCATCAGTGAGAATCAGGACTGATCTCCATGAGCAGAGACCTGGCCACGATCGTTGTGCCAGTGAGGTAGCTGGGGGTGGGGAAGTGAGGGGTGGCGGGGGGGTGGTTTGGGCAGGGGGAGGCTTGGCAGCTACTGAAGTCCCTGGGTGGTTGGGGGCATGGCAATACGGTGCCCATCAGGCTTGCCCACCTGGCAGGGCCCAATTAGCACACCAGCAGTGCCTGGCAGTGACCATCAGGCATTCCATCAGTGGCCACTGGTCAGCCTGATGGTGCCAGTTGAGCACCGCCAGTGTGCTGGAGCAGGGGTGGAGCCTGAATGGGGGCCATGTCAGGGGATTATGCGGTAAGGGGTGGGGTGATCATGGAGGGATAGATCGTGCAAGGATGGGAGGGACATGTCAGGGGTCTTGATGCGAGGGCGTGTTGGGCAGGAGGTCCCATTGGGAGGGCCCCAATGCCAGTGACCCATGTCAGGGAGGGGGTGGGGAACATGCCATCGATGAAGGGGATGGGTAAGTGCCACTGTCCGTGGGAGGGTGGAGGAGGTTTCCCCATGCACCGTGAAATCAGGCACCCTTGCGAAATGGGGTCTGGGGTGAAGGAGGCCGAGAGTGGGGAAGGTCTGAGAGTGGGGAGGTTCTGGTTGGATCACCCCCATGCCTGTGTGGTGGCACTCTGAGGCTAGGCTCATTGGCCTCTCTAAGCATAGTGTCTCCCGAGTACTGGTGCAAACTACCCAACTCTCCAAAAAAGTGATTGAGTGTGGAACAATCGCACTGAGGAACACATCCAAGACAGCAGCACGGGTCATTCTGTTATTCCCACCGTTATGACATTCAGACATTTTTGGGGAGAATTCCACCCAACATTTCAAGTCCAATGTTTGGTAATAAGTGCATGTTGGTGCATTGGGGGAATGGTCAATAAATATATGGGAATATAGATGGAGACAAGAACCTGTGAGGATCTTGCTAAATTGACGAATGGGCCCACGTTCAAGGAATGATACTTGCCACAGAAAAATTTTGAATTATATAAAAAAAACAAAAAGAGGATTTTTCAGATGGCAGAGCAGCAAACAAATCACCCAAAACTGTTTGTCCCCTAGCCATGTAACACTCCAACCAACATTCATTGGCCGAAGGTGGAACTTCCATCTCTCAGCTGGGAAAAAGTTCCATCCCAGGGAGATGTTGGCCAATTCGATCTGCCAGCAGCTACAAACCTGGCAGAGCTCAAAGTTGCAGTGGACAGGATGGGACTGCAGCAGCCCCAGAGTCTACTTCCCAGAGTCCAGGACCAAGTATATTTTAGAGGTACCAGGGTGGGCAGGACAAGTGAGGCCCAAGGGGTAGACGAGATGGTCAGAGGGAGGTTTGGGGTTTGGGTCTCGGTGGAGACACCAGGGGGACATGGGGGAGAGGAAGCAGTAGCTAGACCTTTTGGATGTGGTGTTCAACACTAACAAGAGGCTGTTAATGAAGGTGGTCTTTAATGGGCCACTTAAGGGCCTAAACTGAGGTGAGGATGTGCCTCATTGTTCCACTATAAAATTGTCGAGAGCTTGAGACAGGCAAGAACCCAGTGGGCAGTTGACCAGAAGAACTTTGCATCCGCCTGCTGCCTACAAAGCCTCCACTGGGGGAATTCGGTCCCAAAGTGTGCTTCCCACCTACAGACCTGATGTCTGTTGAGAAAGAAAAATGATCTTGGTTTTGCTCAAGGATGACAACTAATGCTGTGAAGCAGTGTCTACAAACGTGAGTATTGGGTTGCATTGCCAATATTGTTCAAAATAAATATGTCCTTTTATGAGACTTTGGTTATAAAACATCATGCTCAGTTTTGATCCACTCGTGTTGGTCGATATAGAGAATTTGGGAAAGGATCAGAGAAAAGCCGGAAGAATAATTCCTATCTTAAAACACCATCATTTCCCAAATAGGCTTATGAAGTTGGGCCTATTTATTTTGAACAGACTCCATGATCTGAGGTTTCTAAAATAATGAAAGGATATCAACAGATCATTTCAATAAGATAAGAGAGGAGGATTATGGGTTATTTACACAAATTAGGCAAGGACAGAACAAGTGGACAGGTAGCAGGTAACATTTCTGGCATAGGGTTGCCAGCTAATAACCAACTAAAGCAAAAGGAAGTCCAGCTCTCATTCTTAATCTTCGATGCACTATCATCAGTGAGACTCCACCCTCAATATCTTCAGAGTTGTCACTTGTCCCTGGACCAGCCATGTCAGCATCATGGCCGCAAGAGCTGGGTAGAGGGTGGTTGCCATTTGATGAAATACTCATCAATCTGCACATGGCTAAAGCATTTGGCAGCAAGGTATCCTCACTATAACATGGAAATTTGAAGAACTTTGTCTTTAGATTGCCACAGAAAAGTGCCATCACAGGAAGGAGTATAGATCCCTATGCAATGTTTCACAATCAGCAATTATGCAAAGTCGAAGAAGAAGATTCAATGGCACAAAAGGTTGAAGCTACAGATGTTGTACTTGAGGGGTACCTCAAAGTGTTCAGGGAAATCAGCCCCTCTGCTCCATTCAGACTCCTGAGTATCCCCAGGTAAGCGGCATGGGTGATATGGCGGCACAGTGGTTAGCACGGATGTCTCACAGTGCCAGACAGCCCGGTGTAAATCCGGCCTCGGATGACTGTCTGTGTGGAGTTTGCACATTTTCCCCGTCTCTGGGTGGGTTTCCTCTGGGTACTCCAGTTTCCTCCCACACTCCAAAGATGTGCTGGTTAGGTTGATTGACCATGCTAAATTGCCCCTTAGTGTCAGAGGAGCAAGTAGGGTAAATATGTGAGGTTACGGGGAGATGGCCTGGGTGGGACTGTTGATGGTGCAGGCTTGATGGGCCAAATGGATTGCCTCTGCACTGTAGGATTCTATGAAATTCTATGATTCTAAGCGCAGCCAGCAATTTCCCAGGAAATTTCTGTTGGATGATTTCTCTGCCATTGGAAACATCCACAAGTATGGTTTAGATGGCACACTTCTTACAGTAATAGTTACACAAGAAAAGTTAGAATAATTAAAACCACTTCTAACTTCTGGGTAACTATAGTAATAGTACGTTCCAACCCTCAAGGGACTGTCCCAACTCTCCAAAGGAGTCCCACTGACCGCTACCCAATTGACGAGCCCTGATTATTTGATCCCCACACCCCAATTGACCACCAAACCTTCCAAATACCTGAATACCTAACACCCTGACAAACCTGTCCACAACTAATTAACTGACTGACCAACTTCACAACAACCTGATCTTCTGACCACCTGACTCCCTACACTGAGCTCCCAACCAACCAACTCCCCCACTGACCCTTCACAACCTCTGACCAACCACCACCATCACCCCCCCCCCCTCCAACGATTATGTTGAACTGCTTTTCAAACCCACTAGCTGATGAATGAATCTGGCTCCAATTCACCAGGTAATTCAGAGAGAGATACTTGTTCATGCATAATTAATAGAGCTCCAAGAATGCAATCATGTGCAGCTTCACACCAATCTGGCTAGTGGGAACAGCACTTTAGAAATAAAGGAGAATTCCTCCCATTCTGTGAGAAATACTATTGAATTAATTCAATTATCAAACCTGGAATTTTAAAAAATCTAATAATAGTCATGGCACTATTGTCGACTGCCGAAAAAACCCATCTGGTTTACTGATGTCCTTTAGGGAAGGAAGTCTGCCAGCCTTACCTGGTCTGGCTTATAAATGACTCTAGAGCCATGGCAATGTAGTTGACTCTTACATGCCCTCAGGGATGGGTGATAACTGCTGGCCCAGCCAGCGATGCACACATCCCATGAATGAATATAAAAAAATGTCACTGATAAACACAGAAGTATAACAAATGCAAAATGGCTGTATCTTTTTCTCATTTGATGCAATTAAGTTTGAGCAGCCTGGAATCATGTATGTTACAAATATGCAAAAAGCAACTATTCATATAGTTAACCTTATAATAAGTCAGAAACCATTTGTCACTGTCATTATCCTGAAATTTCTGGAAAATGCAGTGAGATTAGAAGGAGAAAAAGGCAGATATGGTGTCTATCTTGTACAAACACTCAAACACTGCAAATTTTCCAAATAGAATCTTCAAAAGTCAATATGCCTCCAATTCATACACCATCCACAATCTGGCAATATTTGTCCCGTTGCTTAAGGGTATAAGTGAAGCGTACCAGAAACTATATTTACTGCAGAAGAACAAAAGCACAATAAATCAATACTATACCACAGGTGTTAAGATGTGAGCTTTTGAAGTAGACAAGTTGCCACTGTTGACATTTATTCAATGACTTTTCACACAGGGACCAGAATTTTTTACCATTGCAGGAAGCGGGGAAGGATGTCGACGAGAATTTGGCAGAATGGAGTTGGAACCGATACCTGATGCTGTCTCAACTCCACTGGATATAAATTATGGGCGAGGAGCTCCCTGGTCAACTTCCCTCCCCCACCTCCATCTGAGTTTCTTAGGCGACCAATTACTAACTACTTAAGGTCCTTCTCCTGCCACCTTTCCATTCTTCCCAGCTTCAGGCAGGCCTGCTGACATGTGGCCTGTATGAGTGGTAAAATTGTGTGGGCTGCATATCAGCTGGAGTGGAGTGGGGTGCTCTGTCAATCTGCTGCACTAATCTGTGCATGATCAAGGGCATGGACGTGGGGCAGAGTTGTGACTACCAACATCCAATCTCCTGCCCTTGCTGCTGACCCCATGTCTCCCCTTTCATAGTGTCCCTCAGCCAGTGAGACCTCCCCCTCACCCACTGAATCCCCACTCTAAAAGCACTCACCTTTTCCCTGGGTCACTTGATGATCCTGAGGCTCCATGGGACGTTGTTCCAGCAACAGCAATGGCTTCCTCTGAGGCACTGCCCCTGATTGGCCAAAAGCTGTCGCTGGACAGGAACTCACCTTCTGGGGTCCTTAGACTGATGGAAGGCCCACTGTTATCCATTATTCACTTCCTCCTCAGAGTCAGCATGGCTATCATGTTGCTTCACACAGGCAGTGAGTGAGACTCTTGCCAAGAAAGAAAGTTTCCGCCCGTGGTGATTGTGTGTTCTTTGACATGAAGAACAATATATTTTAGCTTTTAACCATCACTATTTGTCTTTTCATTGAAGATCTATCATAAAGTGAATACTAATGATTGATTAGGCCACCAACAAACAGGCCCTACATATAAATACTCAATAAATCCCATTTCTCTGCCATTGGTTAATTAGGCCTATCCAATGAATGTAGCACTGCAACTTGAGTATAATTTGATGACTGCAGAGGAAGTACATGTCCAAGAGAGAAAATGCTGGAAAATCTCAGCAGATCTGGCAACATCTGTAAGATATGAACTGCAGCATCAGCAGTAATTTGCTTTTATGGGATCTGTCTAAGGATCTGTTCTGCAGGTTGCATCCACGATACCTTTTATGTGGACCTGTAATTTTCCTTTTTCTCCTTTTCCTGTCTACTTCTGTTTAAATGTTTCTCATTTAATTTATTCAAATTCTGGCCTCATTTTTATATCCCTGTTTATTCTCTTGATAAATCGTCTGTGCTTTCTTTAAAATCCATTCCTAATTTTCAACCTTCTCCGTGTTTTCTTTTTACCAGAATCTCTCCAACTACAAGTTAAAACTAATTAGCTTAATCAGCTTTACACTATCCCTGGTCAGGGATGATATAGTAATGTACCCTCCTAAGTGGCACAGTGGTGATTTAGGAAATTACTTTGCACATTGCTGACTGACTATGATTGCTCTGATTGCCTCTGAAATTTGCCAGAAGAATATAAAACAAGTGCAAGTCACTTGGACAAATTTGACTAAAGCATGGAGCAGATGTATCATCTGAATACCAAAACATTGCTCTGCCATTAGCTTTTGCAAAACCGGCAATTCACTGCCTGTCTCACCATTGAATATCATGAAGTTGCTGTATTTGCACAATAGATGCAAATGAAACCTGAAGGAATTAGTAGCCGAAGTACAGTTTTAATGATTTGCTAAGTGTTAATTAGTGCAAATCAACCTCGCCAACAATGAGAATGAACGACTGCAAATATGAAATTCCATCCTTTCTGATTTTGGATTTTTGTCTGGGAGATTTTAAAAAAAGTCACATTTTTGGTTTAACATTTTTCTTCTCCATTCTGTATCTTTCTGAACTCTCTCTCTCTGTTTCTCATAACCCTATCTTTCTTTGCCTTATTTTATTTCTCTTTTTGTGAGCAATTTGACTATAATTTGCTTTCCTTCTCAGTCCTCACATTGACCATATCCCAATTATTCAATATGATTAGTTAAAGAGTTGTTCTGTTGTTTGCTCTGTTCACTCACGATACAGATGTTCTGTTTAATCCTCAATGTCATTATCAACTTACCAGTATTTTAGACAAAAATCCTTTGAGGTTACTGTTGATCCCTATCAACTTATCAAACAGTTCAGTATAAGGGAATTGACATTGTGCTGGAAAACTTTGGGAGAGTTGTAGTTTATCATCTAACATACTTGACATTTAGAGAGAGTTGATGCTGCAGCAGGTATGACAAACCATTGAGATACATTATGGTGCAGAGTTTTCATTCATTTGTGCTATGCAAAATAAGGTAAGTCAGTTAGAATTACAGAGTCATAGAGGTTTACAGCATGGAAACAGGCCCTTCTGCCCAACTTGTCCATGCCGCCCTTTTTTTTAATTCCTAAGCTGATCCCAATTGCCCACATTTGGCCCATATCCCTCTATACCCATCGTACCCATGTAACTATCTAAATGCTTTTTAAAAGATAAAATTGTACCCGCCTCTGGCAGCTTATTTCAAAGGCTCACCACTCACCATCCTCTATGTGAAAAAATTGCCCCATGGATACTTTTGTATATCTCCCTTGAATAGGAATAGCACAGTGGTTAGCACTGCTGTCTCACAGAATTAGGGACTCGGGTTTGATTCCCAGCTTGGGTCACTGTCCGTGCGGAGTCTGCACATTCTCCCCATGTCTGCATGGGTTTCCTCCAGGTGCTCTGGTTTCCTTCCACAGTCTGAAAGATGTGCTGGTTAGGTGCGTTGGCCATGCTAAATTCTCCCTCAGTATACACGAACAGGTGCCACAGTGTGGCCACGAGGGGATTTTCACAGTAGTTTCATTGCAGTATTAATGTAAACCTACTTGTGATACTAATAAATAGTAAAAGTTATAAGATGCAGGACATCCCTAATTGGCAGGGATGCATTCCTCACTCACTTTTCCAATGGTAGGAAACATTGTAATTGGAAAAATTCTGCCTTCGATTTTGGTGTTACAGTAATAGTGAGGCTGCTGGTTCTCACCATTGTTTATGTGAAAATGATTTAGCAGCTCAGACAAGGGGCTAACGCACAGTCAAATGGCAGACGTAACATTGCTGTTGAAGGTGAGCCACTCCACCATTCGCTTTGCAACTGTGGGATCTCACTGTTTACCTCACCACTGAAGTACATCCAATGGAATTGCTGTATTCATGCAATAATCATATTCTAAATATGCTGAAGAAGGTAACATTTATCATTATAACTTCAAGTACCCTTTTAAGATGCGGTGCTCTTGTACTGAAAATTCACCATGAAAAGTGTGGAGTCTCATTCCTTTAGTCATTAATTTGTGTTGGAGATTTAAAATATCTCAAACTTCTTTACCTCTTCAACCTAATATTTCTTTCCTTCTACTTTTCTTTGAGTAACTGATTTGACATTGAATTCTTCCACTCTCAGTTATATTTCCTATCTGCTCCTTGTACCGTTCATTTCTCAATCTGATTGATTAAGGAGATATCCTGTTGCTTAGCCTGTTCACTCAGGTCGCAGGTTTGCCCTGTTGCAGCACCATCAGCTCCAACATTTAGCAACTTGCCACAGAAAAACTAAAGATCTAAACCTGCATGGCCGATCTAATCAATGGCAGACAACACAAGGCGCCCTGTCACAACAAAAACTGGGCCATTCTTACCTATGGGTGGTACGGTGGCACAGTGGTTAGCACTGCTGTCTTACAATACTAGAGACTCAGGTCCCATTCCCAGGTTGGATTAGTGCCTGTGCGGTCTGCATGTTCTCCCCGTGTCTGTGTGGGGTTCTTCTGGTGTTCCAGATTCCTCCCATAGTCTGAAAGATGTGCTGATTAAGTGCATTGGCCTTGCTAAATTCTCCCTCATGTACCCAACAAATGCCAGAGAGTGGTGACTAGGGGATTTTCACAGTAACTTCATTACAGTGTTAATGTAAGCCAACTTGTGACATTAATAAACTTAAAATTTAAACTAAATATATTAAAGCAGCTGAAATATACTATAATTGATTTTAAAAACCTAAGAAATTTGCATAAAATACACAGATTGATTAAAGTAAGCTGCAAGGCAACTGCCTTGGATGAAGAGAAACAGACACATACACACAGGTCAAGCTATGCAATATCTATCAAACTGGTTTGTGCAAGAGCGCTGCTGACAGAATACGTCGGTGAGATTGATACATTAAGCAGAGTTTGCAAATCATTTCATCTCAGTTAGAAGAAAAAGCACAAGCATATCAAATTGCTCCACTGAATTAGATCTTGATGATCACTGCTGTTGATGGCATCTGCAAGATATACATTTATGTCAACCACAGGGCTGGAAGATTGTCAATGATCATTGTTAAGAATTGAACCAAGGTCTGAGAATTGAAAGCTGAACATATGTGAGGGTTAGGTTGATTGGCCAACATATAAATTGCCCTTAGTGTCCTGAGATGCATGGGTTAGAGGGACTAGTGTGTAAAGATGTAGGGGTATGGGGATAGGGCCTGGGTGGGATTGTGGTCGGTGCAGACCCGATGGGCCAAATGGCCCCTTTCTGTGCTGTAGGGATGCTATGAATCTATGAATAAACAGGAATCACTTGCATTTCCACAACCATATGTAATAATAGCATTTCATTACTCTCACTTCAAAGCTATGCATGGTAGTGATCCAAATTACATTTATTTATATGCATAAAAGTATACGACTAATTCAAACACTGCTACTACTATCAACAAGCTGTTGAGAATGTCATTCCTTTCCAACATTTTGCAGTGAAATAATAATCAATCAGCATATTTGTTGAAATCTTTTTCTAAGGAATTCCATTCAATTTATTTGAAGAATTTCATTCCTGCAAACCTATCACAGTGGAGTCACAGAGCCACCAAGATCATAAAAAAGACAAATGGCATCTTCAACAGCGAATGTCATTCCATTAATGTCATGCCAAGTGGTGTCAATGGTAATAAATGAGTAACAAAACAAGTTGGCATAATATCTTCATGCAGGCAACTTCTGCTGCTGTCCTCCAAGCATCTAATAATAACATTTTTTTTGTTAAATGCTGCAAAGTTTTGCCTTGGCTGCATCCTCAGTCTTCAGTTTCACTATTTGTCTACTCAGATGGTGAATTCAAGGTTAATTTCCAGAATATTTTGTTACAATGGCACAGCCCATCTGCCCTTCATACTGTGCGTTAAATCAGTCAAAACAATGTGGAACTCCAGGTAAGAATGGCTGAGTTCCTGTCTCAACCCTAGAGCCACTTGACACCCTTGCTTTAAAACTGGGTTTGGCCAGAATAGCAAACGTTCACTTACTGAGATCAACAGACTCCGTGAATTTGTTAAACTAGGCATTTCTGGTTAAAAGAGACCAAATGGTATTTCCTGAATGATGTGTTCTTTTAAGTCAAACTGAACATTATTGTAATTATCATGGCCTCTCTTAAATAAATGGAAACCAGCATGGTTTAACATTGTTTTCAAAATTCCTGTAACGACAACAATGGTAGGTTCACAAGCTAGTACTTTTCGGATTATAAAAATAAGAAGGTTTTAACGTTGGAATTAGAAGAGTACAAGAATTTCACTTTTTGAAGTATTTGAGTCTATAATGAAAATAATTCACATGCAATCAAATCAAAGGAACCCTTTACAGTTTGAAGGTAAGGAAATGCATCAGACACTGTAACAGTGATTGGAAACAGCAGGAAAGTACAGCCTGGAAAAATTAAGTTTAGAGGAAAAAGCCAGTGGAAGAACAAAAATAACTATGAGACAATACTTTATTCAAATAAATCTTGCCCAATTTACTCAGATTTGAAGACACAAGTTTACACGGCATGGTGTCAAGAAGTAATCTGCACAAAGTTGGTGAATATAACTGGTAAACGTAACATTAAAACCAATCTGATTACTGGTGGATACAAAGAGAGGCCCTGAATGCCTTCATTACATTGTAAAAACACCACAATACATCAACGGTGCAATTCAGTTTCAGAGCCTTTCATTGTTGCACAGTAGTGCCCTTACTGTGAAAGTAAAAGAGTCCCAGGCAGCCAAAAGGGTCAAAAGGTTTATGGTTATCAGGGTGTTTAGCAGACTTGACGCAACTTATTGGATGGCATCACCTCAAACCTAGTTATAACAAAATTAAACTGATTCAGCATGAATTAAATGACAAGTTTAATGGCATTTTAATGAAATTCTAATAACCTCAACCATTAATTGAGTTACCTGTGAGGCAGGGAATTCTAGTTCCACGGGAAGTTTCAGAACAACCTTAAGTTGTAACTGGACTGTTTCAAGCCATTTCACATTTTTATCTGCTGATTATTTTGTTTGCTTTTTTTTACTATTTGCTGAATTTTTGATTCAACTACAATGCGTTTGTAAAATTCCATTGTTTAAACAAAAGCGAGCTGTGGGGGAAACTGCATCAAGATGCTTCTTTGCTCCTGCTTCAATGTTTCCTCAAGTTTCTTTACTGCGTTTTTTTATCAGCAGAGCTCAGTGATAGCACCTCTGCTTTAAAACCAGACAGCTGGGGATTTAATCCTCACTCCTAGTACTTAAAATCTCAGTGCAATATTGGGGAGATCTTCCTTTAACAAAGTCTCATCCATTAGATGAATTATTAAAATGAGACCCTGTCTGCCCATTCAGCTGGATCTAAAAGATCCATGGCACTAATCAAAGCACAGCAGGGAGTTTTTTCTTGTATCCTTTAGGTAAATTTAAACTGCATGAATTTTACTTTTAATCCTTAGATCCACTTGCGAACTAAAAAGGCTCATCATCGGCATGGTGGCACAATGGTTAACATTGCTGCCTCACAGCATCAGGGACCCGAGTTCAATTCCGGTCTTGGATGACTGTCGGTGTGGAGTTTGCACATTCTTCCCACGTCTGCATGGGATTCCCCCCACAGGTTAGGTGATTGGCCCTGCTAAATTGTCCCAAAATGTGTAGGTTAGGGGGATTAGCAGGGAAAATACTAGGACGAGAAAATACAGGGAAATATGGAAATAGGACATAGGCGACATATATACTCTGTCAGAAAGTCGGGGCAGACTCGATGAGCCAAATTGCCCCCTTCTGCACTGTAGGGATTCTATGACTATGAATTAAATCACCTCAATTAATGCCATCAGCAATATATATTTGTGGATTAACGTATGAAGCATCATTAATGTTTCCAGTATCCTCCATCAGAACATAGGAGCAGGAGAAGGCCATTAAGCCCATCAAGCCTGCTCAGCCATTCACTACAATCATGGCGATTATCCACACCAAAGCTTTTCTCCACCACTGTCCCCGTACCTTTTAAATCATTAGCATTTATAAATTTGTCAATCTTTACCTTAAACATATGACCCAGAATTCTCCCAGTTAAATTCAATGTGTCAAATTTGCATGAAAACTGGAGTAACTCATGCTGTTTTTTTTCAGTGGGAGTTCAGAGAAGAATCTCCCACACTCTGTGCACTACAGAGATCACTAGTGTGTATATCATTATAAATCAGAGGGAGGGGTCTATTCACACCCAAGAGTCCAGCACCATAGTGCTGAGCAGGCCACTGCACGTGTGCCTATCTGTCAATGCCAAGATCAGCACATGGGCAGTGGCCCTGCACTGATGGCCTTCCAATTGCTGGCCAGCTCAATCACTGGTCAACCCCATGATCCCCGCATTGTTGGCTCTCCGCTTCCCCCCAACGATCTGATAGCTGGCCCCCCAACCATTTCCAGGCCAGCCACAAAGCCTTCCTCCTCCTGGCCCACCCCAATCCCCAGCACCCCCTGACTCCCCACCTCAGAGTCCTGAGACCCCCTCCACAGTCCCCAACCGCAGTCCCGACCTACCCGTGAAGCTGACCCTGTCCACACCTCCCCAGCCCACCCCTTTCGCTGGCCTCCCTCCTTCCCGCACTGATCCTGTCTGCAGAATGGCAGTGGGACACCTCACCCCAAAAGATTGCAACCCCCCCCATCAGGCCCTGACCCCTCCTCTGCCCCACCCCCATGGCATTGGCACTTCGCATCTTATGCAGGGCCAGGGAGTACAGGCTGGCACTGCCAAGGTGCCAATGACCAGGCGGCACTTCCCCAGCACCCAAACCTCTGGGAAACCCTGATTTCACCCCCTTCATTCCAGCACGGTCAGGTTGCTAGCTTCGCGGAAGTGGGAGACTTCAGTCCGCGTCTGTTAATAGCATTTCAGTTAGATTAAAATGACCATTTAAATAGTCTTTGCACCTCTCTGTCGATTTCTGCAGGGGGATGGGAAAATTGCTCCCTGGAGTTGGGATCTCACTGGCTCGCAGGTAAGACAGGGCAAGAGGTGAAAAATCAGGTTCGTGCTCGTTTTCTTGTCTCTCGCAATCTTGCTGGCCCCATTCTGCTGATGAAATCAGCCTTGCGCCTGACGTTTACAGTAAGCCCATCTAGACACGAACCTGTCATAGGGGGTCGCTCGGTATTGTAAAGGCAAGCATAGCCTCCCAGCGGACAGGAATATGGCAATGCTATGGTCTGGCACTGCCCTTTGGCAATGCCCCTTGGCAGTGGTTGGCATTGCCAGATTGATATGGTGTCAACCTGGTAGTGCCAACCTGTGCAAAGGGACGGGTCCAGTGGGAGCCTCATATGGTGGGGGGGCGGGGAGTGCGGAGATGGAATTCACTTATATGTATTGGTGGCTGGAGTGAACAGAGGAGCAGGGTATGTGGCAATGGCTATTGAGGGCAGGAGGTATTTGGTTATGGAGGTGGGCGCCAGCTCAGGCTGTGTGAGGGGGTGGGGGGGTGGGGGGAGGGGGTAGTTGCACAGAGAGGGTGGGAATGTGCAGATAATCTGGGGAGGCGGAGAGAAGGGGCTGATGATCGAGGAAGGGTAGGAGGGGTGGGGACGAGAGGTGCCGATTCTGATTGATGGTGGGGAGGAGACACCTGAGACCTCAGTGGTATGCTGGATGGGAGGTTTACTCAGTTTCCAAGATACCCAGACCCAATCTCTGAGCAGCGAGGTTTTGCCAGCATGTTGAGGCCCCGCACGCATATGACAGAGTGAAACATGTCCTGTTAATTCATTTTTGGCAGAGTGTTGTAAGTTCCAGAGAGGGAACTGATTGGTTTCTCTGGACTGAAACATGCCGGTTTTCTCGCCAGAAGAAACACTCTGCCAGTTTTTGGTAAGATTTCTCCCCTTGTTACTAGTTGTACTTCCTTGCAACTTGAACTACAGCTCAGGTTCCCACACCTCTGTCAATTTAGTTCAAGCCCTTCCCAACAGCACTAGAGTATCTCCCCGCAAGGATATTGGTCCCAGTTCTGTCAAGGTGTAATCCATCCAGAACCACGCCCAATGCCCTTCCTCCTGTACCAGTTCTCCAACCCCATGTTCAATGGCTCAAGCCTCCTATTTTTCATGCTCATGAGAACATATCACTGGGAGTACCCTTGGGATCACTGCTCTTGAGGTCTTGCCTTTTAATTTCCTTCCTAACCCCCTAAAATCTGCTCTCAAGACTCTTCTTATCTATGTTGTTGGTAACATTGTGGACCATGACCTCTGGCTGTTCACCCTCCTCAAAAGGATGTCCTGCAGCTACTCTTTGATAACTTTGACCTTGGTGCTAAGGAAGTAACATACCATCCTGGAGTCACATTTTCTAATGCAGAAATCATAGAATCATAGAACCCTACAGTGCAGAAAGAGGCCCTTCGAAACTGCACCGAACATTATCCCATCCAGGCCCTACCCCATATCCCTACATATTGTACCCACTAATCCCTCTAACCTATGCGTCCCTAGACACGAAGGGGCAATTTCTTAGCATGGCCAATCAACCTAGCCTGCACATCTTTGGACTGTGGGAGGAAACCAGAGTGCCCAGAGAACTTAAGAACATAAGAATATAAGAAATTGGAGCAGAAGTAGGCTCTCTAGCCCTTTGAGCCTGCCCCCCCATTCAATAAGATCATGGCTGATCTGAAATGGATCAGTTCCACTTTCCCGCTTTCTCCCCATAACCCTTAATTCCCTTGTCTATCAGAAATCTATTTACTCGTGACTTAAATATAGACAACAAGGTAGCCTCCACCACTTCAATGGGCAGAGAATTCCAGAGACTCACCACCCTTTAAGTGAAGAAGTTCCTCCTCAACTCTGTTCTAAACTGTACCCCCCGCCCTTATTTTGAGGCTGTGCCCTATAGTTCTGTTTCCTTTCTAACTGGAAAGAATCTCTCTACCTCTACCCTATCTAGCTCCTTCATTATCTTGTAAGTCTCTATAAGATCCCCCCTCAGTCTTCTAAACTCCAATGAGTACAGGCCCAGTCTATTCAATCTCTCCTCATAAGCTAACCCCCTCATCTCTGGTATCAACCTGGTGAACCTTCTCTATACTCCCTCCAAGGCCAATATATCCTTTTGCAAATAAGGGGACCAAAACTGCACACAGTACTCCAATTGCGGTCTCACCAGTACCCTGTACAGTTGCAGCAAGACCTCCCTGCTTTTATATTCTATCCCCCTCACAATAAAGACCAACATTCCATTCGCCTTCTTGATCACCTGCTGACTGAGTTTTTGCGATTCGTGCACAAGGACCCCCAGGTCCCTCTGCACTGTACCATGCTGCAGCTTTTCACCCTTTAAAAAATAATCTCTCCGACTATTATTTCTATGAAAGTGGATAACCTCACATTTGCTAACATTATACTCCATCTGCCAGAGGAAACCCATGCAGACACGAGGAGAATGTGCAAACTCCACACAGACAGTGACCCGAGCCAGGAACCGAACCCAGGGCCCTGGAGCTGTGAAGCAGCAGTGCTAACCACTGTGCTACCCTGCCACCTGTCTGATTCCTTGACTATGGAATCCCCTGTAACTATTTCTCTCCCACTCTTTTTCCTCCCCTCCTGTGAAGCTGCGTTACCCATGGTTCTACAGACGTGGCTCTGGTTGAACGTCTCTGAAGAAAAATCACCCTCACCAGTATCCAAAGTGGAAAAGCAATTAGCAAGTAAGATATACCACTGTGTTGGCTGGGGATGCCAGTTCAAATCATTTTCTCTGCTTCCATTAATGACAACTGGTCTTGACAATAAGGTATGAGATTCCACAGGCTGACTGCAGAATTCTTTTGTTCTTGTAACTCCTGGAGCAAGCTCCCAGGAAAAAGCAGCAACCCTATGGTTATATGATTTGTCATGATGTGGGTATGCCGGCGTTGGACTGGCATAAACACAGTAAAAAGTCTGACAACACCAGGTTTTAGTCCAACCTATTTATTTGATAATATACTCACAAGCTTTCGAGGGACACCCTCTTCGTCTCCATTCACCTGACGAAGAGGGTGTCCCTCGAAAGCTTGTGAGTATATTATCAAATAAATAGGTTGGACTAAAACCTGGTGTTGTCAGACTTTTTACTATATGATTTGTAGCAGCCATCCTTTTTGATTCTTCAGATAAAATAACATTTTAAAAATAGCAATAAGAATAGTTTTGAGCTGGCGGGGGGGGGGCGCTGATTTTATCATCGTGTTGTGCCCGTTTTCGGATGCAAAAACTTGGCAAAGTCGGGCGTGAGCTGAGTAGCATGAGGTGAATAGCATAATCCGCACCCACCTCCGTGCGAGTTCCCCCTTTACCAAGGCCTGAAAATGGCCGCTTTCAGGACTGCACCCGAAACAGGCACGACAGCCATTTAAATGCATTTGTATGCACTTAAATTGACTTAATGGGCTGCATGCCCAACCTTACCAGCACTTCCCCCGTTACCGCCGTGTTTGCCCATCCAGATTCGGCGCGCAACAGACACGTTCTACAAAAATCCGATTCGGGTGTACCATTTAGTGAGGAGGTAAGTGCTAAGCGTCTGACGGCTCTCTGCTTGAGATCGATGGTGGGTGGGGGGTCTGCTGCCACTCTGCCTGTGACCAGTGAAGGGGAAGGGGGGGGTCAGCTGCCACTCTGCCTGAGGTCGGTGGTGGGGGAGGGGCTTGTGATCAGTCTGGGTGGCTGAGGGGGTGGGGGGATAAGGGAAGTCAGTGATGTTATGAGGGGTGGGGCAATGTCTGTGGGAGCCAGGGAGAGATATCCAGCCTGGGAGCGATGTGACAAGGGAGCCGCATTCTATCATTTTTTTGTTTGCGCATACACAGTTGGAGCTGCAGGATTTCAGGCACGTTAAATGTCACCCATAGGCTTGCGCAGCACTATTCAGACTCACTGATATTTTTTGCAGGCAGAGTGTGTATGGGGCACCTCAAAACAGGTCTAAAAATCGGATCTGAAACACTCCCAGTTTCAAGTCCACCCAGCACTTAGAATTAAAATGATAAAATAGGGCCCTGTGTTGCAGTTTTGTCATGCAGCAGGAGCCCAACACTATGTTCTAAATTTTGATTTTTATTGTGAAACTTTGAACTTATGCCTTGTCTACCAAAGTCCAGGTCAGTAATATATATCAAAAACAGCGGTGGTCAAAGTACCAACCCTGGGGACATCACGGCACACTTCCCTCCAGTCTGAAAAAACAATCATTCACCACTACTTCAACACAAAATCAAAATACAGTAGATGCTCGGATTCCAGAACAATAACAGAAAATGCTGGAAAAGCTCAGAGGTCTGACAGCAATTGTGGAGAGAGAAACAATTGCTGTTTGAGGTCAATGATCTTTCAACAGAACTTTAACACAGATGGTTCAAAGCCCACTGAGAATTTCCAACGTTTTCTGCTTCTCGTTTGCCATTACTCTGTTTGATTGTGTGAGTCTGGTAACTAACTGACCCATACTTGACTGTTTAAGCTGGGGTGTTGGCTCACAGATAAGTAAACAGACGCAAGAAGCTACTAGATGCATGGAAGTAGACTTTTCAAAACAGTGTCATCTTGCATTGCTCTGAGATAAAGCAATATATAAAATATATAAAATAACTGTCCATTTAATCCCATAGGCTTCAACTTTAAGAAAAGGCCTGTTATGTGGTAATTTATCAAATGCCTTTGGAGTCCATTCACCCAACCTCAACCATGTTACCCTCATCAACCATGTCCAATTATACATCAGAAATTCTTATGGCTGCCCAGATTGTATGCAGGAAATTTTGTAAGGTACACGTGATCGGGAAGATTTAAGAAATCTGGTTGAAATTTAGGGTCTTGAAACATGTAGATACTTTCAAATTAAAACTTCAGTGGTGACAATAAGAGATTCAAATATATCAAAGTTAAGCATGTTGTTGGCATTTTAAAAAAATATATAGTTTAATGCTATTGTTTGGACATTAGATATTCCAATATTCAAATAAAGGCAGATAATTTCCTTTAATAAGCATTTTATGTGATTTCATTATCACCAATAAATGGCCGCAGTCAAAAATGTTAATATTTTGATTTAGAGAAAGGTATGTCAATTTAATTATTAACTTAAGTGTGGCTTAAAATTATGACAGAACAATTAAGGTTTGTAGACAGAAAATGCATGCCATCCACAAACTCAGTCCATAACAATGTCCCTTGCAGCAATTTTTCATTTCAGTTCATTGTTGGAATGCAAAATTTAAGGCTCGAATGATCATTAAATGTGACTGTGCACAAAGATTTTCAAATACGTGTGCTTACTTATTGATACGATAAGCATAATTATGGTATATACATCCCGATGTCTCATTGGTCTCTAAAAATAATGTGATCCTTACTGCTTTATCAGTTATTTGATTATTAATACATCCCTCAACTTAGTCATTATACCATAAGTAATTTCCAGTTCTGGTATTCTCTTCCTAAACTCTTCTGCCTTGTTACCTCCCTTAAACTCTTTAAGAGATTCCTTGACCAAGCTTTGGTTTATTGTCCTAATATGTCCTCATATTTGATGGCATGGTGACACAATGGTTAATACTGATGTCTCACAGTGCCAGGGGCCTAGGTTCAATTCTGGCCTTGGTTGACTGTCTGTGTGGAGTTTGCATCCTCTCCCTGTGTCTGTGTAGGTTTCCTCTGGACACTCTTGTTTCCTTCCACAGGTGAAAGATGTTCAGGTTTGGTAGATTAACCATGCTAAATTTCCCCTTAGTGTCCCAAGATGCGTAGGTTAACGGGATTAGTGGGGTAAATATATAGGGTTACGGGGATAGGGCCTTGATAAGATGTTCTGTTGGAGAGTTGTTGCACACTCAATGGGCTGAATGACCTCATTCTGTACTGTTTGGATTCTATGATTCTGTACCTTAGTATTAAATTTTATTTGATAATGTTCCTATGAAATGCTTTGGAATGTTCCTCAGTGCTAAAGATTTAATCAGATGTCATTACTAAGTCCATGTTCTCTCCCCAGTGGCCTGAGCTATCACTCCCAAATCACTCAGATTTAATCTTCACTCTCTCCCTTCTCCAACTTTACATCCTGCTCATTTAAACTGCATGAGTAATATATTCAGTTAATCTATAGAAATATACAGTTACAAGTGTCCATATGTAGCATATGTGCCATGCTGTTAATGATATTGTTAGACATTAACATTTTATTTTCATTTCTTCGCGTTGAATTGTTTTTAAAAATTATATAAAGTAATAGAGAGCAGAATTATAAACTGGTGGGAAATGCATGCGTTTTGTTGCAAGTTTTGAATTATCAAGTGGCATGGGACAGCATGGTGACACAGTGGCTAGCACTACTGCCTCATAGCATCAGGGACCCGGGTTCAATTCTGGGTCGCTCCAGGGGGAGTGTGCACACTCTCCCTTCATCTGTGTGGGTTTCTTCCGGATGCTCTACTTTCCTCCCATAATCCGAAAGATGTGCTGGTTAGGTGAATTGGCCATGCTAAATTCTCTCTTCGTGTACACGGACAGGCACCAGAGTGTGGCAGCTCGGGGATTTTCACATTAACTTCATTGCAGTGTTAACATAAACCTACATGTGACACTAATAAATAAACTTTAAACTTATAGATTGTATTGATTTGATAATTTGATGCAGTTTGTTCTTCCTCCCTACGCCAATTGTCTCTTGCTCTTTGCTGTCGTTTGAGCACTCTCTACCATGTTGATATCCTGTGCAGCCAGCTAATCACTTAATTGATTCTTTGAGCTAATGCACCGTTAATCTGAAGTGAGTTTACCAGATGGGGACACAGGTGTGCATAGCTTTTAGTCATCTGTTTCCTTCACTGTGTCGATTATATTGGCCACAGTACCTCAAATTTGCCATTACAGATCAATGGGCCATGCAGTTGGAATCATTCGGAAACTGCAGTGCTCAATTTCCACTTATAATAGCCCTATGGATGGAGGGTTTAAAGAAAAAAATGCATCTGGTTGAGATCACAATAAGGCATTTCACCTAAATCAACTAAAAAAAGGAAATGTCTGTCCTATCTGGACTGGATTTAAACGCAGAAAAGACTATTTTAACTTCATCCATCAGTTAAGAACTAACTTATTGCTGCAATCATTACAGGGTAAACTCACATGAATTGGAAAATGGCACTGATCAATTTAGTTACAATCCCAGCTGATGTTCTAGACAAGTCAGGTCTCCGAGTGGAACCTGGCTTGATAGATCATAACTTTTATTTTTTGTTTACGCAGAAAGAGACTACTGAACAGAGTCGTAGGAGTCAGCTGCTAAATTCTAACAAAAGGATACAACCTTTATGATTCAAAAATAATGATCGAAATCACACTGGTCCTTTACTCAGCTATACCTATATACAGCTTCGTAAGGAAACACAAGTTACAAAATCTATCTTATACACTAATGTTCACAGTAAGTACGTATGACAAAAACCTTTGCCCTCATTCGTGGTTGGGATTTTTCAGTGCCGCTGTGACATTTCGCAGGGGTTGGCAGAGATGCAATCGGAGAAACATGGGAACACCACCACCTGTGAGTTCCTCTCCAATCCACTCACCAGCCTGACTTGGAAATATATCATCTTTCCATCGCAGCCGAAGGTCAAAATCCTGGAATTCCCTCCTCCATGGTATTGTGAGTCAGCCCACAGCATGTGGATTGCAACATTTCAAAAGATAGTTCGCCAGCACCTTCTCGAGGGCAACTAGGGAAGGGGCAATGAATGCTGGCCAGCCAGCAACACCCATGTCTCACAATATAATAAAGAAAAATCCTGCCCATATTCCATGTAAACCAATAAGCAAACTGTGGTAAAACAATGCACATTCTGAAATCAAGTGGCAGATGAACTTAAACTTAAAGCTATGTTATTCCTAACACATTAATGCAAATATAAAATATTTAAAACAATATCTATTCTCTAATATTTCCACCCTTGAAGAAAAGATAGCTTCACAATGGCCTTCCATTCACCACACACAAACTTAATATCATGAATGCCTACCAAAGTAATTTCCTACATCAAATAGACTTTTCATCTAATTTCATTACTGTACATATCATTGTAAAGATTTAACCAAAACAAAGGCAATAACTGTCACAAGATTCACAGTATTTGTACATCACCACATTGTCATAACTGCTGTTTCTTGTTCCTCTTATCCTTTAACTCAGCAAAGAATATTTCATTTAAACCCACAGGCGATTTGTTTTTTACCGCTAGTTGCAAGCGTAATTCCATTCTCAAGCTCTGGAATTCTCTGCCCGTTGAAGTGGTGGAGGCTGCCTCGCTAAATATATTTAAGACGCGGGTAGATAGGTTTTTGGTAGGCAAGGGGATTAAGGGTTATGGGGAGAAAGCGGGAAAGTGGAACTGAGCCACTTCAGATCAGCCATGATCTTATTGAATGGCGGGGCAGGCTCGAAGGGCTAGATGGCCTACTCCTGCTCCTATTTCTTATGTTCTTATGTTCTTAAGCTCATTTTTCAAATTTAAGTGTGATAAATTTTCATTTCATTTTAACAAAGTCAAGATGACATTTTTGTACAATAACATCCTTTTGTGGTCAAAACCTATTTTAGGTGTTTCAAGGGTGCTGTTAAGATGCTTCTTATGTGCCCTCAAAAGGATTTTGTATTGCTGCTTGGTTTGGTCTCTGAGCTACTAAGATCCTGTGGTTTCTCCAAATCCCATTTCGAACAAGTCCTTTCCACGTCCTTTGGAGCAATGTCAATTACCTTCTATGAAACTGTACCCTCTGGGGTTTCATAGTTCATTCTAAAACTTCAGCTCTTTTGCATAATTTAAGAGTTATATTAGTCCAGTCCTCAGCAGGTTTTGAATAGTCTTTTGCAAACTGTCTATTTGCCTATATCCCAAATGATTTATCTTGTGTATTATCATTAGCAAGCACTTTTAAATGAGCGCCTGTGGACACTGACCTGGAAAGATAATTTTGCAACTTGGTCATTTCCAATTTTGCAGGCATTTAAGTTGTTTTCCTATTGTCCATTACTGCAATTGTTACATCAGTAAGGTTACTTGAATCAGTTCTTTGATCAACTGGATCACAATTGAACAGAGATTTTATTAACAGGGACAATATCTGAGCTGGAACATTTTTTTAAAATTTTTATTCCAATTCAATCAAATCAAGTCCAATTCAGAGGCTCAACAAGTTGAGACATTCCCAATCCAAGCTGACAAGACAGGGCTCTCACCTCCTGTCTTGGACTTGATCTCATATGAATCTTAGCAAAAAGGCCGAGATGCCACTTTTAAAAATTGCTTCAAATGAAGCCGAAATGTAACCTAATGACTTCAACCAAGCACAGCATGTCGATACTACACTTAATCTTAGCCAAAAGGCCGAGGAACAATCATTTATTACCATACATCTTCTCTTTCATTTTCCCCAGTTTGCTTCCAAGTTCAAGAATTGAATTGTTCTTTTCGTGACAATGTTCGAATATTTTTAATTCTGCATTCAACCAATTTTCCAACAATCCATTTTTCTGTTCAAGTCATTTTCCACAGTACGTCATATAGATTTCTGATGCCTGAAGTTCATCCAGTTTTAACTGAAGCTTGATCTTTGTTAAGTTTGCTTTCACAAGTTTATCATTTAAACTGTTCAAGTCCTTAGTCAAGTGTTCCACTTTCAGGGACTGATGTTCAATTGTTCTGACCAATTCTGTTTTTCATTAGCAAACTCCACTTTCATATGTGAATGTTGTTTTTCTATGGTAATCAGGTTTTCCTTCAATTATTATGTGCAATAAGTATCTCATTTTTGATCACTGTAGCTTTTAGAAGTTAGTTAAGACCTACGTAATTTGTCTGCTGCAATACAGTTATCACCATATTATGGACCCCACAAACCACATCATTACCCAGAATAAAATCTATGCCTTCAATAGGTGATTTAGGAATAATTCCCACCATAACAATTCAATTCATAATGCCATTTCTTCAATTGACTTTATGCAAAGGAACAAGTTCATAATTTCCATTAATATATCTTCCTTCAAAAAACTAGCTGGCACACAAATTGTAACATCAGCCACCATCAGTGATTGATCTGCCCCAGTACCTCTCAATTTTTTTATTTATTTTGTTGGAGGGATAAGGGAACTTCTCCTTTTGAAGCAAAACATCCAAAACTTCCAATAGCCTGACTTCCTTCACCAGTTATGAAAGAATTCTCTGGACTATCTGAAGTCATACCCATTTTCTTGCAGTTTCTGAGGGAATTACTTGTATTGCCACTGTTTTGACAACAGTTTCCTTTTCTAGTGCTGCTTTTCCTGGGCATTTTTAGATGTTCCTACTACTGCAGTAGATATCCCATTGGTTTTCAGCAATCTGCCCACAGATGTCCCACCTTGTTATAATCAATACATTTAGGCCTTTGAATGTTACATCCGCCCTCAGCGCTTTCCTTTCTGGTCTGAAGGGAAATTGATGTGGAGATGCTGGCATTGGACTGGGGTAAAACAGAAAGAAATCTCACAACACCAGCTTAAAGTCCAACAAGTTTATTTGTAGCAAACGTCCCAAGCTTTCGGAACACGTTGTTCCTTCGTCACCCACCTGATGAAGGAACAAAGAAAGCTTGGGGCATTTGCTACAAATAATCTTGTTGGACTTTAAGCTGGTTTTGTGAGATTTCTTTCTGAAGAGAAATTTCCAGGAAATCCCCAGCTGTCCCTTTTCCTCCCTCAGCTACTTCCATCCCTCTTACGTTCTCACCTCTGTCCTTCTTGGGTTTATGGGGGGGGAGATCACAGAAAAAGTGTTTAGATCTATGGTCTCATTTATAAAACTTCAGTATGAGTTCTAATTCTGAAGGGAGTGATTCTTTAAATTCATCCAAGAGAATTATTTCCCAGAAGTTTCATAAGTTGTCTCTACCTTTAATGCTACATCCAACGATCAAAATTACTTTATCCTCTCAAATTTAATGCAGGTCTGTCCAAGCTATTTCCTTGTATTCAGAAATTTTTGCATGTATGCCTCAGGAGCAATCTCATATGCACTCAGAATGACATTTTTAATGCATTGCTATCCACGGCTACTTCTTTTGGCAGCGGTGCGTGTATTTCATGAGATCTACCCACTAACCTACACTGCAAAAGTAATGTCCAGATCTCTTGGCCAGTTCATTTGTTTAGTTACCTTCTCCAATGAAATAAAGAATGCCTCCATGTCCTTTCCCTCAAATTTTGGAGAGAGGCTTATATGAATTTATCATCTCCTGGCTGAGCTTTAGTTTGCATATAAATTCTTTCCCAACATCTGGTGCCTCTTTTTCAAATTCCAGCCTGATAATTGCTGATAAAGCTGTTAATTGCTTTCATTATCCTTCTCTCTTTCCTCCTTCTAACTCCCCTCTGCCATTTCCCAAAATGTCTGGCTCAGGCTGATTTAAATACATTGGGCAGAACTTTCCGGTCCCACTTGTGGTGGGCACCATGGCAGGTGGGACTAGAAAATTCAGAGTGCAGCCATAAGTCAGTTTCATTTTGGCATGAAAATGGATTACAATTTTCCTGTTGTCCTTCCCATGGCAGGTTGAATTGCTAATTATATCATGTCATGTCATGACAAGAAACTATAGAAGGTCATGAATGTAGCCCAATCCATCATGCAAACCAGCCTCCCACCTATTGACTCTATCTACACTACCCGCTGCCTCGTAAAAGCAGCCCAGCATAATTAAGGACCCCACGCAGCCCTGACATTCTCTCTTCCACCTTCTTCTGCCTGGAAAAAGACACAAAAGTCTGAGGTCACATACCAACCAACTCAAGAACAGCTTCTCCCCTGCTGCCATCAGACTTTTGAATGGACCTACCTTGCATTAAGTTGATCTTTCTGTACATCCTAGCTATGACTGTAACACTACATTCAACACTCTCTCCTTTCCTTCTCTGTGAGAAGTGTGCTTTGTCTGTATAGCAGGTAAGAAACAATACTTCTTATTGTACACTAATAAATGTGACAATAATAAATCATATCAAATTAAATCAAATCAAATGATGGTGACCACATTTGTGTGAGGCGGAGTAGTTCTGGAAGCTAAAACCTTGAGTAGGGGTGTGTCCCAGAAGAAAAAAAAAGTTCAGACCACTATGCATATCTTTTAGTGAGTGAAGACAGAGGCGAGGGAAAGTATGGAAAAACACAATTATTTGGGTGGATGTTGCCCAAAGCCCAGCAGGGAAGCGGTGCACATTGACACATGACTGGGAGCTGGCGGGGATTTGACTCCAACACAGGAAGGAAGTGGTGGACTTGGACATTTAGCTATTTGTGATTGTACCCACAACACACGGACTGCAGTGGTTCAAGAAGGTGGCTCGCCATCAACTTCTCAAGGGCAATTAGGGATGGGCAAAAAATGCTGAGCTAGACAGTGACACCCAGATTTGATAAAGGGAATCAGAGTCCAAAATATGGCTCTATACCTTTTAGATACAAAAAATGGGGGGGGGGGAGGGAGGAACTCTGGCAGATCCAGATTTCAGTTTAAATTCCACCCATATCCATTACTGTTCATGCTCATAATCATTCCATCCAATGCTAGGGATTCCAGGGCTTAGTGTCTAATACACTAAAAAAAATTTCACTAGGTTGAGAGAGTAAATGAAATATTCTGTCAACTTAGCTTCTTTACTTGCTATTTTATTTTATTTTGCGCCCAACTGTTTATAGATCCAATTCCGCACCTTAGATTTCTTAGTCCATAGTAATAGAGTAGTACGTTCTGAGTTAACTAGATTCAATTCCTTACACTCACATAGCAAGGATTCATTGATGTCACTAGGTTGCTATTGTGGGCAATCTCAAGCAGCATTGGTCCTTAAAGGTCCAACTGCAGAGTACAGCATTTTGGTATGAGTTGCAACATTCTGGTTCAGCTGATGGTGTTGCATTACTTTGGGTACTACCCACTCTCTGGAGCAGAGCAGAGCCACCTCTCGTAATCAGTGTGGGTTCCCATTAAGAAGAGCGGATTACTGATAGTCGTCGGATCAGGTTGGTGCATCACCTTTTTCTGAAAATGCTCCTCAAATACTTGCAAGGTGCAAGACAAGAGGCAACATGGGTCCCTGTCAGATTAATATAACTATCAGGTAAATGAGAGGGAGCACCAAATTTGTAAGTTGCCCATTTACATGGCAACTGATAGGTGGGGGGGAGGTCAGAAATCATTAGCCCAGCATCCAAAAGACAGCGTGGGCCAATTTCTAACCCTGTATTTTTAGTTTTGCTTAAAGCAATTCCTACCTGAGTAATAGCTGATGAATAGCTGGATAAAAAAGAATGTTGCCATAATCTTGGCCATGAAAAATTTCTGGTCCTGATTCCACCAGGGTCAAGATGGGGTTCATCTGGGTGAACTTGGAAACCATTGCAACAGCAGAGTAAACTGGGCAATTGGTTGGCAAAGACAGAAGCTAGAGGGTGGACCAACGGTGTGCCTCAGGGATCAGCACTGGGCCCACTGGTATTTACCATTTATATTAATGCTTTGGATGAGAATTTAGGAGGTAAGGTTAGTAAGTTTGCAGATGACACCAAAATTGGTGGCAGAGTGGACAGTGAAGAAGGTTATCTAGGATTGCAACAGGATTTTGATCAAATGGGCCAGTGCACTGATGAATGGCAGATGGAGTTTAATTTAGATAAATGCGAGGTGATGCATTTTGGTAGATCAAACCAGGGCAGGACTTACTCAGTTAATGGCAGGGCATTGGGAAAGTTACAGAACAAAGAGACCTAGGGGTACAGGTTCAAAGCTCCTTGAAAGTGGAGTCACAGGTGGACAGAATGGTGAAGAAAGCGTTCGGCATGCTTGGTTTCATCGGTCAGAGCATTGAATACAGGAGTTGGGATGTCTCGTTGAAATTGTACAAGACATTGGTAAGACCACACTTGGAATACTGTGTACAATTCTGGTCACCCTATTATAGAAAGGATATTATTAAACTGGAAAGAGCGCAGGAAAGATTTACCAGAATGCTACCAGGACTTGATGGTTTGAGTCATTAGGATTGACTGGAACTTTTTTTCCCTGGAGCATAGGAGGCTTAGAGGTGATCTTATGGAGGTCTATAAAATAATGAGGGGCATAGATCAGCTAGATAGTCAACATATGTTCCTGAAGGTAATGGAATCTAAAACTAGAAAGCATAGGCTTAAGATGAGAGGGGAGAGATACAAAAGAATCCAGGGGGCAATTTCTTTACACAGAGTTAGTAGTAGAGTTAGTATGTACAATTTTGTCTTTTCAAAAGCATTTACACAGTTACATGGGTAGGATGTATAGAGAGATATGGTGGGAATGGCAGCAATTTGATTCACGCCCAAAACGGGCGCAATGGTGATTTAAGTGCATCTGCATGCATTTAAATTGAATTAATGAACTGCCCGCCCAATTTTGTCAGCATTTTCCCCTTTACCACCACATTTGCTGATCTGGAACCGCGCCGTAATGGACCTGCTAAATAAAAGTCTGAATCAGGCACTCCAGCTGCTGAAGAGCGTGTTCAGTGTTTCCAATGGGTCTCTGACTCAGATCAATGGTGGGGGGTGGGGGGGGAACAAGGGAGGTGGGCCTGATCAGTCTCTGGTTGGGTGGGGGAGGGGAGCGAGGCCAGATCGTTGTCTGGTGGGGAGGGAGGAGGAGGAGGCGGGTCAGATGTTCCTATGGGAGAGGGGATGGGGGTGAGTGAGGCCAGACCATTCTTCTCTGGGGGGGATGAGTGAGGCCAGATCGGTGTTGGGGTGGGTGGGAGGAGGGAGATGGGTAATATGTATATATGTATCTCAGGCACAGTGAGGAGGGGAGGGGTCAAATGGATCTCTGGCGGGCGGGGGGCGCAAATGGATCTGTGGTGGGAGGACAGATGGACCTTGGACCTCCAGTGTGTGGGGGTGGGGGGGGCAGATGGATCTCTGGTGGGGGGCAGACGGATCACTGGTGGGGGTGTGGGGGGGAGACTGGATGATCCGTTGCCACTCTGCGGTGATTGGTGGGGGAAGGGGGGCAGGGATGGTGATCGGTCTGGTTAGTAGGCGGAGTGGATAAGGGGGACAGTGATATGTGTGGGTAGTGAGGGGGTGGATAAAGGGGACAGTGATATGTGTGGGTAGTGAGGGGGGTGGATAAAGGGGACAGTGATATGTGTGGGTAGTGGGGATGGTGGATAAGGGGGACAGTGATGTGTGTGGGTAGTGAGGGGGGTGGATAAGGGGGACAGTGATGCGAGTGGGTAGCGGGGATGGTGGATAAGGGGGACAGTGATGTGAGTGGGTAGTGGGGATGGTGGATAAGGGGGACAGTGATGTGAGTGGGTAGTGGGGATGGTGGATAAGGGGGACAGTGATGTGAGTGGGTAGTGGGGATGGTGGATAAGGGGGACAGTGATGTGTGTGGGTAGTGGGGATGGTGGATAAGGGGGACAGTGATGTGAGTGGGTAGTGGGGATGGTGGATAAGGGGGACAGTGATGTGTGTGGGTAGTGGGGATGGTGGATAAGGGGGACAGTGATGTGTGTGGGTAGTGGGGATGGTGGATAAGGGGGACAGTGATGTCTGTGGGTGCCATTGTTTCCACTTTTCGATTGTGGACCGCTTTCTGCGTCCCAGGAGCGATCTGACAAGGGCGCACTTTTTTCAAATTTTTTTTCCTACTGCACATGCGCAGTTCAGAGCTCTGATCGTTTTGGCCGCACTAAGCCCCACCCACAGCACGAATGGGACTGGAGATGGCTGAGAGCGTAAGGGGGCGCCTGAAAGTGGATTTCTAAGTCGGATCTGCATTACGCCCAGATTCAGCACTTAGGATGAAAGTGGTAAAATCAGGCCCCTAGTGTCTTGTTGTCCCAAAAATGACCCAGAGGTCAGGTTTTTCAGCATCCAGATCACTGAGTAAGATTCCAGCAGGTGATCCCTACTGGGATCCTGCTCCCTTTAATATCATGTGTCATGCTTGGATAGGACAGATCCACCCTTGGCTCCAATGGAAAACTGCACTGAATGTTCTTTTAGCCCTGCCTGATTTTCTGCCACTCCCAACTAGCTTGTGCCTGATTTACCAACCCCACCCCCTCCCCCACCAATCCCTCCCCCTCATCAACTGTTTCATCACAAGAGTAATCAGAGTCAGTCTGTGACCATAGCTAATCTTTTTTTGCTTGGGGCACAAGTACAACTCATTCTGACTTCCCTTTAATTGCACTAATAATCTCCAGCCGCATAAGGAAAGTGAGACACACGCTGAAGAAGATGGTGTCCAGGGGCATCATAAGCGCCGCTCCTGTGTCCCCTTCAACTACGAATCAACACATTTTAATTTGAGCATCTAAGACATAAAATCACTACAGATAGGAAAACAATCTAATCTGTTCCCTTTGATGTACTGAACAGAACCTAGTAGACTGTATTATTTCACAAAATGGCCACTTATACATCAATAACAATTTTAATAAGCATTCTTTTTCAACCGAGTGCCCTACTGCTCCATAATTATAGTCATTTGCTTTTCAATAGATACATTTTTCACAGAGCCTTCCTAACTTAACCCGAAATCAGAATTTAAGAAGAAATATTTCATGGTCATCTTCATAACCTTCGCTTTTTCGCCCTACATATTCACTTCCTGTCCTGACGAACAGCATGAATAATAAATAACTAATACATTCTGCAAGAAAACTTCAGCTTGTATAAGTTGTCCAATAATTTTTGCAATGCTTTGTTCTAAACTGTATGAATGGCAAAAATGATTGGTTTCATGGACATTTAGTGAATTTATTTACTTGATTCTCTGCTTGAGCATTAACTGGGGCAGCATGGTGCAAGCACTGCTGCTTCATGATGCTAGGGACCCAGGTTCAATTCCTAGGTTGGGCCACTATCTGTGTTGTCTGGGCTTTATCCCCGTGTCTGCATGGGTTTTCTCCAGGTGTTCTGGTTCCTCCCACAGTCCAAAAAAACATGCTGATTAGGTGCATTGGCCATGCTAAATCTCCCTCAATGTACCCGAATAGGTAATGGAGTGTGACAACTAGGGGATTTTCACAGTAACTTCATTGCAGTGTTAATGTAAGCCTACTTGTGACAGCAATAATAAGAAAAAGTTTTTTTTCATCAATTATTCTAACAATTATATTATTGTATATTAGTTATTGTTTTCTGATTTTTAACAGTGAGAGTAAAGTCTCTTATTTTAAAATCCTCATTGCACCTTTGTCGCTAGCTGAGCACCTAACTTTCCCAGCCTCCACAAACTTCTGGGCTGGTCAGCACGTACGTTATTACAAGTAAATGGAAAAATGCAATTTATATTTGATTACAGTACTCCTAAAAGACTGCAGATAATGTAATCTGTCATCAAACTGAGACAAATATTATTCTTTTACTCCTTACATTAGGTTCCATGATTAATGTTCATTTCCAAGCTTTTGTTTATCTAATCTGTGCTTCCTCTTTCCTCTTTTCTCTTTTGAAAATTAAAATAAATACAAGGAGGTCGGAAATAGGAGCTGTTTCAGGAACTTAAATTAATGACAGCAGCCTCCCTGGCATGATTTATTTTCATTTTCCTTTTAATTTTCAGTATTACTTTGCAGAATATTATTATTCTCTTCACATTGAAGGAATGTCCAAACCAGTGATAAAATATATCCTTCAAACCTGGAACATAATGATAGAATCCTGTGCCATGAGTGCCTACCAGAATGGTGGAACTGTTTGCAGGCTGGGAATCTGATTTATTCAGCTTTTCTCAACTTCTCTCAAGGACCATATAGAATTAGAACCCTGCCTTTTGGTTTGCTGACAGTTCAGGGAGGCCAAGCAGGAGGGCACCAACTATTCTGTCAGAGGGAGCAGTTCTAAGTAAAGGGACCAAAGCACGGCTTATGGGGGCTCAATGTGAATTTTTGAGACTGCAGCAACCACAGGAATCTGTGGGTCTCATTCCTTCCTGGAAATCCGACTGTAGAGTCTGAGGGGATTTCAGTGAGGCTAGCCATCCCATGGATTGCAAAAAGAGGTGGAAGGCTGATCCTCCAATGGCAGGCATCTTATCAGCTATTGGCAATGCAGACCCACCTGCACCACTGAGAAGGAGATATTGTTCTAGGAAGCTGCAGATGTCAAAAGTCACTGACCATGAGAGCCCTTAGCCTCCAGAGGCACTGGTGCTCATACATATTGAGAGAGCCGTTCCTTTACCTGGCCTTGCCTCTGTGCAGCTGGATCTCAATGTCCAGAGGTCTCAATGACCTCTGCCATTTGGACAGGCATGCAGCTGAGCATGCTTTTGCTGTTAATTGCCGTTAATGCTGCTGCTGCTGCTGGAGCAGTTTCCGATAGTGTGGCTCCCACTTTGGCCCCACAGTAGAGCTGGAAGATGGAACTGCACAAGCTGCTCCCATCCCGTCTGAAAGTTGGCAGCTGGGAAGTGCAGCTGAAGGTGACTGATGTGTTGGACAGTTGAAGTGTCTCTCAAGATGCTGGCAAGCACCTATCCAATAGTGAAAGCACACTCTGAGAGTTGAAGTGTTTTGAATCACAGCCTCCCACCTCACCATGGCTGCAGCTCTTCAGAGCAAAGCCTTTCCAGCCCATCACTGAATAAGCTTTTCCCGTGCGCTCTCACCTTGGTGACTCTGAAAGGTTTCTGACAGCTCAGGAGACATGTGCTCTGACTGACAAGTTAAGAATCCATGGTTGAAGCGGCTCTTATTTGTCTTTTGAACTGTGACAATTGTTTCCCTGTCAAACCCAATGGGTTTCGCTGCTGGTCTCAGAACCTGTCTTGGACGGGATGGTGTCAGGATCCTGACTCAATGTCACCTCCAGGGGATTTGACTCTTTACACACACACACACACACACACACACACACACACACACACACACACACACACACACACACACACACACACACACACACACACACCTGCCTTCCTCAGCTGGGAAAATTCCAATAATTTAATTGGGAGGCAAATAGTCTCTGATGCCACATCATGATCTTTCCTCCGCCCACGTGAGATTTTTCTCTACCCTGAATAATGAAAGTTCATACCTAAATGGTTAAGACAAAAATCTAATCGGTGACCTTTTGTTCTCCCATATCCTTTCACCCGGTCAATATAAGAAATATCTTACAATGTGTTTCCTAATTTACAATGAAGGATGGATGATGGAACACTCACCACTTGCCTGGATGGCATAATATTCTGGAGGTAAATCCTTTTGAGTGCCTCTCATACTCATCCTTTTAAACAATGGGCAGCAGGAACAACAGTTAATAAATATACACCATGCAAAGTGAGCGCACTATTAAATTCTGGTGAGTTGAGATGACTTCCACCCATTTCAGTTATAAAGAAAAAACCTGCAGTAAATGTTCAGTTTTTAAAAACATGGGGTGGGATTTTCCCACATGAGTTATTGCCACCAAACCGGAGAATCCTGCCCGAGGTCAATGGACTTTTGCGTGGTCCAACCCCCACCCACTACAATTCCCGTGGCAGGTGGGATGAAAGAATTCCCCTCATGTTGCCTACAAAAGTATGATTTAGTATAGTACAGGCACTTTATTCTTCAACTATTCATCCCACGAGTTATCTCCTGTCTGGTTTCAAACCTAGGACTAATGTTTCTCATGTTCTTGTTTGTATCTGGATTCTAAATTCCAAGGATTTCTATCATCTTGGATTCTCCCTTCCAGGTTAGTGACAGTTTCAGCCTCTCTAGCCTTGTGCAGCACATTCTTGCCCGAGTTGTCCTTACTGTAATAGAGTCATAGAGTCATACAATGCGAAAAGGCCCTTTAGCCCCTTGAGTCTGCACCGACAGTAGCTACCACAGTTGGGCCAGGATTTTACAGTCCCGCCACAGCATGTTTCCTAGTGGACGGGGTGGATGAATTAAATCTCCATTTAGTTCAGTGGGACTACAGCATTTGATTTGATTTGATTTGATTTATTATTGTCACATATATTAGTATACAGTGAAAAGCATTGTTTCTTGTGTGCTATGTAGACAAAGCATACTGTTCATAGAGAAGGAAAGGAGAGAACGCAGAATGTAGTGTTACAGTTACAGAAGAGATTGAATTAGAACATTGTTAGAGAGTTTACAAGAGTTAAAGTTTTAAAAGCATAGAATGAGAGTAAACAATAGAATTACAGGGTATGTTGGGCACAGCTCGCAAGAAGTCACCATGCTCTGGCACCATCTTAGATCATTAATGTATCATTAATATTCCACCAGGCAGGAAGGACTGTAAAATCCTGCCCTCGGTCTTGTAACTAATGAGTTTTACTGACTGCTGGCTGTTCAGAACTTTATTTCATCTGGGCCATTTTGCCAGTTCCAGCCCTCTCTGTAAGGCAAAGTGAATGAGATTACACAGAACCTGTGAGTAGTAATGGATCACTGGTAAAATTGCAGGGCTTCTGTGAGCATAATATTTTTAGGTTGTAATGGAGCACTGATCCCAAGTGGACAGACAAGAGAGTTGTGGACAACTGTCCTTAAGCTTCCAATAATATGGAAATGCCAATAGGACTGAAATCCCCTCTTCCTTCTCTTTAGTATACAATGGTTGCATTCATTGTATCTGTTCACCTTATGTGGATGACGCTGGCAAGGCTGCAATCAATACCATCCATGTCTAAGATTATGTAATTCAAAGATCTCTCCTTAGCTGCTGCAGTCCTTGTGTGTTATATCCCCACACGAAATGTTTCTGAATGCTATGGGGTTAGGTTAAGAGAAAGGAAAACATCCATGCAAAGATAGGCAACAAGTGGAAAAGAGGTGGAGTTGGTAACAACTTCCAAGACAGCTACAGAATTATTGTCCAGAAACAAGTGTCTGGATTTTCATCCTAGAAGTAGGTAGCAAGAGTCATGACATTTCCAAAAAATATATAATATGCCATGGCATCCATTGGACTATTGAAACAGCTTTGGTATAGGGAAAACATTACTTGACTTACAGCGCTTACTCTCAGATCTGTGCTGTCAATTGCACAAGGTTTATTTACACAAGATAAGGAGGTTTCAAGTGTTTCAGCTGTTGATACTTTGAAGTGTCTGCATGATTGACATTTTTGTAGGGCGTTAATGAATGGGTCAGCAATCTTCAGCTTCTTTATCAATGACCTTCCATCCGTCCTAAAGTCAGGAGTATGTTCACTGATGCATGCACAATGTACCGCAGCTCTGGCTACTTGTCATATATTGAAGCAGTACATGTCCATATGTAACAGGAACTGCACAACATTCAAGGTTGGGCTGATAACCAGCAGTAACATTTGCACGTGCGAGTACCAGGCAATAAGTATCTCCAACAAGAGAGAATCTAACTATCTCCCCATGATCTTCAATGGCATTGCCATCACTGAATCCTCCACCATCAACATTCTACAAGTTACTGTTGATCAGAAACTGAACTGAACCAGCCATTTAAATACTGTGGCTATAACAGCAGGACAGAAACTGGGAACTCTGCAGTGAGTAATTCACCTCCTGACTCCCCAAGGTCTGCCCACAATCTACTAGTCGCAAGTTAGGAGTTTGATGGAATACTCTCCACTTGCCTAAATGAGTGCAGCTCCAACAACACTGAAGAGGATCAGCACCATCCATGGTAAACCAGCTTGCTTGATTGTCACCTATTCATCACATTAAACATTCATTCCCTCCAACACTGACATTGTAGCAGCAACGTGTACTAGCTACAAGATACATTGCAACAATTCACAAAGGTGCCTTCTTCAGTTCCTTCTACATAAGAACATAAGAACATAAGAAATAGGAGCAGGAGTAGGCCATCTAGCCCTTCGAGCCTGCCCCGCCATTCAATAAGATCATGGCTGATCTGTCGTGTCTCAGTTCCACATTCCCGCCCTCTCCCCATAACCCTTAATCCCCTCGCTTATCAAAAACCCATCAACCCGCGTCTTAAAAATATTTAGCGAGGCAGCCTCCACCACCTCAACGGGCAGAGAATTCCAGAGATTCACCACCCTTTGAGTGAAGAAGTTCCTCCTCAACTCCGTTCTAAACCGCCCCCCCCCCCTTTATCTTGAGGCTGTGCCCCCTAGTCCTACTGTCCTTTCTGAGCGGGAAGAGCCTCTCCACCTCTATCCTATCCATCCCATTCATCATCTTATACGTCTCAATGAGATCTCCCCTCATTCTTCTAAACTCTAAAGAGTACAAGCCTAGTTTATTCAGCCTCTCCTCATAGCTCAACCCCCTCAACTCCGGTATCAGCCTAGTAAACCTCCTCTGCACTCCCTCCAAGGCCAAAATATCTTTGCGCAGGTGCGGCGCCCAAAACTGCACACAGTACTCCAGCTACGGCCTCACCAATGCCCTATACAGTTGCAGCAAGACCTCCCTACTTTTATATTCAATCCCCCTCGCTATGAAGGCCAGCATCCCATTTGCCTTCCTGACCACCTGCTGCACCTGCAAGCTGGGTTTTTGTGACTCATGCACAAGGACCCCGAGGTCCCTCTGCACCGTCGCCTGCTGCAGTTTTTCGCCCCATAAGCAATAGTCCTTCCTGCTCAGGCCCCTTTCCCATTCAGACCCCTCACACAGCCCCCTCTGTTCCCCCTCAGATCCCCTCCACTCAGGCCCCTTTCCATCTCACAGCTCCCACTTAGGCACCCTCCCACCTCAGACTGCTCACCAGGCCCCCTTTCCCTCGGACTCTCACTCAGGCCCCTTCAGACTGTGCACCTTGACAGTGCTAACAGTGCACTGCCCCCGGTACTCTGGCTCTGACAGCCTTGCCAGATGGCTCAGGCCTCATGGGAGCTCAACGAGATAGGTCCAGTGGCCTTCAGCCTCTCTGTTGCTGCCAGGTTGCAGAGGAAGACACTTTCAGGGGTTTTGGGGTCTGAGTGGGCTCCGGCTGGGTGCAAGGAGTTGACCTTGCCAGTCTCCACTGGGATGGGGGTATCATGGTTAGATTGCCCTCTCTAGCACTTGTAGAGCTGAAGATTGCCCTGGCATGGTCAGTATAGAGGCCACCATTTGATGGGAGGGTGCCTGTTTCCTGATCAGATCACCATTTAAAAATGGTGGCCCAGTCTCAGAACAGTAAGCTGGCCATCAATTCCCCTTTAGGTTTCCCACTGGCATGGGCACTTATTCCCAATTCGAGAGAATCACAGCTGTCAAACTGTGGGTTAAAATTAATGCAGATTTGGAAGATGGCAGTATGCTGAAGAATTTCAGAGATGAGGTGGTTGGCAGTGTGCAAGCATAGAGGGGTCAAGGTTTAGTTTTTAGATGAGGGTGATGACAATAGATTTGAAATGAAGGCTTTGATTCTCTAGGAGAGTGACCTATTACATGTGGGCCAGCATGGACGTTGGGTGGTGAGCAGTTTAGTGTGAATAGAGTTGTGGGAGCAGGTGATGGATCTCACGGAAGTAAAGGAATGCAAAAATTCCAAAAAAAGCAGGCCTTTCAGCATGATGAAGCAAAACTCTGGGATGTGACTACATTCTAAATTCACTTGCTTGAGCTTTGACTAGTTTTTTTCTCAGAGATGACATGTGCATTGTCTCAGTAGGTTCAGGGGACATTGTACTCCACAGATTCAAAAGGGCTTTTAATCATTACTGCACGGAGTTGAGGGGGTTGAGCTATGAGGAGAGGCTGAATAAACTAGGCTTGTACTCGTTAGAGTTTAGAAGAATGAGGGGAGATCTCATTGAGACGTATAAGATGATGAATGGGATGGATAGGATAGAGGTGGAAAGACTCTTCCCGCTCAAAAAAGACAGTAGGACTAGGGGGCACAGCCTCAAGATAAAGGGGGGGCGGTTCAGAACGGAGTTGAGGAGGAACTTCTTCACTCAAAGGGTGGTGAATCTCTGGAATTCTCTGCCCGTTGAAGTGGTGGAGGCTGCCTCGCTAAATATTTTTAAGAAGCGGGTTGATGGGTTTTTGATAAGAGAAGGGATTAAGGGTTATGGGGAGAGGGCGGGAAAGTGGAACTGAGCCACGACAGATCAGCCATGATCTTATTGAATGGCGGGGCAGGCTCGAAGGGCCAGATGGCCTACTTCTGCTCCTATTTCTTATGTTCTTATATTGTTCTGATAAGGGTTAATTCCCTAATCCCACGCCCCCAGTGGAGACGCCACACTCAAAGTGGGTCAGAGGAAGGTATTGAAGCCTTGATTCTCCGACCAGTGCTTCCTTGGAGCATGAGATCATGGAATTAGTCCAATAATTTTCAATCTTATTCTTGAACAAACATGCATTCAGACCTTTAATGAAGTTAATTAACACACCATCGCTGCTTGTATGAAGATTCTATTTCACAGATGTGCTAGCTGATGGATTCTATGTGAAAAATATCCTTATAATCTGCAGTCTTGCCTGGCTTGTTAATGTGCTTGTTAATTCTGTACTTTTGTCCTTCAGTTCTGTAATCATCGTTCAGTTTACAAATCTCTTTTTCTTCTTATTGCAAAGACATATATCTCTGTCAATATTTTAATCACATGCACACTAAAAAGAGCAATGATATGATCTTGTTGTTAACATTTAAACTAAGCCTTTGTTTAAACATTGTGCTGATTATTTAGATCAATTGTTGTTAATAGGTAATAGATTTCAAGAAGTTTAATCTCTTGACAAAAAAAAGCGTTGTTATCAATCCCATAAAATGTAACACATCCAGTGTTAATTGGTTTTAATTAAGTCTAGGTACAATTTCCCCTCCCAAACCACCATAGTTGTTTTGTGGCCCTCTTTGCCGAGTCATTTTTCTCTCTTTATTCTTTCATGGGGCTTGGACATTGCTAGCAAAACCAACATTTGTTGCCTATCCCTAATTGGCACTGCACTGTGGTTAGCTAAGTTATTTCAGAGGGCAGTTGAGAATCAACCACATTGCTGTGGGTCTGGAGTCACATGGAGGCCAAACCAGGTAAGGAACATAGGAACAGCCTCTTCTGAACTGCCATTCAATTTGATCATGGCTGAATATTTACCTCAATGCCACCTTGCTACACTATCTCGCTATCCTTTGATGTGATTGTAAGGATGGCAGATTTCCTTCCCCAAAGGACATTTGTTAATCAGATTAGTTTTTATGACAATCCATGATAGATGACATGGTTGCAATTACAGTGACGAGCTTTATCTTTCATGCTGCTTATGCTCCCTGTCACAACAACCAAAACAACACTAACTGAAGTCACAATTTGCCACTTGGGTGGCATGAATGGTACTTGTCACTGAGCCCAAGGCTGAATGCTGTCCAGACCTTCTTGCTTGCACACCATGGACAGCCTCATTTACTGAAGAGTCGTGAATGGTCCTGGGAGCTCTATACAACTCCCATTTACCTGTCACTCATGAAGGTGTAAGTGAATTATCAGCAGAAGCCACTGCTCCCAGAGGTGCCGCTGTTCTTGGAGAACAGTTGGCCTGTCGTTGTCTGGTAGCTCTGAGGGCAGAATTTCAACTCACACAGGAAACTGAAGCAATTAGATGTCTTTCATTGAGTCAGGAATTCCAGCAGCAGGGTTTACATTTGGGATTTAGTTCTTTTAGGGATCCTAGAGCTCAGGTTGCTGGCATTCACTGGGCCTCCCACCACCCTTATTAAATTCTGTCCCTGAGCAATTGCCATTGGTAGATGCAGATGCCATAGCTAGGAACACAGCTGGTTCTGGAACACAGGTCTTCAGTACTATTGGCATTTTGCTGTTAGGACACATAGCCTTTGAGTCATTCGTTACCTTCAGCCATTTCTTCATTTCATGTGGAATGAATCTTATTTACAGAAGACTGGCATCAGTGATGCTGGAGACATCAGGAGGAGGCCAAGATAAATAATGCACTCAGCAATTCTGGATGAAGAGGTTGGAAATGTTTTGTCTTTTGCACTGATATGCTGAGCATTGAGGATATTTTGAAAATGTTAGTTATTTAATTGCTTTGGTTTGATTGGTTGTTGGCCAACTAATGCCTATCTAATATGCAAGCAGTCCTGCATTACAGCTTCATTACAGTCCTGCATTACAGCTTCAACATGTTGGCACCTCATTTTTATGTATGCCTGGTGTTGTTCCCACCATGCTATTCTGCACTCCTCATTGAACAATGATTGATGGCCTTAAGATTACCTGTTGTAGTTCAGTTGGTGAAAACAAACTTAAATTGATTTTTCCCTCATGTTGGTTCTCTCACTTTTTGTTGTATTCCAGCCTGGCAGATATGTCCTTTGGACCTAGCCAGCTCAGTCAGTAGTGTTGGCAGTGAGTAGCTTGCTAGGCCATTTCATAGGACAGTTAAGAATCAATCTCATGTGCCTGAACTCACTTGTAGGCCAGGCCAGGTACGGATGCCAAATATACTTCCTGTGAGGGCATTAGTGAATCAGATGGATTTTTACAACAGTCCTATAGTTTAATGTTCACCAGCATTTTACTTAATTGTATTTAAATTTCCCCAGTTGCCAAGTAAGATTTGAACTCATGTCTCTGGTTCATTAGTTCAGGCCTCTGGATTGATAGGAGGACATTATTACTATGCCACCATTCTCCTTAATTGCTTCCTTAATTGTTTGCTGCTACCTTTATATGTTTCTTATGCAAGGACACTCAAATGTCTCTAAAGATTAATATCTAAAAGAGTTTAACCATTTAAATATTTTTATTTTTCTATTCTTCCTATCAAAGTGAATAACCTCACATTCCCCTACATTATAGTCCATCTGCAACCAATACCATTCACTTATACTGTCTAATATAATTTTGAAGTAATTCTTGTGCTCTTCAAAGTTTACTATCCCACATAAAGGTTAAGTCACTATAGACCCACATGACTATAGGCTGTAATTGGTGTGATTTAACCTGATGACCACCACACCTCAGGAGAGGGGCAAGAAGGAGAGCTTTCATGAATAACTTTGGCCAGAAGAATTGAACCCATGATGTTGGTATCAATCTGCATTAGTAACCAGCTGTTACTGAACTAAACCAACCCTTACAGGTTGGCATTGTCAGCAAACTTGAATGCATTACACCGGTCCATTCACTACTATAAATTCTAAATGTCAGAGGCCCCAGAACTCCATTTGTTCCACGCCGCCACTTTGAAAATTCCCCTTTATTCATACTGTCTGCATTCTGTCTGTTACGATGTGGAGATTCCGGCATTGGACTGGGATAAACAGTAAGAAGTCTCACAACACCAGGTTAAAGTCCAAAAAGCTTATTTGATAGTAAACCCACTAGCTTTCAGGGTTTGCCCCTTCATGACCAGAATTCTCCACTCACCTGACAAAGGGGCAAACCCCGAAAGCTTGTGGGTTTACTATCAAATAAACTTGTTGGACTTTAACCTGGTGTTGTGAGACTTCTTATTCTGTCTGTTAACCAATTCTCTAATCTTGATAATATATTATCTTCATCCACACAAGCTCTTATTTTGTGCAATAAGCTTTTATTATTGAACGCCCATTATCTACCTTGTTAGTCACAATCTCAAAAAACTCTAATAAATTTGTCAAGCACAACATCCCTCATAAAACCATATTGTCTTTGTTCAATCATACCATGTTCGTCTAAGTACCGCGTCAACACCACCTTCATAATCGAGTACTTTTCTGTCCTGGCACTTTCAATCATAGGTGTACATAAACTCCCAAATTTCTCTGCTCCTGCACCACTTATGAAATTATATCACTTATTTTATATTGCTCCACTTCATTCTTACTACCAATATTCATCATTTTAAACCTCTCTGCATCTTTAAAGTGACCTGAAATGGTCAAACAATTGTTAAAGACAAGCTAGTTCACTAATGACCTTTCATACAGACAAACATTAATATAAAAGCAAAGGTACAAATTCAGAACAGGAGTAGGCCATTCAGCCGCTTGAGCCTGCTCCACCATTCAATAAAATCATTGCTAATCTGATCGTAACCTCAACTCTACATTCTGTCTATCCCCAAAAACCTTTGACTAGCTTGTTAGTCTGCTTCCGTATTAAAAATAACCACCACCCCGCCTCCACCACTCTCTGTGGAAGAGAATTTCAAAGGCTCATGATATTCTGAGAGAAAAAAATTCTTTGCAGTTCTGTCTTAATTGGTTTTTAAACAGCGTCTCCATGTTTAAGCCTTTTCTTCAAGGGCAAACATCCTTTCAGCATTCGTCATATCAAGAACCCTCAGGATCTTTTACATTTCAACAAGAGAGCCTCTTATTCTTCTAAACTCCAATAGATACAGATACAGACCAAGACTGTCTAACCTTTCCTCATACAATACCATCTGAGTGACTTAGCAAGCCACTCAGTTCAAGGAAAACTGGAGCTGGGCATTAAATGCAGGCCAGCCAGTGACACCCATATCCCATGAATGAATGAAAAAAACACAACAGCCAACTACACCCTCTCCTTTTACAATTTCCTTCAACTTTTACAGATGCACCATGGAAAGTATTCTTTCTGGTTGTATCACAGCTTGGTATGGCTCCTGCTCTGCCCAAGACCGTAAGAAATGATAAAAGGTCATGAACATAGCCCAATACATCACGCAAACCAGCCTCCCATCCATTGACTGTGTCTATACTCTCATTTCCTCAGCAAAGCAGCCAGCAAAATTAAGGACCCCAGGCACCCCGGACATTCTCTCTTCCACCTTCTTCCACCAACAAAAGTCTGAGGTCATGTACCAACCGTCTCAAGATCATCTCCTTTCCTGCTGCTGTTAGACTTTTGAATGGACTTACCTTGCATTAAGTTGATCTTTCTCTACACCCTAGCTATGATTGTAACAATACATTCTGCACTGTCTCTATGAATGGTATGTTTTGGCTGTATAGCGCAAGAAACAATACTTTTCACTGTATGTAATACATGTGACAATAATAAATTAAATCAAATCAAAGTCAAAAACCTCTCCCTATACCCCCACACAACAATCTCAAGAATTAGACAGTTCTCTGAACAGCTTCTAACTCATTTATATCCATTTTTAAATAAAGAGAACAAAGCTGGACATAGTGCTGTAGATGTGGTCTCACCAACACCCTGTACAAAGGTAGCAAAACATCCCTACTTCTATATTCAATTTCCCTTGCAATAAACAACATTCTATTTGCCTTTCCAAACCACTTGCTGTATTTGCATATTAACTTTTCCTGATTCATGTAACAAGACATCCATATTTTTCTGTACCTCAGATTTCTATACATTCTCCCCAATTAAATAATATGCTGCTTTTCTATTCTCCCAACTAAAGTGTCGAAGCTCACATTTTCCCACATTATACTCCATCCGCCAAATATTTGCCCATGTACTTATTCAATCCATTTGCCTTTGCAGACTGCTTATGCCTTATTCACGACATACTTTCTAACCTAGCTTTATGTCATCAGTAAGTCGGGGAGGTGGTGGCAAAGTGATATTGTCATTGAACGAATAATCCTGAGACCTAGGATTATGCTCTGGGACCTGGTTTCAAATCCCATTTTCAGAGTGCAATTATTGACGAAATAAAGTCTGCATTTGTGTCCGAGACATTGTAATACTGCCACTAATCATCTGCTAATTTGTTGTCTCTCTGTCTCCACTGGAGTGGGCACAGAGGTGCCATTCAGCTCCACTACATTATCTTCTACATCTGCTAGCTGGACTATTTTTGGCAGTCCCCTTCCAGTCATTTCATTTTTCCTTGCATTTGTAAACTCTCTTCCTATAAGGGACACAAAAATATCTGTAACTGACAGAAGCTGAGGCATTCACACAATGAATGCAGTGCATCTGGAGAGGATAACAATGAGACTGAGATGTCACATTGCATAATGATTAAGGTAAATGACAGAAATGGATGGATAAATGGGGAGGAAATTGAAACAAAGGTCAGTTGTGGCTGGAACCAAAAGAGAAAATGCTGGATAATCTCAGCAGGTCTGGCAGCATCTGTAAGGAAAGAAAAGAGCTGACGTTCTGAGTCCAAAGGGTCATCTGGACTCAAAATGTCAGCTCTTTTCTCTCCTTACAGATGCTGCCAAACCTGCTGAGATTTTTCCAGCATTTTCTTTTTTGGTTTCAGATTCCAGCACCCACAGTAATTTGCTTTTACCCAGTTGCTGCTGGAAGTTGAGTGGATATGAGGAGTGATGAGATGGTGACAAGACAGAGTGGAAGTACGGAATGGACTTACATCACAGGATGAAACTGAGTCAGCCATTGCACACACATTTTTATGACCTAACTAGTTAAATCATGAACTCGCTACCTGCATGGCATCCAGAATGGGGACACAAGGCTTCTGTGCTCACCTCCTCAGCCACCTCAAACCACAGCTTTTTGGTGAGAGCAGCAGGTTTCTTGCTCCCATTGTTGGGGAAAGATACGTCCTTCCTGCTCTGGACTGTACCTAGCAATGATTTCAGTGATGTAACATTACATTTGGATGTTGTCTTTGCATCATAAAAACTTTCCAACTCCTCCAACATACATTTCTATATTGTAATCTTGAACTGGTCATGCAGAAGCACAAGAGAACTACATAGTTTAAAATCTAGAAATCAAAATTCATTGTCTTGATCAAGCTGAAACCAGAGATTTGGTTTGACTTTTGAGTTTCGCCCCTACAATCCCACCTCTATCTTGGAAGCTGCCTTCCATTTGTTGCTAGATTCTATCAGACATGTACACAGAATTTACCAGCATCAGCAAAGAGGAGGGGTGTACACAAAATGTCAGCCCAAATAAAGCAATCGTAGGACTGTAACAAGAGATGACCGGGTGCCTTTACAATCATAGAATCCCTACGGTGCAAAAGGAGGCCATTCAGCCCATCAAGTCTGCACCGACAATAATCCCACCCAGGCCCTATCCCCATAACCCACATATTTACCCCATTAATCTGTCTAACCTATGCATCCAGGGACACTAAGGGGCAATTTAGCATGGCCAATGCACCTAACCCGCACATCTTTAGACTGTGAGAGGGAACAGGAGCATCCAGAGGAAACCCATGCAGAGAACATACAAACTCCAAACAGTGACCCAAGCTAGAAATTGAACCCAGGTCCTTGGAGCTCTGAGGCAGCAGTGCTAACCACTGTGCAACCATACTGCCCAATGTACTGCTTTATAGAACAGTTTAGTTCAAATAGACTCTATTTTCATAGAATCCAAGTGCAGAAGGAGGTCATTCAGCCCATCACGTCTACACTGACAACAATCCCTCCCAGGCCCTATCCCTGTAACCTCACGCATCTAACCTGCTAGTCCCCCTGATGCTAAGGGGCAATTTATCATGGCCAATTAACCTAACTCGTGCATCTTTGGGCTGTAGGAGGAAACTGGAGCACCCGAAGGAAACATATACAGACATGAAGAGAACGTGCAGACTTCACACAGACCGTCACCCAAGGCCAGAACTGAACGCAGGTCCCTGGTACTGTGCGGCAGCAGTGTTAACCACTGTGCCATCGTGCCATCCATTTTTATCAAGATTTGATCACATCGGAAGTAATCTTTAGTGAGTTCCATTGTTTTTATTTGTTAATTACATAGGACAAATGTTGTATCTATTACCACACCTAAAATTATACATATATTTACTAACAAATGTTTGAAATGTATGATCAGTTTCCACCACTCCTTCCGTTAGCAATCTTTATTCGTGCTTTATAATGAAACTCAATGAACTCTTAAAATCCTGCCTAAGGCTCTTATTTAAAATCCATTTTAAAGTTCTCAGTTCCCAAGTTCTGTTTGAAGGAATTGGATGGTGACTAAAAATTATTCATTTGGTTTTCTAAAGCAGAAAAAAGAAATTCCATGTGGGACAGCCAAGACAGTTCATGATTTGCATGGAGGTCTCTACATCAAAAGTAGCGGGTGCTCTCTCTCAAATATTAATGAAAGCCTCATCTCAAGTATCCTGTTGGCTCTCTTCCATGCTGAATCAAAGGAGAAGAAGACTGGATTTACATGAAGATTTTTGCAGCAGTCACTGTTAATAATGTTGTTCTATTTGCAGTCTCAATCTTGAAATGGTTTCATATAGTATCACAATTGTTCAGAAATAGATGCATTACATGTATTTATAAGACCTATAGCTCACATTTGCTCACTCTGGAAGTACTGAAATGTCAGGTAATAAACAGCAGAGGATCAATGGCCAAACAGTTCAATGGAAGATTAATAATGACAGTCAATGCAATTATATTGTTGCAAACATTTTGCTTTTCAGCAAAAAGAACGTGTTTAATACATGTCAGCTTCGTTGAGGGCCACATATCATTGTATTTGTTAGAATCAAAAATCTAATGCTAGAATGAGCAGACCTGCATCACTTACAGAGTGCTTTAAATTTGTAATGCATCAGATGAGTACACGGGGATTAGAGAACTCTACCTCGGCTTCAAGTCAGTTTCACGTTCAATTGTCGTGAAGATCAGAAATTGGGGTCCAAGATCCGGAATGAAATAAGCAGATTCAGTTCAAACACAATGGAACATATTTGATTGGAACAGGCTGGTAAGGCCTGAGTGTTGAAAAGAAAATTATGTACGGTAATTCAGAGGAGGGAGAAGAGCAAGTGTGCTTTGCGTAGTAGCACATAAGTCAAATTTTAAGGTAATATTTCCTATTGTTCTGCTGTATTAGAATGTGTTGCAAGAATGATGTGTAGGAGATGTCCTAAGTTTATACATTCAACTGAATGAATACTTTCTCAATTTTAATGTTTTCAGTATTGACAAAAAATATAAAAATATTTTAAATATTTTGGATTTTTGCGTCGTTATCTTTATTTATCTCAATATAGCTGAATGTGTCATTGACATTTGCCAGATAATGCAACCTAACTGAGGAACTATGGACAGACTAGCTTTGGCAGCAGTCAGGATATGACATAGACTGCATTTATAAGTAAGAGACTGAAAGAAGATGACAAAAACATCTTACTGGCATTTCCATGGAAATACAGTCACAAGCAAGTAGTCACAGGATTGGCTTGGACAGGTAGACTCATAGTTACCTGTGATTAATTACTTGTGTGTCACAAATAGGACAAATAATGTCTCCATGCACACATCTTCCTATAGGTTTTCACAGAACACCTCACATCCATATAGCCATTCATGCAGCAAATCATCTGAACTGTTAAAATTCAACTAAACAAGGTTACAGTCACCAGGACAAACACTCATAATCATTTGATTAGGAGAAAATACTTACAGCTTTAATTGGTAGAAGAGCAACTTGGCCCTTAAGAGTATTGTTGGAAGAAAAATCTTTTACAGCCTATTGCTGAAGTTGCTGATAGTAAGGTGAGAGGGTGAGATTGTGGTCTTAATAAATCTCCAACATTTATGTTGGTAAGGGTCATCAGTTAACAACTTGTACTAAACTGTTATATTAAATATTAGCCAAATTATCAAGCAACATATCTGCTGATGCCCGAAATTGAAACACTGCTTGAAACTTCTAGGTTCCTCACTATTGATTCATAATCCAGGGATCACTACATCTTTAATTAGATTATATTGTATTGATCTGTCATGAGTTGTTTTTCAGGGTTATCATGTTTCTATGCCAAAAGCAGGCAGCAATGTGGACCATTGATCTGACCCTTGTTGAAGTGACTCATGGTTTGCTGAACACTGTGTAATATGTAGTGTAGTGATTATATGGTTCAATGGATAACAATCCCTGCCGCCTCTAATCATTTCAAAAAGTTATCAAAAAATAAACATTTACCATGTTAAGATTCTAACATTTTTCTGTTGCCAAATTAGCAAATAATGCTGTATTCCATTCCTTGCTTGTGATTAGTCAATACACATTCATGTGCTAATCTGAACAAAAGTTCTTGAAGAAGACTTCGAACCATTTACAAAAGCAAAATACACCGACAATCAAAATCTGACTATGAAATGTTAAAGGATTGGCTCCGTTTTTCTGCTAACTTGAAAGCAAGTAAGAAGTCTCACAACACCAGGTTAAAGTCCAACAAGTTTATTTGATAGTAAACCCACAAGCTTTCGGAAACGCTGTTCCTTCGTCAGGTGAGTGGAACGCCAGCATCTCCACATCATAACTTGAAAGGAAGTCAGAATAAGACTTGAGTGCTGCTATGTTCAGAGTATCTGTGCATTTTCTGTTTAAGCCACAGAGCTCATTTTTACAATCATCAATTGCTAGCAATTCATGCAGTAAAGTGTTCCATGGGCACAATAGTTGTACAGGAAGGGGGAGATTGCTTGACACAAAGTGCATGGATGTGTGGTTTTTCAAGTTGGAATAAGTGAATCCTCAGTGCCTGCCATGTTGCTCTGTACTCAAGTGGGGCCAGTCACTTCTGCGGCTAACCATTTGTGAACATTTGACAAACATTTCTGTCAGAATTAATTTCATGCTCCCTATTGAATTTTGGGGGATTTTCAAGCATGGCACTATTTCTGTGTCAGGCGCCTGAGTTGGTTGTCTTCTGAAAAGCATTGAAGTGGTAGCAGCACCAAACACAGTGCAACTGAATCACTGTTGTCAATATCAACACCTACTGGGTGCCTTCTGCACTAATCTCCCTAGGTTTCTAGCTATTGGTTTAACCAGGAAATGAGAAGACTAGTAAGTAGGATTTTTATTGAGATTCATTGTACTATCTATTGAGTACACTTATCCACAACAAACTAAATTAGCATTAGTCAGTCATTCTACAGTAACTATTGAAACCATACAATGCAGAAGGATGCCATTCAGCCCATCAACTCTGCACTGACAACAATCCCCGTAACACCACATTGTCACCCCGCTAATCCCCCTAAACTATGCATCCCAAGACACTAACGGGCTACTTAGCATGGCCAATGCACTTAGCCCGCACAACTTTGTACTGTGGGAATAAGCTGGGGCCCTGGAGGAAACTCACGCAGACATGGGAAGAACGTGTAAATTCCACAGGACAGTGACTCAAGCTGGGAATTGAACTTAGGTCTCTGCAGCCATGAGTCAGCAGAGCTAACTGTTGTACCACCATGCCACCCACAGATACCAATAACAGGTACCAATAATCTAGAAAGCAAAATGAGGAATCTCTGCTTCCCCAAGTCTTATATATTGATGCACTTACTCCTAATAATGAGATCTTTGATATTCCTCTTTGAGTCACACAGTAACTACACATCACTAGCCTAAGGTAGGAAAGATATTTTTATTCTACTAAATTGGGTCATGTGTAAACTAGATGTAGTGATGCTAATTGAGCTAATTAAGAATTGAAGAAGATGTCCTCTTTTCTCCATTTGCATTGAAATTGTAGCCAAGAGGATAAGCAACAGATTTGTGATTTTATAGAAATAGTAAACAGAGGAAATCAGTATCTAGTGTAAACAAATTTAAGCACATCAAGTTCCATTCAGTACAGTAACCATTTGAACAATGGCTCCATCTAAGACGATCAAGTCTTGGGTTATTCCCCTGTTCAAAATATAGAGCAGCACTCTAACCTCGATGTCTGCTTTGTGGTCTTTTTAAAATTTATTTTTTCCTCTTCGCATTTCAATTTTTGGTTGTCTATTTCTGTGTTTCTTTTCAACTTGATCTCTTCTTTGCCCTTTTATGTTTTGTTCTTTCTTGGTTTGCCTTTGTTATTTTCTTTCGATCTCAGGGTTCCCCCGCCCCTCCAATCCACCTTGGTTAGTTTATCTTTTGATATCCATTTCTTTCAGTTTTCCTGTCTGTCACCAATGCCACCAAGTTATTTTACTTAATCCACATTTCTATTCATTTTGCTTGCTTTGCTTTACCTAAAAATGAATTATTTCATAAGATGTTGCCCATCCTTAATTGCCCTTGAGAAGATGGCAGTGAACTACCTTCTTGAACCACTGCAGTCCATGTGGTGTAGATACACCCACTGTGCTGTTAGGGAGGGTGTTCCAGGACTTTGTCCCAACAACATCTTCAGCTTCACATGTGTTTACCTTCTATTCTGTTGCTACTAATATCCAACATGCACAATTCTCATTAGAGATATTGTGAATAAAGTTGAATTCTATGAAAATACTAGTCCACTAGGGGATCAAACTTGAATCCCAATGAGCCATACCACAGACTAACATAATGAAAGTCTTTTTATAGGGTAATAAATGATTATTTATTGACAACTTGCATTAAATTGTATTGATATGAGATTTTTCACATCATTTCCAACTTGAATTCAATGGTTTTATTTCTAAACCATCAGCAAATATTTCAGATATATTTACACTTGACCTTTAGTTTATCTTACATCCCGTTTACTGATACATTTTGTGTTAAAACAAAAGAAATGTCAAGTTTGTGACAAGCTAAGACAGTCCCTAAATCCCCAACAAATGTAGTTACTCCTTCCACCTTAACACATGGTTGCATGCTCACCGTATAAAGTTCCCTTTAGGTTATACATGAAATATTAATTATAGTTATGATTCCCTTCACAGTAATTCACTCATTTATCTGTGCCATCATGTGGAATGCAGAACAGAGACTGAGCATTTCCCTATAAGAAGAGGGAAACTATTTGAGGGACAATCATTGTCACGCAAATTTTTACCTTTAAGATTAATTACTAGTGTCACGAGTAGGTTTGCATTAGCACTGCAATGAACTTACTATGAAAATCCTCTAGTCGCCACAGTCCGTTCGGGTGCACTGAGAGAGAATTTAGCATGGCCAATGCACCTAACAAGCACATCTTTTGGACTGCGTGGGGAAACTGGAGCACCTGGAGGAAACCCACACAGACACGGGGAGAATGTGTAAACTTCACATAGACAGTGACCCAAGCCGGGAATCAGACCCGAGTCCTTGGCTCTGTGAGGCAGCAGTCCAACCACATATACCCAGTATACCCAGTTAAAGAACACCATTAGGACAAAAAGTCATAAAAAGGCATTTATTCCAAGCACAGTTTGAAAAGCTCAAAGGTGACAATGCATATAAAGAGCAAATACATATCTTGTAAAATAAAATCCACACAGGACCAGCTAGTAACTCCACAACTTACGTCAGACCTTTAACAAACAGACTTTTTACATGATACTAGCAATCTGAGGAAGCTGAATTGCTGGTGATGGAAGAAACTGCAGTACTGTACCAGATTAATACAAGTTGCATTAATATGCGGTACAGCAGATTAATGCAGGGAATCCTGACTCACTGTCAGCTTTCCTCATTCTCAAATAATACAAGAGGCAGAAAGGTAAAACACTGCCAGTTGTAAAAATCTAAGCAGACAAATACAGGTTGCAAAGGTGTGTTTTATGGACTGATTGAGTGTTCATTATATGATTGCAACCGAAATTAAATCTAATTGTTTAATGGATGAAGAGAAGTTCCAGGAGATGAAATATTTATTAGGTAAGAAGAAAGTGTGAGCTGCAAGGTTGTTATCCCCCAATCAAACTGATTTAATTAGATGTTTATAGCAGATATAACAGTGCTATACAGGACAATGACATTAATGATACTTAACAGAATGCAGGAATAAAAGATGGCATCACAATGCTACACAGGCAAGCCTAGGCAGAGACACTGTTAGAATAAATGAGGTGATATGACCAACTCTCCAAGTATGGAGCTACATTTAAAGAAAAGTGGGTCAGAGTCAAAGCATCAATACCATAATACTGATTCGCCAACATATCTTCCTTTGCCATGGACATAATTTGTATGCTTCTTTTACTACCCATGGAAAGTATGTCTGTACGTATATGAAGTGTTTTCTTACCCTCAGCAAGAATATTAGAATTAAATAATTCCAGGGATGATTTTTTTTAATCATCTAAGGGTGATGTCACGGGGAAAAATATAAGTTAGTTGTGTGTGACTGGCAGCCAGAGTGAGAGGATCAGTGGGATCCATGGTAAGTAGGACTACAAAGCAAGGCCTTTGAGCCATGAAATCTCCGTTCACATCAGCTGGACCAGAATATCTGACTGGTGTGAAGGGTTGCAAACTCCTGGCCTTTGACTTTGATTAAACCATTCAATTTGACAATACCCTTTAGAATTAGTTTCTTGAATGGATGTTGATTCAAAATCAGTCTGGAAGATTCCTTCGTTTCCCTCTTGAGCCAGAGGAGTGGTTACAATCCACAATAGAAATCACGTGACCCTCAGTCAGATAAAATTTGTAACAAGTTATAATACGTTAAAATACAACTTTAAATTGTGTAAAAAAACAGGTTGAATTTCAGAATAAACTGCAGTATGACTGTGTGTTTTCCCATTGGCAGCCAAGTATTACTGAACTTAACCTCTTACGTAGTTATGTTCAGAACACAGATATTTACAATTATCCGCTGAAAAAATATTTGTTGGTACATTTTAATAATGCTATCACAATTGCATATATAAAGTTACGAGCAGTTGAAAACACTAAACATTGTAAGCTCCAAGATATCAGGTAACATATTTTGATTGTCATACATGCAGCCTGATGGTAGGCTGACAAAGAGCTGACACTGGGGCTCTGTGAGCTGATATTGGGACTGTGAGCTGATGTTGGGACTGTGAGCTGATATTGGGGCTATGAGCTAATATTGGGACTGTGAGCTATAATTGGGACTGTGAGCTGACATTGGGACTCTATGAGCTAATACTGAGGTTGTGAGCTAATATTGGGATTGTGGGCTATTTTTGGGACTGTGAGCTAATATTGGAACTGAGCTGATATTGGGACTATGAGCTGATATTGGCGTTGTGAGTTGATATTGGGACTGTGAGCTATAATTGGGACCCACTCACCTGATATTGGGATTCCAACAAACCAATAAGTTAGGAAGCTAAAGATTTTTACATCTCGAAGTAAATACACTAGACTAGGATGTCAATCTCGTTTCTTATCTGTAACAATAGTAAAACTCAAAGATTAAATGTCCTTTAATCAGGTTCCTTAAATTAGAAAAATAATAAAAGCATTTTGGTAAGGATTTGCTATCAGAATAACAAAGCATCCCTTCTCTTTTCTAGTTCACGCATTCTAACAGTCATTCAGGCAACATTCTGACAATATGAGACACTGCCAGCTATAACACCACTCTCCACTCAAGTCAGCAGTTTCTAAAGATCAGCTCAATCTTACTATAGGACAGACATTCAGTCTCCTAACTAATTCGTGTAGTTCTGGCCATCACACTACCAGAAGGAGACAGTGCAAAGAAGATCCACCAGGATGTTACCTGGTCTCAAGGGTATTGACTATGAAGAGAGGTTGAATAAACGGGGATTGCTTTCACTGGAAAGATGGAGGCTGAGGTGAGACCTCGTAGAGGTCTACAAAGTTATGAGAGGCATAATTTTATGGGAGGCAGGGTGGATAGTCAGATACTTTTTCAGATGGAAGCGACAATAACAAGGATGCACAGGTTCAAGGGGAAAAGTTTAAGGGAAATGTGCAGGGGAAAGTTTTTCACACAAAGTGGTGGGTGCCTGGAATGTGCTGATAGAGGAAGTGGTGGAAGCAGGCACATTAGCAGCATTTAAAGGCATCTGGATGGGTAGATGAGTAAGGAAGGAATAGAGGGATATAGACCAAGTAAGAGCTGCAGGTTTATTTTAGTTTAGGTAAGGCAAGATGATCGGCACAGGCTTGGCGGCCGAAGGGTCTGTTACTATGCTGTACTTTTCTTTGTTTTTTTGTAGTTAATAGATGCAGAATTGCGTTTAAACCATTTTAAATTTTCAGTTATACTGTAGCCAGTTCACTGCACCCAGTGGGAGATAATGGTCTCAAGCTGTCCCCAATACTTTAAACAGTGTGATGGAATCACTGATGAGGGCACTGACACATGGGTCCTAATATTTACTGCCTTGTGATGGGTGGCACTCCCAGACAAGTCATAGATGTGGTGGGCTTTCATATTTAAATTAAGGCTTTAGTTCCTTGTCCAACCCTCCTTTTCCCATCACAGGACTATGGAAGATAAGGAAGGGTAGTTGAAGATTATAACTGAGATTTGAATATATAAGGCAGAATTTTCCTTTCTTTTTCTTCTAAGTGCTGGACCTGACGGGGAAAGTGGGATGCAGCATGCCAACTAGCTTTTCTCACCATATTGTTGAGCACCTGGAAGTAAAACATCTTGGAGGCTTGTCTCACACGTCATGCTAACTGGCAATTCCCAAAACAGCTGGCAATGTCAGCTTCCCAGGGAGCAGGACGCCATTTTTAAAGAGCAGCACAATCTCATTAAGAGTCTTTCACACACATTTTCCCTATTCCTCACTTCCTCCTAGGTACCCAGATACTCCCCGACACTCCACCGTTGCTACACTGCCCCTTCCGCCTTTTGGCAGTGCCAGGCAGTGCCAGGATGCTGCCCATGCATGCCGTCTCCACCTTGGTGAATGTATGTACATGTGCACTCCCAGCGTGATCTTGCTGACATAACAAAATGTGAGGGGGGTGCGGGGGTGGGGGGGGAGCAAGGCAGCAGGGAAGCCTGCTTATGAGACAACAATGTACTTAAATGAGGTTCCCAACTTTCCTGGGTAGGAACAATACTATGTCAATGGCTGGGCTGGGGAAAATGGCACCAGGAGGCCTCATTGATAAGAACCTCTCTCACTTTTAGCTTCTCATGGGACTTTGTGGAAAATGTGGGTAGACATTTCCCAACCTTAAATTTCATGATTTAATCGACTTATTGGCCACAAAGATGCCATGTAATATAAAGTGGATTTGACCTATTGAGTAACTGCATGTAAGCAGGCTGAATTATGGAATGCAATTAATGAAACACAAGGAACAATCCCGGCAATATGTGTAATAAAAAGTATAGAATTTGCTTCATTCAGCCATCTGTTCATAACCTCAGCTCTGATCTTTCCTTAGTTGCTGATTAAAAACCCTACTAAATAACAAATCCACATTATAAGTCATAAAAGTGACCGGAAAATCTGACTTCTTCAGACCTTTAGTATCTGGCTTTCATTTTTGAAATTTCTAGACAAGCTAATTAAAATATCCAGTCCAAAGTTAAATGGGAAAGAAATGGCTTCCTTGCGCTTCTTTGCATAAATCACATAATTATACTACATTTGCATCTTCTATTTTTTATTTTCATAACTTTCAAGGTGATTTTGAACTACTTTCAATAAAATAAAATATATTAGCATTCAGCAGGTGTACTAAGCCTATTCCCTAATGTGCTCAATAAAAGGACACAAGATAGTTGAAATCTCTATCTTTCTATCAAAGTGAGTAAAACATTTACTGAATGCATTACGAAGACTTTTCATCATTGATTTGGTCCTTGGCCTCATCGTATTGATTTTTGCTCTTTGTTTTGTCACTTAGTTCCAGATTTGCCGATAACCTATTGATCACTTTTCAGAAAATCAATGGTTGCTATTCACCTTAGAGCTTTAGAGAACATAAATTTATCTTCATAAACGTTGGCACTTTACTTACAATGAAATTCCTAACAGCTTCTAAAACATTTTAACCACAGCCACCCAATTTGCCTTGTGTATGTTTTCCCTTGAGCTGGATCTCTACCATATAACTATTTGCATTGCAAATGGGTTGTACATTTTAAAGGAAAAGAGCAGCTTGACTTGGGGATGTGGCCTGTAAGGATGGGCTTGACTTGTGACAACTTCAACAGCTTCGTTAACAGACAATTGTATAACACCTATGTAGTGATGCCTATCTATGTTGTGCACTACACACCTCAGATCCTGGATTGTATCAAACTTTCTTGTTAGGAACCTAACGGTTAAGCAGTTAAAATATCATAAATTGATTCTTTTTCCCAGCAGGAAGCAGCCAGTTGCTATTCTACCTTGCAAGCTGAAGCATATGTGAAAAGTGCCAGCCAAAAGCAGATGCATAATTCATACATAAATGTCAATTATAGCAGCACAGTGGCACTGTGGTTAGCACTGCTGTCTCGCAGCACTAGGGACCCAGTTTGATTCCCAGCTTTGGGTAATTATCAGTGTGGAGTCTGCATGCTCTTCCCTGTCTATTTGGGTTTCCTCCGGGTGCTCCAGTTTCCTCCCACAGTCTGAAAGACGTGCTGGTTAGGCGCATTTGCCGTGCTAAATTCTCCCTCAGTGTACTCAAACAGGCACCAGAGTTTGGCAACGAGGGGATTTTCATTGCAGTGTTAATGTAAGTCTACTTGTGAAACTAATAAATAAACTTTAAACTTTTCATTGAGCCTCCAAGCCAACTTAACTGGCCAAGAGAGAAGTTCCACAAAGCGGCCTACCTGCTGAGTAAAGCATTTCGGGATTGATCTTGGTAACTGACTGACATTACTAAAAGCAGCAGTTGGGGAGACACCAGCAGGAACTTGGGATCTGTATGCTATTGGGATTAATGGTTGTTCATTGCAAATTTCAGCTTGGTGGGTTCACATTTCTGATTTTTCCTCCTATTTTTTCCCTAGGCAGCATGGTGACACAGTGGTTAGCACTGCGGCCTCACAGCGCCAGGGACTCGGATTCAGTTCCTAGCTTGGGTCACTGTCTGTGTGGAGTTTGCACGTTCTCACCGTGTCTGCATGCGTTTCCTCCAGGTGTTCTGGTTTCCTCCCACAGTCTAAAAGGTGTGTTGGTTAGGTTCACTGACTCAAACAGGTGTCAGAATGTGGCGACTAGAGGAATTTCACAGTAACGTCATTGCAGTATTCATGTAAGCCTTACTCGTGACTAATAAGTGAACTTTACTTTATGGTCATGACAATTCATAGGGACCACACACTGAATTCCCAAAAGACCAACCATATTTGGAACTATTTGGAGTCCCCATTCCTGATACTAACACACAAAATGTTAACAGTCTTGGAAAGGGTGAATGCGAATTCTACCTCAGCAATCCATCCAAAAAATGTTAGCACTAGATCAGGACATGGCAACACAGCAGGAGCTTTCTGTACCAGCTGCAGACTTTGGGGACTTTTGATTCTGTGATTGGCATGACAATGGCTGACATAGTAAAGATGCTGCTGTGTGAGCTCTCTATGGTTGACTTGACTTGTTATGTACCCTAATGCACCTTTAAGAGAACAAAATCATAACTGCAACACTAGGTACTGCACTCTATCCTTTCCTTCTCCCCTGTGTACTCTATGAACGGTGTGTATAGCTCACAAGAAAAAATACTTGTCACTGTATCCCAATACATGTGACATATAATGAATCAATTCAATCCAATTCACTTCTTTTGTTGTGTTCATGAATAGAGGTGAACTTGTGTTTGATAAATTATTGATTTAGAGCTCTTTTTTCTACAGCTTAATAACTTGTGTGGCTTCCCCACTCTGCAATGTGGGAGACAGTATTATTTCAAAGCTTAATGGGGGATTCTTTGTTTGTATAACAAATATATAGGCGGTTAATTGAGCTTGGACATTTTTGAAAATGTGCTATAGTTGAAAATGTCTAATCAGCTTTAAATAATTTTGCTTGTGAGAACAGCTCCACGGTTCATAAAGTCATTTTATTGTTTTACAATGTTACAGTACAGAACACTATAGTTACATAAAATGAAGTTGTACGCATAATTAGAATCAATTAACTCATCAGTTTGCATCACATTGTTCATTGAAAATCATTACATTCTTTCTACACCATTTTGCTGTCACATGTAATTATATTTTCATGTCTGACGATATGTTTTCTCAGCTGCTTTTCTTAGTGATGTTTCTTGACTCGCCAAACTTCACCACTTATTTTTTTCCCTCAGTTCTCTCTTCCAGCATGCACCAACCAAGTCAAAGGCGGGATTTTATGGCCTCACTCGAACCAAAGTTGTAAAATCCCATTCAAGGCCAACAGACATTTTTCCATTGTTCACCCCTCACCCGCTTCGATTTCATGGTGGGCGGGATGGTAAAATTCTGGCAGTAGAATCACACAGTGCAGAAAAGGCCCTTCGGCCCATTGAGTCTGCACTGATAATGTCTATCATAAAGTCACGCAAATCCCATTTTCCTGCACTTGTCCAAAATCCTTGAGTATTATATTTTGAGTCTCATCCAAATATCTTTCTGGCCTTGACTACACGCTCAGGCAATACATTTTGGATTCCCACAACCATCTGAGTGAAAAGGGTTTTTCTAAAATCTTCTCTGAATCTCCTGCCCATTAACCGAAAATTATGCCCACTCATGATTGCCCCTTCAACCAAGTGGAACAGTTGCTCCCTACTCACCCTGTCTATACGCTTCATAATCTTCCACATGTCAATCATGTCCCCCCTTAGCCTTCTCCACTCTGAAAAAAACAAAACCTATCTGATCTCTCCTTATAGCTCAAATGCTCCATTGCAGGCAACATCCTGGTGAACCTCCTCTGCAGCCCCTCTAGCGCTTTCACATCCTTCCTGTAGTGAGGTGACCAGAACTGCACACACTACTCCAGCTGTGGCCTGATCAGTGCTCTTATATTCTATACCATGAATGATGAAAGCAAGTGTCCCGACGTTAGTGGCTACTTTTGATGATTAAACCTTAATGATGAATTTTCCCAGACTATACAATGGGTGCCATTTTCTCCTCACCTGGGAAATTAGCCTCTGGTATCCATTTGCTGGAAAGGAATCAGGGAACACCTGATGGAATGGAGATCAATTACAATGCCCTATTGATACATGAGCTGAGGTTAACTAACTTTGTACTCTGCAGTCAATTCTGTCACCTTCCTAGCTCACATGGCTCAGTTACTTACTGGCAAGCTAGTGAATAATTGGGAAAGTCTTCTTTTCACCCTATTGCACTTGCCCCTCCAGGAAAATTAGAAATAAGAATTTCCTGTCAGGTCATTACATTAAAACTGGGGCAATATTTTTATTTAATTTTCTTTCAACTTGATCCAAATAATTGTACAGAGGATTAATGACGTGTATCGTTCAACTGCTGGAGGGTTTTTTAATTTAAATTTCCATTTTCTTCTGTAGATATGTATAATGGATTTATGGAGTCTTCTTTATCTGAATGTGATAAGAGAGTCACTTATTGGGTAGCAATGCCATCTGGCTCAACTGGTTATACTTTTGTTACTGTGGAAAGATATGAGTTCAAGTTTCAGTTGAGGGAAGAAACATAGAAAATGGGAGCAGCAGTAGGCCAATCAGTCCATCAAGCCTGCTCCACTATTCTACACGATTATGGGTGACCCTCTATCTCAATGCCATACTCCAGTGTTCTCTCCAAACTCGCTGACAGATTTAGAGTCTAAAAATCTGTTTCCTTTTTAAATATGTTCAGTGATTTAGTCTCCACACAGCCTTCAACAGTACCCTCTGAATGAAGAAATTTATCCTCACCTCAGTTCTAATGGTCTACCCTATATCCTGAAAGTGTGACGTCCCCGCCTCCCCACCCCCCTCAAGCTAGAAGAATCATCTTTCCTGCATCCAGTCCTGTTAGAATGTCATACGTTTCAATGATATGCCCTCTCATTCTTCTAAATTCCAGTGAATAAAGGCCTATTTGAATACATAGAACCTCTACAGTGCAGAAAGAGGCCATTCGGCCCATCAAGTCTGCACCGACTCTCTGAAAAATCATCCTACTGAGACTTTCAGTGACTGACTTATTAGAAGAACCAGGTCCCTTTGTACATCAAGATTTCCTGATCTATCTCTATTTAAATAATAATCTGCCATTCTTTTTCTACATCTGAAGTGGATAACTCCACAGTTATCCCCATTATACAGCATTAACTATTTATTTGCTCACTCGCTCAACTTGTCTAAATCACCTTGAAATTTCTTAATATCCTCCTCACCACTCACAGTCCCATCAAATTTTTTGGCATCAGCAAACTTGGAAATATTATTTTTGATTCCATCATCCAAATTATTGAGCTATATTGTGAATAGATGGGGCCCAAGTACTGAACCCTGTGGGACACCATAAGTTACTGCCTGCCGCTTTGAAAAAGACCCACATATTCCTACACTCTATTTCCTGTTTGCTTAACAATTCTCAGTGCATACCAATGCATGCCACATCATACACACCACACCACACCACCAATGCCTTACAAGAGTTAATGGCCATAACAGGATTTGTATCTGTGTGAACAGGGCCGGAAAATCACCTCCAAAGTGCCCTTTTATTTATTTGTGGGACATTGGCTTCACTGGTTGGTCAGCATTTGTTGCCCATCCTTACATGCCTACGTTACTGAATAATTGGGAAAATAATTGCCCTTCAGAGGGCAGTTGAGAATCAACCACATTGCTGTGGCTCTGGAGTGACATGTAGGCCAGACCAGGTAAGGATGGCAGATTTCTTTCCATAAAGAAGAGTTAATGAACTAGATGGATTTTTCTGACAACTAACAAGGGTTTTATGGTCCATTATTAGATTCTTAACTCCAGACATTTATACTGAATTCAAATTCTATCATCCCACTGTTGTTGCATCCTTTGTAAAACAGTAGCATTTTCCATACCATTGATTTAAGCTAACAGTCTATAATTCCCTGTTTTCTCCCTTCTCCTTTTTAAATAATAAGGTTATGTTCAATCTGCTGGGAATATTCCAGATTCTACAGAAGTTTGGAAGATGGCAACCAACACATCTACTATTTCAATATTGACTTCCTTTATTTGCCTGGGATGTAGATTATCAAGCTCTCAGAATTCATTGGCATTCAGTCATAGAATCATAGAATTCCCATATTGCAGAAGGAGGCCATTCAGCCTATTGAGTCTGCACCCAACTCTCTGAAGAGTATCCCACCCAAACCCTATCCCTGTAATCCCATTAATCCCCCTAATCTGCATATCTTTGAATGTCCCATTAATTCCTCCAACACAACTTTTCTCACTAGACTCTTGATTCCTTAGCACGACTGGGAGATTTTTTCCGTCTTCCTCTATGAAGACAGAAATAAAGTAGCTGTTTAATTGCTGTGCCATTTCCTTGTTCTCTGTTATAAATTCTCCTGTTTTGGTTGTAAAAGACCTACACTTGCCCTCACTAATCTTTCGCTTTTATATAATTATGGAAGTTTTTACAGATTGCATTTATGTTGCTTGCGAGTTTACTCTCATACTTTCTTTTTCCCCTTTAATTCAGTATCTTTGTCTTTCTTTGCTGAATAATGAACTGCTCCCAATCAGGCTTGCCAATTCTTCAAACAATTTTATATGAGCCTTTGGATCTAATACTGTCCTTAAATTCTTTTGTAAGCCACAGTTGGGCCACTTTTCTTGTGTTTTTGCACCAGAAAGAATATATTACTGTGGCAATGCATACATTTGTTCCTTACCTATCCACTGTAATTCCCTGTTTTCTCCCTCCCCCTTTTTAAATAAGGGGGTTATGTCCAATCTGCTGGAAATATTCCGGATTCTACAGAAGTTTAGAAGACAACAGCTAACACATGCCTTTTAATGAAGTTTCCCAATCTATCTTAGCCAATTCCTGCCTCATAACTTCATAGCTTCCTTTGTTTAGATTTGGGACCCTGCTTTCAGCTCTTATTTCTTCACTTTGCATTCTAATGAAGAATTTTATCATCTTACGGTCGCTGTTTAGTTAAGAATCCCACACAAGATTATCAATTAACCTTTTCTTGTTGTATAAAACCAAATCTAAGATAACATGTGTCCTAGTTGGTTCCTCAACATACTGGTCTAAAAAAATCCATCTCATACACATGCCAGGAATTAAATTGGAACAGTATTATTGCAAATTTAATTTGCCCAATCTATATGTAGATTGAAGCCACCCACGATTACTGTAGCACGCTTGTTACATGCACCTCGAATTTCCTGTTTAATGCCATCTCCTACCTTACTACTACTGTTTCGAGGCCTATAGACAACTCCCACTAATGTTTTTTTCACCCTTGTTGCTTCTTAGCTCCACCACATTGATTCTACATCAAGACTTTTTGAGCCAACATCCTCTCTCACTATTGCACTGATTTCATTGTTAAACACCACCCTGTCTCCTTTCCCTTTTTGTTTATCCTTCCTAAGCATTGAATACCCTTGGAGATTTGATTCCCAGTTTTGGTCACTGTCTTCATACACAAAAGGTGTTTATTAATAAGGAGAATTGTACAACAGTACAACAGCCAGAAAGCTGCACCTAGTCCCATACATGTCTCCTGCCAAAGGGAGGACTTCACTCCCCGAGATGATTACCCACTCTGGCTCCCAATTAGTTCCCCCAAGACAGGTGTTGCCTTTAAAGGGACAATTGCCACAAATCACCACACTCACTCTGCAGACATGTCTCGGTAATCACAATCATATCATGTCTGTGTCTATCAATTTGCTCTGTTAACCACTGTATTGCTATGTGCATTCAAATACAGTGCCATTACACTTGCCTTTTTGACATTTTTACACATTTCCTTGTACTTTGGCCCTATTTGCTGCCAATCATTGCACTTCCAATATTTGCTTTGCGACTCCCTGTCTTTCATTTCTATCTTTGTTTCCCTCTCTTATGTTTTCTCACTCAAGTTCTCAGCCCTCTGCCAGCTTCGCCAGAATCAGTCTCAATGCCTCAGGAATCCAAATCCCTCAATCCTCCACCAACTCTCCAGCCATCCAGTCTATTTTCCTATTCCTGCTTGCATCTAGACACAGAGAGTAATCCTGGGATTCTGAGGTTTTCTTTTTATTCAATCATGGGATGTAGCCAGCATTTATTGCCCATCCATGAGAACATTGCTGTAGAGTCATGTGTAGCGTATAGGAATAAGATTTTCTTCTCCAAGGGATATTAGTGAGCTAGATGGGTTTTTATGACAATTGACAATGGTTTCATGTTCATCACTAGCCTTTTAATTTCAGATTCTTATTGAATTCAAATTTCACCATTTGTCATTGTGGGATTCGAACCCAGGTCCCTAGAATACAACCATGGTCTCTGGATTACCAATTCAGCGACAACACCACTCTGCCACCTTCTCTCCCTGAATTTTTAATTTACTTCCTAGCTCCATATATCCGGCTTTCAGGACCTCATCTCTCTTCTTACCTCTGTCATTGATCCACATCCTCTGTCATATGGACCACATCTTCTGGCTGTTCACTCTCCCCCTTCAGAATGTTCTGCAGCCGCTTGATCTTGTATCCGCAGCCAGGCTTCAGCAGGTGCTGAGCTATTGAAGGCAGGCAGACAGATGAAGTTTCCGATTTCAAAGTAAATATTCAATGATAAAAGTGCATCTGAATGTACAAACAGTCTTGTATGCCAAATGGCTGCTGGTTTTGTGTAAGAATGTGAACCACACAAATCCTCTGCTGAAATAGGGGACAAAGTGAAAACCCTGAGAGATAAATATATTTTAGACATCTGCTTGATTTTTTTGAACTGATGCACAGCATCAAGAACTATTCTTATAAGCAAGCCCTTCACCCCTGAAAACTGAAATATGACCTCAATCCACCATATCTACAATTGCAGCATTGCCCAGACATCAAACCCAGAAACTCCTGTTACTGTCTTTGATTTAGTGGATATGACCACAGGATCCCGATGATTTCCTAGATTTCAAATACCAGTGGAATAAACCTTCTCGAATGTGGTTTAGGATATAAACTACAAACCAGTCTGTTGAAGGTAATAGAGAAGCTGAAGCCAGTTCAGCAGCTTGCACCACTTCCACAGAAATTTTAACTGAAGATTTACTCTTCTGTTACAAAAAGCAGTCAAATCTGAGGCACTTTCCTAACCTGACTGATAATACTAATCCTGGACAAATGCCCATGCTGCGAAGCCGACACTGAGATTTACAATATCTCACAGAGCACCACGAGACAGCCACGATATGAGCTGCAATACAGTGATACGGGAAGAAAGATGCTGACCTTGTTGAGCATAGAAGACCAGATGGTAATTGTCCAATAAATGTCACACATATTTGAGCATGGCCATCTGCTTCCAGACACTGATAAGTATATAACATTTCTGATGAAGGATATTGATTAATGCTAATGGGTGTCTCTAATGCCGTTGACCATTCATTGAATTAAGCAAGTAATTAAGATTGCCAATAATAGAAAATATGACAATTCAAGGGTTGATCTTGATTTTGTCTGTCAGAGTAAAACAGTTGGGAGAAAATTATCAGTCCATTTTACATCTCTCCCAACTTTTGTTCCCACTAACTTCAAACAAAATCTAGAAACACATCAGGTTGAGCAGCTTCTGTAGAGAAAAGAAGAACAACATTTTTGATTTGATTTATTATTGTCACGTGTTAGTATACAGTGAAAAGTATTGTTTCTTGTGCGCTTTACAGACAAAGCATACCGTTCATAGAGAAGGAGAGAATGCAGAATGTAGTGTTATAGTCATAGCTAGGGTGAAGAGAAAGATCAACTTAGTGTGAGGTAAGTCCATTCAAAAGTCTGATGGCGGCAGGGAAGAAGCTGTTCTTGAGTCACAATAGCTTGCATCTATTTTAAGTTGAAAAATAGCCCATAGCACGTATAGAGATGCAATGAATAAAATGGTATCTCAACCCAAAGTAGGAGATATTATGAAGGAGCCTCACAAGTTGGTACAAAGAGGTTGATCTGCAGTGAGTTAGGAAGGGTCACGGAAGCTTGGATTTTCACCATGATGGAGCGCCTTTCTCTTGCAGCAACAATGACAGAGGAGGCTGGAATCTGGAAGTCCTGTCCTATGTGGTACATACCATTTACACAGGAGACGAAGTAGGGATGGGTCACGATTCCACAGGCGGTGTCAAATGGAACTGTCAAACTGCAGCAGTCCAAGATAGCGACTCAATAACACATTCATAAGAGGAATTAGGGATGGGAAATAAATTCTGGCCTAGCCAGCAAGGCGCACAACCTATGAATAAATCATTTATTCAAATGTGAATTTTGCAGAGGCATCTGTGCAAATATAACCGTAGCTGTCACCGGCCATGTCTGATTTTTAGTTAAAGGCAAAATACTGTGGATGCTGGAATCTGAAACAAAAACAGAAAATTGCTGGAGAAACTCAGCAGGTCTGACAGCATCTGCAGAGAGAGTATAGGGTCTGGATGACCCTTTGTCAGAGCTGAAGGATTCTGCTGAAGCATCAATTCTGACAAAGGGTCATCCTGATTTTCAGTTAACAGGAATGGGAAATGCAGTATGTGAAAATTAGACCTGATAAGATCAGATCCAAACTTTACAGTGTTTTTAGAGAGATAGGGTAACATTTTGGAGAGGCAGTGTCCCCTTTTGGATATAATCTCAGAGCATGTTTAAAAGAGGTAAGTTGATTTTTGGGATTGTTAAAAATAGAGATGACTGTGTATAAACACTTTGGAACTATCAAGAGAGCAGTATCCTGTCTAAAGCAACAGTTTAAAATGTCAAAAAGAACTGTCAAAAGCAAATGTCAAGACTTTTAAAACTGCTGCCCTTTAAAGTTTTAGGCAAAAAACTGTGGAATGTTAAAAAAATCATTGCTTGCTATTTCACTCTGTCTATTCAAATATGCTTGATAGTTACCATTATTGGATTATTGCTATATGACTAATCTTACAACTCCCATTTTCACAGAGACTCACAAAGCTGATCCTAGAATCCAATAGTGTAGAAGGAGGCCATTCGGCCCATTGAGTCTGCACCAACAACAATCACACCCAAACTCTATCCCTATAACCCCAGGTATTTACCTTGCCAATCCCCCCGACACTGGGGCGCAATTTAGCATTTCCAGTGAACCTAACCCACACATCTTTGGACTGTGAAAGGAAACCAGAGCACCCAAAGGAAACCCACAGAGACATAAGGAGAATGTACAAACTCCACACAAACAGTCACCCAAGGTCAGAATTGAATTTGGGTCCCAGGCACTGTGAGGCAGCAGTGCTAACCACTGTGCCACTGTGCCATGCAAGTGTTCTGAGGAATTTCTCCTGGGTCATTGGGTTGGATTTGTGGAGCCAGGAATTGTCCCAAATCTGCACTCCCACTCAAGGAATGAAAATTCAGGCCAAAGACTTAAATGAGATAATATTCATTTTGGGGATCAATGAAAACAGGTGTCTTGAATCATCACTCCATTGTACACCCCACTTGATGTTCTTTTCCAAGGTAGATAAAAATAGTTATTGCTGAACAACACCGACTCCAGTTCCACCAACCCTCCAGGTCCACCAATCTTTGTCCAGAACTAATGGCTAACCTGCCAGTTTTCTGATTGGACTCAAATTGAATGTTATGTCGGAAGGGTAGTGGAGGTGTGGGAGGTGCTAAGGTTGAGGTACAAAGTTTGTGCCTGAAGGCACAGAGGCAAATGGTGGATAAAACGGGTGGAATACATGTATGATTGTATTTGATTTGATTTATTATTGTCACGTATTGGTATTCGATGAAAAGTATCATTTCTTGCGCTCTATACAGACAAAGCATACCATTCATAGAATACATAAGGGAGAAGTAAAGAAGGTGCAGAATGTAGTGTTACAATCATGGCCAGGGTGTAGAGAAAGATCAGCTTAATATAAAGTAGGTCCATTCAAAAATCTGATGGCAGCAGAGAAGAAGCTGTTCTTGAGTCCGTTGGTACATAATCTCAGAGTTTTTGTATCTTTTTCCCAATAGAAGAAGGTGGGGGAGAGAAGATCCAGGATGTGTGGAGTCATTGATTAAGCTGGCTGCTTTTCTGAAGATGGAGTCAGCAGATGGGAGGCTGGTTTGCATGATGACTGTAGTTCCAGAAACAGATAGTTCAGTACTGGGATGCAAGGTAATGGTTGCAACATTGGAAGAAGTTGCAAAGGTAAGGAAGAAGAATTAAAATATGTAAAACTAAATGTACAATTGGGAGAGTTGGTGGAACTGGAGCCAGTATTGTTCAGCAATAACTGAGGTGATGAGAGATCAGGATTGGAGATGGGCAGCAATTAAACTCATAGAATCCCTACTGTGCAGAAGGAGGCCATTTGGCCCAACGAGCCTACAGTGATCACAATCCCACCCAGGCCCTATCCCTGTAACCCTACATACTTAACCTGCTAATCCCCCTGACACTAATGGACAATTTAGCATAGCCAATCAATCTAACCTGCACATCTTTGGACTGTGGGAGGAAACTAGAACACCCAGAGGAAACCCACGCAGACACAGAGAGAATGCGCAAACTCCACACAGACATTGACCTGAGGCTGGCATCGAGCCTGGGTCCCTGGCACTGGGAGGCAGCAGTGCTAACCACTGTGCCACTGTGCCACCCCAAAGTTTTAATTTTAACTGTATGAGGTTAGGATGAGTTTAAGTTTACAGAGGAAAGAGAAAAGAGGCCAGTGTTTTCTTTGAATCTGTTCCTGTCCCACTGCCTTAACTTTCCAGAAATATAGGTTTCCACTGCACTTCCAATGAAATAACAATGCTGGATTGGGAGCTGTTCCAAGGAAAAACCTAGCAATTGAGTTTCCCACGATTTGAAATGTGATATTAAACACCTTCATTTGTCATAATAAAAGCGTAAAGAATACATGAACCATTTCTTTCAATTAGCTCAAGGTCTCTGTTTCTGCGGTTTAGAAGCTGTAGGTTCACATACCATAATATTTGGTGCAGTCATGTACTTGATTCCTTTAACCTTTACCTTTCTATAATTGATTGTAATCTGTATTCTTAAATGTTCAGACTCCCTGTAAGAAAAGATGAATGAACCATCCTGTGAGACTGTAGAGCTCGTAAGCAGTCAAACAGATAATTTCATTGTAAACATTTATTTCCTGATACAATCTCTTTGCAGATTCTAAACAGGACCTGTGATACCTGAATTTCAATCAGCTCAATTGCAGAACATAACCTCCAGAATATCTTGGCTTACAACCTGGGCAAATCAGACACTTGCAGTCTCACGTTTAAGCTGAAACCAGCAGGTTCAGGTGCCCACAGCGAAGAAGAGTGATGGTGGAGAAATCACATTTTCATTACCAAGCTGCCACCCACGCCCACAACCCCACCCCCTGCCCAATTCTAATTCATTCGTTTTATAGATGGAAAAGCAGTGCAGCAGACCTGTGATTTACTGACCAATGCTGCCCCTTGCGTGACTGCACCAGCCCTCAATTGTAGCAGTCTGATCCAGGTCGATCCCCAGAGGCTTGTAGTGTTTATTGAGGAGCTACATCATAACCTTTATACATTAACAACATACTGATTTCTGCTCTGTTAGTTCACAGGAATGTAGCTGACATGTTGTTAATATATTGGGGATATAAAATAACTCTTCTCTTGATGGGTTTTTATTATAGCATGGCTTCACAGGTTCCAGGGACCTGGGTTCAATACCCGGCTTGGGTCACTGTCTGTGTGGAATTTGCACATTCTCCTCGTGTCTGCGTGGATTTCCTCTGGGTGCTCTGGTTTCCTCCCACAGTCCGAAGATGTGCTGGTTAGGTTGATCGGCCATGCTAAAGTTGCCCCTTAGTGTCTTGAAATGTGTAGGTTAGACAGATTAGTGGGTGGATATGGGGTAGGACCTAGGTGGGATTGTGGTCAGTCCAGACTCGATGGGCCAAAAGGCCTCTTTCTGCACTGTAGGGTTTCTATGATTCTAATTACTCTTACTCCACTGAATTAGCAGGACTATCATATGACTGGAACAATAGATGCTGCCAGCCTTTTCAGGAACTTATATCACAAGTTTCTATTCTTGGTATTATCATGTGAGGAAAGAAAGTTTAGATTGCAAGTTTTTGCTTGAGTTTTGTTTGCCAACACTCATATAAAGCACCGAAGAAGATTTTTTTTCTATGTTAAAGGAACTGTATAAATGCAAGCTGCTGTTGTTCCTATTTCTCCTGATTGACCCTCAGATCCAACAGCAGGGCATCTTGATGGTTACTCTTCATAGGTTGCTTGGATACTGCTGACAGATATTCATCCTTGGAACCATGACTCCAAATTTGATCCTGTCCTCTGCTAACATCCACACTTAAAACTAATTTTAACTGTATGAGGAGTTTTGAATGGATTAAATCAAACTGTATAATTTATTAAACAGCAATCAACAGCAGGATTCAGAAATGACAGGTGGAATTTTCTGGTCTTACAGATGCGCCGACTGTGACAATATTTTGGAGACAGCCAATTAAGCCTCCATATTCACCGTGCAATTATAGATGGTGACCAGGTTCCTGGGAAGGAGGTCTTACCACACGGATTGCAGCACTCAGTGGACAACTGCCCTATCAAAAAAAATGGGTACTGCTGAGGCACATAGAGGAGCATTAAGTTAGTTCTGCTGGAGATGTACTCACAAGCTTGCTGAAGATTTAAACATAAGAAAGGCCCACATATCTGGGGGCAATCAATGCAGAGGGCAAACTGTTCGATGTGAATGGTCATGGTTGCAGCCTTTGAATTCACACTGATCAACGCTGAGACCCTGTGAGAAAAGGGACCACTCAAAGTTGCCACCTCAAAGTTGCCTCCCAAATCAGTGCACAGGGCAGGCCAATGTGAGAAAATGTGAGTCTGAACTTTGGGTCTAATTTGACCACAATAGCTACCTCATTTTTGCTGGTTTGATAACTGTTATGGCTTAGTGCTATCCTCTGCAAGTTTACCTGGAGGTGGCAACACGTTGGGAAGCCAACCCATATGTTCTATTGAACTTTACTCTCAGCCCAGTTCCAATCTCGCCTCGACAGATTTGGGAAGAGTGCATCAAAACAAAATTCCCCTCCCTACCTCTTATTGTTTCCTGGATGAAATCCACTAACACACAATGAGTAATATAAAACCCACATTTAGAAGAGATACAGATGAGAGGAGATATAAGCTGGTGAGAGTGACTCATATTCCCATGCGTTGGTTCAATACTCATATTTTTAAGATTTTCAAATCAAATGCCACTTCAATAAAGTATTAACTCCATTTATCGAAGTAACTGGAAAAGATGATTAGATAGCAGGTTTGGGCCTCATGCTCATAATCAGGAGAGTTTTGGAAACCTAACGTACATAGCTAGTAGGGTGAGAGATGATGTCATGGTCTTATTTGAAGCTAATAACAAAGCACTTGAGAAGGTTACTGCTGGAAAAGGTCAGAAATATAAGCGTCTGTGAGATAACATCAAAGCTCTCGACAGCTCCTTTGAAATTGAATTCTTTGGCTGTGTCTTCGGCACTTGAGGTAAATGGAACATTGGTAACAAATTCTCCATTTCATATTGCAGATTAAATCGTTCTATCTCTTCCTTACATTTCACTCTGTCATTTAGCTGGCAACTAGACTGGGACTTGTGGTGTTTCAGTGAGAGTACCAGGAGTGGCTTCTCATAAGGTTTCACAAGCTTAGGGGTTTTGAAAAAAAAGGGTGACGTGGACAGATTGGGCCAAAGGGCCTGCTTCCATGCTGTAAACCTCTATGACTCTATGACTCTTTGACAAGCTTCCTCATTCTGCCATAACACAGGACGCCAGATATTTCCATGGAAGCACGATCCATGCTCTCCTCATAAGCTGAAAATCCAGTGCCAAGCCCCTCTTTGCATATTATGGCCATTGGGCTATTAAGTGACTCAGGTGATGGCTTCAGCCAAAAGGTCCTACCCTGCAAGTTGCCAGCCAATCAAATGACCAGCCATGCACAAGGCACCCACCCAGGCACTGGTAAAATTCCAGAAGGTGAAGGCATTACGAGCTCTGCCATTCCACCCGATTTTAAGCTCCACTCCCATTTGCCAGATCACTCCCAATGTCAGGGATGGGTGGGAGGCAATATTCTGGCCAGAAAATGGCATTGAATTGTCCATACATTAGTTATGAAATTATCCAACTTTATTGCTCTGTTTGTTCAATAGCAGGAGACAAGTCTGTCACTTGATATGATCTACAGACATGGTTCCAGAATCTAGTTTGAAGATCTAATGAGCGCTATTTATAATTTCCATGATGCCAATAAATCCGCTTTAGATGGGAAACAAACTGATTAAAATTGATGTGCATCTATTTAATCATAACCCAGCAAGATATGGGAAGGAGAATTCAATCATTCACCTCCCCTTCATTAGTTTAATTTAGTTTGAACCATTAACTGTTTACAACTCCAGCAAGGGTGTTAAAATTGGTTAAATTTTTGCTCATAAACTAATGTATGCATGAATGAGCAATTTGGGGAAAATGAATTACCTGGTATTGTATGAAGTTTATAAACTAAAGCTTTTGGTTCAACATCCAGTCAGTGCTGAATTAACTGACCTCAGAGGAATTAACTGCTGAAGGATTGTAATTTGCCTCTGAATGCAGGGTTATAAAGAGGGGAAAAAAATCAATCTTTGTTCCACTTCAGATCATAGCAGCATGCATAATAAATAGAAGCCATTTGAACCCTTGAGTGTTCCCTGGCATTCAATAAGATCATGGTTGATCTGACTGTGGCCTCAACTCTCCTTTCTCCCAGCCACCCATAACCTTTGACTCCCTCATACAGCAAAAGGTCTATCTAACTAAACTTTGAAAATAATCAATGACCCAACCTCAACTGGTCTCTGGGACAGTGAATTCCAAATTTAATGACCCTCTTGGGGGGAAGAAATTTCCTCCAAATTCTGTATGAAATGAACTGTGCCCCTAGTTCTAGATTCTGCCACCTCTCCCTCTACCGCAAGACAAAACGTTGGCTCAGCAGCTATAATGTCAAACCTGCTCCAAACCTAAAACAAAAGCAAGTTACTGTGGATGCTGGAATCTGAAACAAAAACAGAGAGTGAGGTAACATTTCAGCAGGGTCTGAGAGCATCTGTGGAGAGAGAAGAGCTAACGTTTCAAGTCTGGATGACTCTTCATCAGAGCTAAAGAAAACTGGAAATAGGATGAGATTTATAATTTTGTTGGGGGAAGGGAGGGGCAGAGTGGAGCTGTGGGGGTAAGATAGAGGGCTGGATTGAGGACCAGTGACAGATAGAGGCTAGGGAGAGATTGACAAAGATGTCATGGACAAAAAAACAAAGAGAATGTAAATAGTGGTGATCATGGCTGAGAAGAGTATGGATAGTGGCATGTTAAGGGATCAGAATGCATCAATGGCAGACAAAGGTAAGCAGTGTGACAAAAGAACAGTATCTGAAATGTCTCCTCCCTCCACCTGGAGAGATACCCACCAGCAGGTATTAAAGCTGGTCCCTATCAACAGGGACCAGGCGTGATTTCCTCACTGGGGGGGACAGAGGCCATTGAAACCACCCTCCCCTCCCCTGGGTAGGTTGGAGCAGGGGGTGTTCCTTGGGCAGTGCCAGCCTGGTATTCTGGCACTGACCATTGGGCACATTGGCATTACCCATTGGGCATGGACAAGGGCATGGGGCCAGAGGTGCAGGGCTTCCTGGGGAGGAGAGATCTGTGATGGTGGGGTGGAGTGTGAAGGACACACTCTACACTCTACATTAGGGATCAGTGAGGTTGTGGAGGAGGAGGGTGATTGGAGCTGGATATGGGCGAAGGATCAGGTGGTGCCTGGGGGGTGTGGGGGGTGTGGTTTGGTGGGGGCAGGGCATCAGGCTGGTCTGGGGGGTGGGTCAGGCTGGCCTTGGGGGGTTTTGGTATTTGGGGCTGGCCTGAAGTGGGGATTGAGGAGATCGCTTATTGGAGTGGGGGTGTTCACAGAGGCTGTAATTGGGGGTTGGTTGGGAAGCAATGATCGAGTGGGTGGGTTTGGAAAAGCAATTGGGAGGCTGGCAATGGGATGGCCAATGCACACGCCACGATCTCCACACTGACAGACTAGTGCACGTGCAGTGGCCCGCTCAGTGTGACGATTCTGGCCTCTTGGCAGGACTAGCCCCTCTTCCCTAGCCTTCCCTCAGCCCCAACCACCTCCCCTTCCCCCTGCCTTATTGGAGTGCACAGAGTCCTGGATTCATTCCTATCAGTTTGCCCAAAAAATGGGTGGGGAAAACTCTCATTTTCCTGCCCATTGGCTGCTTAGGCTTTTTTTTGGGAGAATCACCCCTGGATTTTTCAATAAGATCATGTCTCAGTCTTCTAAACTCCAATGACTATTGGCTGAACTGCTCGATATTATACTCCATCTGTCAATTATTTGCCATTCACTTAACCTATCTGTATTGCTTTGTAGTCTCTTTGGGCCAGATATTCATGTTGGTGGCAGGAATTTAGGGATAAGGCTGATTTCACCACTGTGGCTTCACCCCCATCTTGAGATTGCTGTCATACAGAATCTTCCAATGATCCAGGTGCAAAGTGGCAATGCCAAACGGGTCTAATTAAATGATCCTCCTCTGTTCTCAAAAAATGCCTTGGATGGGTGTTTCTGAGGCAATCTGTAGTCACCTATATGCAGCTGAATCTTCTGACCACTTCATCTACCCTCTCAACCTACTCCACTCCCATCCACACCCCTTCATCATGCTGCCCTCACTCCCTCACCCCCAATCCATTATCCATTTCACAATCAGAACTCACAAGTTCGATTAATACAGTTAAAGCCCATTGAATAACCCATTCACCTCCCTGATTGACCGAGCACACTTCAAACCAACTGTGTAAATAATTTTAAATATCCGTGAACTCAGGAAACCTTAGGCAGATCGAAACTTAGTCTAACTCCCAGATAATTCCAGAATTTATCCTCCAAACAATTTGACTGAGGACCTTGCTTTATCCCTGACCATTATCAACCCTCCTGATCCCCAAACTACCTTCCAGGCCACCCTCATAATCTCCAATAATGCCCTGCCCTCCAGTACCCTCCCAATCCCATGGCTACCCTCCCAAACTCTTTTTGACCACCTATCTTCCTAATTCCCAACTACCTACCCTGACCACCTGACCACCCTCCTGTCCAACCAACTAATCTCCCGACCTGACTACCCTCATGGCCTAAGCACCCCACCTATGACAATCAATGACCTACTTAGCTACCTACCTACCTAACCTACCTCCACCCACTTATTCCCTCACCACTTACCCACCTATCCCCCCCGACCCACATACCACCTAGCTTTTATACTGTTACCCACTTATCCAGCTCACCTATTTACTCACCAATTTACTAACATACCATCACTAAATGAATTCACCAAGTTCACTAAATGAATTCATCAACATGTCAGACTGAACTGTCCCTTTGCCCTCAGCCGGTTGTTTTGTGGTATTTGAAGTGATAAAAACATCCTGGGCAGAATTTTCCTGTCCTGCCTTCCAGAGGTATCATAGCAGGCGGGACAGGACTGTCATAGGTCCATTGACCTCAGGTGGGATTTCCCAGTCTTGGGGTGAGTGCGGAAAATCCGGCCCCCCTGACTTTAGCATTCATTTTATCCTGATTCTAAGATTTCAGATGGGGGTGAGGGATTTAAGGACTAGACAGATGGAAGTTCTATTTTATCCTAGCATCATTCCCAACCTTCCAATATTCCAACATCCAACCCCTGCTCTACCCATAGGTTCCTTCCATGATCTTTGGTGCTGATCTTATTTAGTGGATCTCACAAGCTAAGATCCACTGAATCTAAATTCACATGAACTACTTTTTTTTAAATCATAATGGCCATGGAAAGAGTTAAAGGGAAGGTCGGAAATAATCACATTGTTTTCAACCTTAACCTGCCCCTTGATCCAATTATGACATTGGAGACTGACTGCAGTGATAACCGTGACCTGAACAGGGAAGACATTATTGTGTTCCAGCCAGATAATGATGAATGTGATGAGGATCAACAAGCTAAAGACAGATTTGTTCATTCTTTATCTGTTTTTACAATAGAAGAATGGGACAAAATTTCAATAGCACAAGGGAATCCAAACACAAATCAAGGGAAAAAAATTACTATATTTCATAAAAGTAAAACAAAATCGTGATGGGGAAAATTACGAGACTTAAAATCAATAGGGTAACAAAATAGCTAAGAGAGCAAATTGTAGATGAGTTTGCCATAACTTTACAAAACTTCTTAGATTTGGATGTTTTGTCTACTATTTAAGTAAAGAACGGAGGAGAAACTGGAAAGCTTCAGACTTGCCATGTAACTACAGTTGTGAGGAAGTTACTGGAATCTATCATTAAGGTCAGAATGTGACACATGGGCAAGCATCACTTGATCAAAGAGTGGAAGATTTATGAAGTATAAATCATCTTTGATTAACTGAATCTTTTGAGGAGGTTACTAACATTGTGGATCAGGAAGCACATATGGCTTTTGTCTGCCTGGACCGCTGGATGAATCCACCTGGGGGGGTTATTAGCAAAAATAAGAGTGCATTGAATTGGAGGTGACATGGGCAAAACAGTCACAGTTAAAGTTCAACGTGAGGATGTTCAAGGTCATGCACTTAGTACTCAAGAAAAACAGATTAGAATATCTTACTAGTGATGAAAGCTAGAATCTATGGAGGAGCAAATTGTCCGTGTGCACAAGTTATTGACAGCTATTGCACAAGGACACACTAAATCAAAAAGATTATTGGCATTTTGTCTCAAAAGGGTTGAAATGTCAAGCGACAAACATACATAGACACATAAGAACATACAAATTAGGAGCAGGAGTCGGCCACTTGGCCTCCTCAAGCCTGCTCACCATTCAATAAATTCACGGTTGATCTGATTGTAACCTCAACTCCACGTTCTACTTACCCCTGATAACCTTTCAAGAGTCCCAAAGACTCATGACATACCGAGAGAAAAACTTCTCCTCATCTCCATCTTAAATGGGCGACTGTTTACTTACAGTGACCCCTATTTCTAGATTCTCCCACAGAAGAAAATGTCCACTCCGCATCCGCCCTGTTAAGACCCCTCAGGATCTTACATGTTTCAATCAAGTTATATCTTACTCTTCTAAACTCCAACAAATACAAGCCTAACTTATCCAACCTTTGCTCACAACACAATTCGTCCATTTAGGCATTAGTCTAGTAAACTTTTTCTAAACTGACTCCAATACATTTATGTCCTTCCTTAAATAAGGAGACAAATCTTTGTTCTTTGTTGTTGTTGTTCTTTGTAAATACTATGCACAGTTCTCCATGTGTGGTCTCACCAATGCCCTACTTAAATAACACATAAATTCCATTTATATTCAATTCACCTCACATAAGTATAACATTCTATTAGATTTACTAATTACTTGCTGTATCTGCATATTAATCTTTTGAGATTCATGCATTGGGATACCCAGATTCCTCCATATCATTGAGCTCTGGAATCGTTTCATAATATGCTTCCTTGTAATTGTTCCTTCCAAATTTCACATTTTCTTACATTATCTCCCATTTGCAAGATCTTCCCTCACTCACTTAACTTATTGATATCCCTTTGCAGCCTCCTTATGTATTTTTCACAACGTAATTTCTTACCCATCTTTGTGTCATCAGAAAATTTAGTAACAATACCTTTGGTCCTTTCAGCTGAGTCATTTATATAAAATGTAAAAAGTCAAAGCCCCAGCACCACTTGGGACACCACTTGTCACATCGTGCCAACTAAAAATATACCCATTTATGCCTATTCATTTTTTTCCTGTTAGCTGGCCAATCTTTAATCACTACCAATATGTTACCCTCTACACCATGAATTTTATTTTTCTGCAATAACCTTTGATGTGGCAGCTTATCAAATGGCATCTGGAAATCTAAGTACAGTTCACTTTCATCCACAGCCCATGCTACTTCCTCGAAAAACTGCAAAACTTTGGTTAAATATGGTTTCCTTTTCTCAAAACTACGTTAACTCTGCCTTATTACTTTAAATTTTTCTGTAACTCTGCCCTGCTATAATGTCCTTAAAAATACCTGATAACGTTTCCCCTACGACAAACATTAAACTAACTGGCCTTGTCATTTCTCGCTTTCTGTCTCCCTCTCTTTTTGAATTAAGGAGTTATATTCACTATTTTCCAATCTAATCTAGGGAATTTTGGAAAATTAAAACCAATGCACCAACTACCTCACTAGACACTTCTCTTAAGGCCCTAGGATGAAGTCTGTCAGGAACTGGGGACTTGTCAAGCTGCAGTCCCAATAATTTGTTCAATGCCACTTCCCAGTGATTGTAATTTGCCTGATTTCCTCCCTTCCTTCCATTTTCTGAGTTAAAAGTATTTCCGGAATGTTACTTGCATCCTCTTAAGGGAAGATTAATACAAAATACGCATTCAATTCATCTGTCATTTCCTCACTTCCCATTATCTGTTCCCCAGAGTCACTTTCTATTGGACCAATGTTCACTTCGTTAATTCCTTTCTTTTTAAAGTAACTATTGAAACTCTTACTATCTGTTTTTCTATTTCTAACCAGCTTTCTCTCATGCTTTGGTTTTTCCCTTCACATCAATTTTCTTGTCATTCTTTGCTGTCCAATTTTCTGACCTGTCACATTTATATGGTTTTCCTCTAAGTTTGATAATACTTTAACATTTTTAGTTAACAACGGATGGTAAGTCCTCCCCTTGGAATTTTTCTTTCTTGTTGGATTGTAATATCCATGGTCTGCAATTAGATCTCGATTGACCTATCCCTTTTGGGGGATCACTTTGGCTTGCTCTGCTTTCTGACACTCATAATTGTCCTTACTTAAGTTTATGATACTAGACTTGGACCTACTCTTCTCTCCCTCAAAATGAATATAAAATTCAATCAACTTATAATCACTGCTACCTGGGGGTGCTTTAACTATCAGGTGGTCAATTAGTCCTATCTCATCGCACACTACGAGGTCTAGTATACTCTGTTCTCTGGCTGGATCTAGAATGTACTATTCTAAGAAACTATTTCAAAAACATTCAATGAATTTCTCATCTAGGCTAACTTTGTGCATCTGTTTTTTCCAGTCTGTACGTAGTTTAAAACCCCCTATAATTATTGCCATACCTTTCCAATGAGTTCTCATTATTTCTTCCTTTATGCTCTGTGTTAGTGGGGCTGTGCACCACTCCCACAAGTGACTTCTTGCCTTTGTTATTTCCCACCTCTACCCAAACTGCTTCAACATCCTAATTGCCTGAACCTAGGCCTTCCTTTCATTCATTAGCAGGACCACCCTTCCATCTTTTCATGACTTCCTGTCTGTCCCAAATGACATGTACCCTTCAATAATTAGGTTTCAAGTATGTCACCATGCAGCCTTGTCTCTTCATGCTTCAGCTGAGTTCAATTTCACACACTTCATCTCAGGAAGGATATATGTGCTTCTGAGGATGAACGGCGGAGAATGATACAGGGCTCAAAATGTCCAGTCATAAGGATAGTTTCTAAAAATGGTAAAGGTATCTTGGCATATGGACTAAAAGTGAATGAATACAGCTGAGGTACAGATCAGCATTGTCTGATTACATAACAGAACAAATTCAAACGTCTGACTGATATGCCAAATAGGATAAGTATTTTTTACACTTTACTTTCAATAAGTGTTTCACTGCATCCAAAAGAAAAGCTGTTGTCTTGAAAAGAGGCTCTCTCAGAATATCCTCCCTATGAATGACTGACTTGACAACTGTTAATGCTAGCAGCCACACTGCCACCTAATCCAGGACTCAAAATCATTGCTGAGTTGGGGATAGGGGGATGTTAGGTCCATGCCTCAGTTCCCATTCCTGTTTTAATTTGAACTTGGATATCAGAAGAACTTATTTTTTTGAACACTCAAGCATCTAATTTCCCCAAGGCTACTTGTCAACACACATTGCCCTGCTACAAGAGCTATGGCTAGTCTTTAAGGACTCTTCATTTAAAGGAAAAATGTATTCCACATCTTCGTATCATTGAAAAGTTTAAAGTTTATTTATTAGTGTCACAAGTGGGCTTACATTAACACTGCAATTAAGTAATTAAGTTACTGTGAAAATCCCCTAGACTCAGAAAGGACAGTAGGACTAGGGGGCACAGCCTCAAAATAAAGGGGGGGCGGTTTAGAACGGAGTTGAGGAGGAACTTCTTCACTCAAAGGGTGGTGAATCTCTGGAATTCTCTGCCCGTTGAAGTGGTGGAGGCTTCTCGCTAAATATTTTTAAGACGTGGGTTGATGGGTTTTTGATAAGAGAGGGGATTAAGGGTTATGGGGAGAGGGCGGGAACGTGGAGCTGAGCCACAACAGATCAGCCATGATCTTATTGAATGGCGGGGCAGGCTCGAGGGGCCAGATGGCCTACTCCTGCTCCTATTTCTTATGTTCTTATGTTCTTATGTTATGTTACATACCGGCACCTATTCGGGTACACTGAGGGAGGATTTAGCATGGCCAATACACCTAACCAGCATATCTTTTGACTATGGGAGGAAATCGGAGCACCCGGAGGAAATCTATGCAGACAATGGGAAAATGGGCAAACTCCACACAGACAGTGACCCAAGCTGGGAATTGAACCCGGATCTCTGACGCTGTGAGGCAGCAGTGCTAAACACTGTGCCATCATGCTTCTATGGGGCACCTTACTCACATGCCCTTAACTTTGTTTTGTCTCCCTCTAATGGAAAAGATAACCACTGTGAAAGAGACATAACTGAGGAGAATTGATTGTACATGAAGAGGAAGCGTTAACATCAAAGATAAACAAACAAATGGTATCAAAATTGAACTAGTTTGGCAATGAGGTGAATTGCCTTACAAAGCATCATTGCAAATTGACTGATCTGGCAAAACACACAGTGGACCCCTAGAAAGTGCCTATGACATGATCGGTAAGAGCTGTGGTCACTTTCTCTGTCACAGGGAGAGTTATTTGTGTTGTGGATATGGTTATGTATCTGTCTGCAGCAACAAACAGAGCTTGTCCAAGGTATTGCAACAACCTCGCGAAACAGGAATTCTGGTAATGGCCTCAGAAAGAGGGCCCAGCCTAAACATCCCACTGGGTAGTTCCAGCTTGGTCCGCCTTTCTTTTGTTGTTGCTAAGCCATACCACCTCCAGCTGCTTCACTTCCTTCAGCATAAAGCTCATATAAATCAGGATTCCCGTTGGGAAGCTCACTGTGCAGTCCAGGAACAGTGTTGAAATCCGATGCTTTCTGAGATCAATCCAGAATATGACAAAGATAATAATAAGTTCCATCCCCCAACCACCACCACCACTACTTCCAGCATCTGCACTGCCAAAATATGGCCAAAGATCTCCACGCACTAGCTTAGTTAAGTGGTGTACCTTTAACCAGGTGCTTCTGGAATAATGTGCCTGATAAACAGTAGTGCACATTCTAAAGAGCAGGTGGGAAAGTGATGAGTGACATTAACCCATCCTAACGCATGTGACTGTCCCTTGGAGGGCATCTCAATACATCCTGAATCCCAGCAGGCGTTGGCCTTATCAGAAATGTCTAACCCTGCAAAGACATAATTGGCAAATTATACCCTCCCTTGAGCCAGAACTAAGTATGGCATGAATTTCAACGGCTACCAGCTGAACTTATAGGCAGAAACTACAATTAGCCTCATTGTCCCTGGGGCAAAAAAGAGAAACATAGGGCAGGCTCTTAATTCCTGATTTCTGCAACCTATGCTGAAAGGTCCATGCATGCGAGTGGGGACAGCCATAATATCAGCTTCAGATGTGATTCCCTGTTTGTAATCTTCCTGCAGACACAGGAAGAACAATCATTTTGGTGAGATAAGGCTATCAGAACCGTACCGAGCAGAAGTTAACAATTTCAGAAAGAAAAAGAAAAAATTGAAGGGGAATAGCAATGAACCCATGTTTTCAGTTATGTCAGCTATAATTACTTTGAGAAAATCTATCCAGTGTGATTTCTCTGCTGACAGAGCAAACTGGATGGAAAAAAAATCTCAACCATTTTCAATGGTTTTAAATTTACAAACAAGACTTCAGAAGCTGTCAGTGGTGTCACAAATTCCCCAAAAATGTATATAAAATAATCCGTGGTAATGAAATACTTTGCTTATGGCATGCTATTAATTCTGGATGGTTTTACTGACAATTTCACCAATAAAATGAATTGCAATTCTAAGGTCACAAAAACAAGGCTTGGAGCATTTTTTTCCAGAAAATGCTGTTGTCATGATTCATATTAAAGGATGTACGTCTACTTTATCTTGATTTAAATTCACACCTTTGCTAATTGCTGTTGTTCACTCTGTTAAGTTTTGTTGAATGCCTGTCCTCAAAAACAGAGACAGAACTAATCTAGTTTTATGGGGCTGGGGTCGTGTTGGCAGTGACAAATCCTCCATGGATGTTGAAAGACCATTCAGTTGTAACGTGCATTGAAGCTGAGCCAATGTTATCCCACTTGTTGGGGAGTTGGTGTTTGCCACAGATGGAAAATCCCACCAGAATGCAGGAACAAGAATCTTGCCAGCGGTATTCTATTCTTGGATATTCCCCTTCCCTTAACAGTGACATAATAGCACATCTTGGGCGGGCACCTTCTTTAAATACATTTAAATACATTCCCTGCCATAGGCTTCCCCTCCCCGCCTCCACCCCAACCTCCGCGGCATAGGGAACATCCCCCCTCGCCAACATGATGTCATGCTGGCATGGTTTACGACAAACTTGAAGCAGTCAAGGGGAACCCACTGGGGGCTCATAGGTATAGCCCGCAGGGGGAAAGGGTCATACCCAGGCAGTGCCCCAGTATTTCCACCAGTACTCTGGTTCCCTGTATTTGTCCAGGACTATGCCAAGAGTGGGCCCTCTGAGGAACCCTATTGGGGCCTTATGTATGTAGGGACAGTTGCCTTGATACTTGTGTGGGGGTGGACGTCGGTGCCCCAACGCTTGTACGTGGGAGTGGGGTAGGGATGCTTAAAAGCTTGTGTGCAGGGGTGAGGGCACTGTGATGCTTACATGGAGGGGGGGTCCCAGTACTTGTATTGGTATGGGGAAGATGGTGATGTTTGTGTGGGGATGATGCCTGAAAGAGATTGCATCCGGGGATGGGGGTGGGGGGAGGTGGGGGGGTCATGGTAGAAGTAGGGGAGAGTACCTGATGCTTATATAGTGGGAGCGGAGGCGGGTGCAATTCTTGTGTGTGGGGTCAAGGTGCTCTGATGGGGCTCTAAAAAAGATAGCTGAGGAAATTGTGGAGGCATTGGTGGTGATCATTCAAGAATCACTGGAAGTAGGGAGGGTCCCAGAGGACTGGACAACAGCTAATGTAACAGCACCATTCAAGAAAGGAGGGAGGCAGCAGATGTGAAATTATAGGCCGGTTAGTCTGACTTTGGTCATTGGCAAGATTTTAAAGTCTATTATTAAAGATGAGATTGTGGGGTACTTGGAAGTGCCTGACAAAATAGGAGTGAGTTAGCACAGCTTCATTAAGGGGGGGTCATGAGTGGCAAATCTGTTAGAGTTCTTTGAAGAAGTAACAAGGAGGTTAGGTAAAGGAGAACTAGTGGACGTGAGTTATTTAGATTTCCAGAAGGCCTTTGACAAGATGCCACAAAGGAGACTGTTAAATAAGTTAAGAACATAAGAACATAAGAACATAAGAAATAGGAGCAGGAGTAGGCCATCTGGCCCTTCGAGCCTGCCCCGCCATTCAATAAGATCATGGCTGATCTGTCGTGGCTCAGTTCCACTTTCCCGCCCTCTCCCCATAACCCTTAATCCCTTCTCTTATCAAAAACCCATCAACCCGCTTCTTAAAAATATTTAGCGAGGCAGCCTCCACCACTTCAACGGGCAGAGAATTCCAGAGATTCACCACCCTTTGAGTGAAGAAGTTCCTCCTCAACTCCGTTCTGAACCGCCCCCCCTTTATCTTGAGGCTGTGCCCCCTAGTCCTACTGTCTTTTTTGAGCGGGAAGAGTCTTTCCACCTCTATCCTATCCATCCCATTCATCATCTTATACGTCTCAATGAGATCTCCCCTCATTCTTCTAAACTCTAACGAGTACAAGCCTAGTTTATTCAGCCTCTCCTCATAGCTCAACCCCCTCAACTCCGGTATCAGCCTAGTAAACCTCCTCTGCACTCCCTCCAAGGCCAAAATATCCTTGCGCAGGTGCGGCGCCCAAAACTGCACACAGTACTCCAGCTGCGGCCTCACCAATGCCCTATACAGCTGCAGCAAGACCTCCCTACTTTTATATTCAATCCCCCTCGCTATGAAGGCCAGCATCCCATTCGCCTTCCTGACCACCTGCTGCACCTGCAGGCTGGGTTTTTGCGACTCATGCACAAGGACCCCGAGGTCCCTCTGCACCGTCGCCTGCTGCAGTTTTTCGCCACGTAAGTAATAGTCCTTCCTACCATTCTTCCTACCAAAGTGAGCCCATGGTGTTAAGGGTAAGATCCTGGCATGGATAAAGGATTGGTTGACTAGCAGAAGGCAGAGAGTGGGGATAAAGGGGTCTTTTTCAATGTGGCAGCTGGTGACTAGTGGTGTGGCTCAGGGATCAGTGCTGGGATCACAACTTTTCATAATTTACATTAACAATTTGGGAGAAGGAACTGAAGGCACTGTTGCTAAGTTTGCAGATGATACAATGATATGCAGAGGGACAGCTGGTATTGAGGAAGCGGGGGGGCTGCAGAAGGACTTGGACAAGTTAAGAGAGTGGCAAAGAAGTGGCAGATGGAATATAATATGGAAAAGTGTGAGTTTATGCACTTTGGAAGGAGGAACGGAGGCATAGACAATTTTCTAAATGGGGAAATGCTTAGGAAATCAGATACACAAAGGGACTTGGGTGTCATTGTTCAAGATTCTCTTCAGGTGCAGGTTCAGTCGGCAGTTAAGAAGACAAATGCAATGTTAGCATTCATGTCGAGAGGGCTAGAATACAAGAGCGGGGATGTACTTCTGAGGCTGTGTATGGATCTGGTCAGACCCCATTTGGAGTATTGTGAGCAGTTTTGGGCCCCATATCTAAGGAAGGTTGTGCTGGCCTTGGAAAGGGCCCAGAGGAGATTCACAAGAATGATCCTTGGAATGAAGAGAGCTTGTCGTATGAGGAATGGTTGAGGACTCTGAGTCTGTACTCATTGGAGTTTAGAAGGCTGAGGAAGGATCTTATTGAAACTTACAAGCTACTGCAAGGCCTGGATAGAGTGGACGTGGAGAGGATATTTCCACTCGTAGGAAAAACTAGAGCCAGAGGGCACAACCTCAGGCTAAAGGGACGATCCTTTAAAACGGAGATGAGGAGGAATTTCTTCAGGTGGAAAATGGTGAATTTGTGGAACTCTTTGCTGCAGAATGCTGTGGAGGCTAGGTCATTGAGGTTGAGTCTTTATGACAGAGATAGATAATTCTTGATTAATAAGGGGATCAGAGGTTATGGGGAGAAGGCAGGAAAATGAGGTTGAGAATATTTTCAGCCATGATTGAATGGCAGAACTCGATGAGCCGAGTGGCCTAATTCTGTTCTTATGTCTTATGCTGTTATGATGCTCATGTAGCGAAGGTGGTTGTGTAGCTACCCCATGCTTGTGGGGGAGGACACCGTGCCCATGGGGCTGGTGGGGGGAGAGTTCTTCTTAATGCTGATTGGGGCACTGATCTCTGTGGAACTACGTGGCTGGCTCTATCAGACCTCACCCCTCCACAGACAGTGAAAACCACACTCCCAGAAATTTTTGCACAGAATGCACAAAAATCTGCAGGGAAAACTCAGCTTTGAAACTGCAGAGCTGCACACCAGTTTTCCCACTTTGTCTTGCACTCTAGGCACTGAGGGGAAGGTTCTGCCCATTATCCGCACATACCAATCTCCAGTGTGGCTGATGGTGGCAGCTGGAAGCAGAAGTCATACCTGATTTTTTTAAAGTTCCCATCTCAATGCATCACATCTCACAATGCAAACTTGGTGACTATTATCCACTCACTGAACAAGTTTGAAAGCAGAATTGTGATGTGGAGAGTCATCCATTGAGATTGAGACTGTCAAAACTAATCTCAGTAAGGCTTCTTCAGAGCTATTGTAAAGACATCTATCCAGTAACTCATATTGTTCTGCCTTTTTCACCATGGTATGTTGACACAGGAAGGAAATGATTCCAAAGAAAATCTGCATTATAATACCCAGAGCCACCATTATGATAATACACTTAAACAAATATTAGACTAAAGAGTGAGTCACTGTAACAGTTATATTCCACACGAATTTACATTGGCTTTATAGTCTTGCCTTAAGCATCATGCATCAACATGCTGTGCAGAACTTGAAGATGACTGCAAGAGAGCAAATAACAACCTGACATTCGGCTCAGGATTAAATAGAAACCTCACTATGTGTCATCTTCCATTTCTAGGACTACCAAAGACTACAAAATAGGGACTGCATTAGGAACTTAACCTTACCTTTATTGCTCTATTTTCTACCTAAAGGAAACTCAATTCCAAGTTTTAATACCATCTGTGCAGAGAGGCCACAAGTAGCTGATCCCAGTGCACAGAATATGCTGCATTGTCATATTAAATATTAATCAGATACATTAGTACTTGACATATTTAAACATGCATTGTCCCCTTGGCTACAGTTATTTGATTTCAAAATTCTGTTATCGCTTGTTAACAGCAAATGTATAAGTTGGGCACAAACCCCTGTGGTGTGCTGAGAGTGAAAACAGTAATATGCTAATAAAATGGCTTTGCACTTCCAGTACTGAGTGTAGATGAGACTTGTTGATATGCCTGATATGAGGAGAAGGAGAGGCTCTCCTGCTCAAATGTTCTTTTGTTCACATCAATGTGTAAGATGAAAAATAATTACTGCCTCTCCAGACTCCACAAAATTCAATGTGAGACTGAGGAAGTAAGAGATAACACAAATATTGGAAGGTGTTGTGAAGAAGTTTTTTCTGCCAAATAATCATCTTCAAACCAGCAGCAGAAATCTGAATTGAACTTTTAAAAACAGACTGTCTAAAAGCAGGATTTGAACTCACAGCCCAACATGGCTAATCCAAATTGCATTTCTATATATTCCACATTCCAATTCATTGGAGAAACTGCAAAACTCATTGTTATGTATTTATATTGAGTCTTAGTAGTTGCAGTAAGCACTCTATATGCATGTCAGCATCAGCAAGGATGTCACCCCTGGCTAGAGCGGGGCACAGCCTGAGTGAAGGAGTAGCCATGTAATGAACACAACTTGTAAATAAAACTCTGTTAGCTTCGAGCCCTTTGTGTGTCCTACTGTTAATACCAGCAAGTACAACACACAAGCTAGTGACGAAGACTTCAAACTGCACTTGTTAGCCATTCAGAAAGTCGAAAGAGAAGAATTAGAAGAAAATCTCCTGCATGTGCTCTGGATATGATAAGCAAGATGGATATGAGCGAATCACAATGCCCTGCAGAGGAATTATAAAGCTGCGGGGGTTTAAAAAAGAGGATGGACCTTGGCTTGTTGCCTTCTTTAAACAGGAAAAATAAGATAGCTGCTGAAAACACATTGCAAAGTGTACATGCAGGTAACCTACATTAGGAAGAAAATGGGAGTTTTGAGCATTGTGGGACCCTTTGACTAAATTGTAGAGTAATGGGGCCCTATGCTAATAGCTTTGACTATTTTGCACCTGGAAACAAAATAGTAGAAGACATTATGGTGTCTTCATTCCTGAGCATGATGGGGGGAAAGACATCCAATCTCCTCAGAATTCAGTGCAAATGGAGAAGACATATGAACAAATCAGAAAAATTCTGCAAGCATACAATTCACGGAACCATCTGGTGATTGCAGAACATTTCAGATTCCAGAAGAGACATCAAAAAGAAGGGAAATCAACTGATCAATTTGTGGCTATATTAAAAAGATTTGCGAGTTCGGTGATGTGCTGAAGTATTGTGAGCTCGGTGATGTGCTGAATGAAACAATTTGGAACAGATTGGTCTGTGGTCTGTGAGGCAATACAGTAATGGTTGCTAACTGATAGTAACCTTACTCTGAAAAAAGTCATGGAAATTACCATTTGAATGAAGCTGGCTGCAAAAGGAGCTCAGCAACTGAGTTTAAATACAACAGAATGTCGACTGAATTGACACCTAGGAGTTTCAAAACTCCTTTATGTCACCATTGCACGAAGCTAGGGCATTCAGCTGTGGAATGTGGAATTTAATAAGCAGAAGCTGTGGACAAACAGATCATATAGAGCAGGCTTGCAGGAAGAAAAAGCAAGCGACAAGCAAAAATAGTATGAAATGAGAACAAACTAAAAAAAATGTAATCAGAATTAAAGATGTAGTTTTAGTGCTGTGCAAAAGGATCGAGAGAAATGAAGTGGCTCACTGTCTGATGAATTATCACTGAATATGCTCGCCATTGTTGGTGTATGACTAGATACTGGGTCACTCCACTGTTGGATAGATAGCCAGTGCAGATGGAAGTTGACACTGGGGCAACATTCTTGCTGGTGCCAGATGCTATACACAAGGAAAGCTTCAAGAATAATGTTGAAGACATACACAGGTGAAGACATACACCTGAAGTATCTATGCAAGTTAACAGGAAAACAGAAGATTTGTCTCTACATGTAGTAAAGGGCAATTATCCATTATTGATGGGTCAAACACGGTGAGAGGGGATTTGATTGGTCTGGGCCAAAATCAACCTGATCACTCATGGAGAATCAGGCTTTACAAAAATTCTAAAGAAACACACAGTTGCATTTGATGGAGAACTGGGGAGTATGAAAGACATGACAGTTAAATTGAAGATTAAAGAAGGAAACCAAGCCAAATGCTTGAAGACAAGGTCACCCTATGCTATCAGGCCGACAGTGGAGGCTGACTTGGAATGGTGAAGACAGGAGTTTTGGAACATGTCAGTACTGGTGAATGGACCACACCAATAATACCAGTCATCAAGAAGGATGGATACATAAGGATTTGCAGAGACTTCAAAGTCACCCTTAATCCAGTGCTGTGTGTGTATCAATACCCTCTACTCCACATTGAAAACCTGTTTACAAGATGGGCAGGTTGCCAATATTTTAGCAAAACCTGAATCGATATGGTCATAGATGAATGTTGACCAGTGGTCACAGGAATTTCTGACAATCATCCCACATAAAGATTTGTTTCAATACCAAAGACTGCTCCAGCATTGTTTTGAAGAGCAATGATTTTTTTTTAAGTTTAATGTACAGGAGAACTATCCTGAAAGGATATGGGGGGGAATGTGGAGGCAGGATATTAAGTTGGATGATCAGCCATAATCATAATGAATGGCAGAGAAAGCCCGGAGGGCCAAATGGTCTCCTCCTGCTCTTATTTTCTATGTTTCCATGACTGAGCAGAGTCCAGTGCTATTTGGATAACATCCTAGTCATTGGAAGAGATAAAGAGGAATACCTTCAGAATCTGGATGCCATCCTTCAGAGTTTGGAAGAGTCCACAAGGACAAGTGTGAGTTCTTCTAGTTCTCCACTGAGTATTTGGGACATGGGGTTGATGCCACTGGCCTTCGCAAATCTCCTTCAAAGGTCAAGTCTATCACAGAGGCACCCGCACCGCACAATATTAATCAGTTGCAATCCTTCCCAGGATGATTTGTTTAAAATTTGGCAATCATTTTAAATCCATTGCAAAACCTGTTGTGCCAAAACGAGAAATAAGAACATAAGAACATAAGAAATAGGAGCAGGAGTAGGCCATCTGGCCCCTCGAGCCTGCCCCGCCATTCAATAAGATCATGGCTGATCTGTTGTGGCTCAGCTCCACATTCCCGCCCTCTCCCCATAACCCTTAATCCCCTCGCTTATCAAAAACCCATCAACCCGTGTCTTAAAAATATTTAGCGAGGTAGCCTCCACCACTTCAACGGGCAGAGAATTCCAGAGATTCACCACCCTTTGAGTGAAGAAGTTCCTCCTCAACTCCGTTCTAAACTGCCCCCCCCTTTATCTTGAGGCTGTGCCCCCTAGTCCTACTGTCCTTTCTGAGCGGGAAGAGTCTCTCCACCTCTATCCTATCCATCCCATTCATCATCTTATACGTCTCAATGAGATCTCCCCTCATTCTTCTAAACTCTAACGAGTACAAGCCTAGTTTATTCAGCCTCTCCTCATAGCTCAACCCCCTCAACTCCGGCATCAGCCTAGTAAACCTCCTCTGCATTCCCTCCAAGGCCAAAATATCCTTGCGTAAGTACGGTGCCCAAAACTGCACACAGTACTCCAGCTGCGGCCTTACCAATGCCCTATATAGCCGCAGCAAGACCTCCCTACTTTTATATTCAATTCCCCTCGCTATGAAGGCCAGCATCCCATTCGCCTTCCTGACCACCTGCTGCACCTGCAAGCTGGGTTTTTGCGACTCATGCACAAGGACCCCGAGGTCCCTCTGCACTGTCGCCTGCTGCAGTTTTTCTCCACGTAAGTAATAATCCTTCCTAATTCGGATTGGCGGTTGGTGACTAGTGGAGTGCCTCAGGGGTCGGTGCTGGGGCCTCAGCTATTTATCATTTATATAGATGATCTGGAGGAGGGAACTGAGTGTATGGTGTCAAAATTTGCTGATGACACCAAGATTGGTGGAAAGGCAAATTGTGCGGAGGGTGTGGAGAGTCTGCAGAAGGATCTAGATAGGCTGGGCGATTGGGCCAGGAACTGGCAAATGGAATTTAATGTTGGCAAGTGTGAACTGTGCAAACCAAAGAAGCATCGCTTAAATCTAAGTTTTCATGCATTTCGATCCTCCCTGACCTCTATAGCTGGCATGTGATGTATCTCCATATGGTGTTAAAGTGATGGTATCCTATATCATGCAATCAGGTGAAGAAAGGCTCATTGCCTTTGACACTGAGTGATGTTGAAAGTAGTGATGCATAAATCGAAAGGGAAGCTTTAGGGATTATCTTTGGGATAAAGAAGTTCAGCAATTCCTGTATGGAAGAAAGTTCACACCACTGATGGAGCATTGTCCATTAACAACACATTTTGGACCACACAAAGAAATCTGTCACTGGCACCAAGTAGAATGCAGAGAGGGGCATCATTATTGTCTGCACATCCTTAATCCATCAAGTATTGACAATCAATTCTCCATTGCAATGCAACTAGACTTTCTCGATTACCACTCTGAAGGAATTTGTCAAACTACTATCTTCCATTTTGAACAGGTGTCAATTTAGGACAAGCGAAGAAGTACACTTGGTGCGATCTGATTCTCTCTGAAGTGGTTGACATGGTACTATGAGGAAAGGCCTCAAAACCAAAACCTGACTTGAATCCTAGAAGATTGGAGCTGTTAGTATAGTCAGCCTGTCTTCTTAGGGGGCTCAGTGATCATTCTGCCACCATTGAGAAGACGAGCGTTAGGCATATTGCATGAGAGCCATTGCAGAATTGTACGCATGAAAGAAATAGCAAGGAATTATTTCTGGTAGCCTGAATGGAAGGCGGAGATTGAAGAGAAAGCTGAAATGTGCTCTTCATTTCAGAAAGTATGAAACATGCCACCTTTAGCACTGCTGCATCCTTGGGAATGGCCAGAAGAATCTTGGCAATGGGTGCATGTCAACTTTGCAGGACCTTTTGAAGGACATATGTCCTTGACAATGGTCAATGCTCATTTTAAGTGACCAGAAGTTTCCTACAACATGATGCCATTGAGTGAAGAAGGACCTATTGCCCTTTGTGCCTCCAACATTGAGCGAAGCTAAAAATCATTATGCAATGAGACCCTGGCTAGGTTAGTTCTAGACATGAGCTAATCAAGTCACCTTTGGAATACATGGACGAAATACTCCCGTGGCTGTTGAAGACAAGAGACTACATGATAATCAGCCCTTTGTCTGTTTTAAAGCATGTTTTCTCAGCAGAATTGAGAACATGCAGCTTAGGGAGAAGACCTAAATGGGCTCCCTCCTGCCTTTGTTTTACGCCATTCTACCCAGTAAGCTTCATGCCCTGTTTTTCTGACTGCTTTAATCAAGGGACATCTAGCTGCAAACAATTTTTATAAAAGAACTCAACCCAGCACTACCATCTTCCAAAGAACGACCAACTCAGTTGTCTATATGTTCAAAGATCATTAGAAGTATCAAAGTTGTTGAATGTGTGTGTGTGTGTGTGTGTGTGTGTGTGTGTGTGTGCGCGCACGCGCAATGGATTTAAAATGATCAATTTAAATTTAATAAGGCTAACCTCTTTATGTGTTCAACTGAAGAAAACCTGTCCTATCGGTTCTTTGACAATCACAGTGTGCAAACAGTGAAGTATTCACTTAATTGGTAAATATACCCTATTCTGCTACGGTCAAAGGAAGAGATGGAAATGGCAGAGCCATTTGCCCTTCCTCGCCTTGGAATCAGGCTGATTTTTCAGCTATCAAAATACCTTAAATTGTGAAACAAATGAAGGAAGGAAATCCAAGAATATGAATGGATTGAAAAAGGGTTTTCTTTTGATGATCTAATACTTGTTAAAAAAAAGTAGGTGCGCATTAATAGATGTTACTGATTATTGTTTGGCCATGTTCAACAGTGCTCTGAGAGTATACAAATAAAAGAAAATCAGAAACAGGAAACAAAAGTTTTTACTTGCTTAATCCTCATTAAAAGTTAATTCCTTGTTGGATATAAATCTTGAAGAACTCTATATTGAGTTGTGTATGAGGTGTGGGACAATGTAAAATAATCTATTGCTCAATGGATATGTTCCGCCTGGTATTGATTAGTAATAAAGTGTTTTTTTACAAGACGCTTTTGCACGGCAGGAACTGAATCATTGAGAAAGCCATCACATTTTTGTGAATGTTAGTTTGCCCAGGGGGATATTGATTGAATGCATGTGGTATTACATGCCTCAAATATACATTTCCATAGTTATATGAACTATAAAAACTTCTATTCCCTTAAAATACATCTTGTACAATAAATTCACAAAACCATTTTATTGAACCATTGAATGAAGTCAAATCAACAAGACTGTCTCATGAACCTCGACATTTAATGTTGATTACCACTTTGAATCTTTGTTATATAGAACATAGAACAGTGCAGCACAGTACAGGTCTTTCGGCCCTCGATGTTGTGCCGAGCTTTGTCCGAAACCAAGATCAAGCTATCCCACTCCCTATCATTCTGGTGTGCTCCACGTGCCTATCCAATAACCGCTTGAAAGTTCCTAAAGTGTCCGACTCCACTATCACAGCAGGCAGTCCATTCCACACCCCAACCACTCTCTGAGTAAACAACCGACATCTCTCCTATATCTCCCACCATGAATCTTATAATTATGTCCCCTTGTAACAGTTACATCCATCCAAGAAAATAGTCTCTGAATGCCCACTCGATCTATCCCCCTCATCATCTTATAAACCTCTATTAAGTCACCTCTCATCCTCCCCAGCTGCAAAGAGAAAAGCTCCAGCTCCCTCAACCTTTCCTCATAAGACCTACCCTCCAAACCAGGCAGCAACCTGGTAAATCTCCTCTGTACTCTCTCCAATTCTTCCACATCCTTCTTATAGTGAGGTGACCAGAACTGCACACAATACTCCAAATGTGATCTCACCAAGGTCCTGTACAATTGTAGCACAACCCCACAGCTCTTACACTCAAATCCCATGTTAATAAACACTGACACACAATAGACCTTCTTCACTTGAGTTCACTTCAGAGATCTGTGAATATGAACCCCAAGATCTCTCTGTTCCTCCACATTCCTCAGAACCCTGTTGTTGACCCTGTAATCCGCATTCAAATTTGTCCTACCAAAATGAATCACCTTGTACTTATCAGGGTTAAACTCCATCTGCCACTTTTCGGCCCAGCTCTGCATCCTATCAATGTCTCTTTGCAGTCTACAACAGCCCTCCACCTCATCCACTACTCCACTAATCTTGGTGTCATCAGCAAATTTACTGACCCACCCTTCAGCCCCTTCCTCCAAGTCATTGATAAGAATCACAAATAGCAGAGGACCCAGCACTGATCCCTGTGGTACACGGCTGGTAACTGGTCTCCAGTCTGAAAATTTTCCATCCGCCACCACCCTCTGTCTTCTATGAGATAGCCAGTTATTTGGCCAAATTTCCCTCTATCCCACACCTCCTTGCTTTCTTCATGAGCCGACCATGGGGAACCTTATCAAATGCCTTAATAATATAGACCAGTAGTTTCTAATTTTTCTTCCCATTTGGTTTCCCCTTGGATAGGCGAGTATCATGTGCAGGACACTAACAGGAAACCTAACCATACTATAGTTTGCCTTCCTAATTTCATTACACTTTTATCATGCTGCATTCATGACATGTTAACCTAAATGCAAATGACTATAGCTGAAAAATGACTAACCACCTTTACAGCAGGCATGATCAAATTGGCTAATCTGGCCTTTATTAGTGCTGATAAATTGGAGTTGAAAGATGACTCATTCAGCAAAGCGGTATGGAAATAACAGTGAAGTTATGAAGAATGGAGGATTACAACTAACTCTTGTTTAACACACACACACAAGAACAGAATAAATTAAAACCTGTAAGGGGTTTAGATGTTTCAGTAAGATCAGGAAAGGTGGTAAAAGAGGGGGAGGTGTGGCATTGTTAGTCAGTGACAGTATTATGGTGGCAGAAAGGACGATTGATGAGGACTCGTCTACGGAGGTAGTGTGGGCTGATGTTAGAAATAGGAAAGGAGAGGTCACCCTGTTGGGAATTTCCTACAGTTCTCCGAAAAGTTCCAGAGTTGTAGAGAAAAGGATTACAAAGATGATTCTGGAGAGGAGCGAAAGTAACGGAATAGTTGTTATGGGGGATTTTAACTTTACAAATATTGACTGGAAAAGATATAATTTGAGTACTTTAGATGGGTCAGTTTTTGTCTAGTGTGCGCAGGAGGGTTTCCTGACACAGGAAACCTATGTAGATAGGTCAACAAGAGGCAAAGCCACATTGGATTTGGTACTGGGTAGTGAAGCAGGCCAGGTGTTAGATTTGGAAGTAGGTAAACACTTTGGTGATAGTGACCACAATTCAGTTACGTTTACGTTAGTGATGAAAAGGGATAGGTATATACCACAGGGCAAGAGCTATAGCTGGGAGAAAGGAAATTATGATGCAATTAGGTGAGATTTAGAATGCATAGGATGTGGAAGAAAACTGCAGGGGATGGGCACAATGGAAATGTGGGACTTGTTCAAGGAACAGGTGCTGCATTTCCTTGATAAGTATGTACCTGTCAGGCAGGGAGGAAGTGGTCGAGTGAGGGAACAATGGTTTACTAAAGAAGTTGAATCTCTTATGAAGAGGAAGAAGGAGACTTATGTCAAGATGAGACGTGAAGGCTCAATTAGGGCGCTTGAGAGTTACAAGTTAGCCAGGAAGGACTTAAAGAGAGAGCTTTAAATTTGCGGATGACACTAAAGTCAGTGGAGTTGTGGACAGTGCGGAAGGATGTTGCAGGTTACAGTGGGGCATAGATAAGCTGCAGAGCTGGACTGAGGGGTGGCAAATGGAGTTTAATGTGGAAAAGTGTGAGGTGATCCACTTTGGAAGGAGTAACAGGAGTACAGGGTACTGGGCTAATGCTAAGATACTTGGTAGTTATGGATGAGCAGAGAAATCTCAGTATCCATGTGCATAGATCCCTGAAAGTTGGTAGCCCGGTTGTTAGGGTTGATAAGAAGGAGTATGGTGTGTTAGCTTTTATTGGTAGAAGGGTTGAGTTTAGGATCCATGCCGTCATGTTGCAGCTGTACAAAACTCTAGTGCGGCTGCACTTAGAGTATTGCGTACAGTTCTGGTCACCACATTATAGGGAGGATGTGGAAGCATTGGAAAGGATGCAGAGGAGATTTATCAGGATGTTGCCTGGTATGGTGAGAAGGTCTTATGAGGAAAGGCTGAGGGACTTGAGGCTTTTTTTTAGAGAGAAGGTTAAGCAATGATTTAATGCAGGCATACAAGATGATCAGAGGATTAGATTGGGTGGACAGTGTGAACCTTTTTCCTCAGATGGAGATAGCTAGCATGAGGAGACATAGCTTTAAATTGAGGGGTGATAGATATAGGACAGACATCAGAGGTAGATTCTTTACTCAGAGAGTAGTAAGAGCGTGGGATGTCCTGCCTGTAACAGTAGTGATTTGGCAACATTAAGGGCATTTAAATGGTCATTGGATAAACATGTGGATGATATTGGAATAGTGTAGGTTAAATGGGCTTTAGATTGATTTCACAGGGCGTTGCAACATCAAGGGCCGAAGGGCCTGAACTGCGCTGTAATGTTCTATGTTCTATGTAAGTTGTTGCTGTTACAAAACAGGGTGATTGAATACAATAGTTATCTCTGACATCCTGTACAGTGTCACAGAGAAAGAAAAACCCAGAGAGTTGGAATGACCCTTCAATGAAAGGCAAAAGCTCCATTCTGAAGACAGGCAACAGTCCTCATTGCTGAATGCATAATTCAAGTACATGATCTAAATAAAAGTTTGTTCATTTTGGGGGCACTTCCCATGAAGGACACACTGTGAAGAAGACTGTTATAGTGCACTTAAAGAAAATGCTGGTCTATATGAAACATTTTCCATTCCAAGAATCAGATATATTTCACGTTCTATGAGCTTCAACTTCATAGTCATAGGAAGGGGCTTTTCAGCTGAGCCATAACTTTAATTTGGGTCAAGTTGTTATTTAAAGAGGGCATTGCTTGCCCCGTAAGATAATGGAACAAGCGATTTTGGAAACAATTTAGAGCTGTTTGACTTCAAACCACTATTTGTAGCTGTTCAGTCTCCAACAGAGTGTGAATATGCTGGGAAATGAGATTCTGAACAACATTATATGTGAAGAGTTAGATGAAGACTGCACAGTTTAAGGACAGCAACTGCTGCCTTATTGAAAAAATTCTAATACCGTGACTACCCCTCTCAGTAAGTTAGAGATACTATACCAGCCCTACTGCTTGATCAGACCAGTATTGTAAATGTGAACTGATACTGAAAACGCTCCTTCATCAGACAAGCTATTGACAAGACAATTACTGTGAAGAATGTGCATATTCTGAAAAAAGCATCTGAGATTTTCTTCTTTCATCTTTAAAAACCTTAGACGTTTAGAATCATAGTTATACACCATGGAATCAGGCCCTTTGGCCCAACTTGTCCATGCTGACCAGGTTTCCTAAACTAAACTAATCCCATTACCCTGCATTTGTTTGTATGTATCAGGATAAAAGATGTCAGTGCTGGGAACTAGGAACGCTTTCTTTATTTTCTACTTTGCCATATATTAAGTAGTCCAAGGGGCAGCATGGTGGGGCAGAATAGTGGCACAGTGATCAGTACTGCTGCCTCACAGTGCCAGGGACCCCACGTTCAATTCTGGCCTTGGGTGACTATCTGTGTGGAGTTTGCACATTCTCCCTGTATCTGTGTGGGTTTCCTCTGGGTGCTCCGGTTTCCTCCCAAAGTTCCAAAGATGTGCTGGTTAGATGCATTGGCCATGCTAAATTCTCCTTCAGGTGTACCCAAATAGTGTGGCAACTAAGGGATTTTCACAGTAACTTCATTGCAGTGTTAATGTAAGCCTACTTATGACTAATAGATAAACTTTAAGTTCAGGCATAGCACATGCGAGTGTAAAATTAAACTCTGCGTACTATGCCCCAAAAATGTGCATCAACACCAGTCTCAGCAACATGATGGTCTCTGAGATTGTGATCACTCGGTCCTGATTTTGTTTCTTCATTTCAATCATTCTATGTATAATCTGTGCTAACAAATGAAATAAAATTGATGACCAAATACTTTACAAAATTCTTCCTTGATGTTTCAAAGACTTTCAACAGTTTATCACAAGTTGAAAACATTGAAGAACACCCAGAAGCTCCTTATATTGTTATGTTGAGGATGAGATAAAATGGCAGAGCTGTTAACTCAAGCTGGCTGTGACTGGATTTTTACTGGTCCCCAGGTTGTTCAAACCACTACCAGTTAACAGTTTTAGTCAGTGTTGAGTTGCAAGCTGAAGCCTTCACCATGCCAGATTAAGAAAAATAGCAACTATGTTACCAGTTAAAACTATTGAGCAGTAACGAATTCAAAAGCCAACCGAGACTGTAAAACTTCATCAAGCTTGCTTTACTTGCGAAAGAAGTACATAATATATAATTTCATTCTCTGGTGTAAAATCAGCACCAACAGTTAATAATTATGTTCATGAAGTAAATACATAGTTTTTCTAAATGACCTACCATCTAATAGGAAATGAAGTCCTAACAGCAAAAGTAACTAAAATCATAGAACCCATATGATCTGGAGGAGGGGGCTGAGTGTAGGGTGTCGAAATTTGTTGATGACACGAAGATAAGTGGAAAGGTAAATTGCGCGGAGGGTGTGGAAAGTCTGCAGAGGGATCTAGATAAGCTGAGCGAGTGGGCGAGGACCTGGCAGATGAAGTACAATGTTAGCAAGTGTGAGGTTATCTACTTTGGCAGGAATAATAGTAGGAGGGATTACTATTTAAAGGGCGAAAAGCTGCAGCATGCTACGGTGCAGAGGGACCTGGGAGTCCTTGTGCATGAGTCACAAAAACCCAGTCTGCAGGTGCAGCAGCTGATCAAGAAGGCGAATGGGATGCTGGCCTTTATAGCAAATGGGATAGAATATAAAAGCAGGGAGGTCTTGCTACGACTGTACAGGGCACTGGTGAGGCCGCAGCTGGAGTACTGTGTGCAGTTTTGGTCGCTGTACTTGCGCAAGGTAATTTTGGCCTTGGAGGGAGTGCAGAGGAGGTTCACTAGGCTGATACTGGAGATGAGGGGGTTGGACTATGAAGAGAGGCTGAATAGACTGAGTCTGTACTCATTGGAGTTTAGAAGGATGAGGGGGGATCTTATAGAAACATATAAGATAATGAAGGGGATGGATAGGGTAGAGGTAGAGAGATTCTTCCCGCTCAGAAAGGACAGCAGGACTAGAGGACACAGCCTCAAGATAAGGGGGGAGCAGTTTAGAACGGAGTTGAGGAGGAACTTCTTCACTCAAAGGGTGGTGAATCTCTGGAATTCTCTGCCCGTTGAAGTGGTGGAGGCTACCTCGCTAAATATATTTAAGACACGGGTAGATAGGTTTTTGGTAGGCAAGGGAATTAAGGGTTATGGGGAGAAAGCAGGAAAGTGGAAATGAGCCACTTCAGGTCAGCCATGATCTTATTGACTGGCGGGGCAGGCTCGAAGGGCTAGGTGGCCTAATCCTGCTCCTATTTCTTATGTTCTTACAATGCAGAAGGAGGCCATTTGGCCCATCGAGCCTGCACCAACAACAATCCCACCCAGGTCCTATCCCCATGACCCATGTATTAACTCTGCTAACCCCTCTGAAACTAAGGGGCAATTCAGAATGGCCTATCCTGCAGATCTTTGGATTGTGGGAGGAAATCAGAGCACCCAGAGGAAACCCACACAGACACAAAGAGAACATACAGACTCTACACGGACAGTCATCTGAGGCCAGAATTGAACCTGGGTCCCTGATGCTGTAAGGCAGCAGCACTAACCACTGTGCCACCATGTCACCCATACTTTTCAATACTTATGTAGCAGGAAATAAATTGTAAATATGGAATGTAGCAAATAGCCAGTATATGAGAAATTCTGGGTGAAGGGTATGCTCATATATCAGTTATTGTGAAAGCAATGTATTTATCATTAATATATTATGGATAAAGTCGAGGAAAATTACGATCGTTATCTGCCATCTGTGATGTTAAATCTATCACAGCCCCAATACAAAGTTACAAAAACTAATTCACCATGGTATATTGCAAGTGCATTCAAGCTAGCTTCAGCTGAGCAAGTAGCTGTTAATCCCCTTAGCACATGGGACGAGGCCACCAGCAGCCCTAATTGATTTAAAACAGACTGTGGCTGAGTGTATAGGAAATTAGAAAGTTCAGATTCCCATGTGGACCTCAATAAAAGAGTCAGGATGTAAGCCTGGTGCTAGAATGGATTTCAGAATGAAAATCTGATAAGCTGCTTAAAATTGTAGTTAAGTCAGAAAATGATATTAATGCCATTGCTGCCGGTACATCATGCATTGTCACCTAGTTAATTAACTCTGGAGCAAAAGCTGGGGTGGCCTTTCATGCCTGATCTCATCACGTATTTATTAAATCCTTTCTGGCAGAAAGAAAGGGCTTACATCTGGGTGTCCACTGTGCAGGCACTCCTGACAGCTTCAGTGCATTACAGAAAAGGAAAATTCTAAGCTGGCGATCAGCTATTGGTGGGCTTACTGCCAACTGGCTGATTAGAAGTCTCAACAAACAGCATACTGCCACCAGCTCACTGCAAACTTGTATGCGTGGTGTGAGCTTTCAATGTAATACCTAGTGAGGAACAAACTACAAAATAGGAATCAATTCTAATCATCCGTACTGTGCCCAGGAGCTAGGAATATGTTTCGAAACCATATGAACTACAGGCACCTTCTTGTTTGCAAAACTAATACCCTCTGTTAAATAGAAATTATCTCCTTGAATAAGCTATTGTCATTATTCTTCCCTTGGGGAAAAAAATGAGAAGGCGATGAGCTGTACACCGTATGACATTTGAATTTTTTTCCTTTTTTTGTGTTGTTTTTAATATTTAAAGTTTAAACTTTATTTATTCTGTCACAAGTAGGCTTGCATTAACACTGCAGTAAGAGTTTAATAAGAGTTTAGGAAGATAGGAATAGGCTATCTATCCCATGCTTCACCATTCAGTGAGATTGTGGTTGATCTGTCCTTCAACTCCATTCATTCACCTTTGTTCCCTATCCCTTGATATCCTTACTAAACAAGAATCTATCACCCACTTGAACATTTCGATTGACACAACATCCTCAGCCATTTGAGTGAAAGTTTCCAATTTCCACTATAATTTGTGTGAGAAATGTTTCTTTAATTCACTTACAATGGGTTAACTGATATTATGATATCACCATTTTGTTCTGGATTTCCCCAGCAATTACTCAATCAAATCCCTCAAGTAGGTTGTTCTTCGATCTTCCAAATTTAAGGAAATACGAGTCAAATTTTTCTAACCTGTCCTCATAATTTAACCTTCTGAGACCTTGCATCATTTGTTTTTTAAAGTTCCGTGCAAAAATAAAATGTGCTGGATGGGGTACATTTGGCCAATATGGTAGCATAACTAACTCCTATTAGTATTCCAGTCCTCATATTGGATATGTAACATGAATACCTGGTGGTTTCGTGAGGTTTCAACATCAACTCAGACATATATATCTGTGAATCCAACAAAGGGACTGGAATAGTAATCCTCAACAAGCGTGACAATACCAACAAAATACCTGTCATTCTTAATGATGTGTCCAAATTTGTATCCACTGGATTTACCACTAAGCACGACTGGACAGCCTTGCTCAAAAGAAAGTTACAAAAAAAGATTGTTAGACTTTGTGCAAGAGTAACCAACCAGCTGCCAAGCAGTATATATGATAGGATTTGCCCTTATAGTTCAATCAGTCCATAAATGTATGAACTACCCAAGCCACACAAAACCAATGTCCCAATGTCCCTTTACATTCTGTCTTGTCTGTGACTGGTTTTGAACAACATGAATTGGCCAAATGGTCAGTAGAGTTGCTACAACCAATTCTATGTAAGTTTTCCACATAAACAGTGAAGGATTCCTTTACCTTTACAAAGACCATAAAGGACTTGTGAACCAATAGCAATGCCATGTCCACACGCTCGTTCGATCTTGCTAGTCTATCTACCAATGTACCACTCAAGGAAGCTGTGGGCATTTGTACCGTGTCACCATAACATGTGATCTGTTGAATCACCAATGTATGAGTCAGTGTGCATTCAACTTAGGAAGTCAATAACTCATACTGCTGAGCTCAATTGTAATGACACAAGGTTTCCCCAAATAGACGGTGAGTGGGTTTTTCTGCACTCTCCCCTGCAATCCGCTCCCCCCGGCCCCCCACAGTGTTGCATTGTTGGTATCTTGAAGAATGGGGGGACAATGCAGCAGGAGAATTGGTTTTCTGCTAGTGTAAAATGACAATGGAATCTTCCATTCCCAGCTGACATGTTGTGTTGCAATTCTTACCAGAGGCCAATGTGAAACTGATTTGCATCACACTAATAAGATACAGATGAAGGCCCAACCAGAATCACAGCCAACCTCCTGCTCACTGTGCCTGATCATCCATGATGTCAACAGGGAATTACATTAGTCCAGAACATGTCTGGACCAACATGGCACGTACATTTCAGCACTTACCTCAGGAAGGCCTGGGCGGCACGGTGGCACAGTGGTCAGCAATGGTGCCTCACAACACCAGGGCCCCAGTTCGATTCTCGGCTTGGGTCATTGTCTGTGTGCAGTTTGCACATTCTCCCTGTGCCTGTGTGGGTTAGGTGAATTGACTATGCTAAATTGCCTCTTAGCGTCAGGGGGATTAGCTAGGGTAAAGGCATGGGGCTAGAGGAAAAGGGGGACTGGTGGGATTGTGGTCAATGTGGCTTGATGAGCTGAATGGCCTCCTTCTGCACTGTAGAGATCTATGATTCAATGATTCTACATCTGGCAGAGTTGAGGAGAAGATGAAGGTCTGCAGTGACCCTAGAGCAGCATGTGCAGCTCTGCATGAGTAGAGTTTCAACAATGTAGATCTTTCAGAAGGATTCAGGAGGTGGTTGTTCTCAATGCAGTAACTCCCCAGAAATCCAATCATCAACCAGGCACCTTCCTCAGGAATCAGGGTGGGCATGTCTATAGTTATGGCAGTGAATTTTTCGAGAAGAAGGAGGTCCTCTACATTTACCTCAATACAGCAGATAGTCCTATGGGGGATGAGGGAGGGTTGAACAGTGACAGTGGAGAGTTGAAAGTGATTCCTGGAGGGTGGGGTGCATTGTTATGGGGGGGGGAGGGGGCAGGGGAGGAAAAGATGTTAGACTATACCTCAGAAGTTTCTACTACCATGGCTGGTCGTAATTATGTTTATTTCCTTCCACAGTAGCTGCCTGACCTATTCAGCTTTTCCAGCTTTTTTGGCTCTGATTTTGCAATTCCACTGAAATTGGTTGGTTACTTTAACTTTTCACAATAAAGTGCATTTTTATATTAATGTAAAATTGCAGAAAATAGCACAAAATGGATATCAATTAATCAAATGTTCATTGTTGGTTACGTATTTAAATTGCTTTTATATCAGTTTTCAGTATTCAGCACCAATTGCAGAAGGCCTATTTCAGCTTTTTGATTTGATTTGATTTATTATTGTCATATGTATCAGCATATAGTGAAAAGTATTGTTTCTTGTGCACTAAACGGACAAAACATACTGTCCATAGGGAAGGAAAGAGTGCAGAATATAGTGTTACAGTCAGAACCTGGGACTTTTACCTTGTGAAACTTCTCTGATATAGAAGGCAATCCTTCCAGACCGCTGCACTATTTATGCAGCACAGAGGACCAGGAGACTGAAGCAGAGGCCATTTTGCGGGCTCCTCCCTCTGGGCGTCTGGCCTCCGCAAGTCTCTGGCAGTCAGATTTCTGGCGCCGTCAGCTCCAAACCAGAAACTGTATAAATTATTCTCATACGTATTATAGTATAACTTGAATCCCATTAGTAGGCCCAGAACTGAAATCTCTGGGTCTGACAGAGTCTCCGCCCCCACCAGGAATGTTTCACTCCAGTGGGGTTTACAATAGCTCCCTACTTGGTACGTCTGGGGCCTGACTGGCAGACCCTGGTGAAGAGGTTGGGAGGAGCTGGGATCATCATAAAGGTTATTTATAAAGGTCCGCCTTCTCAACCTTGTCCCTCGCCTGAGGTGTGGTAATTCTCAGGTTAAATCATCACCAGTCAGTTCTCCCCTTTGAGGGGGAGAGCAGCCTATACTCACCTGATGAAGGGGCAAAGCCCCAAAAGCTAGTGGCGTTTGCTACCAAATAAACCTGTTGGACTTTAACCTGGTGTTGTGAGACTTCTTACTGTATTTATCCCTGTCCAACGCCAGATCTCCACATCTGGGACAATGGCAACTTTACCTTACCTTACATTAAAGTACATCATAAAATGAATAGAGTTTCTTGTCAGGTGTAAAATACAGGTACTGTGCTTGTTTTGTAAACCACAAGGGTTAAATCAAAATCATCTATCTTCTTTTATATGTTAAGGAAACCAACAGGGTTCATCCAGTTTGAGACATGATGACAGCAGCACACCAGAAACGAGCTGCTATCATTATTTTCAGGGTCACAAAGGTGCAGTATTCAATCATAAGAAGGTCGGCAAGTCAACCTATTATTCATGCCATAAGTTGGGAAAGTGTCTTATATCTTGTGTTTTTATTCTCACATAGGTATATAGAAGATATCTGGAACAGTTCCTACAGAATGAAGGGTAACTAATGTAACTGTGTTACTTAAAAAGGGCGGTAGAGAGAAAACAGGAATTCTCCAGTCTCATTTGCCCAGCTACCGCTGCCAGTGAGAATGGAGAATTTGGCACTCAGTCAAACCTCCCTTCACTGCAGTGGGATTGGAGTATCCCAGCTGTAGGTGAGGTCAGAAAATTACAACCAGGGAACTATAAACAAGTCAGACTGACATTTGTGGTGGGAGAAATTCTACAGCGGAATTCTTCCCCCCCCCCGCCATCTCCACGGGAATTGCAGCGAGCGAATGGGGGACAATTAGAAGGTCCATTGACCTCAGGAGGATTTCCAGTTCACGGGTCAAGCAAGACCATAAAATCCCATCCATAGGGTCCATTATCAGGGATTTTATAACAGAGCACTTGGAAAACTGATAGAATCGACAGAGACAGCATGGTCTTAACAAATCTACTGGAATTCTTCAAGGATGGAACTAGAAGAGTTGATTAGGGAGAGCCAAAGTTTGTGGTTTATTTGGACTTTCAGAAGGTTTTCAGCAAAATCACACATTAGCAATTACCATGTCAAATTGAAGTGCATGGGATTGGGGATAATGTACTGAGATGTGTAGAAAATTGGTTGACAGACAGAAAAGAGTAGGAATAAACATATTTTTGCTATATATAAATGACTTTGTTCTTGGAATACATGGTAACATTTCAAAATTTGCCAATGTTGATGGGGTACCCAAGGTGAACAGTATTATGAAGAAAACTAAGGCAATACAAGACTCACAGAGTCAGTGTTTTCTGTATAAAGACATAAACTAGCAGCTGCCAGAAGATTATCAAAAAAATGTTCTGACGTAGACCATCAAAACCTCCTCGGTATTTCTGACAATACAATCAAAAAACAGATCAATTGTACATTTCTCTTATCAATCATTCCCACCTTACAATAACTTTAAATCAATCATTCTTAAGATACACAAATCAACAATAATACCGGTCAAATACTCTGGCCAATTGCATTCCACTTCTCAACATAACTGTATTTTATTACTCAATGAAATCCAGAAGCTAACTCCTATTTTGGTTGATCCTTACAATCCGGTTGCCTAGAAACCTAAGACGCTCAGCCCAGCATTCAAAATAGCATTGTCACAGAATCTCATAAAGTTCATTGTCCAACCAGACAAACTCGTGATACCACATCTGGGCACCAGTCCATCTTGTCTGGACCGTGAATTAGTCCTATTCATCAAATGTGATTAAGTGTTCTAACTATTCTCCCAAGGTTAAAATATTCTCCGAAATATACTTTTGCCCTCATGACTTTTACCATGATGTTTTGTGGTAAAATGTTGTTGACCAAAGAGAACAATATTCCTTAAAATCAGTAATAACATATTTAAAAATTAGCATTCATATTTTATGATCATAATCACTCACTTGAATCAATCACTGCATCTCATGTGTAAATTGCTTCTTGTTAGCTTATTTTAAAGTTACTTTACTGAATACTGCTAGTTTTGTCAGTCCCTTAATGTGCACTGATTAAAAAAAATCTCACTAATCTTATTACCCCACTTCAGTCAATAATACTAAACTTGGAAGAATGGCAAACAGTGAGGATTCTACAAATTGTCTGCAACAGTTCTGATAGCCTAGCAGAGTAGACGGATGGAATTTAATATAGAGAAGTCTGAGGTGATGCATTTTGGCAGCAAGAAGAGGCAATTTAGACTGAATGGTAAAATTCTAAAAAATGCGCAGGAACACAGGGCCCTGGGTTGTATGTGCATCATTGTTTCATAGTGGCAGGGCAAATTAAGAAAGTGGTTAGCAGATTGTAACTTTTCCTGTTATTATCATCAATGGAGGATTCAATTGTAACATTATTGGGCTATTCTCTGCATTAAATATGATTCATAATTCATTACTGAACATATCAATGGTGATGAAAAGATATTATTGCAAATATCACAACAATAATGTTTTAATCAATTTCAGTCGCCTAAATTTCCTGTTAAATTCAAGCAGCATAAAATTTCATAAAATTATGAGTTGTCAGGAACTGATTTCATTTGTAGCAGCTTTATTTTTCACATTAATGATCAAATCCCTTTAAGTGTGGTAAGGTCATTTCCAGTCCTTGGTATTGGACATTACTATTGCAATAGTTGGCAGATAGTAGAACTGAAGCACACAGATATCCAAAGATATCAGGACTGTGGAAAGCACAATGTTAATTTACAATAAGGACTTATTTAAAGACAGCGTCTTGAATGATATTAGTTTCTCAGCAGCAAGAAACATAGAAACGTTGAAGATAGGAGCAGAAGGAAGCCACTTGCTCCTTTGAGCCTTCTCTGCCATTCATTTCGACCATGGCTGATCATCCAACTCAATTGCCTAATCCTGCTTTTTCCCCCTAACCTTCGATCCCATTTGTCCCAAGTGTTATATCCAGCTGCCTCTTTCATACATTCAGTGTTTTGGCATCAAGTACTCCCTGTGGTAATGAATTCAACAGGCTCATCTCCCTTTGGGTGAAGAAATGTCTCCTCACCTCCATCCTAAATGGTCTACCCTGAATTCTCAGACTGTGATCCCTGGTTCTGGACTCCCCCACCACTGGGAACATCCTCACTGCATCTAACCTGTCTAGACCTTTTAGAATTTTATAAGTGTCTATGAGATCCCCTCTCATTTGTCTGAACTCCTTCGAAAACAATCATAACCTAGTCAATCTCTCCTCATACATCATTCCCGCCATCCCTGGAATCAGCCTGGTAAACAAGAGGTTATTGCAGAAGGTCAGGGGGCATAGAGTTGGGGGTAGGGTGTTAGCGTGGATAGAGGATTGGTTATCAAATAGGAGACAGAGAGTGGGGGTTAATGGGTGCTATTCGGATTGGCGGTTGGTGACTAGTGGAGTGCCCCAGGGGTCGGTGCTGGGGCCTCAGCTATTTACCATTTATACAGATGATCTGGAGGAGGGAACCGAGTGTATGGTGTTGAAATTTGCTGATGACACCAAGATTGGTGGAACAGCAAATTGCGCGGAGGGTGTGGAGAGTCAGCAGAAGGATCTAGATAGGCTGGGCGAATGGGCCAGGAAATGGCAAATGGAATTTAATGTTGGCAAGTGCAAGGTGGTCCACTTTGGCAGGAATAATGGTAGGAAGGACTATTACTTACGTGGCGAAAAACTGCAGCAGGCGACGGTGCAGAGGGACCTCGGGGTCCTTGTGCATGAGTCGCAAAAACCCAGCCTGCAGGTGCAGCAGGTGGTCAGGAAGGCTAATGGGATGCTGGCCTTCATAGCGAGGGGGATTGAATATAAAAGTAGGGAGGTCTTGCTGCAGCTGTATAGGGCATTGGTGAGGCCGCAGTTGGAGTACTGTGTGCAGTTTTGGTCGCCGTACTTACGCAAGGATATTTTGGCCTTGGAGGGAGTGCAGAGGAGGTTTACTAGGCTGATACCGGAGTTGAGGGGGTTGAGCTATGAGGAGAGGCTGAATAAACTAGGCTTGTACTCGTTAGAGTTTAGAAGAATGAGGGGAGATCTCATTGAGACGTATAAGATGATGAATGGGATGGATAGGATAGAGGTGGAGAGGCTCTTCCCGCTCAGAAAGGACAGTAGGACTAGGGGGCACAGCCTCAAGATAAAGGGGGGGGGTGGTTTAGAACGGAGTTGAGGAGGAACTTCTTCACTCAAAGGGTGGTGAATCTCTGGAATTCTCTGCCCGTTGAGGTGGTGGAGGCTGCCTCGCTAAATATTTTTAAGACACGGGTTGATGAGTTTTTGATAAGCGAGGGGATTAAGGGTTATGGGGAGCGGGCGGGAATGTGGAACTGAGCCACGACAGATCAGCCATGATCTTATTGAATGGCGGGGCAGGCTCGAAGGGCTGGATGGCCTACTCCTGCTCCTATTTCTTATGATCTTATGAAACCTCCACTGCATTCATAAGAACATAAGAACATAAGAAATAGGAGCAGGAATAGGCCATCCAGCCCTTCGAGCCTGCCCCGCCATTCAATAAGATCATGGCTGATCTGTCGTGGCTCAGTTCCACTTTCCCGCCCTCTCCCCATAACCCTTAATCCCCTCTCCTATCAAAAACCCATCAACCCGCGTCTTAAAAATATTCCCTTGAGAGCAAGAAATATCTTCCTCAGAAAAGGAGACCAAAACTGCACGTAATACTTTAGGCGTGGCCTCACCAAGGCCCTGTATGGTTGCAACAACACATCCCTGCTCCTGTACTCGAAACCTCTCTCGATGAAGGCCAACGTGCCATTTGTCTTCTTTACTGCCTGCTGCACCTGCATGCTTATCTTCAGTCTCTGGTGCACAAGGACACCAGGTCCCGCTGTACTCTCCTGTCTCCCAATTTACAGCAGTTCAGGTAATAACCTGCCTTCTTGCTTTTGCTTCCAAAGTGAATAATCTCACATTTATCCAAACTATACTGCATCTGCCAACGATTAACCGATTCACCCAACCAGTCCAAATCATTCTGAAGGATTTCTGCATCCTCGTCACAGTTCACCTTCCCGCCCACCTTGGCATCATCTGCAAACTTTGAGATGTTACATTTCATTCCCTCATCCAAATCATTAATATACATTGTGAATAGCAGGGATCCCAGCACCTGTGGCAGACCATTAGTCACTGACCGTCAATTTTAAAAGCACCCATTAATTCCTACTTCTGTTTCCTTTCTACCAACTGGTTTTCTATCCATCTCAATACACTTCATCCAATCCCACGCATTTCATTCTTGCATGATAGTCTCTTGTGTGGGACTTTGTCAAATGCTTTTGGTAAGCCCAAGTATACCACACCGACTGGTTCCTCCTTATCAACTCTACTAGTTACATCTTCAAAGAATTCCAACAGATTTGTCAAGTATGATTTCCTCTTCATAAATCCATGCTGACTATCTGATCCTGCCACTGCTTTCCAAATGCTCTGCTATAAAGTCCTTGATAATGGATTCGAGAATTTTCCCCACTACCAATGTTAAGCTTGCTGGTCTATAATTCCCTGTTTTCTCTTTACCTCCCTTTTTGAATATTGAAGTGACATTCACTACCCTTCAATCTGCAGAGACAATTCCATAGTCTATAGAATCCTGGAAGAAAAATTTGGCATTGGTGAATTGTACTGAAAGATTTGCTCCTGCCTCAAAAAAGTTTGTGACATTTGATTTGATTTGATTTATTGTGGTCACATGTATTAACATACAGTGAAAAGTATTGTTCCTTGTGCACTATACAGACAAAGCATGCCGTGCATAGAGAAGGAAACAAAAGAGTGCAGAATGTACTGTTACAGTCATAGCTAGGGTGTAGTGAAAGATCAACTTAATGCAAGGTAAGGCAATTAAAAAATTCTGACCGCAGCAGGGAAGAAGCTGTTCTTGAATCGGTTGGTACATGACCTCAGACTTTTGAATCTTTTTCCACCACCGAGGCAGTGGGAAATATAGATAGAGTCAATGGATGGCAGGCTGGTTTGCATGGTGGATTGGGCTACATTCACAACCTTTCGTAGTTCCTTGCAGTCTTGGGCAGAGCAGGAGTCATACCAAGCTGCGATACAACCAGAAAGAATGCTTTCTATGGTGTAACTGTAAAAGTTGGTGAGAGTCATAGTTGACATGCCAAATTTCCTTAGTCTTTTGAGAAAGTAGAGGTGTTTGTTGTCTTTCTTAACTATAATGTCAGCATGGGGTAGGGGATGCAGGACATGTTGTTGGTGACCTAGACACCTAAAATCTTGAAGCTCTAGACCTTTTCTACTTCATCCCCATTGATATAAACAGGGGCATGTTCTCCTTTACGCTTCCTGAAGTCGATAACAATCCCCTTCATTTTGTTGATATTGAGGGAGAGATTATTGTTGCTGCACCAGTTCACTAGATTCTCTATCTCATTCCTTTAGATCACGGTTCCTTAAATGGAGATGCAACACTTGAAATAAACTTATCTTTGCTCTGGACAGTAATCAGTTGAATACAATGTAATTTAGGTTTTTGGTTTCTACACATTTCCTGAGCTGGTGACTGACCTGCAACTTCAAGCTCTATAGTTTGCCTCCTTGTAACCTCTCTTGGACATCATCTTTGCTGAGATTATGAACTACCTCCTTAAATGTTTGCTACTACTTGCCTACTGTCCTACTTTTAACCTATTTTCCCAATTCCTTAGCCAATTCTTTCTTCATGCTTGTGTAATTACCTTTTAAGTTTAAGACAACAGTCTTAGACCCATGCTTCTCATCCTCAAACTGAATATAAAATTCTATCATGTTTTAATCACTGTTGCCTAGAGATTTGCTTACACTGGTGATGCAACTGGAGCATCTCAAACAAGCTGAAACTCTTTGAGGGCAACTGTTCCCTTTATTCAAGTCCTGTTTTACACATCTGCAAGCATCAACATCACCTTCAAAAGCCCACGTTTTACCATTTCATCTTCCACCTTCTCTTCTTTTATTTTCACACCTCAATGAAGCATGCTATCGCATTGAATTTGCTTTATAAGTGCAAGGCATTTTCACAGAATCGCAGGAAGAGTTAACCCAGAATCCAAACAGAAAGCCGGATGTAGAGAAAAGTAGCGACAGAACAACAGGCACATTGGCTTCTTTCTGTGCGGTATTTTTCAAAAAGATTTTGTTGCAGTTGTAAATTAACCAAGCCATGATGTCAAGGAATAAGTTAATATCTTTTCCTTTGTTCAACCCAGACACATGGCATATTTTATTGTAAAATTGCTACCTTTATAAATAGTTCCTGGTATTCAAAGCTCTTGAGATATTTACTTAAAAGTGCTCATGGAAAAAATATAACAACAGCATCAAGCATTCTATTTCGTTTCAGTAGTGTCAGTAAGAAGCTAAGGCAGTATTAAGGAAGCAATGAATTTTAGTGCTTTGTTTAGTCTTGGTGACAGTGCTCGTCCAATCAAATAGGAGGTTGTTGACAGGTTTGCAACAGTACCACTCTGCAGACTACCCCTTTCAAACAGCTTTCAGGAATTGTGTTCTGAAATTATTGGAAAGAAAGCCAGTTTAATGGTCTAATCAGCATTCCCTTGTCTGCTTGCTGTTCTTAATGGATTGCTCTTTGAGATTTAATGGGGAATTGTTGCCTCGTAAAGTGCCAAGTGAGGAAAGCAAACAGAAAAGTGCGCAGTAATTAAAGGTGACATACATAGCACTGATTTCCTTCTCCCCAAGGCTCTTAATTTCAATTGTTTCACTTTACAATAAAGCAATTTTATGCTGCATTAGAAATAAATCTAGCAGCTAAATTCTGAAAATATGAACCTTACCCCCGAAAACCATTGTGGGTGAATAGACTTCATTATTGAATTCATGGCTCTTCCAGCTATTTAGCTTTTGGTGGTAATAGGGTCAACCTTCCTATTTTGACCAAAAGATTGAAAAAATGCTTAATTTTTTTAATCCAAATGAATTATTTACTAAGGCAATCACAGAAACACACATTTGAAAATGTGTTTTCAATGTGTGGTAATGAGAAAATATCAGCTCATTGTCAATCACCTGCCAGTAACATTTCTTAAACATTTAGTGAGCTATTTAATCAGCAAACCATTACAATGTTTGTCAATCTGCTTGTGCAGTACCCAATTATAATCAGAAATGGCCACATAATAGCCAGTCTCAATTTATCAATGCTTGTTTGTCTCTTTTGGGCCTCCTCTGCAGTTTGCTTTTACTGTACATCTCTAAGATCCAAAGATGTGCAGATTAGGTTGATTGGCCATGCTAAAATGACCCTGAATGTCAGGGAATGAGCAGGGTAAATATGTGAGGTTACTGGGATAGGGCCTGAGTGGGATTGTTGTTGGTGCAGGCTCAATGGGTTGAAAGGCCTCCTTCCGTACTGTTGAGATTCTATTTTAAAGTTTAAAGTTTATTTATTAGTGTCATAAGTAGGCTTACATTAACACTACAATGAAATTACTGTGAAAATCTCCTAATCGTCACACTCTGGCATTTGTTCGCGTATAGTGGGGGAGAATTTAGCATGGCCAATGCATCTAACCAGCACGTATTATAGAATCATAGAATCCTATAGTGCAGAAGGAGGTCATTCGATCCAATTTGTCTGCACTGACACAATCCCACCCAGGCCCTATCCCCATAATCTCATCCTAGCTAGTCCCCCTGACACTATGGGGCAATTTAGCATGGCCAATACACCTAACCTGCACATTTTTCTGACTGTGGGAAGAAACACGAAGGGAACCCACACAGACACGGGAAGAACGTACAGACTCCACACAGACAGTGACCCAAGCTGGAATCAAACTTGCATGCCTGTGGCTGTGAGGCAGCAGTGCTATCCAGCGTGCCACCCTGTTGCCTCCTTTTATGATTCTATGTACTTTGAATGCAATGAAGCTCAGGTTTCCACTGTTATATGTGGGATGTTCCAGCCCCATCTGCCATCGGATTCGTCCAGTTCCCTCAAAATTCAATGGACTTTTGATCGAGCCACTAAATCTCTTGCAGCGAGTGGATCCAGCCACAACGGGGCTGGAAAATTGTGGCTGGTGAATCGACTATGGTCTCTACAATTTTTAACATCTCTGACTTCAGTGCTTGGCTCACCTGCTTTTATCAACTTGAAACTTCTCTTTGTAGTGTATATAAATGATTTGGAAGAGGGAGTAGGTGGTGTGATCAGCAAATTTGCTGATGACACCAAGATGGCTGAATTGGCGGGCAGTGAGGAGCAGTGTCTGGCAATACAGCGGGATATTGATAGGCTGGTATATTGGGCAGATACATGGCAAATGGAGTTTAATCCGAATAAATGTAAGGTGATGCATTTTGGCCAGAATAATGTAGGGGGGAGTTATATGATAAAGGGTAAGCCCATAAGGAGTATAGAATCGCAGCGAGACCTGGGGGTGCAAGTGCACAAGTCTTTGAAGGTGGCAGTGCAAGTGGAGAATGTAGTGAAGAAAGCCTATGGTATGTTAGCCTTTATAGGAAGGGGTATAGAATATAAGAGCTGGAGTCTAATGTTGTAGTTGTACAGATCATTAGTTAGGCCGCATTTAGAATACTGTGTCCAGTTCTGGTCGCCTTACTACCAGAAGGACGTGGAGACTCTGGAGATAGTGCAGAGGAGGTTTACCAGGATGTTGCCTGGTATGGAAGGACTGGGGTATGAGTAAATTGTGGATCTTTCCCCTTAAAAGATGGCGACTGAGGGGGGATCTAATAGAGGTATATAAGAGTAGGACTAGGGGGCACAGCCTCAAGATAAAGGGGAGGCGGTTTAGAACGGAGTTGAGGAGGAACTTCTTCACTCAAAGGGTGGTGAATCTCTGGAATTCTCTGCCCATTGAAGTGGTGGAGGCTGCCTCGCTAAATATTTTTAAGAAGCGGGTTGATGGGTTCTTGATAAGAGAGGGGATTAAGGGTTATGGGGAGAGGGTGGGAAAGTGGAACTGAGCCACAACAGATCAGCCATGATCTTATTGAATGGCGGGGCAGGCTCGAAGGGCTAGATGGCCTACTCCTGCTCCTATTTCTTATGTTCTTATGTTCTTATTATTGAAGGGTATAGATAAACAGAGATAAGCTATTTCCTATGATAGAGACACACAGGACAAGGGGCCATGGGCTTGAGGTGAGGGGGGAGAGGTATAACACAGATGTCAGAGGGAGGTTTTTCACACAGAGGGTAGTGGGGGTATGGAATGCTCTGCCAAGTAAGGTGGTGGAGGCAAACACGCTAGAGTTGTTTAAGAGTAACTTAGACAGGCACATGACTGGGTTGGAGATGGGTGGATATAGGAGATTGTTTTAAATAAGGGTCATTAGCATTGGGGCGTCCCTGGTAATGTAAATAGGTATGGTATGATAATAATGTTTTTTCTCTTTTCATTCACAGGTTTTAAGTCGGTCCACCTCGTGTCCAACGAGGGGCATACATGCGATGGGTCGTACTTGGGCTGCTCTTGGTTGTTCAAGATTGGCCTAGTGCTTCACGTCGTTAGTGTGTGCCTAAACTGGACCAGATACTGGGCAAGACGACAGCTCAGTGACTATCACAGATTGCTGTGCAGACACATGGATTTGGGCCGGTGTCTGTGGGAGTTTGCGCATTCTCCCCGTGCTTGCATGGGTTTTCTCCGGGTGCTCTGGTTTCCTCCCACACCCCAAAGATGTGCTATTAGGCTGATTGGCAGTAATAAATTGTCCCTAAATTAGTTTCCCTCAATGTGGATGGTCATAAAACATTAGATAAGGGTCATGGGTGGAGAGGGGGACTGGTGGTGTTGAGATGGCAGCGCGGGCTCGTTGGGCCGAAGGGCCTGTTTCCCGGGCTGATTTTGTTCTTTGTTCTTAATTATCTACCCACCAGAGCTGAAAATTTTATTTTGATTCATCACAATGTTCATCTGACTCTGTGAATATACCAGTTCAGTAAGCAAAACCAAAATACGCTGGTGCGTATTTCATTGAAGTTAACACTTCTCTCACTAGAGATTGGATCAGGCAGGTGTTTGAATTTATACTGAAAAATAAACTCTGGGAGTTAATTGCAATCTTTTCTGCGATCAAAAATGACCTGATAATGCAGAAGTGGCTTTAAAAGTAATATTACTATAACATAAAAAGTATAACTGAAACAGAGTTAGATCCATTAATGAGATTTAAATGTGCAATGTATTTACATAAAATCACTGGTAATATAGTACATGAAATGTACTGCACAGGAACAGGTCATTTAAATTAACTAGTGCATGTACCACCTCCCACTTCTCTTCATCAAATACTATCACAGATCCTTCCATTCCTTTCTCCTTCATCTGTTTATTGTGAATTCTCTAAAATGCTTCTACCTCTATTTAGGTCCTGATCAGTTCAACATCCAAACTTTCTAAGAGGACTTTCAACTCTCTCTAATTTTGCTCATGAGCTCTAACTCCCAATAGTTGAATTCATTCCTGCTAGCTGATTGCAAGTCAAACTGAATGAAGAGTTGTCTGTTTACTTAACAACTTATACATTAGTGTCTTCATATCTGATTTCCTCTCTGTACCTAGAATCGTACAGTCATAGAGGTTTATAGCATGGAAACAAGCTCTTTGGCAAACTTGTCCATGCCATCCTTTTTTTAACCACTAAGCTAGTCCCAATTATCCTGTTTGGCCCATTTTCCTCTGTACCCATCTTGCTGTGAATGTCATGCTCCTCTCTCTCTCACTCCTGCTTCTCTTCAGTCACTGTCTCTATGTCTCATTTCTCTTTTCCCTTTTCTAGCTCTTCAATTCCATCACTCCAGCTATTTCCTTCTTTCTCTCTGCTCTTGCCCTTTTCCCCCCTGTATTCCATTCTTTCCTCAATTCTGTTCATCTTACTCTCTAGCGTCCTTTTCTTCCATCTTCCTCCTGCTTTTGCAACTGTCTCTCTTATTCATTCTCCATTTGACTGGAATCTTGTCTAACTCTTTTCCATTTTCTCCCTTTCTGCCTTCCCTTTCCTCTTTGCCTTCTGTTTCAGTCTCATCCTTCTCCGTCTCCCTTTCCTTGTTTCACTTCCCTTCTGTTTCTTAACAACCCTCCCCCACTTCTGTTTTCTTTCTGTTAAGTTGTCTCTATCCCCTCTTAGCTTTCTCTGACTTCCTTTGTCTCTCTTTTTCATTTACAGTTTGCAGTCTGTTTCAGTCATGTTTCTTTCTTCCCTGATGTTTTTCTTTCATTCTCTACCCTTTATCATCCCTTTGTTTGATACATCTCCCTCTTGCTTGTTTGCTTCTTCATGCAGAGATGACAAATTAGGAATAAAATGAGCCATTCTGACAATACAGGAAATTGTTAAAAGGAGGCTGAGACTTCTATATAACAGGAAACAAAATGAGAGGGGTTTGGCCAAAGGCTGCAGTAACATGACCACACCCCCAGATAATCTCTGCAAAATTATTTGGGAACTCAAAAAGTCAAAAATCATGGGGGTGATTCTGATCCACGGTCTGGTGATATCAGAGGGGGACACCAGATTCACAGCCAATGTCCAGCCAATCGTGACTCTCCCAGGCCATTTTTTTCACATCATTAGCCTCATGCTGGAAATCAAGCTGATTAACATATGGAAATCTGAATTTCCATATTATTAGCAAGCCCCAGACAGTATTTTCCTGGCTTGCTAATGAGTCCCATTCCATCAGGAGAGGTTCCTACCAGTGGATATAAAAGTTATCACTCTGCAGGTGGAGATGGAGGCCATAGAGCCCACCCAAGAGGTCAAGGGCAGAAAGTGCCCCATGGACAGTGCCATACTGGCACTTCCAGCCTGACACCCTGGCACTGCTTACTAGGCACCTGGCAGTTTCCACTGGGCAATGGGCAGAGTGAAAGGGATGGGCCTGAGCCAACGTGCTCCACTGGGTGTAGGGCAAATTGGTGGTGAGGGCAGACCAGCTGTGCACCCTGCATTAGGGATCAGTGAGGTTGGGAGGGAGGGGTGGTCAGGCCAATTGGGGCAAGACATTGGGGAGGGGTTGGGCTGGCCATGAGGGTGCGGAGTCATGGAGGCTGGCAAACAGCGGGCAGTTTACAGAGGCCGCCGATCAGTGGGGGATCTGGGGAAGCAATCGGAAGGCCAACTATTGGGACGCCAGTGACTGGGGGTGGGGTGGGGTGGGGTGGGGTGGGGTGGGGGGGGTGGTGGTGGGGGTTGGGCAGGGTCAGTGCGCAGCTTAAAGAACAATCACCAAACCAAGGATATGCATTTTAAAGCTCTAAATTTGTCATAAGTGCATGATTGAATATTCATACTTATTGCATTCTTCCACCCATCCCACACACACTCCAGGATCAGGGAAGATTGCCCCACCCAGCCAGGCTTGTGTTGGAAGAACTGTATGAAAGTAGCTGCTTGCATGGGTCAGTTACATTTGCAATGACAAAATAAAACAAATTAATCAGAACCCTCAGGGAGGATGGAACTCCCTTTCAACTGGCAACTTTCCTATTTCTACTTATGAACCGAAATAACATTGTACTTTTACAACACTGCTTCAGTGATGCAGCAATATTATCCCTAGCTCACACAGACACAGACAGCCCTCAGCAATATGTTACCACATCATCATTCCTCTAGCCTAATGGGCACTTTTCAGAAGAAGCTGAGTAGCTGTTGAATAAATTCTGTCATAAAATACTTCTATGGGTTTGCCCTTTGACTCACGTGGGAAATGAGATTATATCCATTACCTTAGAAAAGGAAGTCCTATTTAGATGTTAATCCTTGTGGAATATGATAACGAGCGAAGTTTCAGATCTTTGTGCTGTGGTTAGAAGCCTCTTGGGCTTAGATTTAAACTTTTAGAACTCATATTAGTCCTGATTCCCTTTTCAGGTGTTCCCAGGGATGAAAAAGGCTTACATGGAATAATGTTCAGGAAATTGAAGACCCACAGTGTTTTTTTTTATTTCTGTTTACAAATAGAAATGGATGGATAATCAAAGGCTTTGGAACTGTGATCCCCTAACAAATATTGTCTACATGCAATCTCATTACACCCCACTACATAGGAAAAACAAGCCTGGACACTTGGGCAAATTGAAATGAAGATTTTCCTGCCCTCAAGCAATCAATTTGAGGAGAATAGAATCAGATAACTTCAGATAACTCGTGCCATCAGATTTTACATGGCTCCTTCTGTACCCACAGGAGAAGAATGCCCATAATCGCTGGGAGAAGGTGAAGACAGTGAGTAGTGGGCACTGGAGCTTGTGAGAGAGGAGGGGATGTGGACCCATTAGCACAGCATGGCCGGACTGGAGCAGAGAAGTGAGCACCTGCCAATCCTCCACTTATTGGAAATATCTCAAATAAGTTGCCAGCAGCCCAAATTCCTTTCCCTCCCTTGCACTTAACCTTGTGTCCGGTGTCGCTGGGAGAGCCTCTTATGTGCCTCCGGTGGCTGTGTCCCTCTCCTCCTGCGAGCGGTAAGGCCTGGGCCTCCTCTGTCCCCAGTTCATCCTCCTGCTCCTCCTCCTCAGCTCCAGCGGCAACCAAAGGAACTGCAACATCAATGGGTGCATTGCAAAAGCCATCTCATCACTCTGAAGGTGGGGGGTGGGGGGGGTATGGCGCGGCAGGGGGCGCAATTTGGGAAAGGGTAGAGACAGATGGAGAGAATAAAGAATTCTGCTCACTCCCAGCCCAGCAATACACACTCCCCATACCCCCCCCCCCACCCCCCAACAACCCCCAGCACCACACATTCCCCATTCCCCCCCACAGACCCCCGGCAACATGCAGTCTCCATACGCCCCCACAGAGCCCCAGCAACACATACTCCCCATACCACCCCCCCCACCCCCCACAGACCCCCAGCAACACAGGCACCCTCTACCACCCTTCCTCATAGACCTCCAGCAACATGCACCCTACAGTTCCCCAGCATCACACATTCCCTGTACCCCCCCCACAAACCCCCAGCAACAGAGACACCCCTATCCCCCACAGACCCTCAGCAACACAAACTCCCCATATCCCCCATGGGCCCCAGCAACATACACTGCCCACAGCTCCCCACAAACCCTCAGCAACACATACCCCCCATTTCCCCCTCCCCACAGGCCCCAAGCAACATAGACACCTCCTATTACCCCACAGACCCACAAAAGCCCACACTGTCCATGTCCCCCACCACCCACAGATCCCAGAATGGCAACACAACACCTCCTTTCCCCCCCTCCCTCCCACTCACAAACACACCCAGATGCACGCAGTAGTGGCCACAGACAGTGCTACTTGACAAGTCCTGAGGCTGCAATAGTGCTTCCAGCTGCTACCACTAGGACCCAGAGTCAGCACTCTAAGCTGGGTCAGTCCTGACAGGCCGAAGTCGGACCCTGTGAACAACACCCTACCCCCATTCCCTCCACCACCCCACATACTTATAGCACCCCCCCACCACATTAACCCAAAAAGCAACAAGGCCACCATGAAACAACCCCCTCAAGAAGCAAGGAGCAGTGTGAAATCAGAGACTTAACTCCTTACTCACCCTCTCTGCTTAAGCGCGTGAATGCAGCTTGAGGTGTTTTCTTGACTGATCTGAATGCAGCAAACAAAATCTTTAAGGCAGGTGAGCTGGGACGATTGGGGATGAAATTCACTAATTAAATTGTGATGAATGCAAATAAATGCAAATTGACATTTCACCCATTTTGGGCGGGGTTCAGATCACTTCAATTTTTTTCCTTAGTAAAATGGGAATGGGCATGAAAACGGACACCTTTCCCATTAGTCGCATCACACACAATTTTACAACATTTTCCCACCGCAAAATGGGTGTGATGAGTTCGTGAAGTTCCACCCAATATCTACAACTATGCAATAAGATTCAAGTAATGACTTCATCATCTTAGCTTGCAGTTACTGTTGTCACAAAATGGGTTAAAACCAACCCATAAACTGAATATGAGTCAACAAATACTAACAATCACTCAGGGTGAATTCAAAGTGGTAATCTAACCTTGGAATTCAATTGCGATGAACGAACAGCTCAGACTTTACCTTGGGTTAATGATGTTGGTTATCAATCATTTAATCTGTTTATTTCTTGTGTTTTGTAATTACTCCCCATTGTTCAATTATATTCTCATTCAATAGTCGTGGGTGATCTTCTGCTTTTATGTTCCCAGCATAGAACAGTGCATGCCAGAACCACTTATCAGAATACTATATACATGTACGTAAATATTATTAACATATATCATTTCATATATTCATATATTCTTAACATATCATTTTATAGTCCATTTCTGAACTGACATGATTTTGCTATTTAAAGCAGAGCTTTGATAGACAAGTTCTAATCCCATATAGTGAGGTGAATGGGATCAAAGATTATGGGGAGAAAGCAAGAATAGACCATTGAGTTGAATGATCAGCCATGACGTAATGAATGGCAGAGCAGCTCAAATGGCCAAATGGCCAAATGGCCTCCTCCTGTTTCTATGTTTCTATGTGGTGTGTTTCAGCCAATTGACTTTAAATTATGTACTTACTTTAATATGTTGCAAAATGATAAGATCCATTTCTATAGTATTTTGAGATATTTCTATTATGATTTTCATAGAATATAGAATCCCTACAGTGCAGAACAGGCCATTCTTCCCATCAAGTCTACACTGACTGTCTAACAGAGTATTTTACACAGGCCCTCCCCCTGGCCCTATCCCTGCAGCCCACTAATCCACCTAACACACACATCTTGGGACACTAAGGAGCAATTTATCATGGTCATTCCACTTAACTTGCACATCTTCCAAGTGTGGGAGGAAACCGGAGCACCTGGAGGAAACCCATGCAGACATAGGGAGAACATGCAAACTCCACACAAAAAGTTACCCAAGACAGGAATTGAACCTGGGTCCCTAGAGTGCTAACCACTGTGCAACCATGCCACCTTCTTTAGCTATCCCTCTTTAAAAGACAAGCCATAAAATATTCTCTTCTTGAGTTCCTAGTCCCAAGGCAGATCCTTGGAAATTATTTGCCTAATCATGGTAAAAGGCTTAATTTTTTACTGCAGGTAAACCTTATTTGGAATGAAAATTGAATCCATGCTGTTGATTCACTTGTTAACCATTTAAGTATACCACATACTATAATTCAGAAATTTTGAAGTAATTCCTTCCTTGAGAGGAGAATGACAAGCAAATGGACCTGACTTCCATTTCAACTCACAGGAAAATGAGAGTGACATAATGCATAAAACAAGAGGTCAGAGAATGTCCTAGTGATCAGATAAATTTTCCTTATCTCTGAAATCTTTTAGCTAATGAGTGTTGGAGCTGAATGCTACTTACCCCATTCTCTCCAGGCAAGAGTTCTGCTGAGGCCCTATCAGGGTGGATAGGACAGAAATTCAAGGGTGAATGGAGCAACAGCATTGCATTAAAAGCTTTATAATCTAGGGGGCTGTCAAACTCAAGTTCACATCCCAGCATGAGAATTTGAATTCACTTTTTTGTTAAAAAGCTGGTATCAATAAAATACAATAATTGGGAAAAAATGATCACTTTGTTGTAAGAATCCAATTGATTCACTAATCCCACTCAGGGAAGCAAACTTGTAATCTTTACCTGGATTAACATACAGGGGGCTCCTAACTGGCCTCTGAAGTAGTCTAGCATGCCACTTGGTTTTATCAGACATTTGAAAAGAATAAAGGAACTGAACAAAATTAACAGTATTGTGGTAGCATCTTCACCACAATGTCTGACAGCAGTTTAAAAAGACAGCCCTCCTCCAACACCTGAAGATAACTAATGGACACTTACTGATCATTTTATCATACAATCATAGAAACACTACAATCCTACCCAGGATTTATCCCCGAAACCCCACGTATTTATCTTGCAAATCCCTTTAACAGACACATCCTGCGACACTAAGGGGTGAGTTAGTATGGCCAATCAGCCTAACCTACACATCTTTGGACTGTGGAAGGAAACCGAAGCACCCAGAAGAAACCCACGCAGACGCAAGGAGAATGTGCAAACTCCAGACAGACAGTGACCCAAGCCAGGAATCAAACCCAGGCCCCTAGAGCTGTGAGGCAGCAGTGCTAACTACTGTGCCACTGTGGCAGCCAATTTTTTTCTGAAAATCAAGATCAAGTGAGCTTTTGCCCTTCTGCTCCATGGGAAATTTGTGTTTACTTTGCCAGAATTGCTCAAATCTCAAAAAAACCCTCTGAAACATTCCTTGATATGGGACAGGAAACCGACGGAAGAAAGAAACATACATTTTTCGTAACTTCAGAATATCCCAATATGTTTTACAATCAAAAATGTACCTTATGAAGTGTTACTTCTTTAATGTACGAAACACAATCTAACTGCAACCAGATAATCTGTTTTCATGTAGCTCGTTGAGGAATAAATATTGCCCAGGACAATACAATTGTTATTTACTTAGCAGGAGGCACCTCCTCTGAGAGGAAAGAGAGAGCCTGAAGAGAGAGGAGGCCAGGCAGACAGGCCCACAGAAAGTGGCACTACCCAGCTGCCAGTGGTTACTGGCAATGACCCAACTACCTAGCTAAAATTCCCCAACATTTTTTTCAATAAAACCAAGGGATCTCTTACCAAAGGAAGCTTGGTTTTGATGGAATAAAAACTGGAAATGTAGGGAAAACCCACAGATGTGGCAGGGCCTGTGGAAAGAGAAACGGAGTTAATGGGCCAGCATTTGGTGCCCATTCCCAATTGCCCTTGGCTTGAAAAGTTTTCTTGGCCATTTCAGAAGGCATTTAAGAGTCAACCACATTGTTGTGGCTCTGGAGTCACTTGTAGGCCACATTAGCTAAGGACAGCAGATTTTCTTCCCTAAAGGACATTAGTGAACCAGATGGGTTTTTATGACAATCAACAATAGTTTCATGATTACCATTGGACTATTAATTACAGATTCACATTGTATTGAAATTTCAACATTTGATGGGATTTGAACACAGGTTCCCAGGACATTGCCCTCGGTCTCTGGACTATTTGTCCAGTGATAATATCACTATGCCTTTGCCTCAGCGTTACCTTATTGTACCTTATTAAATTATCCTGCTTGGCAGCTGTATCAATGTCTGTCTGAGCTAGAACAGTGCATATTAGCCAGTTGCCAATATTTAAGGAGATGTTAACATCTGGTAATGGTTATGTACGTGCCTTTTATAAATTTTGTATCATTATTTTGGTGCAGGAGACGATTTTCCAAGTTAATCTTGGAGAAGTTAACGTGGACTTTCTGTTGCATTAGCTCAGACTGGTGCATAATATATGTCCTTGGTACAGTTTTTATCCTTGGGGAATAAATGAAAATGTTCAGTGCTATGTATCTGGTTTTCATTAAAATTATGACATCAGTTAGCGAGAATGTCACTCCCCCATTGGCAGCCATCATTCCAGTGGTGGAGATGAATCAATTAGTAAACCAGTGATGACAGTATCTACTTAGAGTGGCAGTAAATATTTCGATATATTGGCAATGTGAAAAGGAATTCAATACTCCACGGATTGAAAACTGGAAATAGTATTAAAATAGTAGCATGCCTTAGTAGTATTACTGTGATAAATAGCAGCCAATATTGTTCTTGGCAAATTTTGCAAGACTGCACTGAAAAATAATTGAAATGTGGTATTATTTTTAAAAAGAGGAGAAAGAAATCCAAGTGTATTAATCAATGCTGTTATTCTGCTTCTTAATCGTGTGCTGGCCGCTGCATGTTCACAATTAGGAAGCAGTCAATTATTTTTTCCTCCCAGAGCATTTTGTTCGACGGAGTAGCTTTATGGAAAGTGAAATAATACCGCTGTCTGAAACAGAAATCAAACAAAACTGTACACTGAAAGATAGCTGGCTAAACAGTTTTCGCATTATTAAAAGCACGGAGCGATTGCATGTTGGAGCACATAAGTGAACATTTGTTTCATTGCTGTCATTCTCAGCCAGAAGAACAAATTGGCAGTATCGCCGGTGACCCCAGGACAAGGCAGCACCTCCCAGCAACTTCCAAACTTCTCATTAATATTTGCGCTAACAGTGCAGCTGCACACATGCTTGCTGTTGAATCTAGGGAGGTAGTGAGGCTTGTATACAGGTGAGGTGGATCAAGCAGTGGGAGAGAAGTAGAAACTTGCTGCGCGGTTGAGAATGTGATTGCCATCAAAGGCCCCCTGTATTTTGATAAGTGTAGTACTGATGTGACAGTTGACAATTGTGCCTTGCCCCTCCTCCTATTCAATGAGGGGGAAAAAAAAATCAATGCTCTGATTGACTTAGCAGCTAGTCGTTGGAAAATGTGTATGCAACATATTTGGTGATATGGAAGTTGATCCATAATCTTCTTGGAAGAAGGTGGAAAGAGAAATGTTGATGTAGGTGATGTTATAAAGGTGACAGGTAATGTTGTCTTTATGTAAGACTTAGCTCAGGTCTGTAACTGCTGTCCTTTTGTTCTGGAACCTACAGAACCAGTTGGTTTCTGTATTGTGTGAGTGCCATGATCTTCAGATACGATGGTGGCATAATTGTGGGTACACACAGTCTGTTTTTAGTGTCTGTTGATACGCCACTTTGACAGAAGCTTTAACTTTTTGATGAACCAAAGCATTGTATGGTCTTATCCCATCCTAAGCAGTTGAAAAGATCGTGCTGCATTTGATCTGAATACTCATGTCATTAAATGAAAATGTCAGCCATGATGCAACTTCAGAGATGCCTTTGCTACTTTTCACTGGTATTAATTGCTCACCTAAGAGGAATTCATAACTTTCATGTTGGAGTAGTCTCACACTCCCCAATATCTGCTTTAAATTTATCTAATCAAAGATGTGACCATAGTACTCCTTTGTGATGTGAACTAGATTTTTGTGTCCTTCACATGTGCTTTTCCTAACATTGGAAAGGTGAATCAAGAAAATAGCTGATTAGATAAAACCAATTAAAATCAATTAATTTGCATTATTGCTAGACAAGTGAATGAATGAAGCAACTGCAATGGTCAAAATTCCTATTTCAATTAGTACAACTTATTTACATATGTATAAAAATAATGAAAATCTATATGCTACCAGTGTAATTTTAAAGTTAATAGCTCGGTTGACTGGGCAACTGATTAGTGATGCAAAGGGATGTCAACAACACAGGTTCAATTCCTGTACTGGCTAAGGTTATTTGTGTGGGGAAGGGCAACACTGCGAGGTTTGAGGATGCTCCAGCTACACTTTAAATATGGCAGCCAGACATGACAGTAAGGCAATTGATTTCTTACCCAGCGTACCACAAAATTCAACAGGAACCTTAGAGCTGAACATTGTATGACTCAGTTTGTTTAGCTGCATTGGGAGTTCACCCCTGCCATGAGACTTTAGTCCACAAGCAGAAAATTCCACTCTCTCCAGGCAAATCAATATCAAGTTCTAACTAATCATAAGAGAGATTTGTCTTTACTTTAAAAAATAACTCATGTGAATATAGTTGGAGTAAAGACAAACATTTAAAAGTAACTGTTCTTGCAAATCCTTTCTGTGGGATAACACTCAAGAAATACCAGTGTAAATGCCCAATGGTTATCTGCAAGAACGTGGTTGGTGCAAAGGTGGTGAAGAACCATCTATGTAAATCAGAAACTGATTTCACAACCCCATACAGTCACTAATCCTGGACTATGGTCATGGTGATGAACAAAAGGGCATTAACAATGAGGAGAGGTGGGAGAAACTTGATTTGTTCTCACTGGAACGACAAAGATTGAGGGGCGACCTGATAGGAGTCTACAAGATTATGAAGGGCATGGACAGTGTGGATAGTCAGAAGCTTTTTCCCAGGATGGAAGAATCAATTACTGGGGGGCAAAGGTTTAAGGTGTGAGGGGCAAGGTTTAAAGGAGATTTACAAGGTACATTTTTTACACAGAGTCTGGTGGGTGCCTGAAGCTCGCTGCAGGGGGAGGTAGTGGAAGTAGATAATGACTTTTAAGGGGTGTCTTGACAAATATATGAATGGGATGGGAATGGAGGGATATGGTCCCCGGAAGGGTATAGGAGTTTTAGTTCAGATGGGCAGCATGGTTGATGCAGGCTTGGAGGGGCAAAGGACCTGTTCCTGTGCTATAATTTTCTTGTTCTTTCTAAATCTATCCGTACTTGCACAGAGTTTCACATTTCTCAGTTCTTTACTTCAGGTGGATAGGGGAGGGTGGTGGGGGATGGGAAGGGGGGAAGTGGTGGGGGGAGTGTTGGAGATGGTGGTTGGGAGCACCACCATGCATCTGTCATGTCAACTGCAGCTGAACATCATTGTTGTTGTCCCGAGGATATGACAATCTTAGATTTATTCTCACTCAGCAGCAAACTGTGAAGTACATTTTGCTTCAGATGACGAGCACCTGAATGAATGTAAAAGCGGTATTTTTGATCAAACCAGACAACTTTAAAGCTAACCTAAGAACAGCATCAAGTAAATGGCAAAGGTCAGAAAGACTTTGAGCTTCAGGTTGGACTTTTATAAATATTTGCACAGCTTCCTCATGTAACTAGCCGAGCCACTAAGTTACATACACTTATCCGTAGTCTTAAGCCATTTCTGGATCAATGATCAGGACACAAGTTTTAGGTTAGAGGCAATAGCATTGTGCCTGGCCTTTGCATGACTTGCCTGTGAATGTGAATGGTGCAGTCATTTCTGGACGCCAAAATGCCTTATGGGTTTTATCAATTATCACAGAAGACTGGAAATCTCAAATTAAATCTCTTTATGTTGAACATAGATCTGAAGTATTCAAGGCAGATACTTACCATACATTTGATGGATTCAGCCAGTTCTTGGCAGCAGAAAGCTCACTTTACAGAAAATGTCATTAGGCTGATTTAAACTAGCTCCAGACTTCATCATGGCACATGAGATTTCATGAGCTACTTCCTTTTCTATCATCAGATTTTTTTTTAATCTCATGATTGTTTCAACAAGAGACATCTGGCTGGAACTCATGCTCATCTTTGTTTGATTCGTGGGTTTGGCACGTGCCGGTGTGGGTTACAGTGTTTCCAGTGATGCACAGTATTGTTCCACTGCAAGACTAATGTGCTTAAGCTTTCACATCAATCATAAATTCAGCATAACAATGAGGGCTATCAGCATAACATTTCATAGGTAGGGTCTGGGTGGTATTTCTGTACTGGAATTTAGTATTTCATAGGTCTGTAATGAGTCACACTTCACAAAATTAGTGACTAGAAGAGTATAAACAATTGATTCAGAAAAGGAAATATGATGTGAAACTTTTAACCACAAGTTGGCATGTACAATTATAAAAGCACAAGTTAGATGTCTTAATTACCCTTTCTGAGAATATCCTCAAGAGTCATTTCTGTTTTCTTTATGCTAATTTTTGGTGTTCTATCATTGACATTCTCAGCATCCCTTTCCCTGGAACTACGTTAGAAGAGTGCAGTCCATCTGCTGTGCCAAGCTACTGTGCACACAAATTATTATTCTGGGGCTTACACTGTGTATCAAGGTGGGGAGTGGGAAGGTCATAGGGAGATGGCCATTGTCAGAAACAGAAGCATAGCTGCAGGTGACCTTCCAGCTAAGCTGCGAATGTGGTTGTATAGCAGCCTGGAAGGTACCACAGGCCCTATTCCACATAAAGCATCTTGCCTGCACCTAGCTGCCATGCTAAAATGTTTCAAGTACCACACTTTGAAAAAGCTGGCCAACCACAACAACTAAATGTCACAGGGAGTATTGGTTCTCAGGCTGAGACTGATCATTGGCTTCAAGGACTTCTAGCCACTGCTATAGGACTGTAGCCACAAAGCTTCCAGATCCACAGATCTAATGGGAGCTTGCAAACGAATGTTGCTTTGCTGCCTGGCCCACTCAGACTTTTTGACTGAAGATGGGGAGTTGTGGTGGTCCCAGGCATCTTGTTGATCACCAGTCTTTTAAAGTGACTCTGTAAGTGTACAAACCCTGCTAGGTTACCGCTCCCCCCCACCACCCCACCACCACCCCACCACCACCACCACCCTCCCCCCCCCCAACCATCCCCTCCCACACAAACACACACACACAAACACACAAACACAGACACGCACACTACTGCACTTAGATGAATAAAGTGGAAGTTGAAACAGCCACAGGCATGCCATTGTCCATCTCATTACCACAGTTTTCATTATGCCTAATGTTTATTGGGGGAAAGTTACAAAAAATTCCAAGGTGGTGTTCAAGGAGTGCATTTCCAGTGCACCGAATTGCCACCTCCTCTTCCTGAGCTTTGTGAGTGGAGAATAATCATTTCCTCGTAAAAACCAACCACGTTGCCTGAAATATCTAAAGCTTTCACATTAAGTTGAAAAAAATCCAAATACCTGAAATGTATGGTATTAACATGGCAGAAACCAAGCAGCTTGGTTCTTTCAAACTATGGATAAACTTACATAATTGGATGAGGATAGAATTCAGTTGTCTATTCATGCCAATGGTCACTTCGGTAAAAGGTGCCTGTCCCCAGGGCAATATATCACAGTATGAATTGCTGCCTGGAAAAGAGGTCGGCATGGTAGCACAGTGGTTATAGAGTCATAAATCATAGAGGTTTACAGCATGTAAACAGGCCCTTCAGCCCAACTTGTCCATGCCTCCCTTTTTTTTAAACCACTAAGCTAGTCCTGATTGCCTGCATTTGGCCCATATCCCTCTATACCCATCTTAGCCATGTAACTTCTAATTGCTTTTTAAAAGACAAAATTGTACCCACCTCTGGTAGCTTGTTCCAGACACTCCCCCCTCTGTGTGAAAAAATTGCCCCTCTAGACTCTTTTGTATCTCTCCCTTTAAACCCGTGCCCTCGGTTAACACTGCTACTTCACAGCGCAAGCGACCCAGGTACAGTTCCTGGCTTGGGTTACTGTCTATGCTGAGTTTGCACATGCCTGTGTGGGTTTACTGTGAAAGACATGCTGGATACGTGCATTGGCCATGCTAAATTCTCCCTTAGTGTACCAGAACAGGTGCCGGAGTGTGGTGACTAGGGGGTTTTCACAGTAACTTCATTGCAGTGTTAATGTAAACCTACTTGTGACACTAATAAATAGACTTTAAAAGTTTAGGTGGAAATAAGAGGAGAAATTCTGAAGGAAAATCAGACAAGTCAGATTTATTGTGGATTGACAATGAGACGACATAGAGCATAAAGAGCACATAGGTGGGATTTTATGGCCTTGCTCGAGCGAGACCAGAAAATCCTGCCCTCGGTCAACAGACTTTTCCATTGTCTGCTCTGGTTCCATGAAGGGCTGAGGGGTTGAATTCCAGTGCACATCTTTTCAAGACAACAAGAAAAGTCTTGTGGTTGTTGCTATGGCTATAATTTTGGAGAATATTTAAATTTGGTCACGAAAATAAAAACAAAGTACTGCAGATACTGGACTCGAAACAAATCAGTTTCATTCTCCACAGACGCTGCCAGACCTGCTGAGTTTTTCCAGCATTTTCTGTTTAAATTTGTTCCTTTAGTTTTGTGTTCAGTGATGACAGTGTGATTTCCAAAAGCATGCCTGGTTTCCAGACAGTAATATTTTGTAGCTCATGATTGAAAGGACCCAGCTGTTTGTTTTGAAAAGTGAATTGACCTATTGTGACAGTACATAAAGTGAAATAGGCTTGTAAAGAATATATCTCATGAAGGTCATTTCCTGGACTAAGCAATGCAGCCTATGATGTACAGTAGTATTGGGAGCTACAGAGCAGAAATTGAACAATAAATGATGACTAACTCCTGGATCAGTATGTTAAATTTAGCTACTTCCAGCTACAATTGATTTCCTGAGCAATACAACAGGATATGCAAGACTGTCATTTGGAACATCCAAGTATAATCATTCAATTCTGTAAAAATATAAACAAATTTAATCTGAGACATATTAAACTGAATTTGCACTTATTATTAATAATAATTTTAGTCAAATAAATATTCAATTGACCAGATTGGAATAACAAGAATATTAAATAATCTTGCAGGGAAGATGAGTGGCAGAGCTCCAGTATAATTTCTCATAACCTGAACGATTAATGGGACACATCCCATATCCTGAAAATCCCTGCCAAGCATCTTTATTTAAACATGGTTATTGGATTTTCTTCAGGAGGGTTCATAGTAGACTCTGTTCCGTTTGTCAAGTAATTCATCTTTAGTCTATAATCTTCAGTCTGGGGAAGTGATATAGAACCATGGTCTTGTAAACAGGGTAATAACACAATCAGTGGATTCAGATGAAATTGTAAACTTCATGAGTGACACTCAAGTAGTTTATCCATATTCCCTTGACCTGAAGCTTGTGTCATTATCTTGATTTCCTCCTATCTACCATTTTTAAACTGTTGTCAAATCCATGCACAATACTTTTAATGTGTGATGGTGTAAAATGGGTTATACAGAGTCAGCAACTTGATCTATATCTTTCCTGATTTTTTACCTCCATTTACTATGTAAATTGAGCTTACCTATTCTCATCTATTTTGCACAATCATAAAGTCAGAATTACACAAGTGGTCTCGATAGAATCATGCTTTTGGTGATGTCTTAACAAATGCAAATTCTCAATGCTGCTCATTAACTAGATCTGCTGCATACAGCTGTGTTGACCAACGTACATAGAAATACATTTTTTGTCCACGGGATTTGCAAGTTCTTATTAGCATGCTGCACTGCCTCTGACCATTGTAGCATGACTTCAAACAGCATATAATGCAAACTTCTGTAACATAAGAAAATGCATACAGTATTTGGCTAGCAAAAGGTTGTCACAAGGTCTTTTTAGCAGCAATGTCAGTAACAAACTGCACTATATTGTACAACGTTTGAACGCATGATATATTAGCCCTTGGTAGCCAAGCAGAACTGCATCTGCCATCACTGAGACTGAAGCATTTACCAAAAACACTTCGATTCAATTTCAAAGAAATATTTTTGGAATTCTTAAATTGCAAGAGAAAGTGGCCTCATTTCTTGAAAGCAGAGTTGAAACATGAAAAGGAGAAAAGAGCTTTGAAGTCTTGAATCAGATGTGTGAACTCTGTAGATTCTTGTGTGTTTTATGAATATCCAAGGAGACTGTTATCTGTTTGTAAAATCTTCATGCTTTTAAATGTTGAGAGTTGTTTTATTATTTATTTGATCTTTGACATTTTCATGCTTTTAATGTCCACAAAATGCTAACCCTCTGTCTGTATTCTCTGGATACTTATACCACGAGAGGCTTAATCTTCCTGTAATTGTGAATTGTCACATTCTGGATTTTATAAACGTTCATTTGCCCAGAATAAAATGGTAAAAAAATCAGAAAGCAGTGCTACTCTTTCACAGAGTGCAGCATGTTTTGAGTGCACTAATCTGTCATTACCAGGTGGGAATGGTCTCTTCACAGTAACAGTATGATTGGTTCCATTTTAGAAGGACCTACTTTCAAGTACCCACATGTTTTTGATTTTGATTTTTTGATTTGATTTATTATTGTCACATGTATTAATATATAGTGAAAAGTATTGTTTCTTGCACGCTATATAGACAAAACATACCGTTCATAGAGAAGGAAACAAGGGAGTGCAGAATGTAGCGTTATAGTCATAGCTAGGGTGTAGAGAAAGATCAACTTAATGCAAGGTAAGTCCATTCAAAAATCTGACGGCAGCAGGGAAAAACTGTTTTTGAGTCTGTTGGTATAAGACCTCAGACTTTTGTATCTTTTTCCCAATGGAAGAAGGTGGAAGAGAGAATTTTGGGGGTGTGTAGGATCCTTAATTATGCTGGCTGCTTTGCCAAGGCAGCGGGAAGCGCAGACAGAGTCAATGGATGGAAGGCTCATTTGTGTGATGGATTGGGTTACATTCACGACCTTTTGTAGTTCCTTGCAGTCTTGGGCAGAGCAGGACCCATATCAAGCTGTGATACAACCAGGAAGAATGTTTTCCATGGCGCATCTGTAAAAGTTGGTGAAAGTCGTAGCTGACATGCCAAATTTCCTCAGTCTTCTGAGAAAGCAGAGGCATTGGTGGGCTATAGTGTCAGCATGGGAGACCAGGACAGGTCATTGGTGATCTGGACACCTAAAAACTTGAAGCTCTAAACCCTTTCTACTTTGCCCCCATTGATGTAGTCAAGGGCATGTTTTCCTTTACACTTTCTGAAGTCAATGACAATCTCCTTCGTTTTGTTGTCATTGAGGGAGAGATTATGTTCCTCATTCCAAGCTCCATTGAGTATAAAAATTGGGGTCCATTCGAATTGAGAGTCTAGGTAGGAACTGGTGTTTGTTTTCAAAGCTTCTCACAAAGTACAAAACAAACAGATCATGCAAGTTGCTGTTTCTTGAAGGATCCATAGCTGGTAACAACTCTGAGAAAAATTAGGCAATGTCTGACAGTTTTACAAAACATCATACTCAGTTTGTACCAATACAGCCTAAACCACCTGCAGTGGGGAGCTAGTGGCAGCGTGGAATTATCACTGGTTCAGCAATTTAGGGTAATGCTCTGGTGCCCCGGGTTTGAATCCCACCATGGCAGATGGTGAAATTTAAATTCAACAAAAATTTGCAATTAATGATGACCATAAAACCATTGTTGATGTTGTGAAAGCCCATCTGGTTCACAAATGTCCTTTAGGGAAGGAAATCTGCTGTCCTTGCCTGGTCTGGCCCACATGTGACTCCACAACCACAGCAACGTGGTTGACTCTCAATGCCCTCAAAAATGGAGGACAGTAAGGGATGGGTAATAAACACTGTCCAGGCCAGTGAAGCCCACATCCCATTAAAAATGATTTTAAAAAACAACTTCTTTTAATTTCATCTAAGGTCTTCAACTCAAGTTCTGGGTAACTGATGTATTCATAGACCAATTGAGTTATCTGATCAACCTTTTTAACTTTGATTTTCCTGGCTAGAGTTGAACAAAACCACACCAACATTTGCAATGCAGTCAATGGCCTGAGGAAGCGCTCCAAAAGCTCATGATACTAAATAAATCTGTTGGACTTTAACCTGGCGTTGAGAGACTTCTTACTAAACTTTATCGTAAAAGGTTTACTAGTGACAGTAAATATAAATCTGACATATTTCTTCTGGTGTTGTTAATCAGAAAAATAAACTTCATTTACACTGTTTTTTAAGAATAGCCATTATCTCCTTTGGACTGACCTTCCCCCACTCTTCCTCCCCTGGACCCATTCACTGCCCCCTGACCTCTGTCCCCAACTCCAAATGCACCACTAATGAACCAAGGACAACTTATCTTACTGGCAGTAGATCAGGCATGATTTTCAGTTTTCAATCTGGTGAGTTACCTTTTTTGGCATTCAGCTGTTGCTTGTGTTATGGACAGAAGAGAAAAGCAAACTGAACTTCATTCGTCTCACCAGCTGTCCAAAAGCAGAAGGTGTTTTGAAATATTTTTCAAATAGTTTGTGGCATGTTTTCCCAAATCCTCAGTTTGTGTGATCTAATGTATTAATAACTCACAGCAAACTCATGTTGTGATTAACGTTCACTCACATTCAAACCTGGGGGAGAAGTGTTTGCAATGTTCATTACACACACACACACACACACACACACACACACACACACACACACACACACACACACACACACACACACACACACACACACACAGAAAGGAGGTTAGTAAAAAAGGGAAGTTTTGTAACTATGGATAGTGACAGTAGAAGAACCACGGAAATGAATATTAGTTCAGGTGATTATCAGAGTCCAAAGTTAGTTTCCAATGAGGAATTGTTTCATGTAGAAGCATGAATTCAGCTGGCTGAAGACTGCAGTTGTGGAGTTCTCTTTACAGTTGGTGCTGATACTGCAAACCAAAGTTGTTCCACAGAGACTGGGTCAGTTCTAAAGTTCTGATGGTAGGAAATCTTCGAGCAAAGACGAGCTTCAAAGAACAGCCTATTGTCCAGCCTGGAATTCTGCTGCTTGGTAATTCACTGGCTGGATGTTATACTGCAGATTGAGTATTTCCCAGTCTCAAAGGAATATAGAGATTCAAAACTGTCACTTGAAGCATGTGAACTTCTTTTTCCACAATGATTTCAAAAGCGATATTTATCTAGTGTCTGGAATTGGCCTTGATTACAGGACTGATATTGTCTTAGCTGTTAGGCTTTTGAAAGAGTTACCATGTATATTGAGGGTCTTGTCTCAGAAAGCCATTGTCTAGGAAGACCCTCTGGTTCCACTAGAGGGGTAAGCTTATCAAGAATCAAATGGCATCCATTGTTCCCTGAGTGTTTTCCTTTCAAAATGGACCTGGACAACCCTGTGTGCAAGATAAGTCAATTAACAACTCTGCAGGCACATTAAGTGTTGATCAGTGAGTCCCTTGGCTTCATAGTTATATCGACCTTAGAATTGGGTGCAAGATTCAGCAATGATAAGAGAAGGGTCATTTTGTTGTTCTAATTCCTGTTGGTAGCTTCCGGAACAAAGCACCAATTCTGTAGTAATCTGACTAGCTGCAGCCATCATTGTTGGTTCAGTACAAGGTCCATTTTAAAAAAGAGCAAAAATAAATGTTTTGATATATTGGGTGGGATTTTATGGCCTTGCTCCCAAAACCATTAAATCCCACCTAAACTCAATGAACCTGACCGTGGTCCGCCACTCACTTCCTCCGATTTCCATGGCGGGCAGGACTGTAAAATTCTGGTCATACAGTTCTCAATTTATTTCCATATTTTATTGACCTGACACTTGTCATTGAACTCAGGATAAGTCCATGGAACTGTTTCCTGGCGACCTCTGATGCTGGCTCCAATAATGTGTGCAATGTCATTGAATCCCCACAGTGTAGAAAGTGGTCCATCGAGTCTGCATGGACCACAATCCCATCCAGACCCTATTTCCGTAACCCCTCATATTTACCCTGCTAATCCCCCGATACAAAGATTAATTTAGAATGGCCAATCAACCTAATCTCAGCTCTTTGGATTGTGGGAAAGAAATGGAGCATGCAGAGGAAATCCATGCAGACACGGGGAGAACGTGCAAGCTCCACACAGACAATGACCTGAAGCCAGAATTGAACCCAGGTGAAGCACCAGTGTTAACCACTGTGCCACCATGATGTCATGCAAGTCTATATAGTCCCAATGGACACCTGCACCTCCAGCAACACATCTCAGGGGCAAAACCTCCAGAAGAGGTGAAAATTGCAGCTGAGGGTGTAGGTTGCAGAGAGGACCCAGGAGACTTCTATCCTCTAAAATAACATACTGACATGCCAAAGAAAGCAACAACAATCTTTGCGCTGAGGTCAACAGGTGGCTCCACTTCAATATAGCAGGTAGGCCATACAAAATACTTGGAAGGTCTTCAGTTTCTTTTGGCCCCACTAGTGTTTACATAGAATGTACTTGAATAAGATGTTACAACATACACCACCTAAATGAAATGTTGCACATGGTATTTTTCACAGTCCAGCTATGTTCATCACTCTTCACCTGGTGAGCAGGGCAGCAGGTAAGTAGACTGTCTGGTGAGTCTGCTGCTGGGCTTGGCAAAATCTGCTGTGCACATGTCAAGGATACGTAAGTTAACTAGAGCAAACATCTCTGAGTGCTTGCCAATATATCAGCTTTTGTGTTCACAGAATGCAATCAGGCATTTCACTAGAGGTTTCCGCACCTTATAAGAATGAGGACAAACATATTATTGCTTGAATTCATGGTATTAAGGTTTGATTTGAATATATTTTTTAATTTGAGCAGCTTGTCTATTTTTATTAGTCATGTCCCTTCTCTTTGAATGTGCCTGCAGATGACCTGAAGACATTAGTTTTAACCAATGTCATCCTATTGATCTCTAGGAGACCTGTTATACTTATTATTTTTGGAATTTAAAAACATCATTCCATTTCTAGCAGGATTTTAGTCATCACGGTTCGATTTTTTCCTATTCCAGATCACAAATGTCTCCAAAACTGGCCAGTAAAATAATAGAAAATCCAGCCTAACAAGTACTGGAATGTCTCTCCATTTTAGTGGCAGTTTAAAATAAACAGGTTAGCATTTCTCCTAACATTGCAGTGAGAGTTATTTCCGATAAAATCCTTAAGCATTCCCAGCTAGTTTCCTGTGCCATGGGGACCATGTATAGATTTGAATCTTCCTGTAGCTCAACACATTTAAATTTAGCCAACACAACAGAAAAACGCACAACAGAATGTGCCTGCAGCAATCAATTCTTTCATTGAAACATAGGAAATAATCTGAGAATATTTCATGAGTTTTATCCTGTATTGCTTCATCTTTAGTGTTGGTACACCTAGGCCATCCATACGAAACAGGCAGATAAATGGCTTGTGATCTATCTCTGTGTAGAACTGGATACCACTGAGATAGTCCTTGAACTCCTCACAAGCCTGAAAACCCTCAGGCTTTCTTTTCCATTTGTATGTAACACAGCTTAATGCCAGATAAAGCTGCTGATGTATATGCCGTCAGTTTCCAGACACCACAGCATTCTTTACAGCCGTGTGATTCCTGTTCCAAGCAAAAGAGCATCTGCTAATATATTTGTCCCCTTATTAAGATGTTATAAGTAAGTACGCTAGCACTGGAGTGAGTGTTTGTAACTTTGAAGGTTATACTTTCATGGTGTTAGACAAAATCATGAATGAAGGTTTGCCAGCGCAATTGTCAGCAAGTGAAATCAGTATGTTCACTCCCACAAGGATGCTGCTTACATATATTGTGTCTATTCCAGTAGGGGCTGCAGGGAAATGCCTTCATTGGTTACTGTCCCTAGAGTTAGAAGTGGAGCTCTGCTATCAACTTTAAGGAAATCCACAGCCAACACACACCAAATATACTCAAGATTTTCTTTCCCTTGAGTACTACTGTCACTTCCTTAATTCAGTAAATCTTCAGTCGCAACAAAGTTTGCTAATTCATTGAAAAACCCTCTGAATCTCTGTCAAGGTTTTTGATATTTTCAGTTTCTGAGCTGTTCTGACGAAAGGTCATCCAGACATGAAATGTTGGCTCTATTCTCTCTCCACAGATGCTGTCAGACCTGCTGAGATTTTCCAGCATTTTCTGCTTTTCTTCCTATTATCTCCTGCCTAGCCCTCCGGGTTATCAGTTACCTGTGGGACTAACTCTCTTGGTTATAGCTTTCTCTGTTCTTTCATTAAATGTTATGACATTTTACTGAGATATTGGGTACCTTAAGATATTCACTCTGTCTGCTTATTTGTGATAAGAGAACGTGTGATGTTAAGCTCTAATAGTTAACGTTTTGTCTCATCATTCCGAATGTCTAATTGATGCATATGTACCCTGTAGAATTCTCATTAGTGCATGGCACCGTCAATATGTTTTGGTTACAATAACAGCTTCACTATTAAACATTTTTGTGGTATCTGCATTGCTTGATATAAGTTAATTAAAAATAGTTAAATTGCATGAGTGATCCATTACCTTAAACTAATACAGAAATTATAAAGTTACAGAAATTAATGTATTTTTAAAATACATATAAAATCAGTGCAGATAGCTAATTGGTGTTAAAGTTGAAGTAAAATACAGCATGACACATTCAACCAATACAGATTCCTAAGAGCTAAAAGTCAAGAGAACTACATTATTACAAACATTGATTACAGAATTTAAATCTAAGCTTACAGAACCAAAGATGGTTATGGCTTTGTGAAGGAAAGCTTCCCTTTCAAAACATTACAAGTTAAAATTACACTAATTTAAGACATAAGGCTGAATGCTCAACATTTCATAGCTGTTTTCTTTTCACAATAGGCCTTTCTAATTCCCCTCTGAGTCACAGGTACGAGTACCACTGATAAGCTTTAATTGCCAGGGAGTACGATGGTCCCAGTCTTGGACTGCTCAACCTTGGCGGTTTTGCAGCATTTGTTCAGTAATTAGACTATGAAAGTATAACTTTACATGACTTAGGGCCATGTGGTGTTTCTCTCTTGTCAAGTGCGGATGCGACTATTAACAAAGAGCTGGTCATGTGATGTACTTGAATGCTGCATTGACCACAATCATGCAGAATATCATATTAGGTTAACTGATGAATATACTTTGATTATTTGATCATTACATGTAATTGAACTACAAACTAGTCGTAAATAATTATTAAGCATAAATAGTCCTACAGATCTGGTGACAGACTTCTACATCATGAGTATAGACTCTCTCTCACATTACAAGGATTTCACTGAAATGCAATGGTGGCCATATTAAACTCTTCTGGCATGACCTTTGGGAAAATATCCAATGAGAGGTTTGGTGCTACCAGAATTGGCTATACCTGGAAATATACTTAAATGTTTATTTACAGGTTATGTCCCTGTTAGTGGTAGTGATGATAGTAAGCATAGTATCATATATGTGTAATAGACAATATTAAGATTACAAATCAGAATGTACATCTAGACATTACCTTAATACCCTTTGCATACTTCATTTATTTTTACCAGATTTAATTGGTTCTCTGTCTCCTAGTGAATTCACATCAGAACCTTTGTCCTTATTTTTGGTCAGAATTTTCTGACCTTGTGTCATGCATTGATTAGAATGCAGAATATCATATTGGCTGGGATTCTCTGGTCCCTCTGCAGTGAATGGAGTTTTGGCTAAGTGCCAAATTCTGCGTTCTTGCTGGAAGTGGTGCTGGGGCGAACGGGATTGGAGAATCCAGGGCCCCACATCATTGCTTCATCATCCTTGAATAATTTTCTTCAGTCGCTGATCCATTGATACAGTCCTTGCCAATTAACCGCTCAGCTCCACTTTGCCCGCTCCACTATATATGATCAATATTTCAATCGCTCCTCTTTGTTATTCTGCCCAAATCTCTTTGGTTTGCTGCCTCTCAAAGAGTTTTCAGAATTCTCCAAATACTCATTCTTTTTAACCAGCGCTTTGACTCTAGAACTCTTTTATCCTCTATTCTGCTTGATGTCTTCCTTTCTCCCTATGACATGGTTTATACTGGAATAATTGATTTCAGTCACAACATTGAAGGAGGGACCACAGTTGACCTAAGTGTCCATGGATCATGTTGGAGAAAATTATGTCTGTTCCTATCATCCAGTAAACATTGCTGCTAGTGCGTATTATAAATATCAGGAAAGGACAATATTAGATCTGGTATGATCCTCATATGGCTGGTCCACACTTAAGACTGACACATGATTAGTGGCATTACAGGAGTAATGGTATTACAGAAATGTACCCCAGCAAAGAGTTAATATTTTCAGAAGAAGGATGTAGAAGAATATGCTGAGTACATCTGGTGATAGGGCTGGTGTTTGAAATTTCAGATCTGACTTGTCCTGCTGATTCTCAATCCTCGTTTGCTGAATTTCTTTTTGAAGCAGACAAAATTGTCAATTCCTGGGGTCCCCTTGAGCATTGTTCCTAAAAGTGGCTCATTGCTTTCAATCACTTCCAGCTGTCCGACCATATCAGATATCTTTTCTAACACACTTCTTAAAGAAGTATATTGACCTGATATACCTCACACTATTAGGACATTGTTTTGAATGAGTCATGCAAACTGTTGCGTAATTAAACTATAAATAAATTGTACATCCAGATTTATAGAATTCCTGTACAAATCCTCCTAAATTTGCAGGAAAAGTTGTCCATGTTAATTCTGAATTTTTTTTTCTTCATTAACAATACCAACAAAGTTATGATACAAAAAGTCAACTGTATCAGGGAATGCCTGGTGTTATGGGTTAGTACACTTACTTTCACTTGTGTCTCCTGGGTTAAATCCAGCCCCTACTGACAAGATTGAAATTTCTCTCTGCAGGCTGTAAGGGGCATACATCAAGTGAGTTTGGGTCACACCAATTATATAGATTGCAGACAATCTTCACACAACTGACCACAGGTTAACACTAACTTGACATCCTTGCTCTTGTGAGACCTCAAGAACCACACAAACACAAACTGCACACAGACCATTGGAAGGATTTTGAAAAGTTACATGGCTTGTTCTTGTTTTTTATTTTATTCTGGCTTTAGAGATGGTTAGCATTAGAATTAGAAATCTCACAAGACTGCAGTGAAATTTGTTCTTCAGAAGCTGAGGTAAAATGCATTGAATGAAGTGAGATATTATAGTGTTTGACTAGTGATATATTTGAATTAGGTGAAAAATACAGTAAAATGTGTCATGATAAAACATAGCAAATATTGAGGTTCTGTGATTGGGGACCAGTCTACCAGCATAGTCCCCATCCAGTAGTCAGTGAGGGCATCGACTATGTCTTGTACTTGGAGTTATTTGCATGACTAAGTTAAGTGTTGCAGTGGAATTTCAGGGGCACCCTCTGTCTGTTGCCTGACAATTGTTGGATCAACATCCAAAAGAAGGATCCAAGAACCAGGAAGGTCAGAAAGAAAGAAAACAATCAGGTGTGAGATCTTCTGAGGTCTTATAAGGATGGAATGGGTGGACTTTCCTCAGCAAGAACTGGAATTTCCTTTGCCATACTCCCTCTTGAATTAAGAGAAGCAAGTAGCAATCACTCCATCGTTCCTCTATTGCAAGTTAAAGAGGAATTATAAATTGGCCAGAAACATAGTACAAAGTAGTTGCATTCTAAATTCTTGACCCCTTTGAATGCTTTTTTGGATCCTTGTAAATTTGAGGCATGACTATCTAAGAAATGCTGAGGTATAGGTTTCTAATTTTATGAATAGAACCCAATATTGTACAAGCCAGCAGAAACTGCAATGTAAATCATGAATATTATTCTCAGGAATCAAATACCTCACTGAAGTGACAATCCTTGAAACTACTGCTTTTCAACTTTGTCGCCAGATACATGTGCAAGAAAGATTTATTGAAGAAGTAAACAGGTTACTGAATTTTCAATGATAGGCTTTAAACATGAAAACTTTTGGGCATGAACACAAAGTTGTTTTGTATTATATTGTAGAGACTCCTCATATATTTTCAATATTTGCTGGTGCTGCTGATGATTTTTTTTCTCCAAAATCTTGACGTCGGTTCAGTAAGAAGTCGCACAACACAGGTAAAAGTCCAACAGGTTTATTTGGTAGCACAAGCTTTCAGAGTGCTGCCCCTCCATCAGGTGAGTTGAGAGTTGGGTTCACAAGCAGGGCATACACAGACACAAACTCAATTACAAGGTAATGGCTGGAATGCGAGTCTTTACAGGTAATCAAGTGTTTACAGGTGCAGACAATATGCATGGAGAGAGGGTTAAGCACAAATTAAAGAGGTGTGAATTGCCTCAGGCCAGAACAGTTAGTGAAATTTTGGAAGCCCAGGCCAAATGGTTACAGGTGGTGTGACATGAACCCAAGATCCCGGTTGAGGAACTTGGCTATCAGTTTCTGCCCATCAATTCTGTATTGTTATGTGTCTTAAAGGCCGCCTTAGAGAATGCTTACCCGAAGATCAGAAGCTGAATGGTCTTGACTGCTGAAGCGTTCCCCATCAGGAAGGGAACACTCCTGCCTGGTGATTGTCGAGTGGTGTCCATTCATCCGTTGTCATAATCTGCATGGTCTCACCAATGTGTCATGCCTCAGGACACCCTTTCCTATAGTGCATCAAGTAGACAATGTTGGCCAAATCGCAAGAGTATGTACTGTGTACCTAGTGGATGGTGCTGTCACATGAGATGATGGCATTCATGTCAATGATCCAGCATGTCTTGCAGAGGTTGCTGTGACAGGGTTGTGAGGTGTCATGGTCGCTGTTCTCCTGAAGGCTGGGTAGTTTGCTGTGGACAATGGTTTGTTTGAGGTTGCACAGCTATTTGAAGGCAGTAGTGAGGGTGTGGGGTTAGCCTTGGTGAGATGTTCGTCTTCATCGATGACATGCTGAAGGCTCTGAAGAAGATGTCACAGCGTCTCCGCTCCAGGGAAGCACTGGATGATGAAGGGTACTCTTTCATGTCCCACGTTTGTCTTCGGAGGAGGTTGGTGCGGTTTTTCACCGTGGTGTGTCGGACCTGTCAATCGATCAGTTGAGGGCCATATTCTATTCATACGAGGGCGCCTTTCAATATCTGCAGTTGTCTGTTGCATTCCTTCTCATCTGAGCAGATCCTGTGCGTATGGAGGGCTTGTCTGTAGGGGCTTTTTTAATGTGTTTAGGGTGGAAGCTGGAGAAGTGGAGCATCGTGAGGTTATCCGTGGGCTTGCGGTACAGTAGAGTGCTGAGGTGACCATCCTTGATAGAGATGCATGTGTCCATTTGATGTCAGTTATGTTTGAATGGGGAAACAGCAGCACAAACAGATTCAAGAAGGGCTGTGGTATTATGGAAGGACTGAAGTTAGCAATAGAACGGTTCCATTGAAAAATACTACAGTCTGGTCTGTTTAAAGTCCTCTTTTTAATTCTCATTCTGAGTGAAAGTAGAAATTGATTGTCAATGTAATCCAGGAATGCATAGCACAGAAGTTAAGAGTTTCAGATATTCTTTTTGAGCTTACTGTCTGATACTAACAGCTGCTTGAAACAAAGGGTTCTGTGCTGAAATCTTCAATGTTCGAAAGCTATTCATGAATATTTCCCTTGAAGATTTGTAAGCCACATGTCAGTTTTCTGGTAGATTATTCTGTATTGAAATCTATCGGAAAATCTGTTGTTTAGTCTGATAGCAACAAATTAAACAGAAAATGAATAATCCAATAATCAATGAATGAATAGCTTTGACTAATCAGGCCAGTTAAACAAATAGGCTTGCTTCAATATTAATTTAAAATGATCTTCCCCTGACCTGAAAAACCCTCTACTGATTACTGATGACTGCAAGTCTATGCAAAGGACAAAGCAAGAATGGTGAAATGGTATCAAGTGCCCGAAACATCAGCTGGTCTGAAAACCATAAGCAATAAATCAGAAAAGGCCAATGAATTGGCAGCAGAAGAAATGAGGAGCAGTCTGGCACAGCGGCAGAGCACAGGACCGTATGCCCATTGCATGTGAAAAAGAAATAATCAAAACGCCAGCTGCATATGACAGGTAAATTGAGATCAATTTTCACATGAGATAGCTTTTCAGTTTTCTCATAGAAATTTTGCCTGATGCTCACTTCACAATTTCTGATTTGTTTTCTCTTTTGACAGTTGAAGACAGAATGCAGTTGGAAAAGGAGCCCAAGTTATGACTGGTTTGGCCTTGCGTTTCTGCTCAGGAAATGTGGAGTCTCTGCCAGCTAACTAGCTGTCATTCAGCAGCATAAATCTCTTCATTTTGGAGACAGGTCCACCCTGGGGAATCATACACAACCTTTCTGCTGGCCAGCCTCTGGTGTCTCCCACTGTCTATGAATTTTGTTGAATTGCTAGCACAAGAACTAGTGTTTTCTTTTTGTTATTTCTTTAAAAAGATAATACAATTTTAATATTTCTCATGATCATTTGGCTTTCAGAACATTCAGTGGGCTGCCCAGGGATCTCCTGCAGCAGGTTGCCTCAGGCAATCAGGTCTATGAGTTAGTTGGCTGGGCCACTGGTCACCAAACTGCATCCAAATCTCACCTGTGCCTCACTGGAATTGTCAGGGCAAGGCAGTGGCCTCACCTCGACATCAAGGCATCAAAGAGCCGCAGCAAAACTGGAATCAACGGGAAGTAGGAGGAAAGAATTCTATCAGCTGGAATCATACATAGCAAAAAGGAAGGTGATCGTAGCACTTGGAGTCAATCATCTCAGTTCCAACATCATTACAGGAGTTCCTCAGGGTAGTATCATAGGCCCACCATTTTCAGTTGCTTCATCAATCACCTTGCTTCTCAGATAAGATCAGAATTAGCATTGTTTCCTGATGGCTGCATGATGTTCAGCACTAATTGCAACTCCTCAGATACTGAAGCAGTCCTTGTCCAAATGCAACAAGATCTGGACAAAGCTTGGACTGCCAAATGGCAAGTAACATTTGTACCATACAAGTGCCATCTCCAACATTAAAGAATCTAAACATCGCAGTTGATATTCAATGGCAATTTTGGAACCCCCGCTATCAACTTCCTGGGGTTACCATTGACCAGAAACCAAACTGGACTAGCCATATAAATACTGTGGTTACGAGAGCAGGTAAGGTACTAGGAATGCTGTGACAGGTAAGTGACCTCCTGACTGCACTAACCCTGTCAACAATCTGCTGAGCACAGGTCAGGTTGTGATGGAACACTCTCCACTTACCTGGATGAGTGCAGCTCAACAACACTCAAGAAGCTTGATACCATCCAGCAACTGTTTTGATTAGCACCCCATTCACTCCTCCACCATCAATGCACAATAGCAGCCATGTGTAGCCATCTACAAAATGCACTGTAAGTACACACCAATCCTCCCTAGACAGCACCTTACAAATCTATGACAGCTACCATCAAGGACAAGGTCAGCAGCTACAAGGGAATACCACCATCTGGAAGTTTTCCTCCAAGTCACTCCCATCCTGATTTGGAAATATATCACCATCACTTTTGCTGGGTCAAAATTCTGGAACTCCCTCCTTAACTGTATTGTGGGTGTACCTATACCATATGGACTGCAATGGTTCAAGAAGGCAGCTCACTACCATCTTCTCAAGAGCAATTAGGGATGGGCAATAAATGCTGACCTAGCCAGCATTGCTCACATCCAAAAATGAATTTAAAAAAGCAATGGACACTACTTTAGCTGGCAGGGTTAAACCATCTGAGGGAAGAACTGCAGCATCATGTCTTGGATCTTCTAGTCAGTGAACCAAAGGCATTCCTGCTGCCTGGAATCTCACCAGAAACCAGTATAACCTCCAACACAAGAAGGTCAGAGGGAGCAGATTAGTGACACTCCATCGTATTGCTCTCCAGCCTCTAAGAGAGAATGCAACCCTCTGTATTCTGTTCTTTCTGTCAATGATTCACCAGACTTGACATATAGCATCAGATAACAAATAGCATTTCATTAAGAACTTTGTGAGATCCAAAACTTGAATAAACTAATTATTTTCTTTCTATGAAATGCAACAGGGAATCAGAGAAAGAAAATGTTTTTTTCCCCTCTTTTTCTCTTTCTTTTCTAAAGGTGTTGTCTCATGCTGGATTACTGATCCTTGGATGTTTGTTGCCCTTCTGAACCTCACATATTTATTTTTGAGTCTAGATAATGAGCATAACAGTGGGAAACTTCACAACCAAATCCAGTGATGCCCTTGCCAACAAATACACTTTCCAGTAGAGGACATGAGTAGCAGCTAGGAGTGTGACTGTTAACTGATTATTCCCCTCTGTTGTCCAATGTAGTGCTCCTAGGGATTGAACATAGAACTTTCTGCCTGTCAGTTTGCACTCTATTGAACAGTACTTACATTAAATAAGCCACTTGAGACTTTTAACATCCACCCACATAGTGAGTGGCACAGTGACTAGCACTGCTGTCTCACAGTGCCAGGGACCCAGCCTCGGGTGACTGTGTGAAGTCTGCATACTCTCCCCGTGTCTGCATACGTTTCGTCCGGGTGCTCTGGTTTCCTCCCACAGTTAAAAGAAATGCAGGTTAGGTTGATTGGCCATGCTAAATTGCCCCTTAGTGTCCCAAGATGTACAGGTGAGAGGGGTTAGCAGAGTAAAGGATTCTATGATTCTGAATTGGAAACTGAATGTCTATTTCTGATAAAATTATCAAATTGAACTAGTGAAATGTTATGACATCAGTTATTTTTTACATTTTAAAACCAATGTGAGAAACAAAGTGCATAACGAGTAAAACCTAAATTCCAAATTGTTCACATTATTCAAATGTTTAATTACAAGAATCCATGGATTCATTAAAATGAAGCTTTTTATACAATAACGTTCAGGTCATAATATCGCCTGCTTTAGAATAGAGTCATAGAGGTTTACAGCATGGAAACAGGCCCTTCGGCCCAATTTGTCCATGCTGCCCTTTTATTTTAAAACCCCTAAGCTCATCCCAATTTGGCCCATATCCTTCTATACCCATCTTACCCATGTAACTATCTAAATGCTTTTTAAAAGACAAAATTGTACATGCCTCTACTATTACCTTGGGCAGCTTGTTCCAGATGCTCACCACCCTCTGTGTGAAAAAAATTGCCTCTCTGGATACTGCTGTATCTCTCCACTCTCACCTTAAACCTATGCCCTCTAGTTTTAGATTCCCCTACCTTTGGGAAAAAATATTGACTACTTAGCTGATCTATGCTCTTCATTATTTTATAAACATCTATAAGATCACCCCTTAGCCTCCTACGCTCCGGAGATTAAGTCCCAGACTATCTAGCCTCCCCTCATAACTCAATCCATCAAGTCCCAGTAGCATTCTAGTAAATCTTTTCTGCACTCTTTCCAGTTTAATAATATCCTTTCTATAATAAAGGTGACCAGAATCGCACTCAGTATTCCAAGTGTGGCCTTACCAATGTCTTATACAACTTCAGTAAGACATCCCAACTCCTGTATTCAACATTCTGACCGATAAAACCAAGCATGCCGAATGCCTTCTTCACCACTCTGCCTACCTATGACTCCACTTTCAAGGTTAGATCAGCCTTTAGCCCAAGATTTAAACTTATCTATACTTTTTTGCCTTCCTACTTCTATGCCCACTTTCAACAGTTTCCTCAGTATGCTGCCGTTCAACTTCAACTACTTTCCCATATCCTTCACATAGAGTGTGTAATTGCCTTTGTGATAAGCTGTATCAAAATAACTTGAAAAATTAAACTTATCCTGATATTTAAACTAAGTCATGCACAAAACAATTGCACTCACAATAAGTTTTCCACATTATTATCTTGGTCATCACTATAGAGAGTGGTAAACCTATTCTGCAGAAGGTTTCCAGAACTCGAAGTTGCTTTCTTTCCATTATCAGCAGACCCAAATCCTCTTTGCTCGACATCCCTGCCACCACCTCCCCACGTTGATGGTCTGTAGAAACTTGATGGCTGGATGTAACTAGATTGATGTTTTTGGAACTGATTTACCCAGGTCCACCTATTAGCTGTGTTAGTCTTAGAAAAAGACAAGGAACAATCAAGTGTGACAATATTTAAAACAAAGAGGCTGGAATTCTCCAGTCTCATATGCCTCACCATCACTGCCAGTGAGAATGGAGAATTGGACATTCAGCCAAAACTCCATTCATTGCAGCAGGACTGGAGAACCCCAAGGTGGGGAAGGTCAGAAAATTCCTACTGAAGTTTTAACTTCGGTGAGTAAAAACAGCTGGTCCAGATTAATTGGAATCAAAAATTGGTAGGTGTAACAGCAATTAAACAATACAAGGTCTTCAAAGGGGAGATGGTTCAGGTACAAGGTAGAGATATTCCTGTGAACGAAATGATGGAGGAGTCCAGAACATCAGTGCAAAAGATAAAGCTAAAGCATGCACAACAATCTTTAGCTGGAAGTTCTGAGTGGATGATCTACCTTGGTCTCCACCAGAGATCCTCAGCATCACAGATGTCAGTCTTCTTCCACTTTGATTCACTCCACATGATATCAAGAAATGGCTGAAGGCACTGGATACTGCAAAGGCGATGAGCCCTGACGGTATTCCAGCAATAGAACTAAAGATTTGTGCTCCAGAACTTGCTGCAACCCTACCCAAGCTGTTTCAGTACAATTACAACATTGACATCTATCCAGTTATGTGGAAAATTGCCTAAGTACATCCTGTACACAAAAAGCAGAACAAATCCAATCCAGCCAATTATCACCCAATCAGTTGACTCTCAATCATCAGTAATGTGATGGGAGGGGTCAAAAACAACACTATCAAGCAACATTTGTTTAGCAACAACCTGTCCACCAACACTCATTTTGGATTCTGCCAGGGTCACTTAGCTGCTGATGTCATTACAACCTTGGTTCAAACACGGACGAAAGAGCTGAACTCCAAAGGTGAGGTTAGAATGACTGCCCTTGGCATCAAAGCAGCTTTCAATCAAGTGTGGCATCAAGGAGCCCTAGTGAAACTGGAGTCAATGAGAATCAGGAGGGAAATCCTCTGCTGGTTGGAGTCATACCTGGCACAAAGGAAAATGGTTGTGGTTGTTGAAAGTCAATCAGCTCAGCTCCGGGACTTCAGGTCTTGCAGCATCTGCGGAGAAAGAAACAGAGTTAACTTTGTAATGAGGCAATTTTAGACACTTCACTAGTGAACAAAAGTGATTTATTTAGTGATCTTTAGGATCAGCAGCATGTTTGCAGTGCTAAATTACCTCTGCCTAGGAGAACTTCTCTCCCTGGGGTAATTCCCACTCTGAGTCCCAATTGGTCACCCAAGCCAGGTGACCCTTACACTGCGGTGTTGCCCTTTAAAGGACAATCACCACAATGTCTCAAATCCAATATGACTCTTCTTCAGAGTTCCAGATGCTGCCAGATGTTACAAACCCTGGCTGATGTTATCTGTGAGGGTGTCCCAACTCGGAAACACCGATTGGTGGTAATGTATAGTTTTGTCGACAAGAATGGTATAAGAGGCCATATGTGGTATACAGTGAGAACCATAACCAGTCAAGTCATAGCAAAACACTTATTAAAGACTTTTTTACTGTAAAGAAAAGACACATATACACAAACAGGATTATAATGATTCAGGAAAGTTACACCCAAGAAAACTACTAAACACATCTACACAGTTTAAGTAGGAATTATCCTTCTGATCCAAAGCATACCTACAAGATCTGAACTCTTTCAGGACTTCCATTTCCCGAACAACATCCAATTCAATAGATCGACAAGTCTAGGCCAGCTTATGGTTACCACACTATATACAATTGTGGGGGATGTCTCTTCCTGGTTCAGCAGAGATATGGGCTTTAACTGCTTCCACAAAGATATTCTGCACTCTTGTTTATTGCCTGCTAACCAGCACCAGCTTACAGACTGTTGACTGGACTCTGTGCCTCAGGTTATTAGCCAGGTACTACTTCCTATTTCTATAAAAAGGTCGCCAATTATATCATTGTTTGCTTTTGAAGATTCTCTGCATATTTGGCTGTCTGTCCCCTCAGCTTCTGTTAGTCCTAACATTAGCATATGTATGTTTTCCCTGGATAGTGCAAACGTTTGCCTCCAAAGTGTTTCCTATAAGCGGGACGATGTATTTTCTTTTGGACTACATACAACTGCTTTCTCGTTTAGGAATTCACATCCTGTGGAAATACCTTTTGAAATGCTGGTGGCTTTGGATCTGCTGGCACATTCATGACATGGACCTGCTGCGTTTTTTACAGCACGTTTTGTTTTCCTTTAGTTGTCAGCCACATTGGGTTTTACTGGTGTTTGCAATGCCTTTTCTTTAACACAGTCAGACATGTGCTTGCATAATGGTTCACTTCAACTACTTTTCAAATTTCAACATCAATAAAAGTGATTAATCAGCACTGTAACTTAATCAATACATGCAGAACTCAAATAAATAGAAAACACAATTAGGCTTTCCGGATTAATTGTGACTGATTGATTTTACAGTGAAATAAAATAAACTGTTTGGCTAATGTGTAGTGTCATGCAATGAGGCTAAATTTAAGCATCCCAAATCTACCTAAAATCTAATATAGGGAATAAGAGAGACAAATCGGAAACTAACGAACATAAGAAAGTATCCTTAAGTTGTTATGCTAAACTTATTGTCTCGCATTTTAAGATGCATGGTTCATTTTTAGAAGTATTATTTTTAATGTCATGCATGGGGTCCTTAGGATGTTTCAGACATGGTAAAGTTTTTAAAAAGTGGCCTAGGAGTCAAATGGCACCAGAGTGCAATTAATGAACTGCACATTATAATTAGGTGTTAAATCAAACATGTGTCATTTCCTTATCATAGAATCATACAGTACAGAAGGAGACCAATCAGCCCATCAAGTCTGCACCGAACACTATCCCCCCTAGATCTGGGTCTAGTGGGGATAGTGTTCGGTGCAGACTTGATGGGCTGATTGGCCTTCTTCTGTACTGTATGATTCTATGATAAAGAAATGACATATGTTTGATTTAACCCCTCATATTTACCCTGCTTATTCCCCTGACACTAGTGTCAATTCAGCATGGCCGATCAACCTAACCTAGACATCTTTGGAGTGTGGGAGGAAACCGGAGCACCCAAAGGAAACCCACGCGGATACGGGGAGAATGTGCATACTCCACACAGACAGTAACCTGAGGCCAGAATTGAACCCCAGTCCTTGGCTTTGTGAGGCAGCAGTACTAACCACTGTGCCACCATTCCACCCCGTAATCCTTTTACTCTGAAAAACTAGTGCATCCAAAACTGAAGGGATGTTAGGGTGCTTTGTGGATAGAAAAGATAGAAACAGTGGAGATTTAAAGAAGCTAAGGGTTTCAAATGCCAAAATCAGGAAAAGGTCATGAACGGGTGCACAAGATAACCAAGAATACTAATGAAGTACTGGCCCTTATATCTAGAAAAATAGAGCTCAAGGGAGTAGAAGGCATGTCTCAGCTACAAAAACTGAAAGTGTTGGAAAAACTCAGTAGGTCTGGCAGCATCTGTAGAGGCAGAAAGCGAGTTAACATTTCAAATCCATATGATGCTTTATTCCCACAACATTTGCCCTGTTTCTCTGCATGAGTGGGATACAAATCATGCCAGCCACCTCAGGGTTTCCTGATCCACCATGGTGGGCACCAGTGGGAGAAACCGCAGGCAATTCCCGATTTTTGGACCTCCTGCTGAATTCTCTGCACTGCCCACCACCCACTCCCCCCTCCCCACCACACACACACACACACACACACACACACACACACACACCACCATCACCAACACCCACCATTGAATCTGCCACCAACAGCATGGGAGAATTCTGCCCTTTGTTAACAAGATACTGGAAGCAGTTTCAATAGTAACTTTCAAAAGAGAATTGGGTAAATTATCATTACATGGTTATGGAAAAAAGCAGGGGAGTGAGTTAATTAGATAAATCTGCCAAAGAAGTATAAAGGACATAAGAACATAAGAAATAGGAGCAGGAGTAGGCCATCTAGCCCTTCAAGCCTGCCCCGCCATTCAATAAGATCATGGCTGATCTGTCGCTGCTCAGTTCCACATTCCCGCCCTCTCCCCATAACCCTTAATCCCCTCTCTTATCAAGAACCCATCAACCCGCTTCTTAAAAATATTTAGCGAGGCAGCCTCCACCACTTCAACGGGCAGAGAATTCCAGAGATTCACCACCCTTTGAGTGAAGAAGTTCCTCCTCAACTCCGTTCTAAACCGTCCCCCTTTTACCTCGAGGCTGTGCCCCCTAGTCCTACTGTCCTTTCTGAGCGGGAAGAGTCTCTCCACCTCTATCCTATCCATCCCATTCATCATCTTATACATCTCAATGAGATCTCCCCTCATTCTTCTAAACTCTAACGAGTACAAGCCTAGTTTATTCAGCCTCTCCTCATAGCTCAACCCCCTCAACTCCGGTATCAGCCTAGTAAACCTCCTCTGCACTCCCTCCAAGGCCAAAATATCTTTGCGCAGGTGCGGCGCCCAAAACTGCACACAGTACTCCAGCTGCGGCCTCACCAATGCCCTATACAGCTGCAGCAAGACCTCCCTACTTTTATATTCAATCCCCCTCGCTATGAAGGCCAGCATCCCATTCGCCTTCCTGACCACCTGCTGCACCTACAGGCTGGGTTTTTGCGACTCATGCACAAGGACCCCGAGGTCCCTCTGCACCGTCGCCTGCTGCAGTTTTTCGCCCCATAAGTAATAGTCCTTCCTACCATTCTTCCTACCAAAGTGGACCACCTCACATTTGCCAACATTAAATTCCATTTGCCATTTCCTGGCCCATTCGCCCAGCCTATCTAGATCCTTCTGCAGACTCTCCACACCCTCCGCACAATTTGCCGTTCCCCCAATCTTGGTGTCATCAGCAAATTTCGACACCCTACACTCGGTTCCCTCCTCCAGATCATCTATATAAATGGTAAAAAGCTGAGGCCCCAGCACCGAGGACCAATTGGTCTTTTTTGTGATGTATCGTTCTATGATTCTATGGAGCATATGGTTGAAAATATATTTATGAAAAGGACCCAAGACTACTTACTCAGGTCTCAGAAATCTGTCCATGAACTGAAAGACTGCGGTGGTATCCATACACATAATAAGGGCTGAAAAGCCTGAAATGAGTATGTAATGATTCATTTTCAACTGCGTACCATTACTATATTTATGAGATTGTACATAAGGCATGATATTATAAGTTGGATCGGGTTTGCTAGTTTGATCTTATGGGTATACAAGGGTTAAGTGAATGGAAAATAGTCAACCAGGATCTTTCAGAAACAATGTCCAAGGCCTGAGGGCATTATCAAAGTGGGATCATCTGCACAATGCTATCTATAACAGTGCAATCACTGTGTATGGGAAGAGATCAGGCTTATTCACTGAAATGGGGCCAGTTGCTGCAACTAAGAGGAGGACTTCATGAACTTTCATGAATGATTTGGAGGAAGGAACTGAAGGCACTTTTGCTAAATTTGCAGATGATACAAAGATATGCAAAGAGACAGGTAGCATTGAGGAAGCAGGGAGGCTACAGAAGGACTTGCAACGTTAGGAGAGTGGGCAAAGAAGTGGCAGATGGAATACAATGTGGAAAAGTGTGAGGTTATGCACTTTGGAAGGAGGAATGAAGGCATAGACTATTTTCTAAATGGGGAAAAGCTTAGGAAGCCAGAAACACAAGGGAACTTGGGGGTCATTGTTCAAGATTCTCTTCACGTTAATGCGTAGGTTCAGTTGGCAGTTAGGAAGGCAAATGCAATGTTAGCATTCATGTGGAGAGGACTAGAATACAAGAGCAGGGATGTACTTTTGAGGCGGACCCCATTTGGAATATTGCGAGCAGTTTTGGACCCCATAACTAAGGAAGGATGTGCTGACCTTGGAAAGGATCCAGAAGAGATTCACAAGAATGATCCTGGAATGAAGAGCTTGTCGTATGAGGAACAATTGTGGACACTGGGTCTGTACTCATTGGAGTTTAGAAGAATGAGGGGGGATCTTATTGAAACTTACAAGATATTGCAAGGCGTGGATAAAAAGGACATGGAGAGCATGTTTTTATTAGTAGGAAAAGCTAGAACCAGAGGGCACAACTTCAGACTAAGGGGACAATCCTTTAAAACAGAGAAGCAGGGGAATTTCTTCAGCTAGAGAGTGGTGAATTCATGGAACTCTTTGCCGCAGAAGGCTATGGAGGCCAGGTCATTGAGTGTCTTTAAGACATAGATAGATTCTTGATTAATAAGGGGATCAGAGGTTATGGGGAAAAGGCAGGAGAATGGAGATGAGAAAAAAAAAATCAGCCATGACTGAACGACAGAGCAGATTTGATGGGCCGAGTCGCCTAATTCTGCTCCTATGTCTTATGATCTTATGGTCTTAACTGCAAGAAAATCCCCAAATCTCAGAGCTTGCAGGCTCAAGTCTCAGCAAGCTGTTCAATACTGCGCTGATCAATCATGGTCGATACTCTGTACAGAATCTTCTGCTGAATCTGAGGATGCCAGAGGGATGCACGAAGAAATCAAGAAAGCAACTGCAGCAATCAAATCAGCATTCTTTGGACAAAGATAGGAATGATCATCACTAAATCTCACAAGCAGATGGAAACTCTACACAATGGAGAACATTGTCGCTGAAGAAGCTTCCAGTGCCATTCCAGGCTTGTCTGTCATGGGGGAACTGGATGGTGAATCCACCATAGTAGAGTTCAATAAGGCCAATGACTGTCTCGGCAAGAGTAAAGCTCGAGGAAATTATGGCCTCCCACCTGAAATCATAGGAAGTAGTAAACCCACACTGCTGCAGCATCTCCGCACACGCTATTGGAAGGAAAAACCTGTGCTTCAACACATGTGAGATGCAAAAAATAGTTACAAAAGCAAAAGGGATTGCAAAGAACGTAGCAATTACCGAGACATCTTGGTATTGTAGGGAAGCTCTTTACTTTGATCAAATTTCAGATCGTGGCATTGTTGCCCTCATCTTTAATACAAAAGGATGTCTGCAAGAAAGACTGGAGTGTCTGAAGGCCAGGGCTGGAATTTTCCAGCCATCTCCATGGCGGGATTTCCCAGGGAGGAGACGGCTCGCCATTGGGCCACCAGCCGTATTTTCCTGTCCTGCTGAAGTCAATTGCAATTTCATGGCTCATCCATTCTGCTGCTAGGGAACCCCTGATGGATATCAACTTCAGCGGGACCAGAAGATCCTGCCAGTGGGAAGGGCTGGAAAATCCCACCCATGGGATCTGAAATTGCGCAGAAAAAGAAGAGGATGAAAGAAATGACCAGCTGTCAGAAAAGAGAGCAGGCTGGAAAAAATAAACATCAATTGGCTTTTGACTAATGCTATTCATCTGTGACATTTGCAGAAGATACTGTCACTCACAGATTAGCCTCTGCAAATGTTCAGCACAAAAGTGAAACACACTGTGGGTTCAGTCCGTCATCTCCTGACATTGATGGAATGCCTAACTAACTGCAGTGCTATTGTTTTCAGTTAACACTAAAAACAAAATCCAGCTCTTGTGGAGTCCCACTCTTGGCAATGTTGCATAGTTGGCAATTTTCTTCAATCATTCCCATGATGAGGGCCTCTCTGGCAAGGCCAGAGTTCATCTCTGATTGTCCTTTAGAAAGTGATGGTGAACCACCTTCTTGAAAACAACTCATCAGTTTGTTGGATTCTTTCAAAGGGAAATTAAAAACTCAGCCAAAATGCCTTGGGTCAGCAATTGCATAAAGCCCAAACTATAAAGTAAAGTTTATTTATTAGTCACAAGTAAGGCTTACTGCAATGAAATTACTGTGAAATTCCCCAAGTCGCCATACTCCAGTGCCTGTTCAGGTCAATGCACCTAACCAGTACGTCTTCCAGACTGTGGGAGGAAATCAGGGCACCCGGAGGAAACCCATGCAGACACGGGAGAACATGCAAACTCCACACAGACAGTGACCCAAGCTGGGAATCAAACCTGGGATGCTGATGCCCTGGGCAGCAGTACTAACCACTGTGCCACTGTGCCACTGGGATAAGCTCAGCAGATTTCCCTTCCCAAAGGACATTAAGGCTCCAGATAGGGTTTTATTCTAATCCAGTACTTTTGCAGTTTTCCTTACAGAATTCTAGGTTTTAATATTCCAGTTTTTTTTTATTGAATTTTAATTCCCTGGCTGTGGTAGGATTTGGGCTCATGTCGGTAGATCATTCACCCAGATCTCTGGATTACTGACCCAGAAATAACAGAACCTCTATGCCACCGACCTCTAATGACTCACACATGCACTGAATCTTCCTTAAGATACAATATTATTGTCACAAACTATACCAGTATTGACAGTGTTAAAAAAAAAGAGTTGTATTGATAGCAAGTTATTTACAGCTCTCATGAAAACACATGGAGCGCAGCATTCTAAGGAGTTGCTGTCAGCTACAGTTTAAAATGTCACTGAAATCACTGACACCATCATAGCGGGGTTCAAGGCACGTTCTGTACTGTGCATTTTGCACAGCTAAAATATTGCACTCTGTACTGGGCAGACCAACCAACACGCATTGCAGTTGTAATAGACAAGCATGTCTTACATTTCATGTTGAGGGAGTGTGTACAGTTAGCCTGGGGGAAACAAATAACTGAAGGGAGCTTGACATTATGCACTGGAAGAGTAGAGTAAGTTGCCATTCTAATGCTGTGTTTACATAGGCTTGCTGGGTTCACCATTCAGGAGGTGGAACACAGCAGTGGAGTTCTGGAAGTATTTATTTGTGCACTCATAATGTCCACAAAATGTGATGCACCACTTGACAAGGAAATGCAATTTTAAATGTAGAAGCAGACCAACCATACATCTTAGGTAGCTATTTTTACCTGGCTATTTTTCTTTGTAATATTATGTCGAGAAGTCAGCGACTTGCTACTTGAGAAATGGGAACTTGATAAATTTCCATGTTGCTACTGAGAGGCTGACCACTGTGAAAGGAAGCAAAAGCATGTTTATACTAAACACACACAGCAAATTCAAATTAGCTGCAGCTAAGGCAATATGATCTCTCCCAGACCACTTACTCACACTATCATTTGATCTGAGGGGGAATGTTTCAACATACTTTTCCTGTATCAGCGATATGTGTGTGCGGCATGGGGCACCAGCTCCTGATGTGATCTCAATGAAGGATTTCCAATCATTCCAGGTGAATTTATTCATTCATTCGGATTGATTCAGGCACAGTTTTGCAGGGACTTGGAATTTACATTCACTCCAAACAGACTTTAAGTTCAATTTCTAACAGAGAGTGACATTTAACCAAAGAGGGATAGATAGATCAATTGTGATTCTGAGATGAGTTCAAGCTGGCCTCCATGACGTTAAGTCAGTCTGTGTCACTTAAAGGAGAGGAATTTTGGTTGGAAGTTATTCTAAAAGTAACTTAGGTATTGGAAAGACACCCAAATAACACAACAACAACTGATAGCAGCTTCAACATTTTCCATTGCACTGGAAGAGTTGGCACAGGGAGGTTGGTGGAAGTGGGGTCCTTCCTGTTTCTGAACACATGATCAGCTGTCTACGTTTCCATAATGGCATTGGCTGGAGCACTGGGCTGAAAAATGGCAGTGCTGACATGAAATCACTGTCACACTCTGCATGACAGCTCTGTCTGTCTGAGTGCGCACTCCCTAACATTCTCATGAAAATAGCACCTGATGCAGCCAGCACCAGAAGTACTTGTGTACATTGTGAACACCATTCTGGGGAGAAAGGACCACTCACAGTTCCAAAAACATGGGCAAATTTCATGGCCAACAAATCTAGCTCTGTTATTTCTCAGTAAACGGCATGCATACTTTTCACCCTTCTGAATAATAATAATGGTAGACCTCTCAGCTGGTTATAAAGACACCGAATCAAAGTATTTTTAGTATTTGTCCAAAACATTGGACTGGATTTTGCCTCAGTGGCTGGGAAATGGAAGTTGACATTGTTTTCAGGTGCCAAGGCTGCCCAAGGAGCCACTTATTGAGAGATTGGTTCCCTGTCCAGCTGTGGACAGTGGGCAGGCTCTCAAAAATGGGGCAGAGCAGCAGGCTGCTGGGAAAAGTGTGTAAGAGAGAGGCCATTTCCAGAATAAGGCACCCTCCCTCCAACCTATTTTACATCTTTAATTCCAAATTGTACTAGCAGACAGGCCAGTGCTGTGTGTTGGGGATGACGGGGAGTCCTTCAACTGGGCAACCTGTGGCTGCTTCTGCATCCAAGCAGGCAAAGAGGACTTCAAGGCCTGCCTGGAACAATGGCTTCCCCTCACCCTGCTGCTTGATGCCTGTTTCCTCATACCAAAATTGTCCCTCACCACTGCAGGACCCTGGAGCTAACTGGAAAATCCCAGTCTCTTGCTTTGATTAGTTTGGAGGCTCCCAGTGAGAGGTGGGACATCACAACCCTCCAAGTGGTTCAATCTTCCACTCAGCGCATCCCTAATCTCACTAACATTAATAACCAGATGCCTTACTGTATGAAGGGGGACAAATTGGACATCCATCTTAGGCTGCTGTCACAATGCCATTTCTCAGTAACAGTAGCAGGTGATTATGGAATTGATAAAGAGAAACTTGCAGGTAGCAGAAAGTTCAGTAATCAAAGGACACCACACACTGTTGTGATCTGGAATGTACAGTATGAAAGGGAGCAGATTCAATAGGAACTTTCAAAAGGAAACTGGATAAATATTTGAAAGGACAATGGAGAAAGATCAACAGAGCATGCTCAAATGATCACTCTCTAAAAGAGTCAAATGACCTTCTTCTCTGCCTTAACATCCAATGTTATTTTTAGAAAGATCTGCCCCATAAATCAAAAGAAGAATAAAGCAAAAGATACCTAGCAGCCTGGAATTCTCCAACCAGCCACAGTGAGGCAGACAGGAAGCCCTCTATTCAACTCTAATGAAGAGTACAAGTCAATTTGCAGATATGAATGAGGTCAGTAAAATAGGCTAGTTTTGGGTGGACCACGCCTGTAAAAGCACATCATGTCAACTGTCTTCTTGTGGAATTAGGCATATTTCCTGGGCTGTACAAAAAGTAGTTAAATGTGCCTTCAGATCCTAAGAGAGTGTCAAGCTTTTGAAATAAAGATAATCAAGCTCCTTCAGAACGATTACCCTTCTTCAGAATTCCCAAGGCCTTAGCGGAGATCACACTATTGGAGAGAGTTCAACTGAGGTCTTACAAGATCAAAGCAAAAGCAGTATCTCTTGGGTAGTCCAGGAACTCTCCCAGACACATCTCTTTAATACAGGATTGGAAAGACAAAGAACTTGTCCACCACCCTTCCCCCTCAGTTCCAGCTTCAGCAAGAACAATGCTGAGCATCTCTTTTGCTTTCTACCTGTCAGTGTCCAGCAACTTGTATCCAACCCTTTGTCAAAAGGGAAAGCCTTCTCACAAGACTGAGAGCAAAAGCAGAAATATTAATTTATTTGGGGAGGAGAAGATGTTTCTGTCCCGACAAACACTACACTCTGATACAATAGGGTAAAATTTCTGCTTTGACCGTAATCAACAATCCAGCTGCAAACTGTACTCAAAATTGCATTTGTTTTTAGAAGCAATGGATTGAATGAATGGACTGAATTGAATGTTGGCCGCAATGCCAAGTTTTCGTGCCAGGTCGTCCGCTTCCTGCCTCATTAATTATGCAAACCACACTGGACGCGGGTAGGTGGTCTGGGATTTGCTTGCCACGCCATGACCTCGTCACTTCCTCACTCCGGCTGCCGTGTTTAAACTGCATCTCAGTTCCCGCCAAGAGGACACCTCAGAATTAGAACTAAGCAACCTTGAAGACCCTTCACCAAGCTCATCCACCAATGTAGGAGCACTGGGACCTCATTCTAGAGCAGGTTCCGGATCAAATCTGGTGAGCAAAGAACACAAGCTGGCGGATGCAGGAACATTCGAGGTCACTGCTACTCAGAGGGCATGTAAGGAATCTGCTGAACCCAAGTCAGATGATGAATTCCTGGACTCGGTCCTAAATCAGTTGTTGGAGCTGCAGTGACAAATATGGGAAGGGATGTTTGTACTCCTCAGGTGGGAAGGGATGATAGTGCAGTTTACCTGTCTTTATTCCAAGGTGATAACACCAATGGGATGGCAGCCACCATGGGGACCTTTGTTCAGGGCATCATTCCTACATTTCTGTTTGGGCTGAACATCGATGGCCTCTAGGAGTGTTGATGTGAGAGTGGCACAGGGCAACTCAAACTCACCCCAGTCACCCAGAGGTCCTCTGGCACCTATAGCAAAGAAAATCAGTAGCTTAACACTCCCAGCTGACTCCAAGAGCATCTGGCTGATCCAAATCCCCTCTTCCTGTAACCCCATCACTTCCACTCCACAGGCCAGCAGGGAACATGCACTTGTCCCGCAGCAAGAAACCCAAAGCAGGCCCAGGCATGGATGCTTGAGAGATCCTGCAGAGCTCTCCAGCTGAACTCTGGAAGGAGCAACAGGCATCACAGTTGAGTGCCACAGGCAATGGGTGCCCTCTCAGTTCTTGTGGTGCCAATTTCTGGTAAACATGGGAAATGTGAAATACCAGATCCCTAGACCCATGGTGACTTGAGTACCACAGGTTCTCGCTCATCTGCAGATAAGACAGAGGACTTCTGTACACCCTGGATCTAGAGAGGCACCTATGGAAAACATTTCTGTTCTCCTCATCATCTACATCCAGAGGGGGCCACTCTGTCCCTTGCTGTTGAGAATTTTGTCCTTCTCTTTGGCGAGCTGGCCTCTTCTATCTCAAATTGCTCTTTCTTCTCTCATGTCTATCTGCGTTACTATTAAACAAGCAGCAGTGCATCTCAGTTCCAAATGTGTGATGGCCTCCTCTCTCCAATATCAGTGAGAAACGGAAAGAGTCAGGATGAATCTGTAAAGATCCTCACTCTGTCAATGATGTGGGTAGCTGGCCTTTGTTCCCTTGCCAGGAAGTACTCACCTCTGAAAGGATGGTCAGTGCTGGATGCATGTCAAACGCCTTCCTATGAGTGACTGCTATAAAGTTGCTTTGGCCAGGCACCTGGGTATCCTGCTTTCGGCCCAGGCATTGGCATTCTCATTTATAGTATTCGACTCTTTGGAATATATATGAGTGTAAATGTTTAGCCAGACTGTGAAATATTTCCAGAGGGACCCGAGACTCGTGTGGTGTGAGCCATCCAGCACCAACACTGAAAGATGCTTCTGAAACTTGTCCAACTGCTCTGAAATCCTTTATCACTGTGGGAAACTTCCATACTATGTGCAAGCGGTTAACCCAAAGAGATTGATTCACGTTATGTTGATTAGTCACATACAAATGCGCATCATTGCTTCAGTTTGGTGATTCCCTGCAATGTCATTGCAAGACTACTAACATATCATAGGTGTGACCTGCTGCTCATGTCAGAATGCACAGTTCAGTTAGCTTCCCCTTTAATTGGTACCCCCAGTCCATCCAGCTGGCCAGAAAATTGCCAGCACAACCTGGGCTGGAAAATCCTGGCTGATGTTTATTGCTGAAACCTGTTTGTATGTACCACTGAATGTAAAATCTTTCATGAACCAGTGCAATCGAGCAGCATTTTACAACATAATTGTTTTGAATTTTAAAATATTCTGATTTATTTAAATGTGGTGTACAGGTGTAGTTTTATTCATGTAGGTGGAAATGGATTTATCACAAACAGCATTTTCAATATCCAGTTGACTATCTATAAGTAACCTGATCTAATTAACTAAAAATGACTTTTAAAATAACTATATCAAAACCATTGGCATTGGGGAACAATAGCCAGATTCCCAGTAAATAAAGAATAATAAGCATCTTTGTACTGAAGAATGTGTTAAATTTAAAGACCCTCTGTGAGAGCCCATTGAAAATACAGCGCGACCAAGTCCGGACCCAGGATCTTTCATCCTGTTTTCACCTATCCCAAAGCTTAACTTGTCATGTGTTGAAAATGAGCTGGATTAACCATCCTCATTCACTAAAATGTTCTCAAAACAAACTGATGCTTCCAATCTTTGCCTTCCCCATATGTTCCATTAAAAAAAATCATCACTATTATTTTCATCACAAGTAATGCGAAAGGTTCCTTTATATGAATAAAATTGTTGCATTCTGTGTTGGAAAACACCATTCATAACTTAGACTAATAAGTTTCCAACAGTGATAATCCCCTTTAGCATTTAAGCCCCAGTAAATATGTAGTAGGTGCTGGGAAAACATTTCACATTGAATGGATAAAAATGATACAGGTAGAGTAATTCAGATTCACAAGTATATAAACATGGAAACCTCAAAGTAAGCAATGGCCACATCACCCTTTGGTTTCTTTTTTAAGCAAGGAGGGTGCAGCACATGAATTTATTACTGATTCTTTACCCACAAAGGATACTTAGGCAAAGGAAACTGTATTGTTTTCTTACAAAATAATCTATAAGACATGTTGAAAGCAACAGTCAGAAACTGAGACAATTTGGCTGACAGGACTTCTACAGATCTCATACATGTGGTCGAGTATATCTTAAGTTTAAAAAAAAATCCGGTCCATTCAAGAATGAAAATACAAGACACCGATAAAGGAAGGTAATATTAATCATTAAAGCCCAAGTATTTCTGGTGACTGAGTGCAGGTTCCTTAAAACTGCAACAATGTAACTGATACAGGACGGCACAATAGTCAGCACTGCTGCCTCACAACACCAGGTACCTGGGTGCCATTTCCAGCTTGGGTCACTGTCTGTCTGGAGTCTGCACATTCTCCCCATGTCTGCATAGGTTTCCTCCGAGTGCTCCAGTTTCTCCCCCCTTACAATCCAAAAGACGTGCTGGTTAGGTGTATTGGCCATGCTAAATTCGCCCTCAGTGTACCCGAACAAGTGCCAGAATGTGGAGAATAGGGAATTTTCACAGTAACTTCATTGCAGTGTTAATGTAAGCCTACTTGTGAGGCTAGTAAATAAACTTAAAGCTTAATAGCAATACTACCTGAACTATTTTAATTCAATGCTTACAATGTAGACCAACAAAATATCATGGAAGTTGGAATTTGACATCTGATACTCGCAATAGTAAGAGTGAAGTTTTTGATGTAAAAAAAAGCTTGCTTTAGCTCAAAGACAATTGATACCATTTGTGCATTTTCCTGGCAGGAAATGAGCCTGATGCTCACCGAAAAGATTCTTTTTCCCCTCTCCAAATGATAAGGGAGAGATTGGATAAAGTCTGTGCCAAATATGAAACCCGTAACTATCAACTTGGGTCTGAACTCAAGCTGATGGAAGATTATAATTACTGTGTTAGTGCACCCAGTGTAAAATACATTTCCATTCAATTTCCATTTCAAACATCCACTTAAGACTAAACAACAAATCATATCATGGTGTATGGCAATGCTGCACTGATGTTAGCAGAACAGTTGCCAACTCTAAGAAAACAGGAAATATTAAAGCATTTTTTTTGTAAGTCAAAATATTAAAGAACAGACTATCTAGTTATTAAGAGTGTCTACACTACGCTTTTCTTTCCACTCATGTGGTTAGCTCTAATTGACTTTTGTTTATCTGGACTCATAAATTGTATCAATGCATGACTTATGTAAGTCAAAAATCTATTGCATTGAACTTTGTTAAGTATTTTCTGTACACTTTGCCTGTTTATTTTGTTTCCTGTACATCAGGGCATTACATTAGAAACATAAAAACTAGAAGCAGGAGTAGACCATTCAGCCCTTTGAGCCTGCTCCATCATTCATTTTGATCGTAGTAGATCATTGAATTCAATATCCTGATCACACCCCCTTCCTCCCATATCTCTTGATCCCTTTAGCCCCCAAGAGCTATATCTAATTTCTTCTGGAAATCAGATAATGTTTTGGCCTCAACTACATTCTGTCATAGTTAATTCCACACAATCACCACCTTTTGGGTAAAGAAATTTCTCCTCACCTCAGTTGTAAAAGGTTTACCCCTTACCCTCACTCTATGACCCCTAGTTCTGAACTCCCCCACCATTGGGAGCATTCTTTCTGAATCTACCCTGTCTGACCCTGTTAGAATTTTATAAATTTCTATGAAAGCGACTCTCACTCTTCGAAACTTCAGTGAATATATCCAAACCGACTTAATCTCTCCTCACGCGACAGACCTGCCACCCCAGGAACCAGCCTGGCAAACCTTCGCTGTCCTCCCTCTATAGAAAGGACATTCATCCTACAACTCAAATTTCTGCTGAACAGCATTGGACAAGAAACAATATTACAACTGAATTAGGGTCAATAACCAAGGAATGTGGGCTTAAAGTATTGGCTAGAGGGATTGGAGGGGAGATGAGGAGAAATTATTTCACCCAGAGGGTGATAGAGTCGTAGTCATAGAGTCATAGAGGTCTACAGCACAGAAAAAGACCCTTCAGCCCACTGCATCTGCACAGATCAAAGACAAACAACCCATTTGTTCTAATCCCATGTTCCAGTGCTTGGTCCATAGCCTTGTCTGCCTTGGCATTGCAAGTGTACACTTGAGTACTTTCTAAATGTTCTGAGGATCTCTGCTTCCACCACCCTTTCACCCTTTGGGTGCAAAAGTATTTCCTCACATCCCTCTAAACATCCTGTCCTTTACCTTAAATCAATTGTAGAATCCTTACAGTGCAGTGGAGGTCGTTCGGCCCATCAAGTCTGCACTGACCACAACCCAGGCCACATTCCCATAATCCCTTATATTTACCCTGCTAATCCCCCTGACACTAGGGATAATTTAGCATGGCCAATCAACCGATCCACGCATCCTTGGACTGTGGGAGGAAACAGGAGCACCCGGAGGAAACCCACACGAACACGGGCAGAATGTGAAAACTCCACACAGACAGTGACCCGAGGCCAGAACTGAACCCTTGTCCCTGGCACTGTGAGGCACCAGTGCTAACCACTGTGCCAGCCTGAAAATCTGGAACTACATTTCAGATTTGGGTAAGTAAGTTCGCTGATGACACTAAGGTCGGTGGTGTTGTGGATGGTCTGGAAGGATGGCAAAAGTTGCAGCAGGACATAGATAGGATGCAGGACTGGGCGGAGAAGTGGCAGATGGACTTCAACGCGGATAAATGTGTAGTCGTCCATTTTGGCAGAACCAATGGGATGAACGAGTACACTATCAAGGGCAGAAGTCTGAGTAGTGTTGAAGAGCAGAAGGATCTAGGGGTCCGGGTCCACAGGACTCTTAAATCGGCCTCGCAGGTGGAGGAGGTGGTCAAGAAGGCGTATGGTGTACTGGCCTTCAGTAATCGAGGGATTGAGTTTAGGAGTCGGGAGGTAATGCTGCAACTTTATAAGACCCTTGTCAGGCCTCATTTAGAGTATTGTGCGCAGTTCTGGTCGCCTCACTATAGGAAAGATGTAGAAGCTATTGAGAGGGTACAGAGGAGATTTACAAGGATGTTGCCTGGACTGGGAGGCATGCCTTATGAAGTTAGGTTGAGGGAGCTGGGACTCTTTTCCCTGGAGAGACGAAGGTTGAGAGGCGACCTGATAGAGGTTTACAAAATGTTGAGAGGAATAGATAGGGTGGACTCTCAGAGGCTATTTCCCCGGGTTGAAATGGTTGCTACGAGAGGACACAGATTTAAGGTGCAAGGAGGGAAGTTCAGAAGTGATGTTAGGGGTAAGTTTTTCACTCAGAGGGTGGTGAGTGAATGGAATCGGCTGCCGTCAGTGGTGGTGGAGGCGAACTCGCTGGGGTCTTTTAAAAGACTTCTGGATGAGTATATGGGGTTTAATGAGATTGAGGGTTATAGATAGGTCTGTAGGTTGGTAGGTGTTGATGTGATCGGCGCAACTCGTGGGCCGAAGGGCCTGTTTGTGCTGTAGTGTTCTAAATACATTTCTAATAGGGTGCTAGAGGCAAGAACCCTCACTGCACTGAAAAAAACAATTGCATAAGCACTTGAAGTGTAACCTACAAATCTACAGACCCAGAGCTGGAAAGTGAAATGAGGCTAGTTAAGTCTTTCTCTGCAGCACAGATGTGAGAAACCGAAATAGCCTCCTCCTGCATCATGAATGTGGTTTCTACATCTGCAAGGTGAAATGGACTCACAATTAATCAATCACCAATTTCTCCCATTGTCAATTTTCTTTCTCCTCAATTTCCCAGAATAACAGTTAAAATTGATTTAATTTGATTTATTATTGTCACATGTATTGGTATACAGTGAGAAGTATTGTTTCCTGCATGCGATACAGACAAAGCATACCGTTCATAGGGTACATAGGGAAGAAGGAAAGGAAAAGGTGCAGAGTATAGTGTTACAATCATACCTGGGGCGTAGAAAAAGATCAGTTCAATAAAAGATAGGCCCATTCAAAACTCTGATGGCAGCAGGGAAGAAGCTGTTCTTGAGTTGGCTGGTACTTGACCTCATACTTTTGTATTTTTTTCCAACGGAAGAAGGTGGAAGAGAAAATACCCTGGATGCATGGGGCCCTTAATTATGTTGGCTGCTTTGTCGAGGCAGCCGGAAGTGTAGATAGAGTCTATAGATGGGAGGCTGGTTTGCGTGATGGGATGGGCTACATTCACAACCTTTTGTAGTTTCTTGTGGTCTTGGTCAGAGCAGGAGCCACACCAAGCTGTGATACATTCAGAAAGGATGCTTTCTATGGTGCATCTGTAAAAGTTGGTGAGAGTTGTAGTAGACATGCCAAATTTCTTTAGCCTCCTGAGAAATAGATGCATTGGTGTGGTATAGCGTTGGCATGGAGGGATCAGAACAGGTTGTTGGTGATCTGGGTGCCCAGAAACTTGAAGCTCTCAACCATTTCCACTTCATCTCCATAGATGTAGACTGGGTCATGTCCTCAGCTAGGCTTCCTGAACTCAATGACTATCTCCTTCATTTTACTGACATTGAGGGAGAGATTATTGTCATTGCACCAGTTCACCAGATTCTCTATTTCTATTTGGAAGGGTGTTTCCTGACCTCAGTTTTACTTTTGCTTGTTTTAGAAAATTAAAACCTTGTTAACATTTTCCAAGGCAATGGAAAATAAAGATTAGAATGGCATGTAACAAAATGCTAACCTGCTTCCATGCTGCAGGTTCACCCCAAAAATCATTTCGCCCAAGTTTAATATAACAAGATATCTTTCTTATAAATAGACCCATTTTGTGTCAGCAATTTTATTCACCTCGGTGAGGTTCATAATAATATTTCTCACACAATATATTATAAAAAGCTGGAGTAAAAATATATGGAACAAAGCAGATTTGTAGGAAATGATTCTAAACTTAAATCTAGTGCCATCAGGGGATCTAATAACAACAAAAGGTTTGCTGTCACGATTATTAACTGCTGTCTGCAGCATGAAATTAAATTACAGTTTGCAATCACTCCCAAGTATGTTTTATTCTTTTGTTTGTAGGGTGTACTAAATTTTTATGTTGTGGATGGGAGGTCAGGATTGATTCCTTTTTGGATCTATTTTTATGGTGCTAGGGGAAACTGTCATCACAATCTGTGAGTCCTCAGTCAGTCGCTCGACTCGTGAGAGTATTCACACAAAGGAAATCATTGTCATGATCGCACCTCTGCCAGGTTACTGAGCCATTGATTATCGGAAAATCTAATGGTGGACAGACACTCAACATTTAAAGCCGCTTTATTACTGGTGCACGGGGAATTAAAGCACATAATAATGATGCACGTTTCCCCAGCTCACTGCAAACATCACACGTTCGCTCTCACACGATGAAATCTCCTTTTCCTCATTACTTCCGAAACATTGCAAAACGACGAATAGTTCACAAGTCGACATCTTCTGTCCTCCTGTCTGTTTTAAGAAATACTTATTACATTCTTGAACTGTTTGTTTCCAAACGATTACTAAGTCCAGGGTAATTCATTTACTAACTGTCAGCAAGGAAAAGTAAATTGATGAAAGCTGATTATCTAGGGAAAAAACAAATTACATTGTGTGCATTTTCCATTAATCCCTCACTTGATTAACGTGTTGACTTGGTATACTTATGTCTCTACAGTAACATGTTCACTAAGGGATGTTGCCCTTGGAAGAGTGCACGTGTGACTGAGAGAGAATGTTATACTGAGCAAGGTGATTTACTGTCCCCTACTGGTGATTCTGAAAGTAGAGAGAAGAAGTGATTAAATCCTGGTCAACCAGTGCCCTCTAGTGCCTAAGGAACTGAACAATGATCTTCCAAGATCAGTCTCACTAGAACTTGTGGTCCACCGGGAGAGTTAAGCATGATAAAAGTCATCCCAAGAGCTGCTACATTGCAATGCCTGTAAAAAAAACACTGATGGGGTGTGAATTTCTAACTTCAGTTGAAGAGATGTAAGAACCCTGGAGAAAGGGCACAAACAGGGCAACCCTTTACCCAAAGTTATAGTGGAGTGTCAGGACAATCCATGTGAAAATTTAACATCCTACGGTTTTCCTGAAGATTTCTTACGGAGGAGAAGGGGATACTTAAACTGGTGAAGATCCGGATTTTGAACAGAAAGTATTGAAAAATTACAGCATGTCGATCAGAATCTGTAAATGGAAAAGGTGGGTTATAACATCTTAGGAATGTGCTCTTTAATAGACTTAAGAATGAAAGGGTAAATGTTAGCCCTATCTGCCTGGGAGAAGAGATGAGCAGTGAAAACTGAGCAGGCATCAACTGAGTTGAGGAGGAGGAGTTCCTTCAGCAGGAGATGGTGAATCTGTGGAATTTATTGCCACAGAAGGCTGTGGAGATTAGGTCATTGTGTATATTTAATCATAGAATCCTACAGTGCGGAAGAGGGCCATTCAGCCCATCGAGTCTGCACCAACCGTAATCTCACCCAACCCCATGCATTTACCTAGATAATGTCAGGGGGACTAAGGGGCAATGCAGAATGGCCAGTCCACCTAATCCACATATCTTTGGACTGTGGGAGGAAACCAGAACACCTGGAGAAAACCCACACAGACATGGAGAGAATGTGCAAACTGCACAGGGGTAGTGACCCCAAGCCGGGAATCTAACCCAGGTTCCTGATGCTGTGTGGCAGCAGTGCTAATCACTGTGCCACCATGCCACCCCAATAGGAATAGCAGAGGATGGTTAAGAATGGTTTAAGACAGAGATAAATAGGGTCTTGATTGGTAAGGGGATCAAAGGTTATTGGGAAAGGGCAAGAGAATGTGATTGAAAAACATATCAGCCATGATCGAATGATGGAGCAGACTCGATGGAATGAATGACCTCATTCTGCTCCTACAGCTTGTGGTCTTACCCCAGTTGGAGTATTGTGAGCAGTTTTGGACCCCATATCTAAGAAAGGATGTGTTGGCCTTTAGAAGGGTCCCGAGCAGGTTCACAAGAATAATCCTTGGAATGGAGAGCTTGTCTTATGAGGAACGTTGAGGACTCTGGGTCTGTACTTGTTGGAGCTAAGAAGGATGACGGGGGATCTTATTGAAAGTAACAGGATACTGCGAGGCCTGGATAGCGTGGATGTGGAGAGGATGTTTCCGCTAGTAGGAGAAACTAGAACTAGAGGGCACAACCTTAAGCTAAAGGGACAATCCTTTAAAACAGAAATGGTGAGGAGGAATTTCTTCAGCCAGAGAGTGGTGAATCTGTGGAATTCTTTGCCGCAGAAGGCTGTGAGGCCAAGTCATTGTCTTTAAGACAGAAATAGATAGGTTCTTGATTAATAGAGGGATCTGTGGTTATCTGGAAAAGGCAAGAGAATGGCGATGAGAAAGATATCAGCCATGATTGAATGGCAGAGCAGACTCGATGGGATGAGTGGCCTTATTCTGCTCTGATGTCTTATGGTCTTACCCACTGAAAAGCCGACCCTTCTTGTTGTCTCTGATATGCAAACCAATATTGTGTCAATATGATCCCAATTATATTTGAATTGCGATCTGAGCAGGGGAGTCCCCTCTGCTAGGTAAGCTCATACATGATGAGTAAAGGCCCATGGTCGGGGGGGAAGGGAGACTGCCATCTGAGTGAGACAAAGACTGAGTAAGCAGATTTGGGAATTTCATTCAAAGTAGGAATTCAGCACATGGGGGAAGAAGTGCTTTCGGTAAAATTTACTGCAAATTCTGGGAGCTGGATAATTAAGGGGGTTAAGGAATGAAGCAAAAGAGGTTTTTTTGTGCTTTTTGCTTCCTCATTTTCTCAGCCTTCAGGAAGTGGTTTTACACTGCTACAGGAGAAGAGTGAGTGGCTGATCAGTGACCAAGGTTTATTATATTCCTAAGGTTCAAAATTGTCTGCCAACTGGTGGCAAGGTTAAATGTATCAAAACAAAAGTAAAGTATAAAATTGAACAAAATAATTAAATAGTTAATTCGAACATATTAAGGATGGCAGGATAGGTGATGTGTCACAGCTCCAGCATGTGGGAGCTCCTGGCTGCTGGTTTGATTCAGGGCAAACATGCCTGCAGTAAGTGTGTGTAGTTTGTGCAGCTTTGGCTCAGTGTTTATGAGCTGGAGACTGAACCACAAACACTGCAACATAACAGGGAGGGGGGCAGTTACCTGGATTCTTTGTACCAGAAGACAGTTGCATCTCTAAGGACAGGGTCTTCTGATTTAGTCAGTGGTCAGAGGCAGGAATGTGTGACTGCGAATGAGGCAGATAAGGGGACCGGGGTAGGAGGCTCAGCCTTTACATTTGGCCAACAGGTTTGAAGTTTTTTTCAACTTGCTTGGATGAGAGTGAGGGCTGCAGAGCGAATGATCTGACTGACCTTGGCACTATGGTACAGGAAGCCACTCAAGTGGAAGATAAAGGAATGTAGTGGTAGTTGGGATTAGTCTAGTCAGAGCATTCTCTGCAGCAAGCAGTATGGGTCCAGACAACTGTGTTGCCTGCTCAGTGTCAGGGTTTGGGACATCTGCTCTGGGCTGGTGAGCAACTTGCATTGGAAGAGGAAGAATCCAGTGGTCATGGTCCATGTAGGTACCAATGACGTAGGCAAGGCAAAGAATGAGGTTCTGCATTATCAAAGTAAGAAGCAGACCCTCAAAGGTCATAATATGTGTAATGTTACCTGAACAAGTTGACATAGGACAAATCAGATTAAAGAGATGAATGCATGGTTCAATGACTAGTGTGGGAAAAGTGTGTTCCAGGTTGTGGGACACTCATTCCTGTTCAGGAGAAAGTGGAATTTGCTTCCTGACAGTCACACTGCCGTCCCTGAACTTGTCAAATCATTTCGTCAATATACTATTGGGACAGTCTACATCTGAACTGTTTTGGGACCATTGTGTTGCAAACCACATAAATGAGGAGGTGGAGAGGGTTTTAAATCAAATAGTGAAGTTGCGGATCAAATTTGGGAAGATGTTATAAATCAAAGAGTTACGGCAAGGCAAAAGAGAAGGGTATTGTTATAGGAAATGAAAAACCATAACAGGAAGGGATACAGAGTACAAATCTAACACTAAAAAGCTCTGTAGCTGAATGCACATAGCCTTTGAAAGGAAGCAAATGCACTGAGAGTTTACATAGAAATAACTAAGTATGATCCGAAAGACGTGCGGGTTAGATTGATTGGCCATACTAAATTGATCCTAGTGTCCCGGGATGTGTGGGTTAGAGGGATTAGCAGGGTGGACGTGTCGAGTTGTGGGAATAGGGCCTCGGTGGGATTGTTGTCGATGCAGACTCCATGGGCCAAATGGTCTCCTTCTGTACTATAGGGATTCTATGATTTAATAGCCGTTAGGGAGACATCACTTCAGGAGGATGTGGATTGGGGCTTGAATGTTGAAGGATTTAAGACAGGTAGGAAGGACAGGAAGTGAGAAAAAGGTGTAGGGGTGGTTCTATTAGTTAATGATGGTATTAGTACAATAGAGAGAGATGGCCTAAATTCAAGAAACAGGGACATGGAAATGGTGTTAAGAGATGAGAAATGGTAAAGGGAAGAATTCACTTGTGGAAGCTGTGCACAGGCCCCCTACCAGTAATAGATGGCAGGGTGCAGCATTAGGGAAAAAATAATCAGAGCTTGTCAGAAAAGCATGCTGATAATCACAGGAGATTTTAATCTGAACATAGCCTGGAAATGTTGGATGGACAAAGGTAGCATTGATGAGGAGTTCATAGAATGTTTTTGGGATAATTTCTTAGAACAGCACATTCTGGAGCCAGCCAGAGAGCTTGTCATACTCGACCTTGCTACTGGGCAACGAGATGGAAGTGTTTAGTGATCTCATAGTAAAGGAGCCCCACGTAGCAGAGAGCATCATATGATTGACTTTTACATTCGGTTTGAGGGGAATGGGCCTGAAGTCTAGGGTGGGGTTTTTTTCTTTCTCCACAGCATGTTTCTTGGTGGCAGGAGGCAGTGTATCATTCACTGGTGGCAGGATCTTATGGTTCCACTGTTATCAATGGGTTATCTCATTAAATGCACCACCCGCCACTGGGAAACCCGTGACGGGAGAGCACTGTCGGCAAGACCATATGATCCCATCAGCGTAATTGGCAGCAAGATTTCGGCATGTATTTCTAAACTTAAATAAGGGCAATTATGAGAGAATGAGAGTGGAACTAGCTAAAGTGAACTGGCAAATTAGGTTAAGGGATAAGTCAAATGTCTGCAGTGGCAGACACTGAAGGGAATATTTCAGAATGCATATTCCAATGAAGTAAGAAAAAGTCCAAGGTTTGGACCCACCATCTATCATTGGCTAGAATGGTTAAAGGTTGTATCAAACTTAAAGAAAAAGCATATAAATGTGCAAAGACAGGTCAGAAGGTTGGACAAAATATAAGGAACAGTAAAGGATGACTCGAGTCCAGGTCCCGATGGATTTCATCCGAGTGCCTTAAAAGAAGTGTCTAGTGAGATAGCTGATGCATTGGTTTAATTTTCCAAAAGCCCCTAGATTTGGAGAAGATCCCTTTTAATTAGAAAATAGCAAATGTAACTCCATTATTCAAAGAACGAGGGAGACAGAAAGTGGTAAAATACAGGGCAGTTAGCTTAACATCTGTCATGGAGAAAATGTTAGAAACTATTATCAATCAACTTATGGCAAAGCACTTGGCTCAAAGTAATCAGGCAAAATCAATGTGGTTTTGTGAAGGGGAAATCATGTTTAACCAACTTTTTGGAATTATTTGAGAAAGTAACCTGTGCTGTGGATAAAGGGAGCCAGTGGATGCACTATAATCACATTTCTAGAAGGTATTTGATAATGTATCACATCAAAGGTTATTGTGGGAAATAAGGGGTCATGTTATAGAGGGGGAAATATTGGTATAGACAGAAGATTGGTTAACTAAAAGGAAACAGACTAGTCATCACTGAGTCATTTTCAGGTTAGCAAGATGTAACAAGTGGTGTGCTATTGGCATCAGTGCTGGAGCCTCAACTGTTTACAATTTATTTGGATGAAGGGACTGAAGGGATGGTTGCCCGATTCACGATGACATAAAGTCAGAAAGTAAATTGTGAAGAGGACATAAGGAGGCTACAAAAAGATATAGGGTGAGATTCTCCGGCCTCCTAGCCACATGCTTCCTATCAGCGGGAGATGATGCATTGCTTACTAGTGGCAGGATTCTCTGATCCTATTGTTGTCAATGGGAATTCTCACTGACGTCACCCCATGCCAACGGAAAACCCACAGACAGGGGTGCGCTGTTGGTAGGACTGGAGAATCCCAGTGGCATGAATGGCCAGAGAATTCTGACCACAGATAAGGATGGGCAAAGATCTGGCAAACAGCGCATACTATAGGAACATGTGAAAGTGTCCATTTTAGCAGGTATTATCTAAATGGTAAGAGATTGCTGAGCTCTGAGATGCAGAGAGATCTGGCTGTCCAAGTGGGTGTGTAAATCACAAAAGGCCAATATGCAAGTTGAGAAATTAAATAGGAAAGCTAAAGTAACGTCATTTATTGTAAGGGGAGTTGAATACAAAAATTGGAAGATTATGCTTCAGTTGTACAACTGAGAGCACATTTGGAGTACTGTTTACAGTCTTTGTCTCCTTATTCAAGGAAGGATGCAAATCCAGTGCAAGCAGTTCAGAAAAGGTTTACTAGATTAATACCTGGAACGAATGTGTCATCTTGTGAAGAAAGGTTGGGCAATTTAGGCATGTGTCAGCTTGAGTTTAGAAGAGTAAGAGGTTATTTGATTGAAACATACAAGATCCTGAGATGTCATGACTGTGTGGCTGTGGAGAGAATGTTTCCTTTTGTTGAAAAATCTGGAACTAGGGGTCACTGTTTAAAACAACGGGTCATCTATTTAAAATGGAAATTAGGTGACAGATTTTCTTTCAGAGGATCCTGAGTCTTTGGAACTTCCTTCCAGAAAAGGAGGTGGAAGTGGAGTTTTTGAATAGAGGTGGATATATTCTTGGTAAGCAAGTGAGTAGTGCATTATTGGGGTAGGTGAAATGCAGATTTGAGTTTCTTATAGATCAGCCATGATCTTATTAGATAGCAGAGAAGGCTCAAGGGGCTATATAACCTGTTCCTGCTCCTTGTTCATCTGTACGTACATACATTTATATTTTTTTTTGTGGAGCTAAAAAGAGTATGAGTTTGAATCCAAGCCCCACCAGAAAGCTGTTGGCCTTTCCTTTCCTAGAGGCCCCAAACTGTCCCTCCTATAAAATGTTCCCAAGCTCCTGATCTCTCTTCTTTCCTAAAGATGCAAACATGCTTAATTCTGACGAAAGCTAAGACAATATCTGAAATGTCAGTTTGTCCTTGCCCTTTACAGCTGCTGATTGAACTTCTCTGTATTCCAGAATTTTCCACTTCTAATGCTTCCGCAAGGAGGTGCTATTTTTAGCTGCAAGTAACCTACTTTTTTCAGTAAATGCTAAGTTATAATCTGTTTAAAGTGGACTTCTGATACTCATGCAAGGGATTTAATTACCTGGCTTTAATTATATGGCTATCCAATTTCAAGCTTTACTGCTTAGAAAGAATTCACTCAATGAAGATTCTCCACGTTACATCTTTTTCCCACTGTCTCATTCCTGCTTGAATGTTGCTGTTTTATGTCACAGATAGATACATTAAATGCAGTCATTTATTTGCCTATAATTGAGGAGATAAAGACAGGAAATGATGGAAATACTCAGCAGGTCTGGCAGCCTCTATGGAGAGATGAACAGAATTAACATTTCACATCAATTCGTCAGAACTAAAGATAATCATTGTAGAAAAGCTGTTTGAATGATTTGCTGCTCTTTCTTCAACAGTCTGAAATATGAGGTTCATATTTATCATTCCAGTTGGCAATAAAACAACTGAAATGCCATTTTACTTGTGGGCATCTTGAAGGGGTACAGCAGGAAAACCACAAAAGGAGTGGGCAAGGTAGCAGAAGAGCTCACAGCACTGGGAAAGTCTGAATCATGATGGGAGAACCAACATAACAAATTAATTGAACATATCATAGAACCATGGAGGAAAGAGAGAGAAGCTAAGGCTCAATTATTGTGGCTAAGTGACTAGGAGAGAGGGAGATGGGCAGGACACATAGAAGAGGATTCATTTTTTTAAAATACACTAAAATTTGTATAAAATGTCAAATGTATTTTTTTCAAAACACATTAAAAAAATTATAAGAAAGTCAAGGTTATCTTTCTTGACAAAGAAAATTGGAGAAAATAAATTTTAAAAATATATTCCATGGAGTCAGCTTTTTGTCTGGGTTTGTGACTACACTCTTGCTATTCACATAGGAACATTGAACATCGAACATGCCAATTCACAACGGACAGAGATCACATTAATGTGACTAAAATTCATGGCAGCAGGAAGTCAGGTTTGTGGACAGGGTGCATGCACCTGGTATAAATTGTGTTTAGTTCTTGTCAACACTTTTGATATCAGTTTGTAATCTCACATTTAGAATGAAAAGCTGCCTATGTAAACTTGTCATACTGTAGTTCGATTCTCTCTCTTTCCCTCCAGTGCTGTTGTTGCACCATGCCATTGAAGGAGTATAATTAATGCGATAACTTTTAACTAGTCACAGTCCGATTTAAATGTGCAAGTACAAGTTTATATTGAAATATATAAAAAATGCATGTATATTCCCTTGTCAAAGTACCTCTAATTTCCCTCTAATCACGCTGCACATTGATGATTATGACTAAACAATGGGCCGACCTTCCGAGGAGTAGCATATTCAGATTGCCACTGCACACCTTTTCTTTTACACACCTTTGACCCAGCCTTCTGAACTGGTAATCCTTCATCGTATGGCAGGAAGCCAAGCCATGCCACATTTTTACAGTACTAGCCAGCATAGTTGGATAAGTCTTCATTCGCTTACACAACAAAAGGCTTGGGACATTTAAAAAAAAATTTCCCTGTATTAGTGAATGAGTGTGAATGAGATGGGTGGGTGGGGTGGTAGGTTAGTAGGTTGCAGATTTGAGGATGATAGGGCAGTATAGTGGGTATGTCAAAAAGTCAGGGAAATGTCAAAGAGTCAGGGAGAGTTGGAGAGTCAGGATTGTCAGAGAGTAAGGGTGGAGTCGGAGGATTGGGGGAAGTCAGGGAATCACAGCGGAATTGAACTGATGGAGGGTTGGAAAGTCAGAAGGTACCAGAGGATTAGAGGCAATTCAGAGGGTTTAGATGGGAGTTGGGAGGTTGGATGGTTGGAGATCGGGGTAGTCAAGGGATTAGAGATCAAAGGCTGTTGAATAGTCTGTTTTGGGGGGTGGTGGGTGTTAGTGGGGGTTGGAGGGTTTGACAGGGTCAGAAAGTAAAGGGGGAATCAAAGTGTCAGGAAGAGATTTTGTATCAGGTCAGTTGCATAATTACCCAGGAGTGAGGTATGGTTTTTGCTGCCTAACATATCCAGGGCAACTATTCATGTAATTGAGTTGGAACCCTCTTAACTCAAACTCAGAGCTGGGACATTTTTGGAGAGTTCCAGATGCAGGAATATTGTCCTTTGGAAATTAAAACTTCCTGGACAATTCCCACAGAGTCCTTATGTTGGGACTATCAATAGGTCCCCCAGCAAGTTGTTTATCATTGATCGCTGTATATCATACAAATTCATGACCAAACACAAAGCCATCAGAATTGGCTCTGGAAATAGCCCAGTCTGCTTCAGTTACTCTGGAACGGTAAGGTATCTCAACGGTTTGAGCAACAGGTAAAATTAGCTGTTTCACACTGCGACTATGCAATAGAAACATGAGTGATATTCACCTGAACAGGATGCTGCTGTAAAGCATACAAGACATTCTGCCTATCACACAAATAAATAATGCAGTGTATCAATTTCAGTGCCAGTATGATGCCAGGTATATAGACCGTACACCCAATGACTGAGGGATCATATCAAACAGTTCACTTCTTTGGCTGCTGCAACAGGAAGGTTGGCCTTAATCAACCAGCCTGCACTTGCAAAACTCCAAACATGTTGTTCAACATGAGATGTGATTTGGCAATTACACAACACATGCTAAACAGCCCTGATTGTGCTAATAATTATATTGACAACTGATTTAAGATTATATAACCATATGACATAAGAGCAGAAGTAAGCCATTTGAGTCTGCATTGCCATTCAATGAGATCAGAGAATCATCAAATCAAACAGCATAGATGAGGCTCTTTGGTCCATTCGGTCCAACTGACACACTAGAAACATAGACTCCCACCTAATCCCATCTGCCAGCACTTGGTCCATAGCCCTGAATGTTACGCTGCGCCAAGTATTCACCCAGATACTTATCCAAGGATGTGAGGCAACCCACCACTATTCTCCTCTCAGGCAGCACATTCCAGACCATCACTACCCTCTGGGGAAAAAGGGATTTCCTTACATTTTCCCATAAACCTCCTGCCTCTCACCTTGAACATTATGTCGTCTTGTGACTGATCCTTCAGCTAAGAGGAACAGCTGCTCCTTATCCAGTCTGTCCATGTCTTTCATAATCTTGTACACCTCGATCAGGTCGCCCCTCAGTCTTCTCTACTCCAACAAAAATAACCCCAGCCTACACAACTGCCCTTCACAATTTAAAAGTTCCATCCCAGGCAGCTTCCTGGTGAATCTCCTCTGCATCCCCTCCAGTGAAATCACATCCTTCAGATAATGTGGCAATCGGAACTCCACATAGTACTCTAGCTGTAGCCTCACCAAAGTCCTATACAATTCCAACATGACTTCCCTGTTTTTGTAATCATTGCCTCGATTGATAAAGACAAGTGACCCATAGCCTTTTTCACCATCCTCCTAATGTGTCTTTCTGCTTTCAGAGATCTGTGGACAAACACACTAAGGTTCTTTTGTTCCACAGAACTTCCTAGTGTCCTACGATTTACTGAATACTTTCTTATCAAATTACTCCTTCCAAAGTGTGTCACCTCACACTTTTCAGGGTTAAATTCCATCTGCCACTTATCTGCCCATTTGACCATTCCGTCTATATCTTCTTGAAGCATAAGACACTTCGCCTCACTGTTAACCACCCATCCAATCTTTGTGTCATCCACAAACTTACTAATCCTACATGCCCCCCATATATAAATGACAAAAATAGGGGGCCCAACACAGATCCCTGTGGCACACCACTCGACACTGGCTTCCGGTCACTAAAGCAGCCTTCCATTATCACTCTTTGTCTCATACAACTGAGCCAATTTTGAATTCACTTTATCAAATTACCCTGTATCCCATGTGAATTTACCTTCCTTATAAGTCTCCCATGTGGGACTTTGTCAAGGGCTTTGCTGAAATCCATATAAACGACATCAACTGCAGTACCCTCATCTTCATACCTGATCACCTCACAAAAAAATTCAATCAAATTTCTTAGGCAAGGCCTCCTTCTGATGAAGGCGTTCTGACTATTCCTGATCAAGCTTTGCCTTTCCAAGTGGAAAAAGATACTCTCCTTCAGAGGCTTCTCTCATAGTTTCCCGACCAATGCGATATTCACTGGTCTGTAGTTCCCTTGTTTATCTCTAAAACTCTTTTTAAATAGCAGAACCACATTAGCTGATCTCCAGTCATCTGGCAAACTCCTCTGTGGCCAGAGAGGAATTGAAAATTTAGGTCAGAGCCCTTGGAATTCCTCCCTTGCCTCCCATAGCAACTTAGGGCACAATTCATCTAGACCTGGAGATTTATCCAGTTGGCCATTTGAGATCATTTGAGCTTGTGCTGTGGCTCACTTTCATGTGCTGTGGTCTAGTGTTTAGGATTTAGCGCTCTTGCCGCCGTGGCCCGGGTTTGATTCCCAATCAGGGAATGAAAATTTGGCGTCCAGATCACCAACAACCTGTCCTGGTCCACCCATGCCGACAATATATTTAAGAAAGCCCACCAATGCCTCTACTTTCTCAGAAGACAAAGGAAATTTGGCATGTCAGTTACAACTCTCACAAACTTTTACAGATGCACCATAGAAAGCATTTCTTGTTGTATTACAGTTTGGTATGACATCTAAAAACTTTGATCTGATTTATTATTGTCATTGACTCCGACGATGACATTGTATGTCAGAATGGGAAGTGGTTACCTCCTGTGAATAATAACTTTCAACTTGATGAATATAGAGATTACTTCAAATGAAGTTTTTTTGGCTGAAGTTTACAATGGCAGACTTCCAGCTTTGAACCTGAGGTATAGATAAAGCACGTTGCATGTCAAATAATTCATCTCCAGGCCTTACCTACTGATCTGTTATCCGGCATAAAGAAAGTCATTCTCATCGAATTCTTACAATGCAGAAGGAGACCATTCAGCCCATCAAGCCTGCATTAACAATAATTCTAACCAAGCCCTCTCCTCTTAACCCATGTATTTACCCTGCTAATCCCCTGATACTAAGAGGCAATTCAGCATGGCCAATCAAACTAACTTGCAAATTTTTGGACTGTGGGAGATAACCAGAGCACCCAGAGGAAACCCACGCAGACACTGGGAAAATGTACAACCTCCATATAATTATCACAGGCTGGTATTGAACCCAGATCCCTGGCATTGTGAGGCAGCAGTGCCAATTACTGTGCCACAATGCCACCTTGGGAGCATCACCTTGCAAGTTTACCTCAGAAATAACAACATTTGGTGAAAATTGTATTCTTTATTAAGCAGGCTCACAGCGACTTCTAAATTGTGCAAGCTACTCTTTCATGTAATTTACCTGATTATCTGACAAATCATTTTGTACTTATGAATGGTGGTGAACTTGTTACCAGATGTCCAAGCACAGCAACAGTTCCCAATGAAAAAGCAATGTAATCAGCATGAATTTTGTTAACCCAAGCTTTCCTTTTCATAAATGTCGAGTTGTTCCAACATGTTACATTTTTATTATTGTAATCAGCTACAACTCTGTCCCAGTACAGTGATCCTTGCCAACTGCTTTGGTACAGTGACACAGAGGTTCACCATTAAACTGCAATGCTGTTGAAGGCTTATGTTCAGAACACTTTCTATTTGCAACTTTTGGTTAGCAAACCATAGTACAGATGCAAGATTTCAGCTCATGTTTGATCTGGGAGTCCCATATTATTGCAGAGCTTAAACCCATTTTGAAAAATAAACATTCAATTTAATTTCTGAATTATTTACTTTCTCTGCAGTGTATTAATTAATTGTTCCTTGTCACTCATCTTTGAAAGCATTACAAAAAGCATACAAGGTAATGAAGAACACACTGAGGTTAATCTAAAAGACATTGGCAAGTGGTTCCTAATTTGATACTTGCAGTGAAGTTCAGTGCTGACAGGGAATGTGTATCAGGACCTGGTAGTGACTGATGGACTGTCTGAATTGGATTTTGTCAAGGTGGTGGTGACCTAAATGACTGACCAATAAACCAGGGACAACCCCACTTTGGCCATTTCTGGGAGTCCTTATTCATTTCTGTGGCTCTCAGGCAATTAACAGCCTTGCATAGAGACTCATGTTCCTTTAAGGGTGGAGATCTCACTTCCACAAGGTTAAGCAGAGTGCTGGCAGATCTTCATTCCCAGTACGGCCACGCAGACTGACGGCTACCACTGGGGCTGAGGGATGGTGGCTGCAGAGTAGGCCATTGGTGCCAGGACAGCCCTCCATGAACCATAAAGTATCCAATTAGGAGATCCCCACCTGAACCTGTAAGGATACCTCCCTCTACCAGGTATTACAAGATGGTCCATTAACATGGTGTACCACCTCCCTCCCACCCACCCCCCTGCCTCTCCACCCAATCCACATCATCACTAAAGGTGTGCTAGCAGTGCTAGGAAGAGGTCCTGAATCTTAATTGACCATTTAAGGGCCTTAAGTGGCTTCTGGGCTGGAAGACCATAGGGATAATTTCAAAACATCAAAAAAGAGATGGGCACTCAAGCCCCCCACTTTCCTTCCTTTACTTCACAGTTCCCTGCCCCGCCCCTTCACCTCCTAAGGGCCCCATTTGTTTGTACCCTCTGTGACTGCAGCTCGAGATCAAAGAATCACATATTGAAAGCAATAGTAACAGCGTAGTGCTATATCCGTGTAACGCACCTACATTCTTCAGTTGTAACACAACTTTAAATTGAGATCCCCATTCATCGAATGAATAGATTTCAATAAACTATACTTTGCATCTGTAATTTCAGGAATCATTTGAGCCTCAGTATGATTATTTTATTCAGATTGTTCCCATGTTTCCCGTTACTCTCCATGCAATGCTGCTCACTTGCAGCATCTTGTAAGTTCCTGAAAAGATTTTACATGTTAACGAATGCAAACTTCTTTCTTTTGATCATGAATAATGAAGTCAGAAATACAATTATTCCAGCATCAGTAAACTGACAAAAACAAAATTGATACTAAGGAAATTTAAAACCACATAGGTATTACAATCCTGTTGCCACGTTGTGGTTGTCATGTTGCATGTGGACAGTCTGAACAGACTTGCAGCTTTGAGTTTCTAATCATCTGCATCTCAAGCCCATTTCACAGACAGCTTGTGACAGTGTGAAAGGTACAGTTGATCACCAATGCATTCATCATTTTATCAAATGCATTTTCAAATTACAGGAAGGTCGCTGGTTCAGCTAATAAGGAATACATTTAAGACAACAATTTGAAAGAAGTACAGAAGCTATCAGCTGACCACTGAGTAAACATGATAACCAGGAATATGCAGGTATGAAATCAGAAAAGGACTGACAAGCTGGAACGCTATTCTTGCAAAAAGAAAATTGAAATACAATCTGATAGAGGTCCCTGAAATTATGAAAGGTTTTGAAAGAGAGAATAGGCATGTCCCAAGGCCAGAAAATCCTGCCCGAGGTCAGTGGACCTTTGCATGGTCTGTGTCCCATCCCATGGCAGGTGGGATGGGAAAATTCCACCCAATTCCTCCTCTTGTGAGGAAGAGTGTAACTAGAGAACACTAATGTAAGAAAGTCACTAACAAATCAGAAGAAATTTTTTCACCTAAGGTTAGTAAGGATCTGAAACTCAGGGTCATGGTTGAAGTGAGTAGTATAAATGCTTCTAAGAAGAAACTAAACATACATTTGAGGTAGAGGGGAATAGATAGTAATGGTGGCAGATGTGAAATTCCGAGGCGTTTTATGGACCCCAGCTGGATCATCAGTTTTGCACTTTGAATTTTGCTAGGATAAGCATGATATATTTTACTTCAGGTACGATTGAAATGACCCACTTGGGAGCTTTTATCAAACAAAAGTTTAATTAAGAATATAGTTAACATGTATGGAAAGAAAATTAGCAATAATTTTTATTAATTACAAACAAAAGCAAAACAAACACGATAATGTATAACCCTTAACAAATATATATCCAAAGATGTTCCAATTAAACCAAAACCTTCCATCGACAAAACCCTTTAAACAAGTTCAACATAGCAAAGTCTAATGCTCACGTGATATTGGAGTTGGGGTCTTTGGTTGAAGAATTGAAAACGCTCAGTCTTGTAAATTCTAGTCCTCCTCTTGACACGCCCAGAACAGTGTGCAGTCTGAACAGCTTCCCAGAATCTCAGGTAAACTCTAGTCAAGCCACCACCAGCAGATTCCCCCTTCAGAAAAGTCTTGTTTTCAGATAACCAGCAGAATTTCCAAATAAAACAGAAAGAGAAACACTTCTTTTCAGCTTGCTGTCCCATGTAAAAACTAAAAATTACAGCTCAGAACTGAAAATGAAAGTGCTCCTGTCACCTAATCTGCCTACCAGATTTCCCCCTGACAATGCACAGTCATAAAACTAATCCCAGAAAGTATCTAAGGCCCCCATTTAAGCCACTTAAGGAGCAATAAACGGACATCTGATAGACAGATCAGCAGCAATGAGAAACACAGAAGCAGTGAGAGTTCCAGAGGCCATGATTTTAAAAAATCACCTTTCTTAAAGGTACTCTACCATCACACAGATGAGGGAAAAACTGGAAGGGGCTCAAATGGAACAACTGATATGGACTGGTTGAGCCGAGTGGCCTGTTTCTGTGCTATATAACCTATGTAAAAGTTAATTCTAACAAACCATCATATAAGTTGTCTACAGTTTCAATTATAATTCTGTATGTCCTCTTTTCATCTTGATATTCAGATCTTATATCCTTTCTATTTTAACTTGATCTAATAATTCCATCTGAACAAAAACATTTGTTCATTCCACTTTTTCTTCTTCCTGTCTCTCGTTATCTTAGCAAGTTTAGAAAACTGGATTTTCACTGACAGAAAAGTTAGTTTAAAAGCTGACAGATTTCTCAATGTATCAAAAATACTGTGTTGAAAAGTTTACTTTTTTGCATCATAATTGTGACCAGATCAATACTTGGTACACTTTGATGCATCAGACCTGGCTATCAAGTGTTAGCTGTGACTCAGTTGGGAACTCACTTACTTTTTGATTTATTATTGTCACATGTATTAACATATAGTAAAAATTATTGTTCTTGCGCACTTTAAAGACAAAGCATATTGTTCATAGAGAAGGAAGTGAAAGAGTGCAGAATGTAGTGTTACAGTCATAGCTAGGGTGTAGAGAAAGATCTACTTAATGCAAGGAGATCCGTTCAAAAATCTAATGACAGCAGGGAAGAAGCTGTTCTTGAGTCAGCTGGTCCTTACCTCAGACTTCTGTATCTTTTTCCCAATGGGAGATGGTGGAACAGAGTATGCCCGAAGTGCGCGGGGTCCTTAGTTATGCTGACTGCTTTGCCAGACAGCAGGAAGTGTACACAGAGTCAATGGATGGGGGGCTAGTTTGCACCAATAGTTTGGGCTACATTCATGACCTTTTGGAGTTTCTTGCAGTCTTGGGCAGATCAGGAGCCATACCAAGCTGTCATACAACCAGAAAGAATGCTTTCTATGATGTAGGTGTAGAAGTTGGTGAGAGTCGTAGCTGACATGCCAAATTCCCTTTGTCTTCTGAGAAAGTAGAGGCATTGGTGGGCTTTCTTAAAGTAAAGTAGAAGTTAAAGTTTATTTATTAGTCACATGTAAGGCTTACATTAACATTGCAATGAAGTTACTGTGAAATTCCCCTAGTTGCCACTTGTTTGGGTCAATGCATCCAACCAGCACTTCTTTCAGAATGTGGGAGGAAACCCATGCAGACACAGGGAGAATATGCAAACTCCACTCAATGACCCAAGCCAGGAATCGAACCCAGGTCCCTGGCTCTGTGAGGCAGCAGTGCTAAGCAGTGTGCTACAGTGCCACTGTGTGTTGGCAGGGGGGGACCAGGACAGGTTGTTAGTGATATGGACACATTAAAAACTTGAAGATCTCGAGTTCAAGTCCCACTCCAGGACTTCAGCAACACCATCACAACTCAGAGTACAATGCATTACTGAGAATGCACTGCAGTACCAAGGGTGCTGTTTTTCAAATGTTAAACCAACACCCCTTGGTTCTATCTCTCAGATGAATGTAGAAGGTTCCATGGCACTATTTTAAAGAAGAGTAGGGGATGTATCTCTGAATCAACACCACAAAAATAGATTATCTGGTCATCCATGTTGTTGTTGCTGAGAGCTTGCAGTGTGCAAATTGACTGCTTTATTTCCTATAGCCAGAATTCTCCAATCTCAATTGCCCACCACTGCGACCAGTGAAAACAGAGAATTTGACACACAGCCAAATCTCTATTCACTCAGTGGAACCAGAGAATCCCAGTAGCAGACAAGGTTGGGGAATTCTGGCTTATGTTTCAACTATGACTATGAATAAGTAAAAAGGGAATGGACTCTGAAGCTCTTTGAAACATCGAGGGTGAAACCTTCCAGTTCTGTAAACAGCGGGATCTTCTGGTCCTGCTGATGGTGCACCCTGCTGTGAGTTTCCTGGCAGTGAAAGGTGGAATCAGTGAGAAGTCCCATTGATATTGGGGAGACCATCACCAGCCATGGCCTGCCGCCACCAAGAAACATGCCACAAGGAGGCCAGAGAATCTTGCCCCCTAATGGTTGTGAAAGATGTCATATAAATACAAATATGAAAACTGAGTGTTTTCACTGGATGTCGAGACTCTGAAGATAGGAATTGAATATATGTATTAGCTGGAAGGGGAGGTGGTGGCGTAGAGGTGGTATTGTCACTGGGTTAACAATCGAGAGATCCAGGGGTAAAGCTCTGGAGATCTGGGTTCGAATCCCACCACAGCAGATGGTGAAATTAGAATTCAATAAAAATCTGGAATTAAAAGTTTAATGATGACCACGAAACCATTCTCGATTGTTATAAAAACCCATCTGGTTCACTAATATCCTTTAGGGAAGGAAATTTGTTGCCTTTACCTAGTCTGGCCTATATCTGATTCCAGATGCAAAGCAATGTGGTTGACTCTTAACTGCCCTCTGAGTGAGACACTCAATTCAAGGGACAATTACGGATAGGCAACAAATGCTGGCTCAGCCAGTGACACCCACATCCCCTGAATGAATAAATTAAAGTGTTAAATCCCAATCTGCAGGTGTGAATTTTTGATTATTTAAATACATATACAAATGTGCATAGATACATGTTTTCCAGAAATGTCTCAATGCCATCAGCCTTAACTTAAGCCTCAGGATACATGTAAACAAAAGCTTATTGCACTCATCTGAAATTTCTTCCTCAGCTATGCTAACAGTGCAACGTGTTTGAAATAAATTAGTTGATGTTTCTCATAAACTAGCAGAGACAGGGATTTTAGGCAAACGTATGAAGCTTTCATCCATTAGCCCACAGTATAATTTCAAGACCATATTTCTTATTCAACAGTGTACTGTCTCAATGATACAAAGCAGGATGTTTTGTTACTCTGCAGGGTTCAATACACCAAAAAAATCTGTGTCACTGCAACATAATCAATGTGTTATATCACTGCAGTTTACAGAATCAAGCGAGCCATTCGATTTCCTGCTGTAAATTATTTATAACAATAAGAATTGTTCTTTTCTGTATTTCTGTAGAATGACACATTTAGAGTTTGTTAAAAAAAAGTCACATTTTTAGGGTTCAGAGCAAATTGGTTGATGGCCTCAACAGAACACATCAATGCACAATTAACACCTCACGAAAATGTAACTATCCTATATATAATAATTTGATATTTTGTTTTCTTCTTCGAGCTCACTCTGGCTCAGACAGATTGTGGGGTTGAGTAGCTAATGAATTGTTGACCATGAACTGACCCTGAGGAGGATGGATTTTCCTCATGGGTATTTCACAAGCTGCCTTTGATCTAATGACTATTGGCAGGTGGACAGTGTTGGATGTTGTTGGAACCTTGGAGCATCTGTTTGAAAAATGTTGTGTGTTTTTGTGCTGCCGGGAATTAGGAACACATAATATCATACATCTACAAGGATACACATAGAGAAGACACAGTGTAACAAAGACTTCCCTGAAGTCATCATAAGCTGAAAGAATGGATTGTTTAAAGATATTTAACATTTCCAATAATACACTTGAGGTTGGACAGGAGCTTTGTAGTTCTCCATTTAAGAAATAATAATAACCAACAGAGGAGAACAAGTTGCTTCTTTCAACCAGAGGCATGGAGGCATTCGAAGCTGTAAAATGTGAAGCAAAATCTTGCCTGAATTTTTTTTTGTGGTACTTTATGGAGACCTCTTTCCTTGACTTTCCCCATACTTGATGTTGAATGGTGGCAATTACCTCTTGCAAATGGGGAGAGATACTTCTAGCTCTCCGTAGACTATGGATAATTACCACTGTTGATCACAATATCACAGTAACTTCACTGCAGTGTTAATGTAAGCCTTATTTGTGAGGAATAAATAAAGCTTTGTTTGATTGTGAAATTATGACTTTTTGTTGCAGTTTTTAAAGATCTGATACATTCTCCCTCCTTTTAGTTCTGACAAACACTCTAAGGACTTGAAATGTTAACTCTATTTCTCTCTCCTAATAGATGCTGCCAGACCTGCTGAGTCTTTCCAGCGTCCTCTGTTTTTGTTTTAGATTTCCAGTGGCTGCAATATTTTGTTTATTTTTAAGAATTAACAATTGTTGGCTGTTTTGTTGAACTTTGACATTTTTTCATTCAAGTGATGTGGGCTTCATTAGCTAGGCCAACATCTATTCCCATCTCTAATTGCCCTTGATAAGGTAGTGGTGAGCAGCCTTCTTGAACCACCACAGTTCGTATGGTGTAGCTACATCCACAGTGCTGTTAGGGAGGGAATTCCAGGATTTTGACCTAGTGACAGCGAAGGAACAGCAATATATTTCCAAGTCAGAATGGTGGGTGCTTTAAAGGGGAATTTCCAGGTGGAAGTATTCCCATATATCTGCTGCCTTAGTCCATTTAGATGGTAGTGATTGTGGGTTTGGAAGGTGCTGCCGAAGGAGCCTTGGTGAGTTTCTGCAGTGCATCTTGTAGATGGCTGTCACTGTACATTGGTGGTGGAGGGAGTAAATATTTGTGGATGGGGTGCCAATCAAGTGAATTGTTTTGTCTTGGAAGGAGTCAAGCTTCTTGAGTGTTATTAGAGCTATACACATCCTGGTAAGAAGGGAGTATTCCATCACACTTCTCATTTGTACCTTACAGATTGTGGACAGACTTTTGGGGTCAGGAGATGAGTTACTCACTTCAGGATTCTTAGCCTCTGACCATCTCTTGTAGTCACAGTATTGATAAGCCAAGTCCTGCTCAGTTTCTGGTCAATGTGAAGCTCCAGGCTGTTCATAGTGGGGGCATTCAGTCATGGTAATGCCACTGACTGTCAAGGGGTGATGATTAGATTTTCTCTTATTGGAAATGGTCATTGCCTGGCACTTGTGTGGCATGAATATTATGTACCACTTGTCAGCCCTAACCTAGTTGGGACTTGTTGCAATTTCATCTGAATTCAATTAATTTCAGTTTACTTGGGCCCCATGATGCCACATTCAGTCAAATGTGGCCTTGATGTCAAGGGCACTTAGTCTTATCTTACCTTTTGAGTTCATTTCATTTGCTAATGTTTGAACCAAGGCTGGAATGAGATCAGGAGCTAGTAAGAATCCAAACTGAGCATCACATTATTGCTAAGCAAGTGCCATTTGATAGCGTTGTTGATGACCCTGTTCATCACTTTACTGATGATCAAGAGTAGACTGATAGGGCAGTAATTAGCTGGGTTGGATTTGTCTTGCTTTTTATGTACAGGACATACTTGGGTAATTGTCCACATTGCCGAGTAGATGTCAGTGTTGTAACTGTACTGGAAGAGATTGGCTGGGAATAGCAAGTTCTGCAGCAGGAGTTTTTAGTACTATTGCCAGAAGGTTGTCAGAGCACATTGCCTTTGCGGTATTCAGTGCCTCCAATAGTTTCTTGATGTCACTTCAATGGAGTGAAGTGATTGGTTGGAGGCTGGCATCTGTGATACTGGGGGCTCCAGGGGAGGCTGAGATAGATCACCCACCTGACATTTTTGGCTGAAGGCTGTGGCAAGTACTTCAGCCTTATCTGTTGCACTGATGTGCTGGGCTCCTCCATCATTGCATATAGGGGTATTTGTAGAGCCTCCTCCTCCAGTGATTTGTTTAGTTGTCCACCACCATTCATGCTTGGATGTGGCAGGACTACAGAGCTGCTGGAAGTTGAATTGCTTAGCCCTGTCTATAACTTGTTGCTCGTGCTGCTTGTCGTGTAAGTCATCCTGTGTTGTAGTTTCACCAAATTAACACTTAATTTTTCGGTATGTCTGATTCTGCTCCTGGCATTCAATCCTGCACTCTTTATTGAACCAAAGTTGATCCCCTGACTTGGTGATAATGGTAGACTGGAGAGTATGCCAGGCCATGAGGTTACAGATTGTGGTTAAGTCCAATTCTGCTGCTGCTGATGTCCCACAGCACCTCATGGTTACCAAGTCTTGAGCTGCTAGATCTGCTTGAAGTCTATTCTATTTCACATGGTGATGGTACCACACAATTTGATGGAAAGTATTCTTAATATGAAGATAGAACTTTGTATCCACAAGGACTGTGCAGTGGTCATTTCTACCGATGCTGACATGTACAGATGCATCTGCAACAAGCAGGTCAGTGAGGATGAGGCCAAGTATATTTTTCCCTTTTGTTTGTTCCCTCACTATCTGCATTCTAGCAGCTATGTCCTTTGGACTCAACTAGTTTGGTCTGTAGTGATTCATCTGAGCCATTCTTGATGATGGCCATTAAAAACCCCCACCCAGAATATATTCTTTGCCCCTGACACACTCAGTGCTTCCTCCAAGTGGTGTTCAACATGGTGAAGCACTGATTCATCAAGTACATGGTAATCAGCAGGAGGTTTCCTTGCCCATGTTTGACATGATGACATGAGGCTTCATGAGGTCCGAAGTTGATGTTGAGGACTCTCAGGTTCTCAGAGCATTACTTATTACTAGTCCAGCAATAATACCATCATGCTACCATCACTGCGTATTTAAATTTGCTTCAAACATACTCGCTGTTTTGAAAAAAAGTAAGGGTTGCTAAAGACCTGAAAAACATGACTAGGATCAAGCAAATTTAAACGGATGTCAAAATTCAGCAAGGCTGCCAATGAAACCTACTTTTGACTGAAGAAGCTTGCGAGCACCAGCTCCATGGCCACCCTGCTCTGACCCTCCTGAAAATTGCCTCAAACATTAGTCTCTGATAAACTGGCTAATTTTGAAATGACTGTAATGTGTTCTGGTACGATAGGATTTCAGTGGATAAAGCTGATTTTTATCTCTTGTGGCATAGCCAGAAGTAAAGAAGCCAATAATAGTCCAATTCTCAGATAAAAATCCATCAGTTTTATAATTTTCAATCTATTTAGGGATCAAATCAAATTTATGACTAGTCGGTCACTGAATCAACTCACTAAGCCATTTTGGAAACTACTAGACACAAACATTGAGCCATCGGAGGAGTTGGTCACAACTTTTAACCAACCGTGCACATGCAATCTTATGCATTGTTGGCACTCTTACCAGTGCTCAGAACGCTATACTGCATTTTCACTGGAGAAAATGTAGAGGACCTGAGCAGTAAAACTAGAGGTGAGAATTGTTTTGTAATACACAACTAGTAGTCAAGCTTCTAGTCCCAACAGCAGCTTTAAACAAGAGAAAAGCCATGATATTGTGGGATTTCCAGCAAGAGCACACTTGCCATCAGAGGCAAGTCTATAATATGAAGGGAGTAGCATTCACATAAAATCCAACATCCACTTCCTGAATAAATAGGCACTTGTTGCCATATTTTAAAATTGGTCGATATGTAGTCATGTAGAGTATTGGATCTCCCCAGGGCTGTCACCTTTGCTTTTCAAAGAACAAAGAAAAATTACAGCACAGGTACAGGCCCTTTAGCCCTCCAAGTCTGCACCAACCACGCTGCCTAACTGAACTAAAATCCCCCTACCCTTCCAGGGACCATAGCTCTCTATCCCTATCCTATTCATGTATTTGTCCAGATATTCCTTAAAAATCACTATCGTATTGCTTCCACCACTTCCCCTGGCAGCAGGTTCCAGGCACCCACCACCCTCTGTGTAAAAAAAACTTGTCTCATACATCTCCTTTAAACCTTGCCCCTCGCACCTTAAACCTATGCCCCCTAGTAATTAACTCTTCCACCCTGGGAAAAAGCTTCTGACTATCCACTCTGTAATCTTGCGGACTTCTATCACATGTTCCGTCAACCTCTGTCACTCCAGCACGAATAAACCAAATTTCTCCAACCACTCTTCATAGCTAATGCCCTCCATGCCAGGCAACATTCTGGTAAATCTTTTCGGTACCCTCTCCAAAGCCTCCACATCCTTCTGGTAGTGTGACGAACAGAATTGAACACTATATTCCAAGTGCGGCCTAACTAAGGTTCTGCAAAGCTGTAACATGACTTGTCAAATTTTAAACTCAGAGCCCTGGGCAATGAAGGCAAGCATGCCATATGCCTTCTTGACTACCTTCTCCACCTTCATTGCCACTTTCAGTGACCTGTGCACATGTACACCCAGATCCCTCTGCCTATCAATACTTTTAAGGGTTCTACCATTTACTGTATATTTCCTATCTTTATTAGACCTTCCAAAATTCATTACCTCACATTTGTCCGGATTAAACTCCATCTGCCATCTCTCCGCCCACATATCCAAACGATCTACATCCTGTTGTATCCTCTGAAGGTCCTCATCGGTATCCACAAATCCCCCAAACTTTGTGTCATCCGCAAACTTACTAATCAAACCAGTTACGTTTTCTTCCAAATCATTTACATATGTTATGAACAGCAAAGGTCCAGCACTGATCCCTGAAGAATGCCACTTGTCACAGCCCTCCATTCAGAAACACATCCTTCCACTGTTTCCCTCTGTCTTCTATGACCGAGCCAGTTCTGTATCCACCTTGCCAGATCACCTTTGATCCCATGTGACTTCACCTTTTGCATCAGTCTGCCATGAGGGATCTTGTCAAAGGCCTTACTGAAGTCCATGTAGACAACATCCACTGCCTTACCTTCATCAATCATCTTCATCACTTCCTCAAAAAACCCAATCAAGTTAGTGAGACATGGCCGCCCTTTCATAGAACCATGTTGCCTCTCGCCAGTATGTCCACTTATTTCCAAGTGGGAGTAAATCACAACTTGAAGAATCTTCCTCAATAATTTCCCTACCACTGACGTAAGGCTCACTGGCCTGCAATTACCAGGATTATTTTTGTTAACCTTCTGAAACAAAGGAACAACATTGGCTATTTTCCAATCTTCTGGTACCTCCCCTGTTGCCAATGATGATACACAGATTTCTCTCAAGGCCCCAGCAATTTCCTCCCTTGCCCCTCTTGGTATTTTGGGTTATATCCCATCAGGCCTGGGGACTTGTCTACCTTGATCTGGAGGAGGGAACCAAGTGTATGGTGTCGAAATTTGCTGATGACACCAATATTGGTGGAACGGCAAATTGCGCGGAGGGTGTGGAGAGTCTGCAGAAGGATCTAGATAGGCTGGGCGAATGGGCCAGGAAATGGCAAATGGAATTTAATGTTGGCAAGTGCGAGGTGGTCCACTTTGGTAGGAATAATGGTAGGAAGGATTATTACTTATGTGGCGAAAATCTGCAGCAGGCGACGGTGCAGAGGGACCTCGGGGTCCTTGTGCGTGAGTCGCAAAAACCCAGCCTGCAGGTGCAGCAGGTGGTCAGGAAGGCTAATGGGATGCTGGTCTTCATAGCGAGGGGGATTGAATATAAAAGTAGGGAGGTCTTGCTGCGGCTGTATAGGGCATTGGTGAGGCCGCAGCTGGAGTACTGTGTGCAGTTTTGGGCGCCGTACTTACGCAAGGATATTTTGGCCTTGGAAGGAGTGCAGAGGAGGTTTACTAGGCTGATGCCGGAGTTGAGGGGGTTGAGCTATGAGGAGAGGCTGAATAAACTAGGCTTGTACTCGTTAGAGTTTAGAAGAATGAGGGGAAATCTCATTGAGACATATAAGATGATGAATGGGATGGATAGGATAGAGGTGGAGAGACTCTTCCCGCTCAGAAAGGACAGTAGGACTAGGGGGCACAGCCTCAAGATAAAGGGGGGGCGGTTTAGAACGGAGTTGAGGAAGAACTTCTTCACTCAAAGGGTGGTGAATCTCTGGAATTCTCTGCCCGTTGAAGTGGTGGAGGCTACCTCGCTAAATATTTTTAAGACGCGGGTTGATGGGTTTTTGATAAGCGAGGGGATTAAGGTTTATGGGGAGAGGGCGGGAATGTGGAACTGAGCCACGACAGATCAGCCATGATCTTATTGAATGGCGGGGCAGGCTCGAGGGGCTGGATGGCCTACTCCTGCTCCTATTTCTTACGTTCTTATGTTTATGTTCTTAATGTTTTTCAAGAATCCCAATTCCTCCTTTGTGATCTCAACATGACTCAAACTATCTACACACCCTCCCCAAATTCATCATCCACAAATCATTCTCTTTGGTGAATACTGACACAAAGTACACATTTAATACCTCACCCATTTTCTCTGCCTCCACGCATCAATTCCCTCCCCTGTCCTTCAGTGGGCCAACCCTTTCCCCTGGCTACCCTCTTGCTCTTTATATATATATTATATACATATATTTTATATATATGTAAAGCCTTGGGATTTTCCTTAATCCTGCTGGCCAATGAATTTTCATGACGCCTTTTAGTCCTCCTTACTCCCTGCTTGAGTCTCTTTCTACTTTCCTTGTATTCCACACTTACTTTGTGTGTTCCCAGCCTCCTAGACTTGACAGTGCTTCCGTTTTCTCTTTGACTAGGCTAACAATATCTCTCATTATCTAAGGTTTCTAAAACTTGCCATATTTATCCTTCATCCTTAAAGGAATGTGCTGGTCCTGAATCCCTGTCAATTTACACTTGAAAACCTCCCACATGCCAGATGTTGATTTGGCCATGGAAATCTGCCCCCAATCTACATTCTTCAGTTCCTGCCGAATATTGCTGTCATTAGCCTTCCCCCAGTTTAGCACCTTCACTTGAGGACTACACTTTTCCTCAACCATCGGTACCTTAAAGATTATTGAATTGTGGTCACTGTTCCCGAATTGCTCCTCTACCGAAACATCGACTTCCTGGTCTGGCTCATTCCCCAATACCAGGTCCAGTCTGGCCCATCTCCTAGTTAGACTATTTACATATTGTTTCAAGAAGCCAGCCTGGATGCTCCTTACAAACTCTGCCCCATCCCTGCCCTTAGCACTAAGGAAGTCCCAGTCAATATAGGGGAAGTTAAAATCCCCCATCACAACAACCCTGTTACTTTTACATCTGCCAAAACCTGCCTACATATCAGTTCCTCTATCTCCCACTGGCTGTTGGGCGGCCTATAGTAAACCCCCAATGTTGCAACTACACCTTTCCTATTCCTGAGCTATACCCATATTACCTCGCTGTATGAGCGCTCCAAGGTGTCCTCCCACAGTATAGCTGTGATATTCTCTTCAACCAGTACTGCAACTCCCCCAACCCTTTTACATCCCCTCTATCCCACCTGAAACATCTGTATCCTGGAATGTTAAGCTGCCAATCTCGTTCTTCCCTTAACCAAGTCTCTGTAATAACAACAACATCACAGTTCCAAGTACTAATCCAATCTCTAAGTTCCTCTGCCTTATCTGCTATACTTCTCGCATTGAAACAAATGCACATCAGTCCACCAGACCCTCTATGATTTGCAGCTATGCTTTGCCTGCTCTTTCTCTGAGTCTTCCTGGCCTTCTCTTTGGTTCCCCTTCAGTTAATTCATCTTTGCTTTGGTTCCCATTGCCCATCAAACTAGTTTAAATCTTCCCGTGTGACACTAGCAAAGCTCCCAGCCAGAATATTTATGTCTTCCCAGTTTAGATGCAACCCGTCCTTCTTGTACAGGTCTCACCTGCCCCTGAAGATACCCCAGTGGTCCAGATATCTGAAACTCTCCCTCCTACACCAGCTGTTTAGCCATGTGTTGAGCTGCACTATCTTCCTATTCATAGCCTCACTCCTATACAAACATCTCCTATACAAATGATTGTCGATTAGAACATAACAACATAATGATTCTAATGTATCTTGTTGATACAGTATTTATGGATCTCATAAGAAATTACAAACTAAACTATGGAAGCTCAATGAAGAAGTTCATAAAATGATCTGTCACAATTTTCTTAAACTGAATGAAAACAAAACAAATTAATAAGAATTTTTTAAAAAGCCAGTTCATGACATTGTTCCCATGGCGATTCATGATGCGGACCACTGAAAGTTATTAAGTGTAAGTATCTATGTCTCAAAGTGGATGATCAGTTAAATTTGAGGGAAGACTGTATATATGTTGTGGCCAAGGTACATACACAATTATTCTGCCTTTGTTTTTTATTCATTTGTAGGACATAGGCGGCGCTGCCAGGGTCAGCATTTATGGCATATCCCTAGTTGCTTTTGAACTGGGTTGCTTGCTAGGCCATTTCACAGAGCATTTGAGAGTCAACCACATTGCTGTGGCTCTGGAGTCATTTGAAGGCCATACCAGGTAAGGATGGCAGATTTCTTCCCTAAAGTACATTAATGAACAAGATGGGTTTTCTAACAATCGACAATAGTTTCATGGTCATCAGTAGATTTTTAATTCCAGATACTTTTTTTGAATTTAAATTTCACTATTTACCATGACAGGATTCAAACCAAGGTTGCCAGAGCATTTGTTGAGTTTCTGGATTAATAGTCTAGTGATAATATCACCAGGCCATCACTTCCCAGTAAAATTGAAATTCTTTCAAACAGATCCCATAATCATAAAACTCTCGAGAGTTGAAAGTGTTATGCTTTTTGAATGGGGTACTTTTGCCTCAGGAAAGTAAATTCTTTAAGGGTTTACAGAATATTGAACAAGGCAGGGAGCATATTTGTTGAGCAGATCTTTCTTGACAAAATCTGCTCTCAAAGAATTAATGTTATTAATTAAAAGTAATTAATGTTATGAACAATGAAAACCAGCCCTTGTCTCAGTATTACTATTGGGTGCATTCAGGGAAAAGGATACAATACCTCCAATGCAGGACAAATCGGTTCTTGAACACATTCCTCCTTAATAACTTTTAATTCATTGCATTTGATGAATGGATGAGGATATGCACTCAAGGTAGGACTCACTGATTATTTCAATACATTGGAGTACATTTACATTCATCCATTTAAATTCAAGTTATACTTCTGTGATTGGGTCATTTTTTTTCCTTTAATTGTTATTCATTTGTACATTTTTTTAATGGACGAACAATGTACCCCAAAATGAATTTTCGTATGGACAATAAAGTGAAATTGAATTGAGCTTTTTGTATATAAAACCTGATGACAAAATAGATTATAATGGATTAGTTGCAAAATTATACTGTAGATAGGAACTATGTAATACACATTTTTCTGGGTGTTATGCCAAAGAGCAATGCAGATAAGTGCATCTTGTGTGCCAAATATCATGTTGTGTACAATTGATATGGTGGGCAACAATCAAAGCGTTGAGAGAATAATATGTGAGATCAGCAAAACAGGAACATTCTCTACACCTATCTTTTTATTAAAATCTCTATTTAGATGTAATTTGTAAAAGGAAGATTATCTCCAGATAGGCTGTGTATGGTAGTCCACTTCGCAAAAAAGAGCATAACTACGCCATGAGGATATCTTTGCGATTAGCAGCTTTACGTGGAAACACTTATTTCACATAAAGAAGTTCAGTTTCAGGCCAGGTTTGTTCCATTCGTTCAGGATTCTCTGCTCTACTATAGTTACACCAGACCCTGCAATGTTGGCCTCAGTGACGCTATGCTAGCTTTTATCCCACTATCTCCTTTGCTGCTCAGAACTGTTTTTGCGCTATTGGTGTGAGTTGGGGAAGCATGGCAGCGCAGTGGTTAGTACTGCTGCCTCACAGTACCAAGGATTTGGATTCAATTCCCAACTTAGGTCACTGTCTAAGTAGAGTCTGCACATTCTCCCCATGTTTCCTCTCGATGCTCCGATTTTTTTTCTCCCACAGTCCAAAAGACATGATGGTTAGGTGCATTGACCATGCTAAGTTCTCTCTCGGTGTACTCGAACAGGCACCGGAGTGTGGCTTCTAGGGATTTTCACAGTAACTTAATTTCAGTGTTAATGTGACACTAGTAAATAAACTTTAAAAAAAAGGTCTTCTATGCAAAGTATAAGTGTAAGACATTTTTAGAAATCCTAAACTCTTCAATTCCTTGTTCTTTTAGCAAATAGAGCATGATGACACAATTTTTAAATATAAATTCAGTTAGAGAAAATTGATGTTTTTTTCTTTTATAAATGTAATGATCTGAAGTGTGATATTTCTAATTTTCAGTGAGAATAGTTCAGGTTAATATGAATAGGACTATGGAAAAAAAATACACAGCTTAGGATGTTTTCTTTTTGTCTGAGGCAACTTAAACGGATGCCATGAACATGAAACCTGAAATTGCATGAAATGTTCACATTTCATTACGTATTCACCAAACTATCAATTTGACTCAAAAAGTCAATATTCTTTATTTTTAATGAAATTGTGAAACAGCTGAAATAGTTGATGTGAAGAATGCAATCACCAAACCCATGATTTCCTGACCCCCGAGGATTTGAGTTCAGTTGCTATGTTGGAACTGTCTAATAACATGGAGATTAGTTTAATCAATTTTAAAGGAAGGAATCTCTTTAGCACATCACATGTTTTTAATTTGCTTGTGCCCAGACATGCATCCTGTTTCATTGCAGAGGTGGACTTACATTTTTGGGGACCCCGTGCTCTGCCTCCTCGCCAGGACCCCAATGACATCACCATCCCTGGTTGATGTGGCTTCTTTGCCCTCCTCAGCCCTGGCTTGGGGGTCGAGTCACCCCAGCTGTAGCTGCTCCCTCGGTGACCTAAGTTTGCAGGTGTGCTGGTGGCTCACTGACTGCTTGGCTGCTGCAGCTGGCTATCTGACCTGGCCTCAGCTCTCACCGTCACCAGTCTGGTTGCCACCCAGCCCTCTCACTCTCAGCCCTGGCTCTGATCAAGTCATCCCGCTGCTCCCCAAAAATCAAACTCACACTTGCCTAGGCCTCACACCTCCCAGTCCTGGCTGCTCACTTCGTGCTCAGGGCTCTAGGACCGTGCGTGCTCCTGGCTGTCTGGTGGCTACTGGCTCTGGCATTATCTGGCCTCCTCTGACTCATTGGTTGGTTGGTTGGCTTCCTACCTTGTCTCCTCAGCCCTGGCTTGGCTTGCCCTGGAGGTTGAGGACTGCCCCACTGCTCCCCACAATGGCCATTGGCCAGCGCTTCCTCCTCCGTCATCCCTGGCCTGCACCCCAATATAAGGTCGGAGACCTTGCTGTTGCTTCAGGCTGCCTACTTGAATGTCAGAAGGCTACTGCTTTACTATTGGAAAAATTTCAGAAACCTTAGATCAGACAATCAAAAAATCTGTCCAAACTGCTCTCATCAACCGCTACAGACAGAGTTTTCCCACTCTAAGTGGACGCACCAATCTGATCCCAATGTTGTTCTCCATTGCCTGTTAACAGGCTCATTCGAATTTTTTGAATTCAGCAAATTCAGAGCTGCCAGCATTTGATTTGTGCTCCCACAGTTACCTCTCAGTTTGAGGTCCTTCACTGGTCAGCATCCCGTGTTGCAGCACTGTGTGTATCATTGTATCATAGGAACCTCTGTTTCATAGAGTTACCTCTGTTTCATAGGCAAAATATCAAATAGCTGACACTGGTGCAAAAATGGTAGCTCAGTCCAACTTGTTACAAAGCCACTGTACAATAATCCTAGTTGGTTTTCATTCCTCTTTAAGATTGGACATGGAAATAAAACATGCAGAAGTTTTTTGTATACAAAGGGAGGACCTTGATGTCTTTAAATAGGAAATTAGTATTTTGAACATCACACATTCAAGGTGCAATTTACTTTGTTGGTGAGAATGAATTCCAGAGGAGAAGTGAGAGTGACTTTGATGCCCCCTGATATGAAAAGCAGCCTTTGGCTAAGTGTGGTATCAAACAGCCCTAGTAAACTGCAGTCTATAGAAATCACAGGGAAAACTTTCCACTGACTGGAGTCATAACTGTTGGTTGTGGTTCTCATCTCAGCCCCAGGACATTACGACAGGAGTTCCACAGGACCATGGCCTAGACCTAACCCCCTTCAGCTGTGCTCCAACAACATTAGCTCAGAAGTTGGATGGCTCACAGATGATTGCCCATTGTTCAATTCCATCTGCAATTCTTCAAATAATGAAGCAGCCTGTGGCCACTTTCAACAAAACTTGGACAACATTCAGGTTTGGGCTGATACGTTGCAAGCACATTCACACCACACAATTGCATTCTCATCAATGGAGAATGTAACCGGCTCTGTGGGACATTATTGACCAGAAAGGTGACTAAACCAGCAAACAAAAACTGGGGCTACAAAATTGAGTGAAGGGCTGGGTATTACATGATGAGTGACCCACCTCCCGACTCCCTAAAGCCCATCCACCATCTATAAGTCACTACAATATTAACAGATTAAAAGTGCATTATGCAATGACGGCCACTTGGCCATGTCTTACTGGACCAGATTTTAGGAGCTAGCAAAGAGATTGAAAAGCAGGACCTTTAAGGCCATAATCACAAGATTACTCTGAGTGCTAGCGAATATAGAGGTAGGAGGATTAAGCAAATTGCTGGAGAAATAGTGTAGCAGGGAAGGTTTTAGATTAAGGTTGCTGGAGAAATGGTGTAACGGGGAGGGTTTTAGATTGATATATATGAACTCAACACCTGTTGCAGTTGAGTTCAGTTTTAACAACACCGTGCATTCTCAAATAGATAATGTTGCCAAGGGGTCCCCTCTCAGCTCAGCTCCTGCAAATGTTTTTGTCAGTTTCCATAAGGAAGTGTGCCTTTGATGGAATGATCCCAAACCTCCTATCCTTCTGACCTGTAGATATAACATTTGCTGTATTTGAATCTGCAGCTGCATGTGAGAATTTGTGTTGGTTTTTATTAGAAGAATATGTGAGTCCATGAGTAAAAGTGTCTTGCTTCAATTGTATAGAACCTTGGTTAGACAGCATCAAAATATTGTGTACTGTGCACATGTTGAGGTTTTGGTCCCCTTATGTTAGGAAAAATATACTTTCACTAGACAAAGTTCACCAAATTAATTCCCAAGGTGTTGGGATTACCTATGAGAAGAGATTGAGGAGACTGCTCTCGAGTTTAGAAGAATGTGAGGTCATCTGATTGAAACTTACAAAGTTCTTAAAGGACTGGACAGGTTGGATGCAGAAAGGATGTTCCCCTTCTCTGTGCAAGGGGCTGGGGGGAGGAAGGGGGGTTTCAAACCAGAGGATAGAGTCTCAGAATAAGGGATAATAAGGGCCATTTAGGATTGAGATGAGGAAGAATTTCTTCACTCAGAGGAAATGAACATCTGGAACTCTCAACCGCAGACGGCTGCGAGGCTCAGTTACTGAGTATATTCAACATTGAGATCAATAGATTTCTTGATACTAATGACATAAAAGGGATATGGGGTTAGTGTGGGAAATGAGATAGATTGAAGTAGATGATCAGTCACGATTCAGTTGAATGCTGTGGGATGCTCGAGTGGCTGACTGGCCTACTCCTGCTCCTATGAGAGTGGATGAATTATTGTCAAATCAGGTACAGAAAGAGAAATGAAGGAAAGGAAAGAAAGATTGGATTCAGAGATAGAGGAAAAAAATGTAAAAAACCATTAAAAACATTTTAAATTGCTATTTTAAAATCCATATAACAATTTTCTACCTACAGAAATGAGTCTAACTGGTTTGAATTGTTAGGGTTGGATAAATTGATTGACATGGCATTTATAAAGGCAAATATTAACCATAATAATCACTTCCTTTAAAAATAAGAAGACAGAGAGGATACCTGACAGATGTCTTTGAGATTATGAAGGGGTGGACAGGGTAAATAGGCAGAGAATGTTTTCACAGATGGGAGATTCTAAATCTAGGAACCATAAATATAAGATCGTTACTAATAAATCCAATGGGAAAATAAGGAGAAATTCCTTCATTCAGAAAGTGACTAAAATGTGAAACTAGTCACCTTGGGAAGTATTTGAAATAAATAGTTTTAGATGCTTTCGAAAGGTAACCGACAAGTATGTGAGAGACAAGGGAACAGAAAAATATGCTGAAAGGCTAAGCTGAGGAACATGCAATGGTAACTGGTCTCACAACACCAGGTCACTCACCTGATGAAGGGCCAACGCTCCAAAAGCCCATGCTACCAATTAAACCTGTTGGACTCTAACCTGATGTTGTGAGACTTCTTACTGTGCCTACCCCAGTCCAACACTGGCATCTCCACATCATGGACATAAAATGGGAGAAGACAAATGTGGGCCAAATGGCCTAATTCTGAGCTGTTTGTAACTTGTAATTCAATCTTAACAAGTAACAAGGAGATGATGTTTCTGTAAGGTAAAACAATCAGCATATTCTGGAGATTCACAACTCGACACAAAGTTCTTAATGTTGAAGCTTCAATGAATATTGTTCGAACTGTGCTGTGGTTGTGTGTCTGCCTGCATAATTGGTTAAATCATCTGTTGAAAACAATTGATCATTTGGTTACTATTTCTTGTCAGCTCTGAAAGTTCCTTCAATGCCTTTATCAGAATTAGACCACATACGTCATTAATGTCTGTGCTTTGAATTAATCTATGTTTAGAAAAGTAACAAAGAATCTTGAGAGTGAGGTGAAGTTTTAGAGTGAGGTGAACTTTCTGCGAGGTACATTAACCAACACATGCTGGAGATGCACAACTCACTTCATAGTTCTTAATCTCATCAAGTTTACTGATTAATAATGAATAAGTGCCATTAGTTTTTGATCCTTCACAATTTCAGTATGGTCCAATGTACATGGCATATAACTGGAAGTGTTCTCCAAGGTGTGCTGCTTTACCAGGCAGAGCTCACAATGCATTGACACACAACTACCCAGGAAGTTTGAACTTCCAATGGACAATTCACCTGCTCCCTGGGAGTCTCCAAAAATAGATTCTGAATTAGAGTCCGAGACTTTGGATATTTCCGGCTTAACTGGAAGTGGTAGACAGAAAGATCCTAATCTCACTCCTCGGTAACATACAACTGACTCCCAGATGGCCCTACCAATTCCACCCTCAATCCTTGACGTTCAACCCACAGCCTTGCTGACCCACCCCTCAACCCACTAGAACCTCTCCCTCACCCGCCACTCACTGACTCACTGATCCCATCCAAATCACTCCCTCGCCAGCCTGACCCGACTGAGTCCCAGACCCAGCCCCTACCCGATGCAATGCTCCAAAGCAGCCAAATCTCACCCATTTCCCTCGGACATTTCCCTTCTCCCCGGCCTGTCAATTGCACTGCATCCTTTTAAAAGCCTACCTGTTTTGCAGCAGCTGATGTAGTTTTTATAAAAGCGACCTCGCTAAGTTTGCCAGAGCTGGACTGTGCTGGATCCTTCGCTGCAGGTCCCGAGCAACTCCGGTCGGCGGAGGTTTCAGCGAAGATTTGTGGAGCGATAAGAGCTCTTTAAGCTCTTTTTTATTCCAGCGGGCAGGATCTTCCGAGGCTGGGTGGAAGTGATGACCCAGTGACTATTCCACATATTAGCCGTTAACACGTACTGCAGCTCAAGAAGTGTGAGAAAGCATTCGAGCATTGTGTTTGGCCACATCTTTACCCAGGTGACCTTATCGAAATATGGCAAATTCCTCAGGCTTCGTGCTCCTGTTGGTGTTGAATTCATAACACTCCTTGTACCAAAAGGGGGTGGATTTCCTTGGTGGCTTTCCCGCTCCACTGTCATCATCTCAATGGAAGCTTAGCAGAAATCCTATTTTTCCCTGTAATTGGATACCCACAGCAAATAAGGATGTGGCAGCCGAGAAGAAGAAGCTCAGTTCACCCCCATATTTCATCCCATCCAGCCAAATTCTTTGTTAATTCTTAACTGAAATGTCCATTTGGATCATTTCTGAGATTAGAAACTTGCATATTCTGTTCACACTGTGACTGAAGTTGGTGCTGATCACAATATTCACCCTGGCGATAACCATCATGCTGAAGCTAAATGATGTTATCTCCGGTTCAATTGAACCATAAACCTTTTAGCAGATATCATTCAAACTGTGCTTGTGGTTATAACTCACTCTCCCATCATTGGTTGAACTGCCTGTTGAACAATGAATTATTTGATCTTTGATTGACTAATTGCCCCTGGATTCATTACCAGGTCTGAAATTTCCTTCAGTGTATTGGCCATTATTAGGGCACATACATCACCTGTGTGTGCGCTTTAAATTAATCCATGTAAGTATTTCACAGGAAGATGTGTGTTAGTCAGTTCTGTTTCTGTTTTTCATTTGTTGTGAGGCAAATGAACTGTTGATCTGAGACAAAAGCATTTCTAATCTACACACATTGTTAAAAGATGCATTGGACATTCGCAATATTGCTTTTAACCCCTCTAGCATTGCAGATTGCATGAATTATTGTTTTTCAGAGAATGTGGTGTTGATTTATCATGTTCTTCTGATTCTGTGTTTCAGATGTGGATAACTCTGGCAAGGGTGCATATGATGGCGATCCCATTTTCCTGAAAATGTGAGAGGTGAGTTTTTTCAATCAAAGCAGTCTTCTGCTAATTTTGCTTTGACAGCGGTGATAGGTAGAGAATTCCAGAGTTTTGATACAGTATTGATGAAGGAACTATGATAATTAAGTCAGGATGGTGTGTGAATTGAAGGTAATGGAGTTCCTACAACATTGCAATTCTTGTCCTTATGGATGGTAATAGTGAAAGGTGCTTTTGGAGTGAGGTTGTTGAGTTACTCTTGTAGATCTTACAGGTAACTCTAATTATAACACAGTAATAAATAGTGGTTGCAATCTAACAAACCTGTTGACTACAGGCACAAATCCTGTAATGGCCATTAAATCTCATGAGAAGCCAAAAACGGGATTTGTGCCAGCGAGATCTCAGAATGAGACCTTCCCCACTGGTGATGTAATCAGATTCATGCCCAAGAAGAGCACTTTGACATCTACAAAATTTTGTTTCACTGAAAAAACGTGGGCCTGAATTTTATAGATGATAGGGCCTTGCTTCCCACCATCCGAAATGTCGATGGGGTACATGCCCCTGCCAACTCCGGGTGCCCCAAAGCTATCTCACTCTCACAAGAGCAGTAAATGGCTGCAATGGGAATTCTGTCCCTCTCATGGGAGGAGTTAGTGCCTTGGCTAATCTGATTGGCCCAGCACTTCTCCTGAAGTGACAAGAGTTACAGCGGACAAAAGGATGAGGATGCCTTAGACTAAGTCTGGGCACTGGGAGGCAGGGAGGATACAAAAAGCCTGGGGAATGTAAAGAGGGTGATCAGGATCTCAGGAAAAGACCGGGTTGAGTGGAAGGTCCAGAGACTACCAGACTTTAACAGAGGATGTTCCCAACTTTAGAAGGGGGCTTTTGATAGAGGCTCCAGCTCACCTGTCACCTGAAATCTAAGATTTTCAGGCTTTCCCCATGCAAGGTCAATCCTCCCCAGTTGGCAGCAAACAGCTCTTAACTGGCCAACAATATGGCCTAAAAATTAGGTGGTGGGGAAACGTGAAATTCTGGCCTGAAGCTTGAATATCAGCAGAACTACATTCTACTGCAGCATTCAGCTGCACATGGACAATCTGCCTACTCTCCATCAGGCAAAACACATGCTGACACGCATATGGAGGATTGGACTTTGCAAATGCAGAGCAAGCAGTATGAATAAGGATTTCAAGTTCTGATTCACTTTTAGCAAATTGCAATAGTACCTGCAATCTCATAGCACCATCACTGTCACAAGGAAGAGCGTGAGAATGAAGACTGATTGCAAGCTACATGAAAATCTGGGCAAATATATGAAGATAAATGGTTTTACATGGATCTGAACTCAAAGGGAGAAATAATTGGAATTGTTGCAGTTTCTACCCAGACTCACTACTTAGAGAAAATAAGGATTATTCTGACTTGGGCAATAATGTTAAAAGGTCAACACTAAATCATCTGTCCATTATACATCTCTCCCAATTTTTGTATTCATTGACTTTATCGTAAGTACAATAAGGGAAAACAATGTAATTGACATATCAATAAGATAATGGCAGAGAGTACATTTCGATTCATGGAATTCTAGAATAGAGAAAACAAATTGCCTAAAAATAGTAATGCAGCTGTCTGATGAGGGATTGTGGTGTAATCTCACGGCTGAGAGGAGCCCATATCTAAGCAAATAGATATTTGACAGCACATGGTGGACAATTACTGAGCTATGCACTACTAAATGATGTCTGATTGAGATGTCCTGGAAAAGTATGAAGCAGTGCTGGTGTAGTTGGATGGGATACAAAACAGGTTTAGCAGATTAGGTCACAGCCTCATGTTTTCATTTGTATGCCACACAAGGATGAAAGAGGTAGTTTAAAATTCAGGGAGGCCTGGAAAAAAAAATGACTAAAGCACCAGGGAGCAGTTTTGATATGGCGAAATGGGGAAAATTAAGGAAACTGCTTAGCAATTCAAGAAACTCAATGATAACCATGTATCTGAGCAGTTATACAGGCAATATACCTGATTAGAGATAATTTGATACAAAGTAATAGTGTGATGATTTGGCACCATTTTACTTGTATGACAACTGCTTGCCAAAATTGTTTTCATGTTAATATTTTATTTTGGCATGTATAAAAGCCAAGCTGAAACAGATAATGTTGTTATTGCTTAATCCTTATAAGAACATAAGAAATAGGAGCAGGAGTAGGCCATCTAGCCCGTCGAGCCTGCCCCGCCAGTCAATAAGATCATGGCTGATCTGTCGTGTCTCAGTTCCACATTCCCGCCCTCTCCCCATAACCCTTAATCCCCTTGCCTATCAAAAACCTATCAACCCGCGTCTTAAATATATTTAGCAAGGCAGCTTCCACCACTTCAACGGGCAGAGAATTCTAGAGATTCACCACCCTTTGAGTGAAGAAGTTCCTCCTCAACTCCGTTCTAAACCTCCCCCCCTTTATCTTGAGGCTGTGCCCTCTAGTCCTACTGTCCTTTCTGAGCGGGAAGAGCCTCTCCACCTCTATCCTATCCATCCCATTCATCATCTTATATGTCTCAATGAGATCTCCCCTCATTCTTCTAACGAGTACAAGCCTAGTTTATTCAGCCTCTCCTCATAGTTCAACCCCCTCAACTCTGGTATCAGCCTAGTAAACCTCCTCTGCACTCCCTCCAAGGCCAAAATATCCTTGTGTAAGTGCGGCGACCAAAACTGCACACAGTAATCCTTACCTTATTTTAGAAAAATCTTTCACAGGATGTGCACGTCGCTGGCTGGGTCAGCATATATTGCCCATCTCTAATTGCCCTCGAGAAGATGTTTCTTGGATTTTTGGATTTCTTGAATCTCTGCAGGCCTCATAGTGAAGGTACATCCCCAGTGATTTTTGCTGTAGCAGTCTGATATGACTGATTGGCTAGCTAGCAAAGTGTGCAGTTAACAACGAACCACATTGCTGTGGATTTGGAGTCATGTGCAGACCAGACACAGTAAGGATGACAGTCATAGCTACAGAATGGGAGGAAGCCCAAGGAAAATTCCAATGTGTGTTTGAGCCAAAAGTCAACTTGCAACTCTCCCATTGAGTCACTGAGTGCAGATACAGAAATGTAATTATCACGGGGCATACTTGTGTGGTGGAAAAGCAATAATGCTTCTTAATTTATATAAATTAAATTGTATTATTTATTCATTCTGGGGTCTGGGTGTCACTTGCTGGGCCAAAATCTATTACTCATCCCTAATTCCCTTGAACTGAGTGGTTTACCAAGCCGCTTAAGAGTCAACCACATTGCAGTGGGTTCGAGTCACTTGTAGGCCAGACCGAGTAAGAATGGCACTTTCTTTTCCTTCCCTAAAGGACCGTGATGAGTCAAATGGGATTTAACAACAATCGACAATGGTTTCATGGTCATCATTAGAGTTTTAATTCCAAATTTTTATTGAATTCTAATTTGCCATGGTGGGATTCGAACCTGGTCCTCAGATTATTACTCCAATGAAAATACCACTGCGCCACTGCCTACCCTTAGTTATGTAACTATGACTTCAGTCCATCAATGGCAGGTATCTTTGATGTCCCCTAACGGTGTGAGTACTTACCATTCCCAAATACAAACCTCCCCTTGACTCTACTAAACTCGTTGTGAAGGAAAAAAAAGATTTAGCAACATATTCAGTGGGAGCTAAAGTCACTGTTTTTCCTAAAGCATAATGTGGAGATGCTGGTGTTGGACTGGGGTAGGCACAGTAAGAAGTCTCACAACACCATGTTAAAGTCCAACAAGTGTATTTGGTAGCACCAGCTGTTGGAGCACTGCCCCTTCATAGAATCATAGAACCCTACAGTGCAGAAAGAGGCCCTTCGGCCCATCGAGTCTGCACCGACCACAATCCCACCCAGGCCCTACCCCATATCCCTGCACATTTACCCACTAATCCCTCTAACCAATGCATCCTAGGACACTAAGGGGCAATTTTAACATGGCCAATCAATCTAACCCACACATCTTTGGACTGTGGGAGGAAACCAGAGCACCCAGAGGAAACCCATGCAGACACGAGGAGAATGTGCAAACTCCACACAGACAGTGACCCAAACCGGGAATTGAACCCAGGTCCCTGGAGCTGTGAAGAAGCAGTGCTAACCACTGTGCTACCATGCCATCTTCATCAGATGAGTGGAGGACTGGGTACACAAACAGGGCATATATAGGCACAAACTCAATTACGAGATAATGATTGGAATGTGAGTCTTAGAGGTAGTCAAGTCTTTACAAGTGCAGACAATGCGAGGTGGAGAGAGAGTTAAGTACAGGTTAAGGAGATGTGAATTGTCTCAAGTCAGGACACTTAGTGAGGTTTTGCAAGCCAAGCAAGTTGTAGGGGTTACAGATAGTGTGACATGAACCCAAGATCCTGATTGAGACTATCCTCATGTGCACGGAATTTGGCTATCAGTTTATGTTTGGCAATTCTGCGTTGTTATGTGTCACGACAGCTACCTTGGAGAACAGTTACCTTGGAGATCAGAGGCTGAATTCCCTTGACTACTAAAGTGTTCCCCAACAGAAAGGGAACACTTCTGCCTGGTGATTGTTGAGCAGTGTCAGCTCATCCATTGTCGTAGCATCTGCATGGTCTCCCCAGTGTACCATGCCTCGGGACATCCTTTCCTGCAGCATATCAGGTAGACAACATTGGCCAAGTCACAAGAATATGTAATGTGTACCTGGTGGATGTTGTTCTTACATGAGATGATGGCATTGTGTCAACGATCCGGCACGTCTTGCAGAGGTTCCTAAGGCAGGGTTGTGTAGTGTCGTGGTCATTGTTCTCCTGAAGGCTGGGTAGTTTGCTGTGGACAATGGTCTGTTTAAGGTTATGCAGTTATTTGAAGGCAAGAACTGGGCGTGTGGGGATGGCCCTGGTGAGATGTTCGTCTTCATCAATGACATGTTGAAGGTTCTGGAGAAGATGTTGTAGCTCCTCCACTCCGGGGAAGTACTGGATGACGGAGGGTACTCTGTCTGTTGTGTCCGTGTTAATCTTAAAGCATTCCCTGGATAAAGAGGTTTTTAGTTCATGTAAACTATGGATGAAACTAAAAATTAGTTCTCATGATAGAATTTATCTGCTTACTCTCACCATATTTTTCCACTTGTTGAAAAAGACAGCGTACAGAAAAGTCACTGAAATTAATAAGCTTTGGAATCAATAACTAAAACCTCAGAGGAGTCAATAATGAAGGTCATTATTAGCAAGGAAACCATGCATGGCATAAGTTGTCTAAGCTAGGAACATATCACAGGCTTATGAAACTCTAATTGTATACTTTTCCTGTGCAGATGTTTTATTTTTCTGCAAGTACACTTCAGCGACTGGAGCATGTGCCATGTATTAAAGAGGGCATTATCTCAAGAGCAGTAAACTCACACCAAAAACTCCATGATAGGACACATTATGATAATGACATGCAGCTTATTCAACACACATTAACAAAGGTAGATAGGGATTTAGAACAGATAAGTCATATATGATTGTAGAAAGACCATACTTAGCAGCTGAGGAACAATGTACTGGCACAGTATTAGCCGCAGTCTCACTGCAGCCACTTTGTGATTTTTACCGTACAGGCTCAGTTATAAAATAAAGGACAATTGAGAAGCATGAATAGTTGAACCAACTGAGTACTTCCATGCAGAACACAATGCATTCAGGCTCACTGCAGACACTACCCAGTTTGATCATGTTAACAACAAGGTATCCTAAGCACCATGAAGTAATAATGGTGTTGAATTGAAATCTCAAATATACGAGTGCTGAAGTATATCTGGGTCATCTTTTAGAGTAGTTCCCATTGTCACTCTCTCAATGCTGAGGTCTGGTCACCACACAGTAAAGACTGACTTGAACAGAATTCTGAGAATAATGACTAAAGGGTTGCAGCAGTCTGTAGCTAAGACAGGTGTAAGAGGAATTTTCTGAGATTTCCCTTGGGGTGCCCTGTATTTGTTGAACCTCATTCAACCAATACCTAGACTGCAAAAGACAGTATATAGTTAAAGAATGAAATGGCATTTATTTGCTAATGCATGCATCGGGAGAGACACAGTTTGATTGAGGTTTGATTGTCCTCTCTGAGCTAATCTTGCAAGGTAAAATTATTATATTACTCTGTTGATGTGGAGTTGCCAGCATTGGACTGAGGTAAGCACATTAAGTAGTCTCACAACACCAAGTTAAAGTCCAACAGGTTTATTTGGTAGCACAAGCTTTCTGATCGTTGCCCCTTCATCAGATGAGTGAAGAGTTCGGTTCACAAATAGGACATATATAGACACAAATATGTAATTGAGTTTGTGTCTGTATATGCCCTGTTTGTGAACCGAACTCTACACTCACCTGATAAAGGGGCAATGCTCCAAAAGCTTGTGCTACCAAATAAACCTGTTGGACTTTAACCTGGTGTTGTGAGACTACTTACTATACTATTCTGAATATTTCAATATCCTGCCTAGTCTTGTCAATCAGACTGGAGGGCCCAATCACAATATTCAACATTATTGCCTTAGCCAATGATGTTCCACCTGTCAATAGGAATAGAGAATATTAGCTTATTTTGCATGTAGGTTCCTTCCCCTTTGCCTAGGAAACCTAACCCACATCATTACCATTGTCCAAGGCCACGGTTAACATCTGTGATTTTTAATTGGTGAAAGGAGTCACTCTTTTGCTGGAACTGGAGCCTTCTTTATCAGCTTGAGAGACTGCTCCTGCCTCACTACCCATGAACAAATTTACTCTATTAAATAACAGGCCTATTAAACTTGCCTTTCGTGTATCCAAAACAGATAACAGAAGCTATCTTTCTGTGCTCCATTGTATTAAAAGAACTGGGCCTGTTTATCACTGTTTCCCATCACGCTGCATTCAGAACGAAGTTGGCCGAGGCGCAGAATACATATATATTGAAAATACAGTTTAAGCTGTATTATACTTAGTTAATTTGTGCTTACACAGTTTATAATATCTTTACATATTTTGTTCCAGGCACATTGTGAATTCTCACTATATATAAGGCACTTTATAATTACCTTACCTAGTTTACTTATTAAAGTCAAACTAAAATGAAGGGCCTCATAATAAAAACTCTATACTATCCCCCATCAGTCCCTGCTTTTGGCCCTTGGCTACAGTCCAAGATAAGGCCACTAAATAGAAGTGTCCCATTATTTGTTCCTATGTCCTGGAGGACAACTTGTCCCTTTGCATCCTTTCTTGCTCAACTTAACTGCCATCACTGGTACCATACCTTCTGTGGACTTGGACAATTTTGCACAGGCACACTTAACTACATTGACAAGCACCATCAATGCCAAGATCACCATGAAGAATATTGCAATCCCTTGTAGGATTGATGTTCCCAAGGAGCCTAGCCAGCCTGAGAGCCAACCACCGAAGGTAAATGGTTCAGGGTCTTTGAATCTCTCCACCTCTGTCCTGATATGATTAACCAGATTAGTTGTGTTTTCTGAACTATCTGGTATGTACCATGCAACACTCTGATCCAATCACTGCATAAGTCCAGCCCCTTGCCAACAAGACATAATCCAATGCCAACCTGTGTTGAAGTACCATAGAGCGCACAGCTGCCATCTCATCATTAACCTTAGCAAGGGCAGTTACTGCATCATTGGTGACTTGTTTTAAAATGGAGTGTAGGACCAAAATTTCAAGCATCGCTTTAGCTCCTCCATATTGGGGAAACTATATGTCAAAGAACCGTTCTGTTTCTGGAATAGCTTGTCAATGTCATGGCAGGGGAGGGAGTTTAGGAGTGTAATATGTATGTGGGATTACGTATCCAAGGTAACACGACACCTTCTATCCGACAGGGAACCATGATTGATCATTACTGGGTGGACTAAGGCACAGCCAGGTGTGTCGATCTACCATGCGTCACATTCACTCATTCCTAAGTTTTTCCTTTGACCTTCCATATTTCTAGCACAATATATTTCTTTTGGTTTTGGTGTTGACTGTTTTAAAACAAAACTAGGAGCTGGTTTCCTGATGATATAGATAGGTGTATATGTATTTATATGACCTAACCTCCCTGCACAAGATGAACTGTTATGAAATCCTTTCCTTACCTCTCTACTGATGAATCTTGGTATTGGGTGTCCAGTAAATTTGGAATTCTGGGCTGTTTGATCCACCATTACTAACTCTGACCATGTTAAGTGTATTGGCTGTAATAGGATTTGCTCTCCTGCATGCATAGGGATGTGTGAACATACAACAAACACTTGGCCTGACTGATCAATCTAGCATATGTGTGTGCCATATAAGTAAGTATTAAATACGTACCTCCCGAGGGGAACGCTGTGTTCTTAGTCCCACCTGAGTCAAAATCTGTACATTCAATACTAAAAAGATATAATCACATGCATTCATTATAGCAGTCTCTACAATTTCTGTCTTACAATAAAACACAATTGTTGACCAATGTCAGGTAATAATTCAGCTTGTTTACAAAATTTACACAATCATCGCGCCACACTTTGCACACATGTGCAACTTGAGTTGCTTCTGCTTTGGGGGATGTTCAGTCGATCTTGATCGGAGCTATGTCTTGATTGTAGCTGTGACAGGTCAGAGATCTTCTGTGCACATTATCTGTAATAGGATCCAGGTGGCCACGCAATCTTAAATTTAGCAATCAGAATCAATTTGATCTAATCAGATTCGCGCTACTTCTATTCTAATAAATATTCAGTCACTGGGTCAGGTTTGCTATCTTGGGGCTTATCACCAGGGAACGGCTTTAACTGAGTCCAGTATCTCCAGCGCAGGCCATACTTCTCATTAATTAGGGCACATGTTCTGCCTTGTAATCACCACTTCAAAAGGCCCTTTCCAGCATGTTCTTAGCCCCTTTTTGTCTGTCATGAGCTTCACCATTACCTTATCGCCCAGTGAAAGCAACATAGGACTACTCTCTCCCACCAATTTAGTCCAATTTCAGTGCTGCTGTTGCGTGATTACCTGCCTTTTGAGAAAATGTAGATGGTCTATTAGATCCCTCTATATTCAATCCATACTCTCCACCATCCCTCAACTCTGAAGGTGATATGGTATGTGAAACCTCTGCTTTATTCTCAACATCCAACAGACCTCTTTCAAAACTCTCCCTGTGAAATGAGTTCCCTGATCAGAATTCAGCTGAAGAAGCATTCCCCACCTGGGAATTATCTCATTTGCTAATATCACAGCTACTGTTATAGCTGTGGCATCTTTACATGGGAATACTTCAACCCATCAAGTAAATTGGTCTACAATTACTAAACACTACACTTTCCCTGTATCCATGGTAATGGCCGTATAAAATCTACTTGCAAATTCTCTCAGGATTCTTTGGGTCTGGGTTGACTTCCCATTTTAACCTTGCAGGGACATCCTGGCACCACTAGGGTGCACTGCAGACACCTCTGACAATACTTTGCTATCTCTTGCCCCATCTCTTTCCAATACCAACGTTCCTTCAATAAATCACACATTCAGTCCCTGCTCATGTGTGCTGTTCCGTGCTAAATTTTCAGCAGCAAATGCTGTTTTACTTTAAGAACTATTATTTTCCTTGCTCTCCTCCATATTCCATCATGAGCTTTCGGCTCTCCATCTCTCTTCCATTGCTCCTTTTACTCTTCATCTGCTTGGTTCTGCATTTGTTTTACATCAATATCTGGACTGTCCTCAACTGTGACAGCTGCTAACCCTACAGGCTGTGTCCAATCCCAATGCTGTTTTACTAAGGCCTTTACTGCCTGGTCAGCAAAATGAATTCCTTGCTGCACTCCATTCTCAATTTTCCTGTGAGCTTGAACTTTTATTACCACTGCTTCTAAAGGAACACTGGCTGCCTGGAGTAAATTCCTGAGAATGCAGGCTATGGAGGGTCATTTTTCCATCAAGGTGAAGGGCTCAAAACACTGACAGCCTATGAGGCACAAGCTAGTGCCTTCACACACCAATACATCCCGCTGGTAACTGAGTAACTGAGCGGAGTAATACCCTATCAGTCTCAATCTGTCCCCGTGCTGCTGAGCAATTCCATTATTTTCCTCACAGAAAATGTGTAATGGTTTGGTGACCAAAGCTAGGACTGTCACCAAATCTGAAAAAGCCTGTACTTCTGCATCTCCCCCTCTATTTTTTCCTAATTAGCCCTTCCTCCCTTTACCAAATCCTGTCACGGCGTTACTACTTGGGCATAATTTTCCACAGAATTCCTACAACAGTTAAAATGTCTTCAATACTTGTCTTACCCCTTTTCCAGTGAAAAACTTTGTACACAAATAACCTTACCCTGGTCCTCTGGAAACTATCTTTTTCCACAAATTCTATAACCTAATAACATTTTTGAAACAGAAATCAAACTTTTCAATTTGATTCCAGACCATAACTTATTTTGAATGTTTGTTCTTATCTTAAATAACATCATTTTATTAAGGTAACTTGCTGACAACACATTTTCTAATGTCAGAATCATCCCAAACTCAGAAAACAGTGTTTTAGGCTTTCAGCTGTCCATTAGTGTCTATCTTATCTCTTCATTCCTTTAAGAAAACTTTGTTCCTTCATTTGTAGCTATCACCTAAGCTGTATTCTACTTCCTAGAATCCCTTTATATGTCTCCCTTGTATCCAGTGAATTCCACTTCTGATTCTATCTTCCTCTGTTTAGTATGAGTTCCTCTATAACGTATCTTTTATTACTGTGTTCATTTTCCTTTCTCATTTATTCCACTGAATTATTTCCCCTGAATTAATCAGTGTTGTAGGCCCTCCCTTTTAGCCTGTGTGGCATCTATTACAGTTTTCAATCTTCCCATATTTAAAATTTGCAACAGGTGTACTTTGTGTTCAAAACTATTCCTCCAGTTTTATGGTTGATTCACTACTTTGCATATCCATGTCACACATTTTAACTGGAATGCATTATGGCAGTGTAATAATTCCTAGCATTAAGAAGAGGTTAAGACCAAAAGTCATGAGCGCAGGGCAGAAGCGAGGGATCTAGAAGCTACAAACAGCAACAGCAGCGTGGAAAAGGAGAAAGAACCCAAAGAGAACAACCTGAAACCACCGTTGGCACAGTCTAGGTAGCATAGAACCTCCTGAGTCTGAGAGGCCCCAACATATAGGAAATACCCATCATAGTCTGGATGGCAACAAAATCAGGCTCACACGTTCAAGAGGAACTAGCACTAAGAGTGCCACAAGCACATTGGCTTTCGACTTTGCTCCTTTATTGTACTTCACATGCAATTGTAACTCCAAAACCCATGTTGCAAAGAGTGCAGACTATAAGTAGAAGAGAAAGGTTCAGGGTCACTGACCGTCGCTTCTGTTGATTGCAAGCATTCCAAGTCCCCACTGTTAAACATCTGAACCTACGATAAAACTGATGTGGGCCTCGGAGTTGAGCTCTCTACAGTTTCATTTTGTGACTACGATCGTCTACTGTAAGAGTACAGGAGTCATTTAAGTTATGACTGAATTCCTGAAAATTGTGAGGAATGACTTTAGGTGAATCATAGGTTCCCATAGGAATCAATATTAAAGCCTGAGTAAGAATCCATCAAACATTTCTCACCCAAATGGAAATGTACAAGTTGAAAGGTTGTATCAAGCACATGCAACATTACATTCCTAGCTGAAATAACTTGCAAAACATAATACATCATTAAGTATATTAAAAATATGATATACAATGCTGTATAGTGTAAAATGTTGAAAAAAAATACTGGACACTCACGTACACTTTTAAATTGGCTTTGTTTAGTGGCAGAAGTTGGTCAGTGTAGATAGTAGCTGAAGTCCTGGTTACTTGTACTGACCAACCTCTGCCACAAGATGGTGGCCAGGATTTCAATGCGAGTGCAGCAGCAGAGACAGGAGCTGAAAGAACAAGCCCCAGAGAACAATTGAGAACAGAGGCTGGGAGGAGTGCAGGAGCAAGGTTGGCAGCAGGAGGAAGAGGAACTGACAGCAAGAGTGGAAGTGCTGTGTGAAAAGGTCATGGGAGCTGGCAGGTAACAGAAGTAGTCGTTTGCGGTAAATGTTGTCAAAGTGAAATTTGCAACATTAAATGGATATACTGACACTATTAACAAAGTTGAAATGAGTCAATGTTAAGTAATCATTTAATGCATTTGACCATATAATCTTCTCCAATCCCTCACTACTATCAATGAACTGAAGTGGTCTGGTTCCCTTCTTCGTTACCCAGTTGTAACCAGAGTAACACTTGTAATTGATTCTCTTCTTGCTCCTGTTCCTTTACATCTGCTTTCCCCAAAAGATCTATCCTTGGTCACTTGCAAATGGTTGCCTAAATATTGGGAAAAATTAAGCCATTGACCAGATTTTCCTCTCCCCAGGTGGGGTAGGTCATACCCCAGAGGTATCCCAGAATATATGCTGGGGAATCTGACTCCATCCCTTTCGCTGGCAGATGTCTGCGGCTGAACCAGACTGTTTTCAATATTGCTTGATCCTATGAAGGGGTATTGACCACATATACACAGACTAATCATACAATGAGAAAAAGCTCATGAAAACAATGTGTTAAGATAAACCTAAAGAGAGGCTAAGTGGCTGTTTCATGCATGTAATACACCACCATCATCATTCTACTATCTCTCTAGATCTTGTTAGGGTGTAGGACTATAATCCCTAATTACATTAGGAAGCTAGACTAGACTCCAACAATTCTTCTTAGACTTAAATGCCACTTTAAATGCAGTTAGCAACCATAAATATACTTGCTATCAATTGTGTTAACAGCCCTGAAACTTGCAGAGAGACTTTGTGGAGAGAGAAAGAGAGAGAGAGAGCCCTCAGGAACACCCGTTCATGTCTCTGAGATCTGTAGAGCTGCACACCAAACTACAAATCTAGTTAGTTAGAATGGCTTCTTTAACACAAATTCTGGCTCCTCTCTTTCCTTGGTTTCTTCTGGAGCATACCTTATTCTCAAGACATTTAACTTCAGTATTCTGAAGTCTACTTTCTATCACCTCTGGGTCTGTTTACTTGGCTTATGTTTACGTCATTGTTACAGCATTTCTCAGCCTTCAGCAGAACAGAACTGAGAGGGAACTTCCCCTGCCCCAGGCTAAAAAAAAACCTGCCACACTTATGGCCATACTTAAGAACACAGAATGCTGGCTCCATTCTTTCTCTTTGACTTCTAAACATGTTGCTAGGGCAGATCACTTTGTGTTTCAATAGGAACTGAAGTTAACCCCTCAATGGCCAAACATTTTATCAATATGAAATCTATCCACAGCTCACCTCCAGACACACAAATATTAAAATGAACCTATCTAAACTATACCTTATTTCTCTGCCAAAGGATCATCTAGACTCGAAACATTGACTCAATTCTTGCCCTACAGATGCTGTCAGACCTGCTGAGATTTTCCAGCATTTTCTGTTTTTTTTTCAGATTCCAGCATCCGCAGTATTTTGATTTTATTTTGTTTTATCTCACTTCTAACATTGTACCCATCCATATATATAACCATTAAAACTACCTTTGAGCTTCTTAACAATTTATTGCACAGTGGCACAGTGGTTAACACTGCTGCCTCACAGTGCCAGAGATCCTGGTTTGATTCTGACCTCGGGTCCTGTCTGTGTGGAATTTGCCCATTCTTCCTGTGTCTGCGTTCGTTTCCTCTAGGTGCTCCGGTTCCCTCCCACAGTCCAAAGATGTATGGGTTAGATTGATTGGCCATGCTAAATTAACTCCAGTGTCAAGGGGATGAGCAGGGTAAATATGAGCCGTTACGGGAATAGGACCTGGGTGGGATTGTGGTCGGCGCAGACTCGAAGGGCTGAATGGCCTCCTTCTGCACTGTAGGATTCTATGATTCTATTATCAAAGACCTTGGATATGGTTTAAATATTGGAATCCTTGCAGCACAGGGAGCATATACTCAATGTTCTTCTTGGCTCTCACACACGTTTTCTTTGCTAACCCATGTAGGACTAATATAGGATGCCGCAAATTATGTTTCAAGTCGGGTAACCTAAACGTGTGTCGCAGCATGTGAGGACACAAATGATTAAACTATTGTCACCCTGGAGAATGAATAAAGAATCAATTATTTTCTTTCAACACTGATGTCTATGATAGTACTGGAATTTTCAGGGCTAAATCTTACCAATATGCATCACCCAACCCAACCAACCCACAGTCCCTTACTATATGTGTATAAGTGAAACTCCAGCTAACACCCACTACTATACATGGTTAATATAAAATGAATAGTGAACATTGTGGTCAGTTCCTGGACACTGTGACTGAAATTTTTGCAGTGATTGGAGATCATCTGGTCATTCAGTGAGTGCTGACCTTTCTGTCAATGAAGGCCATGGAATGTTGAGCAAGTACTTGAAGCACCGTAAGGATAGCATCGATGATGCCACATCTTTCCCAGGAAATCCTCTGTCTCTTTTCTGCTGTAACCTCTCCTCTGTTCAGGCACCTGCATGTCAAACAGGATATTGGGGTGAATTTTCCCATTCTGCCTGCCACAGGAATCATAGCAGGCAAGGGGCAGACCGTGGAAAGATCCGTTGACCTCATGTAGAGTTTTCCAGTCTCGGGACGAACGCGGCCGGAAAATTTTGTCCATCCTGCAACTGATGCAGCTTCTTAACTGCAGTCAGATTCCAGTAGATGGCACAATTCAGCTGTGTTTACCTCGATGAGGTATGGCCCCCTGACACTGAACTCCTCAGTGAGACAAGGTGGGCAAGTTATCTGGATTAACAGTGGTGCCTGTTAACCTACTGGATAGCCATCTTCCCACATCCATTGGCATTCCTCTAGTGCTGATCCCCCTTTCTTTTACTGTTCCTACTCTTTTGATACATCCCAATTCTGTGAATACAGCAATGGCACCATATCAACTAAAACAGAAACATCAATCCTTTCAGTATCTCCATACTTCTTCATACTTTTAACAATTTTCCTCAGTGCCTTAATGAAAATTTTACTGCTGATAACGTTCACTCCTTGTGCACAAAAAGACTGCTTGAATAAATTTGCATGTTTTTCATTAATTGCTGCTTAACAAGTGAGTAAAAACAAATGCAAGACATGTTCAATTGTGGTGACTGGAGCAATTCTCAGACTGTAGGCAAGAACGAGTGATGAGTTTTAAATATTTAAGCACAAAGTGACTATATTTTAACAAATATTAATGTGTTTTAAGATAAAAAACAAATTACTGTGGATGCTGGAATCTAAACCAAAAGCAGAAAATGATGGAAAATTTCAGCAGGTCTGATAGCATCTGTGGAGAGAAAATAGAGCTAATGTTTCAAGTCTGGGTGACCCTTCAAAGGGGTCATGCGAGCTTTGCTGGCACAGATAACATTTATTGCTCGTCCATAATTGTCACAACTGAATGGTTTGTTAGGCCATTTTAGAAGGCAGTTAGGAGTCAACCACATTGCTGTGGTGCAAAGTTACATGTAGCCAGACAAGGGCAGCATGGTGGCACAGTGGTTAGCTCTTTTGTCTCAGTGCCAAGGACCCAGGGTTGATTCCCGGCTTGGGCCACTGTCTGTGTGGAGTTTGCATGTTCTCCTGTGTTTGCGGGGGTTTCTTCCGGGTGCTCTGATTTCTTCCCAGCCCAGGAATGTGCGGATTGGATGGATTGGCCATGCTAAATTGCCCCTTAGTGTCAGGGGAACTAGTTAGGGTAAGTACATGGGTTATGGGGATAGGACCTGAGTGGGATTGTAGCCAGTGTAGACTCGATGGGCTTAATGGCCTCCTTCTGCACTGTAGAATTCTATGATTAAAGATGGCAGATTGCCGTCCCAAAAGTGAAGTGATCCAAGTGCATCTTTATAACAATTGATAGTGGTTTCAAGGTCACCAATATTGAAACTAACTTTCAATTCCAGATTCATCATTTGAATTTAAATTCCACCAGCCATCAGAATGGGATTTAAACTCATGCCCGCAGAATATAACCTAAGCCTCTGGTTTACTAAGCCAGTGATATTACCATTGAAATATTACTGTATTTCCTTTAAATGAATCTAAACATTCAAGCTAGTTTTACGATTGGTGTTGTTTTGAGCTAATGTTAACCCCAATTGGAACTGGATTTTGGTGTTACCAAGTTAGATGATAGAGATTGTCCATTGAATCCTGCTTTGCCTGTCATAATTTTAGAACAATTGTTGTAATTTTAGAATATAATCCATTCTAATAGTATCACCATTTTACTTGGAACAGTATTTTTTACAAAATGTGCTTAGAGAAAGTTTTATTTATGAATTCTACTTTGTTAAGAAATGGCACGATTCACAGAATGTGAATGCGACACATTGCCACTAGATCCAGAAGCACTTCAACTTTGATTGAATTGTCAAATTGAGGTTCATCCTGGTGTTATTTTGAAGTGCTTGGACTATGGCTAGATTTTCTCATTAGCGCCAGTCTATAATAGGCTATAATGGCAGCTGTAAATGGCTTTTGACTATTAGATCCACTTAAGATAGAATTACTCCGAGTTCATAGTTCCCACTTGGAGTTAACTACTGGCAGTAATACTTAGATGCAGTCATTTAGACCCAATTAAATGAACAATTAGGAATCAGTACACACAGAGAGAGGGAGAGAGACAGATGGCTATGATTTTCTATCCTAAATTCTAGATTAAACACCACCGGCAAAGTGTTGTAAGCATTAGTACCAAACCCTGTTTTCAAGATCTTGTCGCAAAGCCGTCATTTGTCAGAAGCCAGACAGAGGAGTCAGTCATGCCAATATACTCTAAGCCTGTCAAGTGTCTACTGTTTGTAATAAAGATTCTCTGAATACTGGGAGGAAGTGTCACCAATGTTTCAATGTCAAGGGTAAGAAAAATGCACATTGGTCTGTTCCCATCACTGCTTATGAAGTGTAATAGAGTTTAAAATAATCTCTCCTGTTGGAAGAGTTCTGACCTTGGTGAGGATGTAATGGCCTCAGGAAGTACTTGATGAGAAATGACAGGCAGAGCCTAAGGCTCTTCATTCTCAGAGGACATTTTGTGAAAGAGTCAAGTTTATAATTGCGATAAGTCTGGACAGATGACTGCACCCCTACAGTGGTGTGCAGTGTTCCTAACATGAGACCTGCCACATCTGTCTGCTACCACTGACTCTATCCAAACACAGTCTGCAGAGTTCAATAAAATAATAATTAGGCCTTATTAGAATTCTGATGCCCTGGAAATGACTATGAAGTTTTGAACTTTTTAAATAATGATATAAGCAACTTGTCATGTCACATCAACCTTATGCTATTTCTCAGATGGTGTTTTTTTCAATCAGATCTTTTACCCAGTGGGAATGTAAATTTACATACACAGTTGCGCAAAATCAAACATCATCACTAATTGGAATATATAACATATGTGTGTCATGAATCAGGGTACATGTCACAGCATGCAGAAGTATATGCCAGCAGCAACAATATGGAAAATCTTGAAGATGGGATATAGTTCAATCTGAAAGCAGCCCTCTGGTACTTTTGCCCAGGTGACCATTCTTCATCAGCTTAAGGTTTCAGGTTGTTTAATTGTGAGGGTCATCATAACAGAATCCGATCCTATCGGCTACAGGTATAGTGCCGGAAGACTGGAGGATAGCAAATGTTGTCCCCTTGTTCAAGAAGGGGAGTAGAGACCATCCTGGGAATTATAGACCAGTGAGCCTTACCTCTGTTGTCGGCAAAGTTTTGGAAAGAATTATAAGGGATAGGATTTATAATCATCTAGAGAGAAATAAGTGCCCCAGGGGTCAGTGCTGGGGCCTCAGCTATTTACCATTTATATAGATGATCTGGAGGAGGGAACCGAGTGTATGGTGTCGAAACTTGCTGATGACACCAAGATTGGTGGAACGGCAAATTGTGCGGAGGGTGTGGAGAGTCTGCAGAAGGATCTAGATAGGCTGGGCGAATGGGTCAAGGAACTGGCAAATGGAATTTAATGTTGGCAAATGTGAGGTGGTCCACTTTGGTAGGAATAATGGTAGGAAGGACTATTACTTACATGGCGAAAAACTGCAGCATGCGATGGTGCAGAGGGACCTCGGGGTCCTTGTGCATGAATCGCAAAAACCCAGCTTGCAGGTGCAGCAGGTGGTCAGGAAGGCAAATCGGATGCTGGTCTTCATAGCGAGGGGGATTGAATATAAAAGTAGGGAGGTCTTGCTGCAGCTGTATAGGGCACTGGTGAGGCCGCAGCTGGAGTACTGTGTGCAGTTTTGGTCGCCGCACTTACGCAAGGATATTTTGGCCTTGGAGGGAGTGCAGAGGAGGTTTACTAGGCTGATACCGGAGTTGAGGGGGTTGAACTATGAGGAGAGGTTGAATAAACTAGGCTTGTACTCGTTAGAGTTTAGAAGAATGAGGGGAGATCTCATTGAGAAATATAAGATGATGAATGGGATGGATAGGATAGAGGTGGAGAGGCTTTTCCCGCTCAGAAAGGACAGTAGGACTAGGGGGCACAGCCTCAAGATAAAGGGGGGGTGGTTTAGAACGGAGTTGAGGAGGAACTTCTTCACTCAAAGGGTGGTGAATCTCTGGAATTCTCTGCCCATTGAAGTGGTGGAGGCTGCCTTGCTAAATATTTTTAAGACGCAGGTTGATAGGTTTTTGATAGGCAAGGGGATTAAGGGTTATGGGGAGAGGGCGGGAATGTGGAACTGAGACACGACAGATCAGCCATGATCTTATTGAATGGCAGGGCAGGCTCGAGGGGCCAGATGGCCTACTCCTGCTCCTATTTCTTATGTTCTTATGTTCTTATAAATTGATTAGGGATAGTCAACATGGTTTTGTGAAGGGTAGGTCATGCCTTACAAACCTTATCGAGTTTTTTGAAAAGGTGACCAAAGAGGTGGATAAGAGTAAGGCAGTTGACGTGGTGTGTATGGATTTTAGCAAAGCGTTTGATAAGGTTCCCCATGGTAGGCTACTGCAGAAAATGCAGATGCATGGAATTGAGGGTGATTTAAGCAGTTTGGATCAGGCATCGGCTAGCTGATAGAAGACAGAGGGTGGTGGTTGATGGGAAATATTCAACCTGGAGTTCAGTTACAAGTGGTGTACCTCAGGGATCTGTTTTGGGGCCACTGCTGTTTGTCATTTTTATAAATGACCTAGATGAGGGTGTAGAAGGATGGATTAGTAAATTTGCTGACGACACCAAAGTCAGAGGAGTTGTAGACAGTGAGGATGGATGTTACAGTTTACAGAGGGACATAGATAAGCTGCAGAGCTGGGCTGAGAGGTGGCAAATGGAATTTAATGCGGAAAAGTGTGAGGTGATTCACTTTGGTAAGAGTAACAGGAGTACAGAATATAGGGCTAATGGAAGGACTCTTGGTAGTGTCGACAAGTAGCGAGATCTCGGTGTACATGTGCATAGCTCCCTGAAAGTTGGCACCCAGGTTGATAAGATTGTTAAGAAGGCGTACAGTGTGTTAGCTTTTATTGGTAGAGGGATTGAATTTCGGAGCCGTGAGGTCATGTTGCAACTGTACAAAATTCTGGTGCAGCCGCACTTGGAGTATTGCGTACAGTTCTGGTCGCCACATTATACGAAAGATGTGGAGGCATTGGAAAGGGTGCAGAGGAGTTTTACCAGGATGTTTCCTGGTATGGTGGGAAGGTCTTATGAGGAAAGGCTGAGGGACTTGAGGTTGTTTTCATTAGAAAGAAGAAGGTTCAGAGGTGACCTAATTAAGGCATACAAGATGGTCAGAGAGTTAGATAGGGTGGATGGTGGGAGCCTTTTTCCTCAGATGGTGACGGCTAACACGAGGGGACATAGTTTAAATTGAGGGGTGGTAATTATAGGACGGATGTCAGAGGTAGGTTCTTTACTCAGAGGGTAGTAAGGTCATGGAATGCCCTGCCTACAGCAGTTGTGGACTCGCCAACTTTAAGGGTGTTCAAATGGTCAATGGATAGGCATATGGATAACATTGGAATAGTTTAGGTTAGAGGGTCATTAGATTGGTTTCACTGGTCGGCGCAAGATCAAGGGCCGAAGGGCCTGTACTGCGCTGTAATGTTCTATGTTCTATCCTTATTATTTATCATTGTGGTTATTATCTATTATTAGAGACTTGGTAATAGGGGACTTAGACATTCATAATATGATTAAGCAGACTCAACACAAACTTATGAAAGGAAAATTATGTTTGAAAAACCATGCTAGAGCTTTTAAGGATAAACTAATAGAATGGATGAGGGGCAACTGGGAATGTGGTGGACAGTGTGCCAAAGAAGAGGTTATTATACAAATTTAAGATTCATGAGATTGGTGGAAATATATTAGGATTGAGAATTGGTTAACGAATAAAAAACGGAACAGGAATAAATGGGTACCACAACAATCAGTATTTGCACCTCAGCTATTTACTATCTGTATTAATGACCTAGATGAGAGTACCATGTGTAACATATCCAAGTTTGCTGATGATGCAAAGTTAAATGAGAAAGTAAAGAATGAGGAGGATGCAAAGTGGCTGCAGAGGAATAAGTTGGGTGAGTGGGCCAGAACATGACAGTCAGAATACAATGCGGCAAAGTGTGAAGTTACAAAATAATATAAGACAAAATCTTGTTTGGGACTGGGTGTCATTTCACATCAATCACAGAAAATTAACATGAAGACAGGGCAAACATTTGGGAAGGGAAATTGTATGTTAGCTTTGGTTACAAAGGGGTTGGAATATAAAAGTAGTCTTACTACAATTGTACAGGTGAGACCATACCTGGAGTATTTTGTGCAGCTTTGGTCTCCTTACCAGAGGAAAAATATATTGCCCTAGAGGGAGTACAAGGAATGTTCATTAAACTGCTACCTGGGATGGGCGATTGTCCTATGAGGAGAGATTGAGTGGGCAAGGCATACGTTGCCTGGATTTTAGAAAATGAGATGATCTAATTGAAACACATGACCAGAGGAGAGTCCCAACGTCAACCCCTACAACCTGAGCCTACTGAACACCCAGCTGCCAAAGAGGACCCTCCCTCTGCAGCTTGGCAGAGCTTTTCACTGGGATTCTCCAGCTGTGCTCACCCCAAAACTGGAACAATCCACCTGAGATCAACAGACCTTTGCATGGTTGATTCCCATGGCAGGCAGAATGCAAAATAACCCCCAAAGTATTTGTTTAGTTTCTCTGCCATTTCTTTATTCCCCATTATACATTCTCCTATCTCTGCTGGTAGTGGGTCCACATTTGTGTCTGCTATATATTCCATTATATAAACTTGCAGAAGCCTTTACAGTCCATTTTCATGTTGCTTGTCAGTTTACTTTCATATTCTATTTTCACTTTCTTTATCAGACCTTGGTCTTCCTTGCTGAGTTCTATATTTTTTTAATTCATTCGTGGGACATGGGCATCGCTGGATGACCAGCATTTATTGCCCATTCCTAGTTGCCCTTGGAGAGCAGTTGAGAGTCAATCACATTGCTCTGGACCTGGACCCTCATGTAGGCCAAACCAGGTAACGATATCAGACTTCCTTCCCGAAAGAATGTAGGTCCGGGTAAGTCTGAATCCAGTAAGAAGTCTCACAACACCAGGTTAAAATACAACAAGTTTATTTGGTAGCAAACACCACTAGCTTTCGGGGCTCTGCCCCTTCGTCAGGTGAGTGGGGAGTTCTGATCACAAACAGGGCATCTCTTTAACCTATGCTTAATGCTATCTCCACTCACATCGTCTGCACCTTTAAGACTTGATTAGTTGTAAAGACTCACATTCTAATCAGTATTCTGTAAACTGAGTGTCTGTCTTTTTACACCATGTTTGTGATCAGAACTCCCCACTCACCTGACGAAGGGGCAGAGCCTTGAAAGCTAGTGGTGTTTGCTACCAAATAAACCTGTTGGACTTTAACCTGGTGTTGTGAAACTTCTTATTGTGTTTACCCCAATCCAACATCAGCATCTCCACATTAAGTCTGAATCCCCAGACTTACTACTTTTTTGAGAACTTTGTAAGCCTCTTCCTTTGATCGAATGCAATAATTAGTGTCCCTTAGCCATAGTTGTACCACCTTGCCTGCTGGGTTTTTGTGCCTCAAAGGAATGTAAATTTGTGTGTTACAGAAAAAAAAGAGACACATCTTGCACTCATCAGGACACTTGGCCAGAACACCAATATACAGGGAAAAGAACAATTTCTACTCAAAAAAAGTGCTGATTGGTGACAAGTGAACTCTGATTGGTAGAGGTGTTGCCATGGAAAATGCACCAGTTGATGGTGACTAACAATTAACTGCCAAGGATTGTTTGACATTTAAACAAGGCAGCTTAACCCCCATTGGTCCTGATGGTGGCCTGAAAAGCTTCAACATGTCTCTTTTTTAACAATACTCAGATTTTGCACTGGCAAACAACTGTTTGAATCTAAGTTTGTTTGATAAATCATGTAATAATTATTTAAATACTAGTCATTGCCTATCTACTGTCATATTCTTTGTTGAGATTTAAGCCCATAATTTCAGTTTGAACATCACTTTCAAATGTAATGTAAAATATTCCCTCGAGGCTTCTTTAAAATTAGATTATTAATTAACTCTTTCTGATTGCAGAATATGTGATCTAAATAGTCCATTTTCTAGTTGGTTTCTCAACATATTTTTCTAAAAAAGGAATTAAAGATGTGTAAGGCTGGGTAACCGAAAGCTTGGCGAAAGAGATAGGTTTTAATGTTATTGCAAAAAGGAGAGGAAGGTAGAAAAACATAGTGGTTTAGTTTGGAAATTCAACAACTGAAGGTGAATGCAGTTGAAGGCAAGGTTGACAAAGATAGAGTAAAGAAAAACTAACTGTTGCTTTTTAAAGAGATACACACCCTGCTGAGGATTAATGGACAATTTCCAGCTCAGAATGATCAGATAATTATTATAATGATTCATAAATTACATGATTATGGATCATTGGATTTGTTAAAGGGAATTTTCAGCTTTCCTGCTTGCCAACACTCAACTTTCCAGCCATTCAACTCAATTTTCACATCAGTGTTCAATGATTACTTTTTGCTGGGGTATCGTCTTTGTGTTGGTGTAAGTGATAGACTAGACTGAAACAATCTTTAAATAAAACATTACCTCTAGTCCTCCATCTGGCAGGTGTGTGTGAAGTATAGTACATGTGTGGCTCTGTAGTCAGTTCATGGGACTAATAATGAAACATGGCTATTTAAACCCCGCTACTCTGGTCAGCTACATGCAAAGTAGAACCATGACCTCAGTCTCAATATGTGTCATTCCCAGAATAGGGAAACAAAGACCAGATGCAGATGTAATAAGTTACCTCTATTCCGTGTGAATAAAGTTGTTCCTCTGCTTAGCCTAAACATGAGCTTAACTATTGTTAATTTTATTATCCTTTGAATAGGATTAATGATTTAATGCCACTGTGCTACCTTTCAATGTTCATTATAAATTGGCTGTGCCATTTCACACAGTAATTTATAGTCATCAGAGAGAAGACGCCACAGTATAGTTCAGCATTGATTCTGGCTACTTTGGAAGAAACCGTGCAAATCCACTGCAGCATCCAGCTCATTTCAGATCATTCTTAAAATGAAAATGATAGAGTTTTACATAAGACAAGTCAAATTTCAAAAGCCTATGATTTCTCCCTTGCAAAAGAAAAATTGCTAAACCTCAGCAATGTCTAAAGAGTAAATTCATATGTTTAAGCTAAGATAGACATATTGGCTGTAATTCTTCCTTTTTTTAGCACAGTGGTTGAGGGGATGGTTACATCGGCCAATTCGCGGGGTTCACGCCAGCATTCGTGCCTCACTTGTGTCTCCCAGTGCTGGATTTCCGGCGGCATGTATTCCGCATCCTATGTGCCCCCTGCACTGTCCAAAAGACTAAGTGGCAATGCCCAGAGGGCACTTCAGCATTGCCAGTCAGGCATGGAGCAGTGCTAAAGTGCTTCCTGTGGGGGCGGTCCAGCAATCAAGCTGGCCTACAATCAAAAAGCTATCAGTGTGGGCCATTGTGCATGCGCCGATCTCGGCGTTGACAGATCGCGCATGTACAGTGGCCCGTGATGCACTATCCTGCCGACCTCTCCAGCGGGAATAGGCTCCATCCCCTAGTTTTTAATGAAATTCACACTGATGGCCTCTGTAATGCACAGAGTGGTGGAGATTCTTCTCTGAACTCCCTCTGAAAATCCCAGCGTGATTTACTCCAGTTTTCACATGAATTTGACACTTCGAATTTATTTGGGCGAATTCCACCCATTATTTAAAATCAAGCTTTATTCATTTTTAACATTGCTTATTTTAAAATTAATGTCTGCTCAATTTCCTGTGTACAAAGTACTCAGCAATTACGTAGAGCAGCTATATATCTAAGCAAATTAATCGGTGTCAAGTTTTGTCTCATCTTTTGATATGATGCATTTTAATATATTACTTGCACATGAACGCTAAACAGAACCCTTTCATTAATACTGATGGTTTATGGATGTCCTTCCTTTTGTATGAAGGACGCACCACACATCTAGAAGATTTGACTGACAAAATTATTTGCATGGGTTATCTATCGTTCAATGAAAGCCAGAAATAAATTCAGCTTCTTTTGATACATCAGGAAAGCAAGGTAAATATGAGGGTGAAACTGTTGTAGGCAATGGAGTAGACGATGAAATTCCATCAATGATTTTTATAGTCAATTAGAAGCGAGCCAGTTTGTAATATTTATCTTTATAACTCATGAAGTTTATCCAGCTTAACTGTTTGTTTATATATCAAGAATTATCACTCTTTTGTTCTTAAATATATTGACAAGTGACTAATCAAGCAAAAGCCCAATAAGCTCAAAAAGATAAAGCTCCGTTGGCTATCAATTAGATTTTTAATATCAATCCATGGAAACAAAAGAGACATTGCACGATTGTTTCCCTTCAAGTGAGAAACTGGATGGGACTTGACTTCTCCAGGAATTGAATTTATTGTGTATTTAGCAGGTGAAAGGTGAAGAAAAGTTGCTGGAGGTATGGGAATGAGGGGATGTTGTAGAATTTTGTTTGACCACTTGTGAAGATCAGAAAGTATTTATGGAAATTAAATGGTTGCCAAGAGCTCAATTATGATAATGCATGCACTCAAAGTAAGTCACTCAAAGGTGCACCTGAAGATTGAATGCAATGAGACTGAGTGCTTAACTCTGAACAAAGAACAAAGAAAATTACAGTGCAGGAACAGACGTTTTGGCCCTCCAAGCCTGCACCGAATATCCTGCCTAACTGAACTAAAACCCTCCTACCCTTCCAGGGACTATATCCCTCTATTCCTATCCTATTCATGTCTTTGTCCAGATACCCCTTAAAAATCACTATTGGATCTGCTTCCACCACCTCTCCTGGCAGTGAGTTCCAAGCACCCACCACCCTCTGTGTAAAAAAAACTTGCCTCGTACATCTCCTTTAAACCTTGGCCTCTGGCAACTGGCAACCTATGCCCCCTAATAATTGACTCTTCCACCCTGGGAAAAAGCTTCTGACTATCCACTCTGTCCATGTCCCTCATAATCTTGTAGACTTCTGTCAGGTTTGGAATTTGTTTAGTAAGATATCTTGGTGTAGTGAGGGAAGAGGTGCTGTTCTGGACTTTTCCAAAAAATGCTGGGTCCAAGAGATCTGAGAGCTGAAACCCAGTGACATAAATTAGGTGAGCAGGTATGTGATTGGAGTATTCTGAATTGCTTCTGTCTAAGATCAACCAGTAGTTTAAACTGACTGTAATAAGTCTTCAGAGGCGGAAGTCCCTTCACAAAAATCCCTTCATTTACAATTCCAACAGCAGTACATAGGGTGCTATCAGTCAGCAGTCTACCTTCGGGAGTGCCAGAGAAACTGACACTCCCAGTTAAAAGTTTATTTATTAGTGTCACAAGTAAGGCTGACTTTAATACTGCAATGAAGTTACTATGAAATTCCCCTAGTCACCACACTCCGGTGCCTGTTTGGGTCAATGCACCTAACCCGCATGTCTCTCAGACTGTGGGTGAAAACCAGAGCATGTAGAGGAAACCCATGCAGAAGAAAAGTGCAGATTCTACACAGACAGTGACCTGAGCCGGGAATCGAAGCCAGGTCCCTGGTGCTGTGAAGCAGCAGTGCTAACCACTGTGCCACTATGTTGCCCTCTTAAATACAAGGAAAAGATTCCCTTCAAATCGGTTGACCCCTTAACCACGGGGTTCATATTCCAATAGGCCAATCTCAGTGGCCTGATTGAAGTCATTACACTGGCATTGTGGGGATTTAAGTATTTTATTAAGTTTATAATTAAACTCCATAATACTTGGAGTACTGTGCTCAGTTCTGGTTGCCTCATTACAGGAAGGATGTGGAAGTCATTGAAAGGGTGCAGAGGAGATTTACAAGGATGTTACCTGGATTGGGTGGCATGCCTTATGAGGATAGATTGAGAAAGCTCGGTCTTTTCTCTTAGAGAGATGAAGGATGAGAGGGGACCTGATAGAGGTGTATAAGATGATGAGAGGTATTGATCGAGTGGATTCTCAGAGGCTTTTTCCCAGGGCTGAAATGGCTGTCACAAGAGGACACAGGTTTAAGGTGCTGGGGCATAGGTACAGAGGAGATGTCAGGGGTAAGTTCCCAAGAACAAATTTTAACAAAACATTGAGGCATTTAATTTGGATACCCATGAAAATGGATGTGATCAGTGGTTAATTCTCATCTGCAGAATATAATGCAGCTGCAAGCTATTACTGTGCAATATCGAGGCTTGGGTGGTCAAGAGGCAAGTAAGATTCATGTCAGTCATCAACAAGAGACAATCTAATCATCAGCCCTTGACATTTAATGGCATTACCATTGCTGAGTGCACATCTTGGGGTGACCATTGACCAGAAACTGAACTGGACCAGCCATGTACATACTGTGGCTACCAGAGCAGATCAAAAGCTGGGAATTCTGCAGCAAGTAAATCACCTCCTGACTCCCCATGCCTGTCCACCATCTAGAAGGCACAAGTCAGAGTGTGATTGAATACTCTCCACTTGCCAGTTGAATGCAACTCCAACAATATACAATAAACTTAATACCTTCCAGGACAAAGCAGCCCAATGAGCGATATCCGCCACATTCACTGTTCACTTCCTCCACCACAGACTCATTGTGGCAGCAATGTGTACCACACACAAGGAAAATTGCAGTGGTTCAACAAGGCTCCTTTGACAGAAACTTCCAAACCATCAACTTGTGTCACCTAGAAAGACAGGGGAGCAGATACATGGGAACACCAGCACCTGCAAGTTCCCTCCAAGTCTCACACCATCCTGACTTGGAACTATATCATCGTTCCCTCACCATGGCTGGGTCAATGCACTCTGCAAATGTCTTCTGTTGGGAGCATCCAGGAATGTTAAGATTTGGATCAAGTTAAATGTCGTGGTAAGTAAAATAACTTACTTCTTATTCTCCCCCTCTATTCCATTAGCCCTGAAAAATACCTCAACTGTTTCATGTGCTGTACCCAGTTCTCAATGGTCCTATCAAAGGCTTCCAGCTTTTCATAGGGAGGCATTCCTGCTCCCTCTTTATCAGGCTTCGATTAAACTGATTCACTTTGAAGTTTTTTAAAAACAATCCTTGAAAATTCCTCACATGATTTACCGCATTGCCAAAGTAGTAACGGAAGAATTGGTGACCACCAGTTGGTATAACAAACTGTAATGATTTATTTACAAGAAGATATATACAGAATACTTTCACAATGTTAATGCTTCCAGCTCCAGGATCTACTCTGGCTGCAAAAGCCCCAGCTTTGCAATAAAATCCCTGCACTTGTTTCTCATTGGACGATTGGGTCACACCTCGTTCCCGATGTGTGCCCCGAAGCAGGGGTCTCCAAACTACGGCCCGCGGGCCACATCCGGCCTGCAGCAAGCCACATTTATATCAGGGTTTGGAGATTGCTGCCCTAAAGGAACCAGTCACTACCAATTCCAACTGTTATCCCACCCTTCATTTTTCAGATACATTCAGGATTACAGAAAATTCTGAGACTTTCAGTACTCCTTGAACCGTTATTCATTGCATCCTGTGATCCATGCGCAGTTCCAAGCACTGCTACAGGCACACTCTCACATCTCTTTGCAGCAGAACTGACTCACTGGGCCCCATTTTACCATTTTGATACTAAGTGCTGCATCTGGGTGCAATTCAGCTCCAACTTGGAAATCTGTTCTCAAGCGCCCCAAAACACACACAGCCTGACAAAAAAAATCGCAAGTCTAAATTGTGCTGTGGGCGAGACTTATCGTGCCCAAAATGCTAAAGCTCTGATCAGAACTTCAAACTGAGTGCGCGCAGCGAAAAATAATTTTGAAAAACGCACCCCTGTCTCATCGCTCCCGGGCCACAGAAAGTGGATAAAGCAGCCTGGCAATGAAAAGCGGGGTGATGGCCCTACGGATATCGCCCCATCCCCACAACGTCACTGTCCCCCTTATCAACCCACACCCCCGCTACCCAGACCAATCGCAACCCCTCCCCCCGACCCATCGATTGCCCGCAGAGTGGCAGCAGAACCTCTCCCGCACCCCCCACCAGAGATCCATCTGGCCTCCCTCCCCCCAACAGAAAATGAGCGGGCCTCCCTCCTCCCCAGCCCCCAACCCCCAGGGAGCGATTGGACCTCTCTCCCTCCCCCATCAGAGATATATCTGACTTGCCTCCCTGCCCCCTCAGCAGAGAATGATCAGGTCTCCCTCCTCCCCCTCACCCTCTCCCCTTACCAGAGAATGATCTGGCCCGACTCCCTCTCCTCCACTCCACCACCAATCTGAGTCAGAGAGCTGCTGGAAGCTTTGAATTTACCTCTTCAGAAACTTGAGCACCCAAAACAGACCTTTGCCGAGCATATCTATTTCACGCTGAATCTGAACGCGATGGTAAAGGGGGAAGTGCTGGTAACGTTGGGCAGGCAGTCCATTAATTCAATTTAAATGCATTCAAATGCACTTAAATCATTGTTGCACCTGTTTTGGGCGCAGTTCAGATCATAACCATTTTCGAGCCTCAGTAAAGTGGGCATCTGTGCGGATAGAACATAGAACATAGAACATAGAACATTACAGCGCAGAACAGGCCCTTCGGCCCACGATGTTGCGCCGACCAGTTACAAAAACAATGACCCACTAGCCTATACCAATCCCTTTTCGTCCATAAACCTATCCATAGATCTCTTAAACGCTCCCAAACTAGGCGCATTTACAACTGCAGCAGGCAGGGCATTCCAATCCCTCACCACCCTCTGGGTAAAGAACCTACCCCTGACATCCGTCCTGTAGCTACCCCCCCTTAATTTAAAGCCATGCCCCCTCGTGCTAGCTTTCTCCATCCGAGGAAAAAGGCTATCACTATCCACCCTATCTAAACCTCTAATCATCTTATATGTTTCAATAAGATCCCCTCTTAGCCACCTTCTTTCCAACGAAAACAACGCTAAATCCCTCAGTCTCTCCTCATAGGACCTCCCCACCATACCAGGCAACATCCTAGTAAACCTCCTCTGCACCCTCTCCAAAGCCTCCACATCCTTCTTGTAATGTGGGGACCAGAACTGCACACAGTACTCCAAGTGCGGCCGCACCAGAGTAGTGTACAGTTGCAACATGATGCTGCGACTCCTAAATTCAATCCCCCTACCAATAAACGCCAAGACACCGTACGCCTTCTTAACAACCTTATCTACTTGATTCCCAACTTTCAGGGATCTATGTACACATACACCTAGATCCCTCTGTTCATCCACACTATTCAAAGTCCTCCCGTTAGCCCTATACTCGACACATCTGTTGCTCCTACCAAAGTGAATTACCTCACACTTCTCCGCACTAAATTCCATCCGCCACCTCTCGGCCCAGCTCTGCAACCTATCTAAGTCTCCCTGCAGACTATGACACCCTTCCTCACAATCTACCACACCTCCGACTTTGGTGTCATCAGCAAATTTACTAATCCACCCAACTATACCCTCATCCAGATCATTAATAAAGATTACAAACAACAGTGGCCCCAAAACAGATCCCTGAGGCACACCACTCGTAACCGAACTCCATGATGAATATTTACCATCAACCACCACCCTCTGTCTCCTATCTGATAGCCAATTCCTGATCCAACTTCCTAGATTACCCACAATCCCATACATCTGCATTTTCTGCAGAAGCCTACCATGGTGAACCTTATCGAATGCCTTACTAAAATCCATATATACGGGCAAGGATGCGGGCAAGGATCGCGTTAATCACCTCATGCCCAACTTTACCAAGTTTTCACGCCCGAAAACGGGCACAATAGTAAAATCGGGCCTACTTGTCTAAAAGCTGTTTTGATCTAGTGTTTCATTTCATCCTTTAGCTTATCTGGTGATTTAACAGAACATGTATTTGCTTCCTTTCAGGTGTCAAGGCCACAAGATTCAAGAACTCTTGGATACAACACCACTCTGGATCATTCTTTCCCCCTGTGGTCCTCTGATCCCATCCTTCCTTCCAATCCCAAACTTTGCAATGTTTGCACTGTGGTGTGCTCCTCTCTGACCCAAAACAATTTGTCCCAGCAAAGGTCTTAGCTTCATTCCCTTACAACCCCACCTCGCTTAATTTTAATCTTGGCAAGACACTGAGCTTTTCTTCTGTTATCTTCTTCTCTGCAGCCACTTTATTGGCCATGAGTCTTCCCGCCAATCTAATAATCCTTCCTCCAGTTTTCTGAATTCTCATTTCACTCGGATCCCTAAATCTAGCATTTTTCTCTGTCTTAATCTTTTCATTGTGTCCTGTGAAGTATCATAAATGGTCCCAGGGAGTGTTGATGTGGAAATGCCGGCATTGGACTGGGATAAACATAGTAAAAAGTCTCACAACACCAGGTTAAAGTCCAACCAGTTTATTTGATAGTAAACCCACAAGCTTTCAGAAACACTGTTCCTTCGTCAGGTGTGTGGAAGGTGTGTGGAAGGAGTGTTTAACAGAGATACAAGGAATCCTGGAACTTCCAAATATTTATTAATTATATGCAACTATGTACGTAGGATAGCAGGATGTTCCTCCCAGACCCATCCCTTTCTGGAGTTCCAGTGAAACATGGCATGATATTGTTGATCATGTATTTTAGCTGTTAGTATGATGTCCATTAATCCTTTCTACTCCAATCTGCTGGCCTGACGTTGTCATCTCACTTTCTTGGTTTTCCTGACCCTAAACTTGCACCACTGCCTCTCTCAAGTCCAAACCTAATATTATCATCAAACCTGCAAACAGGGATGATGTTGCAGAAGTTGAATGACAATTCTTGACACTTCCAGCTACCTTCTACAAATATTGATCACATCACCCAGCATCATATTTTCCAAACCATCACTGGCCTCATTCATCTCCTCTGGAGATCTTCCCTCCATGGAGGTGCAGGCTTGTTTAAGAAGAGTTTTAAATCCTGAAGCATAACTATTTGAATTCAATAACCAAGTTAATGTATCAGAATCATTGCAGGATTCTCTCGAAGGGGTGGACTTCCTGCAGGCCACAAAGTTAGTTGTTTATTGTCTCAATACCAGGAGGTCTGGTGAACTTGAACAGGAATAGTCTTAGAGACATTACAATGTTGCAGTTTCCAGGTCTTAAAGTGTAGATATTATTGCCCTGTCTAATGTTGCTGTTGCAATCTTGCAAGCAGTACTCAGAGATTAGAAAGGGAGAGAGCATATTTACGTTATCATATGGTTTCTCTCAGTTCCCCTTCCTAAATATGCTGTTGAGCTTCAGTGGATTAGCTGCAACTTGGGCTATTGTTTTCAGACATTCATACTAGCAGCTTGGGATAATCATCGCTTAGGTTTCGGAACAACCCATAAAAGTCAGGAAATCTCTTCTGGATGGTCTCAAGAGATGAGTAATGACACCCCCTGAGCTTAGAATGTACCCTTTGTAGTAGTTTGAATCCACAGGTCGTCAGGTGACTCTTGGTCACCTTTTACAGCATATTTTATATCCATTTTTTTAAAGAAAAGTTTATTCCAGACAATTCCACATTTATTATAGTTCACGTTTCAAAAGTTATGAATATGACATGCCTTTACTGAGCACGATATAACACTTACACTGTAACAAGTGACATTACAGTGAAGCAGACAGGCATATTTTAGATACTACTGACAGTGGCTTAACTCAGCCACACCCTGTACAAATTGTATGAAACTGCGGAAGCTCACAAAGTTAACCCATATGGCACGATGCAGTGGAGATCCAGTGCTACACCCTCATCACAAACGATAAAAGGAACATAACACAGGAACCAATCGATCATTTTGAACACAATGCACACCACTCAGCCAACAGAGACAGCTGCTTTTAATTAGAAACAATTCTTTCAATAGTTTTCCAATTTGCCATAACCTTTCTCTTGTGGGTCTTCTGGGGATTTCTCAGTCATTTCCTCAAGATATCAAAAGAGAAGTGATCTTGCCTCCCTCGCTCCCATTCACCACTTAACCAATTATAGGATGTTGGGAATACTGGAGATGAATATTTTTATATATCTGGAATCTGTTAAGCTAGTTTGTAGGCTCTATGTTAAAGCACTAAGATTATTTGGAAATAGCAGCTGCTTTATGAGCTGCTAATGCTTGGTATTTCCATGACACCTGGGGCTTGGTAGATGATGTTAAGCAACAATAACTAGATTCCTCTCACAATCTGCAAATAAAAGAAAATGTCTTGGGTTGTTTAACAAGATAGCAAAAGAATTAAAAACTGTTGTATGATTAGAACCATTGGGAACCACCTCCTTACAAAATCACTATTCACTAACTGTTACTAGGCATACACAAAAGACAAGTGTAAGAGGTTGCAATTTTTAAATTTATTTTTAAAATAATTCAAATACTGTGTAAGCTTAGTATTGCATTTATTAATAACTTGATTGATCTGTACTGTGTTATGTATTTGACTTTGCAAGTGGGGGAAATGTGAGTATACCCCATACACTCTTCAATGAGGAGTTTACCCGCAACTAGGGATTAATTATTTATTCTTCAACCTAAGTATGCTAACCTGTATGTTGAGGTGAATAAAGATGCAGATTTTAGTTCTTTGGGGACTGTGTTTTGGAACTGCAGTCTAGAATAAACATTGAGGGAAACTCTATACTCCAGTACTAGCTTTAAACAGAAGAATTACAATATTATCTTTTCACCAGCATTCCTTACTCATAATAAATTCAAAGTAGTTTTTTATTTGACAATTGCATGTTCTCAAACTGTCTGGCATTTCACCCTGATAATTGTGCAATCCTTCAAAGACTCTGAGATCCAAAGTAAGAGATTCTTTTCCTTTTGTAAGTCTGGCGTTGGATGACAAACAGAATTAGTAAAACCAGTCCAGTTTGTAGTCAATGATCTGTGAAAAAGCTTATAATATTGAGAGCAAGGTGCCAAGCAAAATGAAAACCGACAGTGTTGCAATCCTCAGGGGGAAATGTAATTTATTTTATGAATGACATCCACACTACATTTGGGAAACTTATTAGCTGAAATTGCTACTATTATATAGCCAGAGAAAGGAATAAGAAATGATATTGCAGTGGTTGAGCCACATGCAAAATTAATTCCATTCAAAATGGGCACACTGCCTTCAAATCATTCATATGGGTAGCAGTGGTGGGTGGATTGGATGGGTACAGGGAAGATAAAGAATACTATAAAGTGTAATAACTTTTAGTTGAAAGAGACTTCAACTTTCTCATCCACAGTTTCAATGACAAGTAGTTTGAGATCCACCTTTAGGTTAGGTTCCACTGGTCGGCGCAACATCGAGGGCCGAAGGGCCTGTACTGCGCTGTAATGTTCTATGTTCTATGTTCACCTCATGAAACCCGCTACAGGACTGTTGGTTGAATGTCATTCTCCCACATGAATTTGGGCTTGGTGGCTATGAGTCTCTTTGTCCACCTATGCTTCTTTCCTTGTAAGAACATTATTAAGAACAAAGCCATAAATTGGACATGATCACTATGCAGGGAATTGGACAGGTAATTAAAAGGACATATTTGATGAGTTGCATTGGTAAAGAAATAGATTTCAAGTGTCCTGTGGTTAAAATGACATGCATGGCAAACATTAACAACTGGAAGAGATTCATAGAATGGTTACCAAGATAGGTGGAGGAATCTAACCCATTAAGTCCACACCAGCTCTTTGTGGGGATAATTAATCTGATCCCCCTCACTTGCCCATTCTCTGGCGCCCTTACAATTATTTTCCTTTCAGTTGCTTATCCATTTCCCTTTGAAAGCCATGATTGAATCTGCTTTCACCACCCCTTTAGACAGCACATTCTAAATCATAGACACTTGCTGCGTGAAAAAGTTTTTCCCCATGTTGCATTTGGCTCTTTTGCCAATCACCACAAACCGGTGATCTCTGGCCCTCAACTCTTCTGCCAATTGGAACAGTTTCTTTCAATCTAGTCTGAAGAGACACTTCATGATTTTGAACATGATTTTGATAAAATCTCCTCTCAACCTTCTCTTCTCTAAGGAGAACAACCCCAACTTCTCCAGCCTATTCTTATGACTAATATTCCTGATCCCTGGAATAATTGGGTGTGAGCTTACTGGTGACTGGTGCAGTGAGCCAGTAAGATTACACAAGAGTCAAAAAATCTGGGTCGCGCCAATTTTTCTCTGCTCGCAATCTTACCAGCCTTGTTTTGCCAGCAAGATTAACTTTGTGCCCAAAAAGGGTGTGAAGCTGATTTAAATAGTAATGAAATGTTTTGCATGTCATTAGTGAGTCTGGGTTCACTTGCACTTATCTCCTGTCCAGTTGCCCCTCTCACCGGCAAAAATCACCGCTGATCTCCATTAGCGGAGATCAGAGACCAGACATGATGGCATCGCCGGTGGGATTGGAGGCCATTGAAGCCCTCAGGTGATCAGGGGCAGACCCATGGGACAGTGCCAAGCTGGCAGTGGCACCCAAGCACTGGGCACTGCCACCCTGGCACTGGTCATTGGGTACCCTGGCACTACCCGACGGGCACCATAAATCTTACAAGGTAGTGTCAAGGAGTGGGGCCTATTGAGTTGAAACCTGAGTCAGGGTGGTGCTATGACACAGGAGAGGCAAAGGGAGGAGCTCTCCTTGGAGGAAGATGGCTCTGCATGGGGGAGGCAAGAGGGGAGCTCTGCAGGGCACTGTAGGGGGTAGGACTGGGGTGGTGATCAATGAGGATAAGCTCTGCAGATGCGGTGTGATAGGCGGGGGGAGCTCTACAGATGATGGTGGGGGTGATTGGTAGGGGGGAGGAGCTCTATAGTGGAGGGCTGATTGATAATGGGAGCTTTGAGAGGGGAGGAGACATGCAACGTGGGCTGCGGAAGGGGTCATGATTGGAGACTCATTGAGAAGGTCCCAATGTTGGCGACCCATGTTGCCATGATCGGGGAGGGGAGACTGACATTGCTGCTGAACCTACTGATGTTGGGGTGGGGAGTTAGGGGAGGTGGGGGGGGGGGGGTGCAAGGTTTGACATCATTTGAGCAATGCACTGTAAGCAGCTAATAGCCCTGGATTCTATCTTTGCCATCAGTCAGCATCTTGTGGAAAAGAAGGGATGGCATTATGATTGGGTTAAATAATACTTACAAGGAAAGAAAATTTACAGTGCAAATTAAAGAACATATTTTTCTCATTTAAATTGTGCCTCAATGGTCTCCAGCAGTTGTCATAATTATGCTGAATGGTTCCTGTATACATGTATTTCTTTTAACTTAATTTACAAGTTTTCTAAAAATAGACAATGCAAAGATTAATTCTTTGTGAATTTGTAATGTGCACCTTAATACAAGTGAAATGTTTATGACATTTTACCAAACAGCATAGCATTTTTATATTTGTTATATATTTTGTAATTTGTCTTCTTTAACATGTTCAAATGTTTTTATGATCATTAATGTCCTCTCTTTTGCTGTACAGTGTACTGGTCATTTGCTTCTTTTTGGTTTCCTATTGGACATCATGTAATGATCAACATCTCTCTCAATTTTCTGGTCCATAATTAAAACTTTTATACACTCCTTTCACCTTTACATCCAGTGTTCAACTCCAACTTGTTGATGAGGTGAAATGAAACTTTTTAGAAAAGTTTAAGTGGGCTCAATCTCGTTCCCATATCACAGGAGTGCGCATTTTGCGACTGCTCTCAAATTAATCATTATTGGCCCTCAGAAAAGCTTGAAGAAAATATGGATGGCCTGTAAAATAGAAATTTCAGCTGTTCCAGCAGGGAGTACTCTTCTGAGACTGAAGTATGTTGTCAAAGTAATGTAGAGGTTGTCACAGAGTGAAAAGCGAAAACCTTCCATTTCTCAAAACTGTCACCCTTCACCATAAGGAGCTGATTCGGCACAATTCATAGATTACTGAAACAGTTTTCTCATGGACAAACTCTTTATAATATTTAACAGCTTAGTTACAGTGCGATTGAGGGGCTGAAATTAAGAGAATCAAACTCTGAGGTTCCACTGAGTAAGAAGTATTATTTCTTGACCAGCTGTAATTGGGAAGGGTGGCATAGTAGCACAGTGGTTAGCACCGCTGCTTCACAGCTCCAGGGATCTGGGTTCGATTCCCGGCTTGGGTTACTGTCTGTGTGGAGTTTGCACTTCTCCTTGTGTCTGTGTGGGTTTCCTCCGGGTACTCCAGTTTCCTCCCACAGTCCAAAGATGTGCGGGTTAGGTTGACTGGCCATGCTAAAATTGCCCCTTAGTGTCCTGAGATGCTTAGGTTAGAGGGATTAGCGAGTAAAATATGTAGGAATATGGGGGTAATGCCTGGGTGGGACTGTAGCCAGTGCAGATTCGATGGGCCGAAGGACCTCTTTCTGCACTGTAGGATTCTATGAGTTTTACTAATCCTTCGTTCCTTTTCTACAGGCTGCACACACAGAAAGGCTCACATATGCTCACACACACGCTCACACGCATGCTCACACATGCACACTGACACACACTTGCTCACACACGCGCTCACTCCCACACACACACGTTCACACACACACACACACACACACACACTCACACACACAGACTCACACACACAAGTATGTATTGTATCCTTTCTGAAGAGATGTAATGAAGTTGTATATGTATTGATAAAAATATTGACACAGACTGAAAATGGATATTGCACTTTGAGAATAACCTAATGAGCTAAAAGACTTTGTTCATTCACTTCCTTATTCCTCATTGGAACATGACAGCTTTAGGTGTAGTCTGTTCCTATATGAATGTTCTATAACAATTATCCAGCACTTTTAAGAGTAAGCTTGGAAAAAGCATTTTTCGAGTAGTTTGTCTTGGCTTTAGCCAATCTAACACATGCATTTTATTATTTAGTTGATGAAGCTGAAGCTTCATCATATTTCCTGGAGGATCTCCATGTGTTTGAACATTTTAAGCATGAGTGTCTAAGTGCCACAGCCTAAAAAAAATATTCGATATATCTCCAATTCCTTTTGCTGTCAAGTGCTCAGCGCAGGATTTAAATTAAAACACATCATTGTGTCACGAGTAAATAATATCACAGAATCATAGAAGGATTATTGCACAGAAGGAGGATGCTATTCAGCCCACCGTGTCTATGAGGTCCTCTGAAGGGGGATTCATCTCATGCCATTCCCATGCACTTTCCCCATAGCCCTGCAAGTTTTTCCTTCACAAAAGATGATCAATTCCCTTTTGAAGGCCTCGATTGACCTGTCTCTATCATACTATCATAGAATTCCGACAGTGCAGAAGGAGACCATTTGGTGCATCGAGCCTGCACCGACAATAATCCCACCTAGGACCTATCTCCATATCCCCATGTATTTACCCTACTAATTCCCCTGATATTGAGTGGCAATTTATCATGGCCAATAAACCTAACTCCCACATCTTTGGATTGTGGGAAGAAACCAGAGCACCTGAAAGAAATCCATGCAGACATGGGGAGAATGTACAAACTGTTTTTTAACAGTTAATATAATGCTCCAATTGAGAATGAACTAGTGTTTTATACAAGTTTAATGTAACTTATTTGCTTTTGTACTCTATGCCCCGTTGATAAATGATGTGGGTATGCCGGCGTTGGACTGGCGTAAACACAGTAAAAAGTCTGACAACCCCCAGGGTGCCAATTTTTTTAATCGCTCTCTCAACTTGTCCTACCACCTTCAATCATTTATGCATATATCTCCCAAATTCCCTGCTCCTACTTTCTTTTAGAATTGTATTCTTACTTTATATTTACTCTCTGCATTCTTCCAACCTAAATGAATTACTTCACATTCTTTACATTAAATTTGACCTGCCATTTGTCAACCCATTCCAGTAACCTGTGTCCTTTTAAGGTTTTACACTATCTTCGGCATGAATCACAATACTTCCAACATCAGCAATTTGAAATTGTGCCTCTATGCCATTGTCATTGGTATACATCAACAAGAGCAGGGCTCCGAACACTAACCCTTGTAGAACTTCACTACAAACCTTTTGGTCTGATAAAACTGTGCACTATTTCTCTTAGTTTCCTGTGATTCAGCCAGGTTCACATCCATGTTGATATGGTCCCTTTATTCTATGAGATAAGACTTTACCCACAAGTCTCTGTGCGGCACTTTATTAAATGCTTTTGGAAAGCATTGTACACCACATCAACATCATTACCTTCATCAACCCTCTCTTGTCTTGTCAAAAACAACAGCCAGTTAGTTAAACACTATTTGCCTATACAAATCCATGTTGGCTTTACGTAATTCAACTGCATTTGCCCAAACGACTGTTAATTTTGTCCAGAATTGTTTCTAAAAATGCCCCCTACCATCAAGGTTAAACTGACTGGTCTATCGTTGCTGAGCGTATCTTTACACCTGTTTTTAGATAAGGATGTAACATTTCCAATTCTCTAGTTCTGTGGAACCACTGCTGAATCTAAGGAAGATTGGAAAATTATGGCCAATACCTCCTCAATTTTCATTCTCACTTCCTTCCTTGGATACGTCCCATCAAATCCTGGTGTCTTACCAACTTTAAGTTCAGGCTCTGATCCAATATCTCCTTTTAAAATTTAAAATCCTTCAAATAACTGAATTATTTCCACTTTGATCATGATCTGGACTGTATCTTTTTTGGTAAAGGCCAATGCAAAGTATTAATTTAGTACCATTGTCATATGCCCCATTCCTCCATGTTTAAATCCCCTTTTTTGGTCCCTAATAAGCCCAACTCTTCCTTTTCCCACTCTTTTACTGTTTACATGTCTAAAGAGGCTTTTAGATTCCTTTATGTTGCCAGTTACTTTTCATACTCTGCCTTTGCTTTTCTTATTCACCTCCCCTCTGAATGTTCTGCCTGGTTCTCCATTGCATTGTCCACCTGACATCTGTCATTAGCATATTTTCTGCTTCATCTGAATCTCGACCTATTTTGTCATGTAAGGAGTCCTGGATTTACTTGCTCTACCTTTCCCCTTGGTGGAAATATACCTTAACAGTACTTCAAACATCTCTGTATTTATGGAAGTTACTGTTTTAACTGCTAATCTTTCATTACAGTTTATCTTGGGCAAATCATTCTTATCCCATTGAAGTTGGCTTTTCCCAGTTAGTTATTGTTTTTCAGCTTGTTCACTGTGCTGCACTTCTGTTTTTTTTTTCCGACTTTAATGTTTGTCAATATTCTTCTTTTCCCTGATGTTGGTGTCTGCCTAGAACACCTGGAAGTGTAGGTCCTACGATTGTTCATTCTCAATCGGGAACCTCGCAAACTGGGATCACAGGAATGCTCGTCTCAGTTTTCTATCCATTCATAATGGAGGAGGCTGGGAACAATGTATGCATAGTAAGCAAGGCCACGGTTGCGCATTTGCAAAGTATTTTCTTTGTTCAGGAGATGCCCCGAGCAGTCTTGAAATTATACCTGAGAATACTGGTGGATAAGCGATTAAAATGTCCAACTGGCTAGTAGTTTAATGAAGGCATGATACCACAAATTTTAAATAAATTAATGCTATCATTGACATAGAGAAATAGGGATTTCGGATGAATACATTAAATAGCCATGCACTAGAATCTATAATCTACTTTCAAGGCCACTGATGTGAAAAAACAATGTATTGAGACTTATTTATTGAGTATGTATTGAAAGGAATGCTCATCCCTGTAAGCTGCAGTGGCAATTAAGATTGAAAACATCATTGTATGGAGAAACAAGTATGTGGTGACAGCTCAATAAATGTGTTGTGCCACCCAGAAGTTAGCCTTTAAAAATATTTATGCAGTGGAGAGTTTGGATTGTCCTAAGTTAAGAAGACTAGAAAAAGAATTAATTAACTGATTGAATTGTTTGGGAGAAAATCATCTGTGAACTTCTTGCAACTTACAGTTAGAAATTAAACTATGACATTTTCCCAAAGAGGTGTCACATTGCAACCTCCATGTGTTTCCAATTATACATTGAACTATTGCACAATCTGGACAGCTTGTCATGTCAACCACCCTCTGTGCACTGTCAAACTAAAACTCCTCTCAAATTGCTCCCAAAAATCACAAAACTAACATAGAGCATGAAATCCCTAAAGAGAAATCAGATTTGGTAAATGATTATATGAGTATTCAAAAAGGAATACAAAAGACAGCCCCAAACTAAGTAGAACATTTACTGAAATTAGTGATATATACAAATGACAGAAGTAGTTTCCTGGTGGAGATGTTTCCCGGTGCTGCTGAAAGTTAACATCTCCATCAGTTTCCACCACAGGTGGGGACAGAAAATCCTGGCCCACGATTCTAGAGGTAGGAGTACAATGAGATGTATCAGAGCAGACAGAAGTAAATAAAAAGAGAAAAAAATACATTAAAGATCAAAGAAGCTTCTTGTGTTTGCTGTATACACTTGTACCAGAGAGGTAAAATGGCAACCTGCTGTAGAGAGTTTAAAGGGATTGGAAACTGTAACAAGGATGGAGAAATGCTTTCATTATCCAACATTTGGAGTTGAACTTATGCTTCAAGGGGCTGATAAACTCTCTCTGTTCACACAATGGATGCCATTATCTTTCATTTTCAGATCCCATTCAGTGGGTGGAATTACATTCTTCAAAATTCAGAGAAGCATGGCTGGATTGGAGGTGAAAATGGCAGCTGAGACCCGAGTGCTGGGTTGCTGGGTTTCCTGATTTTTAACAGTGCTGTTTACGGTGCGATTTGTGAGCCTGCTCTCCCGAGCTGATCAGCTCCATTCAAAAATAGGCATACACTGATCACTCACAATTTTCATGGAGTTGGACCAACTTTTCATAGAGTCATGGTTCTTGGCACCTCAGAGGTGTTGTGAAATCTCAGAATCATAGTCTGAACGGGAGAACTTTTAAAAAGTAAATCCAGAAATTCTTACCTATGCCACCTCATCCTTCTCCATCCATCCCTGGACACTTCGCCCCATGCCAAGTTAGTTCTGTTCTCCTCTTTAAGTCTCCAACTTAGCAGCAGTACTGCTGAGCCAGGGTGTTTGCAATAGGATTGGGACCATCAGAGTATCTTTTTGCCATCTTCCATTCCCTCCCTGGATTCTGTATTCTGCTAGAACAGTTCCCCCCAAGCAACATCAAAACTTGCCAGTGAATGCTGACAAATACAAATGATGGTCAGTGCTAAGAACTCTCAAGCTATTGCTAATCTGTCACTTTCTTATATTTTCTTTTGTCAGGCAATGCCAAAACTGCAAACGGTAATCTGTGCACTGCAACAGCTACTTCATGTGATTGTCTTAAAAAGATCGCTCAAGCTTCACCACTTTGAGAGTACTATGCTTTTTACTTACAGATATACTTTTCAGCAATTGGATTTTACACTGAGCTGCTTTTTTAAACACATGACCTCAGCTAATTTAAATATTTTATAGAAAACATAAACTGCTGCTTTAGATGAATTATATCACTGATTTTGATCTACCACTTACATAGTGAGGATGTGTTTGGATTACTGATAACTTTATCACTCATTTGCAGCTAAGTAGAGACTTGCAGGGGCAACATGCAGTTAAAGGCAGTCGGACAATTTTGGCATTTGGGGTCTTAAGAGCAAGGCCTACTCAGCGTACAATGTGCACAATAAACCCAAAATATGGCATTCAAATAGGCTGAAATTTTCAGTTCCAATTTGGGAGCACAGAATCGGAGAAGTTCCCAACTCCACACACCTGACTCAGAAGAAAGTTCCCCCAGGTGGTCTGATCTGGGGTGGACTTGTGTTGTTGAGATTCAGGCCTGCTGCCGTTGGAAACAAAGCAGCAGCTGCCACGTGGGTTGTTGGATGCAGTGTCGGCCTGTGTGAAAGGCCCACTACAATGTTCTAGCTAAAAAAAAAACATGATAACAAAAGACAGCCCTGTAGTCTTCACCCATCAACATTTACACACTCTCCCAGTCCCATCCATGCCACCCATGCCATCTCGTACCACCAACAAATTCCCATGACCCTTCATTCCCACTCTTCTTGTTCTCTCACACTTTCCATGCTAAGCTATGACCAACTAACCACCACCCATTGCCCTTCACACTTCATATGTGAGCTTTGTATCAACTTGTTCCAACACATTAATTGCACCACCCCCTTCCCACCCACTCCTCCATTTCAACACCCTTTTCCCTTACACCTTGCATACCAACTCATTCAGTGTCTATCATGGGCAGACCTCAGGACTAATATTGAGATGAAATAAAATAAAGTGTCTCTTGATGTCTTTACTATTCAAAAAAGCCCTCTTGTTGTTAAGAAAAACATTCACTACATACAAATTCCTTCAAATGTTTACTTCCTTATAAAAACAAGTATTCTATTTATAGCCCCATATCAAAGACTTTATAACTAATTGAACCTGTCAACCAAACTATGAACTGATAGGAAATTCACTGTGATAATGCTAGGTTGTGAAATCAGAGGTGCAACACAAATCTCATAATGATAACCCTCATGTCTATATCAATAGACAGAGTAGAATAGCAAACTCTGATTTTCTTTAAACCAGTCTTTTTAAATTTAAAGGCAGAGATTTAAATGTCTCAAGAGCTTGACAGTTCCAAGGGAATGTAAATACATTGTCAGCTTTCCAGTTCAAAGGAGATTTCAATACTTTGACAACCTGACCGTTCAAAGAGATTTATGCACCTTGACAGCTTAAAAGTTCCAATGGTTTATTCACTTTTTACACACATTTACGTCTCTTTTTAACAATCCCAAAGCTCATTTCCTCTCTCCCAAAAGTGTAACTATCCAAAAAGGTAGCCTAAACTTCCAAAGAACTCCAACATGGTTAGACCTTCTCCTGAGAAGTGTAAAGACCACAAGTTATGTTTTCTGATCACAAGTCCAGTTTTCATTTAAATTGGCATCTTTCACATACCTTAACTGAATGGCTTAAACACATGCAAAGTCATTTATCTTTAGTGTTTTAGTAACCCGCTCGAATTATAATCAGACTTTTTGGGCTGGATTTTATAGCCTCACTTGGGTGAGACTGAAAATTCCTGCCCGAGGTCAACAGAGATTTCCATTGTCGGTAGATTTCTGGCATTTATCTGTTGTGTTGATTGTCCCTTTAAGGGCAACACATCCGGAAAGGGTGACCTGGCTTGCGGAACCATGTCACCCCAACAGTGGACAGTATGAAGACATGTAGAAGATGTGTAAGGACTGAGGGCAGCTGGGAAGTGGGGCTCTATGTAGTTTTTACTTGTTAATAAATAATTTCATTGTTCCTGACAAAGTGTGAAGCATGCATCATTACAATGCCAATGAGAATAAGATGGATTATGAGGACACTGTCGATGCCAAGACGTGTGAGAAGTGAGATGTTGAGATATTGCCAGACCCTGAGAGACAGGCGCACAGCAAAACTGAATGCGCTGGTGCAGTCCGAAGTTTAGAAATATATAGAGAAAATGAAGAGAAGGAAAAGTTTTGACTTTGATTAAAACTTAAGTTTAAAAAAAAGACAGGGAGTTGCTGCGTTTTGTTTTGAAAGGGAGAGCACAGAGAGCTCTGTTTAAAGTAAAAAGGAAAATGTCTCTAGGGAACTGCAGGACTTGTCCCAAAAGTGTGGGGAAGTGAAGAGGCTGAGATTGTTGGGCCTGGTCTGAACAGAGCCTGTGGGTGGGTCCAGGTAGTGGTTCCTGCACTGGAGGGCTGCATACAGTGAAGTTCGAAGTTTTGGGGAGGAGAAGTTGCCAACCTGCTTAAAAGCAAAAGAAGTTTAAAAGTTTTTTAAATAATGGTACCGCACGGATAGTGCTAGATCTGATAGTGAAATTAACAAAGGAAGGAATGGGCACATCAAAAGAAGAAGGAAGAAAAGGACTCTCCAGGCTGATAAAAGAAGAAAAGTTGCAGATAGAATTTTCTATCAGTAAAAAGGAAATGCTTTTGGCAAGTTAGAAGAGTAGTTTAAAAGTTTTTTTAAAAGTTCAAAGGAGGACCTGCCAATTTTGCGCCAAAACTTCAAAAGCCTAGGGAAAGAACAGAAAGAGAACTGGCAGCTGCGGACAGTTTAAAAAAAAGTTGACAGCCTTAAAGCAGTAAAGCATTTAAAGAGGCAATGCATATAAAGTGGTAATACATTTAATGCAGCAACCACAAAGGAAAAACAGGGGCAATGGACAGGAAAATTGGAGAAGACCCCAAATAGAGGGCAACTCTGAAACAAGGTCCATAACAATGGAAGACCTCAAGAGGAGACAATGAAGACCTCAGGGAAGAAGCAACAGGAGATTTTCACAATAACTTCATCACACTGTGAATGTAAGCCTACTTGTGACACAAATAAATAAACTAAACTAAGATCCCAGAAGGAGGGCACTCCTTCCAAGAAGGTAATGAAAGAGTCTGACAGGAGGGCAACTATGAAAAACCCAGAAGATGGGCAACAAAAAACAATAAATGACTAAATGAAGGGCACCAAAATAAATGCAGAATGAAAATAAGTCAACACTTTGTCAGAGACAGACCCAACCAACAGTGAAATGAAAAAGGGTTTAGCTGAAGTTAGGACAAGTTGAAATGATGATTCAATATATGAAATGTATATGTCTGGTAAGAATATGGTGGATTCATCTTGGAAGAAACGCAGAAATTAAAGACATCAAAAGAAATTCGGAACCATCTGCAAAAAGAATTAAAGCTCTAGAAAAAACAACAAGATGAAATGAATGACCATAAACATGGAGAACAAAAAGTTGCAAAAAAATTACAAAATGAAGTCAAGAGGGAGAACTTAAATAAGACAATGCAGAATAATCTAAAATCCATGGAAAAAACAACTAGGAAATAAACACAAGAATTGAATCAGGAAAATAAAAGCTTGAAGAATGAGAAGCAAACAGATGAGGTAAAAACAGTGGAATTAACAGCAGAAGCAGCAATTCAGACAAAGACACTGAAGTCACATGCCAGAACAAGATTGCTGAATTATTCATGCGAATGCAAAGGCAGCAAACTTGTGTGGAACAGTTCCATGCAAGACTGTATTTGAAACTTCCAAAGTTAAAGCCTATCAGTAAAGGTGTTTATGTTTGGACACGCAAGCCTCAAGATCACATCAATGAGCCATCGAGAAATATTTTCAAAATTGTAAAGCATCGAAGTACCTGAGTGCCTGATTGACCTGTTATAAACATAATTGATGTCTCCATGGAAGTGATTTGTAATGAACTACCTGTGCTAGATGAGATACCTGTTATTTGCATTTCCTATGAATGTCGATCCTGTGGAAGGATCTCAGACTACAGGATTACATCACTCTACGAGGAACAGAAAAACCACACGAAGACTTGACTTATAATTGTCTAACTCATATGTATACTGTTTAGTTAAAATTTGGGCTTGAGAAAATTTGTTTTGAAAGTTGTATAAATGAGTGAAGGGGGAGTGGTGGGATGTGATGATTGTGATGTTTGTCCCTTTAAGGGCAACACAGCAGAAGAGGGTCACCTGGCTTGAGGCACCAATTGGGACATCACCCCAGGGAGTTGAGTCCTTTCTTGGGAGAAGGCATTGACAAGACTTGCAGGGACTGAGGGCAGCTGGTGAACTGCTTCAGGGCAACTGGGGGGACTGCCGACCTCTGTACAGTTTTTTCTCGTTAATAAATACCATCGTTGTTCCTGACGAAGTATGAAGTGTGCATCATTACACCTGTTTTTAATATACATTAATGGAGCGGAAATGTTAGATGTGTTGCCATTTCTTGATCCCTTTCCTGAGGCACTGCAGAACTGTCAGCCTCAGTAGGCTTTGTGATTGTTATGGATGGCACAGATCACAACCCCATTAAACTGAGCTATTTGCTTATAAAGGCAATCTTCATCAACGTAGATCAACATTTTAAAGCAATGATTAACATTTTAAATAAGTTATACTGTACTTGGCAGTTCTGGGAATGATGTAGTCCAGTTCTCCATATAATTGCATAAGAATTAGAATTTACCTAACAAGGATAAGCTTGTGGGAGATGTCTGCATTTCAGTGTGAATTATTTTGTTCTCCTGTATATTGATTAATACAAAAAAATTAACTTTATTCAGCATTCACCACCAATTCTTTGTTTCACCTTATTTTGTAATTTAAAAGCAACAACTACATAAATCACAACAGATTGTTTGCCAGCAAATGCTGCATACTTTGACTCTAAGCAATAATTTTTAGAATCTCAACTCTTTCCAGCAAAACTTGGTTTACTCTCATAGCCCACCCATATACCTATTTTATTTCTACAACAGTGCTGAGTAATGTCTGCACAGGCTATGTACTGAAGCAGTTTGCCGATTTGTAACAGATGGTTAGAGTAGAAGCAGATTCCATCAGATGCAATAATCAACATCTGCAGCACTGGTGAAGTACTTTGGAAATTCATTAACAACTATAATTTCCCCAAAATGATCCATTGCCGAGCTGTATTAATGTACTTAAATTAACATTAATTCACATGTGAAGTGCAGCATCATTACAAAGGCAAATTCAAGACAGCTGGTGCCATGCAAAAAATTGTGTAGATGAGCACAAATTGTTTGTAAAACAGATGTTCTGAAATCTGAGGTTTCCTTAAATCAATGTATTATTTGCTATTTTGTTTCTTTTAATTGTTCACGGTGGTACGCCAGGAGGGTAAAATACTGTCATTATCCATGTCCCTTCATAATCAGTTGCTAGGAAGAATACAGAAGCAATGTGAGGTAAATTATGATCCCTGAGTGGAAAATCTGACTATTGTTCGCTGCCTGTAACTGCAAGCAATTTCAGGAAATTTCCATGTAAAGTTACTGCAGAGGACAGTCAGTTATAGCCCCTAAAGAACTATTCAAATGTTTTGTTAAAAATAAATAATATTAAGCACACATTTTTCCTTTTTTTTCTCATAAACCTTAAAATTATGCTGGGTGTTAATGACGAAAGTTCTTTTCCAGTGTGCAAATTGCACCCAATCAGAACTCTAGTAAACAGGAAATTGAGGGAAGTGCACCTTCAAAATTAATGGTCCCAAATGGGATCCTGTATTAAAAGATCGTTGCAAAGCATGTCATGGCAATAATGCGTAAACAAGTTCACTATTTCAACTAAAGTAGTTGAGAAATGTGATGAAATCTGATGCCAACAATTTATCTGTAATGACACCTGAGCTCATTAAAATGGAAAATTGAAATTAGGTCATAGGTATGCATAAGGTTACACTAGCTAGACTGGGAGAAACTACATTGTGGGCCTAATTATATTTCCAGCTTTGTGATCATCTGTTGCATGCTGAGTAGTTTTGCAATAATGAGGATGAAGCCTCTTAACATCGCCTGGCTGACAAGAACTGTAGGGGGAGCATGAGAGCATGTAGAGGGGGAAGGGTATGAGCAGCATCAACCAGCAATACCCCAGAGCTCTCAGAAAGCAGCACAGCTAAGAATGTTTCACACAACCACTTCTCTCATTCCTCCAGTACACCATCAGCCTTCAATCCTTATCAAAACAGCGCCAACTACCTTCCATCCAGTTACATTCTGTCAGACTATCAAATGGTTCTCATTCTTACTTCACTACAAATAGTAACATCAAATCCAGAAAAAATACTCTAATAGTCAAATTCTATCTGTAAATAATAGTTAATTAGAATAATTAAGAATCACCCTTTGTGCATGTTTCCATCTGCCCAGATGTAGCATTGGCTACAGCTGGACAGATGGAAATCTCCTGAGCTTTCACTGAGGACAATTCACATTAGCCTTGAGCAACTCTGGGCCTACAACTTCAGTATGTAGTTTGGATCAGAGCCTATGTGGCACTACTCAAGACATTGGCAGACTGACTGGTGAGGAAACAGGCACGTTGTCGCCTGGAAAGAAGGTAGCAAATGCCTCTCACATTGAGCTAAGGCTGCTAACCTGGGACTGCATTTAGGTAATGCTGTGGCTGTGCACAAAAATAGATTGCAAAAGTGATGTGACATTCTAAAAGCCCCATTATCAACATGCAAACTTCCATGGCAGCTGAGTGAGGTGCCAAGGAGGCTGTCAGCAGAGGCATCATCCAGATAGGCATCAGTGTGTTTTCCATTGAGATGACCATTCACTCCATGCTTCACAAAATGATCTCCCTACTCAGTATGAAGACCAGACACAACTTAGAATTGGACATCTCCATATAGCTCCATAATGCATAGTGTATAGCGAACTGAGCATTTCTTAATGATGTCCTTTCACCATCTGCATTAGACAGAGTTTTTAAAGTTTCATCTTAGTCCACTGAAGAGTAATTAGTTTGTGATCTTATTCTCTGAGCTAGCTTCTGTGATGCTATTTCTACCTGCCCTCATTAGTGATTCACCAAGTGAAGACCTCTGCCCCAGCCTGCTCTCTACAGTTCTGATGGTGTCAGTCTTTGAGCAGATAGAGCTGCTAGGGTGAGATTGTGTGACCTTGCCTCTTCAGTATGACTGGTCTCGTCTTTCTGAAATGGCACTTTTGCAATTGACATTTTCAGCACTTGATATGAAAAAAAGTGACAAGGGTTTATTTTTAGCATGAAAAAAAAGCAAGAAGAGATTGTGGCTGCTGAACGCAGTTACACTGTGCAGCTTCACATGCAAATAAGAAGAAAAAACAGCAATAATTGTGAAGAATCCCTGCATGAGATGTCCATGTTGCTACTCGATTCAGCCATGTCTGTTCCCCTCCGTGATGGTCATCACATCTTCTTCGGGAGGTAAAATGATGCTAAGGCATACACAGCCTACCCTTCCTGATGTACATTTTGACTTTTAGAAGAAAGGAAAACATGTTTTAGATGCAGACATAGTGAGGCATTTTGAGATTTGCCTGTCATGCTAGAACGAGGAGAGAGTGATGCAACTGGGACTGTATCATTAGAGTTTAGAAGGATGAGAAGAGATCGAAATGTTTTAAATTCTAACAGGGCTGGACAGACCAGATGCAGGGAGGGTGGGTATTCTAGAACCAGGGAGACACAAGACTGAGATGAGGAAACGTTTCTTCACTCAATGGGTAGTGAATTATGGAATTCTCAAGGCTGTGGAGGCCAAGTCACTAAATGTATTCAAGAAGGTAGCCATGATGTGAAGATGCTGGCATTGGATTGGTATGGGCACCATAAGACGCCTCACAACATCAGGTTAAAGTCTAACAGCTTTATGTGAAATCACGAACATTCAGAGTGCTGCTTCTTCATCGGGACAGTGCTCCGAAAACTCATGATTTCAAATAAACCTGTTGGATTTTAACCAGGTGCTATGACACTTCTTACTGTGAAAGAGAAACATAATTCTTTTCGATATTAACGGCATCAAGGGGTATGGGAATATGGCATACAGATCGAGGATCATATTGAATGACAGAGCAGTTTGAAGGACCTAATAGCCGACTCCTGTTCCTAGTTGTTTCTAAATTGTGTAGAAGATGTGGGATGAGAGGAAGTGAAGAATTGTTGCAGTAGGAGGTAAAGAGCATATATTTCAGAAGGAAACAATGTAATGGGATTGTAGAACAAGAAAGTAATCAAGGGAAGGGAGATTTGAGTTTTAGTTGATCTTAGAGGTAAAAGATTCAAAACTCTGAAACTGTTTGATCCATTGCAGCCACGTCCTGGGAATTAAGCTTCTAGCATTGACCTTTTTTGTGACCTTTTCCACTACTGATGGAGACTATTACTTACATGGCGAAAATCTGCAGCAGGCGACGGTGCAGAGGGACCTCGGGGTCCTTGTGCATGAGTCACAAAAACCCAGCCTGCAGGTGCAGCAGGTGGTCAGGAAGGCGAATGGGATGCTGGCCTTCATAGCGAGGGGGATTGAATATAAAAGTAGGGAGGTCTTGCTGCGGCTGTATAGGGCATTGGTGAGGCCGCAGCTGGAGTACTGTGTGCAGTTTTGGTCGCCGCACTTACGCAAGGATATTTTGGCCTTGGAGGGAATGCAGAGGAGGTTTACTAGGCTGATACCGGAGTTGAGGGGGTTGAGCTATGAGGAGAGGCTGAATAAACTAGGCTTGTACTCGTTAGAGTTTAGAAGAATGAGGGGAGATCTCATTGAGACGTATAAGATGATGAATGGGATGGATAGGATAGAGGTGGAGAGACTCTTCCCGCTCAGAAAGGACAGTAGGACTAGGGGGCACAGCCTCAAGATAAAGGGGGGGGGGGCGGTTTAGAACGGAGTTGAGGAGGAACTTCTTCACTCAAAGGGTGGCGAATCTCTGGAATTCTCTGCCCGTTGAGGTGGTGGAGGCTGCCTCGCTAAATATTTTTAAGACACGGGTTGATGGGTTTTTGATAAGCGAGGGGATTAAGGGTTATGGGGAGTGGGCAGGAATGTGGAACTGAGCCACAACAGATCAGCCATGATCTTATTGAACGGTGGGGCAGGCTCGAAGGGCTAGATGGCCTACTCCTGCTCCTATTTCTTATGTTCTTATGTTCTTATGCTGACTTGAAGGCTCTCTTCCCACAGGAAATAGTATATCCCTGGACCAGTGCCTTCAACACTGCACCCAAGAGGTTTTTTTTGTGCCTCTTGCAGTTGCTACTCTTTTACTACCTTTTACAGACTACCACTAGCCTGTCTGGTGGCACTACAGCACATCATGTTTTGGGGACAGGGCCATCAAGATGTTGTTGCTAGCGGTTCAGTACAGAAGGGCTGCTAGTGGTTTTGGAAAACTCTGAAAGGGCCTTGTAGTGTTTCCTCATCAACTACCCTGACTTTATCTGGCAATTCCTCCTTTGGTCTGCTTCTGCAGTGGTTCCATGTGGTGATGTTAGGCTGAAGAGAATACAACATGTTACTTTTAAATGACCTTTCTCTAAAGTGAATTTGAAGATAATTCCAGACTTGTAGGATGCTCAGCGCTCTATTTCATGGATCCAATAGTGTTCTTGATAATGTTCTCATTGTCAGCATGGACTTTATTACTTTGTCATTTGTTTACAATATTGAGGTGCAATGTAATCATAATCCAAGGCAACAGCAGGTTGTCTGGATGCCCCAAGAGCCAACCATTCATCTTCTGGATATCTGCATACTCTGATAGTATTTGTGAGTTATGATTATTAATAATCACTTGTTGCAATTATTGGATTTGGACGGAATTTAAGTATAAGTAACTCCTGCTGTTAATATTACCATGATTAAAATACAACTTTTGGAAATAGAGCATAAGACTGAAAGGGGCAGAAAAAAATGACAATATTCTGGTCCTATATGAGATAATGGAACAGGAAGTCATTATCAGTTGTACAAAAATTCTTCAGGACCAGCAAAATTTGGGGTCAAGTTTGGAAAACAACTGCATAAGTTGCAAGTAACTGTGAGACATTTCAGTTTTAAAGATAGAAAGGACATAGATAGAATTGTTGTTATTAGGTAAGGGATGCCAGTGACAGGTCCTAAGGACTATAAATTAAACTGGACACATAAAGATGTCTGAGTATTCAAAGCAGAGGGTTTCTTGGAGAAAAGCAAGAAGATCATATGGAATAGTATGTCAAAACATTAAATGATAATAAATAAAATTGGAAATAAAGTAAATTTGATTCCCCGACTTCTATTCAAACCCCTGCCCTAACAGGCAGAAGAGGGTTTGGAAGCCAAGCGGTTAAAGATGGAAAAAATGGAGGAGACAGCCCCAGCCCACTGGATATGTGCCTATTGCTTTTTGAACAATAATGGATTTTGGGGTGGCTTGGGGAGGCAAGATACTTTATTAACATTTGAAAATTAGGCTCCCCAAGTGCAATTGGGAGCCTGAGTTTAATTTTACAGCTGCCATTTCTGAGAGGTTAGGAAACCCAGCAGGAAAAGTAAGGCAAGAACTCCTAACTCTTGAAAAATGTAAGTGCGCAGAAGGGGATACTGAGCTTCCTTAAAACCTATGCTCAGGGTGTACTTCCAGCAAGAGCAGACTATTTCAAAATGAGCTAAAGTGTACAAATGCACAAAGTTTCTCAGTTTGCAATATTAAAGCATGCAGCCATAATAAGGCAAGGGTCATTAATGTCAGTTTATATCAGGGGTAACTTACAGCAGAAATGTAAGGATGGTGTTTGCAGGCCCAAGTGACCATTGACGATCATATAAATTTAGTTTGCATGGTGTATCTCTTTCTGGGATACTGAAGTAAATGATGTCCCAATCCCAGAAGAAGTTTAAATGCAACACAACCAGGTTAAAGATTTGACTAGCTGCAAATCCCCTCCCCTGCAAAAGGAGACACTTCTGGAGAGCAGAACAGAGGTCAATGGCCCTTTAATCTGAGCAAATGTAAGGACATACCTTCCCCAAGGTGGAAGATTTTACTAATTTTCGTCATTTTGTCTAGGAAATATGTGTGGAACCACAGGAGCTGGGTGATATTCATCTCAATGAATATTTCTTCTCTGTCTTTACCTTGGAGAAAGACATGAAGATTTGGAAGCCTCAGAAAGTTAGTGGTGATGTATTGGGGACAGTTCGCATTACAGTAGAGGAGGCGATGGATGTATTTAAAGTGATTAATCTCCTGATCCTGACCAAGTATATCCAAGAACAGTGGGTGAGGCTAAGGAAGAAATTACAGGAGTCCAGCCTCAGATATTTACACCATCGTTAGCCACAGATGAGGTCCCGAAGACTGGAAGGTAGCAAATGTTGTGCTCTAATTTCAGAAGGGCTGCAAAGAAAAACGTGAGAATTATAGACCAGTAAGCCTATCATTTGCAGTGGGTAAATTACGAGAGAGGATTCTGAAGAATAATATATATAGGCATTTGGAAAAACAGGGTTTAATTAGGAGTAGTCAGTATGGCTTTGTGCATGGGAGATCATGCCTTATCAAATTTGTTAGAGTTCTTTGATGAAGTGACCAGGAGGGTTGATGAGGGTAGGATGGTAGACTTAGTCAATGTGGACTTCAGTAAGGCCTTTGATGAAGTTCCATATGGTGGGCTGCTCTGGAAGGTTAGATTACATGGAACCCTGGAAAAGCTGGCATATTGGATACACAATTGATTTGATGGTAGAAAGCAGACAGTAATGGCGGAAGGATGCTTGTTGGACTGGAGGCTTGTGACTAGCAGTGTGCCTCAGGGGTCAGTGCTGAGCCCATTGCTGTTTGTAATCTATATCAATGATTTGGATGAAAATGTACGAGGCATGATCAGTAAGTTTGCAGGTGACACTAAAATAGGTGGTATTGTAGACAGTGAGGAAAGTTATCAAAAATTGTAGGATCTTGATCAGCTGGGGAAATGGGCCGAGAAATGGCAAATGGAGTTCAATACAGATAAGTGTGAGATGTTGCATTTTGGAAAGTCAAATCAAAGTAGGACTCTCATGTTGAATGGTAGGACTTTAGGGAGTATCACGGAACAGAGAGACCTTGGAGGTCAGATGCGCAGATTCACTAAAGGTGAGTCACAGGTGGATAGGGCAGTGAAGAAGCCTTTCGGCATGTTAGCCTTCATCATTCAGGGCATTGAGTATAGAAGTTGGGAAGTTATATTGCAGTTGTACAGGACATTGGTGAGGCCCCATCTCGAGTATTGTGTTCACTTTTGATCGTCTTGTTATAGGAAAGATATTATTAAACTGGAGAGGGTACAGAAGAGACTCAAGGGACTGAAACATAGGGAGAGATTGGACAGGCTAGGATGTTTTTCTTTGGAGCATAGGAGACTGAGGGGTGATCTTATAGAGGGATATAAGATCATGAGAGGCATGGTTAGGGTGAATGCATTCAGTCTTTTCCCATGGTTGGGGAATCAAGAACTAGCAGGGAAAAGGCTTAAGTTAAGAGGGGAAAGAATTAATGGGAACCTGAGGAGCAGAATGTGGCAGGTACGTTCGTTGGAGCAAGGTGAGAGAAGGATCGATTTGTGGCAGGTAAGCGACTAACATTTTTAAGTTTTCTCGTGGAGTTTTTGTTGTTGAAAAAGTTACTTTAAAAGTTAAGCAGAAGAGGGCTGCGGAGTGAGCTGGGAAGGGTTTTTTTTTAGCACATTAGATTTAAAAGGGAGGCTGCAATATACGGCAGGCAGCTTCGGTAGCTGGTAGCGGAGTGAGCAGGGAGCAGCGTGAGAGCTAAAGGGCTTTGGCTCATTGGGCTTAGGCGGAAACAGGCGAGGCAAGGTAGGCCTAATTCTTAATTACTTTTCCTGCGTTCTTTAAAAAAGGGAATTATGAATGTGAGGCCAGTCTGCTGTTCCCAATGTTGGATGTGGGAGGTGCTGGACCCTCCTGGCCTCCCGGACGTTCATATCTGTGCTGTATGTGTTGAGCTGCAGTTCCTAAGGGACCGTGTTAGGGAACTGGAACTGCAGCTCGAAGACCTTCATCTGGTCAGGGAAAATGAGGAGGTGATAGACAGGTTGTCACACCGGGGCCACGGGATGCAGGTAAGTGGGTCACGGTCAGAAAGGAGAAAACTCGGGTGATAGAGAGCACCCCGGTGGATGTGCCCCTTCACAATAAGTACTCCTGTTTGAGTACTGCTGGGGGTGACAGCCTACCTGGTGGAAGCAGCAGTGGCCGTGTCTCTGGAGCAGAGTCCGGCCCTGTAACTCATAGTGCTAAGAAAAGGAGGAGGAAGGCAGTATTAATCTGGGACTCTACAGTGAGGGGGTCGGACAGGCGATTTTGCGGACGCAGACGGGAATCTCGTGTGGTGGTTTGCCTCCCTGGTGCCGGGATCTGGGATGTTTCTGGTCGCGTCTCAGAAATCCTGAAGTGGGAGGGAGAGGAGCCAGAGGTTGTGGTATATATTGGTACCGCTGACATACGTAGGAAAACGGAAGGGGTCATGAAAAGAGAATATAGGGAGTTAGGTAGACAGTTGAGAAAGAGGAACGCAAAGGTAGTAATCTCAGGAAAGTGAGAGCAAGATTGGAACGAGGTGGAGGATGAATGCGTGGCTGAGGGATTGGAGCAGGGGGCAGGGATTCAGGTTCGTGGATCATTGGGACCTCTTTAGGGGCAGGTGTGACCTGTATAAAAAGGACGGGTGGCACTTGAATCCCAAGGGGTCCAGTATCCTGGCGGGAAGGTTGGCTAAGGCTGCTGGGGAGACTTTAAACTAGAATGGCTGGGGGGAGAGAATCGATATGAAGTGACTGGGAGCAAGGAGGTTAGTTCGCAAATAGAGAGGGATTGTCGACAGTGCAAGAGGGAGGATACATGGGTGATGGAGAAGGAGAGCGCTCAGGCCGAAAGTTTGAGATGTGTCTATTTTAACGCTAGGAGTGTGGTGAACAAAGTGGATGAGCTTAGAGCGTAGATCACTGCTTGGAAATGTGATGTGGTGGCCATTACAGAGACTTGGATGACTCAGGGACAGGAATGGATACTTCAAGTGCCAGGTTTCAGATGTTTCGGGAGGGACAGGGAGGGAGGCAAAAGACGTGGGGGAGTGGCACTGTTGATCAGAGATAATGTCATGGCTGTAGAGAAGGTGGACGCCATGGAGGGACTAACTATGGAGTCTCTGTGGGTGTAAGTTCGGAACAGGAAGGTCAATACCTTTACTGGGTGTTTTCTATATGCTGCCCAATACTAACAGGGTTGTTGAGGAGGAGATAGGGAAACAGATCCTGGAGAGAAGCAATAATAACAGAGTTGTCATGATGGGAGATTTTAATTTCCCAAATATCAATTGGAATATCCCTAGGGTAAGGGGTTTGTATGGGGAGGAGTTTGTTAGGTGTGTTCAGGAGGGTTTCCTGACACAGTATGTGGATAAGCCTACAAGCTGTACTCGATCTGGTATTGGGTAATGAACCTGGACAGGTGTCAGATCTCTTGGTGGGAGAGCATTTTGGGGATAGTGATCATAACTCTATCTCCTTTACACTGGCATTGGAAAGGGGTAGGATCAGGCAAGCTAGGAAAGTGTTTATCTGGAGTAAGGGAAATATGAAGCCATCAGGCAGGAAATTAGAGACGTAAATTGGAAGGAGGTATTCTCAGGGCAATGTACCGAAGGTGGCAGATTTTCAAGGAATGTTTGTCTGGAGCTCTGCACGACAACGTTCCGATGAGACACAGAAGTTATGGTAGGTTACAAGGACCGTGGTGCATGAAAGTTGTAACAAATCTAGTCAAAAGGAAAGAAAAGCGTACAAAAGGTTCAGGGAACTGGGTAATGTTAGGAACCTAGAGGAGTATACGGCTTGTAAGAAGGAACTTAAGAAGGAAATTAGGAGAGCCAGAAGGAATCATAAGAAGGCTTTGGCAGGTAAGATTAAGGAAAACCCTAAGGCATTGTACAACTATGTGAAGAGTAAAAGGATGAGATGTGAAAGAATAGGACCTATAAAATGTGACGGTGGGAAAGTTTGTGCACAACTGGTAGAAATAGCAGAGGTGCTCAATGAATACTTTACTTCAGTATTCACGGTGGAAAAAGATCTTGGTGGTTGTAGTGCAGGCTTGCGGTGGGCTAAAAAGCTTGAGTGTGTGGACATTAAGAAAGAGGATGTGTTGGAGCTTTTGAATAGCATCAAGATAGATAAGTCACTGGAACCGGATGGGATGTACCCCAGGTTACTGTGGGAGGCAAGGGAAGAGATTGCAGAGCCTCTGGTGATGATCTTTGCATCATCGATGGAGATGGGAGAGGTTCCGGAGGATTGGAGGATTGCGGATGTGGTTCCTATATTCAAGGAAGGGAATAGAGATAGCCCGGGAAATTATCAACTGGTGAGTCTAACCTCAGTGGTTGGTAAGCTGATGGAAAAGATCCTGAGAGACAGGATTTATGAACATTTAGAGAAGTATAGTATGATCAAAAGTAGTCAGCATGGCTTTGTTAAAGGCAGATTGTGTCTTACAAGCCTGGTTGAGTTTTTGAAAATGTAACTAAACGCATTGACAAAGGAAGAGCGGTGGATGTGGTTTATATGGACTTCAGCAAAGCATTCGATAAGGTCCCCTCATGCAAGGCTTATTGAGAAAGTGAGGGGGCATGGGATCCAAGGGGACATTGCTTTGTGGATCCAGAACTGGCTTGCCCGCAGAAGGCAGAGAGTGGCTGTAGATGGGTCTTTTTCTGCATGGAGGTCGGTTACCAGTGGAGTGCCCCAGGGATCTGTTCTGGGACCCTTGCTGTTTGTGATTTTTATAAATGACCTGGGCGAGGAAGTGGAGGAATGGGTAGGTAAGTTTGCCAATGACACGAAGGTCGGAGGTGTTGTGGATAGTTTGGAGAGATGTCAGAAGTTGCAGCGTGACATAGATAGGATGCAAGACTGGGCAGAGAAGTGGCAGGTGGACTTCAACCCGGATAAATTGTGTAGTAGTACATTGTGGCAGGTCAAATGGGACGAAGGAATACAATATTAAGGGTAAGATTCTTAGCAGTGTGGAAGATCAGAAGGATCTTGGGGTCTGGGTTCATAGGACTCTCAATTCGGCTTCGCAGGTAGAGGATGTGGTTAAGAAGGCGTATGATGTACTGGCCTTCATCAATCGAGGAATTGAGTTTAGGAGTCAGGAGATAATGCTGCAGCTGTATAAGACCCTGGTCAGACCCCACTTGGAGTACTGTGCGCAGTTCTGGTCACCTCATTACTGGAAGGATGTGGAAGCCATTGAAAGGGTGCAGAGATTTACAAGGATGTTACCTGGATTGGGTGGCATGCCTTATGAGGATAGGTTGAGAGAGCTCGATCTTTTCGCCTTAGAGAGACGAAGGATGAGAGGGGACCTGATAGAGGTGTATCAGGTGATGAGAGATATTGATCAGGTGGACTCTCAGAGACTTTTCCCCAGGGCTGAAATGGCTGCCACAAGAGGACACGGGTTTAAGGTGCTGGGGAGTAGGTACAGAGAAGATGTCAGGGGTAAGTTTTTCACTGAGAGGGTGGTGGGTGAGTGGAATCGGCTGCTGGCGGTGGTGGTGGAGGCAAATTCGTTAGGGTCTTTTAATAGACTTCTGGATGAGTACATGGGACTTAATAGGATTGAGGGTTATAGGTAAGTCTGGTAGGTAGAGATAAGATCGGCACAACTTGTCGGCCGAAGAGCCTGTTTGCGCTGTAGTTTTTCTATGATTTTTTCTATGATTCTATGTGGAATGAGCTGTTGGAGGAAGTGGTTGCAGCAGGGACATTTGACAACATTTAAAAGGCATTTGGTCAGATACGTGGATAGAAAAGGTTCAGAGGGATATGGGCCAAATGCAGGCAAATGGGGTTAACTTAGATGGGCATTTTGGTCGACATGGACCAGTTTGGGCCAAAGGGCCTGTTTCCGTGCTGTGGATTCTATGATAAATTGGTTGGTGTATGTGAATGGAGGTGGAATGAATCATTTTATGCTCAAGCCTGTCCTTTGTTGGGTTGGCCTAGACTCTTACTGATTCTACCTATGGAAATATCTGTAAGATCAATCATACTACTCCCAATCCATAAAGACAAAGAAGATGCATGGAGGGAAGATGTCATGAAATATCTCAAGAATAAAGGCCGGGGTAATTCTAATATCTGGTATTACTCCACATTACAAAGAGAGGTTTATTTGTTTTTATTGTAGAAAAACTTGTGTTTTCAATGTTACTGGAATTGCCTAATTGATGTACTTCAACTCATTCATTTGACACCTTCCAAATTACAGAATTCCCTTTATAATGGCAAGGATGTAATTACACTCAGAGGTTAAAGTTTGGACCCGAGTGTCCTGTGGAATGAGATTCCTGGAGTTTCACACTACTTCAGTTTGACACAGTATGAAATGTATATTCACTTGCTGGAGAGTGTAGAATCCAGTACATGCTGGCCACGAAACCATGACAAATGCTCCCTGACCTGCTGAGTATTCCCAGTATTTTCATTTATATTTTCAAAGATACCTGCTGTCCAGATTTTATTTCTATTGATTTCAATTGAGGTGAAAATCATATGGGTTCAGAAATGGGCAGGTCATGACATGACCCTTCCAATTTACCACAAAGGCAGCAATAGATAATTAGCCTGCATACTCTCTTCACTAAAGTTTCTGACATAAATGTGATTTTGCTTTTACTTACTTCCTTTACATACTTATTTCTTATTTTCCCACCAATTATTTCCATCAAATTTTCTTGCTCTGTAATGTTATATTTGAGGAGGCTGATAACTTGACCATCCGAGCTTGTTCAGATACTTAGACTAGAGAGACCTCTGGTGAACAATGATGAAATAGCTTCAAATTTTCAGCTCACTAACAGAAGTTCTACTCACAGAGTAACATCCTTTATAATAGACACAGAAAAAAGTAAAAAATTATTATAATCAATCCAAAGTATTACAGAATTTTTAGATGGTTCTAATTTGTATCAGAGTGACATCCATCGACAGTTTTTTAACTTACATAATTGTCATTGATGAGTAAAACTACGTAAACTATGTAATTTTTTTAACAAATTTACCTCCTAACTTTGTGGGAGTTGAAGGGAAAAAGGGAATATTTGTGCTACAAATAGAAATTTTTATTTAGTTAAAAGGGTATAATTTTAGTGACATGGCCTGAGAGCAGAGGTCAATAAAATGCAAAACTAAATTATCTTCGCTGCAAAACATTTGAGTGTTTTTGTGGAAGTTATTTATAATAAATGAGTTATATGTGTATTAGAGTTTCAAAAGTTGTCTTCTTATGTTAGTATTCCATGATGGAATTTCAAAGCTTTAATCTTTTTGTCTTTTTTTGATTTCCCTCTATCAATTTGCTTTTATTTGTTTCTAATGCACTTTCTTGCAAATAATTATGTAAAATTCCAAGAAGTCGATATAAGAGGGCAAAAAAGATTTGGCACAATGACATCCAGGTAAGTCTGCTATATGGTTGTCAGTTTGCCATATATTTTAGATGCCTGAATTATCACAGAGCAATGCAGATATAATAACAAGGCAAATAGGGGATTTTCACAGTAACCTCGTTACAGTGTTAATTGAAGTCTACTTGTGACACTAATAAATCAACTTAAACTTAAGTTAATTTATTTACAGGATTTATTCACAACATTTTAAAGTATCTCAGAACTTACAGGAGTTTGTACAACACACGTGAAGTAAAATCTTCCCATAATTTATCAGATTGTCACCTTCAGTCAGAAAACGGCGTGCAGCAATTGTGAAAACTCTACCCTTGCCCTACTGCAGAGATGAAGGATGGGGCTGCTTTCATGCATTGGTGAAGATGAGCAGCAGAAAATTGGAGCCTAAGGTGAGAGAAGGGCTAGACAAGTGAAATGCCTTCCCAGAAGTTGATAGTCACTTGTTAAGTAGTGAAAGCACTCTGAGAGAAGAGGAGCTTTGAACACTAGCCATATACTGGAATTTTACTGCCTCACCTCCCCAAGGCTCGTAAGATCCCACACGAGGCCAACCAAGAATGCTGTTCTGCAAGCTTGGCCCACCCCGATTCTAAGGCAGGCATGACAGTAAAATTCGGGCCATAATCTCAAAGTAAGGGTTCACCTATTTAAGGCAGAGATAAGGAAAAATTTATTTTCTCAGAGAGTGGTCAATTTGTGGAATTTTTTACTGCAGAGGCCTGTAGAGGCTGAGTCATTAAGTATGTTCAAGAGTAAGATAGACAGATTTCTAATCAATCAGGGGATCAAGGGATTTGGGATAAGGCAGGAAAGTGGAGTTGAGTATTAACACATCAGATCAGTCATGATCTTACTCAATGGTGCAGCAGACCCAATGGCCGATGTCTTATGGTCTTTTGGTGACCATGACTTGAGTTCCGCAGTATAACGAATCAAAGCTTCCAAGTGTCAGTTTCCCTGCAGGAGGTCTTCTCACTATGCACTCACCTTGATGACCCTAGTGAGTTGTCAACGCAGCCTGGATGCTGTGCACTGCTAAGAGAGAAGGAATCCCGTGTTAAAATTCATCATAATTGCCTTTTCAATTTATCAATTGCATTTCCATCAGGTCCAAGTGGGTTCCACACAGGACCTGGAATCCACCCTGGAAAAAGTCAGAAGAGGGTTGGATTACACCAGGAACCTGACCCACAATCAGTCTCTGGGAAATTAAAACCCTCATGCACCAAAAGTTGCCATCACTTAAAAGGGGAAAATTCTGTCCATGGAAATTGGAGGCAGTGGTGACATAGACTAGTACAGACAACACTGTGCTGTTGGTAGAAGGGAGCTGCAGATCTTTATCCATCCGTCAGAATTTTTCTCCAGTAGGTTCTGGAAAATGCAGCCTTCTGAGACACAGGTATACAGAATAGCCATAGTGACAATTCGGCATCCGTGGTGTTGGAATGCACATCAGTGGGAAGGGATGCATCCTGCAAAACCTGGTCCTAATCTAGCCTCTTAAATGTTTCTTTCAATATCCTCATCCTCCTATTCTAGCACGATAAAAATGAGAGGAATGCCAATCCAAATCCCATGATGCATTGCAAACCAGTACAATGGACAGAATTGAGGAAAGCTATAAGCAATGATCCATACTGAACCTGCAAAGTACTAAAGATGTTTATGCAAAGTAACTGCAACCATCAGTCAAAGAACATGAACTAACCTTTTATTTTCTGGAGGATAATGAGTGCCTTTTTTTTCGCATTGGCTTGGAACAGTAAGCTCTAAACAGTCATTTTACATCATTCATTGCCAAAAGTCTTCTCAAAATTTGGAAAATTCAGATGAAAATCCAGGCTTGAGTAGGCAATGACACAGGAGAGCGATTATCTTTAAAACAAAATGCCACATATGCTTTAACCAATTTGAATTTGTAAGATTTAACAGCATGGCTCTATTTATTTTTGTGAGGCAGCATTTTGAAATTTGTACACATTGAGGTATTCAAGTGTAATTCAGTTATAATTATGCTAATATTTACCTGTTCTGATTTAAATTATATGCAAGCATACTCTGAACAGACACCATTGGATTTCTAAATATCACCTGCAGAAGCAAACAAGGAAATGTGTAATATTCCTCAATAGATTCATAAGTTAGCCTATTTATATGTAGAACATTAAACTATGTTATGGTTTTGCCTTTAGTTTTATATCTGTAATTACATTTTAAATCTTTACAAATTGATCTCGCTGAATTAATACAAATTATTCTAATTAGGCTATTTGCATTTATTAATATGAATCCTTGATTTATTAACATAACCAGTGAGAAACTACAGTCAGAAGTTTTTTTTTAAATTTAACGAGCATACATTTCTGCAAATAACATGTTGATGAAATTTGCTTTGATGCTTTAATTGTTGCATGTGGAAACAAATGTGTAAATTGTTTAAACATATGCTTAAGAAGGATAAAAACATTTTCTGGGATGTTATTCTTCACTGTGAAAATGTAAGCATGATCTATTTTATCCTTACAGCGCAAGCATTATAAAATCAACAGGAAGCAATAAAATAAGAGATGATTTGTAACTATGGCTCCACATTTTCTCTCTCCTGCTTTATTAGCTAATGCATTCAAAGAGATTAGCAAATTTTAAGAAGCCATCTTTATATGAAATTTATTGCATAGGACTAACTTTGACCTTTAATATTTGATTTATAATAATATAGTGGTTGAATATGAAATTATTTAACAGGAATATTTTAGTGGTTCTGATGGAGGAAGGGAAAATACTTATGTTTTTGGTTAACCTTATATACCTGTATATCAATAGGGCTTGCGACACTCAATGACAAACATCAGTGATTTAGGCATACAATTATTAAACATATACTTATTGGCATTATTTGTGACAAACTCTGAGTTTTAGCTAGAAAAATAAAATATGTTATAGCTCTGATCAATATGCAGTTGATCAGATTTTAATCTAATTATATAGTATCTGTTTATACCTTTTTAATAGTTTTTTTACCCTTTGTATGTATCAATTTGCATGTTTCTTATTATGCATAGTTCAACACTGATCTAATTATTCTCAGTCCTTGCAGCCACGTATCTCCGCAATGATTAACCCGGGTGAAAGTAAGAGTGGGCAGTGGGGATCAGAAGTGAGAAAGCAATATTGCCAGAGTTGCCCAGTTAACAAATGGCAGCTGGAGGAGGCAGCCAATTAGGAAAGGTGGGCAGGGCTTCCATCCTGCCAGCCCAATCTGAGGGTCTCTTTTTGTCATCCTCACACACCTCCAGCTTGAATTCCATTTACTAATTTCTAATTGTTTTCTAACAGACTCTTCTCTTTACTTAGCTTATAATCCTTCTCTTTATGTATTTAAAACACACCTTTGGTTTTAAATTGATTTTGCATGCCAATGTTTTTCCATGTCTTCTCTCTGCTTTCCCATCCGCGCCCCCCCCGCCCCACACACCCCCGCCAACCATGTCAAGCAGACAACTGTTGGATGCTCGGCACTTACCTCCTCACTAACTGGAGCACTTGAGGTGGACTTTTGTGGAGCATGTCTGTTTCGTGGTAATTCTGGTTGGGCGAATGTTGTGATAAAGGGGGAAGTGCTAGTAAAGTTGGGTATGCAGCCCATTACGTCAATTTAAATGCATGCAAATTAATTTAAACAGCCATCGCGCCTGTTTTGGGTGCAATCCTGATTGCGGCCATTTCAGGACTTGGTAAATGGGGACCAGCGCATAGGTGGGCGTGGATCGTGCTACTTGCCTCACGTCCGACCTTAGCAAGTATTCACACCCGAAAACAGGAGCAACTTGCTGGTAAAAGCGGGCCCCAAGTGTTCAAAATCTCTACTCCTGTACTCAAATCCTCTTGCTCTGAAGGCTAACAGATCATTTGCCTTTTTTATTGCTGCTCCTGCATGCTTACCTTCAGTGAGTGATGTACAAGTACACCCAGGTCTCATTGCGCATTCCCATTTCTTAATTTATGGCCATTCAGATAATAAGCTGTCTTCCCATTGCTGCAACCAAAGTGGACAACCTCACATTTATCCGAATTTAACTGCACCTGCCAATCCTTTGCCCACTCATTCAACTCGTCCAAATCACATTGAAGGATCTCTGAAACCTCTTCAAAACTCACCCCTCCTCTGTGCATTCTGCTCACAGCTCACAGCAATGCAACAACTCACCATTGCTTCCAAATCCACAACCTATATCACCTAAAGGGACAAGTGCAGCAGATGTATCTGAACACTACCATCTGCAAGTTCCCCTGCAAGCAACACACCATCTTGACTTGAAAAAAATTGCTATTGCTATTCCTGGACTGTCGCTGGATAAAAATTGTAGAGTTCTCTGTCTAACATCACAGTGGACATGTCTACATTACCTGAACTGTAGCGGCTCAAGAAGGCAGTTCACCACCACTTTTTCAAGGACAGTTAGGGATGGGCAATGAATGCTGACCTTTCCAGCAATGTTCATGTCCCACAAATGTATCAAAATAAAAGTCTGTAAACAGGATTGTTGTCTGCAATTGGACCAGCTCTGCTTCTAACTTTTTGTCTAAACCAGAAGCAATGTTGTATATTTGGAACCTTTTCCTTCACAGCCTCCAATTACTTGAGTGATCTGAGCCTTGGATTAGTCTGAAATGATTTGGAAGTGTGGAATACTGATCCATGGAAGTACTTTCTGGATTGATGAGCTCCACTAGAATGGTAACCATGCTCAGATTGAAAATAAAATAACAATGGCTGACTGCAACATTGCCTGTAGAGTCCTCTCGCACAGTGTTTAAGTTTGGAGTTGCAAATTTGTTGAATCCTGACATTTGCTTGTCTATGGCTGGACTTGAGAAGTTGTGAATCTTCCAGGGTATTCAACTAATTTTTTATGCAAGTTTTTGATGTAAGTTTGGATGCTATGCGTTAAGGTATTGCATTCAATAGACAATTTAGCAACAGGCGTTTTGAAACCACACTTCTGAATCTGAATTATTAAAAATAATTTCCAGGTCCTGCTGTATCCTGGAGATATAAAAGATTTAATTCACCTTTGCTAGGTCTGCTAAGTCTGGGACTTGAATCTAGACTTCCAAAGAAGAGGCTGCAATAAGGAATTTCAAATCTCTGCCTTCAGATTACAAGCCTTTCTTTGGAGCTTGATCCTGGAAATCTTTCCTTTACACTTTTGCTTCTGGAGTTTCTTTCTAGATCAGACTGCTTTGCTGAATGTTTTCTGAGCCTTTAGTTTCTCTCTGTCTATTCTGTGATGTCACTTTTTTTTCCACAAGCTGGCACCATGTTTTAGGATGTTGGTTATAGTTCAGTTACTGATCTGAAGAAGTCTTCATAGTCATATTTGGTTAACTCACAACTTTTTTTTTTACTTGTAGAACAATTTACAAAGTACAATAAAGGATAGAACTATAAGCTTTCTCCATGCTTGCTGGTACACAGGTCTCTGGCATTTGACTGATTTCGGATGAGGATCATGTGTTCTCTTGCATCATTGTTTGGGCATCATTGTATTCAGTACCAACGTGTTAACACTGAAGGCAGGATTTTCCAACTGCGCTGGCCCCAAAACTGGAATATCCCACCTGAGGCCAATGGACCTTTGCATGATCTGCCCTCCACCCACCCTGCCCCCCACCATCCACTATAATTCCCATGGCAAATGGGATGGGAAAATTCCACTTCATGTGCCAGACTCTTATATTACAATGATCTCATGTGATGCAAGGTGTTCTTTACCCAGAAAATAATGGATACGTGGAACTGGCTGTTAATTTGTGCAGTGAATATCATTTTGCTGCATTGCTTACGTGAAAGCTGTACTAGAGAACAATTGTACAAAAGAGGTATTTTAGAACATTAATCCGAGCCAGAGTGGTCTCCTGTCCATCCTTTAAGCTCGTAAGGAAGTGTGGAGAAAATGTTGTGATTTTATCCTCTCCATCGGCTTGGATTTCTATCTCTTTTCCTATTTCTTCCAGGAGATTACATGGATTTCAGATGTGTTATATTTTGTGATGAGTTCAGCATACTGTTGTCTGGGACATGTTGGATGGACTAGTGAGCCTCTCCCTGTCAAAGTTGAAAGTTTGTTTATTAGTGACAACTGACTTACATTAATGCTGCAATTAAGTTACTGTGAAAATCCTCTAGTTGCCACACACCAGCGCCTGTTCTGGTACACTGAGGGAGAATTTAGCATGGCCAATGCACCGAACCAGATGTCTTTCAGACTGTGGGAGGAAACCAGAGCACCTAGAGGAAATCCACACAGACATGGGGAGAATGAGCAGACTCCGCACAGTCAGTAACCCAAGCCAGGAATCAAACCTGGGTCCCTGGCGCTGTGAGGCAGCGGTGCTAACTACTTTGTCACTGCCCACTGTGTGTCATTTTTCATATGTTCATTATAGCAACATCGTGAAGTCATGATATTTCGAAAAAGGCCTGGTGCTTCACTAGAATTAAGATTAATTTTCATCGTGATTGAATTGATATTTACCATCTTTTTAGAGTTATGTGTAAATGGCAGTGCCAAAAATGTTCATGCTTTAGGTATTCAGAGTAACTTGCACAGAATCATACATGTGATTTACTTTCATGTTTGTAGTAACTGGCAGTGTTTGCAGAGAACAGAATCTAATTTATATATTACTTGCAGAAGTCTGTGTATGTTACAACAATAAGACATCTAATTTACAAAGAAGCGGATGAATAACTGTTCAGAAGAATTGGCTTGTTTAATTAACTAATTTACACTTCTCTCTAACCAGAAAACCTTAAGAATGATTTTGTTCTATGGGGACATTTTCAACAGTATTCTTTAATGTTGCTTTCAAAGCATCTAATACCGAAGCTGCTCTCATAACCAACACATATTGATAGGCACCTGAAATGGGCACGATGGCCATTTAAATGTATTTGGATACATTTAAATTGACTTAATGGGCTGCATGCCCAACTTTACCAACACTTCCCCCTTTACCACTGCATTTGCCCATCCAGAATCAGCGCGAAACAGACATGCTCCATACAAGTCTGATTCAGGCATTCCATCAGTGAGGATTAGTGCCAAGTGTCCAACAGCTTTCTGCTGCTTATGGGGCTCCTTTCATTGTGGCCATTTTCTTTCTCAGGTCAGTATGGGCTCTGCGAGTGTGTGTGGGGAGGGTGGGGGTGGGGGGGGGGAGGTGGTGGGGGGGAGGGGGACTCTTGGTCTCCGATGTCCGATTTGTAGCATGGACCCGGGTCTCAGAACTGACCTTGGGTCTTGTGGTGCTGCTGGGTCCTAGCGTGCTCAGTGCTCTACCTTCTGAAGGATGTGCACAAATCTCATGCAAATTGCATGCTGCAGCCTTTCAACTTTTCAAGAAACTGTGATTATGAGGAGCAGATGGGTTGTGGAATAGGGGGGTCTGTGATTCTGGGGAGCATGTAGCTGGTGGAATGGGCATTATGGACAGTGACTGTTGATGAGCTAGGGAGAAGCAGTGTTCTTTAACCTCGACAAGTGTCCCTCTCCAGTCCACCATCCCGCCTTCCTCCCCTTCAGAGTGACAAGAAGGCTTTTGCGATGCAACCAATTGATTTTGCCATTCTTTTGGTTGCTGCTGGAGCTGAGGGGGAGGAGCAGCAGGAAAAATTGCAGGCAGGAGGCCCAATCGAGGGAGATGACCACCAGAGGCAGGAGATGGCCACCATTCGCTCAAGGAGAGGGGGCGCGCAGGAGGAGAGAGCGGAGACCCCAGCAGTTCCACGCATGAGTATCATTTGAACAGATGGCAAACACCGTGTGCAGCTGATGGCTCCACCTCCAAAAGGAAACATTGCAACATCTGTACCACCTGTTGCAGGATCTGGCACCTCGAGACAGGAGGACACCCATTCTCTGTGGCTATCAAATTGACAGCTGCTCTGAACTTTAATGCAATGGCTCCTTCCAGACCCCTAGCGGAGAAGTATGTGGCATTTCCCAGTCAGCTGTGCATACCTGTGTCAAGTTTGTCACAGAAGCCCTTCATGCCCAGGCTGGTCAGTACATCAAATGTAACCTAGATCAGGCCCATCAGGAAGCTGGGCTGCAGGATTCACAACCATTGCAGGGATGCCTAAAGTACAGAGGCCCATCAGTTGCACCCACATTGCCCTCAAGGCTCCACTGCAGAATCCACGAAGATTTATCAATAGGAAGGAGTTCCACTCCCTGAACATCCAATGGTGTGTGACCACAATATGAATATTATGCAAGACACCCAGGCAGCGTGCATGACAGTTTCATTGTCAGGAGCTCAGAGATCCTGGAGGCATTATAAAAGGTGAAGGGGGAAAACCGGAAGAAATGGCAGAGGTGCTTAATGAGCACTTTGCCTCGGTATTCATGGTGGAAAGTGATCTGGGAGGTTGTACCACAGGTTTGCAGCAGTCTGAAAAGATTGAGTATGTGGATGTTAAGAAAGAGGATGCCTTGGAACTTTTAAATTCTGTCAAGATAGATAAGTCACCGGGACCAGATGGGATGTACCCCAAGTTACTGTGGGAGGTGAGGGAAGTGATTGCAGAGCCCCTGGCGATGATCTTTGCATCGTCGATGGAGACGGGCGAGGTTCCGGAGGATTGGAGGATTGCGGATGTAGTTCCTATTCTCAAGAAAGGGAATAGGGATAGCCCGGGAAATTACTGACCAGTGGGTCTGACCTCAGTGGTTGGTATGTTGATGGAGAGGATTCTGAGGGACAAGATTTATGAGCATTTAGAGAAGTTTAGAATGATCAGAAATAGTCAGCACGGCTTTGTCAAGGGCAGATCGTGCCTTATGAGCCTAGTTGAGTTCTTTGAAAATGTGACTGAACACATTGACGAAGGAAGAGCGGTGGACGTGGTTTACATGGACTTCAGCAAGGCATTTGATAAGGTCCCCCATGCAAGACTTCTTGAGAAGGTGAGAGGGCATGGGATCCAAGGGGCTTTGGCCTTGTTGAACCAGAACTGGCTTGCCTGCAGAAGGCAGAGAGTGGTTGTGGATGGGTCTTTTTCTGCATGGAGGTCGGTCACCAGTGGAGTGCCCCAGGGATCTGTTCTAGGACCCTTGCTGTTTGTCATTTTCATAAATGACCTGGATGAGGAAGTGGAGGGATGGGTTACTAAGTTTGCCGATGATACGAATGTTGGTGGTGTTGTGGATAGTCTGGAGGGGTGTCAGAAGTTGCAGCGTGACATAGATAGGATGCAAGACTGGGCGGAGAAGTGGCAGATGGACTTCAACGCGGATAAATGTGTAGTGGTCCATTTTGGCAGGACCAATGGGATTCCAGAGTACAATATCAAGGGTAGGAGTCTTAGCTGTGTTGAAGAGCAAAAGGATCTTGGGGTCCGGGTCCATAGGACTCTTAAATCGGCCTCGCAGGTGGAGCATGTGGTCAAGAAGGCGTATGGTGTACTGGCCTTCATTAATCGAGGGATTGAGTTTAGCAGTTGGGAGGTAATGCTGCAACTTTATAAGACCCTTGTCAGACCCCACTTGGAGTACTGTGCGCAGTTCTGGTCGCCTCACTACAGGAAGGATGTGGAAGCTACTGAGAGGGTGCAGAGGAGATGTACAAGGATGTTGCCTGGATTGGGAGGCATGCCTTATGAAGATAGGTTGAGGGAGCTAGGTCTCTTCTCCCTGGAGAGACGAAGGTTGAGAGGCGACCTGATAGAGGTTTATAAAATGTTGAGAGGAACAAATAGGGTGGATTCTCGGAGGCTATTTCCCAGGGCTGAAATGGTCGCTACGAGAGGACACAGATTTAAGGTGCTGGGAAGCAAGTACAGAGGAGATGTTAGGGGTAAGTTTTTCACTCAGAGGGTGGTGAGTGAGTGGAATCAGCTGCCGTCGGTGGTGGCAGAGGCGAACTCGCTGGGGTCTTTTAAAAGACTTCTGGATGAGTATATGGGATCTAATGGGATTAGGAGTTACAGATAGTTCTATGGCTTGGTAGGTATAGATGTGATCGGCGCAACTTGTAGGCCGAAGACCCTGTTTGTGCTGTAGTGTTCTATCTTCTATGTTCATTCAAGGAGGAGCCCAAGCGGTGAGGGTGGCTTGTAAGTATTATGGGGTTACCCGCTCTGGACATGGCTAATGACGCCTGTGTGGAGGCTGAGGCGGAGACCCACTGTAATGAGGCCCAAAAATCCACCCACACAATAGTGCAGAGGTGCATTAGGCTCCTTAAAATGCGATTCTGGTGCCTGGGCCGCTCTGGTGTGGCCTTAAATACAGCCCTGTGATCTCTTCCCACATTGTGGTGGTGTGCTGTACCTTTCACAACCCAGCACAACAAAGAGGTGACCTATTGGAGGAGGAGGAGGACAAGGAGGCTGACCAGCTAGGCATCGCTGAGTAGGATGACCAGCAGGAGAAGGAAGAAGAGGAGGAGGAAGAAGAAGAAGAGCACTCCGAGGAACACCGAAGCAGCAACTGCCTCTCAGGCTGCATTGTCATCAGCCCCCCTGGGTCTGCATCCTCCTGGTGGGAAAAGGGTGTCCTGCCTCGCCTCTGCTGTATCCAGCAGCTTATCCAAATCGCCCTCAGTAAATCAGGGGGAGCTGCTCATGTAGTCATTTTTTCCTGTACTGCCTGCCTGCTTGTCCACCTTGGGCTTTTCATGGCGATGCCTCTCGTTAGGGCAGATCAGCAGTAGGCAGTTTGGCAGAGCATTCCAGCAAGTGACATGCAGTTTGCTTATTCGCACTGAGGGGAAGGCAAGTGAGCACTTGCAGGTGTGCTGATCAGTGGATCAGTGCCTCAATGATTAGGGACAGGGGAGAGAGAGATAGGTGTCATAAAGCCATTGGAGTCAGAAGGAGATGGGGACCTTGTGCAGGAGGGTCCAGGGTGGGGCGGGGGGGGGGGGGGTAAGGGGAGATTCATTCTGCCTGAGATCGGTGCGGGGGAAGGGGGGGTGCTGCTGCCACTCTGCCTGTGAACGATGGGGGAAAAGGGGGTCCGCTACCACTCTGCCCGAGATATTAGGGGGGGAAGAGGGAGGGTGGATCACTTTGCCTAACGTCAGTGGTGAGGAAGGGGGGTCTACTGCCATTCTGTCTTAGATCAGTGGTGAGGAAGGGGGATCCATTGCCACTCTGCCTGAGATCGGTGATGGGGAAGGGAGGGTAGAGGCCCGCAATCAATCTGGGTGGCAGAGGGGGTGGGAGGATAAGGGAGTTAGTAATATTGTGGGGATGGGTCAATGTCTGTGATGGCCAGGGGAGGCATTATTGGCCCGGGAGGGATGTGGCACGGAAGCGGCATTCTACAATCCTTTTTCTGTGCTTGTGCAGTTGGAGGCACCAATCGGAGCTGCAGGGTTTCGGGCATGTTAAGCCCGATTCAGACTCTTTGATATTTTTGCAGGCAGAGTGTGTATGGGGCCACCTGAGAACAGGTCTAAAACTTGGATCTGAAACAATCTCAATTTCAATTCCACTCAGCACATAAAATCAAAATGTCTCCGGGATCAGTGTTGGGACTGCAATCCTCCATTCAGTTTGAGGCAACTTCCTGGGGACATGAGTTTTGGGTGCAAGGAGCAAGGTTTAAAAGAGATGTAAGAGGCATATTTATTTGCACAGAGAGGGAGTGGGTGCCTGGAACTCACTGCCAGGGAAGTTATGGATGCAGCTACGAGAGTGATCTTTAAGGAACGTCTTTACAGCTACATGAATGGAATGGGAATAGAGGCATATGGTCCCTGGAAGGGTAGAGGGTTACAATTCAGATAGGCAGTCTGGTCGCTACAGGTTTAGAGAGCTGAAGGGCCTGTTCCTGTGATATAATTTTCTTGGTGCTTTGTTCTATGTTCAATGGAGAAATGTGAATCACATTTTTGCATCCCAGATTCCTCTCCCGCCCTTGCACTTAATCTTTTTTACAATTTACATAGATGATTTGGAATTGGGGACAGAGTATAGTATGTCAAAATTCACAGTTGACATTAACATGGGTGGCAGAGCAAAGTGCAGAGGATGCTGAAAGTCTACAAAGGGATATAGATATTCTAAGTGACTGGGTGAGGATCTGGCTGATGGAGTACAATGTTGGTGGATGTGAGGTCATCCATTTTGGTAGGAATAACAGCAAAATGGACTATTATTTAAATGGTAAAAAATTGCAGCATGCTGCTGTGCAGAGGGATCTGGGTGTCCTTGTGCATGAATCACAAAAGGTTGGTTTGCAGGTGCAGCAGGTAATTAAAAAGGCAAATGGAATTTTGTCCGTCATTGCTAGAGGGATGGAGCTTAAAAATAGCAAGATTATGTTGCAGTTGTATAAGGTGCTGGTGAGGCTACACCTGGAGTAATATGTATAGTTTTGGTCTCCTTACTTGAGAAAGGATATACTGGCACTGGAGGGGGTGCAAAGGGGGTTCACTAGGTTGACTGCAGAGTTGAGAGGGTTGGCTTATGAGGAGACATTGAATAGACTGGGGCTATACTCATTGGAATTCAGAAGAATGAGGGGAGATCTTATAGAGACATATAAGATTATGAAGGAAATAGATAAGATAGAAGCAGGGAAGTTGTTTCACTGGCGGGTGAAACTAGAACTAGAGGGCATAGCCTCAAAATAAGGGGAAGCAGATTTAAGACTGCATTGAGGAGGAACTTCTTCACACAAAGGGTTGTGAATCTGTGTAATTCCCTTCCCAGTGAAGCAGTTGAGGCTACCTCATTGAATGTTTTTAAGGTGAGGATAGATACATTTTTGAACAGTAAAGGAATTAAGGGTTATGGTGAGCGGGTGAGTAATGGAGCTGAGTCCACAAAAAGATGAGCCATGATCTTATTGAATGGCAGAGCAAGCTCAAGGGACCAGATGGCCTACTCCTGCTCTTAATTCTTATGTTCTTATTATGTTTGAAATGGTAAAATAGGGCCCTGAGACTATATTCCTGTTCTCCTCTATAAAAAATCAAAAATTTAATAAAATATGAGAAAAAGCTATAATGAAGGGGACGGCATCACAAGTAATTGACACTTTAGAGGACTAATCAGAAATGAACAGGAAATGCCAACATCAGACTACCGTCACCCATGAGAAATTAATCAGCAATTAATGATGCATGAGCTAAATCAATCAGGTGCTGACGGAGCTAATCAGAATTCAGGAGGATGACTGATCATGCACATGGTTTGTGGTTAAAAAGCTGCAGCTTTTAAATGCCGGGGTGCTGAATTTGAAGCTCAAGAAGAGAGATTGCTTTCTCATTGGAGCAGAAAACCACAGAACAAACAAAAACACACGCACACACAAACACACGCAGAAGACTGTGTGTGCCTCATACCCTAGGCTGAATTAGGAAGCAAGAACTATTGAGTCAGTGAAGCTGCTGCCGGGTTTGTGAAGTATTTCTTTCCATCTTCTTATTTAAGGAGCGATGTAAATTTCTTGGCCTTTCTCAGCCTTTTTGGCTAAGATCAATTGTAGTGCTGTGCTTGGTCGAAGTCATTAGGTTAATGCTGTGTTTGGTCAAAGTCATTGGGTTCCATTTCAGCTTCATTTGAAGCAATTTTTAAAAGTGGCATCTTGGCTTTTTGGCTAAGATGCAAATGAGATCAAGCCTTGGAGGAGGAACTATGCCTACTCCAATCAGCTTGGATCATGTAGATCAAGCTCAAGACAGGAGGTGAGAGCTCTGTCTTGTCAGCTTGGACCGGGAATGTCTCACTTGTTGAGACTCTGAATTAGATTTGATTGAATTGGATTAAAAAAAATCACTTCTGTTGCTTCATAACATTTTCTGGGTTATTTCACTGTTATTTCCTGCTGCTGAACAACAATAGTCTTTGGCGATGAGGCTGAAACTAATTTTTTACGACTGAAAGAACACAATTTGCCTCCTATTGTGTATGAATGATCATGTATCATGTGATTGAAACTGTTCTCTGATATTGAAAATCTTTCGTTTCATAACTCAGCACCTGGGCAGTTTGCAGACCAACATTTACAATACCATGGCTACAGAGAAAGGTTGTACTCAACCTTGACAAAGGTTGTGTCTTTCAAGAACTGTGAGGTTAAACATCTTTTAACAAGCTGCTTCCGAACTGTTTTCCGAAAAGTTTTAAGTTCACCTGTAACAGCAGGCACTAGTGCCTGTCCACTTGACCTTCTGAACACCCTTCCCTGACCACAACCATCTGAAAGTACCTGAACTACAATTTGAAAGTGGAAGAAACTTACTTCTTCTTTGGACTCTCAAGTTTCAGTGAACTGCTAGTGTGAGAAACACAGCTCACAGTTAAACAATTTAGTCAAGTCAAGTTCTGAAGGAGCAAGATTTTATTTGACGTTCTTGCAAGACCGGGTGTCTAGCGAAATAGGCACACCTCACATAGATTTACAGCACATTTTATACCTTTTTTACAAGCATTGTGATGGCTTTGCAATGTGATGTTCTCTCCTAATTGGTGGTCCCTGTCCCATCTATGTGTTGACATTCTCCTATTGGCTCGAGGTGCCCTAAGTTCCTATCCCATCTAACAATGTCTCCTGTTATCACAAGAGTGCATTAGCAAACTCATCCATCTTATCCAATACTGTTACATGTCCAGTTCAGATTGGCAGTAATCAATCCTTTGCCAACTTAATCACTGCTGTCCCAACCATCTCAGTGACCTTTTCCCCTTTTATGCTTAGTTGTAGAAACAACACATCTTGCAGACCATTTGCTTTTTATAACGTGGGCCTCTTACATTCCTGCAGGATGTGGTGTATGCTTCACTGCACATCACATCTCTGATGTTATCTCTACATTACAGGCAGTCTTTTTATTATCCCTAATTATTGCTGTGTTAGCAGCACCGAACCCTATGTCCTATGTTTGTGACTAAACTCACAGTTGTTTCCATAAAGTGGGTTATCAATATGCCTAACTATATCCAATCTATTTAACTTCAAGCTATTTCTCTATGCTCTACAAATATATGTGTTAACAACATCTTTACCTATTGCTCACAATTCCCCCCTTTTCTTTTTAATTTGTTGTTGACACATCCATCCATCCTCACATTTCAAATTCCTGGAGCATTTGTTCTGCTATTTTATTTACTTCATCATCCAGTTCATTTCCAATTTTCAATAAATTCATTCTCTCTCCATGATCTACCGTAGACATTTTCTTTGTTAGTGTTGTTTCAATAAGCCTTTGGACCAGTCCCCTTACACAGGGGATTATGCAACATCCCACGGTTATCAATATCCTTGCCATTATTATTAAGGAAGTTAGTACTGACACCACCATTCCTTTCCATTTTCCAAACCAGGATTCTAACCAGACAGTGAATACGTTGTTTACCCCAGAGTTTTCTGCTATTTCCTCTGCTAAGGTTGTTAGTCCTCGTAAGGCTCGGGTTATAGAGCCATCAGGAGCCGTATTATTTGGGATAAAGGTACAACACTTTCCCCCCAACATTACACATACACCTCCTTTTTCTGCTAACGTCATATCTAAGGCTATCCTATTTTCCCACGCCATTCTACTAGTGGCGTCTAGTTGTTCCGCCAACTCCTTGACAGCATCCCTGGTTTAGTTAATGAATCTCTGTTGGTTATAGTATATATAATTTATCCAATCTACGTTCTTATTTATTGTCACCCACCAAAACAAGGATTCAAACCCAGCTGTAATTTGATTTCGAGCTTTAAATTCATCTGGGACTCCCCGAGGCACTCCTATGGGATCTAGATATATCTTTTCATCAAAAGAAATTCCTATCACTGATCTCTTATTTTTCCTTATCTTTTTCGATTCTTCAAATGCCAGGGTAAATGGTATAGCCAATTGGACAATTGCACATGTACCTTTCCACTGGGGGGGTAGAGTTGGCCTCAGTACCCTTCCTCCACAATACCACCATATATCTGCTCTGGGGATTTTCAATGATGAATAGTTCCCTCCCATTCCGTTCTCTGTAATGCTCCTGATCTCTGAGCATGATTCTAACTCCCCCATATTATGAGTTAACTCTGCCCCTTGTCGGTTCACACATGAAGTGTGATTCACAACAGCAGTGAGAAACTGAGGGGGAGTTTTTAAGTTCTTTGCTTCCACGGGAGGGAACATCAGGGATAGGGATGTGCAGTTCGGATTGCCCCATGCTTCCTTTTCTTGATACAGGGCTAACATGCACTCCACACCTCTTCTGTCGCGTTTCCATCCCAGAGGGAAGGGTACTATTTGAGCCACTGGCCTCCCAGACGCACAGGCATAGCAATTGCTTTTATTTAAGCTTTTTACAGTGTATTTGATCCATTCTACCCAGGCATTGGTCTCCTCATACCCAGTCTCTATTTCAAGGGTTTGTTTTAGGTTGTTTACTTCTACCATTCTTACTGCCCTTGGGTCATTTTGGGGAACCTGATCATTTCGGTCGGGTGTTTTCAAATTTTTATCTACATAGATTCGGAAACAGCATTTCAATTTGCTGTCTTTTCCTCCCTCCTTTACCCTGATTCTAAATACTGCCTGGTGCAGTTGATAGTCTCTGGTCCAATTAACCGTAAGGAAGGGTCCACCAGCTATGGAGTACCGGGAGAGGTTTTTAGGATCTAGAACTGGACCGTTTATTTTTTTTTCGGTCCATTTGGTCCCTTTTATTGTTTTATATATATAGGATTGCATTTCTTATCTAAGCATTCTGATCTGGACTGCATATTTTTCTGATGAAGGGATATTATGGAAGGGTGTTCACCCCAAGGATATTTTCCATCAGCATAAAATTGTAAGGATTCTACCGAATATTTTCGCTGGCTCACCAGATCTCCACACACTACCAAAGAACATAGGTCAGTTTCTACCACCTGTGTTGTAGGGAGATCCAGAATCGTAATTGAGCTTATAGTATTTTTCCTTTCCTTTTCTAATTTATCTGAATTATATCCCATACTTGTAAGTACTTTCTGAGACAAGAGGAAGGAAAGCATTATCCAGGTTACCCCTTCCATTCTATCCCTTTCTCGTTACCTTTTAGGAGAGAACTTATTCAAAACAGTTTCTTTCCCGCGCTCACGCCGCTACTAGAAATTGATTATTTAGAGTCTTTTAAATTTCAGCTTTAAAGGTTCTTCAGTTGGTTCGACCTTCCACGTGTCGGAATTATCTGGAGGTTTTACCAGTCCTTTTGATTCTAGTATGATGTGTCCACCCCTTTTCAGCAGTCCTGATTGCTGTCTCAGTTGTTAGGAGTGCTTGATATGGTTCCTCCCATTCCAGTTGCAGCTTAGTTTCTTTCCATGACTTTACCAGGACCCAATCTCCCGGTCGAATTGTATGTACCGTGAAGTCGAGGGCTGGAGTCTGCGACAATAATCCTTGTTTCCTAAGGGAAGATATCGAGGAGGACAGGCCCAGTATATATTTCTTTACAAATTGATCATTCATTTCAGGAACCGGTAACTCCCCGACTGCCCCCATATAAGGCAGTCCAAATAGCATTTCATAGGGGGATAAACCCAAATCCTTTCGAGGAGGTGTACAAATACGCAAAAGCGCTATTGGTAAGCACTTAGTCCAAGGGAGTTTCGTTTCTATTATCAGCTTAGATCCTCTGTCCACTCTAAAACATTAGGTTCTTCTTCTAACAGTTTCAAATATAGTTGTTTAGTTTTCTGTGCGTACCCTTTGATCCACAATCTACAGTATCCTACTAATCCCAAGAACCTCCTAAGTTCTTTTTTAGTCCGTAGTATATTTAGATCTAGGATTCCTTGTATTCTTTCTGGATCTATTCTTCTCCTTCCCTCACTGATTAGGTGTCCAAGGTATTTAACTTCCTTCTCTACGTACTGCAGCTTTTTCTTTGACACCCTGAATCCCTGTTGTCCCAGAAAATTCAATAAGCTATTTGTGGTTTCTATTACCTTTTCCTTTCCTCCTCCTGTTACTAGTAGGTCATCTACATATTGTAGTAACGTGATTTCATCAGGCTTTTTAAATCTTTCTAACACCTGCTTTAAGACTTGACCGAAAAGATTTGGGGACTCTGTGAACCCCTGTGGGAGCACTGTCCACCTGAACTGTTGTTTCCGTCCTGTGATAGGATTTTCCCACTCAAAAGCAAATAAGTCTCGACTTTCTTCCACCAGTGGGCATATCCAAAATGCATCTTTTAGGTCTACTACACTGAACCATCCATGATCAGGAGGAATCTTGCTTAATAAAGTATAAGGATTAGGGACAACGGGGTGTCGTGTCTGCACTATCTGATTCAGGGCCCTTAGGTCTTGTACCAGGCGGTACGTTCCATCAGGCTTCTTTACAGGCAATATAGGGGTATTATAAGGGGACATGCAGGGTTCTAACAGTCCATCTCTAACCAATCCTTCAATTACTGGCTGTAATCCTTGTTTTCCTTGCAAAGGTATAGGGTATTGCTTAACACACACCGTCTCTCCTTTTTTTTTAAATTTATTTGCAGAGGAGGAACGTCTAATCCCCCTCGGTTTTCCTCCCCTGCCCAGACTATCGGGTCTATTTGCTGTTCCTGTTCGTCTGTTAATACTGCCAATGGTTACTGTTAATTGGTTCTTTTCTACTCCAATTGCCAAACCCAATTTAATTATTAAGTCTCTGCCTAATAAATTACTGCCAACTGCTGGTATGTATAAGAGTTGACCCTCTATCCGCTCAGTCTGATATTTAAGCATAATCGGTTCAAACATGGGGACTGTAAAACCTTCCCCTTTCACTCCTGATACCATTAATTTTTTTATCGATTAACTTTATTCCTCTCGGTATATAATTCAGAGAGGATCTAGTGGCCCCCGTATCCACCAGAAACACCGCATCTTCTTGTTGGGGACCCACCTGCAGATTTATCAAGGGTTCCCGGTGGATTCCCGGGGGTAGGAACCCCTGACCTCCCTAATCTTCATCCATACTCATGAGAGGCACTACCCTCTCTTCTCTTTGTAATTCAGGGCACTGTCTTCTAAAATGTCCAACCATTCCACAGTGATAACACCCCTTTTGGGTTTTTTTGTGTTACCCCACCTTTTAGTGCCCCACCTTTTCTACTTCCGCGCACCTTCCGTTCAACATACTGATACCCTCGTGTCCTTTCCTCAGTTAGGGGATTTACCCTCTTTCTCACAATCTCATCTACGGTCGCTACCATTATCTTTGCATTCTGTTTCTCTGTCTCATTATCTCTCTTCACAAATACCTTCTGTGCTTCTCTTAACAATTCATCAAGTGGCTTCTCACTCCACCCTTCTATTTTCTGAATTTTTTTTTTATCCCCACTCCACTTCTTAGTGGAAGTGACTACTTGTTCAATTAGTCCAGCTAACTGATGTATTAACAATACTGCTATTTTCTTTGTTTGGTTTCTCTTTTCTAACTCTCTAATCTGTGATTCTGACGTTTCAATTCTCTCCTTGTCGTCAGCCCAATTTTTTTACCCAAGACTGAGATGTGTTCAATTAATCCAGTTTAAACCTGTTTAATTAATTCAAACTAAGAGAATTCCAATTATCTTAGTTCCGTCCTTTTTTTTTCCCAATCATTTCCATTGTTGATCTAGTGGGTGAAATGGATCCCACCCCTAGGTCGCTCTTATCACAGTCCGGTGATACCTATCAGGGGTGATCAGTCCCCTCCGTACCACCGCCTACACCCGTGGGCTTACACCCTTAAGCTCACACTATTAAGCCGGCTTTCCCTTCTACTCCGGCGATCTCTCAGACAGATTCTTTCTTACTCTCATCTGAACATCACATCCCAGGCATCCTTTTCTAGCCTTTACACTCACTTCAAACTTCTGAGCTTCGCATAGGGGGCTACCCCTCTTAACAACTGGTCTAAGGCTGGGTGTAAAGACAGACACCTCCTTATCTGCACGTGCTCAGCTCAGACCTCTCACACACTCACACTCTTTCATCACAGATGAGCACCTACTGTACTTTGATTCACTCCCTTAAATTCGGTAATCTATTCCAGAGCTCCGGTTGTGGCCATTCAACCGGACCCGTAAACAGATCCCAGGTTTCAGCACCAATTCTTGTAGGTAAAGATACCTCTGAATCCAATTGTGAGTCAAAGTACAGCAGTTTATTTAACAAAAGCCTGATTCAGAAAATCCAAAATAAGATTTATTTTTATCACCTTTAAATATCCTCACTAAATCAAGACCCTTGCACATTCTTACAATTCTGGTACAATAAAACAAAACATCACTTGGAACACAGATGCACGAAGAAATACTGAAAGCATTCTAATGTGCAATCTACATGTTTAATTATTTCTACAGCTCTGCCTTTGTAACCAACACAGGCAAGTACAAAATCAAATCTACTGTTTGCCTAAATGGTTAACTCTCCTCACAACTTCAAGATGCAATGTAATGCCACCTTTCCCACTTGGCAGAATTCAAATCTCTGTCCGATCCCTACCTAATTTATTAAACTTAAAGCAATTCACTTTGATTGGCTATACCTATTACATCACCTGAGGGTCTCAATTACACAGTTACACCCTCTCTCTCTCTCTCTCTCTCTGTACCATACAGAGTCAGCCTGCTTGTCTCTTTTTTAACCCTTTACTGATGGGAGCTCACTGGCCTCTAATAAATTTGACCTGTTTGATTTGGGTGCCCCATGCCGTGACAAATCCCCTTCTCTCTCAAACAGTCATATAGTCATGCACAATTCCAAATACATAACTGCTATTAGCGTTCACCCCGCACCTCAGTAAAAGCCTATGTCAGGGTTCCCAGTTCCACTGACATACTTCTCTCTACTCTTTCTGCTTCCTCATCACATAACCTCCCCCGCAGCCCCGAAATTAACATTATCCAGCAACTTGCATAGTCAATTCCTTTCTGGGACACCGGCTGCTTCTATCTCACATATTCATTAAGAATATGACAAACCCAATCCTCCTCCGATCCGTACTTTGGCCAGAAGACAGACGGACTCCGGATTGCTTCTTTCACCCAAACAAGACAACAATATCCTCTCATTGTCGTCTTGTTTTTATCCCTAGTACAGCTACTAGTGCTCCAACCTTCCAACATCCTTCCCAACGGACTTTCTGGAGGGATGTTACCTGGGGCCCCAATCCTGACACCTTTCCCGGGGGACTTCTTCCAACTACCCCCATTTTTCCATGGTTTACCGACCACGACCCGGTCGCCAAGGCAATACTTAAAAGTCACTTTTCTTACCTTGGTCCGTGCACAGCGTTGCCCGACCACACGACGGTGCCTATCGTATCCCACTTACTCGTTCAGAACAACTTTCCTAGGATTCTTAACAGTCAGTGGCAGAGAAGCCCACCGATGAGCACCTGGGACCGTTCAATTTGGAACGGGACGCGTCTTCCCAGTTGCCACCGGCAACCTCCCTACCAGGGATGTTAGGATCCCGGACGAGCCCCCAATTGTGAGAAACACAGCTCACAGTTAAACAATTTAGTCAAGTCAAGTTCTGAAGGAGCAAGATTTTATTTGACGTTCTTGCAAGACCGGGTGTCTAGCGAAATAGGCACACCTCACATAGATTTACAGCACATTTTATACCTTTTTTACAAGCATTGTGATGGCTTTGCAATGTGATGTTCTCTCCTAATTGGTGGTCCCTGTCCCATCTATGTGTTGACATTCTCCTATTGGCTCGAGGTGCCCTAAGTTCCTATCCCATCTAACAATGTCTCCTGTTATCACAAGAGTGCATTAGCAAACTCATCCATCTTATCCAATACTGTTACATGTCCAGTTCAGATTGGCAGTAATCAATCCTTTGCCAACTTAATCACTGCTGTCCCAACCATCTCAGTGACCTTTTCCCCTTTTATGCTTAGTTGTAGAAACAACACATCTTGCAGACCATTTGCTTTTTATAACGTGGGCCTCTTACATTCCTGCAGGATGTGGTGTATGCTTCACTGCACATCACATCTCTGATGTTATCTCTACATTACAGGCAGTCTTTTTATTATCCCTAATTATTGCTGTGTTAGCAGCACCGAACCCTATGTCCTATGTTTGTGACTAAACTCACAGTTGTTTCCATAAAGTGGGTTATCAATATGCCTAACTATATCCAATCTATTTAACTTCAAGCTATTTCTCTATGCTCTACAAATATATGTGTTAACAACATCTTTACCTATTGCTCACACTAGCTACCCTGTTTGTTTTACTCCCGAAAGAACCCCCCCCATTTGTCTTACATATTTGTAGAAGGACAATGCTTTCTTTAATTGTATATTTCTTGTGTGTGTAACGTATAGAATCATAACATCATAAAGTGCAAAACAGGCCCTTTGGCCTATCAATTGGAATCAGGCTTGTTCACTAACTATGATTGTTGAGTAAGATTGAACACAGTAAATACACATTGAATATTTTGTAACTAGTTAAAGAAATGCTTAATCATTCCTATATTAATGGAACTGTCATCAACTTCAAGGGGTAAAAGCACAATAAATATTTATCCTTGACTAAATGCAGAGAGGGTACATGGCTCTTACAGTCAATGTTGTGTGCAATCCGCATGCACCTTACTTGATGTGCCCTTGTTTTATATGCTTATTGCTTCAGTTATACTGGTAGGAAAAAAGCTACATGGATGGAAAGCAGCAGAATTTGGCAACTCTACATGGATAAGTCAACAAAATGTCTCATGGGCTGCACTCAGAACGCTTGGGCACCATTGCTGCAGACATGGTCAGGGCACATTAGAACATGAGCAGATAGATGAAGGTGCTGACAAGAAAGTTTTAAGTTTATTCATTAGTGTCTCCAGTAGACTTACATAAACAACATTGCAATTAAGTTAGTGCTAAAATCCCTTAGTTGCCACACTCCAGCACCTGTTTGGGCACACGGAGGAAGGATGTAGCATGGCCGACGTGCCTAAACTGCATGTTATACAGACTGTGGCAGGAAACCCCAGAACCCGGAGAAAACCCACGCAGACATGGGAAGAGAATGTGCAGACTCCACACAGATAGTGTCCCAAGCCGGGGATTGAATCCATGGCGCTGCGAGGCAACAGTGCTAACCATTGTGCCACCGTGGAAGGAGGGAGAGAAACTTTTGAGGCTGACCAGAGGTGTATTTAACTAAAGGGGTTTTTTTTGCAACAAAAAAGCTGAAAAAGACTTTAACGTTTGAGTTTAGCATTTTGATTGTTTCTAATACATTTCAGTACTCAGGGGGTTGAATGAGCTGAAAGGCTTATGTTCCGCCTTGAGGACTGGCACGCAGCAGAAGCGCATGCTGCCCGGCTGACTGACTGATTGATTGACAGGCCACAGGAACGCCCTCCCAGCCCGGGAGCGGGAGCCGGAGCCGCTGCCACCCGCCGCCGCCTCAGCCGCACGCTCCCGATCCGCGGCGCAGTCTCACGTGACAAGGGGTCGCACGCAGGCCTGTGGTGCGCGCATGTGACGCCAGTTCCGCTCCGATGTCAGTGGATCGTGGCCTGTTTGTGTCTGGCGGGAGACGGCGGGTGCACCTGGCAACGGTGAGCGCGAGGAGAGGAGGTGAGAGGAGCCGGGGGGGAAGGGGAGAGAAGGGAGTGGGGCGATTGTGACGGCAGCTTCACCCCGTGCCCGCTGAGGCTGCTGGTGTGCTGTCCTCCTCTGCAGGGCTGGCAGCACCAGGGACTCAGACTGCACGCAGAGAGAGTGCGAGAGAAACAGCCTGCAGATTCATTATTTACTAGTGTCGCAAGTTGGTTGACATTAACACTGCAGTGAAGCTAATGTGAAAATCCCCGTCCGGCGCCTGGTCGGGTACGCTAATGGAGAATTTAGTATGGCTAATGCGCCTAGTCAGCACGTCTCTCAGACTGTGGGAGGAAACTGGAGCGCTCTGGAGGAAACCTGCACTGACATGGGGAGAACGTACAGATTGTGACCAAGCTGGGAGTTGTACCCATGTCCCTGGTACTGGGAGGCAGCAGTGCTAACCACTGTGCTACCTTTTACTTTTCACACTTTTGGAGCATTAAACCATTCATCTTACTCTGATGGGTTTTTGATAAGCGAGGGGATTAAGGGTTATGGGGAGAGGGTGGGAATGTGGAACTGAGCCAAGACAGATCAGCCATGATCTTATTGAATGGCGGGGCAGGCTCGAAGGGCTAGTTGGCCTACTCCTGCTCCTATTTCTTTCCACCCTGTACCAATCAAAAGATTATCAACCTGAAAATGGTAACTCCTATTTCTTCCCTGTTCAATCATTTTGATTTGATTTTGTTATTGTCACATGCATTAGTACACTGTGAAAATCTGGCTTGGGTCACTGTCTGTGTGGAGTTTGCACATTCTCCTCGTGTCTGAGTGGGTTTCCTCCCACAGTCCAAAGAGAAAACCCACGCAGACATGGGAAGAGAATGTGCAGACTCCACACAGATAGTGTCCCAAGTCGGGGATTGAATCCGTGGCGCTGCGAGGCAACGGTGCTAACCATTGTGCCACCGTGGAAGGAGGGAGAGAAACTTTTGAGGCTGACCAGCAGTGTATTTAACTAAAGGGGTTTTTTTTTGCAACAAAAAAGCTGAAAAAGACTTTGACTTTCCCTTCATGAATCCATGCTGTGTCTGCCTGATTGAACTATTCTTTTCCAGGCGTCCTGCTATTTCTTCCTTAATGATGGATTCCAGCATTTTCCCAACTACACACATTAAGCTAACCGGCCTGTAGTTACCTGTCTTTTGTTTACCTCCTTTTTTAAACAGTGGCATTACATTAGCTGTTTTCCAATCAGCTGGCACCTCCCCAGAGTCCAGCGAATTTTGATAAATTACAACTAACTCATCTGCTATTACTTCTGTCGTTTTACTTAGTACCCTGGGATGCATTCCATCCGTACACGGGGAGTTGCTTACCTTTAGTCCCATTAGCCCACCGAGCACTACCTCTTTAGTAATAGTGATCGTTTTAAGGTCCTCACCCCCTGCTGTCCCATGACCGTCAATTAACAGTATGCTATTTGTGCCCTCTACCGTGAAGACCGACACAAAAAACTTGTTTAAGTCCTCGGCCATTTTCTCGTTTCCCATTATTAAATCCCCTTTCTCATCTTCTAAGGGTCCAACGTTTACTTTAGCCACTCTTTTCTGTTTTATTTGTTAAATCTTTTACTATCAGTTTTTATATTTTGCGCTAGTTTAGTTTCATAATCTATCTTTCCTTTCTTCATCGCTTTCTTAGTAGTTCTTTGTCTTTTTTTTAAAGCTTTCCCAATCTTCTAATTCCCCACTAATTTTGGCCACTCTACACACTGGTTTTTAATTTGATACTTTCCTTTATTTCCTTAGTCATCCATGGCTGGTTATCCCTTTTCCTACATTCCTTCTTTCTCACTGGGCTATATTTTTGCTGAGTACTGAGAAAAATCTCCTTAAAAATTTTAAGTATAAGTAAAGTAGAATGGTATACAGCTGTATCTGCACAAAGTTAAATGGAATGGAAAGGCGATCGCCTAGTTGTATTATTACTAGACTATTAATCCAGAAACTGGGCTAGTGCTCTGGAGATTGGGTTTGAATCCTGCCATGGTAGCTGATGGAATTTAAATTAAATTTTAAAAAAACCTGGAATTAGTTATCAGTAGATTCTTATGAAACCATTGTCGGAAAAATCCACCTGGCTCACTAATGTCCCTTAGGGAAGGCAATCTGCCTTCCTTTACCTGGTATGGCCTACATGTGACTCCAGAGCCACAGCACTGTGGTTGACTCTCAACTGCCCTCTGAACAAGGGCAACTAGGAATGGACAATAAATGCTGGTCAGCCAGTGACGACTGTGTCTACAAATGAATAAATGATATTGAATCAGAATGAAATGTGCTGTTTGAGATACAAGTATAACATTAAAATCCCCTGCATCATTGCTGTCCTTCCAATCAGCTTTCTTTAGATTGGTTGATGAGGAGAGATTTCTGTATAAGAGTTGCTTACCTATTGTGAGAATGTCTTGTCACATGCCTATGGATCTATTGACTCTTGCAAAACTAGCTAATGGATGCATGTTTCCTTTTTTGCTGGTAGTGTTTTACGTTCACTCTTGTGTTACTCAAAATTGCAATCTTGCTAATTTCCCAAAGATTTGTCCTTGGATAAATCTGGTTATTACTCAATCTGTATTGATTCAGTTTGTTTCTGCCATTTCCCAGCTGTTTTTGCTGTGGCTTCTTAACCTATTTCAATCTTTGGAATATTACCACTATTTCTTCACCTTTATGCTTCAAGGTCTCGTGTTTATCTAAACCAAAACTGTAAAGGTTATCTGTAACTTCTGGTGTTTAATTTTCAACTTTCTTTTATTTTTGTCTTGTTGCACTTGCTGTCACATAGAATTATGTAACTCCACTTCCTTTTTCTGTCATATTTCAGTTTCTTTTTAAGCTGTTATCTTGCACTGTCCTTTTCTATTTTTGCTCACAGCTAGCTATATTTAAATTATAGTACAACTTAATTACATATTTTAATTGCTGGGAAACTTAATTATTTTCTAAGTGAAGAAACAGGTGTGTTGCTTAGGTAATGGCAGGGAGAAAAATAAATCTGTTTTTCTTTGTTCCAGGCTATAATTCCAAACACAGTTAACAAATTGCATTGGCAAAAAAGACAGCTATTGCCTCTCTCCAAAAAATGGAACATCAAGAGATGTCCAACACAGAAGCTGCTTCTATTGTAATGAAGGAGGATTCTTGAAGATGTAATTGATTATTGCAGTAATTACAATACAACTGAGGATTGTAAAAGATTTTTTTCAATACTAGGACTTCATGTAAAGACAAGACAATGAAAAGAAAAATTGTATGGGCCTTCTGAATTTCTGTTTGAAAGGCAGAAATAACTCTCAATAGGGTGCATCAGTAAATATCTTTAGATATGAAAAAATATTAAGATTACTTTTTGCCATTGAGCAGATAGAATTTGTCTGTCTTCTAATTAACTCTCAGAACTATTTATACTGTAATAACATGCCCAGCCATAAAAGCAAGGCCTAAATCATTGGACTGAGACTTGCAGAAGAGGTGCTGCATTTCTGTTATTTTTTTAACACAGCATTTCTTCCTTGTGCTGTACCCGTGGATTTATTCAGTATCTTTTAGAGTATGTCATCATGGCTAGGTTTCGCAGAAAAATGTGGATCACATTGCTACTTTTTCTTTTATTTGTTTTTGGTGTCATGATGGGCTTGAAGACTCTGAGACCTGAAGGAGCTGGGTTTGGCGATGGTGTAGGACTGGAATTATTGCCGCAACTTCGTCCCCGAGCTGATGTTGGTGAGCGTCGAGCAGATCTCCCCAAATTTGAAAGATCATCAGACACTGGAACTCCTCCTCAAGATTCAAAAATGAATGAGCAGCTTGGTGTGACGAAAAGAACACCCATGTCTGATGCAAACCTGGACCAGTTTCCTCCAGTGAATTATGATTTGCATGCGTTTTATTATTCATGGTATGGAAACCAAAAGTTTGATGGTAAATATATACACTGGAATCACCCACTGGTTCCCCATTGGGATCCTAAAATTGCAAGCAGTTATCCTAAAGGAAGGCACATTCCCCCTGAAGACATTGGCGCCAGTTTTTATCCTGAGCTAGGAGCTTACAGTTCCAGGGATCCTGCAGTTCTGAATGCACACATGAAACAATTCCGAGCAGCTGCAATAGGTAATATGACTATCATTGCATTGAAATTGACTTTGTTGAATGTGATTTTAATCTAACTGGTAGAATTGTTGTTTTTCTCTTTCTTTTCCCCACCCTGTGCTCCTCCACCCCCAATAAATTTCTTGTCAACAGTAGCTGAAAAATTAAATTTATTATGCCCATAACAATTTAACCATAAATAATTGGAAAATAATGATTCGCAACCTTAATAAAGATAATCAGGTGGGCCACCCCAGGGACAAAAAACTTAGTTGCACATGAATGGAAAGTATCTGAAAAGCCGCCAAAATCTATCCTTCCATTATTTTACATTAAAATTAAGCTAAACTACATTGCACATTCTAATGTTGGAGTGTTCATTTCAATGTTTATAAAATTTTGATGGGTTATAGACCTGAAATATAATGTTTCCCTATCCACAGATGCTGCCTGATCTGAATATCTTTGTTTTAGGTTTCCAGCATCGGCAGTATTTTTTTAAAAAAATTATAATACTTCTGTGAAGTGCCTTGGGATGTTATGTATAGGCACTACACAAATAAGTTGCTGTCACGAGCCCGTGAACTCACTTTATAAGCAAATAATTCACACCTTTAGTAAATAATAATTAAATATTTTTGAAAGATTCTGGTAGTACTGATTAATACTGGGTACAGTTTCAAAGAGATGCTGATGGGAACCAAGCCGCCTTCCTCTGTGTGCACCTGAATAGTGGCAGCACAACTGGGTTTATTGTCTACACAAATGCAAGTTCTAACAGTTCAGTGGTTAGTGACATGAGATAGGAACCACCCAGCTAATTTTTCTTATTTATAGCCTGAGTAGTGAGACTTTGATTAACATGGTCAGCACAGACTGGGGATCAAACCTTTGATCACTTGGCTTGTACAAAATGTAAAAATAGAATTTGTTTCTTCAGTTTTCTCCCCTGCTTTTCTAATGCCATCTTAACTAATAAGTGCTCAAGCTGAGTATACTATAACAGTTGCTGCTGTGGCTTAAATCTTCCACTGAACAGATCATTGATTAAGTCTGGGGTTGTTCTTTTTTTTAATATGGTTTGGCAACTTTTTGGACAAATTTGCAGTTCCCAGGATCAATGGTTTAGCTTAGGGCAAAATTGAGTGCTAAGTCTTGCACACAAAATGAACCCACAGCAAGCTTTTGATGTACTGCTTCACTATTTAGTTCAATGTGTCATCTTTGTTAAACCTTTTCGAAGTGTTATTCAGTTGCTAATTGGAGACTTCAGTGCTGTTTGTTACGGTTCTGTGGGGATCTTCACCATCTTGTAAGATATGTTAATACAAGGTGGGTATTATCTCAAAAGATTCCTCCAAGCTATTCACTAGTGAATTTTGTTTTAGTGAAATAGCAGCTTTTTCAAAAAAAAACACTGGAAAAGATTAGCTTGTAGCTTTCCAGTTACTTCAATGGTGTGACATTATTTGACAAGACCTAGACTTAAAATAATTGAGGACAAAAGCCAGATAGTTCATAAATTTGCATATTCAGAATGGAAATCTTTGAAAATTTGCAAATAAAGTTGTGTGAGGCGATGCAGTTTAAACACAAAGATAAGTTGGACAGTTTTCTGAACAGTGAAAATCCAGGGACTGCAGGGAAGCAAAGAGATTTGGGAGTCCAAATATGTAAATCATTAAAAGCAATGAAAAAGGACTTTGGAAAGATGACCTTTATTTTCAGGGGGCTGGAATAGAAAATGGAGGCACTTATATTTCAGATATGCAAAAAGCCTAGATCAAACCTCATCTGGAATATTGCATTCATTTTTGGGCACCACATCTCAGTGGGATCTATTGGCCTGGGAGGGGATGCAATACCGATTTATCAACATGATACTGGACCTTAGAAGGTTAAATTATGAGGGTATATTTCATAAACCTCGTTTGTATTTCATTGAGTATAGAAGTTTAAGGAATAATCTTGTCAAGGTTTATAGATATAGAAACTATTTCCTTTGGTGGGGGTTCCAGAACAAAGGGAACAATCTTAAAAATAGAGCTCGGCAATTCAGGAGCTAAACCAGGAAGCCTGATTCACGCTAGAAACCTGGAACTGTCCTCCCAAAAGACTGGATGTTAAGGACATTTTTGAAGCTTTCAAGACAGCAACTGATAGATTTTTGTTAGGTAAGGGTATTGGAATAAAATGGAGATGAAATATAGATCAACCATGATCTACTTGAATGACAAAGAAGGGCCCTGTGATCCTAAAAGAGAATGCTTCAGCAATGCTGCAGAGATGGGGGAAAATAGCATAGTTATTATACTGTCAGATGTATTTCAGAGCACAAGAATCATCAGCAACTTATCAATTTTCATGAATCATTCAAGTTTCATGCAATTCATTCTTCAGCACTGTCCTTGAATGCCAATTCCTGCAGTCTACTCTGCATAATTAAGAATTGTTTTATGAAATTACTCTGAATTAAAGAAGCACAAGCTGTTTTGGAAGATTTAAATTTGAATTCAGCAAATTAGGCTGTTTAAAATCTGATGGATTCTTGGACATATATATGTTTGAGAAATTATTCAAAGCTGGTGATAGAAGTGTTCCCTTAATGTGAGAGGGGAAGAATGTATAAATGAAAAATATCTCGATAAGAATCTCTTTGTTCCTCTCTCATGATCATATTCAGTGAAAACATCTAGTCCACATAAATGTCAAAAAATCGATTCAAATTCTTGTTACATTGAGAATATTTATTCCAAATGGAATACATTAATAGGAGTAGAAGTAGGCCATTTGGCCCTTCATGTTGACTCCACCATTAATCATGATAATGGCTGATTATCCAACTCAGTAGTCTGAAAAATCTGAGATGTGTTTCAGATTTTTAAAATGATGAGATACAGATGATGTAAAAACCCTTTCTAGCTAGCTATTAGTAGGGTAGGGAGCTTTAATGTGCTGACATTACGGCTTCCAATACTCTTCTTGAGGCAGTTAGAATAATAAATGCAGTGTTGCCATCCGACAAATCTGGTGTGTTGGTCCCATTAAACAAAATGAAAATCGTGAGTAAGGAGAGAAAAGAGCTGATGTTTCAAATCCAGATGGCCCTTTGTCAAAGCTAAAAGGCATAGAAAGTGGGAAATATTTATACTGCAGGGTGAGGAATGAAAGATGTGTTAACACATGATCCTGCTCCTTGCCCACATGTCAGTCCTTGGCTTCTTGCAGTGTTCCAGTGAAGCTCAATGCAAATTGGAGGAACAGCATCTCATCTTCCAGTTAGGCACTTTACAGCCTTTAGAGCCTTCCGGTCTCAATAACTTTAGATGATTTGCTGTACTCCACACCGGTCTCCTTTGTTTTCATTCTATTTCTATGGCTATGACTCATCTTTCATCCCCCTCATCATGCAGTGTAAATATCTTCCACTTTCTATGCCTTTTAGCTTTTGACAACGCCAGGTTTAAGTCCAACTGATTTATTTGATAGTAAACTCACAAGCTTTCGAGGTTCCCCTTCACCTGACGAAGAGGGGAACCTCGAAAGCTTGTGAGTTTACTATCAAATAAATCGGTTGGAATTAAACCTGCTGTTGTCAGACTTCTTACTGTGTTTACCCCAGTCCAACGCCGGCATCTCCACATCGTTTTAGCTTTTGACAGAGTCATCTGGACTCGACATCAACTCTTTTCTCCTCTTACAGATGCTGCCAGACCTGAGTTTTTCCAGCATTTTCTTTCTTGGTTTCAGATTCCAGCATCTGCAGTAATTTGTTTTCAATAATTTAAAAATCATACTTGAGCTGATGCACTTTGTGTTGGCCTGATTTTTCATTGGCTATCTTTAGCATCATACTCCTCACTGTTGGCCTGCAAGCACTCTAATGTGATATATGAAAGGAAGAATAAAATATATCCTTTTACTACTGGGGACCTGGCACGATAATTCTGCACACTGACCGTTATGCTTTGCTGGCATCTTGGTGATTGTACTGAAGTGCTTTGTTTAACTAGCAGGTATTATACTAGATATGTAACTGCACTGTGTTAACATATGTTATAATACAGGTCTTAACCAAATGATTTTATACAATGCAGCAAATAGATTAGATAGTTAAGCAATGGTTTTTTAAAAAATATTAGTATCACAAGTAGGCTAACGTTAACACTGCAATGAAGTTACTGTGAAAATCCCCTAGTCACCACACTCCGGCGCCTCTTCAGATACACTGAGCGAGAATTTAGCATGGCCAATGCACCTAACCTACCCATCTTTTGAACTGAGAGAGGAAATCAGAGCACCTGGAGGAAAGCCACATAGACACGGCGAACATGCAAACCCTTACAGACAGCGACCCAAGCTGGGAATCATACCTGGGTCCCTGGCACAATGAGGCAACAGTGCTATTCACTGTGCCACCATGGTGGTGAAGCTGTATGTGTCCTCCAAATGGTTAACTATTCTTGATCAAATGTCTTGTGGCAACACACTTCCTAATTCTGTCCTTCATTTTGTTTTACGACTGGGTTATGGTTGTGTTACAGGTTTGTTATTCGTATGTCACAATCTTTGACGTTGTTTCTGTTGTTGCAGTATATCAGAAGTAGTTGCTTGATTGCACTTAATGAGAATAAGATCCATTGGATCAAGTAAATTGAACCATGCATAGTGTTACTTAGTGTGTGCCAGTATTCTGTAATGTGTTTGGCACTGTACAGTTACAAATGTCTTTTCTGTTCACTAACTCTGCAGGTGTGTTGGCCTTATCCTGGTATCCACCTGGATTATCAGATGAGAATGGTGAACCCACAGAAGATCTAGTCCCAGTTATATTGGAAGCTGCACATAAGCATCAATTGAAGGTATTATTTTTACTCTTCAAGTTTCTAGTGGAAGGAATTGGGCATTGTTGAAAAAAGAGATATGCTGTTGAAGATTTTCATCTTGCACACTCATTAGGACATTGATTTATTCTTGTCACAGGTATTGGTATGCAGTGATAAGTATTATTTCTTGCGCGCCATAAAGACAATGCATACTGTTCACAGAATGCATAGGAGAGAAGGAAATAAGAGGGTGCAGAATGTAGTGTTACAATCACAGCTTGGATCTACAGAAGGTCTGACAGCAAGGAAGAAGCTGCTCTTGAGTCGGCTGGCAAATGACCTCAGACATTTATATATTTTTCCCAATGGAAGAGAGAATGTCTGGGATGCATGGGGTCTTTGATTATGCTGGCTGCTTTTCTGAGGCAACGGGAAGTGTAGATAGCCAATGGATCGGAGGCTCATTTGCGTGATGGACTGGGCTACGTTCACAACCCTTTGTAGTTTCTTGTGTTCTTGGTCAGAATAGGAGCCATGCCAAGCTGTGATATGTCTGGAAAGAATTATTTCAATGATGCATCTATAAAGATTGGTAAGAGTCGTTGCCCTAGGGCAACACCATCATTTGGGCAAATATGCTGTAGTTAAAGCTGAACTCAACTATGTAAATTGCCAAGTCTATAAGTTAATTGAGTACAGATTCAGATCTAACGTACCAAAATAGGGAGCATCAAAGTGAACAATAATCTGATTGGGGTTACCAGTCTTACACAGGATAGCTGTGTATTATGCATATTCGTGAATGGGCTCAAGTCTGTACTTTCAGAACCGTAAAGTGTCCAGTCTGCCTCAAATTACCCTGGAAGGATAAGATGTGCCAAAAATTTGAGCAACAGATGAAGCTAGCAGTAGTGACGCAGTGGGTATTTCCATGAACAGGATGCTGCCATCAAGCAAAAGAGATGTTCTGCCTATCACACTTCAGTAATATAGTTCTGCCTATCATGCAAATTATTAATATAGTATAGGAATCTTAGCATTGGTACAATGGTAGGTACGTATGCCATACATCCCAATGACTTGTGGATTGTACCAAATAGCACATCCCCTCAGCTATTGTAGACACAGTGATCGTACTTCAACAGCCCCTGTTTGCAAAACTCAAGAGCATACTGTGTAATGTTAGATGTAATTTTGCAATTGGACAACACTAGCTGAACAATCTTGTGTGCCAGGACGTAATGTTAATTAATTTAAGGTTATCAGGCTTCCAATGTGGCTCACTTATGGCTGGAAGCTACAAATGTTTATATGCAGGTAAAGTAATATGTCCAAGCATTTGTATCTCTTTTGACTTAAACAAAGTTGTGGCTGGGAGGCAGGGGGGACAGTGGTTCCCTGAGGCATTCTCCATGGCAACATCTAAACCTGAGTCGAGTTGCAAACCAATCAGCAGCCTTTTCAATGCCGGATAAGTTGTTGCTTCTTTTGAAATTTGACATTTTTGCATCTGATGGATGCAAAATGAAAAGCTTCAGCAGCATGTCTCTTTCAGTGGTACTCAAGTTCCACACTTTTGAAATTTCTGGATCAATTATTATATGTTTATAAAATATAGAAGCAGAATTAGGCCATTCGGCCCATTGAGTCCACTCTGCCATTCAATCATGGCTGATATACTCCTCATCCCCATTTTCCTGCCTTCTCCCCAAAACACTTCAACCCGTTACCAATTAAAAATCTTTCTGACTCCTGTTTAAATGTACTCACTGTTCCAGTATTCACCGCACTTTGGGGAGCGAATTCCACAGATTCACAATCCTTTGGGAGAGAGAGTTTCTCCTCAACTCTGTTTTAAATTTACTACCGCTTATCCTAAGACTATGACCTTTTGTCCTAGAATGCCCCACCAGCAGAAACATCTATTCCACGTCTACTTTATTCATACCTTTTATCATCTTGAATATCTCAATTTGATCTCCCCTCACTCTTCTAAGAATAGACCCAACTGTAGCAAAATTCAGAAGAAAGGTAAGCAAATCATTCTCTCCACGGACGAACACTGTGTTGTACCAATGAAACATTTTTCTAAAGCAATAATCCCTTTGGATTCCTTGAGTGATCCCACCATTTAGTTGTATTTTTGTGATGTGCAGTTGTGCTAATAGGTAACAAACTAATGACCCATTCTGCGTAGGATCTTGGATCTCCCTTCCTAACAGCATGTTGGTGTATCTACACCACATGGACTGCAGTGGTCAAGACGGTGGCTCACAAGGGCAATTGGGGAAAGGCAATAAATGCCAGCCTAGCCAGCAATGCCAGAATCCTGTGAAAGGGATATAAAAGGGATCATGGCATTTGAGAGGGTGGAAATTTTATCTTGAACTTCTAAGCTGGATCAGGCATGAAACAATGTTTGATTCATTGCGTCAACAAATATCATTGCAGTTTATTGCATGTACCTCAGGTTGTTGCAGTGAGCTGCACTTTCCTCACCAATGTCTGGAATTCCAGCCTTTCAGAGTGGATGAGGTGGATTAGCGGTGAGGGACAAAAAAAGGAAATTGTCACTAACTGGATAACATATAAAAATGCAAAGCTGTTTGGACATTGAAGTTTGCTTAAGGGAGAAATTATATGTGAGGGAGGAAACAAATTGTTTTTTTAAAATTTGGAATTATTGTTGGACAGGGGGAATAGATATGCAACACTATGCACATAATATTTAAAGTGTACAGTTAATATAAATATACACTATTTGTATATATTATGTTGTATGATATCTTATTGGACAAATAGTATCTTTCATGTTTTCAGGAGTCCAAAGCAATTTTAAACCAATTAATTGCTTTTAAAATGCAGCCACTGTTGTTTAGTAGGCAGACATAGGATCGTAGAGTCATACAGTGTAGAAGGAGGCCATTCAGCCCCTCAACTCTGCACTGACTGTCTGACAGAGTATCTGACCCCTGCTCTATTCCTGTGACCCCACACATTTACCATGGCTAATCCATCTAACCTCCACATCTTTGCACATGGTGACCAGTTTGCACACAACAAGATGCCAGCGAGAGAGAGAGAGCCTGTTTTTGACTGTTTATTGAGGGATAGATATTGACAGGCATATAATATTAGGGGAGCTTTTTATGCCTGCCTGAAGTGGCAGACAAAGCCTTGATGTACTGACCTGGATTTTGCAATGAAATTTATGATGAGGCTAACAGTGCCCACTGATACTTTGAATTAAATGAGACAGCAACTTTGAGAGTGTCCAGATTTTGGTCAGTGGAACATGCTGTGCATCTGTCAGTAATGATCTGATCAATAATGGTTCTTTTTAGCTTGACTGGTCAATTTAGGATTATTTTGAACAAAGAACAGTACAGCACAGGAACAGGCCCTTCAGCCCTCCAAGTCTGTAAAAACACGAATGCCTCTCATATTTTCTTGTCTCTATGTGGTCCATATCCCTCGGTTCCCTGACAATCCATGCATTTATCCAGATGCCTCTTGAATGTTGTTATAGAATATAGTTCCACCATCTCCTCTCTCAATGCATTCCAGGCGTTCACCATCCTCTATGGGAAAAATTGCCCTTGCATCTCTTTTGAACTTCCACCCTCACTTTCAACCTATGCCTCTGAGTAATTGACTCTTCAACCCTGGGAAAAGGACTCTGATTATCCACTCAACCCAAGCCTGTCATAATCTTGTAAACCTCAATCAGGTCCCCCCTGATCCTGTAAAGCTCCAATGAAAACAATCCAAGTTTGTTCAACCTTTCTTCATAGTCCACATTCTCCAAACTGGGCAACATCCTGGTAAGTCTCTTCACCCTTTCCAGTGCATCAACATCCTTCTGGTAATGTGGCAACCAGAATTGTACACAATACTCCAAATGCGGCCTAACCAAAGTCTTATACAACTGCAACATGATTTTCCAATTCCTATACTCATTGCCACAACCAATGAAGGCCAGAATGTCATGTGCCTTCTTGACCTCCTTGTCCATCTGAATTGCCACCTTCAGGATCTGCACACCTACATCTCTCTGTATGCTAATATTTCTAAGGGCTTTATCATTTACTGCATACTTTCCTTCTGCCGTAGACTTTTCAAGTCGCATCACCTCGCATTCATCTGGGTTAAATTCCAGTTGTCATCTTTTGGCACAAGTCACCAGCTGATTTTATATCCTGCTGTATTCTCTGACACTCCTCCTCACTATCTGCTACTCCCCCAATTTTTGTATCTGCGAATTAACTAATCACACCACATAGGTTTTCCTCCAAATCATTTTATATACATACAATATAGCAAACAACAGAGGTCTCAGCACTGATATTTAAGGAAGAAGTTTCAGTTGATCTTTTATTCCAGTCGTTGTAATCCAGTTGGTTTGTGTGCTGATGTCTTTTGCTGCAACTCCAGAAACTGACCGTTAATGCCAGACAAGAATGAGTAAATGAAGAACAATGAGTTAGAATCAATTTTTTAATTTCCAAAGCAGCAGTCTCTTCTCTAAAAAGCATACAAAGTGGAAAATGCAACAAATTATTTGTCAGAAATCATATGTTAATTTCCCATCTCTCTCACGTCATTACCTTGTTTTAATTTCTGCAAGGTTGATTTTTAAAAACAAAATTATCACTGTTATTAAATAAATATCTGAAATTTCTGGCTTATAAACGTAGCTTTTTCAGAGCACCAGTCTTGTGGATAAGAGAACTAATTTTGCTTTGGTGTTTATTATACCTTTTTACCTTTCCTGTTTATCTTGTAAACAACTTAATAGCAAACTGGAACAGAGGCCTCAGTTATCATTTTTCTTTTCTGGAATGGTTGTTGAGAAATTTCTTTTGAAACTCAATTTAAAAAAAAATCATTTGTAACAGAAAGCAGATTTTTATTGTCATCATTTAAAATTAAACTGAGTACTGGTGGGTTTTGTTGTCTTATTAGCCCTGCAGCCATTACTTTGATTTCATATTCTGTAACTTGTAAAGTCATTTTCAAATGAACTGATGGGAGTTAATTCCAAATAAAAACTGGTGACTGTTTCCATCTGGTGGACAGCAGGAGCACAGTAAAAAGTCTGACAACACCAGGTTTTTGTCAGACTTTTTACTGTGTTTACGCCAGTCCAACGCCGGCATTCCCACAGGACAGCAGGAGAACAGCATTGCGACAAAAAATCCAAACTAAAGGGTGTATCTATCCTGAACTGTGTGCTGTTTGAAACAAAACAATTTTACATAATGGCATCTACAGTATTATTCCTGGACAATACACTTAGGGGGTTACAGTTATCTGTTTGGACCTATTTGAGGGCATCACAATTTGGACATTAATGAAACTGCAGGCCTGGATAATCCAATTTTTAAAAACAAAAGCAAGATATTTTTAGCGTGCTGCATTTGACTATTAATATTTTTAAGAAATAGCATGTTTGAACCTACATCCGTGTGATTTTTCTTCAGCATATCTTTACTTACAAGCATTGGAATTGTTAATTTTATTCATGCTTTTTGTCAAATTGTCAACATAACTTCATTTTTATGTTCTGATATTCACTTCAAACATTATATTCTCCATAGCGTAATGAAATGCATGTATTCTGGAGACTGTGAACGTTACAATGAAGCTAACAATAACCTATATCTTGCTGGAGCTGAACATTTTGAGCAGGAAACAATTCTGCCAGCAGCGCACTTTTGTAACTATTTATATTCTGCCTATTACTGTAAAATTGGCTTTGAGTAACCTGCATCTACAATGTAAAAAATGACTATCGCGCTGGTGTACTGCCAGGTACTTTCAAGTAATCTCAGGAAACATCTTCCATAGAAATTAATATGCTCTGCTGCCTTTCCTCTGTGGGAGGAAACCCACACAGACAGGGTGAATGTGAGACTTCTCACAGTGACCCAAGCTGGCAATCAAACCCAGGCTCCTGGTACTGTACGGCAGCAATGATAACCACTGTGCCACCATGCCACCTGCTGCATGGGGTCCATATGTACTGCACAATGTTTAACCCTCCATAAAAAACAGAATTTCTGGTCATTATCACTTTGCTGTTTGGACCTTGCTGAGTGCCAATTTGCTGACATACAATACAGCAGCGACTGCATTTCGAAGTATTTATTGTCCGTGTAGCACTTCAAGATGTTCAGTGTCTGAATGATGACACAAATGCATACCTTCTAATCTGTCTGACCTTCAATGAATAAGTTTTATGAAAAGGACTTGGTTCTCATCTACAATGCTATGTATTGACAGGCACTTTGAATACTATTTATCATGCAAGTTTTGGGTCATATTTTATATATTTTTTTCTGCTTGTTTCCCCTACTTTTGCTTCTTGAACGTGGTGATGTAATTACATTTCAATAGTCCTGATACAAATAGATTTCTGTCTTGTTTTATTGTAGCATAGATAATAAGAATATCCATTAGAACTTGCCTAATGGAACTGGTTCATCACTAAGTGGTCCCCTGATACGTAATATCTAATGTAATTAAAATTCTTCTATTCTGATTAATGAGTGGCTTTGCAATCTTTTGTATAATGACACACTTAATGTACCATCATTCATGGATTATTCTTTGTGAGATGGCTAAGAACAATCCAAAAAGCTGCAAGACAAGTTAGAAACCATTCTAACCCAAGGAGAGAATTCCACTTTAGAAGTTGATTACTGATGCACTGTGATATAGATGTGTAATTGTACTGAAATAAAAACTGGGCCTCTTAAGAGATTTATGATCTTTTATTTTCAAAGGTGACCTTCCACATTGAGCCATACGAAGGAAGAGAAAACACTTTGTACAGTAATTTGAAGTACATCATTGATAAGTGAGTTTTTTCCAAATTAGCATTAAATCTTGGTGTTGACTACAGTAATTTTTCATGTAACTCATCTCTTGTTTAAATCATTGTTTAAATATAAGTATAATAATATGCTTTTTCAGAATACAGTATGACAACATTGTGGATCAAATATTAACAGTTTTTCACTTTAATGTGCACTGAAAAACCTAAAGGTACCTTGACATTGATTAATTCTGAAAAAAGACACATGTTGAAGCTTTTTGTCTTGCACTCGTAGGCCAATCACAAGAACACCACAGTAAAGGGATCCAGTGCCAATGCGAAGCCAACTATGTCATCCATATGTCTCAAAAGCTGCAAGATCATACCAAACGTGTTCTGATGTCCTTTAGGGAAGAAAATCTGCCATCCTTACCTGGTCTGGCCTACATGTGACTCCAGAGCCACAACAATGTGGTTGACTCTCAACTGCCCTCCGAGGACAACTAGCAATGGCCAATAAATGCTGGCCCAGCCAGCAACACCCATGCCCCATGAAAGAATTTAAAAAATTGTTCCTTTTGCAGTTCACAATGGGCGATGTACTGAACATACCCGACCAGTTCATGCTTGCAAAACCTAAAACGGTGTCTAACGTTAGATGTGATTCTGCGATTGGACAAAATTTAGTCGTCAATCCGCAGTGTGCTAAGAATTACACTGACAAAAATCAACCAGGCTTGCAGTGTGGTATACTGGCCTGTGCTAAAAGCCTCATTTATTAATAGATATGGCCCTATACGTTGTGGACAGAACATGTACACACACTGCATCTGTTTCAATTAAAATAGGTGACAACCACTCGTGTTTCATTCCCCAAGGCATTGCATTGACCATGAGGTTGCAGATTATATTTGAGTAGAATTCTGCTGCTGATGGCCCACATGATGCCCAGTCTTGAGTTGCTAGATCTATTCAAAGTCTATTCTATTTAGCATGGTGGTATCCACACGATGGAGGGTATCCCCAAAGTGAAGACCAGACTTCGTCTCCAAAAGGTGGCCACTCCTATTACACCATCATGGACAGATGCACCTGCAGCAGGCAGGTTGGCGAGGTTGAGCACCTATTGCAGCCTCCAGTCTAGTAGCTATGTCTTTTGGGACCCTGACAGCTCAGTCTGTGGGTAGTTCTACTGAGCCACTCTTGGACATTGAAGTCGTTTACCCAGAATATATTTTACACCCTTGGTACTTCCTGCAATTGGTATTCAACATGGAGGAGTCATCAGCTGAGGGGGGACAGTTTGTGATAATCAGCAGAAGGTTTCCTTGTCCTTGTTTGCCCTGCTACCATGAGAGTTCTGCAGTATTTTAGCTGGAATGTTGTTAGGGCCCATTGCTGTTGCAGTATCGAGTGCCTTCAGTCATTTCTTGATGCTACGTGAGGTAAATTAACTTGGCTGGAGACAGGCATCTATGTTGCTGGGGACCTCAGGATGACAAAATGGATCATCCACTCACCAGTTCTAGTTAAAGGTTGTTGCAAATTCTTCAGTCCTGTCTTTCGTGCTGTGCTGGGCTTCCCCATCGCTGAGGTTGGGGCTAAAACAGAAAATGCTGGAAAATCTCAGCCGGTCTAGCAGTATCTGTGGGCCAATTTAAATTTTGGAATTTAATGTTATGGAAATTTTGTGCCTGTATGTTCATGGCAAAATCATGTGAATAATGCCAGTATTTTTTTCTTTTGTTTCTTCCCTTTACAGATATGGATCCCATCCTGCATTTTACAGGTGCAAGACCAGCGCAGGAAGAAACCTTCCAATGTTCTACATTTATGACTCGTACTTAATAAGCCCAGGGTCTTGGGCCAATCTTTTGTCTGCATCTGGATCGCATTCTCTTCGGAACACTCAATATGATGCATTATTCGTTGCCCTGATTGTGGAAGAAAAGCATAAAAATGAAATTCTTCAGGCTGGTTTTGATGGGATGTATACATACTTTGCAACAAATGGATTCTCCTATGGTTCTTCCCATCATAACTGGCAAACAATAAAAGATTTTTGTGATAGTAATAACCTGATGTTTATTCCAAGTGTAGGACCAGGATATATAGACACCAGCATTAGAGCTTGGAACAACCACAATACTAGGAACCGAGTCAATGGTAAGTATTATGAAACTGCATTAAGTACTGCCCTTCTAGTGCGTCCAGAAATAATCACTATAACTTCATTTAATGAGTGGCATGAAGGAACTCAGATTGAAAAGGCTGTGCCCAAGAAGTCAAGTCAGTTCGTTTACCTGGACTACCTGCCTCATAAGCCAGATATCTACCTGGAGCTTACTCGTAAATGGGCAGAAAAATTTCGCAAAGAGAAAGAACAGTGGTTGATGTGACTATTTTGAATCTTGTGATGGGGAATAGAATAATTTTGAGACATAGCATCAAGAATTACAAAAAAAAGTTTTTTTTTGGTCACGCAAGCAGAGTTTTTGTGGTTCCATTCTTCTAAAAATAAAGTCCTGTGAAATCACTAGCTAGGGAATGAGTTGCAGTATTGGATTAGATGACATTGAAGAAAGAGTTGTGACATTTGTGAAACTTTGAATTGTTTTTCTTCTGTTGAATCTTCCACTAGGTATACTTCTATGGATGCGAGTAGCCCTGTTTTGTCCAAGTTACTGTTTTTCATATGTGGTCCTGACTTGAGTGTCTGCAGTCAGTTCAACCATTGGAAGTATTATACAGGTCCGATTTCAATCATTGTGCATGCGTATAATTGTGGTAGTGATCATGAATAGTAGCATTGGTTGACTGGTTCTCTCCCAAAGCCACAGATGCTGAGGGCACTTACTGTGCGAGTAACACAACACAATTCAGATATTTAAATTGGGATCCTCTTGTATTCTATATGGCTTATTGCCGAAACACGCTGAAATTACCAAACAAGCTCCCGATAGCAGTTACTAATGAACTTAAATGCTAAATTTTTAACTTGGTTGTTCCTCTTGGAGCATTGAATATATTTGAATGTATGTTAGCTTTCAGTTGTATAACTGATGGAGAATATCAAGAATATGTTTTCTGTGGAGATTGGTGATGGGTCAGATGCAATCATGTTTAACTTTGGAGCTGCCTACTCCCCATCTGATTTTTGATTGGAAACCTGTGAATGCCCTGTATGTTTATATTGCCATTTCATATCAGTTAAAGAAGTTTGCCTTGAGCTCTTGCAGTCTCCATACTGCAGTGAGGCTCAAGACACGTCAAGATTCATAAGAATAGATCAGGTGAAAGGTGGGGTGGCGATGGATCTTGGGGCTGGATTTTTGGCCTGTATTTTAGTTGGGAATGGAGACAGGCAACCAAAGAATTTTAACCATCAGCCCATGACATCCCATTGCTGCTTTCAGGTTGGAAGGTCAAGATTGTGCTACCCCTAACTGAGCAGCCAGCCCACCCTCTGACCTATAATTGGCTGCTTCAGGGCAAGTCATGTTGTTTCCCACTAACTCTGAGATTTTGACCCCTATTTGAGCCTTTCGGAAGCCCGCAAGTAAAATTGTGTCCTTGGGCAATGGCATCCACTCACCTGCACAAGCCTGTATCAAAAAGTTGTTGCATTTCTTGGGATCTTTTTCAAGATTGAGGAAGTATCACCATGATTGTCATTATTTAAGTTTTCTTTATCTAGTGTATGTATATTATAACATTTTAATTGGTAGATTTACCAAATTTGTATTCCAGACTTTAATACTTGAATTATTTCTCATTTTTCTATTATTTCACCTGTGGATTTCTTTAATTGTTGATCAAATACAGAATGGTTGTCAGATTGAAAATTAACATTTGAGGAAGTACTTTTATTTGATGACTTGAATGACTTCTTAGAATTTTTAATTTTGGAGTCTGATATGGGACAACTGTACTTACTCATGACTGATCTTGCATGATCACATAGCTTCACTACCTAAATGGGGTTTGCAAGTTCATATCTTACAGATTAATTATTTGCCAATGACAGCTTTAACACCTGTGCTGTCAGGGCTATGGATTTGTGATTTGCTTCCCAGTTTAAAATTTTTGCTTGCATAGCAATCTCAATGCTCACTTTGGACAGTAAGTTTTCTTAAGATGCATTTGGAATTGCACCCCTGTTATGTGTCCCAACTGATGGGCTTTGGTTGAGCTTGAGTGGATCAGACCACTATTATTTTGTGCTTCCTTTACCAATTTCATTTGGAAATATGTTGACCAGACTGCAAATGTAATGAACCAATTTTTTAAAATTAGTACATTTAAGATTTAAATCTTTTCAGCTTGCAGCAACTGATCTACTTTTGGAGAATGCGTCCAGCGTTTTGAGTTTTATTGAGAAATATGAACCATCAGTCTGACACTGTAGCAATAATATTACATTTTTTTAAATTCACTGTTGCATAACCTGTCTTGATTTAGATTTTCAGCTTTTTGTAGTGTGGCTGGGCCCTAGTTTCCTTGTATAGAGAGTAACTTTAAGATATTCCCAACTTTATGTTGTGAGTCAGGTTAATTGATTCCCCATTTGATGCAGAAAAAGAGGAATACATTAATTGTTAAAGTGATTCACAAAGTTTGTGGCTACTGTTTTGAAGGTCTATTGGTTCACACAATCAATGGGGCCCTTACCTAAACGCAGCAATCTAGATGTTATACATAATGGTTGTGCAGAATCCAGAATTCATATCTCTCCAAAGAAGTGTCAGAATTTCAATTTAGATTTAAAATATGGAAAATAACTGCTGATATCAGTAAAAGTGATGTTGATTATTGTTAAAACCCGGTTGGTTCAGTCATGTTCTTTTGGCAAGGAAACTTGACATCTTTACCCAGTCTGGTCCACATGTGACTCTAGTTCCACACAAGCATGGTTGGCTCATAACTAACTACATTCTGAAGTGGCTCAGCCAGCCAGTCAGTTTTATCAAACTGCTACATGCCTCAGGTTCAAGGAGGAGGTCTGTTATCTCCTTCTCAGGGAAACATGAAATGTGCAATAAATGCTGATTTTTGCCAGCTTTAGCCACATTCTGAGAATTAATGTAAAACCACGATGGAGCACATGCTGAATAAGATGTGCTGACATTTCACATGATGGTGAGGGTCCATGCCAGCAGTATGTACTCATTCAAAATAGCCCTTTGTGTACAGCGTTTATATCTTTTGTAAGAGATATAATTGGAGTCCAATTTTCTGATGTGTTTTGTGCGTGCATTTTTTTTTGGGTGAGAGGGGGTGATTGGAGGGGAAAAGAACAAAATTTTGATTTCAAATCTCTTGAGTTTGGAGAAACTCTGGTTGTGCTAATCCCACCAATACCATGCCTAACTCAGCTCAGTACAGATCAATATGATTTGCAGCATTGGGCCTTTTATTTCTTTTGGTCAGTACCAAACTATGTGGAGTATTTAATTGAGCCTTTGGGAGTGAGCTGTTTATTTTCCTCAAATAGCAACACTGAATCAGAAATTTTGCCAGGGAGTACCCCACTTTATCCTTAAGAATTTATGTAGTTGCATTACTTTTGCGTGTTGATCATAAACATTCTTTGGTTTGCATTTTTTTTCAGTCAAACAGTATATGCTGCCATAACCACTCGTGTGCATAACCTGACGAACAAAAATGTGCTTCGGGAGCCAAAAAGCATTGTACTCCTGAATAGCACTAATGGCTGCTTTTAGTAGAACGTTGTTTTGGTGAAAACCATAACCTGCTTGTAGCAAAGCACTGGGGTACTCAGAAATGAACACAAAAAAACAGGCAGAATTATTACTAGTCGTGTTATATGTCACTTTAAATTAGGCTGATCTCTTCAATTTAAAAAATCTCATAAGCTATAGTTTTTAAAACACAAATTGCAAACTAAATTTCGGCATTTTTCATTTGCTGTTTAGAGCGTGCAAAAGCTCAAAGTTCAATTAGAAAGAAAACATATAATGACCATTTAAGTTCAGCTTGTGATGTTGAAACTTAATATTGGATCTAAAAGTTCAGATTGCATTTTTAATTATATTAAACTTTTGTATCATTTTCATTGTAGAAAAAAATCAAGACAAATACTCCTATATCAATCTTTGTTTAATTTTGTACTATAACTTATGCATCATCATTGTTACAATATGCTTAATTTTGCATAACCATGTCACTTCGTATTAGTATTAAACTATAGGGGTTTTTCCTAATTTTGTTTTTGAGAATGACAACAACATTTGGGGTAGTGTGGAAATACTATATGTTGAAATGTTACAATGTGGAGGGGGAACAGAACCACAAGTATTACTCTTCAGTATTAGCACACTGAAGTAACATCGTAAACTACTGTCTAAAATACATGTGGCCAATTTCTACAACATTATTTGAGGCTTTCTTGAACTTGAATTTTCAATATTCCTGGACGATACCACATTTATTTCTCATGGGATTAAGTTGGATATTAGCTACAGCACTACGAATGACTGGCATTGCATTAAATGTTGGTCAGAGGTTTAACCTCTCAGTCACTTTCAGTAAAGATGAAAGTGAAGCGTATTCCAGTGACATAATCAGGTAAACATCAGTGAAGAATTACTTGAACCAAGGGGACCTCACTCTAAAGCAAAAGTTGTTTTGTCATTCCATCAAGTGTTCACAGCAGTTAATCTCTGTCAGGTTTAACGTCAAATTTAAATTATATTAGAAAGCCTGATTATGTACATTGTTTTGCTTGTGACTGATCAGCTATCTGTATAAAGTGAGATTAAGTAACAAGATGCAAAATAAAGACTCTTATGTTTATAATGCATGAACCTCAAGTTCAATAATAAAAATCCATGCCACTGCATTTTGAGCTTTCTGGATTGTTTCCCTGTTTAGGAATATTATTTTGTCGTAGTATTTGTAAATAGCATTTGATAATTATCTTAGATTTTCAGTTTCAACATTATTCCTTTTAACCTCCCTCCGTAATTTTTACCTTTTTTCTTAATTTTGTATTTATATGCATTTTAATTGTTTACAACTTTATAGCTGAATAAAGAACGATGCAGCACAGGAAAAGGCCCTTCAGCCCACCAAGCTTGTACGGTACACAGTTTCTATCCCTCTGTTCACCTCCTGTTTATGTCTATCAAGATACTGTTATTAAAGTGCCTGTTTCCACACTGGTAGTGCGTTCCAGGTGCCCACCACCCTTTATGAAAACTTTCCTCGTATGTCTCCCCTAAACTTACTACCTCTCACCTTAAACCTGTGCCCTCTTGCAGTGACCCATCCTAGGAAAAAGCCACTGACTGCCCACCTTATCTATGCCTCTCATAATTTTGTGAATTTCTATCAGGTCGACCTTCAATCTCTATTTTTTCAGTGAAAACAATCCAAGTTTATCCAATCGCTCCTCGTATCTAAAACCTTTCAGACCAGGCCACATCCTGGTAAATCTTTGCACCCTCTATGAAGAATCCACGCTGGAGGTTCTGCCGAGATTGCAAACCCCTAGAGTGCCTACATGGGAAGGAAGCGTGGTGCCTCGCTGACACAGGGCTCGGAGACCGTGGCTGTCTGATGTTTGGGCAATGAGCCAACTTGACCAGGGGAATGCACACACTGCCCTTTGTGGACGTTATCAGGGTAAGCAGGTAGAGGTGAGGGTTCATGTCCCTTGAGGGTACAGCTAAGGGTTGGGGGTTGGACCAACTGAATAGGTATTTTGGGGGTGTTCGAGTCCCTGGAAAACTGTAGGTCTCATTTGATTTTTTTTTTACCTAATTCCAATTGATTCAGATCTTTTGCTGCTATACTCCTTGCTGCCACATGATCGCACTGAGCCACATGATGTGGTGGTGCTCGAATTGTGTTTTAATCCTTTGTCAGCCTTTTTCTTTAGTCTTGACTGTTTTGCCTGTGTGTAAGTGTCTCATGCCAGGTGGGTAGGTTAGAACAGATCCCTCTTTGATCATGGGAAATTCATTAAGGAAGTCATATGAGCCTCCTTTTCAAGGTAACACCTAGTGCATACATGTATGTGACTATAGGTAAGAAAGTGTGAATCACATTCTGAAATGAGTGAAGGAGAGGAAAGATAAGAGAGACGTACGGTAGGCTGCGTATTTCCAGTGGCGAGTGGAGATGCAGAAGTGGTTAAAAGAGTCCAGGAAAAGGGGTTTAGAGAATGCTAGAACGTCTGAGGGACTAAGGAATTGTTAGGGAGTTAAAGCCGGGATCTTGGTTGCACAGTGTCCTCACAAAAACAAAAAAAAATTACTGCTGATCAGGATGATGAAGATTGGTCACCCTCATATGCTCCTTCACTGGACTCACGGTGGACTCCAGCTGAGGCCCCACACAACCCCCCACCTCCCAATGGATCGACCTTCACTGCTGATGTTCCTGTCAGTATGATCAGCAGGGATTCCCCACCTCGCAGTGCGGGCCCCTCAGGATTCGTTGCAGCTATGGCTCCAAGAACTCCCATCTCATCCCGAACCAGATCCCAGGCAGCCCCCGCACCGATGCAACAATTGTCTCTGTGCCTTTCCCAGATATGATGTGGAGATGCCGGCGTTGGACTGGGGTAAACACAGTTTAAAAAAAACCTCTCAACACCAGGTTAAAGTCCAACCAGTTTATTTGATAATAAACCGACAAGCTTTCAGAAGCACTGTTCCTTGGTCAGGTGTGTGGAAGGTTCTGATTAGAATCTTCTCTAATCAGAACCTTCCACACACCTGACCACCTGGTTAGAATCTTCTCTAATCAGAACCTTCCACACACCTGACCACCTGGTTAGAATCTTCTCTAATCAGAACCTTCCACACACCTGACCACCTGGTTAGAATCTTCTCTAATCAGAACCTTCCACACACCTGACCACCTGGTTAGAATCTTCTCTAATCAGAACCTTCCACACACCTGACCACCTGGTTAGAATCTTCTCTAATCAGAACCTTCCACACACCTGACCACCTGGTTAGAATCTTCTCTAATCAGAACCTTCCACACACCTGACCACCTGGTTAGAATCTTCTCTAATCAGAACCTTCCACACACCTGACCACCTGGTTAGAATCTTCTCTAATCAGAACCTTCCACACACCTGACCAAGGAACAGTGTTTCTGAAAGCTTGTCGGTTTATTATCAAATAAACTGGTTGGACTTTAACCTGGTGTTGAGAGGCTTTTTACTGTGTCTTTCCCAGACCCCAGCGAACATCCTTTAGTTTCCTTAAACTTTTCTTTTCTCTAGGCTGTATTTTAATAGCCCGGACTCTAAGTATACGTTGGCATGCACAGTACAGGAAACGAGTAAGGATGTATTATATAGGGAAGTTTCGCTCAATGTTCAGTCGTTGTTTGGGTGTATCTCAAAATGCTGGAATGCCAGTGCTTGTAAATAATCTTGTACTGGGGTTGCATCCTGATCTGAAGAAAATGTTTGCAATGACCTGTGGGTGGGAGGGAAGACAGGACCTACCCAAGCTTGTTCGAGCCCTTCAGCACTGTGAACGCCAGCTCCAATACTAAAGGCCAAAATCGAGAAGTTACAGAAGACGCCGGTCAGTTGAGACAGAGGATGCAGGCTGGGGATAAAGCAATCAGCTGGCTGAGGCAATGGCACAAGTGTTTGTTTCACCTGCGGTCTCCAGGGACACTGGTCCTGGGATCGTATCCAGAGACTTTCGGCCGTGCCACCCCTGCGTCCCTGGCCGACACCGCCCCCCCCCCCCCCCCCCCCAACAACTCCCATTCCGTGCACCGGCATTTAATTTGACCATAAATGTCAATATATGTGACTGCTGCTTAAAATTGTAGAGCCTGCTCGTCTAATTTGCTATGAAATGTTATTCCTGTGATAGTATTTTTTGCTTTTTTTGATTTTCTTGACCTTGTGAAGCTTCAGTTTTGCTGTGTCGTTATCAGTACCCAGTATTGTTTTGGAATGTAATTTCCATTCACTAGCTGCTAGCAAAGTCTGTCTTCATTTTAGTAGCAGTAACTCTATGAAAATTGAAATTTAATAAGATGGTAATTTGCTGATTACTTCTTGCATTTGATGTGTAATTTTATCTTTTTTTCATGTGTGAACAAATGTTTATAATTGCTATTAGAGAAAAGACCATGCTTTAACATTAGTGAGAAAAAATCTGTAGTCATTTGAGGGATGGGGTTGCACAGTAAAATTGACTATTCAGATCCCCATGGGAATCATAACTGTATCCTAATCTTAAACATCAAACATAAATACAAAAATAAATAATCGGTAATAAATTAGTCTTGAAAGTATAAAATCAATTAAATGGAAGACACCAAAGTTAAGAGAAAATGTTTTGCATGTATTAAATATCTGGTGTACATAATAAATAAATAAATTAATTAATTAACATGAACTCCATACAAATGTGATAACATGACAAGTACAAATATTTCAGACAGTCATTTTTTTCCTTTTGCTCAATATTGAAAGATTGGGAGTAATTTGACTTTTGCCATTTGCCTAAAGTGAGCGATTTTAGATTTGCTGCTCGTTTACATCCCTCTCAAAGTCAGGACAGAGATGTTGAACTATGATCACCCATTTTACACTATCGTCATAAATTGATTTATTTAGGGATTTATTCAGGTATTTGCCACAGTCTTGTTGCTGTTGAAATTATAGTGCCAATTGTGTCACATAGCAAGTAGATTCAGTTGTATCTTTTTAAATGTTAAAATAAGCTACTGCCATTAGCATACTAAGGATTAACTATAATAGGAAATGTTCCTGAGATCATCCAGGATTCACCACCATACAGTTCCTGTATGGTGTTAATTGGAACTAACTTCAGTTGCCATGACTGCAGAAAGCTGCAGCACACAAAGGAATTTGGGGGTCCTTATGCATAAACCACAAAAAGCTAGCATGCAAGTTCAGTAGGTAATAGGTAAGCCAAATGGAATGTTGGCCTTTATTTCAACGGGAATGAAGTATGAAAATAGAGAAATCTTGTTTAAAATTATACAAGGCACTATTTAGACCACACCTGGAATGCTGTAAATAGTTTTTGTTCCCTTATCCAAGGAAAGACAGATTGACATTGGAGACAGTCTAGAGAAAGTTCATTAGGTTGATCCTGGGTAGAGAGGATTTAGAAGAATGGGAGATGGTCTTATTGAGAAATATACGATTAACAGGGGGCTTGATAGCATAGATGCTGATAAGTTGTTTACTCTTGTGGGAGCATCTAGGACCAGAGGGCATGATCTTAAAGTAAGCAGTCGCCCATTTAAGATAAAGATCAGGAGAACTTTCTTCACTTAGATGTTAGTGAATTTCTGAAATTCTGTGCTGTAGAGGCTGAGTTGATAGATTTTTTAAAAATCACGGAATCGAAGGTTATGGGGACAGAGTGGGAAAGTGGAGTTGAGGATTATTACATCAGGTCAGTCATGATCTCATTGAATAATTGGCAGACTCAATTGGCTGAATGGCCTACTTCTGCTCCTATATCTTATGCTGTTATGATGACAGTAGTTTTCCTTATTGAACTCTACGCTGCAAGGGAGGGGAGCAGGAGAATGGCAGCTTGCATCAAAGCATTGGCAAGGGCAAGTCAATGGTGGGAGAGAGCCAGAGCATGGAGGAGTAGAAGAGGGATACAAAGGATGATACACCACAGAAGGACATGGAAGTTTTGGAGACAGTGCAAAGAAGGTTCACCAGGATGTTGGCCGAAGGGCCTGTTCCTGTGTTGTAATTTTCTTTGTAGTTTGTTCTTTTGCCTGGTCCTGAGGGTGTTGACTGAGGACAGGTTGAATGAACTAGGATTGTTTTCACTGGAAAAACGGAGGCTGAGAGGCTGATAGAGATCTACAAAATTATGAGATGCATAGACAGTGTGGATAGTCAGATGCTTTTTTCCAGGGTGGAAGTGTCAATTACAAGAGGACACAGGTTCAAGGTGTGAGGGGGAAGTTTAGGGAGATGTGCGAGGCAAGTTTTCCACACAGAGAGGGATGGGTGACTGGAACATGCTGACAGGGGAGGTGGTGGAAACGGACACATTAGCAAGTTTAAGAGGCATCAAGATGGGTGCATGTATAGGGAGGGAATAGAGGAATAGGGACTGAGTAAGGGCAATAAGTTTTCTTTAGTTCAGGCACAGGCTGGGAAGGATGAAGGGCCTTTTTCCTGTTCTGTACTGTTCTTTGTTCTTTGTATGACAGAGAGTAGTGTTGGGACATGGAGAAGTGATGTGGGAAAGACTTGACTGCTTGGTTGGGAAGTAGGTGTTGTGACAGTCAGTCGTGGTTTAAAAAAGAATGGAAGGCCCAGAAGGCAGTGTCAGGACTGTATAAACGTGCGTCCATCTCAGGGTTTTTTTAAAAAATTTATTCCTACTGGGAAATGGGTGTCACTGGCTGACCAGCATTTGTTGCCCATTTTTAGTTGCCTGAGGGCAGTTAAGAGTCAACCACAATGCTAAACCTCTGGAATCACATGTAGGTCAGACCAGGTAAGGATGGCAGATTATCTTTCTTGAAAGACATTAGTGAACCAGATGGGTTTTTCTGACAATCGACAATGGTTTCATGGTCATCAGTTGATTCTTAATCCTAGATATTTTTTATTGATTCAATTTCCACCATTGGAAAGCATATTGCTGGCATTGTCCTCACAGGAATTTTAATTCATGTATTGCATTTCAATGATCTCTCCTTATGCAATCTCGAACAAGGGGAGGATGAGCTGAGTCTGCAAGTTCATCCCGTGTCCCACAGTGTGCAGTTTGCATCACCCTGGAAAGCACCTGTTACCTGCTAAAGGAGGGTTTGTTCGAAAGCACTTGAAATCCCCACATTGGACAAAGAGAAAGAGAGTTGCCCTGTGGTGCCCCACAAGACTATGTCCTCAGCCCCTTACTATACTCCTTATATATTTATGACTGTGTGGCCAAATTCCCATCCAATTCCATTTTTAGGTTTGCTGATGACACCATTGTGGTGGATTGGATTTCAAACAATGATAAGATGAATTATAGGAAAGAGATTGAGAATCTAGTGAAATGGTGCAATGACAATAATCTCTCCCTCAATGTCTGTAAGATGAAGGAGATAGTCATCAACTTTAGAAAGGGTAGTGTAGGACATGCCCCTGTCTACATCAAGATGATGAAGTGAAAATGGTTGAAAACTTTAAGTTTTTAGGGGACCAGATCACTGACAACTTGCCCTGATCCCTCCACACTGACACAATAGTTAAGAAAGTCCAACAACTCCTTTACTTTCTCAGGAGACTAAGGAAATTCAACGTGTCCACTACGACTCTTATCAACTTTTACAGATGAACCATAGAAAACATCCTTTTCGGGTGTATCACAGCTTGGTATGGCTCCTGCTCTGACCAAAAATACAAAGAGTTGTGAACATAGCTCAGTCCATCATGCATACCACCTCCCCATCCATTAACTTCATATATACTTCCTGCTGCCTTGAGAAAGGTGGCAAAGATAATTGATGATGGAAGGGCTGTGGATGCAGTTTATGTGGACTTCAGTAAGTGTTTGACAACATTCCACATGGCAAACTTATACAAAAACTAAAATCACATGGGATTCGAGGTAGGCTGGCTAGATGGATACAGAACTTACTTTGTCATAGAGGATAGAGATAGTGGTGGAAGGGTATTTTTCAGAATGGAGATCTGTAGCAATGATGTTCTTTGGTGATCAGTGCTGGAACCTCTTGTTTGTAGTATACACAAATGATGTGGAGGAAAATGTGGTTGTCGATGACAAGAAGATTGGGGGAGTTGTTAGTACCGGGGATTATTAGATGATGCAACAGGATATAGATAGATTGAAGATTTGGGCACACAAATGGTAGATGGAGTTTAATCTGGACAAATGCAAAATTATGCATTTTGGAGGATAAAATTTAGGTGTGAATTATATGGTAAATGTTCCAAAGAACAAAGAACTGTACAGCACAAGAACAGGCCCTTTGGCCCTCCAAGCCTGCGCCAATCACATTTACCTATCTAAACCAACTGCTTATATCCCTCTATTCCCTGTTTGTTCTTATGCCTATCAAGATAAGTCTTAAATGTGGCTATGTAACTTCCTTAACCAGCCCACCAGGTCCCCACCACCCTCTGTGCAAAAAACTTTCCCGGCACACCTCCACAGAACCTTTCCCTCCTTATCTTGAAGTTATGCCCCCTTGTAATTGTCATTTCTGCCCTGAGAAAATGCTTCCAACTGTTCACCCTATCTATACCTCTCAAAATTTTATAAAATTCTATCAGATCACTCCTCAGTCTTCATCTTTTCAGGGAGAACAATCCCAGTTTATTCAATCTCTCCTCATAGCTAATACCTTCCATATCGGGCAACAACCTGGTAAACCTTTTCTGCACTCTCTCCAAAGCCTCCACATCCTTCTGGTAGTGTGGTGACCAGAATTGGACAGAATGTTCTAAGTGTGGCCAAACCAATGTTTTATATAACTGTTACGTAAGTTGCCAGCTTTTATACTTGATGCCCCGTCCGATGAAGGCAAGTATGCCGTATGCTTTCTTCACCACCTTTACCACCTGTGCTGCCACTTCTAAGGATCTGAAGACCTGTATTCCCAGATCTGTGTGTCTACGCTCCTGATTGTTCTGCCATTTATTTTGTAGCTCCTACCTGAATTGGACCTACCAAAATGCATCATCTTGCATTTGTCCAGAGTAAATTCCATCTGCCAATTTTCCAGCCTACCTATATCCTGCTGTATTTTCTGATAATCTTCACACCATCCACAACTCTGTCAATCTTAGTATCATCCACAAACTTGTTAATCAGACCAGCTACATTGTCTGCCAAGTCATTCTTTACTCAGAGGGCAGTAAGGGCGTGGAGCAGCAGTAGTGGACTTGCCAACTTTAAGGGCATTCAAATGGTCATTGGATAAACATATGGATAATGTTGAAATAGTTTAGGTTAGAGGGTCATTAGTTTGGTTCCACTCGTCGGTGCGACATCGAGGGCCCAAGGGCCTGTACTGCGCTATAATGTTCTATGTTTTATTTATATATTATTAACAGCACTGATCCTTGTGGAACACCACTAGTTACACACCTTCATTTAGAAAAACACCCTTTCCCTGCTACTCTGTCTTTTATGGCCAAGCCAGTTCTGAATCCATCTAGCTAGTTCACCTCTGATCTCATGATATTTAATCTTTTGCACCAGCCTGCCATGAGGGAGCTTGTCAAATGCCTCACTAAAATCCATGAAGATAACATCTGCAGCCCTTTCTTCATCAACCATTTTTGTCACCACCTCAAAAAACGCAATTAAATTAGTGAGACATGACCTCCCACGTACAAAACCATGCTGCCTGTTGCTAATAAGACCATTCAGTTCCAAATGTGTATAGATCCTATTTGTAAGAATCTTCTCCAACAGTTTCGCAATCACTGATGTCAAGTTCACTGGCCTATAATTACCTGGTTATCTTTGCTACTCTTCTTAAATAACAGGATAACATTGGCTATCATCCAATCCTCATGTACCTCATCAGTGGCCAATGAAGAAAAAAAGGTTTCTGTTTGAGGCCCAACAATTTCATCTCTTGTCTCCCTCAGTAATCGGGGATGGTGCCCTCTGACCCTGGGGATTTGTCTATCTTAATGCTTTTTAATTCACCTAAAACTTTCTCCCTTGTAATGACTTCTTCTAAAGGGCTTACACACCCCTCCGAGAGACCGTCAATTGACGTGACCCTCTCTTTTTTGAATACCGATGCAAAGTACTCATTAAGGATCTCACGCACTTCTTTTTGTTCTGCACATAATTTCCCTCCTTAGGAAAATTTAATGTTCCTTAGGAACATTAACTTTTTTTATTCATTCATGGGACATGGGTGCCTCAGGCTGGCCAGTATTTATTGCCCATCCCTAGTTGTCCTTGAAAGGTGAGCTGCCTTCTTGAATTGCTGCAGTCCATGTGCTGTGAGCTGACCCATAATGCTGTGAGAGGGGGAATTCCATGATTTTGACTCAGCAACTGTGAAGGAATGGTGATACATTTCCAAGTCAGGATGGTGAGAGGCTTTATCTGCCGCCCTTGTCCTTCTAGATGGAAGTTGTCATGGGTTTGAAAGGGGCTAAGGATCTTTAGTGGATTCCTGCAGTGCATTTTGTAGGTAGCACACTGTTACTGAGCATCAGTGGTGGAGGATTGAATGTTTATCAATGTGGTGCCTATCAAGCAAGCTGCTTTGACCTGGATGGGTTAAGCTTGAGTGTTGTTGGAGATGCATCCATCCAAGTAAGTGGGTAGTATTCCATGACCTTCCTGACTTGTGTCTTGTAGATTGTGGATAGACCTTGGGAAGACAGGAGGTAAGTTACTGGCCACAGTATTCCTAACTTTTGATCTGCTCTTGTAGCCATTGTGTTTATGCAGTGAGTCCAGTTGAGTATCTGGTCAATGATAGCCCAAGGATGTTGACAGTGGAGGATTCAGTGATGGTAACTCTATTGAATGTCAAAGGGTGGTGGTTAAAGTGTCTCTTATTGGTGATGTCATTGCCTGTATTTATGTGGCGTGAATGTTACTTGCTACTTGTCAGCACAAGCCTGGATATTATCCAGATCTTGTTGCATTTGAACACGGACTGCTTCAGCATCTGAGGAGTTGAGAATGGTGCTGAACATTGTTCAATCGTTGACAAATGTCCCCACTTCTGATCTTATAACAGAGGGAAGATCATTGATGAAGAAGCTGAAGATTGTTGGGCCTGGGACACTACCCTGAGGGACTCCTGCAGAGATATCCTGGAGCTGAGATGACTGACCTTCCACAACCACAACCATCTTCCTATATACCAGGTATGACGCCAACCAGTGGAGAGTTTGCTCCCGATACACATTGATTCCAGTTTCACTGAGGCTCCTTGATGTCTCACTCGGTCGAATGCGGATACAGAGGAATCTGGGCTTCCATGTCCATATATCCCTAAAAATAGCAGCACAGGTGGCCAAGATGATTAAGAAGACAAATGGAATGTTTGCCTTCATCAGCTGGGGCATTGAGTACAAGTATTGGGAAATCATGTTGCAGCTATATAAAACCTTTGTTTGGCTACCTTTGGATTATCATGTGCAGTTCTGGCCATCACATTACCAGAAGGACGTGGAAGCTTTGGAGAAGCAAAGAAGGTTAACCAGGATGTTGATCTTGAGGATTTTGGCAATGAGGAGAGTTTGAATAAACTAGGATTATTTTCACTGAAAAGACAGAGGTTGAGGGTAGACCTGATAGAGGTATACAAAATTATGTGAGGCATAGTCAAAGTGGATAATCAGAGGCTTTTTCCAAGGGTGGAAGTATAATTTACAAGGTGGTACAGGTTCATAATGAGGGGGAAAATTTAAGGAAGATTTTTCACATGGAGAGTGGTGGATGTCTGGAACACACTGTTAAAGGAGGTGGTGGAAGCAGTCATGTTAGCAACATCTAAGAATCATATGGATAGTTATATGCATAGGAAGGGAATAGAGGGATAGGGATCAAGTGAGGGCCGAAGAGGTTTTTTTTTTTGGTTAGAGCATCAAGATCAATAGAGGTTTGAATGACCGAAGGGCCTTTTCCTGTGCTGTACTTTTCTTTGTCCTTTGCTCTTTGTGCTAAAAGCAGCCAACATTATCAAGGGCCCCAAGCACCCCGGGCATTCTGGATGGGATTTTAGTCTCTTTTTTTGTCCCAAAATCATAGAATCCCACCAAAAGTCAATTGACCTTTCCATGGTCTGCCCCTCACTTACTCCAGTTCCCATGGCAGGTGAGTTGGTAAAATTCCAGCTTTTCTCTTTCACCTTTTTCTGTCAGGGAAAAGATACAAAAGCCAACTCAAGAAGAGCTTCTTCCCTGCTGCCTTCAGATTTGCCTTCAGAAACCTCATTTACCAGCTTTCCACTACTAACAACCCAATCTGGAATTGATTTGATTTATTATTGTCACATCTATTAACATGCAAGAAACAATACTTTTCACTGTGTGCTCTGCAGACAAAGCATACTATTCATAGAGAAGAAAACAAATGCTTTCTATTGTGCACCTGTAAAAGTTGGTGAGGGTTGTGGCTGACATGCCAAATTTCCTTGGTCTTCTGAGCTTAACTATAGTGTCAGCATGGCGGGACCAGGACAGGTTGTTGGTGATCTGGACACCTAAAAATCTGAAGTTCTTGACCCTTTCTACTTCGTCCCCATTGATGTAAGACAGGGGCATGTTCTCCTTTACACTTCCTGAAGTCAATGACAATCTCTTTCATTTTGTTGACATTAATGGAGAGATTATTGAATCTCAACAGACTTCTTCTGTTCTTGCATGCATTGTAATTTACAATATAAATTTCTACATGTAATATTAGCGCAAGTATAAAAAAGTAACAAAATAATCTCTCCCAATTTACTTTGACTTGGTTTCCTTTATGATTTATTCAGCTGTAGAGATTGAGTTTAGTCACATCACTCACTGTTATCTCAGCATTTGTTTACATTATTTTTCTACTGAGGTCACAGTTTTCTTGCACCACTCCTTGTTATGCCAGCACTTCTTAAATTGTTTTCCTATTGATTTTCACACATGCAATCCACTTCTTGGCAGGCAGCATGATGCCACAGTGGTTGGCACTGCTGCCTCACAGCGCCAGGAACCCAGGTTCAATTCTGACCTTGGATGGCTGTCTGTGTGGCGTTTACACATTCTCCCCATGTCCGAGTGGATTTCCTTTGAGTCCTCCATTTTCCTCCCACACTCCAAAGGTGTGCAGGTTAAATTGATTGGCCATATTAAATCGTTCCTTAGTGTCGAGGGAGTAGCAGAGTAAATGTTTGGAGTTATGGGATTAGGGCTTGTCAGTACAGACTTGATGAGCCGGGTGATGAACTTCACTACTGTAGGGATCCTACGATTTGTTTACCTTGGGTGAATTATATTGAAATAGTTTCAAAATCAACAAAGAAATAGTACCATCATGGATAAAATTTCACCCTTCAATCAATTATCTTTATTGTGTATTTGTGAAGGAAAAGGTAAAAGAAAAAATGAGTAATACAGAAGTATTGTTTAACATTACCAGGAATAAATTCACAGTAAAATATATATTAACAGCTGTCAATGTTAGCTTGCAAACACAGAATGGTCAACTCTTTTCCAGAGTGTGCAGTTACTGATAAGAAATACAATGGCATTGGCTGGCACTGCTGCCTCAACTTGGAATTCCGACCTTGGGTGACTGTCTGTGGTGTTTGCACATTCTCTCCATGTCTGCATGGGTTTCCTCTGGGTGCTCTAGTTTCCTTCCACAGTCCAAAGATGTGCAGGTTAGGTAAATTGGCCATAGGAAATTGCTTGTTCATGTCCAAAGCACTGGAGGGATTCTATGGAAATACACACACCAATAATCCATTGTTCTTGCTATCATTAGTGTTTTAGATGATACGAACAATGACAAAATATTGACCTTTTATAATAAATTGCAGGCAACCCGATGTGACTCAAAGTATAATACAGTTTATTAGCAATGATAAATAATTTGCAAACAAAGGTTGTGAAAGAACTGATAATGCCACTGTTATCCATTCCTCCCTGGCTCCAACTGAGGATCCACCCTGTTCTGGGATACACACTGATGCACCGATTGGCTCAGCTTCCTGCCCTGACTCTCCATAGAGACCAGCCTAATCATGTGATCCACAGGACTCACCCTCTTAAAGGGACTACGTGACTATACTCCTTCCACCCCCTCCCCCACTCCAAAAGCAACAACAGCATCATTAACTTTGGCGTGCAATTTGCAAAGGATATCAAGAATACCACAGGAAAACACGTGAGTTAAGTTGGTCCGGGGACTCCAATTCTGTGTTATGCTGTTCAGGAAATGAAGAATCTGATTGTGAGGAGGCGAAAGATAACTCATCAATCTGCGGTCAAGGCCCTTCTTTGTAGCTGCTGTCTCCTCAGTTACAGAAACTGTTGCTTGTTCCAGTTTCACATTTACAACTAGGCTCCCTGTAACCAATCCTGGTGAACCCAAATCTACTGCAGGAGCTTCCTTTTGATCCCTTCTATCAGGCCCTGCTCTCCTCCCTGGATGGTCTACATGTTTCTTGACACCTCATATCTCTATGACGTAGGAGACCAATCCTACTCTTTCCACAATCTTTCCAGCCACTTATGTGGGTTCTGCCAGATATGATCTAAAGAGATCCATTAAAGATGCTAAAAGACAGTACCGGACCAAGCTAGAGTCCCAGGCCAGCCACACTGACCCCCACCGACTATGGCAAGGTCTGCAAGACATAGCAGGCTACAAGATGAAGGCATGTAAAATCACCGGTTCCAGCGCACCTCTCCCTGATGAGCTCAATGCATTCTACGCCTGTTTTGAGCAAGAGGTCAGTGAGAGCATGCCCTCGCCCTAGAAACCCAGGATGAACCTGTATCTGGGATCACCATTGCAGATGTCAGAGCAGCTTTTCTGACAGTCAACCCATGGAAAGCAACTGGCCTACATGGGGTACCCGGATGTGCACTCAGATCCTGCATGGATCTGCTGATGGAGGTATTCAGACATTTTCAACCTCTTTACAACAATCTGAGGTCCTTATCAGCTTCAAGAAGATGACCATCATCTGCCTACGCTTCCCACTGCCTTGGCAAAGCAGCCAGCATAATTGGGGACCCCACACATCCTGGTCATTCTCTCTTCCACCTTCTTCCTTCAGGAAAAAGATACAAAAGTCTGAGGTGATGTACCAACTGACTCAAGAACAGCTTCTTCCCTGCTATCAGACGTTTGAATGGACTTGCTTTGCATTAAGTTGATCTTTCTCTACATCCTAGCTATGACTGTCACTACATTCTGCATTCTCTTGTTTCCTTCTCTATGAACAGTATTTTTGTCTGCATAGCACGCAAGCAACAATACTTTTCACTGTATGTTAATACATGTGATCACAATAAATCAAATCAAATCCTGCTGCCAAGTTTCTGACCAGAACTGAATCATCCACTCGGAAAATTCTGCTTTTTTTCCTTTGACTCATGATTTTATTTCCAGGAGACTTGTCTAATCTCCACCCTCCCCACCAAATCTGGGAAAATTATATCCAACCATGTCTGTAAGCAGCACTCCATTAGTACCTCAGCTGGCATGTCCCCCATGGTTAATTTGACTTGGCATTGTATGTTAACAAGAAAACTAGCTCTACGTAGAGATAGAGGTTTGTTTACTGGTTTTTTTAATCATAATTGCTCGACAGACTGGAGGGGCTGATTGTGGATAAGTCCCCAGGGCCGGATGGAATGCATCCGAGGGTTCTGAAAGAAATGGCGGAGGTGATAGTGGATGCCTTGGCGGTTATTTTCCAGACGTCGCTGGATTCCGGGGAAGTGCCAGAAGATTGGAAAGCGGCTAACGTTACGCCGTTGTTTAAGAAGGGTGCCAGGCAAAAGGCGGGGAATTATAGGCCGGTTAGTTTAACGTCTGTTGTAGGTAACATGTTAGAATCCGTCATCAAGGAGGAAATAGCGAGGCAGCTTGAGGGGAATTGCTTGATAGAGCAGACGCAGCATGGTTTCGTTAAGGGGAAGTTGTGTCTGACAAATTTACTGGAGTTCTATGAGGATGTGTCTAGGGCAGTGGATAGAGGAGAGCCGGTGGATGTGGTCTGTCTTGATTTTCAGAAGGCGTTTGACAAGGTACCTCACAAGAGGTTATTGCAGAAGGTTAGGGGACATGGAGTTGGGGGTAGGGTTTTAGCATGGATAGAGGACTGGTTGTCAAATAGGAGGCAGAGAGTGGGGGTCAATGGGTGCTATTCGGATTGGCGGTTGGTGACTAGTGGAGTGCCCCAGGGGTCGGTGCTGGGGCCTCAGCTATTTACCATTTATATAGATGATCTGGAGGAGGGAACCGAGTGTATGGTGTCGAAATTTGCTGATGGCACCAAGATTGGTGGAACGGCAAATTGCGTGGAGGGTGTAGAGAGTCTGCAGAAGGATCTAGATAGGCTGGACGAATGGGCCAGGAACTGGCAAATGGAATTTAATGTTGGCAAGTGCGAGGTGGTCCATTTTGGTAGGAAGAATGGTAGGAAGGATTATTACTTACGTGGAGAAAAACTGCAGCAGGCAACGGTGCAGAGGGACCTCGGGGTCCTTGTGCATGAGTCGCAAAAACCCAGCTTGCAGGTGCAGCAGGTGGTCAGGAAGGCGAATGGGATGCTGGCCTTCATAGCGAGGGGAATTGAATATAAAAGTAGGGAGGTCTTGCTGTGGCTCTATAGGGCATTGGTGAGGCCGCAGCTGGAGTACTGTGTGCAGTTTTGGGCGCCGTACTTACGCAAGGATATTTTGGCCTTGGAGGGAGTGCAGAGGAGGTTTACTAGGCTGATACCAAAGTTGAGGGGGTTGAGTTATGAGGAGAGGCTGAATAAACTAGGCTTGTACTCGTTAGAGTTTAGAAGAATGAGGGGAGATCTCATTGAGACGTATAAGATGATGAATGGGATGGATAGGATAGAGGTGGAGAGACTCTTCCCGCTCAAAGGACAGTAGGACTAGGGGGCACAGCCTCAAGATAAAGGGGGGGTGGTTTAGAATGGAGTTGAGGAAGAATTTCTTCACTCAAAGGGTGGTGAATCTCTGGAATTCTCTGCCTGTTGAAGTGGTGGAGGCTACCTTGCTAAATATTTTTAAGACGCGGGTTGATGGGTTTTTGATAAGAGAGGGGATTGGGGTTATGGGGAGAGGGCGGGAATGTGGAACTGAGCCACGACAGATCAGCCGTGATCTTATTGAATGGCGGGGCAGGCTCGAGGGGCCAGATGGCCTACTCCTGCTCCTATTTCTTATGTTTTTATGTTCTTAATTTGAACGTTTGTACAGAGCATCCCACTAACCTATTAGAGACTGGGTGGTAAGGTGCTGACGTGACATGGGGAATACCATTTGATTTGACAAATTTTTGAAACTCCTCCACTGTGAATGATGTGCCATTGTCTGACACTAAGACCCCCGAAATACCATGAATGGCAAAAAAATTCCTCAATTTGTCAATGGTGGCAGTAGCCATTGTGGACTTCATTAACTGGACAACCAGTCATTTAGAGTGTGCAAAGACCAGTTGGACCTTGCAAACGGGGCATTGACCTGACTATGCTTTGGATTTCTTTATCGATGCTGGCCTCCCAATGTAACTTTGGGTGAGTGCTTTCATCCCGCTTTGTCCTGGATGTGTCTCAGGGTCAGTCCTCAGACCTCAGCTGTTTACAATCTATATAAATGATCTGAAGATAGATCGGAGTAACATAGCAAAATTTATGGATGACACTAAAATAGGTGGGAAAGCAGGCAGTGAAGATCTTACAGATGGATATAGATAGGCTAAGAGAATGGCCAAAATTTGGCAGACAGAGTTTAATGTGGATAAGTGTGAGGTTATCCACTTTGGCAGAAAAAATAGGCAAATTATTACCTGAATGGAAAACAAATTCAAAATGCATTCAGGCAGAGGGATCTGGGTACCTATGTTCATGAATGCAGGAAGTTGGTATGCAGGTGCAGCATGTAATAAAAAAGGCAAATGGACTGTTAGCATTTACTGCAAAGGGATTAGAGTATAAAAGTAGAGAAGTATTGTTTGAATTGTATAGTGTGGTGATGAGACCACACCTGGAGTATTATGTGCAGTTTCAGTCTCCTTGTTTGTGATGGCATTGGAGGCAGTTCAGAGGAGGTCCACCAGATTGATTCTGGGGATAAAGTGGTTGATGTCTGAGGAGAGATTAAACAGTTTGGGCTTGTACTCATTGGAGTTTAGAAGGATGAGAAGGGAACTGATCAAGGTGTATAAAATTTTAAAAGGGATTGATAAAGTAAACATGGGCCAAATGTTTTCTCTTACAGGACAATCTAGAGTAAGCAGTCACAGGCATGAGTTGAGGTCAATAAGGAAGAACTACTTCTCACAGAGGGTGGCAAAATTGTTGAACTTGCTTCCCCATGGCACAGTGAAGAATGAATCGTTGAATGGTTTCAAGAGGGAGATGGACATATTTCTAACAAAAGAAGAGAGGGATATAGGAACAGAGAGGCAGATGGATTTGAGACTCGGGAGAGATCAGTCATGATCTGATTGAATGTTGGAGCGGGCTCAAAGGACTGACTTTGCCTACTTCTGCTCTGAATTCCTATGCTCCTATGTTCCCATGGGAGTTGTGCAATTCCTATAATAAAAGTCATCTCCTTAGAGGTGGGACTATAACACAAGCCTCCCCCTCACCCCCACAATAACATGCCATTCTCATAGTTATCTCTGTTCTTCTTTGTTGGAAAGGTCTAAGGAGGTCTGACTTCGGGGGAGGCAGTGGGGTACAGATATTATCACTGGACTAAGAATCCAGAGACCCAAGATAATGCTCTGGGGACCCATGTTCATTAAAATATCTGCAATTAAGTTTAAAGATGACCACGAGGCCAATGCTGATTATTGTAAAAAACACATCTGGTTCACTGTTGTCCTTTAAGGAAGGACATCTGCTGCCCTTGGCTGGTCTGGCCAAATGTAACTCCAGACCCACAACAATGAGGTTGACTCTCAAATGTCCTCTGAAATGGAGGGCAACTTGGGATGGGCAATAAATGCTGGCTCAGCCAGTGATGCCCACATCCCTCAAAAAGTTGATTAAAAAATTTGTCAACCTTGCATCACATCTTCTTAACTGCTGATAACACTGGATCTTTCTGTCCACATTTCTCTGTGGTTAGCTGAAATTAGCAAGTTCTCCATCAGGTCCAGTGCCAGCATTACCTCTTGTGGGACCGGTGGTAATGCTCCTGTCTTTGATAAGAACCCAATGGTGGTAGTCCTCACAAAAGGTTGTAGAACTTTCACCTTCAAAGGGGGGTTAGAAGGGATGTCCCACATCTCCCTTTTTGTTTCCTCCTGCTGTTGGAACTTTCGCTGAGGTCATTAGACATGATTTGGTGATCCAGTGGAGATAGGCAGCAGGAAAGTTTGCTTTCGGTGGATGTTGTCTGGGAATAAAACATTGAACATGTTGTATTTGGAGAGAGAATAAACATTGAGGAGGAGTCATAGGGTGAGATTTGGGGATGTGCTAACAATATTTCAGTTTGTAATAGAACAAAAAAACCTCCGCTGAAGATACTGCACCATCTGCATACTACTCCAAGCTTGCAGCACAGGTTTGAACCCATCATAACCTCATTGTGCCAAAAGTGCAAGGTGGTGCTGGGGATTACCTGCATTTCTTTTGGTCCTGTGTCAAGATTAATGCCACTGGTTTAATGTTCTTTGAAGAGCTTAAGAGGATCTTTGCTACAGCCTTAGAATCCAATACTGGGCTCGCCAGATAAAAAGATCAGTAATGTGAATGGGGAAAAAAAAACTTTACAATATCTTAACATTTGCAGCATTGAAGAATATCTTTTGATCGTGGATTAGTGATAAACCTCTTTCAATTCAAAATTGGCACAAAATCATTCTGAACTGTATACCAGTGGGATTTTTGACTTGGATTACTTCGAGCTGAATCGGATACATTCTAATTACATATTAGAATCCATTATTAAAGATGAGATCGCAGAGTACTTGCAAGTGCATGACAAAGTAGGGCTGAGTCAGCACGGTTTTGTCAAGGGCAGGTTATGTCTGACAAAGCTGTTAGAGTTCTTTGATGAGGTAACAAGGAAGTTAGATAAAGGAGAGCCAGTGGATGTGACATATTTACGTTTCCAGAAAGCATTTGGCTTAGGAGACTATTAAATAAATTAAGCGTCCATGGTGTTAAGGGTAAGATCCTGGCATGGATAGAGAATTGGTTGATTGGCGGAAGTCAGAGGGAAGGAAAGAAGGGGTCTTTCCCTGGATAGCAGTCGGTGACAAGTGGTGTGTCTCAGGGGTCAGTTCTGGCACCATAACCTTTCATGATACACATTAACAATTTGGAGGAAGGAACTGAAGGTACTGTTGCTAAGTTTGCAGATGATACATAGATTTGTAGAGGGACAGGTAGTGTTGAGGAAGCAGGGAGGCTGCAGAAGGACTTGGACAGGTTAGGAGAGTGGACAAAGAAGTGGCAGATGGAATACAATGTGGAAATGTGTGAGGTTACACACTTTGGAAGGAAGAATGGTGACATAGACTACTTTCTAAATGGGAAAATGCTTCGGAAATCAGAAATACAAAAGGACTTGGGAGTCATTGTTCAAGATTCTCTTAAGATTAATGTGCAGGTTCAGTCGGGAGTTAGGAAGGCAAATATAATGTTAACATTCATGTCAAGAGGGTTAGAATTCAATAGCAGGGATATAATTCTGAGACTGTATAAGGCTCTGGTCAGAGCCCCTTTGCAATATTGTGAGCAGTTTTGGGCCCTGTATCTAAGGAAGGATGTGCTGGCCTTTGAAAGGGTCCAGAGGAGATTCATAAGAATGATCCTTGGAATGAAGAGCTTGTCATATGAGGAACAGTTGAAGACTCTGGGTCTGTACTTGTTGGTGTTTAGAAGGATGTGGGGGAATCTTATTGAAACCTACTGGACACTGTGAGGTCTGGATAGAGTGGACGTGGAGAGGATGCTTCCACTAATAGGAAAAACTAGAAACAGGGGCACACCTCAAGCTAAAGGGATGATCCTGTAAAACAGAGGTGAGAAGGAATTTCTTCAGAGAGAGTGGTGAATCTGCAGAACTCTTTGCTGCAGAAGGCTGTGGAGGCCAGATCATTGACGGTCTTTAAGAGATAGATAGGTTCTTGATTAATAAGGGGATCAGGGATTACGGGGGAAAGGCAGGAGAATGGGGATGAGAAAAAAATCAGCCATTATTGAATGGCAGACCAGACTCGATGAGCTGAGTGGCCTAATTCTGTGCCTATGTTTTATTCTGTAAAGTTTGGGACCCTTATCTTAAAGTTCTGGGCTTCGCTTTGTATTATTTATTTCTGCAAGATTTCTCATAAGTTATAGAGTAATAGAGGTTTACAGCATGGAAGCAGGTCCATGCTGCCCCTTTTATTTAACGACTAAACTAGTCCGAATTGCCCATGCTTAGCCCATTTCCCTCTATAGCCATCTTACCCATGTAACTGTCTAAATGCTTTTTAAAAGACAAAATTGTACCCACACCTACCACTACCTCTGGCAGCCTGTTCCAGACACTCACCACCCTCTGTGAAAAAATTGCCCCCTCTGGACCCTTTTGTATCTTTCCCCTCTCATCTTAAACCTAAGTCCTTTAGTTTTAGGCTCCGTTACCTTTGGGAAAAGATATTACCTATCTAGCTGATTTATGCCCCTCATTATTTTATAGACCTCTATAAGATCATCCCTAAGCCTTCTACACTGCAGGGAAAAAAATCCCAGACCATCTAGCCTCTCCTTATAACTCAAATCATCACGTTCTGGTAACATCCTAGTAAATCTTTTCTGCACTCTTTCTAGTTTAATAATGTTCTTTCTATAATAGGGTAACTAGAACTGTACACAGTATTCCAAGTGTGGCCTTACCAATGTCTTGTACAACTTCAATAAGACGTCCCAACTCCTGCATTCAATGTTCTGAGCAATGAAACCAAGCACGCTGAACACATTCTTCACTACTCTGTCCACCTGTGACTCAGCATTCAAGGAGATATGAACATGTAACCCTAGATCTAACTCTCCCCAATGCTCTATATTAACTGTGTAAGTCCTGCCCTGGTTTGATCTACCAAAATGCATCACCTTGCGTTTATCTAAATTAAACGCCATCTGCCATTCATCAGCCCACTGGCCCAATTTATCAAGATCCTCTTGCAATCCTAAATAATTTTCTTCACTGTCCACCATGCCACCAGTCTTGATGTCATCTGGAAACTCTCTAAACATGCCTCCTAAATTCTCATCTAAATCATTAATATAAATGACAAATAACTGTGGATCCAGCACCAATCCCTGAGGCACGCTGCTGGTCACAGGCCTCCAATTTTAAAACCAACCATCTACAACCACCCTGTGTCTTGTCATCAAGCCAATTTTGTATCCATTTGGCTACATCACATTGGATCCTGTGAGATTCTATGGCTCAGTCGTCATTATACTATGAGCTCGGTAGGTATTGTTGAACCAACTATGGTGAGGAATATTACAGATCAGAAACCTTAAAGTATATCATGAAACCAGACTAGATCCCAACAATTTTCTATTTTGGCATTACTGTGAGGATACTATGTTTCACACCAAGCATGATTCTGTTGACAAACTGAAAAGCTTTGATCAAAACAAAGAGAATTAGGAAGAGAATTAGGAAGCATAGTTTGGACTAGGAGACTACAGGGACTGGGAACGTCCGAAATGTGGAGTTTTTTCAAGGAGCAGCTACTGCGAGTCCTTGATAGGTATGTCCCTGTCAGGCAAGGAGGAATTGGTAGAGCTAGGGAACTGTGGTGCACTAAAAAAGTTGATTCGTTGGTTAGAAAGAAAAAGGAGGCTTATGCTCGGATGAGACTTGAGGGCTCAGGTAGTGCACTAGAAAGCTTTTGATTGGCTAGGAGGGAGTTGAAGAGTGAGTTAAGAAGGGCTAAAAGAGGACATGAGAAGACTTTGGCTGATAGGATTAAGGAGAATCCTAAGGTGTTCTATAGGTATGTTAAGAACAGAAGGTTGGTTAGGGCAAGATTAGGGCCAGTTACAGACAGCAGAGGGAAGTTGCGTGTGGAACCGGAAGAGATTGGAGAGGCATTGAACCAATATTTCTCTTCGGTGTTCACGCAGGGGGATGTGAATGTAGCTGAGGAGAACACTGGGTTGCAGGGGTGTAAACTAGACAGTATTACAGTTGATAAGGGGGTGTGCTGGATATTCTTGAGGGTTTGAAAATAGATAAGTCCCCTGGTCCGGACAGGATTTACCCTAGGATTCTCTGGGCGGCAAGAGAGGTGATTGCAGAGCCTCTGGCTCTGATCTTCAGGTCGTCGTTGGTCTCAGGTATAGTACCGGAAGATTGGAGGATAGCGAATGTTGTCCCATTGTTTAAGAAGGGGAACAGAGGCTTCCCCGGGAATTATAGACCAGTGAGTCTTACTTCTGTTGTGGGCAAGGTTTTAGAAAAAATTATTATGGATAGGATTTATAGTTATCTGGAGAGTAATGAATTGATTGGAGATAGTCAGCATGGTTTTGTAGCGGGTAGGTCGTGCCTTACTAACCTTATTGAGTTTTTTGAGAAAGTGACCAAAGAGGTGGATGGGGGAAAGGCAGTTGACGTGGTATATATGGATTTTAGTAAAGCATTTGATAAGGTTCACCATGGTAGGCTTCTGCAGAAAATGCAGATGTATGGGATTGAGGGTAATCTAGGAAATTGGATCAGGAATTGGCTAGCAGATAGGAGACAGAGGGCGGTGGTTGATGGTAAATATTCGTCATGGAGTTCAGTTACGAGTGGTGTGCCTCAGGGATCTGTTTTGGGGCCACTGCTGTTTGTAATTTTTATTAATGATCTGGATGAGGGTATAGTTGGGTGGATTAGTAAATTTGCTGATGACACCAAAGTCGGAGGTGTGGTAGATTGTGAGGAAGGGTGTCATAGTTTGCAGGGAGACTTAGACAGGTTGCAGAGCTGGGCCGAGAGGTGGCGGATGGAGTTTAATGCGGAGAAGTGTGAGGTAATTCACTTTGGTAGGAATAACAGATGTGTTGAGTATAGGGCTAACGGGAGGACTCTGAATAGTGTGGATGAACAGAGGGATCTGGGTGTATGTGTACATAGATCCCTGAAAGTAGGGAATCTAGTGGATAAGGTTGTTAAGAAGGCATAAGGTGTCTTGGCGTTTATTGGTAGGGGGATTGAATTTAGGAGTCGCAGCGTCATGCTGCAACTGTACACAACTCTGGTGCGGCCGCACTTGGAGTATTGTGTGCAGTTCTGGTCCCCACATTATAGGAAGGATGTGGAGGCTTTGGAGAGGGTGCAGAGGAGGTTTACCAGGATGTTGCCTGGTATGGAGGGGAGGTCCTATGAGGAGAGACTTGAGGGATTTGGGGTTGTTTTCGCTAGAAAAAAGGCGGCTAAGAGGGGATCTTATTGAAACATATAAGATGATTAGAGGTTTAGATAGGGTGGATAGTGATAGCCTTTTTCCTCGGATGGAGAAAGCTAGCACGAGGGGGCATGGCTTTAAATTAAGGGGAGGTAGTTATAGGACGGATGTCAGGGGTGGGTTCTTTACCCAGAGGGTGGTGAGGGATTGGAATGCCCTGCCTGCTGCAGTTGTAAATGCGCCTAGTTTGGGGGCGTTTAAGAGATCCGTGCATAGGTTTATGGATGAAAAGGGATTGGTTTAGGGTAGAGGGTCATTGTTTTTTAACTGGTCGGCGCAACATCGTGGGCCGTAGGGCCTGTTCTGTGCTGTACTGTTCTATGTTCTATGTTCTAAAACAAAGTTTATTTAATGACACAGTTTAACTATAACAAATGAATTAGCTTAATTTTTACCAATTGAACAATGCATAAAGATACAATTCTTAATTGCTAACCTATCACTGTGAGTTCCAATTCAAGCAATATTCCTCTTATTGACTTAAACCCCCTCTTTAAAATTTGTTAGCAAAACCCAGACATACTTGCTGTGACATAGGTTGTCAACCTTGGAGCTTTCAGAAAGCTCTTTTCACAGACAGAGAGAGAGACACACTTTTTTCTGGCAGCCTAGGCAGTAACTCCATTTGTTTTGTTTTATTAAACTGAAACAGTATTTCTTCTGTGTAAACTTAGCTCCTCCCATTAACTCTTTGATTCTATTTACCTAGTCTGAAACCCCAGGAGACCCAAAAGAAACAAAAGGCCCATTGATTCTACAGAGGAACATATCCCTAGGTAAAATCAGTTATCTTGCATCCTCAGTGGGCCAGTTGGCTGACAAATGATAGATGGAGTTTAATTTAAATAACTGCAAGGTGATGCATTTTGGTCGAATAATCAGGGCAGGACTTACTCAGTTAATGGTAGGGTATTGGGGAGAGTTATAGAGCAAAGAGATCTAGGGGAACATGTTCGTAGCTCCTTGAAAGTTGGAGTCACAGGTGCACAGAGTGGTGAAGAAGATATTCGGCATGCCTGATTTCATTGGTCGGAATACTGAATACAGAAAACATCATTGCAACATCTTGTTGAAGTTGTCCAAGACATCAGTAAGGCCACACTTGGAATACTGTGTGCAATTTTGGTCATCCTATTATAGAAAGGACATTACTAAACTAGAAGAATGCAGAAAAGATTTACTAGGATGTTACCGGGACTTGATGGTTTGAGTTGTAAGGAGAGGCTGAATAGACTGGGAATTTTTTCTCTGGAGCATAGGAGGCTGAGGGATGACCTCATGAGGTCTATAAAATAATGAGGGGCATAGACAAGGTAGATAGTCAATATCTTTTCCCAAAGGTAGAAGAGTCTAAAACTAGAGGGCATAGGTTTAAGGTGAGAGGGGAGAGATACAAAAGTGTCCAGAGGGGCAATTTTTTCAAATAGAGGATGGTGAGTGTCTGGAACAAGCTGCCAGAGGTGGTAGTAGAGATGGGTGCAATTTTATTTTTTTAAAAAGCATTTAGATAGTTACATGGGTTCGATGGGTATGGAGGGATATGGGCCAAATGCGGGCAATTGGGGGTAGCTTAGGGGTTTTAAAAAAAAAAAGGGGTGGCATGGACAAGTTGGACCTCTATAATGTCACCCCTCAGCCTCCTACACTCCAAAGAAAAAAAGTCCCAGACAATTCAGCCTCTCCAAATGCATGCTGCCACCCTGACCCATGTAGCCGTAAGGGTTGGGGACGCATGTTTTTATGGCCAATGTGGGGGGTTTAGATTCTTTTCCAGGGGACACTCAGTTGAGTGTCATTCATTCCTCAAGGTGCTGATTGGCTGCCATTCAATAAGCTGCTGTGTCCAGGGAGGGTCCAATACTCAGGGCTCCCATTCAAGAGAGGGAATGATTACAAGCTGGGGTTGTGCATGTCAGCACAACTCAAGTTCTCTGGAGGGCAGCAGTGAGGTCAGTATGTTCAAGGGATGCAGGGATTGAATGCTTGCGTCATCCAGATCCGTGGGGGCATGGGGTGAGCTGGCAGCCATGTCTGTGTGTGTAGGGATATGGGGGGGGTGGGGCTGGAATGTTTTTATGGGAGAGGCAGCAATGTTTTTATGGGGGAGGGGGCCAGCAATGTCTGCATAGGGGAGGAGGCCAGTGATGTCAGTACGTGGGAGGGAGGCCAGCAGTGTCAATGGGAGGGGGTTGTGGGGGCCAGCAATGAGATCAGTGATGTCTATGGGATTCAGATGGCAGTGATCTGGATGCTGGGAGGTCTTTTCACAAATTTCCCAGCAATGTGCGCATGTGCAGGTTTCCACTTTTCACACCAAAGACCTGAAATCGATGGGATTAGGCCCTGCCCCCCTGAGCTTTTAGTGATATTCACGATTTTGACTTCTGCATTGCACAGAGCGGGGAGAGTTGGGTCTGAAGTTGCACAGAAAAAACAGTCGTGATCTAGAACAGCTTTCCCACCAATTCAACACTTTTGGGAGAACTGCCCCTGTGGACTTTCAGGAGGGACTCCCCAGCACACCTTTACACTTTTGCAATCCCTAGATCTTGAGTTCTAATTTTTATCACTGTCTGGATTTTAAGCTGGAATCCTACACCACAATTGCATATGTTTTAAAGGAGCAGTCCAGACAAACTGAGCTACAACTAAATAGTATTTTGCATCCACAAAGTTAGAATGAAGACAAAAAAAATCATCCTTCTGGAAAGTGTACATGACCCTATCTCAGCACATTAAGACTTTGCAAATGTTTCTGATATCAGACATCAAAATTCAATGACTTGTTCTGAAACAATAGCTGCAGCAGACAAGAACCAATCAACTCCTTCTGGAATAAACAACCAGCTAGGTATTTCATGGGAAACATTGTCAAGCAAGACAATGAATTAGACAAGAATTGAACTAGACAATGCCATACTGAAACAGTCTGTCAGTCTAGCTTTCTCTCTGGAAGTACTACACCCAGTATGTAACATGGCTAACCCAAGAAGAAAACATCTGTGAGCAGAGATCTTTAAAAACATTGCAAATTGTTCTGTATAACTGTACAGTAGAACAAGTAAGTGAAACAGCCAGAATGGTGAGTCATTGCATCAAGACCACTCAAAGAACAGCTAACTATACACTCCATTTTTCCTTTCATGGACAGTTGTGATGATACTGTGATATTTTGATATATTTTATATTTAAGGTGGGGTTCCTTTAAGAGGCAGTGTTTTGTTACAGGAGTCAATTTGTTTTGGGAAATGCTCAGTCATAGAGTCATAGAGGTTTACAGCTTGGAAACAGGCCCTTCGGACCAACTTGTCCATGCCATCCTTTTTTTTAAACCCCTAAGCTAGTCCCAATTGCCCGCATTTGGCCCAAATCCCCCTATACCCATCTTACCCATGTAACTGCCAAACACTTTTTAAAAGACAAAATTGTATCTGTCTCTACTACTACCTCTGGCAGCTTGTTCCAGACAGTCACCACCCTCTCTGAAAATATTGCCCCTCTGGACTCTTTTGTATCTCTCCCCTTTCATCTTAAACCTATGCCCTCTAGTTTTAGACTGGCCTATCTTTGGGAAAAGATATTGACTATCTAGCTGATCTATGTGTCTCGTTATTTTATGGATCTCTATAAGATCACCGCTCAGCCTCCTATGCTCCAGAGAAAAAAAGTCCCAGACTATCTAGCCTCTCCTTACAACTCAAACCATCAAGTTCTGGTAACATCCTAGTAAATACTTTCTGCATTCTTTCTAGTTTAATAATATACTTTCTATAACAAGGTGACCAGAACTGTACACAGTATTCCAAGTGTGGCCTTACCAAGGTCTTGTACAACTTCAATAAGACTTTTCAATGACGCTTCCTATATTCAATATTCTGACCAATGAATACAGGAGTTGGGATGTTTTGTTTCAATGTTCTGACCGATGAAATCAAGCATGTCGAATGCCTTCTTTACCACTTGTGATGCCATTTTTAAGGAGCTATGAACATGTACCCCTAGATCTCTCTGTTCTGAAACTCTCCCCAGTGCCCTACTATCAACTGAGTAAGTCCTGCCCTGGTTCAATCTACCAAAATGCATCACCTCACATTTGTCTAAATTAAACTCCATCTGCCATTCGTCAGCCCACTGGCCCAATTGATCAAGATACCGCTGCAATTGGAGATAAACCACCTTCACTGTCCACCATGCTTGGTGTCATAGGTAATATTGAGGGAGAGAAAACCTGCCTGAAATGATCTCAAAAGGCTGGTTTGTTTAAAAAACATGCAGATTATCCATGACAATGGAACGTAATAACCCACAGTGAGGTTACTCTTTGTGAGTTAAAGCAGGAAGGTAGCTTTTCTGAGAATTGGCACAGGATGTCATAGATTGGGATATGAATATCAAGAAATATAAAGAAAATAACAAAGTGAACATTGGTCCTTTGGAAAACACAACTGGAGAAAGGGCTATGAGGATTAAAGTCATATTGCATCAACCTTCCTTGAAGAGGACAAGGGTAACATTCCAGAAAAAGCCGTAAATCAGGAAATGTAAGGAAGGGAATAACTCAGGAAAAATACAATCACCAGAGAAAAGGTATTCAGCAAATTATTGGGGTCGTGATCTGACAAATCCTGGGGTCCCTAATGGGCTTAATTCAGTTTATAAGGCTTACATTAACATTGTAAAGAAGTTACTGCAAAAATCCCCTAGTCGCCACACTCCAGCACCTGTTCAGGTACACTGAGGGAGAATTTAATGTGTCCATAAGAACATAAGAACATAAGAAATAGGAGCAGGAGTAGGCCATCTGGCCCTTCGAGCCTGCCCCGCCATTCAATAAGATCATGGCTGATCTGTCGTGGCTCAGTTCCACTTTCCCGCCCTCTCCCCATAACCCTTAATCCCCTCTCTTATCAAAAACCCATCAACCCGCTTCTTAAAAATATTTAGCGAGGCAGCCTCCACCACTTCAACGGGCAGAGAATTCCAGAGATTCACCACCCTTTGAGTGAAGAAGTTCCTCCTCAACTCCGTTCTGAACCGCCCCCCCTTTATCTTGAGGCTGTGCCCCCTAGTCCTACTGTCTTTTTTGAGCGGGAAGAGTCTTTCCACCTCTATCCTATCCATCCCATTCATCATCTTATACGTCTCAATGAGATCTCCCCTCATTCTTCTAAACTCTAACGAGTACAAGCCTAGTTTATTCAGCCTCTCCTCATAGCTCAACCCCCTCAACTCCGGTATCAGCCTAGTAAACCTCCTCTGCACTCCCTCCAAGGCCAAAATATCCTTGCACAGGTGCGGCGCCCAAAACTGCACACAGTACTCCAGCTGCGGCCTCACCAATGCCCTATACAGCTGCAGCAAGACCTCCCTACTTTTATATTCAATCCCCCTCGCTATGAAGGCCAGCATCCCATTCGCCTTCCTGACCACCTGCTGCACCTGCAGGCTGGGTTTTTGCGACTCATGCACAAGGACCCCGAGGTCCCTCTGCACCGTCGCCTGCTGCAGTTTTTCGCCACGTAAGTAATAGTCCTTCCTACCATTCTTCCTACCAAAGTGGACCACCTCACACTTGCCAACATTAAATTCCATTTGCCATTTCCTGGCCCATTCGCCCAGCCTATCTAGATCCTTCTGCAGACTCTCCACACCCTCCACACAATTTGCCTTTCCCCCAATCTCGGTGTCATCAGCAAATTTCGACACCCTACACTCGGTTCCCTCCTCCAGATCATCTATATAAATGGTAAATAGCTGAGGCCCCAGCACCGACCCCTGGGGCACCCCACTAGTCACCAACCGCCAATCCGAATAGCACCCATTGACCCCCACTCTCTGCCTCCTATTTGACAACCAATCCTCTATCCACGCTAACACCCGACCCCCAACTCCATGTCCTCTGACCTTCTGCAGTAACCTCTTGTGAGGTACCTTATCAAACGCCTTCTGAAAATCCAGAAAGACCACATCCACCGGCTCTCCTCTATCCACCGCCCTAGACACATCCTCATAGAACTCCAGTAAATTTGTCAGACACGACTTCCCTTTAATGAAACCGTGTTGCGTCTGCCCTATCAAGCAATTCCCTTCAAGATGCCTTGCAATTTCCTCCTTAATGACGGATTCTAACATTTTACCTACCACAGACGTTAAACTAACCGGCCTGTAATTCCCCGCCTTTTGCCTGGCACCCTTCTTAAACAACGGCGTAACATTAGCCGTTTTCCAATCCTCCGGCACTTCCCCGGAATCCAGCGACGTCTGGAAAATAACCACCAAGGCATCCACTATCACCTCCGCCATTTCTTTCAGAACCCTCGGATGCATTCCATCCGGTCCTGGGGTCTTGTCCACAATCAGCCCCTCCAGTCTGTCGCGCAACTGCACCTAACCAGTACATCTTTCCTATTGTGGGAGGAAACCCATGCAGGCTGGGGAGAACTCCACACATTCAATGGGCCAAGCCAGGAATTGAACCCAGGTCCTTGATGCTGTGAGGCAGCAGTGCTAACCACTGTGCCACCATGCCACCCCATCCTAAGGTCATAACAGAATTATCTAGTGAGATAGTTGACGTATTAGTTTTAATTTTCCAAAATTCCCTAGGTTCGGAGAAGGTTCCATTAGATTGGAAGATAGAAAATGTAATTCCATCCCTCAAAAAGGGAGAGACACAGAAAGAAGGAAACTGTACACCAGTTAGCCAAATATTTGTCATAGGGAAAACAAACAACAAAGGAGAAAGAAAAGTACAGCCCTGGATTAGGCCCTTTGGCCCTCCAAGCCTGTGCCAATCATGATGCCCTAATTAAACTAAAAAACACCCTCTGCCCTTACTCAGTTCGCATCCCTCTATTCCCTCCCTGTTCATGAACTCATCCAGATGTCTCTTAAATATTGCTAACGTGCCTGTTTCAACTATCTGCTCTGGCAGCGCGTTCCAGGCACCCTTCACACTGCGCAAAAAACCTCCCCTGCAAATCTTCCTTAAACTTTCTTCCTCTTTCCTTGAAACTGTGCCCCCTTGCAATTGACACTTCCACCCTGGGAAAAAAGGCTCTGACTATCCATCCTGTCTACACCTTTCATAATTTTGTAGACCACGATCAGATCTCCCCTCAGCCTCCGTCTTTCCAGTGAGAACAATCTTAGTCTATTCAGCCTTTCCTCCAAGTCAGCACCCTCGAGGCAATATCCTGGTAAAATTTCTTTGCACTCTCTCCAAAGCTCCTATGTCCTTCTGGTAGTGTGGTGACCAGAACTCTGCGCAATACTCCAAATGTGGCCTAACCAAGGTTTTATACAGCTGCAACATGATTTCCCAACTTTTGTACTCAAAGCCCTGGCCGATGAAGGAAGCATGCCATATGCCTTCTTAATCACCTTGGCCCCCTGTGTTGCCACTTTTAATGAACTGTGGGCCTGCACACCCAGATCCCTCTGTACATTAATGTCCCTAAGGGTTCTGCCATTTACAATATAATTCAAACCTAAATTTGATGCACCATTTTGCATCTGTCCGAATTAAAGTTCATCTGCCATTTCTTTGTTTATCTATACCCTGTTGTATTCTCTGACAATCCCCGGCATTATCAGCAAATCCACTAATCTTCTTGTCATCCACAAATTTACTAATTAAACCCTCTACAATTTCCCTGTATAAAACCATGCTGCCTGTCACTGACAGTTCATTTGAAATGTGTAGATATCTTATTCCTCAATATCTTCCTGCCATTGATGTTAGGTTCACCAGTTTTTAATTTGCTGGGTCATCCCTGCTTCCTTTCTTAAACAAGGGAACAACATTGGTTATTCTCCAGTCAAAGAGGATGTGAAGATATCTGTTAAGACCCCAGCTATTCCCTTCCTTGCCTCATGCAATAACCTGGGATAGATCCCATCCACTAAGGTAGATCTCATCTGCCCTAATGCAATTTAGGATACCCAGCACTTTCTCCTTCAATGTATTGACATTCTCTAGAGCATTCACGTCCCTATCCCTGACCTTAACATCCATCATGTCTTTCTCCTTGGTGAATACCAATACAAAGTGCTCAGTAAGGATCTCAGCCACTTCCTGTGGCTCCACACAAAAAGGTTAGACATAACTATTAAAGATGTTGTAGCAGAGCACTTGGAGAAATCAAGGCAATCAAGCAGAGTCAATATGGCCTTGTCAAAGGAGCCAGAGCCCATGCAGAGAATTCAAATCAACTCTGTTGTGAAAGAAATTCAACTTTCGAATAACTTTGTTCTGCAAGATTTTGTCTTCATTTACTCTCCCATTTTCCTTGACCTGGACTAGAGGAAAGCACACAGTTGCCATATTGCCGGAACAGTTGTGCCATATTGTCGAAGCAGACTTTTGAATGGACCTACCCTGCACTAAGTTGATATTTTGCTGTACCTTAGCTATGATTGTATCACTACATTCTGCATCTCTCCTTTCCTTCTCTATGAACGGTATGCCTTGTCATGCAAGAAGCTGTACTTTTCACCGTATACTAATACGTGTGACAGTAATCAAATCAAATCAACAAGTCTCATGAAAGGAAAATCATATTCAAACAACTCATTGAAGTCTGGTGGAATTACATATTCTGTGGATAAAGGAGACTCAGTGGATGCACTGTATTTAGATTTTCAGAAGTCATTTGACAAGGTGCCGCATCAAAGGTTATTACGGAAAATAGAAGCTCATGGTATAGGGGATAACATAATGGCATGGATTGAAGATTGGCTGCCTAACAGGAAACAAATGGTGGGATTTTCCGGCTGTGCTTGCCACAAAACTGGAAAATCCCGCCTGAGCTCAACGAACCTTTGCATAGTCCGACTCCCCCTCCCCACCTGCTACAATTCCCATGGCGGGCAGGATGGGAAAATTTTCCCCAGACAGTTGGCATGAATGGACCTTTCCGTGATTGGCAGAATATGACAAGTGGTGTGCCACAGGGATCAGTGTGGTGGTTGTGACTTGGATGAAGTTTAAGTTAGATAACTGGGAGGTGATGCAGTAGATTGAACCAGGGCAGAAGTTATTCAGTTATTCAGTTAATGATAGCACGTTGGTGAGAGTTACAGAACAAAGAGATCCAGGGGTACAGGTTCATAGCTCCTTGAAAGTGGAGTCAGAGGTGGGCAGAGTAGTGAAGAAGGCATTCAGCATGCTTAGTTTCATCGGTCAGAACATTGAAGGCAGGAGTTGGGACATCTAGTTGAAGTTGTACAAGACACTTGAAATACCATGCACAGTTCTGGTCATCCTATTATAGAAAGGATATTATTAAACTAGAAAGGATTTACTAGGATGCTACTAGGATTTGATGCTTTGAGTTATAAGGAGGGGCTAGATAGACTGGGTCTTTTTTCTGCGGCGTGTAGAAGGCTGAGGGGTGAACTTATAAGTTCTATAAAATAATGAGGGGCGTAGATCAGCTGGATAGGCAATATCTTTTCCCAAAGGTAGGAGAGTTTAAAACCGGAGGGCATACATTTAAGGTGAGAGGGGAAAGATATAAAAGTGTGCAGGGGCATTTTTTTCACTCAGAGGATGGTGAGTGTCTGGAACAAGCTGCCAGAGGTATTAGTAGAGTTAGGTACAATTTTGTCTTTCAGAAAGTATTTAGACAGTTACATGGATAAGATGGGCACAAAGGAATATGGGCCAAATGCAGGCAATTGGGATGAGCTTAGGGGTTTAAAAAAAAGGGGCAGCGTGGACAAGTTGGGTCAAAGGGCCTGTTTCCATGCTGTAAACCTCTATGACTGAAGGTGTGGTTACTAAATTTGTTGACAATACAAAGATAGGTAGGAAAGTAAATTGTGTAGACCACAAGACCCTAAGACATAGGGATGGAAGTAGGCCATTCAACCCATCGAGTTTGTTATACCATTTAGTGAGATCATGACTGGTCTCATTATAATCCTCCACTTTCTCACCTATCCCCTTAATCCTTGATTCCCTTACTGATTAAAAATCTGTCATTCTAATGAGTATCTTGAATTGTTTTATGAAAATTTCCCCATTTTTACACTCAATTCCCTTTGAAGCAAAAGCCAAATTTCCATTTGCCTTCCCTAATACCTGCCAAACTCACATGCTAACTTTTGGTAATTTATGCAGAAGGACTCCAAATCCCTCTGTGCTTAAGCTTTCTGCAGTCTTTCTGCATTTAAATCATAATCAGCTCCTTTATTCTTCCCACCAATGTACATAAATACATATTTTCCTAGATTATATTCCATCTGCCAAGTTTTTGCCCACTCCCTTACTGTCTTTAGACTGGATGAATCTTATCAGATTTTTTCAAAGCCTCAGTCCCGGAGAGATAACCGGTGCAAATCATTCCTGTGTCTGCAGCAGAAAATCGCATGGAATATTGAGCCTTTTTTTAAAATGTCTACCCATGTGAATCATGCCACATTCATAGTGGCTTGTCTCTTTCACTAGCTCTTGGACAAGTTCATCTCTGAAATGTTTCAGATCCAATTGGGGGGATGTCTGCAGGACACCAGCACCAGGGTTCTTCGTGGGAACTGGTGGATGGTGTTCAGCAGAGGTGTGATATCTTATACCCACTTTTTCATGCAGAAGTCTGTCCGCCAGGGTCACCACCTCTGCCTGGGAGGCAGTGGCAGCCTTGACTCACTTCAGAAGAAGACGGGACAACACTACCGCAAGAAGATGAGTGAACTTCTTTGCATGAGCAGTGTGAGTCTCCCACAGCACTCTTTCACATGCCCTTCACACCACTAAGTTGATCACTTACCCAGGCAGCTCACAGGTTCCGAACACCAGTCATAGCCCCCTCCCCAACCCCCCATCTTTTCCACCACCCCATCCCCCTGAATAACTAATCTGTTCTTCACATCCCTGCTCCCACTCAAGTCCAATGCATGTTACTTGTCACACCTCATCACCATCTGACTTGGCAAGACTCCCACCTACATTCTCCCCATCTTCCTCATTGCAGGATAAAGTTGAGCATAACTGCCATGAGTGGGCGTAGCCAGCCAGAGTCATGCTCAAGCTCAGATCCTCATGCCTTTGAGAAGAAAGCCCTTGAGCAGGCCAGTGAGGAGCAAGACTGTGCCTGTGCAGAGGGCGAAGTGGAGGCAGCAGACAAAAATGACAATCCTCAAAACATGCAGTCATGGTTCAAGCCTCATGTGAGTTAGCTTTCTCCTGTTATCCCCCGTAATGCACTAATGCCATCTTGCTCCCCTTGCAAGGCAGTTAGCCGACCAGTACGATCCTCATGCCCTTGGGGACCACGGGCATGAGTAACCTGGAGCCAGACATCTTGGAGATCAGCATTAAAGAGGTGTTACATCTATCACCTGCACCTTCCACCAGCACAGATACTTAGACCTCAGTGGATTAAGTAGCAGGCAAGCTTCTGGGTCACTCACTGATGAGTACCTCATAATGGGAGATGCACTGCAGATAGAGGTAAGAATGTTCCAAGGAACTAGCACACAGAGGGATGCCAGAGCCCAAAAATCTGCTGAGCCTCTGACCAATGACGTGACCCTGGGTCCAGTTGTAACAGAACTGCTTGAGATGCAAAGGCAGAGTAGCGAGCATTGGGAAGCGATGACAGCATCCTGTCTTGGATTGCAAGACCTTCTGTCCAAGGAGATGCAATGAAGCCAATACTACAAGGATGGTGTCTGCAGTGGAGCAGGATGTGCACTCTATGACGGGTGATCTCCACATGTGGATCAGCTCATGACGTCCGTGGTTAAGGGCAAGAGCTCCATGCCGCAGGGCTTCAACTGCATGGTGCAAGCACTGGTGGGAATCCATGAGTGTTTGCGCCAGAGGGCTATTGAATCACACTGCTACCCCTCTATCCCATGGACATGTATAGGGGGCAGTTGAGCACCTCAAGAGGATTAGCAGGAGTTTATTCCTCCACCCATGGGACCATGTGCGTCCTGAGTCCATCTCCACCGCTCTTCCTGTGAGCAACACACCTCCAGCTCCGCACACCGAGGAAAGTAGCACCGCAAAACCTGTGCAACTCGAAAGTAGGCCCCACCCCTCAAGGTGCAGGCCCCACAGGCAACGCCAACCAAGGTCATCTCAGGCAACAAGGTATGGAAGGCAGCAGGTCACCTCAACCTCAGCTGTGGATCCTGGCGATACCCCCCAGAAGCAGCAGAAAGTGAGGAACAGTATGGAGCTATAGGCATCCAGTGGGCACAAGTGAACCTAGGCACTAGTAGATGTATGTCACCACTGTAATATCACTCTAGTAATAAACATCACTTTAATTCACGGGCAGATCCTCCACCGTGTCATTTCATGGTGCCATCCTCCCCAGACCCCTGCACACACTGGGCGCTTCATCCCTGTGAGAGAATGGCAATGCTATATCTCTCCCACCTCCCACACTGAATATTCAGTAGATGCGCTGCTGCTGGCAAAGACCCCTTCATACCCTTTGGTGGGAGAGCTCATGATTCCCTCATCCTCTCGACCCTGAACTGAAATGCCGTGAGGGCATTCCTAGATCTCCAACTCATGCAGACCCTGGCCATCACCCAAGGTTTTTTTCTACTCGTCCTCCTCATCTGAAGAGATGTTGTGCTCCCCCATCTCCTCCGGCCCAGTTAGTCTCCCTGCTGACGTGCCAAGTTGTGGAAAGTACAGCAAAACACAGTGAGGGCTTTGGCATCCCTCTGTGTGCTAGTTCTTTGGGACAACCCTATCCCCACCTATTGGTCAATTGGTGTGGCGAGCCTGTAAGATCGGGCAAGATGTGAAAAATCAAGGTTTTTGTCTCTCATGATGTTACTGGCACTGATTTGCTGGCGAAATCAGCTTTGAAGCTGATTTCAATATTTAATGACCTTATTTAAATATGATTAATGAGTTCTGGACAGTATCGTCTGGGCTCACTTGAACTTACTGCTCGCCGATCGAAGTTCTTACCACCAAGGGTCGTGTATGGTCCTCGCTAATGGGGACCAGACAAGATGGCCTCAATGGTGGGAACGGAGGCCATTAAAGCCCCCCCTCAACTTCTCCAGCCAATTGCGTTGCCCAAATCCCTGGCCAATTGTCGCATCCCTCCCATCCCATCTGATCACCCCCCCCACTATCCTGATTGCTACCCCAGCCAATTTCGCCCCCCCCCCCCCCAAACCAAATAGCATCTGTGTCTCACTAGCTATATTTGAATTAGTTAATGAATATTAAAATAAGGGCAAATCAGGGCTGGTAACATCACAAGAGTGAAAAACCGCGCGTGAACAGGATGTTTTACCTCTTGCCTGATTTACAAGTTTCTCACACCAATTACTGGTGTGACGAGCGAGTAAAATCACCCCCTCAGGATTTTTCCCATTATAGATTGTGCCCTAAGGGTGCCATTTTACCAGTAAGATTGTGCGTGGAATGAAAAATTGGGTCTGCACCCGGTTTCTCGACACAGAGTTACTGGCATTGTTTTGCCAGTGGGACTGGTCAAAAAGGACATGAATTCAATTTAAATATAAATGCTTAGGATGTCATGAATGAGTCCCACATGACATTGTCCAGCCTCACTTGCACTTACCTCCTTGCTGGTCAGTCTTTATACCGGCGAGAATCACAGCTACTCTTCACTAGCGGAGATGTGATAGCCTGACTGGGAGGATCAGAGGCCATTGAAGCCTCTGTGGTTAGGGGTATGGTTGGGCTGTGCTGATGGGGAAGTGTCAGCGGGGCAGTATCCACCTTGCACTCTTGGCATAGCCCATCAGGCATCCTGGCACTACCCAACAGGCACCGTAACAGTGTCAAAGGCAGTGCCAAAGGGATGCGGCCTTAAGTGGGGTGGAGACTGAGTAGAGATGGGTCTATGATGGTGGGGTGGCAAGGGGGGAAACCTTGTGGGGTGCAGGTGGAAGCTCTGTGCAGGAGGGAGGTGAAGGGGAGGGGGGTGCTCTTAAGTGGGGGGAGCTCTGCAAATGGAGGAGGTGATTGGAGGGGTGATTACCACCGCTAATCAAGGAGGGGGGGGTGATTGATGGGGCAGTGTGTATAAAAGGGAAGGCGATGGCAAGGGGGACATGGTGAGTGATCAGCCAGAGAGGGTGGGGGGGAGACCTGGGCATTAGCACAGCTGCCTCATTGTTCCAGGCACGTGGGATCAATTCCAGCCTTGGATGACTGCCTGTGGAGAGATTGCACATTCTCCATGTGTCTGCTTGGGTTTCCTCCGGGTGCTCTAGTTTCCTCCTTGCAGTCCAAAGATGTGCAGGTTAGGTGGATTGGTCATGCTAAATTGCCCTTCAGTGTCCCAAGATGCGTGATTTAGATGGATTAGCCATAGGAAATGTGTGGGGTTATGGGGTAGGGTAAGGTACAAGCCAGAGTAAGATACTCTGTCAGAAAGTTGGTGCAGTATTGATGGGTCGAATGGCCTCTTCTGCACTGTAGAGATTCTGCAGTTCTGTGATTCTATGATATGGGATGGTACTGGGAACAAAATCACAAAGAATCCAAAGAGAACACTGACCCAGACACCAGTATTAAAGTATTATCTGTCAGTGAGTCAAGATATCTATGGATGTTTCAAAAATCAGCCTGGGAGTGGTCCAATGCAAAATGAAATATGCTTCAGGGGCAGTGACTGAAACGCAACAGTGTTATACCCAAATAGAGAAAGAAATGTGAGTGATTGATTGTATTTGGCAAAGATCACTTCCATTAGTTTGTCTATAGCAAATACATGGAGATAGAATCTGATGTATTTGAAGACCATAAGATATGGGAGCAGAATTCAGCCATTTGGCTCATCATTGAGCGGCACGGTGGCACAGTGGTTAGCATTGCTGACTCACAGTGCCAGGGACCCGGGTTCAATTCCGACCTCGGGTCACTGTCTATGTGGAGTTTGCACATTCTCCCCATGTCTGCATGGGATTCCTCTGGGTGCTCCAGTTTCCTCCCACAATCCAAAGTGTTAAGTTGATTGGCTATGTGAAATTGACCCTAGTATCAGGGGATTAGCAGGGTAAGTATGTGAGATTACGGGAATAGAGCCTGGATGGGATTATGGTCAGTGCAGACTTGATGGGCAATATGGCCTCCTACTGCACTGAAGGGGTTCAGTGATCCTATGAAAAAGTGTATCTTGTATCATAATAACAAAATGGAAAATTAATTTCTGCTTTGTAATTATGTGTTAATACGAATGTGGGATCTATAATGTAAAAGCACTTAACTTTGTTTCCAGTGGTTTGGATCGAAGAAGATGTGTCCCTGAATTACATTCCTTTTCTAAAGTTTAAATGGAAAAAAGAGACGGAAGTCTGTCAATATGTAAGTGCAAGCTTTGGCACTTATATTGTTAAGTCTTATTAGAGAGAGCTGATGCCCTAGTTTTCATTTCTCAGCACCCTTTCCCTGGTGACTATTATTGTTTTAAGTTCCTACATTTCTTCAGTCTCTTGATTTACAATTATTTCATAAGAACATTAGAACATAAGAACATAAGAAATAGGAGCAGGAGTAGGCCACCCAGCCCCTCGAGCCTGCCCCGCCATTCAGTAAGATCATGGCTGATCTGTCGTGGCTCAGTTCCACATTCCTGCCCTCTCCCCATAACCCTTAATCCCCTTGCCTATCGAAAACCTATCAACCCGTGTCTTAAATATATTTAGCGAGGCAGCCTCCACCACTTCAACGGGCAGAGAATTCCAGAGATTCACCACCCTTTGAGTGAAGAAGTTCCTCCTCAACTCCGTTCTAAACCGCCCCTCCCTTTATCTTGAGGTTGTGCCCTCTAGTCCTACTGTCCTTTCTGAGTAGGAAGAGCCTCTCCACCTCTATCTTATCCATCCCATTAATCATTTTATATGTCTCAATGAGATCTCCCCTCATTCTTCTAAACTCTAACGAGTACAAGCCTAGTTTATTCAGCCTCTCCTCATAGTTCAACCCCCTCAACTCCGGTATCAGCCTAGTAAACCTCCTCTGCACTCCCTCCAAGGCCAAAATATCCTTGCGTAAGTGCAGCGACCAAAACTGCACACAGTACTCCAGCTGCAGTCTCACCAGTGCCCTATACAGTTGCAGCAACACCTCCCTACTTTTATATTCAATCCCCCTCGCTATGAAGGCCAGCATCCCATTTGCCTTCCTGACCACCTGCTGCACCTGCAGGCTGGGTTTTTGCGACTCATGCACAAGGACCCCGAGGTCCCCCTGCACCGTCACATGCTGCAGTTTTTCGCCATGTAAGTAATAGTCCTTCCTACCATTATTCCTACCAAAGTGGACAACTTCACATTTGCCAACATTAAATTCCATTTGCCAGTTCCTGGCCCATTCGCCCAGCCTATCTAGATCCTTCTGCAGACTCTCCACACCCTCTGCACAATTTGCCGTTCCACCAATCTTGGTGTCATCAGCAAATTTCGACATCATACACTCAGTTCCCTCCTCCAGATCATCTATATAAATGGTAAATTGCTGAGGCCCCAGCACCGACCCCTGGGGCACTCCACTAGTCACTAGCCGCCAATCTGAATAGCACCCATTGACCCCCATTCTCTGCCTCCTATTTGACAGCCAATCTTCTATCCACGCTAACACCCTACCCCCAACTCCATGTCCCTTGACCTTCTGTAATAACCTCTTGTGAGGCACCTTATCAAACGCCTTCTGAAAATCAAGAAAGACCACATCCACCGGCTCTCCTCTATCCACCGCCCTAGACACATTCTCATAGAACTCCAATAAATTCATCAGACACGACTTCCCCTTAATGAAACCGTGCTGCGTCTGCTCTGTCAAACAATTCTCCTCAAGGTGCCTCGCTATTTTCTCCTTGATCACGGATTCTAACATTTTACCTACAAATGTTATCTGGAATGTTACCTGGAATGTTATTGTAGCTTCCACAATGCTTCCTCCATTTCCACATTTCCATTAGTAGCCCAGACTCACTGTTTAGAGAACACACACTTTAGTGACCCTTATTCTTTTTAAATACCTATGTTGTTGTTCGTCCATCGTCATCAATGAGGACCTCAACACCATTGGTCATTTTGAGGCTGATTGCGGTGTGTCCGAAGATGTCTGATTAGGCCAATTCGGGCACGGAACATCCTGACACACATTGGACAGAGTTGTGCAGGCATGGTAGTTGTTGCACTGGTGGCTCTGGACTTGCGCAGCTCAAATTTAAGTTGTACTTCAGCAATACACCTTGCTTCGTAAGCTTGACAGCTTTTGTGGATGAGGCAGTGCCAGGTAGGGTGGTTTTGTGCCAGCGTTTCCCAGGTGGTCGTGTCTATGTCAAGTGACTTCAGGGAGGCTTTGAGTGTGTCTTTGAAATGTTTCTTCTGCCCTTCATGTGAGCGTCTTCCAGCAGAGAGTTCCCCAAAAAGGAGCTGCTTGGATATACGCTCGTCTGGCATACGGATGCCATGACCTGCCCACCGGGTCTGTGCTCTCATCAGCAGTGTGTGGACTGATGGTAGACTTGCTCTAGAGAGAACTTCAGTGTCCAGTAACTTGTCTTGCCATCTGATACGTAATATTCTGTGAAGACAAGTCATGTGGAAATGATTGAGCTGTCTTGCATGCCTTCGATACACAGTCCACGTTTCACAGGCATACAGGAGGGTAGTGAGTACCATGGTGCTGTAGACCTTCAGTTTTGTTGCTGGGCTGATTCCTTGATGTTCCCATACAGTGGAGCGCAGTCTACCAAAAGTAGAACGTGTCTTTGCTTTTTGGCAATTAACTTCTGTATCAATAGTCACTGCTAGGGAGAGGGTGCTGCCAAGATAAGTAAACTGGTCCATTGCCTATAGTTTCTGCCCTTTGTTTGTGATTATGGGTTCTGTGTACGGTGCATGAGTATACAGGGCGTAGTCATCGGCAAAGAGGAAGTCCCTCAGAACAGTCTCCTTCACTTTGGTAATGGCTTGAAGTCTCCTCAGGTTGAAGAGCTTCCCATCCGCTCTGTACTTGAGGCAGATTCCAGCAACACTGTCCTGGAAGACATCATTCAGCACGGCAGTAAACATCATGCTGAACAGTGTGGGTGCGAGCACACAGCCCTGTTTGACATCATTGGTGACTGGGAATGCCTCAGAGGATTCTCTGCCACCCAATACTCTGGCCATCATGCCATCATGGAACTGGCGTACCATCTGAATGAGTTTGGAGGGGCAGCCGAACTTGTTGCTTACAGTGTCGAGGCTATCGCAAGGTCAACAAAGGTTGTGTAGAGCTCGTGATTCTGCTCCTGACACTTCTCCTGAAGTTGGTGCGCAGCAAAAATTATGTCAATAGTACTGCGACCTTTGCAGAAGCCACACTGTGACTCTGGAAGCAGGCCCAGCTCCAGGTGAGTGACGAGACAATTTAGCAGGACTCTTACGAGGGTTTTTCCTGTGATGGAGAGCAGCGAGATTCCTCAGTGGTTGTCGCATACTTGCTGATTGCCCTTTCTCTTGTAGAGGTGTACGATGGAAACATTTTTAAGTTCCTGAGGAATGGATCTTTGCTTTCAAAAGGACTGGAACAACTCGGTGAGCTTCTCAATAAGTACAGGACCAGCAGCTTTGTAGATCTCTGCGGATATGGCATCTGCCTCTGGGGCTTTGCCACTGGATAGCTGGCTGACAGCTTTTGTGATTTCGGCTACTACCGGTGGGTCATCCACGGCACTGTTGATATTGACCTGGGGAATCCTGTCTGTTGCCTCATCGTTAATAGATGACGGTTGGTTGAGGATGGCTTCAAATTGTCCCCCCAATTTCTTCAGGATCTGAGCCCCCTCTGTAATGAGAGTTGTACCATCTGTACTCAGGAGGGGGGAACTCCTGAGAGATTGAGGTCCGTAGAGAGTGTTGAGGGCTTCATAGAATCATTTCATTTCTGTTAGCATTTCCCTGTATTTCATCTGCCTTGGCACTTTGCCAGGCATTCTGCATTTTACACAGTTTATTCTGGACTGTCCTGTGAGCACTGGTAAAAGCATTTTTCTTGGCAGCTGATGATGGGTCATCCTGACAGGCCGATGAAGACGGTGCTTTTCAACAAGTACAGCCTGTATCTCCTCATCATTCTCATCGAACCAGTCATGCTGCTTGCAGGTAGAGGGCCCGAGCATCTTCAGTTCACATGTATGGACAGCATCCCTGAAGCATTCCCAGTCATCCTCAGCGCTGCCTGTGAGGTGTAGGTCAGCAAGCTTGATTTCTAAGTCTTCAGCCAGTGCTGAATCTATGCTGGAGTTCTTTAGCTTGGCTGCATTGATTCTTTTCATAACCTTGCTTCCTTATAGTTGCCTCTTGGGTCCTATGTGGAGCCTCATTTTGGAGACAATGAGCCTGTCCAGCAGTCAGCACCACACATGGCCTTGGTTACTCTGACACCCTGCCTGTCTTTTCTTCTGACAATGACATAGTCGATAAGATGCCAATGCTTAGAGCGGAGGTGCGTCCAAGAGGTCTTGTTACAGGTAGGAAGGTTGTGTTGGTGATGAGGAGGTCATGTGCTGCACAGGTCTTCATTAAGAGTAGGCCATTACTGTTACACTTGCCCACTCCATGCTTCCCAATGACTCCCTGCTGGATTGCAGAGTCACACCATACTCCTGCATTGAAATCGCCAAGCAAGATCAGCTTGTCGGTACTGCTCATTGCTGATAGTAGGACGTCTAGTTCTTCATAGAACTTGTCTTTCATCTCGTCCGGGTTGTTCATTATGGGGGCATAGGCGCTGATCAGAGTGGCTCTTCTGTTCTGTAGCGGAAGCTGTAATGTCATAAGTCGGTCGTTCATACCCTTGGGTAGACTAGCAAGTTTCCAAACAAGGTGACTCCCGACGGCGAATCCAACTCCAGCATCATGACCGCTCCAGGATAAAGTGTATCCACCTCAATCGACTGACCTACATTGGCAAGATGAGTTTCACTCAGGGCTGCAATGTCAATGTTGTATCTTGCAAGCTCTCTGGCAACTAAGGCTGCTCTTCTCTCTGGTCTGTCTGCTGTAGGGTTGTCCAAAAGCGTACACACGTTCCAAGTGACAATGATGAGTGGTGTCACCTTGTGTTTTATTTTGTTTGTTCGACTGCAAGATGGGATTCCTGCCAGCTACGGTAAACTGGCCAGGGTGTAGTGAAGCAGACAATGTTTAGGGCACCTTTTCTAGCCCCTTCCTCATTCTACAGAGGTGAGCAGTGCGTTTCTGAAGAGGACTGCTCAGTCGCTCAGGTAGACGCTGAGTTTCACTGCTGCTTCAGTCAGTGGAAAACAACCATTAAACCTGAGCCACCTGTGTGCAGGTCCGTGACTACAGCTCCCAGTGTATCTACACCTGCCGCTTCATCGCTCGCCCATCGCCACAGGACTTCAAGGGTTAAACAGGACACTGATGATGAGGGTGAAGTCGAGACTAGCGCTTGATTTGGATTAAAGTGAGGGAGAGTTGTGCAGCGTCAGCCCAGACTCACTCTTTAGAGAACACACTCTTTAGTGACCTTTATTCTTTTTAAATACCTATAGAAACTTTTAGTATTGGTTTTCATACTTTGAGCCAGCTTTCTCTCTTTAGTACTTTTTCAGTCATTTATTTATTCATATTCTGTCCTATCCTCTTCCACTAATCTTCTTGAAAGTGTATGATTTTTGTTTCAATTTCATGCTCACTTTAGGATGTGCATCCTTCTGCTAGAATCCTTCTTTCTGACTGGAATGTATACTTGTTGAGTGTTAGGAAACTTTTATGTATTTCCTTAAATGTCCGCCACCGTCTCTCTACTCATCTATACCGCAACAAAAAATCCTAGTTCACGCCAGCCAGGTCTATCTTCACACTATTATAGTTGCCTTAATTTAAGTTTAAAACACTAATCTTAGACCTGCACCTTCCTCATTCCATCTGAGTGTGAAATTCAATCAAGATATGATCACTGTAACCTATGATCATAATTAATCCTGCTTCATTGAACGTTAAATGGTGGCCCTGCCAAACAAGGGGATGGCCTCTGATCAGCTGGGAGCTCTCAGGGCACAGAATTTCCACCCCAGGGATCCTTGATACCAGGGAAAGCTGCTGTTGTCCAGTTGACCAGCAAGAACCCCATTGCCCATATTAAATTCTGTCCTGTGGTTCTATATGGAAGATCTTACAAAAGGAAGTCTTTCTTTCCTTCTATTCCTTAGTATGCTTGAATTTTAATAGTATTATCATACTCTATGTTGTCTGTATTTGATTAAATCCTTCCACTGTCTGTTTTCTTCATTCTGTTTGTTCACTTCTTTCCTACATTTAACTCTCATTTTCAGGTTGTTCTTCTTCCACTCTCTTTACCTGCTCTCTTATATCTCATACACAAACCTTCCTCATTCCATTAGGGAATCTGTGTTCAAATGTTCTGAGCTGGGATGGAGTTTAAATTGAAGAGGAGCTGTGCTCCCAGGGTCCAAATAATCTTCTTCATCTTCTTCACAGGAGACAATATGACATCAGGATCTAGTCTACGGATTTTCCGCACCCTGTTAATTTCCATTGTCATTTTGAGCTGTGTTTTAGCCTGTCTGTTGCTGTATGTCAAACCATCAAAGAGCTGGATTTATGCTCCATTTGAATCTGCCACACCGGTCTCCAGTGTGAAAACCCCCCATGTGAAAGGAGCTGAAGAGAATGAAACTATTGTACTGATTTGGTTTTGGCCTTGGAGTCAGAGGTTTGACTTCATTTCTTGTGAATCAATGTTTAACATCCGTAACTGTCGCTTGACTGCAGATAGGAGCCTCTCTAGCAAGTCCCACGCTGTCCTTTTCCATCACACAGACATAAGTGGAGACTTGTCCAATCTGCCCAAAATGCCTCGGCCAAGTTTTCAGAAATGGATTTGGTTGACTATGGAATCACCTAACCTCTCTGTGAAAAACACTAGACTCAATGAAATCTTCAACCTGAACGTGACGTATCGGTCAGATTCAGACATCGAAGTGCCTTATGGGTCTCTGAAATTAAACCAAGTTCCAAAGAACAAAAACAGCCCGGGAAACAGGCCCTTCAGCCCAATGAGCCCGTGCCCCCATTTTAACATTACCAGTCCCCCCCTCCACCCATGACCCTTATCTATTGTTTTATGGCATTCCACATTGAGGGAAACTAATTTAGGGACAATTTATTACCTCCATTCAGCCTAATAGCACTTCTTTGGGGTGTGGGAGGAAACTGGAGCACCCGGAGAAAACCCACACAAGCACGGGGAGAATGCGCAAACTCCCACAGACACTGGCCCAAATCCATGTGTCTGCACTGCAAACAGTGATAGTCACTGAGCTGTTGTGTTGCCCAGCATCTGGTCCAGTTTAAGCACATACTAACGACATGAAGCACTAGGCCACTCTCGAACATTCAAGAGCAGCCCAAGTACGACCCATCGCGTGTATGCCCCTCGTTGGACAACAAGGCGGACTGACTTAAAACCTGTGAATTAAAAGAGAAAAACATTATTATCATACCACATCCTTTTACATTACCAGGGACGTCCCAATGCTAATGAACCTTATTTAAAACAATCTCCTATACCCTCCCATCTCCAACCCACTCATGTGCCTGTCTAAGTTACTCTTAAACAACGCCAGCGTGCCTGCCTCCACCACCTTACTTGGCAGAGCATTCCATACCCCCACTACCCTCTGTGTGAAAAACTTCCCTCTAATATCTGTGTTATACCTCTCCCCCCTCACCTTAAGCCTGTGGCCCCTCGTACTGTGTGTCTCTAACGTAGGAAATCGCTTACCTCTGTTTAATCTATCTATACCCTTCATAATCTTATATACCTCTATTAGGTCCCCCCTCAGTCGCCGTCTTTCAAGGGAAAACAGCCCCAGTTTGCTCAATCTTTCCTCATAACCCAGTCCTTCCATACCAGGCAACATCCTGGTAAACCTCCTCTGTACTCTCTCCAGAGTCTCCACGTCCTTCCGGTAGTAAGGCGACCAGAACTGGACACAGTACTCTAAATGCGGCCTAACCAACGTTCTATACAACTGCAACATTAGACTCCAGCTGTTATATTCTATACCCCTTCCTATAAAGGCTAACAGACCATAGGCTTTCTTCACAACCTTCTCCACTTGTACTGCCACCTTCAAAGACTTGTGCACATGCACCCCCAGGTCTCGCTGTGTTTCTATGCTCCTTATGGGCTTACCCTTTATCATATAACTCCCCCCTACATTATTCCGGCCAAAATGCATCACCTCACATTTATCCGGATTAAACTCCATTTGCCATATATCTGCCCAATATACCAGCCTACCAATATCCCGTTGTATTGCCAGACACTGCTCCTCACTGCCCGCCAATCCAGCCATTTTAGTGTCATCTGCAAATTTGCTGATCACACCACTTACTCCCTCTTCCAAGTCATTTATCTATACTACAAAGAGAAGAGAAGAGGTCCCAGTACTGAGCCCTGCGGCACACCACTAGTGACAGACCTCCAGCTAGAAAAGGACCCCTCCACTACTACTCTTTGTCTCCTCTAGCAAGCCAGTTCTCAACCCATCTAGATACCTGGCCTTGTATCCCGTGAGCCTTACTCTTTTCTACCAACCTATCATGAGGGACTTTGTCAAACGCCTTACTGAAATCCATATAGACGACATCAACGGCTCGTCCTTCGTCGACCGTTTTTGTCACCTCAAAAAATTCCACCAGATTCGTAAGGCAAGACTTCCCCTTTACAAAGCCGTGCTGCGTATCCTTAATCAGATCGCAAAGCTCTAAGTGCTCATACATCCTATCCCTAAGAATCCTCTCCATCAACTTGCCTACCACTGACGTCAAACTCACTGGCCTATAGTTACCCGGGTTATCCCTCCTACCCTTTTTAAACAGCCATTCGATTTTAAACTGCCTACTAAGAACCATCTCGTGTGTTGGGTTGTAAGTCACTGGAACAATAGTTTTGCCAGAGTGAAGTACTACAATGAATTCCGCAAATATATTAATATCAGCACTCATGGTCAAGCCTTTGGGAAACGTCTGGCTTGTGACAAACTTATGCCTACCATATCCGGTTGTAAGTTCTATCTTGCCTTTGAAATTGCAATACACAAGGATTACATAACTGAAAAAATGACAATCCACTGCATGCTGGCACTGTGCCTGTAGTCTTGGGGCCACCTAGAAAAAATTATGAAAATTATGTTCTGGGTGACTCATTCACGTGGATGATTTCCACTCACCTAAAGAACTTGCGGATTACCTGCATAAACTGGACGGTAATGAAGATTTTTACATGCACTACTTCAAATGGAGGAAGAAATACACAGCTTTGGAGGTTGATTTCTGGAATGAACATGCATGTAAAGCATGTCAGAATGTAAAACTACATTAAGAATATAGATCATGTTCCAATTTAGCAAACTGGTTTTGGGATTGAACTCTTAAACATTTCTCTGGTAAATATCATGGATCATCAGCAATATCTATTAAATTCAATTGACTTCTTTCTCCAAATGAAATTATTTCCATTCAAGAAATGGATTTTCTTTAACCAAAAAGAACCCCACAGCCTTACATCCTCCCTGGTGATGTGAGAATTCATCATGATTCTGAAATTGAGGCAGTTGAAATCCAAGTATCAAGTTCTCATCTTAAATTGACTTATGCTAGAAAATGTAATTTATTTCCAAGATGAATGGTTTTATTTAGAGGAAAAAAAATGTTGCCTTTCTCCTGTAATTGCCATTTGTAGTGAAAAAAAAATTAAATCTTGATTATGAATGATAGAGAAATTTTACGAGATTGATTCTAAATGTTCACTAAACATAAAAATTGGAGAGTTCCTGATCCATTTTTTGGGCAAGTTTTCACACCCAATCTTATGCACTTAGACGCTGAAAATATGGGCTAGACTGTTTCTAACCACTCGAGGCTTAATTTGCCAGCCAGCTTGTAGAGGGAGGTATCGCATGTGCAAACCTCTGATGCTGCTCATAAGCATTAGCAGTAGCAGGGATCTGACAGACAGAGAGAGGGAACCATTAGGCCTACTACAGGCAGCCTCAACAAGCAACTCTTCCCCCCCCTCCCCGCTTCACCCCACTGCAAGCGCAGGGGACCCTTAGGCCAAGATACAGTCCCCACCATCCAGACAAATTGTGACCCCCGTTCTCTCCTGCACCAATCGCAGGCAGAGTGGCAGCAAGCCTCTTCAGCCCTCATGAGCCACGCCCCCATCAGACCCATCCCCAATGGCCCCACTCCACTGGCCCTGCCCCCACTGACCCCACCCCCACTGTCTCCAACCCCCCATTGGCACTGCCCCAACACTGCCCCCATTGGCCCTGCCCCCGATGTTGTCAGCTGGATGGTGTCAAGGTCCCAAGTGGGTATTGGCCTGGTGCCAGGCTGGCAGTGCCTAGGTGTCAGGGTGGCACTACTAGTCTGGCACTGCCCAAGGGGCACCCCTGCTTTGCCTTTGACCTCCCCAAGGGGGCCTCAATGGTCCCCGGTTCCACCAGCAAGGCCAACACAACTGTTTCCCATTCATGAAGCACAGGTATTTTCCTTGCTGGAGAGAACCTCTCCCGACGAGGCCATAAAGGCAAACAAGATCGGACGATTGAGTGCTGGGCTTGCTAAGCGGATGTAAAGCAGCATTTAAATAATTTTAAATAAATTAATCAGCCTCTCGTCCATTTCCGGCAAGAGGCTGACCGTGCCGGAAATCCAGGTCTCGGAAAACCGCAAACGTCAAGAAATCGGGCGCAATCCTGATTTCTTGGCTCTCGTGAAATTTTACCAGCTTGCTGCAGCCATCGTTGGGATGGGGCAAGCCGGTATAATTCCACCCAAGGTGTCCTGAAACAGATTATTAAGCTAATTTAAAAAAAATTCTTGAGATACGGGTGTCACTGTCTGGGCCAGCATTTATTACCCATTTTTAAGGCCCTTTAAGAATCAATCACATTGCTATGGATCTGGAGTCATGATGTGGAGATGCCGGCGTTGGACTGGGGTAAGCACAATAAGAAGTCTTACAACACCAGGTTAAAGTCCAACAGGTTTATTTGGTAGCACAAGCCACAAGCTTTCAGAGCGCTGCTCCTTCATCAGGTGAGTGGGAGTTCTGTTCACAAACAGGGCATATAAAGACACAAACTCAATTTACAAGGTAATGGTTGGAATGTGAGTCTTTACAGGTAATCAAGTCTTAAAGGTACAGACAATGTGAGTGGAGAGAGGGTTAAGCACAGGTTAAAGAGATGTGTATTGTCTCCAGCAAAGACATTTAGTGAGATTTTGCAAGCCCAGGCAAGTCATGGGGGTTACAGATAGTGTGACGTGAACCCAAGATCCCGGTTGAGGTCATCCCCATGTGCGCGTCACTGAGCAGAAACTGATAGCCAAGTTCCGGACATAGGAGCACGACCTCAACTGGGATCTCTTTTAATCTGTCTTTATATGTCCTGTTTATGAACAGAACTCCCACTTACCTGATGAAGGAGCAGCACTCTAAAAGCTAGTGATTTTTGCTACCAAATAAACCTGTTGGACTTTAACCTGGTGTTGTGAGACTTCTTATGATTCTGAAGTCACAAATAGGCCAGACTGGATAAGGATGACAAATTTCCTTCACTAAGAGACATTAGTGAACCAGAGCCAGTGTTTTTACAATAATCAATAGTGGTTTGATGGTCATCATTAGACTTTTTAATTCCAGATTGATTTCAAATTTTACCATCTGCTGTGATGGAATTCAAACCCTGATCCCCAGAGTGTAACAGTGGGTCTGTAGAATGACAGCATCACTATGTCTCCACCTTCCCAGTCTGATACTTTAACTGGAGAAACATGGTGGGGGAGGGGATGGGCAATTGTCCCAGCCAGCTCTGTGGGCCAGGAGACTCAAACGGTCTTCGTTCTGGGTGCCACAACCTCTGCGAGTTTCCGGGCACCAGATTTCCAGCACTGTCAGCTTTGCACCAAAAATCAGAGCTGAATAATTGTTTCAAATGCTCACTTACATTTCATTCGTGAGCCTGGGAGTGAAATCTCTGGGCTTGCTAGAATCTGACCCTGCCTCACTCAACTTCCAACCCCACTGCCAGGAGTGTTTCACTCCAATAGAGTTTACAATAGCTCTCCACTTGTGGGGAGCTGGTAGCCTCACCCCACTGGAGTGAAGGGGTCAGTTGAGGTCCACTAGAGGGCTCTGGGCAAGGGCGGTGCCCCCTCTGTATTGGTAGCTTGGCTGTGCCAGCCTGGCCCCCTGGCACTACCCAAGGGGCAAAGTGGCACTACGCATAAGACATCGGGCAGTGGCAAGAGGGTGGGGCCAGATGAGGTGGGGCCTCTGCGGGGAGATTGGTTTGGGGGGGTGTCTCACTGCCACTCTGCACTTGGCAGTGACGGAGGGAAGCCAGCGATCGGGGCTGGCATTCTGGGAGGGGTGGGTGGGGGGGGTGTTGTCGGCCTGCTAGGGGTACTTGAGGGTGCAAGAGGGTTGGAGGTGGGGTCAGGCTGCTGGATGGGGAGGGAGATCGAGGTGGGCCAATCAGGCGGTCAAGGTTAGCCTGGGCACAGCTGGAAGGTCTGTGATCAGGAGGTGAAGGGATCGGAAGGCCAGCGATGCGGGGGTGGCGGGGCTGGCTAGCAATAGAGGTGGCCAGTGATCGGGAGACCAGCAGTGCAGGGCTACTGCGCATGCAGCAATCTCGGTGCTGACAGATCGGCACATGCGCAGTGGCCCACTCAGCGCTATGATGCTGGCCCCTCCAGTGGGAATAGGCCCCTGCCACTGATTTTTTCATGTGATTCATGCTAGGGCACTCTGCAATGCACAGAGTGTGGGAGATTCATTCTGAAAATCCTGCTTAAAAAAAAACCAATAGGAATTACTCCAGTTTTTTTGCGAATTTAACACTTAGAATTTTTTTTTAGCTGGATTCAACTTATATTACAGTTCAAAGAAAATAAATTTCAATCACTGTAAATTTTCATCTATTTGATGTAGAGAAGCAATGTATTGTTTAGAATTTATAACCTTTCTTGACCCTTGACTTCCAACCTTGCTGCTTTGATGACCTTTTATCCGAAGTGTATGAGCTGACTTATGATTTAGCTGTACAGCCTCTAATGCCAACATCATTCTGTGATGTGGCTGGTAGTAAAATTCAAACACCAGCTGAAAATGAACTTTTTTTTACAATTTATTGCAGGCATTTTTATCTCCAAGCTGCTTACCAAATAACCAGCATGTGGACTCAGATTTAATACTCGGGGACAGGGGCATCATTAGAATGGAGCGGGAGATGTGTAATTCCATGTTCAGCCAAATTTGGCTGGCTGCACTTATAAATTTCAGACAATTGTCTTTAAACGTGCAGACCAGGCTCTGATTACATCATGATTACACCCTTGTAAGTTGTCATTTTAACCCGAGCACTGGACAAGGCCCCACTGATGTCTTTGATGCTTGGCAAAACCTACTGGGAACCAAGACCAAGGCCAGTAAAGGGCCCACAAAATAAAGTATCATAGTTGTGGGTCAAGAGGAACAGGAATAGTTTTTCGGCTACCATAGGAACACTGGGGAAAATCTGTCCCCTATTTGCACTCTGCTCCTATGACAAGGATTCCCTTCCCTGACCATTTACCTGGGTTCTATACCATACTGCAGAGTTCTCAGAGTTGGCCTCCTGACACCAAATTCCACTCGCCGGGTGGCGGTTACATGTTAGCAGTAATTTTCCGGCAGTTCACGCTGGCAGGGTGGTCTGGTCCCACTGAGGCCACCAATGGATTTCCCAGTGGAAAACTTGCCACGGGAAGACTAGAAAATCTCTCTCATCATCTTCACTCTCATTTCGATTGGGAAGCCAGCAAGTTGCATGCTAAGAACATAAGAAATAGGAGCAGGAGTAGGCCATCTAGCTCTTCGAGCCTGCCCCACCATTCAATAAGATCATGGCTGATCTGAAGTGGCTCAGTTCCACTTTCCCGCTCTCTCCCCATAACCCTTAATTCCCTTGTCTATCAAAAACCTATCTACCCGCGTCTTAAATATATTTAGCGAGGCAGCCTCCACCACTTCAACGGGCAGAGAATTCCAGAGATTCACCACCCTTTGAGTGAAGAAGTTCCTCCTCAACTCTGTTCTAAACTGTCCCCCCCTTATCTTGAGGCTGTGCCCCCTAGTCCTACTGTCCTTTCTGAGCGGGAAGAACCTCTCCACCTCTACCTATAAAGATCCTGCCATTAAAATCATCTGAGGCTGCCTGCTGTTACTCACAGTGGATCCACAGATCACATTGCCGTATTCCTGCCTGAGATTAAATGTTAGGCCAATGGACCAAATATGATTCTGTGCTTGTGTCTCCATAAACAAGGCTTAAGCCTTTCATTACAGATTTAAACAATAATTCAGCTACTTTCTGAATAGTTGGTGTGTCAGTTATTGATGCCACTTATGCTAATTAAATATTAGTCTACAATTTAACATTATACTGGAATTCTCTGACTGCTCATACTGGCGGGATTCTCCGGTCCCACTGGCAACGCCCCCCCCAGCCGCCCCCAAGGTTCCCTGTCATCGTGGGATGACACCAATGGGAATTCCTCTCGTCGCAGGAAACACACGGTTGTGAGGCTGGAGAATCTCACCCCTAGTTATGAAATCACAGAGACACAGTATTGTCCTCCAAACTTTTCTTGATATCACGTGGAGTTAAATCCAGGATTGCCATGAAAAGGCTCGAACTGAGGATCTGATTCTGAATAATGGTATAGTAGACATGTGAGAGGTAAACATTAGTTTAACTGACTAAACTGCCACTTCTGTAGTCCAGACAGTTCCTTGGAAAATGCTTGCAACAAAAATATATGGAAATTGAATCCTATGTTGAAAATTAAGGTATTGATCAACTCTTTTAGATGAAGTGTTTTTGCTAACCATTTATGCATAGCAAATTGACAGAAGCAGTGGCTAGGTGCAGAATAAACTGAGGATTTGAAAATTTGATGCAGAATTTCTTATCTATACATTTTAATATTTTTGTGTTAGCTATATGCCAAATGTTAAACAAATCTTCGTTGCTCCTGATCTTAGTGCCTTAATGAAGGGTTGAGGTTGTGTGACATACGTGAAAATATATTTAATGCAATGATGTAATATGACCAGTATGATCATTTATCCACCTTTATCTTGTGTAAACAGGCACATGAGCATACAGTTGCTGTACTTTTTTTTTAATGTAAAACCAGGGCTTGAAATAAACATTTTATACCTCAGTACTAAATTTTGTATAATTCAGATTAGTGATTGAGATGCTTCATTTAATATATAGATATTTATTGACTCTTTCCATGTTGTAACTATCAAACATCAATGCTTTTTAATTTGGAGTTCCTGTATTATAACAGGAAAGTTTACTTGGTCCAAAATTTGTGACAATCCAAGATCTGTGATTCTTTTGTGTCACTAATAGCAAATTATTTGATTTAAAAAATATATCAGTGAGTACAGAAAACAATCCCAACCATTTTTGGAAGGAGTCATACATATGTTTTTATCTTTTTTTTTTGGTTGTGAGTACCACTGTAGAAATGTTATACTGCCCCACTTTTTGGCACAAAAAACTGCAAAGATGTGTCTGTGCCGGTTGTAGCTGGAACAAAATGTTGTATAACCGAAATACTAAATAAACCTGGGAAATTTCTCTGAGTTCTGTTTTTCTATTATTCTTATCTAATTAAAGAACTCTTTCAAAATAAAGAGATACATGTGCTAAATCGTGCTGAACTTGAGAAGTGAATAAGACACGGACATCTCTGCACACTCCCTGTCACTGTGCACCTGCTCCAACTCTACATCCTCCAAAATGTCCAAAGATGTGCGGGTTAGGTGGATTGGCCGTGCTAATTTGCCCCTTCGTGTCAGGGGGACTTGCTGGAGTAAATGCATGGGGTTATGAGGATTGAGCCGGGGTGGGATTGTGGTTGGTACAGACCCGATGGGCCGAATGGCCTCCTCCTGCACTATAGGATTCTATGATTCTATGAAGATATCTGCACTCCTTGAATTCTGGCTTCTTATTTATTTTTGCTTCACCATCTGTGACCATGTCTTTTTTTCCCTGGGCTCTTAGCTCTGGAATTCGCTCCTAACATCTGTCTGCCTCACAGGTGAGGACAGAAGTCAGGCCACTCCTGCCAACAGTCCTCTTTGACCAAGCTTTTGGCCATCTAACCTAATGGCCCAAAACTTCCGATCTGCAGTGGGTTGATTAAATCAGAGACTTCAGTTGATTCCAACTTGCTAAGCAAAGCAAACACCAAGTGAAACAATAGATTAAAGACACTTTTAACTCCTGGGGAATTCTACTACTGATTCTCCCTGAGAATCTCCCATTGGATCACCTGACTACCCGCTCAGCACTCCCCACAATAAGCTACTGCTCACCACCCCTGATTTAAGGCCTCACACCCATTCCTGAATACCTTCTCGACCAGACTCTAGTCGACAAACCCTCAACCCACCTCATTCATATCGCTGATTATGCTACCTACTCCTGATCCAACCCGCAACTATAATCTGTTAGGAAGAAAAGGTTATTTGAGATAGGCTATGTGTCTATTGTTGGATGTTAGAAATAAGATATAGATTTAAGTGAGTTTAATGTTGTATTTCTCTGTAAGAAAGGGTAAAACTCTAGGTTGATTCATGTTAAACAAAATTGTTTGCATGTATGGGGGTTTTGGTTGAGTTTTGAACAATTAAAACATTTTGGGCGGAATTTTATGAGTTTTTTTTCTAAGCGTCCAAGTAGTCTGGAAATGGGAAAGTTCCTGATCTGTTTTTCAGGTGAGCTTTCACAGCCAGTCTTATGCACAGTGTCTCCAAAATTTTGGACTATTCTGTTTCTGGCCACAAGAGGCAGTGGGCAGGGCTTAACTCGCCAGACATCCAGCAGCTCACATCAGAGCCATAAACTGTGCATGTGCAGATAAAGGGAAAAATAAAGCAGCTCTCCTGGCAGAACCCTCCTGGGCCAGATATAGCCTCCCCCCACCATGGACATCAGAGGACCCCAACATTAGTGACCCTCTTACCCCCTCATCCACTCCAGATCCATTTGCACATGGCCCCCCACATCACCGCCTGGCCTCACTGGCTGCCTGATGAAGGAGGGTTGGTCAGGCTGGGCCTACATTCATTGGACTTCAGAAGAAGAGGTGGTTTTATTGAAACATATAAGAAGATCCTATGGTACTTGACAAGGCAGATGCTGAAAGAATGTTTTCTCTTCTGGGGAAGGCTCCAACCTGGGAGACAGTTTCAAAATAAGCATTCTCCCATTTAAGATTGAGATGGAGAAAATGATTCTTCTTTGGTGGTCAGTAGTGTTTGGATCTCTCTTTCCCAAGGATCAGTGGAGGCTAGGTACAAGTTGAAAAATTCTTGATATCAAGGAAGTCAAAGGATCTATAGGTTCATCTGTAAGACTACACTATGGGTACATTATGGGTAGGTCAAGGAGGCAAATCCTTAATCTACCCCAAATAGAAGAAAACTTGAACCCTTTAAGTGTTGGCACCAACCTAATCCACGTTGCACAAGCCAACTAACCCCCCAAAGGAATCTGAGCGGATGTGGCAAAATGCACATTTAAATACATATTGAAGCCTGGATTTATGGATAATGCTGGAAAAGGCTCCAATTTCTTTCCATCAACTGGATCTGCTAATCCAACTGGCTGACTAGAAATCTCTCCCACTCTGACTGCCTACCACTGGCACATGTTTAAAGGATTTATAGGGTGGCACTACAGTTGCTTAGCTGCAATATGAATATAACTTTCTTGGCCATCAAGTCCTAGAGTGAGACTGGCTCTGGGGCAGTGACACTAACCACTATGCGACAAGATGCCTTATTGCAGGCAAACTGTGTACATGCCACCAACAGCAGGATAATGACAAGCTTACCTGTTTCATAAGTTCATGAGATATAGGAGCAGAATTAGGTCATTCGGCCCATCAAGTCTGCTCTGCTATTTGATCATGGTTGATATGCTTTTCATCCCCATTTTTCTGCCTTCTCTCCAAGACCCTCCAACTCATTACTAATTAAAAATCTGTCTAACTCCTCCTTAAATTTACTCACTGTCCCAGCATCTACCGCACTTTGAGGTAACGGATTCCACAAATTCCCAACCCTTTGGGAGAAGTAGTTTCTCCTCAACTCTGTTTTAAATTTGCTATCTCTTATCCTAAGGTTATGACGTCTCATCCTAGAATGACCCACCAGCAGAAGCATCCGCTCCATGTCTACTTTATCCATACCTTTTATACCTTGTTTCTTTGATATCGATTGAGGGATAGATCTTGGTCAGGTTACTAGGGATAAATTCCCTGTTGTTCCCTGAAACAGTGTTTTCAGATCCTTAATGTCAACCTGAGTGGACAGGGGGACCCTGGCTGAAAGTCTCACTGGAAATGCTGGACATCTCCTCAATTGAAACCATGGAGAAAGTACGGTGAAAATCCTTTCACATAATCAGCCAGGAAGGAAGCTATGAAATTTCAATATGTTTTGGTTATTTCCTTGTCATGCCTTCAATCCCCTTAATTATTGCTATGTTCTCACCTTGCTTTCACTTGTGAGCACCAAGAAGACCTGAAAAACAGGTAGGTCCAAAGTTAAGTTGCAAAAGTTAGATTAGTATCACAGTCATTAAACAATGAACACGTTGGCAGGATTTGAGCTCACATATACTGTGAATATAAACAGCTACAGGATGTTTCAATTTACATGAGCTAAAACTTACAGGGTTGATTTTTTTGCAACCATGCCAAAATCATAAATTACATCAGATCCTGGAGACTTAACCATACGGCAAGAAAAAACACTCAGGACGTTTATTAATCATTAAATAGGTAGCAAGTCAGAAAGATAAAAATCAATTAACAGTAATTGACAGTGAAAAAAATCAATTAGCAATAATTGACAGTAAGAGAAGAAAGCTTAGCTTTAAAGATTAAACACACTTCTCACCACCTTTCTCAGACCAAGTTGTGAAGTGGTAACTCTGAACATATCCATAAACATCTGTGTCTCCCCACTCTTCTTCACTGCCTCTGCCTCCTGTAAACATCTCTCCCTCTCCCCGTTGCTACCCACATCTATGTGGCCAAATTCCCCTTTGCAGATTAACATGTGGCTGCAGGGATGGTTGAGGAAAGAGGGTTTCATTTACTTGGATAATTGGAGCACATTCTGGGGAAGGTGGGACTCTACAAACAGGGCAGTCTCCATCTGAACCAAAGGGGCAGTAATATCCTGGGAGGCAAATTTGCTGCAGCTCTTCAGTGGCGGGGGGTGGGGGTTTTGGGGGGGGAGTTTAAACTAATTTGTCAGAGGGATGGGAAAATGAGCTGGAGTCCAAAAGCCAGTGTTGAGGGTCATGAGGCACTGAGGAGGTATCAAGGTCACAGGAATGTACAAGCAGACAGGATGGTGGATTGAAATGTATCTACTTCAATGCAAGGAGCATCAGGAATAAGGTAGGTGAACTTGGAGTGTGGATTGGTACTTGGGATTATGATGTTGTGGCCATTATGGAGGTATGGTTAAAACAGGGGTAGGAATCGTTGTTGGCAGTTCCGGGGTATAGATGTTTCAGTAAGAGTAGGGAAGGCGGTAAAAGAGGTGGAGGAGTAGCATTGTTAATCAAGGATAGTTTAATGGCTGTTGAAAGGCATTTTGAGGGCGATCTGCCTAAAGAGGTAATATGGGCTGAAGTTAGAAACAGGAAAGGATTGGTCACGTTGTTAGGAGTTTTCTATAGGCCCCCAAATGGTAATAGAGATGTGGAGAGGAAATGGCAAAGCAGATTATGGATAGGTGTGGAGGTCACAAGGTAGTTGTCATGGGAGACGTTAACTTTCCAAATATTGATTGGAACCTTTATAGGTCGAACAGCTCAGATCGGACAATTTTTGTACAGTGTATGCAAGAGGATTTCCTAATACAATATGTGGATAAGCCGACAGAGGTGGGGCCACATTGGACTTGGTACTGGATAATGAACTGGGCCAAGTATTAGATTTGTTTATGGGAGAGCACTTTGGACATAGTGACCACAATTTGGTGTCCTTCATTATTGCAATGGAGAGGGATAGGGTCACACGGCAGTGCAATGTTTGTAATTGGGGCAGATGTAATTATGATGCGATTAGGCAAGAATTTGGGAGCATAAGATGGGAACAGAAACTGTCAGGTATGGGCACAAACGAAAAGTGGAACTTTTTCAAGGAACAAATACTGCGTGTCCTTGATAGGTATGTCCCTGGCAGGCAGGGAGGAAATGCCAAGTGGGGGAACCATGGTTCACAAAGGAGGCTGAATGTCTTGTTAAGAGGAAAAAGGAAGTGTGTGTAAGGATGAAAAAACAAGGTTCAGTTGAGTCGCTTGATGGTTACAAAGTAGCTAGGAATGAATTAAAAAAGGGGCTTAGGAGAGCTAGGAGGGGCCATGAGAAGTTCTTGGCGGGTCGGATAAAGGAAAACCCCAAGGATTTTTACTCTTATGTGAGAAATAGAAGAATGACCAGGGTGAGGTTAGGGCCAGTCAAGGATAGTAGTGGGAACTTGTGCAAGAGTCAGAAGAGATAGGTGAGGTGATGAATGAATACTTTTCTTCAGTGTTCACTAAGCAGAGGGGCCATGTTTTTGAGGATGAGAGTGTGATACAGGCTGATAGGCTGGAGGAAGTAGATGTTCTGAGGGAAGATGTATTAGCAATTTTGAAAAAAAAACTGAGGGTCGATAAGTCCCCTGGGCCAGATGGGATATATCCTAGGATTTTTTGGGAGGCAAGGGATGAGATTGCAGAGCCTTTGGCTTTGATCTTTGGGGTCCTCACTATCCATGGGGATAGTGCCAGAGGGCTGCAGAGTGGCGAATGTTGTTCCTCTCTTCAAGAAAGGAAATAGGAATAACCCTGATAATTATAGGCCAGTTAGTCTTACTGCGGTGGTTGGTAAATTATTGGAAAAGGTCCTGAAGGATAGGATTTATGAATATTTGGAAGGATGCAGCTTAATCCGGGAAAGTCAGCATGGATATGTGAAGGGTAAGTCTTGCCTCACAGAATTGATTGAATTCTTTGAGGAGGTAACGAAGTGTGTAGACGAAGGTAGAACAGTTGATATCATATTCTTGGATATAAGGTGTTTGATAAGGTTCCCCATGGTAGGCTCATGAAGAAAGTAAGGAGGTGTGGGATAGAGGAAAATTTGGCAGATTGGATAAGTAACTGGCTACCTCATAGAAGACAGAGGGTGGTGGTGGATGGAAAATTTTCAGACTGGAGACCAGTTACCAACAGCGTACCCCAGGGATCAGTGCTGGGTCCTCTGTTATTTGTGATTTTTATCAATGACTTGGAGGAGGGGGCTGAAGGGTGGATCAGTAAATTTGCTGATGACACCAAGATTGGTGGAGTAGTGGATGAGGTGGAGGGCTGTTGTAGGCTGCAAAGAAACATTGATCGGATGCAGAGCTGGGCTGAAAAGTGGCAGATGGAGTTTAACCCTGATAAGTGCGAAGTGATTCATTTTGGTAAGACAAATTTGAATGCAGATTACAGGGTCAATGGCAGGGTTCTGAGGAATGTGGAGGAACAGAGAGATCTTGGGGTTCATATTCACAGATCTCTGAAGGTTGCCACTCAAGTGGATAGAGCCGTGACAAAGGCTTATAGTGTGTTAGCATTTATTAACAGGGGATTTGAGCTTAAGAGCCATGGGGTTATGCTGCAATTATACCGGACCTTGGTGAGACCACATTGGGAATGTTGTGTGCAGTTCTGGTCACCTCACTATAAGAAGGATGTGGAAGAATTGGAGAGAGTACAGAGGAGATTTACCAGGATGCTGCCTGGTTTGGAGGGTAGGTCTTATGAGGAAAGGTTGAGGGAGTTGGGGCTTTTCTCTTTAGAATGGAGGAGGATGAGAGGTGAATTAATAGAGGTTTATAAGATGATGAGGGGGCTAGATAGAGTGGACGTGCATAGAGTATTTCCTCCGGTGGATATATCTGTTACTAGGGGGCATAACTATAAGGTTCATGGAGAGAGATGTGGGAGGGATGTCCGAGATAGATTCTTTACTCAGAGAGCGATTGGGGTGTGGAATGCACTGTCTGCTGTGATAGTGGATTCGGACACGTTAGAACTTTCAAGTGGTTATTGAACAGGCACATGGAGCACACCAGAATGATAGGGAGTGGGATAGCTTGATCTTGGGTTTGACATAGCTTGGCACACCATCGAGGGCTGAAGGACCGCTATCGTGCTGTACTATTCTATGTTTCTAATGCAATTTTCAAGTTTACTGATGCCACCATCATAATGGGTTGGATCTTAAACAATGACGAGACAGACTGCAGGAAAGAGGTAGAGAATCTGGTGAACTGGTGCGACGACAATAATCTCTCCCTCAATGTCAACAAAACAAAGGAGATTGTCATCGACTTCAGGAAGTGGAGGGCATGTCTCTATTTAAATCAATGAGTGTGATGTAGAAATGATCAAGAGCTTCACATTTATAGGTATCCAGATCACCAACAACCTGTCCTGGCCCCCCTGTGCCAACACCATTGTTAAGAAAGCCCACCAATGTCTCTACCTTCTTAGAAGATTAAGGAAATTTGGCATGTCTACTATGACTGTCATCAACTTTTGGTATGGCTCCTGCTCAGCCTATGACCACAAGAAACTACAAAGGGTTGTGAACGAAGCCCAGTCCATCACTCAAACCAGCCTCCCACTCATTGGCTCCTTCTAGACTTCCCGCTGCCTCGGAAAAGCAGCCAGCATACATATTGTTTTCCACCTTCTTCCGTCAGGAAAAATATGCAAACGTCTAAAGATACAACCAACTCAAGAACAGCTGCCATCAGACTTTTGAATTAACCTACCTTGTATTAAACTGATCTTTCTCTACACCCCAGCTATGACTGTAACAAAACATTCTGCACTCTTTTTCTTCTCTTTGTATAGTATGCTTTGTCTGTATAGCACACAAGAAACAAAACTTTTCACTTTATACGAATACCAGTGACAATAATAAATCAAATCAAATGTTTCTCTTTACATCTCTCCTCACATCTCTCTCCGACTCTTCCCTGCCCTTCTTCCTCTATGCCTGTCCTTACCCAAAATGGCTGGACCCTTTTTTTATACCTTATAAATTGAAAGTCCATCTTAGCCAGTTGTTGAGAAATAGCTTGCTCCACCTTTCATCATGATCATGGCTGATCATCCAACTCAATAGTCTAATCCTGCTTTTTCCCCATAACCTTTGATCCCATTCACCTGAAGTGATATATCCAGCCACCTCTTGAATACATTCAATGTTTTGGCATCAACTGTCTCCTGTGATAATGAATTCCTCAAACTCACCACTCATTGGGTGAAGAAATGTCTCCTCACCCCTGTCTTAAATGGTCTACCCATGAATCCTCAGGCTGTGATCCCTGGTTCTGGACACCCCCCACCATTGGAAACATCCTCCCTGCATCTACCCTGTTTAGACCTGTTAGAATTTTATAAGTATCTATGAAATCCCCTCATTCATCTGAATCCCAGAGAAAACAATTGTAACCTAGTCAATCTCTCCTCGTTCATCAGTCCCGCCATCCCTGGAATCAGGCTGGTAAACCTTCGCTGCACTCCCTCAAGAGCAAGAGTATCCTTCCTCAGAAAAGGAGACCAAACCTGCACAGAATATTCTAGCTGTGGCCTCACCCAGGCCCTTTATAACTGCAAAAATGCATCCCTACTGCAGTACTTAAAATCTCTCGCAATGAAGGCCTACATTCAATTTGCCTTCTTTGCTGCCTGCTGCACCTGCATGCTTACCTTCAATGACTGGTGCACAAGAATTCCCAAGTCCCACGGTACACTCCCCTCTCCCAATTTACAGCCATTCAGGTAGTAATCTGCCTTCTTATTTTTGCTTCCAAAGTGAACAACCTCATATTTATCCAAATTATACTGCAACTGCCATTGATTTGCCTACTGACCCAACCTTTCCAGATCATGCTGGAGGATCTCTGCATCCTCGTCACAGTTCACCCACCCACCCAACTTGATGTTATCTGCAAGCTTTGAGATATTACATTTTGATTCCACATCCAAATCATTTATATATTGTGAATTGGCAACAGTAACTAGTGGCACCCCACTAGTTACTGTTCCCAATTTGAAAAACACCCATTAATTCCTACTCTTTGTTTCCTCTCTTCCAACCAATTTTCTATCCATCTCAATACATTTCCCCCAATCCCATGCACTTTAATCTTGCATGTTAATCTCTTGTGCGGGATTTTATCAAAAGCTTTCTGAACGTCCAAATATATCACATCGACTGACTCCCCTTTGTCAACTCTACTAATTACATCTTCAAAGAATTCCAACAGATGTGTCAAGCATGATTTTCCCTTCATAAATCCATGTTGACTGTGTGTGGTCCTGCCACTGCTTTCTAAAAACTCCACAATAAAGTCCTTGATAATGGATTCAAGAATTTTCCCACTACCGATGCTAAGCTTACTGGTCTATAATTCCTGTTTTCTCTCTACCTCCCTTTTTGAATATTGGAGTGACATTTGCTACCCTCCAATCTGCAGGGATTGTTCCAGAGTCTCTAGAATCCTGGAAGATGACCACCAATGCATCCACTATTTCTAGAGCCACTTCCGTAAGTACTCTGGGATGTAAATTATTAGGTGCAGGGGATTTATCCATTGTTCGCTGGAGCGAGCGGAGTGAAGGTTGCATGGAGTAAAGGTAAGCAATTACCTTTGTAAAGATTTTCGTGGGCTTTGTAACGGTTTTTCTGCTTTAAAAATTAGACAGGAAGTGGGCCACGGGGCTTTGTGGGAAGGGATTTTTTTTTACCGCGTAAAGTGTAAAAGGGAGATTGCTGTAGACAGCGGGCAGTGTCAGGAGCAGACAGCGGAGTGAGAGGGAAGCAGATTGAGCAGTAACGGCTTTGGATAACAGGGCTTGGCAGAAAAGGGCAAGGTAAGTTTAAATTCTTAACTGTGTTTAGAAATCACTAAGACTGTGATGGAGGGGCATGTGATGTGCTGTTTCTGTATGATGTGGGAGCTGGTGGACCCCAAGGTTCTTCCCAGTGACCATGTCTGCAGTAAGTGCTGGTTGCTTGAAGAGCTCCAGCTCAAAGTAGATGAGCTGAACGCTGAGCTTCAGACACTGAGGCTCATCAGGGAGAGGGAGTGTAACCTGGATAATGGGTTGCAAGAGAGATTCACACCCCATAGTCTGGCTAACTCTAAGGGTCAGGAACAAGAGGGTGCTGCTGAGGGGAGGAAGGGTGAGAGGAAGGAGGGGGGAGTGGGGAGGAAGGGTGAGAGGAAGGACAGGGGAGTGGGGAGGAAGGGTGAGAGGAAGGACAGGGGAGTGGGGAGGAAGGGTGAGAGGAAGGACAGGGGAGTGGGGAGGAAGGAGGGGGGAGTGGGGAGGAAGGGTGAAAGGAAGGAGGGGGGGGAGTGGGGAGGAAGGGAGGGGGGACCCAAAGGCCTCAACCTCTCAATCTGCACAACAGGTTTGAGATTCTTGGTCCCAGTGTGGACAAGAATGAGGGCTGTAAGGTTGATGAGCAAACTGCCCATGGTACAGTGGTGCAGACAGAGGACAAAGGGGAAGAAATAAAGAGGAATGCAGTGGTAATTGGGGATAGCGTAGTTAGGGGTATAGACACTGTCTTTTGTCACAACGATAAAGAATGCAGAAGGGTGTGTTGTCTGCCTGGTGCTCGGGTCCAGGATGTCTCATCTGGGCTGCAGAGGAACCTGGAGTGGGAGGGTGAGAATCCGGTCGTTGTGGTACATGTGGGTGCCAACGACATAGGCAAAATGGGAACTAAGGATCTGCAGAGGGAGTATACAAAGCTGGGAATCAAATGAAAAAGCAGAACCGTGGCTATCTCTGGATTACTACTTGAACTGTATGCAGATGGGTGTAGGGTAAATAGGATTAAAGAGATGAATGGGTGGCTCAGGGATTGGTGTGGGAGGAATGGGTTTGAATTTATAGGGCATTGGCACCAGTATTGGGGCAGGTGGGACATGTTCAGGTTGGATGGTCTTTGTCTGAACAGTGCTGGGACCAGAGTCCTGGCAAATCGTATAGCTAGGACTGTAGATAGGGCTTTAAGCTAATTAGTGGGGGGGAGGGTGCAGGGGTGGGTGAAATTACAATATCTAAAGTAAAAGAGAGGGTACGGGCGCGGGAAAATGTTGAGCATGTCCCAATAATAAGCGGAGTAGGGGGCAAGAGAAAGGTAGATAGCGTTCCTGCAAATAGGGTCCAGATAAAGGCTGGGATAAAAACACTTTACCTGAATGCATGAAGCATTCAGAACAAAGTGAATGAGCTGGTGGCGCAGATCAGCACAAATGGATATGATCTGGTGGCCAGTACGGAAACGTGGTTGCAGGGTGACAGAGACTGGGAGCTGAATGTCCAGGGGTACCAAGTGTTTAGGAAGGATAGACGGGAGGAAAAAGGGGGTGAGGTAGCTCTGCTGATTAAGGATAATATCAGGGCGACAGTAAGGGAAGATCTAGGCTCCAAAGAACAGAACGTGGAATCATTGTGGGTGGAGATAAGGAACAGTAAGGGGAGGAAGACGCTAGTGGGTGTGGTCTATAGGCCCCCAAATAATAACTTGGAAGTAGGGCAGGCTATAAACAAGCAAATAAATGATGTGTGCAGGAATGGAGCGGCGATAATTATGGGGGATTTCAATCTGCATATTGATTGGTTGACCCAAGTTGGACGTGATGGGCTTGAGGAAGAGTTCTTGGAATGCTGTAGGTATAGTTTCCTTGAACAGTGTCTGACGGAACCAACGAGGGAGCGAGCTATCTTAGATCTGGTGTTGTGTAACGAGGCAGGAAGAATTAGGGATCTTGTTGTGAGGGATCCTCTTGGGACGAGTGATCATAGTATGGTTGAGTTTTTGATGCAGATGGAGGATGAGAAAGTAGGGTCCTGAACCTGTGTCCTCTGTTTGAACAGAGGGGAGTACAATAGGATGACAGAGGAATTGGCAAATGTAGATTGGGGGTGCAGATTGGTTGGTAGGACTGCTGAGGAACAGTGGAGGATCTTTAAGGAGATCTTTTTCGGTGCTTAGCAGAAATTTATTCCAACAGTAAAGAAGGAACGTAGGAGAAGGGATAACCAGCCATGGTTATCGAAGGAAATAAAAGAGAGTATTAAATTAAAAGCTGATGCATTCAGAGTGGCTAAAAGTAGTGGGCAATTAGAAGATTGGGAGAGGTTTAAAAATCAACAAAGAATGACTAAGAAGTTGATAAAGAAAGGAAGGATAGACTATGAAGCTAAGCTAGCACTAAATATAAAAAAGGACAGCAAGAATTTTTACAAATATATAAAGAAGAGGAGGCTGGCTAGAGTGAATGTTGGACCCTTAGAGGATGAGAGGGGGGATTTAGTGGTGGGAGATGAGAAAATGGCAGAGGCCTTAAATAAGTTTTTTGCCTCGGTCTTCACGGAGGAGGATGCGAATAGTTTGCCGGATATTAAAGATAGAAGGATAGTAGGAGTTGAGTGCCTGAATGCAATTACTGTCACTAGAGAGGTAGTGCTTAATAGACTAACGGGACTGATGGTGGACAAGTCCCCAGGACCGGATAGAATGCATCCCAGGGTTCTGAAGGAAATGGCAGAGGTGATAGTGGATGCCTTAGTGATTATTTACCAAACTTCGCTGGATTCTGGGGAAGTGCCAGAAGATTGGAAAACGGCTAATGTTACGCCGCTGTTTAAAAAGGGTAGCAGGCAAAAGGCAGGGAATTATAGGCCAGTTAGTTTAGCGTCTGTAGTTGGAAAAATGCTTGAATCGTCATCAAAGAAGAAATAGCAAGGCACCTAGAAAAGAATGGTTTGATAGAGCAGACTCAGCACGGATTTGTTAAGGGGAAGTCGTGTTTGACAAGTTTATTGGATTTCTATGAGGGTGTGACTAGTGCAGTAGACAGAGGGGAACCGGTGGATGTGGTGTTTCTCGAGTTACAAAAGGCGTTTGATAAGGTGCCGCACAAAAGGTTGCTCCAGAAGGTTAGGGGGCATGGAGTTGGGGGTAAGGTGTTAGCGTGGATAGAGGATTGGTTGTCTAATAGGAGGCAGAGAGTTGGTATCAATGGGTGCTATTCTGATTGGCGGTTGGTGACTGGTGGAGTGCTGCAGGGATTGGTGCTGGGGCCTCAGCTATTTACCATTTATATAGATGATTTGGAGGAGAAGGCTGAGTGTAGGGTAACGAAATTTGCTGATGACACGAAGATGAGTGGAAAAGCAAATTGTGCCGAGGGTGTGGAAAGTCTGCAGAGGGATCTGGATTGGCTGAGTGAGTGGGCGAGGACCTGGCAGATGGAGTACAATGTACAAGTGTGAGGTTATCCACTTTGGCAGGAATAATAGTCGGAGGGATTACTATTTAAAGGGCGAAAAGCTGCAGCATGCCACGGTGCAGAGGGACCTGGGGATCCTTGTGCATGAGTCGCAAAAACCCAGTCTGCAGGTGCAGCAGGTGATCAAGAAGACGAATGGGATGCTGGCCTTTATAGCGAGGGGGATAGAATATAAAAGCAGGGAGGTCTTGCTGCAACTGTACAGGATACTGGTGAGGCTGCAGCTGGAGTACTGTGTGCAGTTTTGGTCGCCGCACTTGCGCAAGGATATATTAGCCTTGGAGGGAGTGCAGAGGAGGTTCACTAGGCTGATACCGGAGATGAGGGGGTTAGACTATGAATAGAGACTGAATAGACTGGGTCTGTACTCATTGGAGTTTAGAAGGCTGAGGGGGGATCTTATAGAGACGTATAAGATAATGAAAGGGATGGATAGGGTAGAGTTAGAGAGATTCTCCCTGCTCAGGAAGGACAGCAGGACTAGAGAGCACAGCCTCAAGATAAGGGGGGTGCAGTTTAGAACGGAGTTGAGGAGGAACTTCTTCACTCAAAGGGTGGTGAATCTCTGGAATTCTCTGCCTGTTGAAGTGGTGGAGGCTACCTCGTCGAATATGTTTAAGTCACGGGTAGATAGATTTCTGATTGATAAGGAAATTAAGGGTTATGGAGAGCAGGCGGGTAAGTGGAACTGATCCACTTCAGATCAGCAATGATCTTATTGAATGGTGGGGCAGGCTCAAAGGGCTAGATGGCCTACTCCTGCTCCTATTTCTTATGTTCTTATGTTCTTATCTGTCTTCAATCCCATCAACTTTCCCAGCACCATTTCTCTACTAATATTGATCTCCCTCGGTTCTTCCTTCTCACTAAATCTTGCATTCTTCAGTAGTTCTGGCATCTGTCTTGCATCCTCTTTTGTGATTTTCTGGTCACGCTCAACCGAAAACAGAAAATCCCGCGTGAGGACAACAGACCTTTCCATGGTTCTCCCTACCCCTTCCTGCTCTGATTCCCCTGGTGAACAGAACAGGAAAGTTCGCCCCAAATCTTTCATCTCAATAATTGGTCAACAGAACTGTCTGTCTTTTAAACTTGAGGCCCATTAAACAAGTGCATATTCAGTTCTCCAAGTCAATTTTAACATTCATGTTGTCTTTTTATTTTGTGGTCTGAAAAGTACACACAATTCTTAATCCCACAGCACTTTAAGAGTCTGTTTAACAATAAGTGTCAATAACATGTTTATTAATTAAAAAGTTCTTGAACTTTTTCATTCCAAATTACATTCCCAGCCTTTCAAACATATCTATTGGTGAATTACTTATTATTTAATTGTCTCACAATTAAGACTGTCTACTTAACAAATCTGACTGCTTTCTAACAATGCTGGTTTGGTTTATATTAAAATGGCTTCCAATTTTAGCAGAAAATGCTTCCGAACAAAAAAATTCAAACTACAAAATGATAGTCACACTAAAACTAATGATTTTCGACTGACCAGCAATTCCCAGGATGAGAGTGAAATATATATTGTCAATATATATTGATCCCTCAATATTCACTTTATCTCATGGGTTTCTCTTGGGCATCAGAATTGACCCCCCAGCCCAAATAAACTGTCTGAATTTATAGCCTCCTGGTGAGGACTCTCAAGTAACAAAGGATGATAATTGCGTTTATTATTTGTGTGAACACATGTTGGTGGAGATATTTCTTAACCAGATGTGTCTTTTTACATCACGGTTTTTACAGTATACAGTCATTTCACAATACATCGACATCCAGTAAAATTGTCATCTAGCCCTTCGAGCCTGCTCAGCCATGATCTTATTGAATGGCGGGGCAGGCTTGAAGGGCTAGATGGCCTACTCCTGCTCCTATTTCTTATGTTCTTATGTCGTAATTGGTCTGGTTGCAGCATCTCTTGGGAGGTGCCATTGGTTGTGGTTCTTTCATTCTGATTAGTAAGCTGCCGATCCTTGAAGATAAGTTCAGGCAAGCCATGTATAATCCAGATGTGGGGTATCAGGAAATACATCTGTTTGATAACTGTCCACAGTTTTGGACTGATTAATGAGGTACCATTTCTTTTCCTAGCCTTTACATTTTGTGGTAATGTGTTAGCCCACTGAGTGGGGTAATCTGTACACAAAATTTTCAACTTTGCTGTTAAAGTTCTGCTCCCTTTCTCCATGACTCCAGATGATTGTGGATGGTGGTTGATCTGCAGTGATTATCCCCTCACCTCCATGTGACTTCAATCCATAAAATTCCTTAGAGACATATTGCTAATTTATTTATTTATTCAAGCCTGAACTACCAAGTAAAATTAATGAACGTAACTTAAAAGATCCTCTGGCTCTCCCTTTCTTTAAAACTGCACCCAATTTGTACATATTTCTTACTCCATATCATTGCTTTCTAACCTTTGTTTGTCTCAATCCAAAATTCTTTTTGCTTAACTGCTTTGCAAAGTATCATAATGTATAATACCATTCTGATTGTTTTAAAGACAGTTTATTGTAGGGAAATATCAGGGATTGTGTCTTTTATATTTTAATTTATATGTCAGTTCATATTTTGTTTAATTTCAATATAATACATGCAGGGCTACGTAGAGCAAGCCCAGACAGTCAGGCCTCACCAGAGGGAAGGAAAGGGTTAACACAGACAGTTTTATCAGTTTGTCAGTATCATAAATGACCTAGATGAGGGTGTAGAAGGATGGATTAGTAAATTTGCTGACGATCCAAAGTTGGAGGAGTTGTAGACAGTGAGGATGGATGTTACAGTTTGCAGAGGGACATAGATAAGCTGCAGATCTGGACCAAGAGGTGGCAGATGGAGTTTAATATGGAAAAGTGTGAGGTGATTCACTTTGGTAAGAGTAACAGGAGTACAGAATATAGGGCTAATGGAAGGGTTCTTAGTAGTGTTGACGAGCAGAGAGATCTCGGGGTTTGTGTGCATAGTTCCCTGAAAGTTGGCACCCAGGTTGATAAGGTTGTTAAGAAGGCGTACGGTGTGTTAGCTTTTATTAGTAGAGGGCTTGAATTTCAGAGCCGTGAGGTCATGTTACAACTGTACAAAACTCTGGTGTGGCCGCACTTGGAGTATTGCGTACAGTTCTGGTCGCCGCATTATAAGAAAGATGTGGAGGCATTGGAAAGGGTGCAGAGGACGTTTACCAGGATGTTGCCTGGTATGGGGGAATGTCTTATGAGGAAAGGCTGAGGGACTTGAGGTTATTTTCATTAGAGAGAAGAAGGTTACAAGGTGACCTAATTAAGGCATACAAGATGATCAAAGGATTGGATAGGGTGGATAATGAGAGCCTTTTTCCTTGGATGGTGATGGCTAACACTAGGGGACATAGTTTAAATTAAGGGGTGGTAATTATAGGACAGATGTCAGAGGTAGGTTCTTTACTCAGAGGGTAGTAAGGTCGTGGAATGCCCTACCTGCAGCAGTTGTGGACTCGCCAACTTTAAGGGTGTTCAAATGGTCAGTGGATAGGCATATGGATAACATTGGAATAGTTTAGGTTAGAGGGTCATTAGGTTGGTTCCACTGGTCGGCACAACATCGAGGGCCAAAGGGCCTGTACTGCGCTGTAATGTTCTATGTTCTAAGTGAAACCACTCATGAGGATAAGCAGCCTAGTAACAATTTATACAACTGATTATTAAATCAAAGAAAAGACAAATGCATTCAGACAGGACTATAACTCTAAAAAACATATAAACACCGGAGTAATATACAGACATTCACTTCTATCTAGAAATTACTTCTTCGCCAAATTATATCGTCAGTACCCGAGCAAAGTAAAACTGACCTGTTCCCCAAATAATATCCACCTTGAATAAATATATGGGTGGGGTTTTACGGCCTCGCCTGAGCGAGACCAGAAATTCCCATCCGATGTCAATGGATATTTCCATTGTCCTCCCCTCGCCCACTCCAATTCTGTGGTGGGTGGAACAGTAGAATTCCAGTGTATGTGTCAAATCCAGCTTATAGTTACCATACAATACCAGGAGGATGATCCAGTGCCTTTATGAAGGTTGCTGCATTAACTTAAGTGGAAGATTTTAAAAAGGACATCTGCTATTGGCTGGCTTGCTGTTAGGTGTTAAGGTGGCCTTCCAGTGAGTTATTAAACTGGCCTCCCTACTTCTACAGGAGTTGACAATTATTCCCTTGGCTCTCTTTGCTTCTGCCCATTGTATATTGGGCCATCTGTTTCTCCAACATTCCAACACAAAAATTAGCATCTGTATGCCTCCCCTGATCACTTGCACCTTTAAACTGCTTCCTGATGATAGGGCAATTTATGTATGATTTTATCTAGATGTTTACTAGTCTCATTACTGGAAAAGGGACACAGCTAATCAGCCTCTTTGAATGCAGACTACTGCAAATTCTCCCTAGTTGGTAGGTGGATTACATCCCATCAGTCCCTTTATTAATTTTGTTACCAGACAAGTATCACAAGAGGCCCGATTTGCGTTGTGTCTGACAGGCAACATGACAGCTCAGTGACTGTCACTGTTTGCTGTGCAGATACATGGATTTGGGCCAGTGTCTGTGGGAGTTTGCACATTCTCCCCGTGATTGCGTGGGTTTTCTCCGGGTGTTCCAGTTTCCTCCCACACCCCAAAAACGTGCTCTTAGGCTGATTGGTGTAACAAATTGTCCCTAAATTAGTCTTCCCTCAATCTTCCCCAATAGGCATAGACAAAAGTCATAGGTAGAGGAGGGCACTCATAATGTTAAGATGGTGGCGCAGGCTTGTTGGGCCGAAGGGCCTGTTTCCTGTGCTGTGCTGTTCTTTGTTCTTTGTTCTTTTTTGTCTGGGTTGATCAGTATGCCTAAGGGCACTTTAGGTGTGCACAAGGCTCTGGGCTGTAGTGTGGTAGGGGTAAGAGTCTGGTCTGAATCTGAAAGTGGATGAGAAAGTGTCCAGGGAAATACATTTCCTGGGTCGCCTAGTGTCACCCTCCCCTATCCGTAATAAGAGATGGTGGAAGTGATTATTCTGAGTCCCTTAAATTTTCAGTGGATTGACATGGAACTAACCAGTTTTTCTGTTGGCGATTAGGACTTTATACACTGAGGGATTTATGTTGGTGGTGATGGTGTGCGGACCTGCATATCTCAGGGACAAGAAAGAACTGGGATTGTAGAGGGAAATCATTACCTGCTGGCCAACTGTATATTGTACTGGGTATACCCTTTTATTGAAATATGCTTTGCTCTGTTTCTTTTTAACTCCTAATTGGACAGCCGCGGCTAACTGGGCAGCTTTAATGTTTTCAGTTAGCTACTGGACGGCTTTCTTGTGGGTGAGCGCTGTGATAGCAGGTTCAGTTAAGTCAAACCCCAATAAATATTCAGCTCCCCTCATAGGTCAGCCAGTCATTAATGTTGACGTGTCGCCAAACGCTGAACATATCCTTGGGTCCAATTACATCTCTTGTGAGCAGCAGCAGAGACCTCAGACAATTTTAATGGCAGGATGTTATTAGCACAGAACTCTGGTATGGAATCCAGGGCAAGTAATGTACTCTGGGAAGGAAGTCCTTGTCTAATGAATAGGGAAGAAATTGGGGGCAGTTTTGCTGCAGGGGTTTATTAAGGGAGTCAAAACAACATTCTTGCTCCCCTTAAACAAAAACAAAAATACTTTATTTTATTGGTGCTCTACTGGCCCAGGTAAAGGGTGGAATTTTACTGGAAAAGGTAAAATGTCATGTTCCGGCTGAAACCATGTTTGTCCCTAGAAACATTCCCAGGTTTTCATTCCAGATCTTCTGACACTTTCACCAGAAACTTACTAGCTCACCTACCGCGGAATTGGAGCAGGTGAAGGTAGAACAATCTCCACTTGACCTCATGTAGGAATTTCCAGACTTGCCTGAGTGAGACCTTACAATCCCATTCTTTGTCAAAAATCAATTGAGGGGGTGGGAAGGGAGGTGAGGGAATTTTTATTCTGGCAGGACTGGGACCTGATGGAACTGGCAAGGATGGCTCCACAGCAGTCCTTTTTAAAGGGTGAACCAATCTCAAAGTAAAAAGAGAAACTGCACCCCAGCCTCCCCAGCCATCTGGAGATCTCCCACTTGAATCTCCATCCATCCTCATTGGCATCTTTCCCTAATGCCCTGTCATGTCCCTGACCTTAACAGGGGTTACATCGGCCTCTGAGCTCCTGGTGTGGACATCTTGAGAGGAGTCGGGATTCCTTCTGACACATCTGATGTCTCCAGAAGCAATGTCAATAGGCCATTTACAAATATATGTTCAAGCTCTCAATGGGCATGAACCTGATGATGTTGCTGGCAGGAGTATGGGGAAGCTCTCATTCTGTGATCTCCATGGTGCAAATCCCATTATGGCCCTATCGTGGGAGTTTGCGACCATAACATGATTTGTGCCTGTGGCGAATGGGCCCTGAAAACTTCCTAATAGCAGATTTTTCCAGGCATGGATACTGGGGCCTTGTTCAGGTCTCAGGCTAAAATGACAATTTAAAAGGGGCTCAAATGTGATCATCAGGCCCTGGCCTGCGCATTTAAAAATAGTCTACAATATACAAGTGCAGCCAGCCAGATTGGGGTGACAAGGAATTACAAGTCTCCCACTCCATTCTAATTACTTCCCTGCCCCTCATGGGTACACGGAGTTGGGGGTAAAGTATTAGCGTCGATTGAGGATTGGTTATCTAAGAGGAAGCAGAAAGTTGGAATCAATGGATGCTTTTCTGGTTGGCAGTTGGTGATTAGTGGAGTGCCGCAGGGATCGGTGCTGGGCCCTCAACTGTTTACCATATACATAGACGATCTGGAGGAGGGGATTGAGTGTAGGTTAACAAAATTTGCTGATGACATGAAGATGAGTGGAAAAGCGAATTGCATGGAGGGCGCAGAAAGTCTACAGAGAGATCTGGATAGGCTGAGTCCTTCTAAACTCCAACGAGTGCGGACCCAGAGCCCTCAAATGTTCCACATACGAGAAGCTCTTCATTCCAGGAATCATTCATGTGAACTTCCTCTGGACCCTTTCCAAGACCAGCACATCCTTCCTTAGATATGGAGCCCAAAACTGCTCACAATACTCCAAATGAGGTCTGACCAGATCCTTATACGGCCTCAGAAGTACATCCCTGCTCTTGTATTCTAGCCCTCTCGACATGAATGCTAACATTGCATTTGCCTTCCTAACTGCCGACAGAACCTGCATGTTAACCTTCAGAGAATCTTGAACAAAGACTCCCTTTGTGCTTCTGATTTCCTAAGCATTTTCCCATTTAGAAAATAGTCTATGCTTCCATTCCTTCTTCCAAAGTGCATAACCTCATACTTTTCCACATTCCATCTGCCACTTCTTTGTCCACTCTCTTACCCTGTCCAAGTCATTCTGCAGCCCCCCTGCTTCCTCAATTCTGTCTCTCAACAACCTTGGCCAAGGGTGGCATGTTGACACAGTGGTTAGCACTACTGCCTCACAGTGCCAGGAACCCAAGTTTGATTCTTGGCATGGATCACTGTCTGTGTGGTGTTTGTACATCCTCCCACAATACAAAGATGGCAGGTTAGCTGCATTGGCTATGCTAAATTTTTGATGTCAGGAGATGAGTTGGGTAAATACCTGAGAGCAAGGGGATAGAGGCTGGGTGGGATTGTTGTCAGAGCATGCTTGAAGGGCCAAATGGCCTCTATCTGAACTGTAAGGATTCAATGTTTCTGCGGATCAGCAAGATATTTTGTTGATTTGTGGTAAGAACTCTGGAAAATTACATTAAAAAGCATATAGAGCTCATTGGAAGACAGTTACAAACGCTTCATTATTTTGTTTGCATGATTTCTTTCCTAACCGTTCTTGGTACAAGAGAAATTTGGAATGAAGCCTTTTGTCAGTATGTGACGATAGTAAGTTGGGTGCGACTGAACTCTCCAAATCTATACGCCCATTTAATTTTGTATTGAACGTATTGCTTCTGGCGATGTGAGGTGAAATTTGGGGGTGGGGGGGGTGCAGTGGGACTTTGGTGGAAGATATTTAATCTTTGGCGTTTTGTCGCGAATGTGGAATTTCACACAATCATCGCTGAATGAGGTCCCGCAATGATCACAAACTGTCCTTTCACCGAAACTAAAACACACGCCAAATGGTTACGACTCTGCTCAGAAATCCGGAATAATGTTACATCATGGCACATTTATTTATTGGGAACATTTAATTTTGAATTAATGCAATGCTTTAAGATAAATATTTTGACAAGAAGCTTTGCGGGGAGTTGACAATGGATTACAGACCGCTTTGAAAGATGAATTGTAAATCTATCTGCATTTTAACGTTGACTGGTTGCACTATAGTTCACAACATATCAGCTCAATAAAATGCAGCATTTTAATAATCTAACATCCACACCTTCAACAACTTTGAAAAAAATGTACACAGCTCCGTCTGATAGATTTAAAATCTGATAAGAAATGGCCAAAAGGTATTTTAATGTAAAAACAACCTCTTACTTCCTTATTCCTGAAAAGGTTGGCAGAAATGCCGACTTTTTAATTCTCATTTTGTTCTGACTTCCGAATCAGGAACGATTTTAATGAGAAAATCCATCTCTTTGTAAAAAATACACGCAGGTTATTTAGAATTATACAGACAGCACTTCACTCGCATTGTTATTTTCTGTGTTGCAAACCTTTTTTTCAAAAAGCTTTTTGAGAAAAAGGCAATTGCGCTTAGATCGCATTCACAGATAATAAGTAACACATTTTCGGCCCTTTTACCACATTCTCATCACTCAATATTCTGCCAACACAAACCCCCAAACTGTGCAAATGCTGCAGTCCCAGCTCTAAGAAACATCTCCAGGTGCAGTTGGTGAAATCACTACGTTTTAACAATAAACCATAATCCAGGTAAAAATTAGTCTTTCAGAGAGAACTTTTTAAAGCACAGAACAAAGGCGCCCTTTCATCTGCCACACACATGCCCTGAGTCCTGTGGAGCTGCGATTAGGCAATATCCCTTAACCCGCCGAAGGTGCTTCTCCGTCTGGTCTGATCGGGGCAACGGCCGCCCGCAGTTTTGTTATAAGCCTGAAAGGTTTGCTGCCGCTCCCGTGAGCAGGTGAACTGGAGAACCTACCAGAGAGGGGTTCAAACTGGTATCACGACAATCGGTTGTCATTTTCTATCCATTTCTTTATAAATCTGTCTGTTAGTCTGTTGTCAGACTTTTTACTGTGTTAGTCTATGATCCAGCCAAGTGCAGTAATGGGTTAGCAGTTAATATGTATTTCAGGGTAACATCTGATCAATACCCGTGGATTAGATGTTCTCCACTCAGAAATACGATTGCACACATTGTAAATACTTAATACTCTTGTAAATTATTCAATTCCAGCCAATCATTTTTTAAAATATGTTTTTTATTCATTCATGGGACATCGGCGTCGCTGGCTGGGCAGCATTAATTGTGATGTGGAGATGCCGGCGTGGGACTAGGGTAAACACAGTAAGAAGCCTGACAACACCAGGTTTAAGTCCAACCGATTTATTTGATAGTAAACTCACAAGTCTTCGAGATTCCCCTCTTCATCAGGTGAATGAAGAGTTCTGGCCTCAGACAGACCATATAAAGCACAGACAGTTTACAGATTACTGATTAGAATGCAAATCTTTACACCTAACCTGCTATTTAAGTCTTAAAGTGGCTAACAATGTGAGTGGAAGAAGAACTGAGCACAGGTTAAAGAGATGTGTATTGTCTCCAAACAGTACTGTACTTTAAGACTTGAATGACTTGCCAATTTTTAAACTCAATGCCCTGGCTGATAAAGACAAGCATGCCATATGCCTTCTTGACTACTTTCTCCACCTACATTGCCACTTTCAGTGATCTCTGTACCTGCACACCCAGATCGTTTGCCTAACAATATTCTTAAGGGTTCTGCCATTTACAGTATATTTCCTTTTTTATTAGACCTTCCAAAATGCATTTCCTCTCATTTGTCCGGATTAAACTTCATGTGCCATCTCTCCGCCCAAGTCTCCAACTGAGCTATATCCTGCTGTATCCTCTGATTGTCCTAATCACTATCCGCAAATCCACCAACCTATGTGTCATCTGTAAACTTACTAATCAAACCAGTTATATTTTCCTCCAAATCATTTATATATATTACAAACAGCAAAGGTCCCAGCACTGATCCCTGATGAACACCACTTGTCACAGCCCTTCATTCAGAAATCACGCTTCCACTGCTACCCTCTGTCTTCTTTAACCAAGCCAGTTTTGTATCCACCTTGTCAGTTCACCTTTAATCCCATGCGACTTCACCTTCTGCACCATGTTGCCTCTCACTAAAATGTCCACTTATTTCCAAGTGGGAATAAACCCGTCTCGCAGAATCCTCTCCAATAATTTCCCTACCACTGCTGTAACGGGATTCCAACCCAGGTCCCCTGTTAGCTATTATTCTAACTTATTTTTAAAAAGCCAGAACAATTATCATGCAGTAACAAAATTGCACTAATTATATCATTCAATTGTGGTTTTAGACTTTAGCAATAAAAATCTCCGCCATTGTCAACAAGGTTTCCCGCTGAACTTTTCGCCTCCATGAAACTGCAGTGGGGGTACGTCATCGGCGGGACCGTGAGACCCTATCAGTGTGAACATCAGCAAGATTTCGGTGTAAAACATAACCTGTGAAACACCCCAACAATATCATCACCAAATCATGTGACTGGCTCTGAAAGCAATAATGGAACCATTTAAATGTATGGCAAGTTGTAAGTTTTAAGAAAAGAAATATTAATTCAGAGACTGGAGGACAAGAGAAACTGAGTGGGTTCGTACACAGTCATAGAGTCATACCATCATAGAGGCATACAGCACAGTAAAGGCTTTTCGGCTCTCAAGCCTGCACCGACAATGGTTACTACTAAAGATGCGCTAATCCCAATTTCCTGCACTTGTCTCATATCCTTGAATGTTAAGATATTTCAAGTGCTCATCCAAATATTTTTTAAAGGTTGTAAGAGTTCCGGCCTCCACTACCTTTCCAGGCAGTGAATTCCAGATTCCTTTGAGAGAAAAAGGTTTTTCTCAAATCCCCTCTGAACCTCCTGTCCCTTATTGTAAATCTATGCCCCCTTGTGATTGACTTCTCAACCAAGCTGCTGAGTCTGTACTCCTCATAATCTTAAACGCCTCAATCATGTCCGCTCTAAAAAAAATTCTCTGCTCTAAAAAAAATCCAAACCTAACTAGTCTCCCCTTATAGAACAGGTAATAGTAGTGAATGAAGGTGTGAAAATTTGTACCAAGACAGAGTGAACAACAGTTGGCTGATGGTTTTAAGGATTTTGTAGTATTAAGGAAAGTTTATTTCATGTTTACAGAATGGAATGGGAAAGGTTGAGTCTGTTGATTGGACATTCTTCTATGATGTGCTGCATAGTTTGTTCTCTCCCACAACACATAGGGGCTGGCACTAATGTCCCATCTGTGGAGGTTAGTCAAGTTTATACTGGTTTATAGCCAGTTCTGAATCTGTTGCAAGAATGGACCACTCTTTCCTTGGAAGGCTAAAACCAGGTAGCTGTTGGGTTGGGTTTGAGACCAGGTACTTGTTTGTCATAGAGCCATAGAGGTTTACAGCATGGAAACAGGCCCTTTGGCTCAACTTGTCCATGCCACCCTTTTTTTTTAAATCCCTAAACTAATCCCAATTGCCCGCATTTGGCCCATATCCCTCTATACCCATCGTACCCATGTAACTATCTAAATGCTTTTTAAAAGATAAAATTGTACTCGCCTCTACTACTACCTCTGGCAGCTTGTTCCAGACACTCACCATTCTCTGTGTGAAAAAGTTGCCCCTCTGGACACTTTCGTATCTCTCTCCTCTCACCTTGAACCTATGCCCTCTAGTTTTAGACTCCCCTACCTTTGGGAAAAGATATTAATTGTCTACCTAGTCTATGCCCCTCTTTATTTTATAGACCTCTATAAAGTCACTGCTCTGCCTCCTACACTCCAGACTATCCAGCCTCTCCTTATAACTCAATCCATCAAGTTCCGGTAGCATCCTAGTAAATCTTTTCTGCACTCTTTCTAGTTTAATAATATCCTTTCTATAATAGGGTGATCAGAATTGCACACAGTATTCCAAGTGTGGCCTTACCAATGTCTTGTACAACTTTAACAAGACGTCCCAACTCCTCTATTCAATGTTCCGACCGATGAAACCAAGCATGCTGAATGCCTTCTTCACTGTGTCGAATAATTCCCATTCATTTGTTGAGAATAATCAGTTCCTACTGCAAACTCTTTTCTCTAGCCTCTTACTCTATTCCATGACTTGGGTGCTGCCTGAGATTGAACCAGACCATTTGATATCTTGGCATGCTATTTTGTTCTGTCACAAAGACTGCCAATTTACACTTTTACACTTCTCCATCTCACCTTAGCTCAAAAATAGCTGAAACACCAGGCTTTTTTCCCTCTCGACTTGGCTATTCCAATGCATTCCTGCCTGCCCTCCCACCTTATAAAAGTAAACGAGAGCTCATCTAAATCTCTGTTGTTTACATCTTCAATCACAAGTCCCATTCACACACAACCTTTGTTCTTGTTGATCTTTATTGAATCCTGATCAGGCACTGCCTCAATTTTAAAATTTCTCCTTGATCTCAACTTTCCCTATCACTGTAACCTCCACTAGCTCCACAATCCTCTGAGGCTCCCGTGCTCCTAGAAATCCAGTATCTTGCATATCTTGGATTTTCTTCATACTTCTGTTAACGGCTATGTCTTTAGTTGTGTTGGATCCTGGGTTTGGGATTTCCTTACTAAGCCTTTCTGATTCTCCTTAAAACCTACCTATATCTCCTTATTTGGCTTGGTGCCAAATTCAATTTGATATTGCTCCACGAAGCATTGTATGATAATTTACTATGTCAAAAATGCTTTCCAAGTTATTATCCTTTCAAACTTAAATTACTTAAATAAGTTACCTGTTCACTTATCTCATTACTGTTCATGGACATTGTTATGCGCAAATTGTCTTGTGTTTCCCTATATGGTAATGGTGGTTAACCTTCAAGTCTTTTATTGTCTGTGATGTGCATTGGAGTGTTGTAAGATTTGGAGTATAAAATGTGAGTTCTTTCTTTTGATCATACACTTGCACTTTCGTACACTCATTAATAACTGACAATGAACAGACTGTAACTTAGTTGAAAGACAGCTGGGGTTTGATTTGATTTGATTTGATTTATTATTGTCACATGTATTAACATACAGTGAAGAGTATTGTTTCTTGCACCCTATACAAACAAAACATACCGTTTATAGAGAAGGAAATGAGAGAGTGCAGAAAGTACTATTACAGTCATTGCAAGGGTGTAAAGAAAGATCAATTTAATGCAAGGTAAGTCTATTTAAATGTCTGACAGCAGCAGAGAAGAAGCTGTTCTTGAGTCGGTTGGTATGTGACCTCAGTCTTTTGTATCTTTTTAAATAAGAAACATAAGAACATAAGAAATAGGAGCAGGAGTAGGCCATCTGGCCCTTCGAGCCTGCCCCGCCATTCAATAAGATCATGGCTGATCTGTCGTGGCTCAGTTCCACTTTCCCAAAGGAAAAGGTGGAAGAGAGAACTTCCAGGGTGTGTGGGGTCCTTAATTATGCTGGCTGCTTTATCTAGGCAGCGGGAAGTGTAGACAGAGTCAATGGATGGGAGGCTGGTTTGCGTGATGGATTCATGATCTTTTGTAGTTCCTTGTGGTCTTGGGCAGAGCAGGAGCCATTCCAAGCTGTGATACAAACAGAAAGAATGTTTTCTTTGATGTATCTGTAAAAGTTGGTGAAAGTCGTAGCTGAAATGCAAAATTCCCTTAGTCTTCTGAGGAAGTAGAGCCGTTGATGGGCTTTCTTAACTATAATGTCGGCATGGGGGGACCAAGACAGGTTGTTGGTAATCTAGACACTAAAACTTGAAGCACTGGATTTTGTCCCTGTTGAGAAAGACAGGATATGTTCTCCTTTACACATCCTAACATCAATGACAATCTCCTTCATTTTGTTGCCTCATTGGTAAAGGTTGCAAAAACAGAACTTAGAAGAAAAGAAAACCTTGGGTATTAAAATCATAAGAAATAGGAGCAGATGCAGACATATGGCCCTTCAAGCCCATTCCATTATTCAATATGATAGTAGCTGATCTTGCATTTTAATTCCACTTTCCCACCCATTCTCCATATCCCTTGATTCCTTGAGAGACCAAGGAACTGTCCATCTTACGTCCAAATATAATCAATGATGAAGCACTCAGAACTCTTTTGGTTAAAGAATTTCAAAGATTCACCACCTTTTGAGTGAAGAAATTTCTCCTTATTTCAGTCCGAAATGATCATCCTCTATATTGAGACTGTAACTTGGTGTTTTATATCCTCCAGCCAGAAAAATGATCTCTTAGTGTGTGTATATATATATATATATATATATATATATGCCTAGCATCTGTCGCAGCAATAGCTATTTAGACTTACTGCCCTTGTGTATAATTATCCTCAGATAGAGTCAAGAATCGGTCAGACATTTGTGTCGTTTTGTGCCTCATGAGTTACGGAACAACTGAACCATAAAGTATTGACCAGAAATTTGATGGAACGGTATACAGCGCAAAACTGTTATGTTTATAATGTGATTGAATCTTTCTGCCAGAAATCAATCAAATCATTGAGTCCTGGAGATGCTTGATGGCCTTCCTACCGCTGCCTGTCCCATGGAGCAGTGATATCTGGAGTGGGGCGGGTGGCACTGTCTTGCTGCAGGGTGTGGTCAGGGACTTGATTGAGAGCTGGCGTTCTGGGGTGGGGGAGGAATGGGGGTGAGGAAGGAGTACACCATGTGCTGACTAAGGCCTAACCAGATGAAGCCAGGAGGTGGGTGAGCAGGCTCCTGAGAGGGTGCACTGAAGGCTGAGGGTTCTAAGGGCAAGGAGGCACAGGCTCTACAGTTCATTTGAGGCTCTCTCGGAGGAGATGTGCCATCGCCGGCTGCACCAGTCCAAGACCACAGTGAGGTGCTCTCACACCTGCACCTCGGGGGAGGGAGTGGGGGATGGGGGGGTGGGGAGGGTGGTGGCCACCTGCTCCCTGTAGATGTGAAGGTGACAGCAGCCCTCAATTTCTGCGCCACCAGATCCCAGTGGTGACCTAACTGGGATCTCCCAGGCTTCCATGCACAGATTTGTGCAGCAGATCACAGACGCCTTTTATGCCTGGGCAGGGCAGTTCATTAATTTCGATGTGGGCCATGCATGGCAGGAGGCCTTGGCTCTCAGCTTTGCTTCCATTGTCGGGATTCCCAATGTGCAGGGTGTAGTGGCTGGCACGCACATCGCTTTGCGAGCTCCCCCATGCAGTGCCGCAGCAATTTGTGACCAGGAAGGGGTTCCATTCCCTGAACGTTCAAATTGTCTGTGACCATCAACTGAAGATCATGCAACTCGATGCACACCACCCAGGGAACGTCCATGACAGCTTTGTGATCTGGCAGTTGGACATCCCTGGGCTCTTCTGAAGACCAGCACTGGCTCCCAGGGTGGCTGCTGGGTGACGTGGGTTACCTACTAAGGTCATGGCTGATGATGCCTGTGCGGAGGCCTGAGACCCGCTACAATGCGGCCCATGCAGCCATCCATTCCATTACTGAGTTGTGCATTGGCCTCCTGAAGATGCGGTTCCACTGCTTGGACCGCTCTGTGGGGACCCTCCAGTATGACCCTGTGTGTGCTTCACACATCATCATTGTTTGCTGCACTCTGCACAACATTGCCCAGCTGCAGGGAGACCAGCTGGAGCAGGAGGAGGGTGCGAGGCGGGAGTCCTGCCATATGAAGAGCCAGAAGAAAGAGGGTAGACAGTGATGGCAGGTGTCTGGCAGGGAAGGACAGTGAGGAACGCCTTGATTGCAGACCATTTCATCTAGCTTGTGCTGTGCAGTGAGGGGGGCTGCAACCAACACACACCCACCATACCCCAGGACCAAGTGCACCCGCGATTCCCCCACCAAACTGACCTGGGCCCTCAAACCACCACATCACCCTTCCCCAGCTTCTGTCATCCCACCACCCTATCCCCCAGAAACATCTGACCCTGTTAATGTGCCTGGGCTGGTAATTGTTGCGAGTCTTGGTTGAAGGCTGGAGGATGATGATGACTCGCTGTTGTGCACACTGGGATCCTGCCCCTGGTGCAACTCAAGTCTGACTCCTACCTGTACTCCGAATGCCCGCTGTCACCTTGAACACATAGCTGCAAGGGTTGGGGATATATGTTTTTAGGCAAAGAGGGGGGCGGGAGGGGTCACTTGCACCAAGGGTCTGGGGGATGTTGGGCAAGGTCGGGCAGGCACTCTGAAACATATGGCTGAATCTGCAAGGGTTAACATAGTACCTCTATGTTTGGGAGTCAGGAACACTGACCTGTGGACTGGGTGGGATGGGGAAGAGAATCAGAGGAACATTAGTCACAATGCAATGTGCAATTGACAGTTTATTGTGCCGTTTACATAAATGATTACCAAACCCTAATGAATACTGAACTTCACCCGTTAGTGAACTACAACTTTCTAACTTTGTGCTGTCTCCTGCTTCTTCTCTGTGCCAACCCAGGATGCGCATCAGCAGTGGAGGTGTCCAGCTGCGATGCACACCCCCTTGCCTGTGATGCCCTTGACAGATGTCCCCTGGGTGCCTGGGACCTGGAGGGTCCCGGCTGACTTGTGGATGCCACTGTTTCGGTGCCACCCTGTTCACCTTGCTGGCCCTAAGATGCCCCGGTGTGAGGAAGGGATGAGGATCTCAGGACGCCCGGGATCTCCTTGATGGAAAAACACAACATGGGCTCAAGCCCTTCCTCCTCCCTTGGGGTGCCCAGAGGCCCCCCGGGCACTCTATGGGATGCCAGGGTAGCTCCAGAAGCTCCAGCACCACCTGACCCTTCCAGTCCTGGAGGCCTAGATGCATCTGCCCCATGATGTGTAATCCCTCAGCCCTGGCCCTCTGAGACTCGGCCAGGCTGTGATGTGGATGTGCTGGCGTTGGACTGGGGTAAACACAGTAAAAAGTCTGACAACACCAGGTTTTAGTCCAACCGATTTATTTGATAGTAAACTCACAAGCTTTCGAGGGGACTCCCTCTTCGTCAGGTGAATGGAGAGTTCTGGCCTCAGACAGAGCATATAAAGCACAGACAGGTTAGAGATTATTGATTAGAATGCGAATCTTTACACCTAACCTGCTGTTCAAGTCCTAAAGTGGCTGACAATGTGTGTGGAAGGAGCACTGATCACAGGTTAAAGAGATGTGTATTGTCTCCAGACAGTACAGTAAGTGAGGCTTTGCAAACCCAGGCAAGCCACGGGGGTTACAGATAGTGCGACATGAACCCAAGATCCCTGTTGAGGCCGTCCTCATGTGTGTGGAACTTGGCTATCAGTCTCTGCTCAGCGACTCTGCGCTGTCGTGTGTCGTGAAGGCCACCTTGGAGAACGCTTACCCGAAGGTCAGAGGCCAAGCTCCAGAGCCCTTCCATTACAGCATTCTGTGAGTGAGCCAGGCTCTGGAGCCCCTCAGCATTAGCCCTCTGAACCTAGGCTACATTGCCGAGGCTCATAGCAAGAGTCCGAGCCATGGCCAGCCCCCAACACCCATGGCCATTGAACGCTATGCCTCCCAGATGCCGGAAACACACTCGCCCTCAGCCCATTGTGTCTCCAGGATGGCCTGGACCCTGTCACCCATGTGGATAGACCCCTGAGCCAGACTTTCCACTATGGTCACTACCCTTGCAGTGTTGGGCTGGGCCTTGCATCACGTTGGCACCACGTCCTGCAAAAGCACTCTGTTGGACTCCCCTAAACAGACTTGCAGTCACAGCATGGTTACTGACAGCTCTTCCACAAATCCCTGGATTTCTTGATGCATCTCCACCAGCCTTGGGAGGAACACACCCAGAGACCCAGCATCTGGCTTGGGGACAGCTGAATCCTGGCCTTTGGCAGACCTCTGTGTGCCCGAGCCCTCGGATGTGCCCACTTCCACCCGATGTCCATCAGTGGCTATGATGTGCTCACTGGTTAATGACCCAGAAGCCTCAACACTAAATGTACCCATCATGGTGATCGTCTCTGTGTTGGTGAGTTGCGTAGTACATGCTGGTGCCTCTTCAGTGGTGCTACCCTTGGCGGATTCCTCAGTGCCTCCCTCCGAGGTGTCATCCAGAGAGTCGTGTGCAGTTTGCTCCAGAGCAGCAGGGGCAGCGGCAACACCCGAAGGGCAGGGTTCCTCTGGGTCCAGAGCAGTAAGAAAGAACACACATTAGGGGAAGGGAGGCAAAACATTCCGTGCAGCATTGCGCTTAGTTTGAGGAGGACCTTAGGTTGAAGGTGCGCTTTTACTCACTTGCATGCTGTAAGCTGACCTGGCTGTCGATGACCAATCGGAAGGCCCATCATCCCCTGCCAGCTCCCTGGCATGCTCCTCCATGCTGGTCAGATGCCACAGGTCAGATACACCACCACTAGTCTGTGTTGTCATCCTGGCATTGTGAATGTTCTTTTCCTATGGGAGGACAAGGTGGGTAGTAAGTATTAACATATTGCAGCGCAAGGTGCGCAATGTGTGCCTATGTTTCGGGTGTTGTGCTGACAGTTTTGGGGAAAGCAGTCAATAAAGGGTGATTGTTAAGGGGTGAGGGGAAGGGCTTAGATTCTGTTCCTGGGGGGTGAGTAATTTGTTGTATGCCCTTCAGGTGTCTAAGCAGGATTGGAGATCCATGCCAAGCATGTGCGGGGTTCCAAGTGGGATGCTCACTCACCCTTGCCACTCACAGAAGGTTGTACTTTTTTTTGTGACACTGCAGCCGGAGTGTGGTGTCAGGCTCCTGGCATTCGCCACTTCTGCCACGTTCTCCCACAATGCCATGACGGATGCACCTCTTGAGTGAGGGCCCTGGCCAGGGAAGATCCACTCACACCTCTCCTCCACGGCATCTGGCAGGTGCTCCTATGAATCTGGCTGCAGGTTTCTGAGCAGACATCTTTGTGGAGCGACAGGCTTTGTGTCCATTCCTGCAGCTTATATACAGCTCAGGCTTATCAGGGGAGATGTCATGATGTGGAGATGCCAGCGTTGAACTGGGATAAGCACAGTAAGATGTCTCACAGCACCAGGTTAAAGTCCAACAAGTTTATTTGATAGTAAACGCCGCAAGCTTTCGGAACGCTGTTCCTTCGTCAGGTGAGTGGAGAGTTCTGTAGCAATTCTGTTGTCTGTAAGCAAGGAAGTAAGGAAGGGAGAGAGGGATAACAGGAGGGGTAACGTGGGGAGTGGGAGGGAGGAAATGGGAGCGAGGAGAGGGAAGGGGGAGTGCAGTGTTTGGACATCAAAACGGTAGATTTTGCACGCAGTCTGACTCTTCTGTGCCTACATTGAAGTCTCAAAAAGAAATTCAGTTCAGATGCCAAGCTAAAAGTGTAGTTTACCAGCAGTGGTGGGTGGCACGGTGGCACAGTGGTTAACATTGCTGCCTCACAGTGCCAGGAGCCTGAGTTCGATTCCAGACTTGGATCACTGCCTGTGTGGAGATTGCACTTTCTCCCCAAATCTGTGTGGGTTTCTTCTGGGTGCTCCAGTTTCCTCCCACAGTCCGTAAGACGTGCTGGTTAGGTGTATTGACCATGCTAAATTCTCCGTCAGTGTACCTGAAAAGGCACCGGAGTGTGGTGACTAGGGGACTTTCACAGTAATTTCATTGCAATGTTCATTACAAGCCTCCTTGTAACTAATAAAAAAACTTTTGGTGAAACTTGATTCCAGATTTTCAATCTGCACTGGATTCTGCTATACCTATCAGAGAAATAGTTCACATCAGTTTTCAAGAGACTTGCATATATCACCATAGGAATATACCTTCCTAAAGTATTTGAGCTAGCCAAGCTACATACTTCCCACTTAAATGTAGGCTTCTAAGGATCAACATTGTATCAGGGAGACTCTTAAAATTGGGATAAATGCTGCCAAAGTACATAGCAAATCCAGCTAAAACTTATTAACTGCTATCCACCTTGTTATATATGAACATACTTTGTGCTGAAATTAGTTGTCATGACAAAGTTGGAAAATTTTTTACAAATCTTTTAAAAAATCTTTCTTTCTCTTTTGTTCATTATCTATATGTTAAAGATCTTTTTAAAACATTGATAAAAAAATTGATCCAATGTGTGCTTACTCGCTGCAGCAAGATCAAAAATAAAAGTGCAAATAAATGTGTAAATACTCGCCTAACATCAGCACAAGTGACAGAGGTTAGGGAGAGGCTGCAGTGCAGTGCTTCAATACTGGCATCTTTACAAAACCGAATGGGAGGTTTAATCTTGGCGCACATGGCCATGCACCGGGACTTCTGTAGTGTCCCAACGCGCATGTGCAACGCACAATCCAATTGAGTCAGGATTTGGCCCTAAGTTACCAGCCATTATCATTTACCCTAACAAGAATGTAGGATATGGGAACAAGTTTGTCACCCATTAACCTGTTATGTTGCAAAAATCAGGATTGCTCATTTGTTCTCTTTGATTGTATTCATCCACCACTGAAACGGTGGAACTAGGAAGGCCTTAGATTGTTTGTGGGTCTCTTTCTTTCCTCTGGGGAACATGCTGAGTTGGTTGAATAACAGAAGGATTGTGTTGTAATCCTTGGAGGCACCTGTCACTTCACTTATAGACAAGATGTATGGTGTCACAGCTGAGTGGTGGGGAGATGGTTAGGCATAGAGATGATTGGTATGTCCTTATAAGCTCTCATTGTGGATGAGGAAAATCCCCATTAAAACTACTGGGGTTGCGTTTTTCTTGCGTGCATTATTAATTTGGGATTAAGGAATCCATGCTTTTCTCCTGTGAAGGTACAGACAGGTCATGTATCCTGGAAAACACTGGGTTCTTTTTCTCTATCATTAGCATATCTGGTGTTGGTGGAGCAGGGGGAAATGTGTACTGCTACACACCTGGGTGTGGTTGAATAATCATTGGGTACTTAGCCTTTTTTTGGGTTCATCCTCTATGTTTGATTGACTATGCTGATAGCAACAAAACGGTTAACTGATTATTTGGCTAGTGGAATGTACGGCAGGCATATTATACTGCAGTTAGGGTTCCATTAATGGGGGCAAAATGGGGAAAATTTTGTTAATGGTGGTGCCTAGGTAGTGCCTCTGCAGTGTATAGAGATGGGGTAATTTTCTTTGTTCCATATATAAGAGTGGTATGAATATCCTTGGCCTGTCGGCTCTTATTCTAATGTACCTGGTTGAGTAGGTTTGGGGAGTTGTGACTGTGTTTATCCGGGTTAGGTGGAGGGTGCATTGGGCAAGGGAGTAGCTCATCCTCCCCCAAAATTTCTTCCTTTTGGGGATTTCTGGATTACGCTCCTTTATTCATGGGACATGGGCATGGCTGGCTGGCCAGCATTTATTGCCTATCCCTAGTTACCCTTGAGAAGGTGGTGATGAGCTGCCTTCTTGAATTGCTGCCGTCCATGTCCTGTGAGTTGATTCACAATGTTGTTAGGGAGGGAATTCCAGGATTTTGACCTAGCGACTGCGAAGGAATGGTGATATATTTCCAAGTCAGGATGGTGAGTGGCCTGCGGGGGGAGCTTGCAGGTAGTGGTGCTCCCATTTACATTCTGCCCTTGTCCTTCTAGATGGAAGTGATCTCGGGTTTGGATGGTGCTATCTAAAGATCTTGGGTGACTTGGTTCCCTTAGGGATTGGAGTCTTTCTTCAGTTGGAGATTGGGCTAGATGGAGGAGTAGGTCACCCTCTTCCATATGGTCTTGGGCGGGAACTTCCAGACTGTTCTCCCTCTTTGAGTTTGGGCTCCCCTGGGGCAGGGGTAGAATGGGGGCAGTACCCTGTTAATTATGAGGTTTTGTTGCTTTGTGCCTGCAAACACAGGCACAGTGTTTTGTGCCTTTTTGCAAAAGTGAGCATTGTTAGACCACACTTTGTGTCGATTGGCTAATCATGGTATTCTTCTTTGGAGCTTTTCTTTATCTGGGTTGTTGGGGTGCAGATACTGGCTTTGCTTTGTTACATTTAATCCTGGAAAGTTCCCTTAACTTTTGAGGGGGGAGGAGATTTGTATACAAAGAACAAAGAACAAAGAACAACACAGCACGGGAAACAGGCCCTTCGGCCCAACGAGCCCGCGCCGCCGTCCTACTATCTCAGTGACCTATTCATGATTTTAGTCTACGCCTAACGTGCGAGGATCAGGGAGTATCTCTCCCCGAAATATCCCGTCCATGGGTGTCTTGATAATCCTCCTTCTCCTTGTCGCTGGGATTTCCCTGGTGGAAAATGCTTTAAGCTTTCCACTGATGGTGGGGCTGAACAGCGTCTCTGATATGGCTGGAGAAGAGTGAGTGAGAATCCTTGGTCTATTGCCTCCTGTCTTCAGGAGTGTATGCTATCACACCATGTAGAATCATAGAATACCTACAGTGCAGAAAGAGGTCATTCAGCCCATCGAACCTGCACCAACAACAAGTCTACCCAGGCACTATACCTGTAACCCCACATGTTTATCCTACTAATCCCTCTGACACTAAGGAACTATTTAGCATGGCCAATCAACCTAGCATGCACATCTTTGGACAGTGGGAGGTAACCAGAGCACCCAGAGGAAACCCACACAGACGTGGGGGAGGATGTGTAAACTCCACACAGTCACTGGCCGGGAATTGAACCCAGTTTCCTGGTGATGTGAGGCAGTGAGGCTCTGTGCCACTGTGCTGCCACACATTGTCCCCATTATATCTTGTATTGATGGAAGTAACCTGACCTTCCTTCATTTCTAGAATATCCTTTCATTGCCTGGATGTCGGGATAGGTCCCAATTGGGTGTACTTACTCTATAAGGGATCCCGTGTATTATGTAGCTGTTATCCTGTGGAGGAAAGTGTGCACCATGAAGTAAAGTATTCATGACTTTATCCTGTTGCCCTGTTATCCTGAGGTCCCTTTACTCTTTCTGGTATCTTTTTATTAATCAGATGAAGGGAGATGCCGTCTACAATAATTGATAAACTTATGGAGATTTACAATTCTTTTCTGCATGTTTATGTGGAATAATGTTCACTCTGTACTCTGTTAGATTTTGGGGATTTGTTGCAACTTGAAGTTTAATGTAAAATAACAAAACTTCAGTAAACACATTTATTAAAAAACGTTATAGTTGGACATTTGGATAAGGTCAAAGAAATCACACTGAGTCAACATGGATTTTGTAAAAGGAGAAATCATGTTTAACCAACTTATTGGACTTATTTGAGAAAATAACATGCTGTGGATAAAGGGGGAGCTGTGGATATGCAGTACTTGGATTTCCAGAAAGCATTTCATAAGGTACCACATCAATTCCAGCCTTGGGTTACAGTCTGTGTGGAGTTTGCACATTCTCCCCATCGCAGAAAATGAAAGCTATTAATGTAGGGAGTAACATATTGGCAAAGACAGAAGGTTGCCTGCTTAATGGGAAGCAGAGAGTAAGCATAAATGGGTCTTTTTCCGGTTGGCAAAATGCAATGACTAATGTGCCACAGTGATCGGTGCTGGGACCTGAATAGATTATAATTTATTTAAACAACTTTAATGAAGGGAGTGAAGGGACAGTTGCCAAATTTCAAGATGAAACAAAGGTAGGTCAGAAAATAAATTGTGAAGAGGGCATAAGGAGGCTACAAAAATATATATAGATAGTTTAAATAAATGGGCAAAGTTCTGGAAAATGGAATATATTCTGGGAAAATGTGAAATTCTCCATTTTGGTAGGAAGAATAAAAAAGAAGCTTATTATCTAAATGGTGAGAAATTGCAGAGCTCTGAGATAAAGAGGAATCTGGGCATCTAAGTATATAAAATCCCAAGAGTGCAGATGGAGGATATTTGACCCATCAAGCCTGCACCTACCCACAGAAAGAGTACTCTGCTTCCATTACCTTTTCAGGAAGGAAGTTCTAAAGACTCACGACTCTCTGAGACAAAATTTCATTGCATCTCCATTTAAAAAGGATGACCTCTTATATTTAAACAGCGATCCCTGTTTCTAGATTCTCCTACAAGAGGAAACATCCTCTCCACATCCACCCTATCAAGACCCCACAAGATCGTAGCATCATTGTACTCCCCAGTGCAGATGGAAACCCTTCGGCCCATTGAGTCTGTACTGATTGTCCAACAGAGCATCTTTCCCATGGCTGCCCATCCCTCTAACTCCACTCATTTACCCTTCTAATGCCACTAACCAACACATCTTGGGACACTAAGGGGCAGTTTAGTATGGCCAGCCCACCTAACCTGAACATCTTTGGACTGTGGGAGGAAACTGGAGCACCTAGAGTGATGGGAAGAATGTGCAAACTCCACACAGACTGTAGCCCAAGACTGGAATTGAACTTGAGTCCCTCCAACATCCACCAGTACTCCCACATCCTATTCCCATAATCCTGTGCATTGATCATAGCCAATCCTGCATATCTCTGGACAGTGGCAGGAAAACAGAGCGCTCAAAGGAAACCCATGCAGATATGGGGAGAATGTGAAAATTCCAGACAATCACCCAAGGCTGAAATTGAACCTAGGTCTCTGCGTTGTGAGGAAGCAGTGCTAATCCACAGTGCCAGAATGCCATGCAAGAATGGCACAAGCTAGTATGCATGTACAGCAAGTAATTAGAAAATCAAATAGACTATTACCATGTATTGTGAGGGGAATTTAATTCAAAAGTAGGAAGGCCACGCTTCAATTGTACAGGATACTAGTCAGACCACATTGGGATTCTGTCTACAGCATTGGTCACCTTAGAAAGTTTTAGAAAGTTTAGAAAATTTATTTATTATTGTCATAAGTAGCCTTACATTAACACTGCAATGAAGTCACTGTGAAAATCCTTTAGTTGCCACACCCCCGTGCCTGTTCAGGTACACTGAGGGAGAATTCGGCATGGCATTTACATCCTTCCCTAAGTAAGGAAGGATGTAGATGTATTGGAAATAATTGAGAGAAAGTTTACCAGACTAACATCTGGAATGCGTGGCTTCTCTTATGAAGAAAGGTTGGATAAGCTAGACATAGATCTGCTGAAGTTTAGAAAAATAAGAGGGGACTTGATACAAAAGGGGCAGCATGGTGGCACAATGGTTAGCACTGCTGCCTCACAGCACCAGGGACCCGAGTTCAATTCCAGCTTTGGGTTACTACTATCTGTGTGGAGTTTGCACATTCTCCCATCTCTCCAGGTATTGCAGTTTTCTCCTACAGTCCAAAGATGTGCAGAGAATATATATTAGGATATAGTGAGAAGCATTATTTCTTGCGCGTTATACAGTCAAGACATACTGTTCACAGAGTACATGGGGGAGAAAGAAAAGATAAGTGTAAGATATAGAGTTGTAGTTACAGGTAGGGTAAGAGAAAGATCAGTATTTTGCTGCAGGGCAAATTTTGTTCCTGTCACTGAAACATACTTCTAATATCACATGAGTCTTACAAGTAAAAAGCGACAAGATCTCTGCCAGTAAGTTACCTGTGTGTACATCTTCATGGTGAATCCACAAACAGGCTCAGCATTTGCTGACCCATAGAAGTTTTATCAGAATATAAAATAATGATTGTTCAGTTACTGGAAGTTTGTTTAGATATTCTGTTCTGCAATTTGAGGCTGCTGGAAGTATAGCAGTGTAAGGAGCAGGAAGGTGTGTCTTTTGGAACCTTACTGCCTGCGTTCTAATGGAGTTGGAGGCAGATGCATCGCAAGTGCTGTTTGATGTTAGGACAGTGATATGGGATCAGAGACATATGCTAGAATTCTACAGCCCTGCCCATCATGGAATCAGCGCACATGAGGAGTGGACAATGAAAATGTCTTGACCTCGGGGCGGGGGGGGGGGGGGGGGGGGGAATTTCCGGTCTCGCTCGAGCAAGGCTGTAAAATCCCTACCAGAGACTGTTGATTCATTAATACCCATCTGAGAATGTGTGCAGGCCAAGGCAGATGTGGCTTTCAGCAAACACAGATGCACTTACTCCCATATAATCACGAGATCTCACGTACACTCACTCAGTCTCTCACACTCACCTCCACACATTCACTCACACAGTCTCTCACACTCACCTCCACACATTCACTCACACAGTCTCTCGCATTCACCTCCACTCACTCACTCACTCAGTCTCTCGCACTCACCTCCACACACTGACACACACAGTCTCTTGCAATCACCACACATTCACTTACTCAGTCTCTCACACTCAACCCAACACACTCACTCAGCCTTGCGCACTCACTTCCATACACTCACTCACTCTCTCGCACACATATCCCACACAATCACTCAGTTGCTCACACTCACTTCCACACACTCACTCAGTCAGCCTGTTGCACTCACCTGCACTCACTCAGTCTCTCGTGCTCACTTCCACACAAACTCACTCAGTCTCTCGCAATCACCTGCACTCACTCACTCGCTCAGTCTCTCGCATTGACCTCCACACACTCACCCACACAGTCTCTCACACTCATCTCCACTCACTCACTCTGTCTCTCGCACTCACTTCTACAGAGTCACTCACTCAGTCTCTCATACTCACCTCCTCACTCAGTCTCTCGCACTCACCTCCACTCACTCACTCACTCATCGTACTCACCGCACACACTCACTCAGTCTCTCACACTCATTCAATCTCTCACACTCAGCTGCACTCATTCACTTACACTGTCTGTTGTACTTATTTCCACTCATTCACTCAGGGTGAGGGAAGTGCGAGGCCATGAGGTTATGGATTGTGGTTGAGTATTTTTCCAGGGTTATGGCGTTGGCAGAGTAGGCATCGAGCAGCAACTTTTCCTGCCATGGTGGAAAATCCTAATACGAACCACGAATGCTGCACTATCCTGATCATCCCACCTTTGCCCGCACGGGTAAAGTCATGTAACATGCGGGCAAGTCAGGACAGGAGTGCTATAGTACAATCCCACCCTGTGGGATTGAGTGGGTACGGCCTGGGAGAACACATTTTACTCGTGGACATAAAAGATTAAAGGGCTTATCATAGTTTAGTGGCAGTGATACAAGTGCAGAGGCTACAGCAGCTTCTGAATCAGAGTCCCAGAGGATGTCGTCAGGGGCTGAGGGGAGGGCAAGGTTCAGGAGGTGACGGCTGATTCCAGCATAGTTGGGAATCCAAGCATATAGCTATACCTATATTTGATAGAATCTGTGTAGCAGTAGGAAGCTATTCTGAACTTTTGACACAACCTAATAAGCATTTCATGATTCCAATTTTACATCATACAGCTTTTGTTGTGGATCTTGGATAATTTCAAGAAGGTTGGCAATTAAGGTTAACCCTTAGTGTGCTAATGGCAATAGCTTATTTTAACTCTTAAGAAGATATAACTCAATCTACTTGCTATGTGACACAATTTGGCGTAATCTATAATTTCAATAGCCACGAGATTATGACAAAGTACCTGAATAAATCCTAAGATTTAATGAAATTAATTTATGGTGATAGTGTAAAATTGGTGATCACAGTTCACCACCTCTCTCCTGACTTTTTAAGAGAGATGTAAAATGAGCAGCAAATTCAAAATTGCTCATTTTAAGCAAATGGCAAAAGTCAAATTGCTCCCAATCTTTCAATATTGAGCATCAAAAGGAAAAAAAGTAACTGTCCAAAATATTTGCACTTAACATGTTATCATACTTGTATGGAGTTCCTCATGTTATTTCATTTATTTATGTACATCAGATATTTATTTCATGCAAAGCATTTTCTCTTAATTTTGGTGTCTTCCATTTAATTGATTTTATACTTTCAAAACTAATTTATTACTCTGATTATTTATTTTTGCATTTATGTTTGAGAATACATAAGAACATAAGAAGTAGGAGCAGGAGTAGGCCAGCTAGCCCTTCGAGCCTGCCCCGCCATTCAATAAGATCATGGCTGATCTGTCGTGGCTCAGTTCCACATTCCCGCCCTCTCCCCATAACCCTTAATCCCCTCTCTTATCAAAAACCCATCAACCCGCGTCTTAAAAATATTTAGCGAGGTAGCCTCCACCACTTCAACGGGCAGAGAATTCCAGAGATTCACCACCCTTTGAGTGAAGAAGTTCCTCCTCAACTCCGTTCTAAACCGCCCCCCCCTCTATCTTGAGGCTGTGCTCCCTAGTCCTATTATCCTTTCTGAGTGGGAAGAGTCTCTCCACCTCTATCCTATCCATCCCATTCATCATCTTATACATCTCAATGAGATCTCCCCTCATTCTTCTAAACTCTAACAAGTACAAGCCCAGTTTATTCAGCCTCTCCTCATAGCTCAACCCCCTCAACTCAGGCATCAGCCTAGTAAACCTCCTCTGCACTCCCTCCAAGGCCAAAATATCCTTGCGTAAGTACGGCGCCCAAAACTGCACACAGTACTCCAGCTGCGGCCTCACCAATGCCCTATACAGCCGCAGCAAGACCTCCCTACTTTTATATTCAATCCCCCTCGCTATGAAGGCCAGCATCCCATTAGCCTTCCTGACCACCTGCTGCACCTGCAAGCTGGGTTTTTGCGACTCATGCACAAGGATCCCAAGGTCCCTCTGCACCGTCGCCTACTGCAGTTTTTCACCACGTAAGTGATAATCCTTCCTACCATTATTCCTACCAAAGTGGACCACCTCGCACTTGCCAACATTAAATTCCATTTGCCATTTCCTGGCCCATTCGCCCAGCCTAACTAGATCCTTCCGTAGACTCTCCACACCCTCCGCACAATTTGCCTTTCCTCCAATCTTGGTGTCATCAGCAAATTTCGACACCCTACACTCGGTTCCCTCCTCCAGATCATCTATATAAATGGTAAATAGCTGAGCCCCAGCACCGACCCCTGAGGCACTCCACTAGTCACCATCCGCCAATCCGAATAGCATCCATTGACCCCCACTCTCTGCCTCCTATTTGACAACCAATCCTCTATCCACGCTAACACCCTACCCCCAACTCCCTGTCCCCTGACCTTCTGCAATAACCTCCTGTGAGGTACCTTGTCAAACGCCTTCTGAAAATCCAGAAAGACCACATCCACTGGCTCTCCTCTATCCACCGCCCAGACACGTCCTCATAGAACTCCAGTAAATTTGTCAGACACGACTTCCCTTTAACGAAACCGTGCTGCGTCTGCTCTATCAAGCAATTCCTCTCAAGATGCCTCGCTATTTCCTCCTTGATGACGGATTCTAACATTTTACCTACAACAGACGTTAAACTAACCGGCCTATAATTCCCTGCCTTTTGCCTGGCACCCTTCTTAAACAACGGCGTAACATTAGCCGTTACAGATACAGATACGATTCCCATAAAGACTGAATAGCCAATTTACTGATCAACCCCCACCCATCAAAATGAATAAATTACTGGATAAGACTGTTTGCTTCACCCTCTTATTATTGCCCATTCTGGCTGTGTTATCAACCAGCCAAGTTCGTTGGTTTTAAGAACAAAGAACAAAGAACAAAGAACAACACAGCACGGGAAACAGGCCCTTCGGCCCAACGAGCCCGCGCCGCCGTCCCACTGTCTCAGTGACCTATTCATGATTTTAGTCTACGCCTAATGTGCGAGGATCAGGGAGGTCCAATATAGGGACAATTTAGTACCCAATCAATCAGCCTAAAAGCACATCTTTGGGATGTGGGAGGAAACCGGAGTACCCGGAGGAAACCCTTACAGGTGTAACCTTACAGGTGTAAGGATTCGCATTTTAATCAGTAATCTCTAAACTGTCTGTGCTTTATATGTTCTGTCTGAGGCCAGAACTCTCCATTCACCTGACGAAGAGGCAGTCCCCTCGAAAGCTTGTGAGTATTATCAAATAAATCGGTTGGACTAAAACCTGGTGTTGTCAGACTTTTTACTGTGTTTTCCTTTGATGTAGACAGGGGCATGCTCTCCCTTACGCTTCCTAAAGTTGATGACAATCTCCTTCGTTTTTTTGACACTGAGGGAGAAATTATTGTTGCCGCATCAGTTCACCAGATTCTCTATCTCCTTCCTGTACTCTGTCTCGTCATTATTTGAGATCCAACCCACTTACAGTGGTGTCATCAGCAAACTTGAAAATCAAATTGGAGGGGAATTCGGCCACATATTGATATTTTTGGTTAAATTAAATGCCGGGGTGCATGGTATTGGAAGTTGTTGGGTGTGCAGGCAGTGGGGGAGGCAGGTGTGGCACGGCCGAAGGTCTCTAGATGAGTCGCTCGCTCAGCCAGCTGATTGCCTTATCCCCAAACCCGTGTCCTCCACTGCTGCCCTAACTGGCTTCTGGTATTGGAGCTGGTGTTCACAGTGCTGGAGGGCTCTAACAAGCTTGGGGAGGTTGTGTCTTCCCTCATGCCCAACAATAGTGATTATAAACATTTTCTTCAGATCAGGATGCAACCCCCGCACAAGAATATAAAAAAAAACGCTGACATTCCAGTGTTCTGAGATATACCCAAACAATTCATGAACATCGAGTGAAGCCTCTCTACATAATACATCCTTATCAAGTTCCTGTACCATGCTGTGTATCCTATGCAAATGTAAGTTTAGAGTCCGAGCTATAAAAATGGCCTAAGAAAAAAATGTTAAGGGAACTAAGAGTGTTCCCTTAAGAGGAGACTCACGTGCCTTCCCTAGTGAATTACAGAAATCAGGAGGCTGCTGATTGGGGCGGGGACTGTGGGGGGTTCAGTGGAGGTATCCATGGAGGGGTGGATCTGTGGGGTAGTGTCTGGGAGGGTGTCTAGTTGGGAGGGTTATATATGGGTTCTGTATGGAGAGGGGTGAACGGGGTGGGGGCCTAATGTCTGGATAAGAGGGATTGACAGATCTCCCATACATTATGAGGACTTGTACACTGTGGGTGGAATTTACCCTCAAAAAATTCTAGGTGTCACAGAAGTTTAGAAATAGGAGAACTCCAGTCTGAAAACCAGAGCTTTGTTACCCCTCTCTCTGCTCCCCCCTCCACCCCCCCACCCCATACCTACTGTGTGAAACCCCTACCAAAAAAATAGGGAAAGTTGCATGGAGTAACTTGGTAAAAAAAAAACAGAATGAGGCCATCCAGTTTTCAGAATTTTTGATATTTAGGCAGGAATTCTCCAGCCATTCATGCCAGTGTAAAACCCACCCGCGGGTTCCTGCCAGCATGGGGTGATGTCAGTGGGAATTCCCAATAACAGTGGTGAGACCAGAGAACCCTGCCACGAGCAAGCAATGTGCCACCTCCCGCCAGCAGGAAACGTGCAGCTGGGGGGCCGGAGAATTTCACCCTTTGAATTTTTGGGGGAAAACTCCCCCCCTGTTTCTCAGGCCTTCTTGAAGCTCCCCAGTGAAAGCAATAATTAAGGGGGATTGAACACATAAAATCCACTCAGTGCAGAAGGAAGCCATTCGGCCCATCAAGTCTGCACTGACCACAATTCCACCCAGACCCTATCACCATAACCATTTGCATTTACACTAGCTAGTCCCCCTGATGCTGTGGTGCAATTTTAATATGGCCAATCCACCTAACCTGCACATCTTTGATAAGATCTAAAACTTCACAAATTCTTTTGTGAAAGGCTTCAAAAGGATCAAAAATCTGGAATATCCTGTCTAACAGCATTGTGAACATCCTGTCACACCATGGATGCACCTACATAATGATAAATCTGGTTCATTAATCTTTTCTGTAACAGCAGCTATAAACATGAAAACATTACATACTTCAAAGGCAAGAATCAAAGTGATCAGCAAAGTAAATTACCAGCTGTATTAAATTACAATTTCATAAATCCTACAAAGTTACTGTTGCTGGGAAGGACGCTGTCAAATGGAAATTACACTGCAAAACAATACTGGGTACTGATAACGCCGTAGCAAAGCTGAGGCTTCACAAGGTGAAGAAAATCAAACAAATAAAAAAAATCCTATCACAGGAATAAAACTGCACAGGATAATCATACAGTAACTTCTATAATGTTTTAATCAGCAGTCACATATATTTGATTTGATTTGATTTATTATTGTCACATGTATTTACATACAGTGAAAAGTATTGTTTCTTGCACCCTATACAGACAAAGCATACTGTTCACACAGAATGAAACGAGAGAGCAGAGAATGTAGTGTTACAGTCATAGCCACGGTGCACAGACATATCAATACCAGTAGGTCCATTCAAAAGTCCCTCAGCAGCCAGGAAGAAGCTGTTCTTCAGTTGGTTGGTAGGTGACCTCAGACTTTTGTATCTTTTTCCTGAAGGAAGAAGGTGGAAGAAAGAATGCCTGGGGTGCGTGCGGTCCTTAATTATGCTGGCTGCTTTGCTGAAGCAGCACATCTTTAGAATGTGGGAGGAAACCAGAGCACCCGGAGGAAACCCACACAGACACAGGGAGAATGTGCACACTTCACACAGACTGCAACCCAAGCTGGGAATCAAACCCAGGTCCCTGAAACTATGAGGCAGCAGTGCTAACCACTGTGTCATCCCAGTAATCAATATGGTAATCCACTCAGCACTTATTTCTGGCATGGAGCTGATTACATCAGGGGGGAACAAAGGGCCAGGGTGACTCACAAAAGGCTGGACACTGGCCACGAGTCCCGCTGATGTCTCCTGGCCCATTGTTTCTACCTCTTTAGTTCTAATTACAAGCCATAATGGACACTCAATGTCGATTTATTTCTCTGTCCACAGATGCTGCCAGACTTGCTGAGTTTTTCCAGCACTTTTTTCTTAATTTCAGCTCTCCAGCACTCACAGTAGTTTACTCTTATTATATAAAACACACGTTTTGAGTGAAAATTATTTTCAAAGCTTATTCCTTTCAGCCAAACATGGCCCAAAGTTGTAAGAATTGCTTCTAAGTGCTCATGTCTAAGTTGTGATGTGGAGACAGGGATAATCACAGGTTAAAGTGATGTGAATTGTCTCAAGCCAGGACAGTTAGTAGGATTTTGCAAGCCCAAGTCAAATGGTGGGGGCTATATGTACATAAGAACACAAGAAGTAGTAGCAGGAGTAGGCCATCTGGTCCCTCGAGCATTCTCTGCCACTCAATAAGATCATGGCTGATGCTTTTGTGGACTCAGCTCCACTTACCCACTCACCATAACCCTTAATTCTTTTACTGTTCAAAAATTTATCTATCCTTGACTTTAAAACATTCAATGAGGTAGCCTCAACTGCTTCACTGGGCAGGGAATTCCACAGATTCACAACCCTTTGTGTGAAGAAATTCCTCCTCAGTCCTAAATCTGCTTCCCCTTATTTTGAGGCTATGCCCCCTAGTTCTAGCTTCACCCGCCAGTGGAAACAGCTTCCCTGCTTCTATCTTATCTACTCCCTTCATAATCTTTCACACTACTTCTTTCGTGATAATGATAGTTTCTAGGGTTTTAGTGCCTTTCTGTCATCAATTGTTGGCATATTATTTGTGTCTTCCACTGTGAAGACCAATACAAAATACCTGTTCAATGCCTCAGCCATTTTCTCATTTCCAGTTATTACATCCCCTTCTCATCCTCTAAAGGACTGATTGTTTAGTATAGTGCGACATGGACCCAAGATCAGTTCTCCAAATATTTGTGATTCCAAATAAACCTGATGGACTTTAATCTGGTGTTGTGAGGCTTCTTACTATGTCTAAGTTGTGATGTGTTGAGTCAAATTTAGTCACTTCAGTTAACAAGATGTTTCGTTCCAGAAAAATGGACAGTTTCGATGTAAATCATCTGCTTAGCAGCATTAAGGTTCAACATGTGCATAGAATCATAATTGAGTTCACTTGTTTCTGTACAAAACCTAACCGCAAAATTACCAGCAGATCCTTCCTGGGCTATCTTCTTCCTATACTATGGCAGAGGAACTGAATAGTTCCTTTGGTGTCTTCCACCGTGAAGACTGATGCAGTGGAATGCCAGAGCTCCAGAGGGTCAGGGGGCACAGGTGAGTGTGGTGGCCATCACTAACGAGAAGGTACTGGGGAAACAAAGGTCTGAAGGTGGATAAATCACTTGGACCAGATGGACTGCACTCCTGAGCTCTAAAAAAGATAGCTGAGGAAATTGTGGAGGCATTGGTAGTGATCTGGAATCACTGGATGCAGGGAGGGTTGCAGAGGACTGGAAAGTAGCTAATGTAATGCCGCTTTTTAAGAAGGGAGGGAGGCAGCAGATGGGAAATTTTAGGCTGGTCAGCCTGACTTCGGTCATTGGCAAGAATTTAGAGTCCATTACTAAAGATGAGATCACGGAGTACTGAAAGTGCATGCTAAAATAGAACTGAATTAACATGGCTTCATCAAAGGGAGGTCATGTCTGACAAATCTGATAGAATTTTTTGAGGAGGTAACAAGGAAGTTAGATTAAGGAGAACCAGTGGACGTATTTATTTAAATTTCCAGAAGGCCTTTGACAAGGTGTCGCATTGGAAACTGTTAAATAAGTTAAGAGCCCATAGTGTTAAGGGTAAGATCCTAGCATAGATAGAGGATTGGCTGACTGGCAGAAGACAGAGAATGGGGATAAAGGGGTCTTTTTCAGAAAGGCAGACGGTGACTAGTGATGTGCCTCAGGAGTCGGTGCTGGGACCAGAATTTTTCACAATATACATTAATGATTTGGAAGAAGGAACTGAAGGCATTGTTGCTAAGTTTGCAGAGGGTATAAAGATATATAGAGGAACAGGTAGCATTGAGAAAGCAGGATGGCTGTGGAAGGACTTGCACAGGTTTGGAGAGTGGACAAAGAAGTGGAAGGTGGAATACAATGTGGAAAAGTGTGAGGTTATGCAGTTTGGAAGGAGGAATGGAGGCGTAGACTACTTTCTAAATGGGGAAATGCTTAGGAAATCAGAAGCACAAAGGAACTTGGGAGTCTTTGTTCAAGATTCTCTTAAGGTTAACGTGCAGGTTCAGTGGGCAGATAGGAAGGCAAATGCAATGTTAGCATTCATAGCGAGAGGGCTAGAATACAAGAACAGGGATGTACTTCTGAGGCTGTAGAAGGCTCTGGTCAGACCCCATTTGGTGTATTGTGAGCAACTTTGGGCCCCATATCTAAGGATGGATGTGCTGGCCTTAGAAAGGGTCCAGAAGAGACTCATAAGAATGATCTCTGGAAAAAAGAGCTTGTCATATGAGGAATGGTTGAGGACTCTGGGTCTGTAGTCGTTGGAGTTTAGAAGGATGAGGGGGGAATCTTATTGAAACTTGCAGAATAATGCGAGGCCTGGATAGAGTGGATGTGGAGAGAATGTTTCCACTGGTAGGAAAAACTACCAGTGGGCCGAAGGGCCTGTTTGTGCTGTAGTGTTCTATGTTCTATGTTCTATGGTAGGAAAAACTAGAACCAGAGGGCACAACCTCAGGCTAAAGGGACGATCCTTTAAAATAGAGATGGAGGAATTTCTTCAGCCAGAGTGTGGTGAATCTGTGGAACGCTTTGCCGCAGAAGACTGTGGAGGCCAAGTGATTGAGTGTCTTTAGGGCAGAGATAGATAGGTTCTTGATTAATAAGGGGATCAGGGGTTACGGGGAAAAGGCAGAAGAATGGAGATGAGAAAAATATCAGCCACGATTGAGTCTGCTGTGCCATTCAATGGGCTGAGTGGCCTAATTCTGCTCCTATGTCATATAGTCTAAAGATACTGTGGTTGTATGGATTCACAATTAGCAAAGGAACAGAAAGTTGAGAGAAGTGGTGATTGTTCTTTGGTTTATACATACATGAAGGTGCAGCTGCAACACCACCAAGGGAGTTATGCTAAATTTGACAAATTATTCATTGATCAACTGACTTTTCTACTCGGTCTTGTGCCTCTGTGCACTTACATACCTGGAAGTATGCAGGAGGTAGATTATTTGCAGTTAACTTAAATACCCAACCGTCAAAATTTGAAGGATTTGCACTTTGAGGAAACTGACTGCACACAGTGGCAGATTAGGCAGAGTAGACTTAAGCCTAGGGGCCTGGAAGGGAGGGGGGCCCGATAGCAAAAAAATTTTCTTTTTGAACACTAATTGTTCAGGTGAGCGTTCATTTTCAGCACTGAAGACGATCAAAATCTATTTGCAGTCAACAATAAGCGATGAGAAACTTAAGTCATCTGGAACTCATGCACATTGAAGCAGACATGCTTCGATCTGTTGATTTACATGCTGTTATTGACAGTTTTTTGAAATCACGGAAGCTTTTTAAAGTACGAATGTAAAGAAAATGGAAAATAAATGAATAAAAGGGCTGTACTTGATTCATGTAACGTTATATTATACATCTAGTACATTGTACATAGTACAATGAAATAAGTTATCTGTGTCACTTAATGTCACTTTATTCTATTAAATGAAAGGTGGGGCAGGGGGCAAGGTCAGGAGGCTTTAGTAAAGCTCAGCCTAGGGGTCCAGTTGGTAGTTAATCCACCACTGACTGCACATAACAGTAAAATACTAAGACAACATTGGCCACTGCAGGAATATTGATCTCAGTTTCTGTTTTCACACTTTATAAACCATGTCACAGACTTGGAGCTTTGGAGAAGGTGCGAAAATTTACTGGAATGGCATCAGGGATAAGGGCCAATTATTATGTAGAGAGAACAAAAAAGTAGGATACTTCTTCACAGAACAGTGAATGTTTCCGAGAAAATTGATAAAATTCAAAATCATGAACATGAAAATGTTTCCAGCAGCCAAAAGGTAAATAATGAGAGGGCATGTACTTAAGTCAGTTATTAAAAGAACCATAGATGTCAAAAGGAAAATAGCACAAAGACAGCAGCTGGTCACTTAGCGCAGCGAGTCACAGAGTATGAGCTTGGGAGTTTTGTGAATTATATAATTTTAAGCAATAGTTTTAAGGGTGAAACTCTTTTCAAAATCAAGTTTAGTTTGTATTTAGAATTTAGCTACAATTAAAGTTAAGTTTCTTTACATTTTAATCAGGCATAAGAAAATTCCCTACAGGAGAGATAGCTGCAGTTAATTAATCTGGTAGCCAGTATGAAATAGTTTCTCTTGCCAAGGGTATTAGTTGTTACTATTCATACTAACTCTACAGACTTATCCAGACTTAGGCCAGTGTCTGTGGGAGTTTGCGCATTCTCCCCGTGGTTGCGTGGGTTTCCTCCCGGTGCTCCGGTTTCCTCTCACACCCCAAAGATGTGCTGTTAGGCTGATTGGTGTAACAAATTGTCCCTAAATTATTCTCCCCTCAATCTGGTTTCCAATGTGGGTACCACAAGCATAGACATGGGTCAAGGGTGAAAGAGGAAAAGCACAATGTTAAAATGGCGGCGTGGGCTCGTTGGGCCGAAGGGTCTGTTTCCCGTGCTGTGTTGTTCATTGTTCTTTGTTCAAATAAACTCTGCCATTGTTACCATTTGGTCAATATTAGTTCTGTAAACCAAGACCAATTAGTAAAACGTTTTAGTTGAGCCTAGTGTCTCTAGTGTCTTCTTCATTAAATGTAGTACTGGTCATAATAATTCATGTAGTCCTTCGCACTTGTGTGCGAATCCTGATTTGTCAAGCATGACTTTAACCATCACCATACTCTATATTGGGTACCTTCACTTGACCTGTTGTGGCATCCCCCTCCATGTTACATAAGACTGAGGCAATTTGCAAGGATTAACAGTCCTATGTCTTGTCTACTTATTAACAAATCCCCTTGCAGTCTCATAGCTCTCTTGTCATCAGCTCATCCTATTATCCTGCCAGGTGTTGAACAAAGAAAATTACAGCACAGGAACAGGCCCTTTGGCCCTCCAAACCTATACCAACCATGCTGCCTGACTGAACTAAAACCCCCTACCCTTCCAGGGACCATTTTTCTCTATTCCCATCCTAGTCATGTATTTGTCAAGACACCCCATAAAACTCACTATCATATCTGCTTCCATTACCTCCCGGCAGCAAGTTCCAGGCACCCACCACCCTCCTTGTGGAAAATCTTGCTTCGTGCATCTTCTTTAAAACTTGCCCCTCGCACCTTAAACCTATGCCCCACCCTGGGAAAAAGCTTCTGACTATCCACTCTGTCTAAGCCCTTCATATCCTGTAGACTTCTATCAGGTCGCTCCTCAACCTCAGTCATTCCAATGAGAACAAACCAAGTTTCATAGCTAATGCCCTCCATGCCAGGCAACATTCTGGTAAATCTTTTCTGTACCCTTTCCAAAGTCTCCACATCCTTCTGGTTATGTGGTGACCAGAATTGAGCACTATATTCCAAGTACAACCTAACTGAGGTTCTATAAACCTGCAACATGACTTGCCAACTTTTAAACTTATGCTCTGCACAATGAAGGCACACATTTCGTATGCCTTCTTGACTACCCTCTCTACCTGCGATTCCACTTTCAGTGACCTGTGTACCTGTATGCACACATCCTCTGCCTTTCAGTGCTCTTAAGGGTCAGCCATTTACTGCACATTTCCTATCTGTATTAAACCTTCCAAAATGCATTATTTCACATTCGTCCAGATTAAACTCCATCTGTCATCTCTCCGCTCAAATCTCTAACCGATGTATATCCTGCTGTATCCTCTGATGGTCCTCATTGCTATCCGCAAATCCACCAACCTTTGTGTCATCTGCAAACTTACTAATCAAACCAGTTACATTTTCTTCCTAAATCATTATATTTATATTACAAGCAGCAAAGATCTCAGTACTGATGCCTGAAGAACGCCACTTGTCACAGCCCTCCATTCAGAAACACACCCTCCCACTGCTACCGTCTCTTCTATGACCGAGCCAGTTTTGTATCCACTTTGCCAGCTCACCTCTGATCCCATGCGACTTCCCCTTCTGCACCAGTCTGCCATGAGGGACCTTGTTAAAGGCCTTACTGAAATCCATGTAGACAACATCCACTGCCCCACCCTCATCAATCATCTTCATTACTTCCTCAAAGCTCGATCAACTTAGTGGGACACGACTTCACCTTCACAGAACCACATTACCTCCAAGTGGGAATAAATCCTGTCTCAAAGAATCCTCTCCAATAATTCACATAAGGCTCACTGGCCTGTAATTACCTGGATTATTCTTGATAACAAAGGAACACCATTGGCTATTCTCCAGTCCCCTGGGACCTTCCCTGCATGAGGATACAAGATTTCTCTCAAGGCCCCAGCAATTTCCTCCCTTGCCTCTCTCAGTATTCTGGGGTATAGCCCACCAGGCCCTCGGGACTTGTCTACCTTAATGTTTCTCAAGAATCTCAGTAACATCTCTTTTTTGATCTCAACCTGACTCAAACTACCTATACACCCTTTCCCAGACTCATTGTCCACTAAGTCCTTCTCTTTGCTCCCAGCCCCATTAATATGCTGAGCAGTAAATTCGCCCAACCTCACCCTGTATCATGAATGGCCTTTGCTCACGTTTATTGAATGTTCAATTTATTCTTGCAAACAAATCTGAATTTTGTGGCTGATAGGAAATGTGGAATTTTTGTTTAATGTCTAACTATTTACATACTTGCAGTGAAATGTGAGCCTTGATCTGAGTCATGTCACTTAAAATCTTTGTATTTTATTAAAACACACCCATGAACATTTTAAACAGTTAACTCTCAATGCTCTCTCAAAGCTATAGGTTTTTAAAGACGGAACATGCAAACTTACAATTCACTACTGAGAATTCAGGCACATGCAGCAATCACATTCATACCTTCATAACAAATGCACCCCTATTAGGGTAATCGGTGTTGGGGGGGGGGGGGAGGGTCAAGCTGCCACTCTGCATTGGGATCACTGGTGGAGTGAGGGCAATCGGGGCTGGTCATTGGGATCAGGTGGGGGGGAGGGGGTGTGTGGGAGGGTTGGAGCTGTCCGGTAGCGGGGGGCGGGGGGGAGGGTAGCATTTGCTCCTGGGGAGATTGGGTCTGTTTGCTCACCTCTCACAGTGATACTGGCCCTGAATTGCTGGCATAATCAGAGGTTGATTTTAATATTGAAATCTAAATTTAAACATTGTTAATGATCCCAGGACGTAATCGTCTGTGCTCATTTGCGTTAGCATATTAGGTGAGGATCATGTAAGGTCCCCGGTGATGGCCAATTGCCTAAGTATATGTGTATCCAACCAGTTAATGTAATTCATCAAGTGTGCGGATGAGGAGGATTGACTGTTTTCACTTTTTGTCAGTTCATTTGTTTTTCATTATTTTCAGCTTACACTGCTGGCTAGCAGCATTGCAAAATAGAGACCCAAACGTGTAAGTCTCCCCCTCCAAGTCCTCAACTGTGTCTCCTCATGATCGCACATGGAACCTATGCCCCTCACAGCCCCAGGCAAGAGCTTCAGATGAACTTGGAGGAGATGAGGCCTTCAGAAATGCTCTGTCATTTGGAAACGGCCTGGCACTCAGGAAACAAACTTCAGCTGTGGGCAAATAGTTTCATTGCCTTGTGGTTACTTTGGTTAGATTGAAGGCTAAGGCAGTAAACCTTGGCAAATACATGTGGAGTTGAGCCCCAAAACAAACTGATTCTAAATATGTCACCTTTCCAGCATTCCTGCAACTAAACCAATGCCAAACCATATTTTCTCCTGTTTGTTCACTTCTTTCCCATTTTAACATTGCTCCTTTTCCACTCTCTTTATCTTCTCTCGTATCTTCAATGTAAATATTAGACATTGCATTCAGGAAGCTGTATTCCAGTCATCTGGTCAAGATGCAGTTCCCAGGATCCTAATAATCTTCTTCTTTTCCTTCCCAGAAGACAATATGACATCAGCACCAAATATAGGAATTGGCTGCATCCTGTTAATTTCCATCATCATTTTGGGTTGTTTCATCTCCATGATGTTCTATGTCAAACCACCGAACACCTATATTTATGTTCCATTGAAACCTGCACAACAGCACAAAACAAAAAATACCCTTTGTTCCACATGTTGAAGAGAATGAAACTATTGTGCTCATTTGGCATTGGCCTTGGGGTCAGCCGTTTGAGCTCAGTTCTTATGAATCAAAGTTTAACATCTGTAACTGTCGCCTGACTGCAAATAGGAGCTTCTATAACAAATCCCACGCAGTCCTTTTCCATCACGCAGACATAAGTGGAAACTTGTCCAATCTGCCCAAACTTCCACGGACAATTTTTCACAAATGGGTTTGGATGAATCTGGAGTCACCTAGCCTCTCTCCGAAAAAGACTGGACTTAACAAATTCTTCAACCTGACCTTGACATATCGGCAGGATTTGGATATTGAAGCACCTTATCGGTCACTGACAATAAACAACGTTCCATTAGATTTTAAACTGCCTAGTAAAAGTCGCCTGGTGTGTTGAGTTGTAAGCCATGGGACAATAATTTTGCCAGAGTGAAGTACTACAATGAATTCCGCAAATACGTTAATAGAAGCACGTATGGCAAAGCCTTTGGATCACGCCTGAGTGGTAGCAAATTGGATCCGACCATATCTAGTTGTAAGTTCTACCTTTCCTTTGAGAATTCAATACATAAGGATTACATAACTGAAAAGCTCTACAATGCTTTGCTTGCTGGCACTGTGCCAGTGGTCTTGAGGCCACCCAGATAAAACTATGAAAATTACATCCCGGGCGATTCTTTTATTCATGTGGATGATTTCCACTCAGCTAAAGAGCTTGCGGATTACCTGCTCAACCTGGATAGTAATGAAGATTTGTACATGCACTACTTCAAATGGAGGAAATATTACTCACTGAGGAATCCTCCTTCCTGGCCTGAACACACAGGTAACGTGTGTGAGAATGTGAAGCGACATCAAGAAAATAGACCATGTACCAATTTGGAGCAATGGTTTTGGGATTGAACTTTTCTCTGGTAAATATCATGAATCATCAGTAATATCCATGGAATTCAATTGACTTCTTTCTCCAAATGAAAATATTCTCAATTATTTATTTTGTTTAATCAAAAAGATCTCCACAGCCTTGCATCTTCCCTGGTGATGTGAGAATTCATCATGATTCTAAAACTGCAGCAGTTGAATTCTGATCTCATCTTAAATTGATTTGTACTGGAGAATGTAATTGTTTCCAAGATGAATGATTTTATTCCTTGTTGCCTTTCTCATGTCAATGCCACTTGTAGAAAATGTTTAGAAAATCTATTTATTATAAATTACAGAAAGTGTCCTGTATGTCCTGGATGACATTAGTGTACCCGTAAGAATTTTAAAAAATCATGGTCTCTGGAACTCTCACCGCTTCAGTGTTTCTCATTGCTGCTGTGCTGTCTACCCAATGTTCTTTTATTGCTGCTTAAGTGGGGGCCTCAGGTATTTTTTAGGATTACTTTTATGATTCTGCATTGTTGGGAGGAAAACTGGTCGGCGGGTCAGGTAACTGGAGCTCTTTCATTTTCAGTTCTGAGCTGCAGGTTAGTTTTTAGAAGGGACAACAAGCTGAAAAGAAGTGTTTCTCTCTCCTGTTTTATTTAGAAATCCTGCTGGTTATCTGAAAAGGTCTTTCCTTTCTGAAGGAGAGAATCTGTTGTTGGTTGTTTGATCAGAGTCCGGGGAACTTTTTTGATTTCACACTGTTCTGACCCTATCAAGAGCATTGTAGAATTCATCCAAAGGACTCCATTCCAGTATGTATATGGGATTGGTTTTAATTGGAACATCTTTATTTAGAGTTATACATTATTGTCATTGCTTTGTTGGTTGTGGTTGATAAAAGTGATTGCTAATTTTCTTACCAAACATGTTAACTATATTCTTAATTAAACTTTGTTTGATAAAAGCACCCTAGTGGTCTTTTGAATCATACCTGAAGTGAAACATCCCATGCTTGTCCAGGCAAATTCAAATCACAAAACTTATGATTCCGGCAGGCTCCATAAAACACTTCACAGTTTCTGACCTGAACCAAAGCATGAAACAGATTGTAAAGCTACTCTGATGTTTAACTGGAGAATCATTATTTGACTTGCATTACAATGAAGAAAAGAAACTTTAAATGATTTATTATTACTGTAAATTTCTATCTATGTTGCATGGAGTAGAAATGTTTTGTTTAGAATGTACGATCTTTCTTGACCCTTGACCTCCAACCTTGCTGTTGTGATGACCTTTTATGACAAGTGCATGAGCTGACTTGTGATCCAGCTGTACAGCATCCAACACCAATGTCATTCTGTGATGTGACTGGTAGTAAGTCTCAAACACCAATTGAAAATAAACATTTTTTTTCACCATTTAGTGTAGGCAATTTGATCTCCAATCTGCTTATCAAATAATCAGCACATACGCAATGGGCTCAGATTTAACACCCATGAGGGGCAGGGGGTAATTAGAATGGAGTGGGAGACTTGTAATTCCTTGTCACCCCAATCTGGCTGGCTGCACTTGTATATTGTAGACTATTTTTAAAATCGCTCTGATGGTCACATTTGAGCCCCTTATAGATTGTGATTTTAGCCTGAGGCCTGAACAAAGTCCCAGTATCCATGCCTGGAAAAACCTGTTATTATGAAGTTTTCAGGGCCCATTCGCCACAGGCACAAATCATGTTATGGTCGCAAACTCCCGCGAGAGGGCCATAATGGGATTTGCACCATGGAGATCACAAAATGAGAGCTTCCCTGTACTCCTGCCCGCAACATCATCAGGTTCATGCCCATTGAGAGTTTGAACATACATTTGTAAATGGCCTATTGACGTTGCTTCTGGGGGCATCAGATGTGTCGGAAGAAATTCCGACTCCTTTCAAGATGTCTACACCGGGAGCCCAGAGGCCTATGTAACCCCTCTAAGGTCAGGGACTTGACAGGGCATTAGGGAAAGATGCCAATGAGGATGGATGGAGATTCGAATGGGAGATCTCCAGATGGCTGGGGGGCGCTGGGGTGCAGTTTCTGTTTTTACTTTGAGATTGGTTCACCCTTTAAAAAGGACTGCTGTGGAGCCATCCTTGCCAGTTCCATCAGGTCCCAGTCCTGCCAGAATAAAACATTCCCTCACCTCCCCTCCCACGCCCCTCAATTGATTTTTGACAAAGAATGGTCTTAAGGTCTCGCTCAGGCGAGTCTGGAAATTCCTACATGAGGTCAAGCAGAGATTGTTCTACCTTCGCCTGCTCCAATTCCGCGGAAGGTGAGCTAGTAGGTTTCTGGTGGAAGTGTCCGAAGATCTGGAATGAAAACCTGGGAGTGTTTCTGGGGACAAACATGGTTTCAGCCGAAACATGACATTTTAAGGAGAACCCTAAGGCGTTTTACAGGTATGTCAAGAACAGAAGGTTGGTTAGGGCAAGATTAGGGCCAGTTACAGACAGTAGAGGGAAGTTGTGTGTGGAACCGGAGGAGATTGGAGAGGCGTTGAACCAATATTTCTCTTCGGTGTTCATGCAAGGGGACATGAATGTAGCTGAGGAGGACACTGGGGTGCAGGGGTGTAAAATAGATAGTATTGCAGTTGATACGGGGGATGTGCTGGATATTTTAGAGGGTTTGAAAATAGATAAGTCCCCTGGTCCGGATGGGATTTACCCTAGGATTCTCTGGGAGGCAAGAGAGGTGATTGCGGAGCCTCTGGCTCTGATCTTCAGGTTGTCGTTGGTCTCTGGTATAGTACCAGAAGATTGGAGGACAGCAAATGTTGTCCCATTGTTTAAGAAGGGGAGCAGAGACTTCCCTGGGAATTATAGACTGGTGAGTCTTACTTCTGTGGTGGGTAAGGTTTTGGAAAGGATTATTAGAGACAGGATTTATAGTTATTTGGAGAGTAATGAATTGATTAGAGACAGTCAGCATGGTTTTGTAGCGGGTAGGTCGTGCCTTACTAACCTTATCGAGTTCTTTGAGAAAGTGACCAAAGAGGTGGATAGGGGTAAGGCAGTTGACGTGGTGTATATGGATTTTAGTAAGGCATTTGATAAGGTTCACCATGGTAGGCTTCTGCAGAAAATGCAGATGTATGGGATTGGGGGTGATCTAGGTAATTGGATCAGGAATTGGCTAGCAGATAGGAGACAGAGGGTGGTGGTTGATGGTAAATATTCGTCATGGAGTTCGGTTACGAGTGATGTGCCTCAGGGATCTGTTTTGGGGCCACTGCTGTTTGTAATTTTTATTAATGATCTGGATGAGGGTATAGTTGGGTGGATTAGTAAGTTTGCTGATGACACCAAAGTCGGAGGTGTGGTAGATTGTGAGGAAGGGTGTCATAGTTTGCAGGGTGACTTAGAAAGGTTGCAGAGCTGGGCCGCGAGGTGGCGGATGGAGTTTAATGTGGAGAAGTGTGAGGTAATTCATTTCGGTAGGAATAACAGATGTGTTGAGTATAGGGCTAACGGGAGGACTTTGAATAGTGTGGAGGAGCAGAGGGATCTAGGTGTATGTGTACATAGATCCCTGAAAGTTGGGAATCAAGTAGATAAGGTTGTTAAGAAGGCATACGGTGTCTTGGCGTTTATTGGTAGGGGGATTGAATTTAGGAGTCGCAGCGTCATGATGCAACTGTACACAACTCTGGTGCGGCCGCACTTGGAGTATTGTGTGCAGTTCTGGTCCCCACATTACAGGAAGGATGTAGAGGCTTTGGAGAGGGTGCAGAGGAGGTTTACCAGGATGTTGCCTGGTATGGAGGGGAGATCCTATGAGGAGAGACTGAGAGATTTGGGGTTGTTTTCGCTGGAAAGAAGGCGGCTAAGAGGGGACCTTATTGAAACATATAAGATGATTAGAGGTTTAGACAGGGTGGATAGTGATAGCCTTTTTCCTAGGATGGAGAAAGCTAGCACGAGGGGGCACGGCTTTAAATTAAGGGGGGGTAGTTATAGGACTGATGTCAGGGGTAGGTTCTTTACCCAGAGGGTGGTGAGGGACTGGAATGCCCTGCCAGCTGCAGTTGTAAATGCGCCTAGTTTGGGGGCGTTTAAGAGATCTGTGGATAGGTTTATGGACGAAATGGGATTGGTTTAGATTAGTGGGTTAGTGTTGTTTTTTTTTAAAAGCTGGTCGGCGCAACATCGTGGGCCGAAGGGCCTGTTCTGCGCTGTAATGTTCTATGTTCTATGTTCTTTACCTTTTTCAGGAAAATTCCACCCTGTATCTGGGCCAGTAGAGCACCAATAAAATAAAGTATTTTTGCTTTTGTTTAAGGGGAGCAAGAATGTTTTTTTGATCCCCTTAATAAACACGTGCAGCAAAACTGCCCCCAATTTCTTCCCTATTCATTAGACAAGGACTTCCTTCCCAGAGTACATTACTTGCCCTGGATTCCATACCACAGAGTTCTCAGAGATGCCCCCCTGACAGTCAGTGGGCAGCAGTGACATATCACCTTCACCCTCACTTTGACTGGGAAGCCAGCAAATTGTATGCTAATAAGATCCTGCCATTGAAATTGAGGTCTCTGCTGCTGCTCACAGGAGATCTGCAGATCACATTGCCGTGTTCCTGCCTTATTATTGAAAGTTCAGTGGACCAAGTGTTATTCTGTGTTTGTGTCTCCATAAGCAAGCATTAAACCTCTCATTATAGATGTAAACAATGGTTCAACTACTTTCTAAATACATTCCAATCCCTAGCCACTTGCTGTGTGAAAATGTTTTTCTAATGTCGCTTTAGCTTCTTTCAATCTATTTTAAACCTGTGCTCTTTTTCTCGATCCTTTCACAAGAGTGAACATTTTTCCCCAGAATACTCTGTTCAGAGCCCTCTTGATTTTAGATACTTCCATCAAATCGCCTCTCAGCTGCCTTCTCTCCAAGGAAAAGAGTCCCAACTTCACTGATCTGTCCTCATTACTGAAGTTCCTCACTGCTGGGACCATACTCCAGCTGAGTATTGCATACAAAGAAACACAGAAGCATGGGGAGGCCATTTGGCCCTTTGAGCCCGCTCCGCTATTCATTAAGATCATGCCTGATCATCCAACTCAATAGCCTAATCCTGCTTTTCCCCATAATCTTTGAGCCCATTCATCCCAAGTGCTATAGCCAGCTACCTCTTGAATACATTCAATGTTTTGGCGTCAACTACTCTTTGGTAATGAATTCCACAGGCTCACTACTCTTTGGGTGAAGAAATGTCTCCTCATCTCTGTCCTAAAGGTTTACCCTGAATTCTCAGACTGTGACCCCTGATTCTGGACTCCCCCACCATCAGGAATATTCTCCCTGCATCCACCCCATGTGTTAGAATTTTATAAGTCTGAGATCCCTCCACATTCGTCTGAACTCCAGCAAAAATAATCCTAACCTAGTGAATCTCTCCTCTTATATCAGTCCCACTATCCCTGGAATCAGCCTGGTAAACCTTCATTGCACTCCCTTGAGAGCAAGAACATACATTCTCAGAAAAGGAGACCAAAACTGCACACAATACTCTAAGTGTGGTTGCACCAAGGCTCTGTATAATTGAACAACACATCCCTGCTGCTGTACTTAAAACCTCTGGCAATGAAGGCCAACATGTCATTTGCCTTCTTTACCGCCTGCTGCACCTGCATGCTTACCTTCAGTTTCTGGTGCACAAGGACACCAAGATCCCGCTGCATACTCCTCTCTCCCAATTTACAGCCAATGAGGTAATAATCTGCTGCCTTGTTTTTGCTTCCTAAGTAAATAACCTCACATTTAATTAAATTATACTGCATCTGCCATTGATTTGCCCACTCACCCAACCTGTCCTGATCATTCTGAAGGATCTCTGCATCCTCGTCACAGTTCACCCTTCCACCTAACTTGCTATCATCTGCAAACTTTGAGAGGTTACATTTTGTTCCCTCATCCAAATCATTAAAATATACTGTGAATAGCTGGGGTCCCAGCACTGTTCCCTGTGGCACCCCACTAGTTACTGCCTGCCAATTTGAAAAGCACCCATTCATTCCTACTCTTCTTTCTTTTCTGCCAACCAGTTTTCTATTCATCTCAATACACTTCCTCCAATCCCATGTGCTTTAATCTTACATGATAATCTCTTATGCAGGACTTTGTCAAATGCTTTCTGAAAGTCCAAATATACCACATCAACTGGTTCCCCCGGTCAATATACTAATTACATCTTCAAAGACTCCCAACAGATTTGTCAAGCATGATTTCCCCTTCATAAATCCATGCTGACTCTGTATGATCCTGCCACTGCTATAAAGTCCTTGATAATGGAGTCGAGAATTTTCCCCATTACCGATGTTAAGCTTACTGGTCTATAATTCCCTGTTTTCTCTCTACCTCCCTTTTTGAATATAGGAGTGACATTTGCTAATCTCTGATCTGCAGGGATTGTTCCAGAGTCTATAGAATCCTGGAAGATGACCACCAATGCACCCACTATCTGTAGAGCCACTTCATTAACTGCTCCATGATGTAGATTATCAGGCCATGGAGATTTAATCACCTTCAATGCCATCAATTTTCCCAGCACCATTTCTCTGCTAACATTCATCTCCCTCAGTTCTTCATTCTCGCTAAATCTTGCATTCTCCAAAATTTCTGGCATCTGATTTGTGTCCTCTTTTTTGTGAAGACAGAACCAAAGTATGTATTCAGTTGCTCAGCCATTTCTTTGCCCCCTATTATGTATTCCCCATTTCTACATATATTGAACCTACATTTGTCTTCATCAACCTCTCTCTTCACGTATCTTTAGAAACTCTGAGGGCTTGATTTTTACCATCATGTTGTATCTGTTTTCGGGCGTGAAAACTTGGTAAAGTTGGATGTGATTCACCCCCATCTCCACACTGGTTCCCTCTTTACCAAGGCCTGAAAAGGGACCCGATTGGGACTGCACTCAAAATGATAGTCATTTTAAATGTATTTGTATGCATTTAAATTGAATGGGCTGCATACCCAACTTTACCAACATCTCCCCCTTTACCACCTGTTCCCCAATCCAGAATTGGCGTGAAACAGACATGCTCCATAAAAGTCCAATTAGGGTGTTCGATCAGCATAGAGATAAGTGCATGGCATCCGATGGCTCTCTGCTACTCACTGGGTGTCCTTTTGTTGCAGCCATTTTCTGTCTCGTGTCAGTGGTGGCTCTGCGAGTGTGTGGGGTTTGGGGGACTGTTGCTCTGCAGGGTCTCCAATGTTCAACTTGCAGCATGGACCTAGGCCTCAGCATTGACCTCAGGTCTTGCGCTGTTGCTGATTCCTAGTGCACTCAGCTCACTTCCAGCTGAAGGATTTGCACAAAGCCTTTGTAAATTGCACTGCTGCAGCCTCTCAACTTTGCAAGGAGCTGTGATTGTGGGGAGCATGTGGTGGGGGAATTGGGGGGGCTGTGATTGTGGGGAGCATGCGGCTGGGGGAATTGGGGGATTGGGGTTGAAGAGGGGGAGCTGGAGGAAGAATTGCAGGCACAGGAGGCCTTACCACTTGCAGGAGCAGAGGGAAACGACCACCAGAGGCAGGAGGTGGCTGCCATTTGCTCAGAGGAGGGGTGCAGGTGAAAGAGGAAGCAGAGACCCCAGCAGTTCCATGCATGTGACATTTGAACAGATGTTGGTCACCATATGCTGCTGACATCTCCACCTCCGAAAGGAGACAGTGCAACGCCTGTGCCACATGTTACAGAACCTGGCACCTAGAGGTGGGGTGGGGGATGAGGGCAGTCAAATTGACGGTCGCTCTGAACTTTCATGCTACTGGCTCCTTAGCGGAGATGTCTGTGGCGTCTCCCACTCAGCTGTGTACACCCGTGTCAAGCAGGTCACAGAAGCCCTGTGTGCCCAGGCTGGGCAATACACCAAACTTAACCTGGACCAGGCCCATCAGGAAGCCTGGACTGCAGGGTTCGCAGCCACTGGGGTATACCTAATGTACAGGGGGCCATTGACTGCACTCATGTCGCCCTCAAGGCCCCCTGACAGAATCCGCAAAGATTCGTCAACAGGCAGGGATTCCACTCCCTGAATGTTCAACTAGTGTGTGACCATAATATGAACATTATGCATGACTGCACAAGTCACCCAGGCAGCGTACATGACAGCTTCATTGTCAGGAGCTCTGACATCGCGGAGGCATTTGAGGAGGAGCCCAGGCCACAGGGTTGGGTGATATGGGTTACCCGCTTCAGACATGGCTGATAACATCTGTGCGGAAGCCTGTGTCTGAAACAGAGACCCGCTATAATGAGGCCCATGTAGCCACCCGCATGATAGTGGAGAGGTGCTTGGGCTCCTTTAAAATGTGATTCTGGTGCCTGGACGATCTGGCAGGTCTCTCCAATACAGTCCTGTGATGTCTGCTCGCTTTGTGATCGTGTACTTTCACAATTTGGCTCTGCAGAGAGAGGAAGAGGAGGATGTGGAGGCTGACCGGCCAGCTATCACTGGGAGGATGACCAGCAGGAGAATGAGAAAGAGGAGGCGCAACTGTACAGGGCACTGGTGAGGCCACAGCTGGAGTACTGTGTGCAGTTTTGGTCACTGCACTTGCGCAAGGATATCTTGGCCTTGGAGGGAGTGCAGAGAAGGTTCACTAGGCTGATACCGGAGATGAGGGGGTTGAACTATGAAGAGAGGCTGAATAGACTGGGTCTGTACTCGTTGGAGTTTAGAAGGATGAGGGGGGATCTTATAGAGGTGTATAAGATAATGAAGGGGATGGATAGGGTAGAGGTAGAGAGATTCTTCCTGCTCAGAAAGGACAGCAGGACTAGAGGGCACAGCCTCAAAATAAGGGGGGAGCAGTTTAGAATGGAGTTGAGGAGGAACTTCTTCACTCAAAGGGTGGTGAATCTCTGGAATTCTCTGCCCGTTGAAGTGGTGGAGGCTACCTCGCTAAATATATTTAAGACACGGGTAGATAGGTTTTTGGTAGGCAAGGGAATTAAGGGTTATGGGAAGAAAGCGGAAAGTGGAACTGAGCAGCGACAGATCAGCCATGATCTTATTGAATGGCGGGGCAGGCTCAAAGGGCTAGGTGGCCTACTCCTGCTCCTATTTCTTATGTTCTTAAGAAGAGGAACAGCATGCCTAGGAACACCACCCAGGCACTGAAGGGCTGGCAACTCAAGTGAGGCATGTTAGGGAGCCCTGATCACCAGATGATTCACTTGCTAGGGGCTTGTGTGGGTTCCATTCACCCCTCTCCAACAAAATTCCTACCATCTCCTGCAGCATTGTCAGGCCAGAGTGGTGGGCCTGGGTACTCTGAGTTAGCGAGTTTTTTTTTGCCTGGCAGAGGGGTGATGATGATTCGCTAAGCACCATTATGGTGATGCTCTGGTGCAAACTAGTCTGAGTCCTACCTGGGCCCAGGTCTGTGTAATGAGTCAGGGGTCTGAAACCCTCATACAGGGCCCTGGAGCGGGTGGGCTGGGGAATGGGAGGGAGTCACTTGTGGGTTCTGGGAAAGCAGTGGCTTCTTTTTCTTAGTGACACAGTGTTGTGGGGCCTTCCCACCAACAGCAATATGAAACATCCCTCCAGTGATCATCAATGGAAGAGGATTCCTACTCAACACAAATCTGAAACCAATTAGTTACAGTGGGTGATGAAAAAAATATTTAATTGCAATAAAGGTGTTTAAATAAGACATTCTAACATAAAGACCTGTAAACAGAAAACATTAAGGTAAATATCTTCCAAACTGCTGCAGCCCTTGGCCTTTGCCATCTCAGTGCAACTACAACTTCCTAACCTTGCGTGACCTGCCACTACGTCTGTGACTTCCCAGAATGTACATCGTAGGTGGAGGGTGGTGGGGGGGGCAACTGCCCACCATGCTTCCTCTGGAAACTCTGAATCTTGAGGGCCCTGGCCTGTTTCCAGGTGTCTGGAATGTTTCCATGACACTCTCTTCATCCTGTTGTCCCTGAGATGCCCTGGTGTCAGGAAGGGGGAAGTCAGAAAGTGTTGCCACAGTCTCCTGACTGGAAGGTCCCAGCATGGCCTTGAGCCCTTCCTCCTCCCTTGGGATTACCGTGGGCCCCTGGGTCACTTCATGGATTGACAGTGCTCCTGCAGTGAGCTGCAAAAGATCCAGTGTCACCTGGCACTGTCAGTCCTGGAGGACCACCTCTCAATGGTCACAGCAAGTGCCATCTGAAGCTGGGCCATGCTCTGCAACCCCTCAGCCATGACTCACTGCGACTGGGCCATGTTCTCAAGGGCTGCTGCCATAGCTCACTGTGTCTCAGTGCTGTCCTGCTGGGTCTCCTGCAAGCTCTCGAGCCTCTCAGCCATGTGCCGCAGAACCTCAAATTCTGTTCAGTCCCTCAGCTGTGGCCCCCTGCGACCCAGCCGCAACTCTCAAGGATTTCGCTATGGCCCTCTGGGACTCTGCTGTGACCCATTGTGCCTTGGCCTTTCTTGCAGCCTGCCACTCACGGTGAGGGTCTCCTGGCACAGGCTTTCCATTACAGACGCCATCCTTACAGTATTGGCCTGGGAAGTACATAAGACAGGCAATAGCTGGTCCAACCAAAAGCCTTGGGACTCCGCCCAGCAGTTGGTCCAGTGTGGCCGTCAGCCTCTCCTGCATTCCCTGGCTCGGTTGCTGCATCTCCAGCAGCTGAGGGAAAAGTGATCCCAGAGGCCCATCATGTAGCCTGGGACAGCTGAGTCCTCGCCTCTGGCATCTGCTGCAGTTCCCCCATGTGGTTCCTTGAATATTTGCCATTGCCAATCTATTGTCATCCCTTTAAGTAACTCTTCCCAATCTATCAAAGCCAACTCACACCTCATATCCTCATAGTTTCCTTTATTAAGATTCAGCACTCTAGTCTTCGAATCAACTACTTCACTCTCCACCTTGATAAAAAAATTCTATCGTGTCATGGTCGCTCATCCCCAGGGGGCCTCGTACAGCTATGCTGGCAATGTTTCCCTTCTCATTATACAGTACCCAGTCTAAGATGATCTTCTCTCTAGTTGGTCCCTCCACATATTAGTCAAGAAAACCATCCTGTATACACTCCAGGAATTCCTTCTCTACAGTATTGTGGCTTACTTGATTTGCCCAATCTATGTGCAGATTAAAATTACCCATGATCACTGATATTCCCTGATTACATGCCTCTCTAATTTTGAGTTTAATGCCATTCCCAACATCAACACATAGGTACAAATTATTTACTATCTCTCCATTTGAACTCATTTCTTGTACAATTTTAGCACCTATATCTATATTCCATTGTTTATCCCTTCAAAAATTAGATGAATGTTACCAATGCTGAGTGTTTCCAGAACTAGGGGTCATAGCTTAAGGATAAGGGGTGAACATTTTAGAACTGAAGTGAGGAGTAATTTCTTCACCCAGAGAGTGGTGAATGTGTGCAATTTACTACCACAGAAAGTAGTTGAGGACAAAACGTTGTCTGATTTCATAAAATCAGAGTCCCTGCAGTACAGAAGAAGGCCATTCGGCCCATCAAACCTGCACTAACAACAATCCCAACCAGGCCCTATTCCTCTAATCCCAAATAATTACCCTACTAGTCCCCCTGATATGAAGTGGCAATTTAGCATAGCCAATCAAACTAACTTGCATATCTTTGGACTGTGGGAGGAAACCAAAGCACTCGGAGGAAACCCATGCTGACATGAGAAGAATTTCAAGAATAAATTAAATATTCGACTTAGTAAGATAGACGGTTATAGGTAAGCCTAGTAGGTAGGGATAAGTTCGATGCAACTTGTGGGCCGAAGGGCCTGTTTGTGCTGTAGTTTTTCTATGTTCTATGTTCTATATAGCTATTGGAGCTATAGGGATCAAGGGACATGGGGGAAAGGACAGATCAAGATATTGAATTTGATGATTAGCCATGACCATAATGAATGGGGGCGCAAGCTTGAAGGGCTGAATGGCCTTCTCCTGCTTCTATATTTCTATGTAACACTTGTTTTCCTACTTCTTTGCTAATTCCCATATCAGAAACACCTCTTCAGACAGCGGCGACACTCCCTTTTATCCAATTCTTTACTTTATTTCATCCTAATTTTACTTGTAATCTTGATTTTACTCAACCTTCCTTTAACATTAGTATCTTGACAATAGTTCCATATAAGGATGAAAATTCAAAAAAATGTGAGAAAAGATGGTTAAGTCTGTCAGTGCTGACCTTAACCATAGAGGCATAAAAAAAAGAAACTAGAAACAGGATTAGGCCATTCAGCCCTTTGAGCCTGCTCCACCATTCATTTTAATCATGGCTGATCATCAAATTCAACACCCTAATCCCACCTTCTGCCCAAAGCTTGTGATCCCTTTAGCTCCAAAAGTCACATCTAATTTCTCCTTGAAACCAGACAACGTTTTGGCCTCAATTACATTCAGGGGTAGTGAATTCCACACATTCATCACCCTCTGTGAAGAAATTTCTCCTCACCTCAGTTCTCAAAGGTTTATCCTCAAACTATGACCCCTAGATTTGGACTCCCCCACCATTGGAAACATTCTTTCTGAATCTGCCCTGCTTAACCCTGTTAGAATGTTATAAGATTCTTTGCAATCCTCTATTACTCTTCTAAACTCCAATAAATATTATCCTAACCGACTTAGGCTCTCTTCATATTACAGAACTGCTATCCCAAGAATCGGCCTGGTAAACATTTGCTGTACTCCCTTGATAGCAAGGACATTCTTCCTCAGATCAGGACCCCAAACTGCACACAATACTCCAAATATGGCCTCACCAATGTCCTTTACAATTGTAACAAAACACCCCTATTCTTATGCTCAAATCCTCTCACATTGAAGGCCAACATGCCATTTGCCTTCTTTACTGCTTGTGCTTATTTTCAGTGACTGATGCACAAGGACTCCAAGGTCTCGTTGAGTATCCACCTCTCTCAATTTACACCCATTCAAGTAATAATCTGCCTTCATTTTTTGCTACTGACATAGGTAACCTCACATATATCCACATTGTATTGCATCTGCCATGCATATGCCCACACACTCATCATGTCCAAATCATGCTGATGCATCTCTGCATCCTCCTCACAGCTCACCCACCCACCCAACCGAATATCATCTGCAAATTTGGTAATGATATATTTAGTTCCCTCTTCCAAATCATTAATATATAATGGGAACAGTTGGGGTCCTCACACAGGTCCCTGTGGAACCCCACTAGTCACTGACTGTCAATCAGAAAAAGACCTGTTTATGCCAACTCTTTGCTTCCTATCTGATAACCAGCTTTCTATCCATTTCAAGACATTACCTACAATCCCATAAGCTTTAACTTTACATATTAGTCTGTTATGTGGGACCTTGTCGAAAGCCTTCTGAAAGTCTAAATAAACCATATCCACTGGTTCTCCTTGGTCAACTCTACTAGTTAAAACTCAAAAATTCCATTGTTGGTCCTCTTTGCTTCCACAGACTCGAGTCTAGTTGATAAATTTCAGTAGCTTTATTCAGCTCCCAAAGGTGTGGCACAGTTACACTTTTTTAGCTGCTCCCAAGGCAAGAATAAGAGAACTGTTCACACCTTGGTTCATATAGCCATGACATCACTGGTCTTAACCTCATTGGTGCATTTAAATTGCACTGTTCCAGTTAGCCTTTATTGGGACTGGGGCTGAGGTTGTCCCTGATTAGTGGTCAGGAGTGTATCATTGGTGGCGTGACTTCAAATGTTGATGTCATGTGGGCTGTGGAGCCAAAATCAAGAGGTGTCAGTGGCCATTTTGCTTGGGCACCAGAGGTGGACCCCAGGCCAGCCCCCTCCCTTCACTGTCCTTTGATATTTCCAGACACCCCTCCTCCACCTACTGGCAAATCCCTCAACCCATGCACTGTCATCAACCCCAAATCTGCTGCAAGAACCTCTTCCAGGAAAGATGGCTCAGAAACGCCTCCAATAAAGATGGCAGTCGCACATATGCTCTTCTGCTTACTGACCCTAACAAAGATGGCGGCTGTTAACATGAGCCTGCTCCATCATTTGTCAAGCAAGATTTTCCTTTTGTAAATCCATGCTGAATTTGTCTGATTATACCATTGCCTTCCAAATGCCGAGTTATGAAATCCTTGATAATAGACTCCAGCAACTTCTATCCAGCAGTACCAATATTAGGCTCACTAGTCTATAGTTCCCTGTTTTCTCTCTACTTCCCTTTTTGAATAGCCGACTGACATTAACTCTCCTCCAATCAGTAGGAACTGTTCCAGAGTTCAAAGAATTTTAGAAAATAATTACCAATGTATCTACTATTTCCAGGGCCACCTCTTTAAGTATTCTGGGATAAAAATGATCAGGATTTGGAGATTTATCCAATCCCAAGAATTTCCCCAAAACCATTTCTCTATTAATGCTGATTTCCTTCAGCTCCTCACTAAAACATGTTTCTCTCAGCAGTTCTGATACATTACTCATGTCTTCCTTTGTGAAGACTGAAGCAAAGCACAAATTTAATTCCTTGGCCATTTCTTATTCCCCATTATGAATTCTCCCATTTCGGACTCTAAGGGACCTACATTCATTTTTGTCAATTTTTTTTTTCTTTACATACCTATGGAAACTTTTACAGTCAGTTTTTATGTTCCCTGCTAGCTTTCTTTCATACTCTATTTTTCCCTTCCTAATCAATCCCTTGGTCCTCCTTTGCTGAATTTTAAACTGTTCCCAATCCGCAGGTCTATTGCTTTTTCTTACCAATTTGTATTTTTCTTCCTTGAATCTGATACAATTTCTAATTTCCTTTATAAGCCATGGTTTGGCCACAATTCCCTTACCACTCTTGCACCACACAGAGGTAAACAACTTTTGAGGTTCACCGATTCATTCTTTAAATGCCTGCCATTGCCTGTCCACTGTCTTTCCTTTCAGTAATTTTTCCCAGTCCATCATGGCTAATTCATGCCTCATACCATCATAGTTACATATAGGTTAGTCATATAAGTAATTTGACACATTGGAGGGGCTTTGTTCTTATCCATGTTCTTGGTGATGTGTCTGTAAGTGCGGGCATACAGAAATGTGAAGCTGTGTGTAGTAAAGTGACCGTTTGCAGCTAGAAAAATTCTGTAACATAGATTAAAACAAATTAACTTGCATTGAAAACAAAGTTAGTGAGAAAGGTTCAAAATTAACAAATCTCCAGTACAATTAGAAATATTTTTCCTGTAGATCTGTAGATTTAAGGATCTCAATTATGCAATTACAAAAAAGGGTTGGATAAATATCTAAATATAGGCAGCTAAAGTACACACTGAGGTGCAATCCTAAATAACCTTATTCACTGTGGACAGTGAAGAAGGTTATCTAGGATTGCAACAGAATCTTGATCAATTGGGCCAGTGGACTGATGAATGGCAGATGGAGTTTAATTTAGATAAACGCGAGGTGATGCATTTTGGTAGATCGAACCAGAGCAAAACTTATTCAGTTAAAGTTAGGGCAATGGGGAGAGTTATAGAACAAAACGATCTAGGGGTACATGTTCATAGCTCTTTGAAAGTGGAGTCACAGGTGGGCAAAGTGGTGAAGAAGATATTCAGCATGCTTGGTTTCATTAGTCAGAACTTTGAATAATGCAGTTGCGATGTCTTGTTGAAGTTGTACGAGACATTAATAAGACCACAATTGGAATATTGTGTACATTTGTGGACACGCTATTATAAGAACATAAGAAATAGGAGCAGGAGTAGGCCATCTAGCCCTTCGAGCCTGCCCCGCCATTCAATAAGATCATGGCTGATCTGTCGTGGCTCAGTTCTACATTCCCGCCCTCTCCCCATAACCCTTAATCCCCTCTCTTATCAAAAACCCATCAACCCGCGTCTTAAAAATATTTAGCGAGGTAGCCTCCACCACTTCAACGGGCAGAGAATTCTAGAGATTCACCACCCTTTGAGTGAAGAAGTTCCTCCTTAACTCCGTTCTAAACCGCCCCCCCTTTATCTTGAGGCTGTGCCCCCTAGTCCTATTATCCTTTCTGAGCAGGAAGAGTCTCTCCACCTCTATCCTATCCATCCCATTCATCAACTTATACGTCTCAATGAGATCTCCCCTCATTCTTCTAAACTCTAATGAGTACAAGCCTAGTTTATTCAGCCTCTCCTCATAGCTCAACCCCCTCAACTCAGGCATCAGCCTAGTAAACCTCCTCTGCACTCCCTCCAAGGCCAAAATATCCTTGCGTAAGTACGGCGCCCAAAACTGCACACAGTACTCCAGCTGCGGCCTCACCAATGCCCTATACAGCTGCAGCAAGACCTCCCTACTTTTATATTCAATCCCCCTCGCTATGAAGGCCAGCATCCCATTAGCCTTCCTGACCACCTGCTGCACCTGCAAGCTGGGTTTTTGCAACTCATGCACAAGGACCCCAAGGTCCCTCTGCACCGTCGCCTGCTGCAGTTTTTTGCCACGTAAGTGATAATCCTTCCTACCATTATTCCTACCAAAGTGGACCACCTCGCACTTGCCAACATTAAATTCCATTTGCCAGTTCCTGGCCCATTCGCCCAGCCTATCTAGATCCTTCTGTAGACTCTCCACACCCTCCGCACAATTTGCCTTTCCTCCAATCTTGGTGTCATCAGCAAATTTCGACACCCTACACTCGGTTCCCTCCTCCAGATCATCTATATAAATGGTAAATAGCTGAGGCCCCAGCACCGACCCCTGAGGCACTCCACTAGTCACCATCCGCCAATCCGAATAGCACCCATTGACCCCCACTCTCTGTCTCCTATTTGACAACCAATCTTCTACCCACGCTAACACCCTACCCCCAACTCCCTGTCCCCTGACCTTCTGCAATAACCTCCTGTGAGGTACCTTGTCAAACGCCTTCTGAAAATCCAGAAAGACCACATCCACCGGCTCTCCTCTATCCACCGCCCTAGACACATCCTCATAGAACTCCAGTAAATTTGTTAGACACAACTTCCCTTTAACGAAACCGTGCTGTGTCTGCTCTATCAAGCAATTCCTCTCAAGATGCCTTGCAATTTCCTCCTTGATGACGGATTCTAACATTTTACCTACAACAGACGTTAAACTAACCGGCCTATAATTCCCTGCCTTTTGCCTGGCACCCTTCTTAAGCAACGGTGTAACATTAGCCGCTTTCCAATCTTCCGGCACTTCCCCGGAATCCAGCGACATTTGGAAAATAACCACCAAGGCATCCACTATCACCTCCGCCATTTCTTTCAGAACCCTCGGATGCATTCCATCCGGTCCTGGGGACTTGTGCACAATCAGTCCCTCCAATCTGTCGAGCACCTCCTCTCTAGTAACAGTAATGTCATTAAGACCCTCCTGTCCTACCACCTTTCCATCTCTAACACCCGGCAAATTATTCACGTCCTCCTCCGTGAAGACAGAAACAAAAAAGTTATTCAGGACCTCAGCCATATCCCCATCCCCTACCACTAGGTCCCCTTTCTCATCCTGTAAGGGACCAACGTTCACCCTAGCCAGCCTCTTCCTTTTTATATATTTATAAAAACTCTTGCTATCCTTTTTTATATTAAGCGCAAGACCAGCTTCATAGTTTCTCCTACCCTTCTTTATCATCTTCTTTGTCAATCTTTGTTGACATTTAAACCTCTCCCAATCCTCTTCTCGCCCACTACTCTTTGCTACTCTAAACGCCTCCGCTTTTAATTTAACACTTTCCTTCACCTCCTTCGTTATCCACGGCTTATTACCTCTCCTCCTACTGTCCTTTTTGACCATCGGAATAAATTTCTGCTGAGCACCAAGAAAGATCTCCTTAAAGATCCTCCGCTGCTCCTCAGCAGACCTACCTTCCAACGCGCTCCCCCAGTCCACATTCGCCAATTCCTCTCTCATCCTACCGTACTCCCCTCTGTTCAAATAAAGGGCGCGCGTTCGGGAACCCACTTTCTCCTCCTCCATCTGCACCAGAAACTCCACCATATAATGATCACTCTCCCCAAGAGGATCCTTCACCGCAAGGTCCCTAATTCTACCCGCCTCATTACATAGCTCCAGATCCAAGATAGCTCGCTCCCTCATCGGCTGCAACACACACTGTTCGAGGAAACTATCCTGGCAGCATTCCAAGAACTCCTTCTCGAGCCCACCGCATCCAACATGGGTCGACCAATCTATATGTAGATTGAAATCCCCCATAACTACGGCTGTCCCATTCCTGCATGCCGCACTTATTTGCGCGTTAACAGCCCGCCCCACCTCCAGATCATTATTTGGGGGTCTATAGACGACACCCACCAGCGTCTTCCTCCCTTTGCTGTTCCTAATCTCTACCCACAACGATTCCGCTTTCTGCTCCTTGGCTCCAATATCATCCCTTGCTACCACCCTGATGCTATCCTTAATCAGCAGAGCTACATCCCCCCCTTTTCCCTCCTGCCTATCCTTCCTAAACACTTGATATCCCTGGACATTCAGCTCCCAGTCCCTGTCACCTTGCAGCCACGTCTCTGTAATGGCCACCAGATCATATCCATTTGTGCCGATCTGCGCCACCAGCTCATCCACTTTATTCCGAATGCTTTGTGCATTCAGATAAAGTGCCTTCATCCCAGCCTTCACCTGGACCCTATTTGCCGTAACGCCGCCAACCATACTCACGCCCCCTACTCCCTCTATTATTGGGACATCCTCGGCCTCTTCCCTTACCTGTACCCTCTCCTCAACTTTAGCCCCCGTAACGTCACCTACCCTCGCACCCTCCCCCCCCAATTAGTTTAAAGCCCTGTCTACAGTCCTCTTATAAAAAGGATATTATTAAACTAGAAAAAGTGCAAAGATGATTTACTAGGATGTTACTGGGACTTGGTGGCTTGAGTTATGAGGAGAGGTTGGATATACTGGGACTTTTTTCTCTGCAGCATAGGAGGCTGAGGGGTGATCTTATAGAGGTCTATAAAATAATGAAGGGCATTGATCAGCTCGACAGTCAATATCTTTTCCCAAAGGAGTCTAAAACAAAAGGGCATAAGTTTAAGGTGAGAGGCGAGAAATATGAAAGGGTTCAGAGGGGCAACTCTTTCACACAGAGGGTGGTGAGTGTCTGGAATAAGCTGCCAGAGGTAGTAGTAGAGATGGGTACAATTTTGTCTTTTAAAATGCATTTAGACAGTTAAAAGGGTAAGATGAGAATAGAGGGATATGGGCCAATCACAAGCAATTGGGACGAGCTTAATGGTTTAAACAAAGGGCAGCATGGACAAGCAGGGCCTAAGGGCCTGTTTTCATGCTGTAAGCCTCTATGACTCTGTGATTAAATACTCCCACAAATATGATGATTTGAGAAAGGGAAATTGCCGACCATGGAGGGCAGGTGGGTCGGGAATGAAAAGTGGAATAGTGGAGATGCGTAAATTTCCTGTGATTTTGTGATTCCCTCCAAGAGTCAAGGAGTACTTCTACAGAATTTGTCTGTGGGAGATGAAGTGAATCAGGTAAAGCTCATGCTAGTTTATAATAGATAGTTATTCTTAATCTCAGCCTTTAGATGCGAGTCCTTTCTAACTTCACAGGCGTAAATTTGAGCCCATGTTCGCCGTCAGTATATACATCGACATGAGTCCAAAATCCCATAAGAGTCAGGAAAAGAGATTCTAATGAGTGCGTTCTTGTTTTCTGATTCTTGATGCCCATCATTGGTGATGTAATTTCAATATCTTTTTTAAATTTTAATATCTTTAAAGGGCTTCTCTTCCCATATGATTCCCCCCTCACTGAATATTCACATCGACAGGGTTTACAACAGCTAGGTGAAAAATAGCATGTGGTCAAGGGGAATCTGCCAGGGTTGCCAAGGTCTATATAGACCCTGTGGAGAGGGACGTTCTGGCACAGGTTGGCACTGCCCCAACACAGGTTGGCACTGTCCCCTGGTATGGGTAGCACTGACCCCTGGCAACACTAACCTGGCAGTGCTAAGGGTGGCCCTTTGGGGTGTCCTATTGCGGGGGTTTCCCTGATGTGTGGTGGGGGGGGGGGGTGGGGGGGGCGATGCTTGTGTGGGATGGGGGTCACCCCGATATGCCTGTGTGGTGGTAGTGCATGTGTGAGGAGGAGGGAAGGATGGGGGAGCATGGGGCAATAGAATTTGGAGAGAAAACCTGGCTGTGCAGCTGGAGAATTACGCATTGGTTTTCTCCCCCAGCCAACACAAAAATGGGATAATTCCACTTCATGCTTCTCTTATGCAATGCCTTGCTTTGAAACCCAATTGTGAGTGTAACTACTTTAGCATATGTACATTAAGTTCTTGCAAACAGCTCAAGGTGTATTGCTGCAGTCTAAAGCAACAACTGAATGGTATAATCAGTGCAATTTTGTTGCTGCATGATAGTTATTGTGGCTTTTTAAAAGTAACATTTTGCTTATTCATTCATGGGATGTGGGTGTCACCAGCATTTATTGCCCATCTCTAATTGCCCTTGAACTGAATGGCTTCATCTGCCATTTCAAAGGGTAGTTGAAAGTCAACCACATTGCTGTGGCTCTGGAGTCACATGTCAGCCAGGCCAAATAAGAATGGCAGATTTTCTTCCTTAAAGGACGAGATATTTTTTCTGTCAATAGTTTCATGATCATCAGTACATTCTTAATTCCAAATTATTATTTTATTGAGTTGAAATTCCACCATCTGTCATGGCAGGATATGAACCCAGGTTCCAGAACATTAGCTGATTTATACTCTAGCGATAATAACACGAGGACATCGCTCCTTAGAGCAACGGTGACTGGTTACAATAGTAGTTGGCTGAAATTGACAAGAGTATTAAGTATTTACAATGTGTGCAATTATATTTCTGAGTGGAAACACCTAATCCACATGTATTGATCAGATGTTACCCTGAAGTATATGTTAACTGCTAACCCATTACTGACTGGATCATAGATTCAACTCAATAGACTGATCATAACCTTTGATCCGGACCTTCAGAGCAGCCTCCGTACTCTCATCTCATGTACTCCCTGCTTTGGAGATCTCTACTGCCTCCAAAGATACACAAGGCAAACACATTTGGTCGTCCCATTGTATCGGGCAATGGGACGCTGTGTGAGAACCTCTCATCGAGGACATCCTGAAACCCATTGTACAAAGAACCACCAGCTTTAGTCACAACACAATGGCCTTCCTACAGAAACTCAGCACACATGGAGCAGTTGAACCAGGAGCAATCCTCGTCACAATGGATGTCTTGGCACTCTACAGCAGCATCCCCCAGAATGATGGCGTTGCTGCAACTGCCTCAGTACTCAACATCGACAGCTGCCTGTCTCCAGATGCAATTTTACAACTCATCCGCTTCATCCTGGACCACAATGTCTTCACCTTCAACAACCAGCTCTTCATCCAGATACACGGAACACAAATTTGCACCTCAAAATGCCAACATGTTCATGCACAGATTCAAACAAGACCTCTTCTTCGCACAGGACCTTCTACCGATGCTATACAATAGATACATCGATGACATTTTCTTCCTTTGAATTCATGGTGAACAATCACTGAAACAACTATAAGATGACATCAACATGTTCCATCCCACCATCAGACTCATCGTGGACTACTCTCCGGTATCAGTTGCATTCTTGGACACACACATCTCCATTAAGGGTGGTCACCTCAGCACTTCACTGTACTGCAAGCCCATGGATAACCTCACAATGCTCCACTTCTCCAGCTTCCACCTAAATGCATTAAAGAAGCCATCCCCTACGGACAAGCCCTCTGTATACACAGGATCTGCTCCGATGAGTAGGATCGCAACAGATACCTACGGATGTGGAAAGATGCCCTCATAAGAACAGGATATGGCCTTGACTCATCGATCAATAGTTCTGACACCCCACAGCAAAAAACCACACCGACCTCTTCAGAAGACAAACACAGGACTCAGTGGACAAAGCACCCTTCGTAATCCAGTACTTCCCCGGAGCAGAGAAACTATGACGTCTTCTCCGGAGCCTTCAACATGTCATTGATAAAGACAAACATCTCGCCAAGGCAAACTCCACACCCCCACTTCTTGCCTTCAAACAACCACACAACCTCAAACAGACCATTGTCCACAGCAAACTACCCAGCCTTCAGGAGAATAGTGACCATGACACCACACAACCCTCCACAGCAACTTCTGCAAGACGTGCCGGATACAATCATCTCAAGTGAGAACACCATCCACCAGATGCAAGATACGTACACTTGCAACTTGGCCAACATTATCTATCTGATACACTGCAGGAAAGGATGTCCCAAGGCATGGTACATTGGGGGGACCATTGAAACACTACGACAACGGATAAATGAACACCACTCGACAATCACCAGGCAAGACTGTTCTCTTCCTGTTGGGGAACACTTTAGCGGTTACGGGCATTTGGCCTCGGATCTTTGGGTAAGCATTCTCCAAGGCGGCCTTTACAACACACAGCAATGCAGAGTCGCTGAGCAGAGACTGATTGCCAAGTTCCACATACATAAGGGCAGCCTCAACTGGGATCTTGGGTTCATGTCACACTATCTGTAACCGCCACAACTTGTCTGGGCTTGCAAAATCTCACTAATTGTCCTGGCTGGAGACAATACACATCTCTTTAACCTGTGCTTAACCCTCTGTCCACTCACATTGTCTGTACCTTTAAGACTTGATTACCTGTAAAGACTGGCATTCCAATCACTATTTTGTAAATTGAGTTTATGTTTTTATATGCCCTGTTTGTGAATAGAACTTCCACTTACCTGATGAAGGAGCAGCGCTCCCAAAGCTGGTGGCTTGTGCTACCAAATAAACCTGTTGGACTTTAACCTGGTGTTGTGAGACTTTTACTGTGTTTACCCCAGTCCAGCGCTGGCATCTCCACATCATGGATCATAGATTAATAGATAGATCTATAAAGAGATTGGGAGAAACGGACATCATACAGATTTGAACCCCTCCGTGGTGGTTGGAGAACCATTCGTTTTCCAGATCACCTGCTCGTGGGAGCGGCATAAAATCCTGCAGGCTTACACCAGGAAGTTGCGAGCGGCGGTTGCCTTGACCAGACCAGATGGAGAAGAATCTTTAGTTTAGCCAGTTAAGGTGAATCGCAGCCCCACAGGATTCAGGGCATCCCGTATTGCAGATGAAAGGACACCTTTGTTCTGTTCTTTAAGAAGTCCTCTCCGAACGATTAACTTCTACACAATTGATGCGGATCCTACCCTGAGACCGTGAGTACCTGGGAATGTGGTTTATTGTTAAAACATGGTGATTTCACCAATTGCACCTGGAGGTGTTTTCTTCCCCAGCGTTGGGACTGCAGCATTTGCACAGTTTGGGGGTTTGTGTTGGCAGAATATTGAGTGATGAGAATGTGGTAAAAGGGCCGGGAATGTGTTACTTATTATCTGTGAATGCGATCTAAGCGCAATTGCCTTTTTCTCAAAAAGCTTTTTGAAAAGGTTTGCAACACAGAAAATAACAATGTGAGTGAAGTGCTGTCTGTGTAATTCTAAATAACCTGCGTGTATTTTTTATAAAGCGATGGATTTTCTCATTAAAATCGTTCCTGATTCCCAAGTCGGAACAAAATGAGAATTAAAAAGTCAGCATTCCTGCTAACCTTACCAGGAGTAAGGAAGTAAGAGGTTGTTTTTACATTAAAATACCTTTTCGCTATTTCTTATCAGATTTTAAATCTATTAGATGGAGCTGTGTACATTTTTTGTTTCAAAGTTGTTGAAGATGTGGATGTTGGATTATTAAAATGCTGCATTTTATTGAGCTGATATGTTGTGGACTATAGTGCAACCAGTCAACGTTAAAATGCAAATCGATTTACAATTCATCTTTCAAAACGGTCTGTAATCCATGTCAATTCCCCGCAAAGCTTCTTGTCAAAATATTTACCTCAAGGCATTGTATTAATTCAAATATAAATGTTCCCAATAAATAAATGTGCCATGATGTAACATTATTCCGGATTTCTGAGCAGAATCCTAACCATTTGGCGTGTGTTTTAGTTTCTATGAAAGGAGAGTTTGCGATCATTGCGGGACCTCATTCAACATTTCAAAGCGTTTTGTTGACTTCTCTCTCGCAAATGCTGTCAGACCTGAGTTTGTCCATCATTTCCTGTTTTTGTTGCCAACCTTACATTCTTGCGAATAAGTCAGGCTTCATTTCAAGTCTATCTTATAGGAAGAGAAATAATGCAAACAAAATAATAGAGCGTTTGCAATGAGCTCTGTAATTTTCTAATGAGCTCTAATTTTCCAGAGTTCTCACTACAAATCAACAAACTACATTGCTGATCCGCAGAAGTGGCCCAGGTTGGCGCTAAACATGTTACAATGTGGAAATGATTGTATCGCACGATACAAACACAATCAATGTACAACACTGGAGGGAACAAAGATACTATTTTAAACAAAGAAACCAAATCACATTGAGAGCTTGCAGATTGTGTTCTGAGTTCGCTCCATAAATCAATCATTGGAGAATACCACGCAGTATTAATTGTAGCATGATTACTCATAAGGTACTGCCATTCATAGATTTTCAAATAGTTCCAAATGGTTTTCTCAAAAGTCAAGTTTCAACTTCCCATCCTTCAGTATCGCACACTGTGCCCCACCTATCCATTGCTTCCATTCCAATTATCGTGTGTTTTAGAGATGTATCTGGAATCAAATGGGGATGTTTGATTTCTGTTTTAAAAGAATTATGACGATACTAATGGAATAGCAAAATCTCTCTACACAAATAGAATAAGATTAGACAGTAACTAATGCAGATGTAAAGTGGAATGAGAAAATAGAAAAGAAAGTTAGGAGGAAAAAGGACACAATTTACAAATCTTTAAGACATAAGAACATAAGAAATAGGAGCAGGAGTAGGCCATCTAGCCCTTCGAGCCTGCCCCGCCATTCAATAAGATCATGGCTGATCTGTCGTGGCTCAGTTCCACTTTCCCGCCCTCTCCCCATAACCCTTAATCCCTTCTCTTATCAAAAACCCATCAACCCGCTTCTTAAAAATATTTAGCGAGGCAGCCTCCACCACTTCAACGGGCAGAGAATTCCAGAGATTCACCACCCTTTGAGTGAAGAAGTTCCTCCTCAACTCCGTTCTAAACCGCCTCCCCTTTATCTTGAGGCTGTGCCCCCTAGTCCTACTGTCTTTTTTGAGCGGGAAGAGTCTCTCCACCTCTATCCTATCCATCCCATTCATCATCTTATACGTCTCAATGAGATCTCCCCTCATTCTTCTAAACTCTAACGAGTACAAGCCTAGTTTATTCAGCCTCTCCTCATAGCTCAATCCCCTCAACTCCGGTATCAGCCTAGTAAACCTCCTCTGCACTCCCTCCAGGGCCAAAATATCCTTGCGCAGGTGCGGCGCCCAAAACTGCACACAGTACTCCAGCTGCGGCCTCACCAATGCCCTATACAGCTGCAGCAAGACCTCCCTACTTTTATATTCAATCCCCCTCGCTATGAAGGCCAGCATCCCATTCGCCTTCCTGACCACCTGCTGCACCTGCAAGCTGGGTTTTTGCGATTCATGCACAAGGACCCCGAGGTCCCTCTGCACCGTCGCCTGCTGCAGTTTTTCACCACGTAAGTAATAGTCCTTCCTACCATTCTTCCTACCAAAGTGGACCACCTCACACTTGCCAACATTAAATTCCATTTGCCATTTCCTGGCCCATTCGCCCAGCCTATCTAGATCCTTCTGCAGACTCTCCACACCCTCCGCACAATTTGCCGTTCCCCCAATCTTGGTGTCATCAGCAAATTTCGACACCCTGCACTCGGTTCCCTCCTCCAGATCATCTATATAAATGGTAAATAGCTGAGGCCCCAGCACCGACCCCTGGGGCACCCCACTGGTCACCATCCGCCAATCCGAATAGCACCCATTGACCCCCACTCTCTGCCTCCTATTTGACAACCAATCCTCTATCCACGCTAACACCCTACCCCCAACTCCATGTCCCCTGACCTTCTGCAATAACCTCTTGTGAGGTACCTTGTCAAACGCCTTCTGAAAATCCAGAAAGACCACATCCACCGGCTCTCCTCTATCCACTGCCCTAGACACATCCTCATAGAACTCCAGTAAATTTGTCAGACACGACTTCCCTTTAATGAAACCGTGTTGCGTCCGCCCTATCAAGCAATTCCCTTCAAGATGCCTCGCAATTTCCTGCTTAATGATGGATTCTAACATTTTACCTACCACAGACGTTAAACTAACCGGCCTATAATTCCCCGCCTTTTGCCTGGCACCCTTCTTAAACAACGGCGTAACATTAGCCGTTTTCCAATCTTCCGGCACTTCCCCGGAATCCAGCGACGTCTGGAAAATAACCACCAAGGCATCCACTATCACCTCCGCCATTTCTTTCAGAACCCTCGGATGCATTCCATCCGGTCCTGGGGACTTGTCCACAATCAGCCCCTCCAGTCTGTCGAGCACCACCTCTCTAGTAACAGTAATGTCATTAAGACCCTCCATTCCTACCACCTTTCCATCGCTAACACCCGGCAAATTATTCACGTCCTCCTCCGTGAAGACAGAAACAAAAAAGTTATTCAAGACCTTCGCCATATCCCCATCCCCTACCACTAGCTCCCCTTTCTCATCCTCTAAAGGACCAACGTTCACCCTAGCCAGCCTCTTCCTTTTTATATATTTATAAAAACTCTTGCTATCCTTTTTTATATTAAGTGCTAGCCCAGCCTCATAGCTTCTCCTACCCTCCTTTATCAACTTCTTTGTCAATCTTTGTTGACATTTAAACCTTTCCCAATCCTCTTCTCGCCCACTGCTCTTAGCTACTCTAAATTCCTCCACTTTTAATTTAACACTTTCCTTCACCTCCTTCGTTATCCACGGCTTATTACCTCTCTTCCTACTGTCCTTTTTAACCATCGGAATAAATTTCTGCTGAGCACCAAGAAAGATCTCCTTAAAGATCCTCCACTGCTCCTCAGCAGACCTACCTTCCAACACATTCCCCCAGTCCACATTCGCCAATTCTTCTCTCATCCTACCATACTCCCCTCTATTCAAACAAAGGACGCGTGTCCGGGAACCCACTTTCTCCTCCTCCATCTGCACCAGAAACTCCACCATACAATGATCACTCTCTCCAAGAGGATCCTTCACCGCAAGGTCCCTAATTCTACCCGCCTCATTACATAGCACCAGATCCAAGATAGCTCGCTCCCTCGTCGGCTCCAACACACACTGTTCAAGGAAATTATCCCGGCAGCATTCCAAGAACTCCTCCTCGAGCCCACCTCGTCCAACATGGGTCGACCAATCAATATGCAGATTGAAATCTCCCATAACTACTGCCGCCCCATTCCTGCACGCCGCACTTATTTGCGTGTTAACAGCCCGCCCCACCTCCAGATCATTATTCGGGGGCCTATAGACGACACCCACCAGCGTCTTCCTCCCTTTGCTGTTCCTAATCTCCACCCACAACGATTCCACGTTCTGCTCTTTGGCTCCGATATCATCCCTTGCTACCACCTTGATACTATCCTTAATCAGCAGAGCTACGCCACCCCCTCTTTCCTCCTGCCTATCCTTCCTAAACACTTGATAGCCCTGTACATTCATCTCCCAGTCCCTGTCACCTTGCAGCCACGTCTCTGTAATGGCCACCAGATCGTATCCATTTGTGTCGATCTGCGCCACCAGCTCATCCACTTTATTCCGAATGCTTCGTGCATTCAGATAAAGCGCTTTCATCCCAGCCTTCACCTGGACCCTATTTGCCGTAACGCCACCAACTGGGACATCCTCGGCCTCTTCCCTTACCTGTACCCTATCCTTAACTTTAGACCTCGTAGCGTCACCTACCCTCGCACCCTCCCCCCCCCTAATTAGTTTAAAGCCCTGTCTACAGTCCTCTTTACTCGATTCGCCAACACTCTGGTCCCAGCACGGTTCAGACCAACCCCATCCCGCCCGAACAAGTCCCACCTACCCCAATACTGGTGCTAATGCCCCATAAATTCGAACCCATTCCTCCCACACCAATCCCTGAGCCACCCATTCACTTCCTTTATCCTGTCAACCCTACGCCCGTCTGCACTCAGTTCAGACAGTAGCCCAGAGACGACCACCTTGTCGGTTCTACTTTTTAATTCCATTCCCAGCTTCTCATACTCCCTCCGCAGATCCTCAGTCCGCACTTTGCCTACGTCGCCGGCACCCACATGTACCACAACGACTGGGTTCTCACCCTCCCACTCCAGGTTCCTCTGCAGCCCAGCTGTGACATCCTGTACCCGAGCACCAGGCAGACAACACACCCTTCTGTGCACTTTGTCATTGTGACAAAGGACAGTGTCAATACTCTTCACCCCACTATCTCCAATCACTACTACGTTCCTTTTCCCCTTCTCTTTGCCTATGTCCTGCTGCATCACTGTACCGTGTGCAGTTTGCTCACCAACCTCACCTGCCTCGTCCTCTTCCAGACTGGAAGCAAGAACCTCAAATCTGTTATGCAGATTAAGAGGCTGACGACAACTGCAATTTAAAAATCTATCTATTATCTGACAAATTGGAAGTTTATGGGAAAGATTAACTAAAATGTAGAGTCAGAAACTCCTTTGATATGAAATGGCAAATATGGCCTAAAATAGTCTTAGAAATTGTCTTAGAAAAATCAAGACAACGTAGAGAAACTAACCTGAAGAGAATCTAAAGATGATCATGAGAGATAATTTTAAAAAGTAAATTTTTGGTTGAAATTGTTTGAAAGTTAAGAAGGACTAAATAAAAATTGACAACAAAGTGGATTCAAGTAAAGCATGAGACAGCTCAGCCAGCCCTGTGGTATAAATAATGTTGGATTGAGTAATCCCTGGGTAGGGCAAAGTCTTGCAGATCATTCAGATAAATCCTCATTCACCAAAGCCACATCTTCTTGTTTACTTTATGGAATGTGCTTTTATTTTCAGCTCGGGTTCCTTGTTCTTGCTCAAGAAACAAGAGCAGTCCAAAGCTGCTCTTGTTCCTTGGACCATAGGAACAAGAGCAGCCATGAAGTTCACCCAACCTTTTTTGTATTCATTTATGGGACATGAGTGTCGCTGATTGGCCAGCATTTATTGCCCATCTCTCGTTGCCCTTGGGGAAGTGGTGGCAAGCTGCCATCTTGAAATGCTGCGGTCCACACATTGTGTGTTGACTCACAATGCCTTTTGGGAGGAAATTCCAGTATTTTGACCCAGCGACTGCAAAAGGACAGCAATATATTCCCAGGTCAGGATGGTGAGTGACTTGGAGGGGACTTGTAGGTAGTGGTATTCCCATGTATCTTCTTCCCTGGTCCTTCTAAATGAAAGTGGTTGTGGGTTTGGAAGGTGTCCCCTTAGGATCATTGGTGAATTGCTGCAGTGCAACTTGTAGGTAGTGCACACTGCTGTTACTGAATGTTGGTTGTGGAGAGAGCCAATGTTTGTGGATGTGGTGCTAATCAGCGGTCTGCTTTGTCCTGGATGGTGGAGAATGGTATGAATTCTGCAACCGGTGATCAACCAGTGTGTGTGTGAGGAAAAGGGAGAATCAATTGCAAAAGCCAGTTGCAGCTGGAGGACGTATTGACAGATATATCTCTGTGTTTTGTGCTATTACCAGAACAGAAGTATCTGCAGAGATGCAATATTACCCTCTGTTGCAATCTGTTGGCTTTCAGTGAGTTTAGGTCCCACTGCCTCCCCCTTCTGGCAGGAAACAGATCTTGCATTTTTGTTTCAAAGTGAAGTGAGATTCAATTTTCAACTTGCCTCAAAATAAGTATGAATCATTTTCATTTTCACGCATGTTCGGCACTTAGAATCATAGAATCACTGGCCATTTCCAGTAGGATTAAAAAACCTAGGAAATGGGGTAAAACTAAACCTGAAGAAAATTGAATTTTGTAGGATCCCTACAGTGCAGAAGGGGGCCATTCAATCCATTGATCCTGCACTGACAACAATCCCACCCATGCCCTATCCCCGTAACCCCATCTATTTACCTTTCTAATTGCCCTGACAATTAGAGACAATTTAACATGGACAACCCACCTACCTACACAGCGTTGGACACTAAGGGACAATTTAGTGTGGCCAACCCACCTAATTTCCACTTTTTTGGACACTAAGGTACAATTTAGTGTGGCCAATCCACCTAACCTACACATCTTTGAACAATAAGGGACAATTTAGCAAGGAAAACCTATATAACCCACAAATCTTTGGACTGAGATCATCCCCCTAAACTGCAATGCTGACATTAGGAATTGCATTAAACAAGAAATAAGAAATACACATGATAAAGGAACATCTGTAATTAAATGTGACTTAAATTTGTAGTTTGGGCGAATCAAATTAGTCACAATAAATTCCTGAAGTGCATGAGGGATGGTTTCTGGACCAATTCATTTAGGAACCTACTAGAGAACAAGCCATTCTAGACAAGGTATTATGTCATGAGAAAGGAATAATTTGCAATCCCATTGTGTGAGAATGCTTGGGGATGAGCAACCATAATATGATAATGTTCTCCATCAAGTTGGCGAGTGACAAGGTTGTTTCTGAGACCACGGCCCTGAATCTTAATAAAGGAAACTATGATGGTTTGAGGCACAAGTTAGACATGATGGATTGGGAAACATTTCTTTAAGAGATGACGGTGGATAGGCAATGGCAAACATTAAAGAATGCATGGGTGAACTGCAACAATTGCTATTTCTGTCTGGCACAAAAGTAAAATGGGAAAGGTGGTCAAACTATGGCTCACAAGAGAAATTGGAGATAGTATTAGATCCATGAAAGAGACATATAAATTGGCTGGAAGAAACACCAGACCTGAGGATTTGGAGCCATTTAGAATTCAGCAAAGGAGGACCAAGGAATTAATTAAGAAGCAGAAAATAGAATCTGAGAAAAAGCTTGCAGGGAACATAAAAACTGATTGTAAATGTTTGTATAGGTATGCGAAGAGAAAAAGATTGGTGAAGACAAATGTTGGCCCATTGTGTCAGAAATAGATGAATTTATAGTGAGGAAGAAATAAGTGGCAGACCAATTGAGGAACTTGGTTCCGTCCTTACAATGAAGACAAATGATGTATCAGAAAAGTGGGGGAACACAGGGTTTAGTGAGAGGGAGGAACTAAAGGAAATCAGTGTTAGTAGGAAACTGGTGAATGGGAAATTGATGGTTTTGAGGGCTTATAAATCCCCAGGGCTTTTTAATCTACATCCCAGAGTACTCAAGGAAGTGGCCATGGAAACAGTGGATGCACTTGCAGTCATATTTCAAGATTCTGTTGACCCTGGAACAGTTCCTACAGATTAGAGGGTACCTTTTGTAACTATTTAAAAAGGGAGGTAGAAAACAGGGAATTATAGACTTTGATTTCAAACTATGGATTTATCTCTGATAGCCTGTTTTGCAGCAAGAACCTGCGGAAAATTATTCAAATCTGTAACTGAATTGCTCCCCAAAAAATTATTTCATTGTTCGACTAAATAGATATTATGTGCAATACACATGTAAAATATGTTCTATCACTGAATCAAACTTCCATTTTTCCCAGGACAACTGCATCGCAATGGTTCGATCCTGCCCCCATGCCCGTGATAGGAGAATGAGGTGTGGTCCTGAAATTGAACCTAATGTAGGAGCATCAGGGTGGCACAGGACACTTGGGTTTTGAGCTTGTCCTCAATAAAGCAGCGAGATATAGATTGGCATATTTAATGCATCATGAGTCTCCAATCCTATCTAACCATTGGAAGGCAAACATTCCCCACACAAGAAAGGGTGGTTATCGCAATACCAGCCATGCAAACCTTTTAGTGGCCTCAGAGTTCATAGCACCAGGTCCCCACTTGTCAGAACCTATACTGTTTGAAGCCCACGTGACTTTTCTTGAGGGAAAGAGCAGGGGAGGTAGTGGGAGCATCCCAAGAGGCCATTGAATCAGGCTTCATGCCTGCAAATTATATTCATTACTAATGAGGTGCTCACCCAGTCTAACTGAGAACTTGAGTTTTAAGGTTGGGTGTGAGGGGATGGAGACTGGAAATAGGATTTACATCCACCGAATATCCTGATTTAGCCCTTCCTCTCACTCAATTCAATGGGCCATTGGAATCTTTCATAAACCTCTATTACTGTGGGTGCTAGGCTAAGGACTTTAGCTGGGTTATGCCCAGCTTACACATGATTTCCTGAAATATTCTGGAGATACATTTTCAAGCCCTGATTTGACTGGATTTTGGTGGACAGACTACATTTGGTACAGAATTGTGCCAAACCTTCAACCACCATTTTGGCAGAGATAGTTATTAAGGTAGCCACACACAGAATAGAATACATAAATGCCCCTTTAATTTTCGACAGGGTCCAACACAATTCACTAGCACTTTTATGAATGGTTTTCCCAAGACTCTGTGGGAATCATAAATCCTGTTTCTCTGCTATTTCAGCCAACCCAAACCGAGTTTGGGCTGACCAGAAGAATACAGAGTTTTCACAACCTCAGCACATCTCTCTATAGGTGTGGGCAGTAAAATTGCAGGTTGAAGCCTTGGATTTTTTGAATGCTAATATGCTCAGTCATTATGACTTTGTGGTCCATCCCCAGTGATTCCTGCAGTAGCTCGGTGGCACACCTAATTTATTTTCTGTGCAGTTATAGCAATGTTTGCATAAAGCGCTTTTGTAACAAACAACTGTTCTAGTGCAATTTGAGAGCGAGTGCAGCAAACCATATCAATAATTGGAAGAGTCTTGTTTCACTTCCGCTTCACAGTGGGTGTGGTAAATTCTAGCTTGCAACTAGGTTTAATTTTGCTCAATATTTCCCATAATGACATTTTAAAAAATGTACCTGTAACAAAATATCCTAAGGTGCTTTACTGCTGTGTTATATGGTTGGAACCAGTTAAAAAGGTACTTAGGAGAAAGTCATAGGGAGAGAGGTTTTAAGGAATGCCTGAAAGAAGGAAAGCAAGCTAGAGGGAGAGGATTTCTGAGCTTAGGATTTTGCAACTGAAGACATGGCCAGCAACGATGGAATGATTGAATTCTATTCTGGGAAGATCAATGAACTTACATCAGATTTTGCAGGGATAACAATGGTGTTGATTTCAACATTCATAATCATTATGGTGCGACTTGAACAAATTCCAGAGTCCAAATATGACCAGAAAAATACAGAAGTGAATGGCTAATCTACTTCGCTGCTCCACGAGCTCTGCTACACCAACACCTCACTGATAAACTCAGCATTGATATACTGTAAGGACATGAAGTAGTGTCACAAGAACACCAAATTTTAAACAATAAAAGCAATTTACAATACAGGAGAATTGGGTACTAATTGGTTGGCAAGTTGACTTTGCCTGTAGCTTTGCCATGGAAAATGTATCTGGAAAGTAAATTCTCCAAAACACCTGTGCAAAGCTTGAATTTTTTTTTTGTTTGCAGTGAACAAAGAATGCTGAAAGAATGTCATTTCTGGGATGTGTAAATGAGCTATGTTATGAGCTCAACTGAGTAGTTAACTTGACTGTTAACATGTGTTCTTACATTTGTTCTGATAAATGCAAGATGACAAGCTTCAGCAGCATGTCTCTCTTCTCAACAGGACAAAGATGTAAGAGCTAGGTGCAGGAGAATTTTATAAATTATATCACTCATTGAGCCTGCTCCACCATTCAGCGTGATCATGATTGGTCTTAAGCTTCAATTCCACTTTCCCATATCCCTTGATTTCCCAGGGAATCAACAAGCATTCTGTCTCTGCCATAAACATGTTCAGTGATGGCTATATCCACAACCCTCTGGGGGAGCGAATTCCAAAGATTCACAACTCTTTATGTAAAGATTCTTTTTCACCTCATCTCAGTCCTTAATGATTAGACCCTTAACCTGAAACGGTGTTCCCAGGGGAAACAACTTTTCCGAAAAGATGGCCATTAGTTTGAGCTATTTTTTCCCTATTGTGATCATATATGCTGGCATTTTTAATGTCTAAATACTCTGTCCCTTCCTGTTACACTCTGGTTCTCATGATCTGTATTGCTACCCTACAGTTTGCCTTTATCTTTCTTTTTAACTTCTTAAATCTCCCACCATTGGCAGATTCCGATGGAGCATAAAGCTTTTAGATGGTTTGACAAACAGCAGCAGACACGCTAAAACACAGTCCAAAATGACAATGGAAATTAACAGGAGGTGGGAAATCCATAGACTAGATCTTGATGTCATAATATCTCCTGTGGAGAAGAAGATGAAAATTATTAGGATCCTGGGAGCACAGCTCCTCTTCAATTTAAACTGCATCCCGACCCAGAATGTTTGAACACAGATTTGCCAATGGAATGAGGAAGGTTTGTGTATGAGATGTAAGAGAGAAGGTAAAGAGAGCAGAAGAGGAACAATCTGAAAATGAGAGTTAAATGTAGGAAAGAAGTGAACAAACAGAATGAAGAAAAGTTAACATTTATTTATTAGTCACAAGTGAGGCTTACATTAACACTGCAATGAAATTACTGTCAAATTCCCCTAGTCGCACAGTCCGGTGCCTGTTCAGGTCAATGCACCTAATCAGACCGCCTTCAGAATGTGGGAGGAAACCGGAGCACCCGAAGGAAACACCTACAGACACAGGGAGAATATACATAGTCCACACAGACAGTGACCTAAGCCGAGAATCGAACCCGGGTTCCTGGCGCTGTGAGGCAGCAATGCTAACCACTGTGCACCGTGCCACCAAAAATTGACAATGGAAGGATATAATCAAGTACAGACAACATAGAATATGATAGTATTGTTAAAATTAAAGCACACTAAGGAGTAGAAAGATAAAAAGACTTCATTTTATATAGTCTTTCATACAGAACTACAGGTCAGAATTTAATTTAGGCAATGGGGCTCTTGCTGGCCAATTGGACAACAGCAGCTTCCCATGTGATCAAGGCTCCCTGGGGTGGAAATTCTGCCACAGTTAATGTTTAATGAGGCAGGATTAATTAATGACCTGATAGGTCACAGTGAGCACAACATGACTGAATTTGACACTCAGTTGAAATGAGGAAGGTGCAGATCTAAGATTAGTGTTCTAAATTTAAATAAAGGAATTGTAACAGTGTGAAGACAGAGTTAGCTGACATCAGTTGGGAATTTTGGTTGAAGTGTAGGTGGGTAGAGATGTAGTGGCAGACAGAAATGTATAGAAGTTTCATAACACTCAACAACGACCCATTCCAGTTAGAAGGAAAGATTCGAGGAGAAGATTGCACATCCATGGCTAACTGAGGAAGTCAATTTAGAACATAGAACATAGAACAGTACAGGCCCTTCAGCCCTCGATGTTGTGCCGAGCTTTGTCTGCAACCAAGATCAAGCTATCCCACTCTGTATCATTTTGATGTGCTCCATATGCCTATCCAATAACCACTTGAAGGTTCCACTAAAACAGCAGGCAGTGCATTCCACACCCCAACCACTCTCTGAATAAAGAACCCACCGTGGACATCCCTCCTATATCTCCCACCATGAACCTTATAGTTACGCCCCCTAGTAACAGATATATCCACCCGAGGAAATAGTCTCTGAACATCCACTCTATCTATCCCCCTCATCATCTTATAAACCTCTATTAAGTCGCCTCTCATCCTCCTCCACTCTAAAGAGAAAAGCTCTAGCTCTCTCAACCTTTCCTCATAAGACCTACCCTCCAAACCAGGCAGCATCCTGGTAAATCTCCTCTGCACTCTCTCCAATGCTTCCACATCCTTCTTATAGTGAGGTGACCAGAACTGCACACAATACTCCAAATGTGGCCTCACCATGGTCCTGTACAGTTTTAGCATAACCCCATGACTCTTAAACTCTAACCCCCTGTTAGTAAACACTAACACAATATAAGCCTTTGTCATGGCTCTATCCACTTGAGTGGCAACCTTCAGAGATCTGTGGATATGAACCCCAAGATCTCTCTGTTCCTACAAATTCCTCAGAACCCTGCCTTTGACCCTGTAATCTGCATTCAAGTTTGACCTACCAAAATGAATCACCTCACACATATCAGGGTTAAACTCCATCTGCCACTTTTCGGCACAGCTCTGCATCCTATCAATGTCTCTTTGCAGCCTGCAAGAACCCTCCACCTCATCCACTACTCCACCAATCTTAGTATCATCAGCAAATTTACTGACCCACCCTTCAGCCCCCTCCTCCAAGTCATTAATAAAAATCACAAGTAGTAGAGGATCCAGCACTGATCCCTGTGGTATACTATTAGTGTGAGCGGGCGAAATGACCACTACGGACCCAGAGTGTAGTTCAATAACAGCACAGCTTTATTTTCTTTCACGTCGACGGAGGTGCAGTCAGGACATAAAATCGAACTGTCCCGAAAGCACTCTAAAGACCCACCTCAACGGGCTACAGTTATACCTGAACTTCGGTGTAGTATGCAATTCAAATGCTAATACTTTATTTACAGTATTCGACTTTAGCCATCCTGTCTCGATGTTTTCGAGTGATGGGACGATTGTTTTAAGTGTGTGTTAATCGTTTTTGTCTGATTGGTTATTAATGGTCTAGAATCTCCGGGGTTTGAACAATGGGTGTGTGATTATTCTCAGGAAATTTGAGGGGCCAGGGATGCTTCCTCAGCTATGCTAATTTTTAGGTGTCTCCATAGGTTATCTGACTGGTTTAGAAGTGCTGATTTGGTGAGGTGGTGATGTGTTTTTTAATTTAGTTCCTGTAGGTGCTATCCTGTCTAGCTTCCCTTGTGTGCTAGTCCTCATTTGCATTCTAAATGCATGCTCTTGCCTGCTAATCTGTGTCTGTTTCTTTATGATTTTTAGTGGAGAGGCTGAGTGTAATTTTAATCTGCTTCCATATTGTGTGCCCAATTTCATAAAATTTGTTGTCCGATAACAGTTCCCCCCTTGTCGGTCAGGAGCGGACTTGTTCCGCCTCCCTCAGACCGATTTCTTTAATAAATTTTATTTCCGGTGCTCCCTGCATTTGCACGCTGCAGTCGTGCAGTTTAGGGGAGCCTCGGGTTTGTCAAATTAGGTGTATGCGGGAGAAGTCTTCCCGATTTGTTAATTGTCCCCTGTTGCCAATCATTCTAATTAGCTCCCTCCTAGTTTTAGTTTTCTCGCGCTGGCGGTATGTATAGCACGTTATTACTCCCCAGGATATTGCAGTATGACTTTGATGGCAACCAGTATGTGTGAGATTATCCGGATCCAGGGGAGAATGTCTACATTTAGGCCCCAGTCCCATACCTTCTGTACCCATGTTCGGCTCTGTAAGGCTGACTCTGTATCATGCTCTAGGGTTTTAATGTGGGTTTGTAACTGGTGGTATAACCAGAGTGTCCCACTTTGAGACAGAGCTCTCTCAGTACTTCTGCTAGGTGTGGGATGGGAGCCTGTTCTGGCTCTTGGTAATATTTAAGGTCAGTGGCATTAAGTGTCAGGGCCTGCCTACTTCGGATGTTGGCGATGTGGACTTGGCCAATAGTGACCGGTCTGTGAGGGGTGAAGCAGAAGTTTGGGCTGGGGATCAGGCATGTCAGCCCGTTGTACACAAAGGATGTTTTTGTTGTGGCTACACAATACCTGCCTCGTCCTCCATATCCTGCCTGGGCAAAGTGTGGGTCTGTAGGTGTAATTTCTAGGGTACAGCCCTGCGTTTGATTAAACCCACATTCAGCTGCCTCTCCTTGTCTCAATGGGTGAGGACAAATGGTTATCTCTCCCCTTTGGTTGCATCCCGAGAGGGAGGTACTGAACATCACGCCATGTCTTGAGATGGCTGTGACTTCGGTTAGGTGGTAGAGGAGGGAGGTATTGCCTCTAACAACACCGATGTTCTTTATTTGGAAAATAGGGAATGGTCCCGAGTCTGGTGTCACTATCGGGATTAACTGGACCATCCCTATCCCCGTGTTCTCGCTAACCTCGCAGTCAGGGATCACTGGATACACCCGCGTCATTCCTTTCAAGGTCCAGTTATCCAGCACCCCCTTCTGATCTGCGAGTTGTGCTAGCTGGGTACTGTCAATCCAATCGGGCACCTCCCCCCTGTGTACCTGGTCCAAATTATGTCTCAATTGGCCTATCATCCACTGACCGTACGCATGGCACAGCTGTCCCTGTTGCACCTGGGCAGTGTTTTCTCTCTCTCTATCTATGAAGCGGTTAATGGTACGGGCATGTGTTTCTAATATTGTGACTCCATCTAGTTGGGCATGGGCACCCTTCTCCCCTAAAAGAGCCTGCTCAGCTTGTTGGGCTCATGACCGTTGCAGGCTATCTTTCATTACTCCCTTTAACTGTTCTATCTTTTTATTGAGGCCCTGGATGTCAATTGAGTTAACCATGCTGGATCCGGTTTATTCCTGTGAGGATGTCATTGACTATACCCCTTTTGCTTCTGTGTGTGTGTGTGTGTGTGTGTGTGTGTGTGTGTGTGTGTGTGTGTGTGTGTGTGTGTGTGTGTGTGTGTGTGTGTGTGTGTGTGTGTGTGTGTGTGTTGTCTCTGTAGTGTGTTGCTCCCATCGCATCGATTGCCCGCTTTATGGTTTCTCTGCCCAGCATTTGGTACGTACTTCGTGTCTGTTTTGAACAGTAGCCCGGCACCTGGATCCCTGAGATATCGATCGGAACAGGCAGGATTTCGTGTTTCACATTGTCATATACAATTTCTCCCTCGTTCCACAGCACCAGTCCTCCCTCCGGCCCCCCGCTCAGCAAGAGGCAGGGTAAGATTTCGGGTGTCGTGGTCGTGGGGGCACGCGTTGTAGGAAGTGCAAAACATACATATAGTGAGACTACTGGAGCCTCAACTAATCCGTAATATCCACAAATGTCAATGTCAGATTTCAAAATGTCTCTTTGTGGCAGCGTTCGCAGATCTTCGGGGAGGGCGCAGATAGTTCCGAAGGTGCAGCCAGAGTCGCTTAGCGAGCCTGGCCGTTGGATACATGTTCAGATCTTATCCAATGTGCAAGTGAAGCAAATCACGTTGATACCCGGGTGGACTTGAGCCATGCGTTTGAATACATTCTATTGTTCTCGGGGTATGGTGCGGCCGGCACGCACAACGCCTCGGACGTATTGAATATTATCCCATGGGATTGTTGGTGAGTGGTGTATCCCTGGAAGGCGACACTTGACAAGAAGATTATAGTGAAGATCATCCTTCGGATGGTTAACATTGTCCTGGAGAGGGGGTGGGAAGGGTACACAAAGCCTGGTGGCCGCCAGATATTAGAATCTGAGTGTTAACTAATTTCTATTAACTAATCTACTTAGGCATGCATCTAAATCGATATATATATATATATATACATATATTAGAGCCATGGCTGACGTGTGGCTCTCTTCCGTCCTAGAAACGAAGGTTGTTAATTTGATCTCCGCTGTGTGGATAGAGGTGGTTAGTTAGGAGTCGATACGTGGCCGGTTTATGTAGACGGACTATTCTCATCCCTACAATCAGTCTGTCCTGTCTCCTCCCCGGGGTGGTATGCCTTTAACTGTGACCAGTGTTTCCAGTGGCCTTTCCCTTTGATATCAACACAGGCACGTGTCGCCAGTGAAGATAATCTCATAAGGTCCTACTCATTTCGGTGAGAACCCTGTTTGGTCGGGGGCAACTCGGATTAAAACTTTGTCCCCTACTCGGGGAAGTGTGGTGGTGTGGCAGATATCATGCCTCTTAACCTGGTCTCTTATAGCCTGTTGGTCTCTGGCTGCGTGGTGTAGCTCTCTGAGTTGGTGGTCTAACTGTTGTACGTATCTCTTCATTTTATCCCGAAGGGGTGCCATTTCCTCTCCTACCGCTATGTTTTCTGGGAGTCTCATTGCCCTCCCCGTCATTAATTCAAATGATGTGAGTCCTATGGTGCGACCTGGGGTGGCTCGTAGGCGCATTAAAATACAGGGAAGGACATCTACCCACCCCTGACCTGTCTCGGCGATTGACTTGGCAACCGCATTTTTAAGTGTGAGGTTCATTCGCTCGACCATCCCAGAACTCTGAGGGTGGTATGGGATATGGAATTGCTGTTGGAGTCCCAGGGTTTTACAAGCCTGTTTCATTATCTTGCCCGTGAAGTGTGTCCCTTGGTCGGAGTCCAGTTGTAATGGGACTCCCCACCTCGGGATGAACTCGTATGCTAAGAAGCAGGCTACGGTGGCAGCTTCGCAGTCCCGAGTTGGGAATGCTTCTACCCAGTGGGTGAATTGATCGATTAAGACTAAACAATATTTCTTCCCTCGGCTAGTGGGTAGGGGGCCTATGAAGTCAATCTGGAGGCTTTCCCAGGGTACCTCTGGTCGGGGTTGATGGGCCAGTTTGACTCTCAGGGGTCGGCCAGGGTTGTGCTGGGCACATATAATGCAGCGCTGGCAGTGTTTGGTACATCCCGTCCCATCCCTGGCCACCATCAGGCAGCTGACAGTCGGGCCAGGGTCCCATCCCGGCCAGAATGGTCCGGCTTGTGGTGGAGTCGGAGTAGTTCGGTGTGTATAAATGAGGGGGCAGCTACTTGGTGCCCTCTGTGCCACGCTCCATCTTTGTCCCTGGATGCCCCTGCCTGTTCCCACTGTGTCACCTCATCTGAGCTTGTATTACCCTGCAGCTTATAAATATCCACCTTTTCCAAGGGTGCTGTTGTGGTAGCGGCTATGTGCGGGAGGGCTTCCCCAGCTGCAGCCTTGGCCATAGCGTCTGCTGGTTGGTTCCCCTTCTGTTCTGCTGTCTTTACCCTCCGGTGGGCTTTTATCTTAATTACGGCTGCTTCTGAGGGCAGCCTGGCTGCAGGTACCAGATCTCGAGTTATATTTTCATGCTTAATGCAACCACTCTCCCCGCTCCCCCCCGCGCGGTGATAAACCCATGCCTTTTCCAGGCCATCATGTAATTGTGGACCACCCCAAACACATATTGGCTGTCAGTATACACATTTACTTGCTTTTCCCTTCCTGTCTTTAGGGCTTCCGTGAGGGCTATGAGTTTGGCCACTTGGGCGGAAGTCTCCCCACTCATAGTGTCTTTCGCTATCAGTGTCCCCTCTTGGTCTACTACTGCCCAGCCTGTGCGGTATTGTCCCTCTACTTGTCTTTGGGACCCCGTCTACACACAGTGTGAGGTCGGGGTTATCTAGGGGTTGGTCATTAGTCTCTCCCTCCGCTTCAGTGTCTGGGTTAATTGGGCAGTAGTGCAGACTTCTCTCTGATAGGAGTCCCTCAGCGGGGTTCTTCCCGGTGTCCCGCACTATCTGGACTGACCGGTCCCGGGGAAGGAGTACCGCTTCCCAATTGGCCCTTCGGGCATTCAAAACAGTCCGGAGCTGGTCTGTATTCAGGAGCTTGACGATGGTGTGTTTTGTGTGTAAAGTGATTTGTCCTGACATTGTGATTGGTTTGCATACCCTGACTGCACAGGCAGCGCAATCTGGAGCTGCCACTCATTTGCGCAGTCCCTTGGCTACTGGGGACTATCGGGTAGAATAATATGCCACCGGTCGCATGGTACCCCTGTATTCTTGGGTTACCACGGAGCTATATAATCCCTCCTCTGAGTCATAAAACTGCTGGGAGGGTTTGGTTATGTTAGGCAGGTGTAGGGCTGGAGCTGCTATTAGTTCTGATTTTAGGCGTGTGTATGCTACCTCCTGTTCGGGTCCGCACTCGATCGTTCCTGCTCCTGGCTTTCCCCCTTTGATCAGCCGCTGAATTGGTTCAGCCAGGGATGCGAACTGGTCAATGAAATTCCGGCAGTAGTTAAAGAGTCCCATAACTCTACGCACCCCTTTGACTGTGTTTGGATGGGGCATATTTGATAAGGTTCACCATGGAAGCCTTCTGCAGAAATTGCAGATGTATGGGATTGAGGGTGATTTAGGAAATTGGATTAGGAATTGGCTGGCGGATAGGAGACAGAGGGTGGTGGTTGATGGTAAGTATTCGACATGGAGTTCAGTTACGAGTGGTGTGCCTCAAGGATCTGTTTTGGGGCCACTGCTGTTTGTAATTTTTATAAATGATCTGGATGAGGGTATAGCTGGGTGGATTAGTAAATTTGCTGATGACACCAAAGTCGGAGGTGTGGTTGATAGTGAGGAAGGGTGTCTTAGTCTACAGGGAGACTTGGACAAGTTGCAGAGCTGGGCCGAAAGGTGGAGGATGGAGTTTAATGCAGAAAAGTGTGAGGTAATTCACTTTGGCAGGAATAATGGATGTGTAGAGTATAGGGCTAACGGTAGGACTCTGAATAGTGTGGATGAACAGAGGGATCTAGGTGTATGTGTACATAGATCCCCGAAAGTTGGGAATCAAGTAGATAAGGTTGTTAGGAAGGCATACGGTGTCTTGGCGTTTATTGGTAGGGGGATTGAATTTAGGAGCTGCAGCGTCATGTTGCAACTGTACAAAACTCTGGTGCGTCCGCACTTGGAGTATTGTGTGCAGTTCTGGTCCCCACATTATAGGAAGGATGTGGAGGCTTTGGAGAGGGTGCAGAGGAGGTTTACCAGGATGTTGCCTGGTATGGAGGGGAGGTCCTATGAGGAGAGACTGAGGGATTTGAGGTTGTTTTCGCTGGAAAGAAGGCGGCTGTGAGGGGACCTTATTGAAACATATAAGATGATTAGAGGTTTGGATAGGGTGGACAGTGATAGCCTTTTTCCTCAGATGGAGAAAGCTAGCACGAGGGGGCATAGCTTTAAATTAAGGGGGGGTAGTTATAGGACGGATGTCAGGGGTAGGTTCTTTACCCAGAGGGTGGTGAGGGATTGGAATGCCCTGCCTGCTGCAGTTGTAAATGCGCCTAGTTTGGGGGCGTTTAAGAGATCCGTGGATAGGTTTATGGATGGAAAGGGTTTGGTTTAGGTTAGAGGGTCATTGTTTTTTAACTGGTCGGCACAACATCGTTGGCTGAAGGGCCTGTTCTGCGCTGTAATGTTCTATGTTCTATGTTCTATATTTATAACCGTGATCTTCCGATCGGAGGGGAGGGCTTTCTTTCCTTGACTTATGTTGTGTCCTAAATACCGGACCTCCTGTTGTGCAGTCTGTGCCTTGGTCGGGTTGATTTTAAACCCCACAGCCTGCAAGGCACATAGGATTGTGGACAGGACTCCTATATGTCCCGTGAGGTTGGTGGAGGCAATAAGGATGTCATCCACATATTGGAAGAAGGTACTTCCATATGGGGACAGATCACAGTCCTCAAGGGCCTCACTCATAACTCGGTGGAAAATGTTGGGGCTGTTGTGGAACCCTTGGGGGAGGCGTGTCCGTGTGTACTGTTTCCCTCCACAGGTAAAGGCGAACCTTTCCTGGGAGTCCGTGTGAAGCCGGATGGACCAGAATCCGTTTGCCAAGTCTAACACGGAGAAATTACCATGTTCGGGTTGGAGTCTGTTGAAAATAGTGGATGGACTCGGGACTATGGGGTGTTCTTTCAGTGTTATTTTGTTTAGGGCAGTGTAGCCTATGGTCAGTCGGTAACTTCCGTTTGGCTTATGGACTGGCCATATCGGGGAATTGGTGTTGGACACTGTGGGTTTTAAGATACCCTGGGCAACCAAAGCCTGAACGATTTTCTCAGTGGCTTGTACTGCCTCGGGCTTTATGGGGTATTGTTTGTGGGGGGTGTGAATCGGCCCGTGTATGTGTAGGGGAGGGATTCTTACGAGGCCGTAGTCTTGTTTCCCTGCTGCCCAGACTTGGGGTAATGATTGGCAAAGAAGCCCTACTTTTCCCTCCCTTTTCCAATCTCGGGCTGTGTAGGTGTGGTCCCTTGCCCAGACCGCAGCCACGTTTTTACTGGGGACCCAGTATCCCTGAATCCCACTTTTGTGTTCCTTCCTTGAAGTCCACAGCAGGCGCTTGTTAAAGGCGTCCACCACCGTCCGTAACTCCCCCAGGGGGTCTATCCCCAAGATCGTTCCCTCCTGGTTCGGGCAAACCCAGGAGTGTACTGGGAGTAAAATGCCCTCGATCTCAAGAAGGACTGCCTCACTCTGATAAACTGTAATTCTATTTCCCCCTACCTCCACTACCACGATGGAACGGTGGGTTGTAGGAAGTGCCATGTTGGTGAGGGATATCGCGGCCTCTGTATCTATTAATATTTTGCATCGCCGGCCCCCTAACGATGCGTTAACCCAGATGCGGGGGTCGGCTCCCGGGGTGGAGGCTGACACAATTCATGCGGTCCTTTGTGCCACCAGAATCTGTATAATATCCAGCAGTTGCTGGTGGCTGAGGTGTGCAGTATCGGAGATGACTTCGTTCTCCTTTAGGTCAGGGGCGCTTGCCAGGGTGTGGTCGTGCCTGAGGTCTCTCTCTGTCCTTGGGAACTTCTTGCTACAGCAGACTGACTCATTGTGTCCAATCCTGCCGCGGTTGCTGCGTATGTGGGAGGGTTGGGACGCCTGGACTCGGCAGTCCATTTATAATGACCAGGTTTCCCACACCTGTAGCAGCTCCCCCCGTCAGTTCCCAGGGAAGATACCCCTGCCCTAGCGCTTCGGATCTTTCTCTGTTGGTTGTCTACATTAATAGCCCAGGTCTCTAGCTCATCAAAGGTGTTAAAGTTTACCAACCCGGTTTTTAGGATTGCTTGGTGCGCTGGGCTCAGCCCGTCCTTATACAGCTGGAGGAATGCAGGGTTCTGTCTGTCAGCATCGGGCATTCCCCCATAGGCCAAAAAGGCGTCAAATTTCCATCGCCCGTACTCCTGGGCTCCTTCCTCCTTCCCCTGCACTACCCCTACGATTGCATTCCAGCTCACAGAGACCCGCCCCCATTGGGCAATATGATCTTTAAAATCAGCCAGAGCTTGGTCTTGCTTTCGGCGACTCTCGTTCAGGTTCGCGCACCAGGTCCCGTTCTGGTGTTCTGCCTGAAGCCGGGTCCAATAATTCTCCGGCATTTTGGCTCTTACGAGCCCTGCTATGTCCCGATTGTGTAGATTGTGACACATTTGCATCTCCTTAAGTTTTTGCCAGAAGATCGCATTTCTGTGTCGGGAGTTTGTCCAACAGTTTCATTGTGTCCCCCGGGGTAAGGGATACATAGGTCATCTTCATCCGAGCCTGGTCAGATTGCCCTCGCCCGTCTTCCCCTTGCCCCCCGGGGACACGATCAATTTTAACAGGGGCTGCCATAACACTCTGGGATGGGAGGTTGGTGGTAGATGGAATGCTACCCCCTGCCGGGCATAGTGGACCCTTTTCATCCACTAAACATTCCCAGTCGGGACACTTCTCACTCGGAGGTTCGCGTGAGAAGTCGGACAGCGCTGGCAGCGCAGGGTTAGCGGCAATCACAGTGGCGTGTTGTCGCTGTGCAGCTTGCTCCTGCTTGCCTTGTGCATATTTATGAACTCGTCCTGCAAGGGTTGCATGAATCTTTAATATTAGGATCCAAGCCTTGTCATCCTTGCTCCTTTTCTCCTTCGCCCACCACTCCCTCTGCGTTTCAAGTGGGTCGTGGGTCTTCCACCCTGCCTTCATCATGCTTTTAATTAGATTCTTGTTTTTCTCTGCTAGATAGCGGGTGAGGGACCCTTCTGGTCCCCATTCAAAGGTGGTACTATTGCTATCCATGTTAGTTTTCTTTACTAGGGTCAGTAGTGTACCAACCCTGGCTCTAATGCTTTCACAGATACTTGTGTGTGTATCTCTGATTGGGTTACGGTCTCGTGTTCCCACTGTTAGTACATTTGTACCTTCAGTGGCAACCCGCAGAGCATGGCCTGCGTGTAGTGGGGAGATTGCCGCTCTCAGAGGCAGTTGAGCTCTGTACAGCCTCTCTGCAGGGGCCACAGTGTATGGAGAGACTACAGACTACAGTGACCAGGCCCACTAGCTCCTACCCAAACTCCTATCGCTAAATCGACTCTCAGAGGGCAGCCATTTCCCTATCTTCTTGGGAGTCACCCAGACCTGGGTGCGGACTGGCGTGTAGTCGACCGCGGGTCGGAGTCCCCCGATGTGTAGTCGTTTTTTCACGCTACCAGAGGTCTCCTGCTTGTAGTGGCCGAGGCACTCACAGAGGCTCCAGGCTTAGTAACGCCCGGACATGTAGCAAACTCCTCGCGGATTTTGCCCCCAGTGGCCCGATCTTTCGCGCCTGCAGATGTCCTTACCAACTTGCAGCGCCCGGACTTGTGCCGAACTCCGAGAGTCTGATCTCAGTGGCCTGAAACCTTGGTCATCCTCCTTAGCCTTAATTCCCAGGGTGCTGTCCCTGCTTTATACCTTAACCTTAAATCCCAGCTCTGTCCCTGCTCCCTGTACCTGTCCCTGCTCTGTACCTGTTAACACCTGTTCTGTCGGGTCCCCTAGTGGGCAGTCAATCTGTAGTCGGGCTTTTCAGGGGTCAGCGGAATGTAAAAATAACACAGTGAATCACAGTTCGCGATCCCAGCCGCCCGCCCAAAAAGAAACTTAAACCCACGTTACCACTGTACAGCTATTGAACGGAGCCTGTTCACAAGTTCAGATCGCGGCAGCTGTGAAACACCGTTCTGACACTGGGACACTAGTATTCCGCGGTTTTGATGAAATGAGTAAAGATATTCACCCAGTGCCGGGAGATGGCGTTCCAGCGACGGTCGCAATCCCAGACGAGTCCCCAGTTGTTAGCACGAGTAGGCGAAATGACCACTACGGACCCAGAGTGTAGTTCAACAACGGCACAGCTTTTTTTTTACGTCGACGGAGGTGCAGTCAGGACATAAAATCGAACTGTCCCGAAAGCACTCTAAAGACCCACCACAACGGGCTACAGTTATACCTGAACTTCGGTGTAGTATGCAATTCAAATGCTAATACTTTATTTACAGTATTCAACTTTAGCCATCCTGTCTCGATGTTTTCGAGTGTTGGGACGATTGTTTTAAGTGTGTGTTAATCGTTTTTGTCTGATTGGTTATTAATGGTCTAGAATCTCCGGGGTTTGAACAATGGGTGTGTGATTATTCTCAGGAAATTTGAGGGGCCAGGGATGCTCCCTTAGCTATGCTAATCTTTAGGTGTCTCCATAGGTTATCTGACTGGTTTAGAAGTGCTGATTTGGTGAGGTGGGGATGTGTTTTTTAATTTAGTTCCTGTAGGCGCCATCCTGTCCAGCTTCCCTTGTGTGCTAGTCCTCATTTGCATTCTGAAAGCATGCTCTTGCCTGCTAATCTGTGTCTGTTCCTTTGTGATTTTTAGTGGACAGGCTCTGAATGTAATTTTAGTCTGCTTCCATATTGTGTGCCCAATTTCATAAAATTTGTTGTCCGATAACAATACCGCTGGTAACTGGTCTCCAGTCTGAAAATTTTCCATCCATTACAACCCTCTGTCATGTATGAGATAGCCAGTTACTTATGCAATTGGCCAAATTTCTCTCTATCCCACACCTCCTTACTTTCTTCATGAGCCTACCATGGGGAACCTTATCAAGCGCCTTACTAAAATCCATGTATACAACATCAACTGCTCTTCCTTCATCTACACACTTGGTTACCTCCTCAAAGAATTCAATCAAATTTGTGAGGCAAGACTTACCCTTCTTGAATCTATGTTGACTATCCCGGATTAAGCTGTATCTTTCCAAATGGTCATAAATCCTATCTCTCAGGACCTTTTCCATTAACTTACCGACCACCGAAGTAAGACTAACTAGCCTATAATTACCAGGGCCATTCCTATTTCCTTTCTTGAACAGAGGAACAACGTTCACCACTCTCCAGTCCTCTGGCACGACCTCGTGAACAGTGAGGACTCAAAGATCAAAGCCAAAGGCTCTGCAATCTCATCCCTTGCTTCCCAGAGAATCCTAGGATATATCCCATCTGGCCCAGGGGACTTATCGACCCTCAGGTTTTTCAAAATTTCTAATACATCTTCCCTCAGAACATTTACCTCCTCCAGCCTGTCAGCCTGTATCACACACTCATCCTCAAAAACATTGCCCCTCTCTTGGTGAACACTGAAGAAAAGTATTCATTCATCACCTCTTCCATCTCTTCTGACTCCACGCACAAGTTTCCACCACTATCCTTGACTGGCCCTAACCTCACCCTGATCATTCTTTTATTTCTCACATAAGCATAAAAAGCCTTGGGGTTTTCCTTGATCCGACCCACCAAGGACTTCTCATGCCTCCTCCTAGCTCTCATAAGCCCCTTTTTTAGCTAATTTCTTTCTATCTTGTAACCCTCAAGCGACCCAGCTGAATCTTGTTTTCTTATCCTTACATACACTTCCTTTTTCCTGTTTACAAAACATTCAACCTCTTTTGTGAACCATGGTTCCCTCATTTGGCCATTTCCTCCCTGTCTGACAGGGACATACCTATCAAGGGCAATCAGTTCCTTGAACAACCTCCACTTTTCGTTTGTGCCTTTCCCTGACAGTTTCTGTTCCCATCTTATGCTCCCTAATTCTTGCCTAATCACATCAAAATTACCCTTCCCCCAATTATAAACCTTGCCCTTCAGTAGTTTAATACCTTCAGTTAGTGAATCCGGTAGTTATTAACTAGTCTTGTAGTACAACATGGAAGACCTCATAAAACGTTTTTCTTCCCTTTTATTCCTTAGTATATTTTAATTTTAATATTGCTGATTTTGACAATAACTGGGGAAGTTAAAGTTAGCATGAAATTGAAAGAAACATCATATAATTTCATGGAGACTATTGACAGGTCTATATAGAATATAAATAAATAAAAGAATGACTAAAAATTAATAGAGAATACAGGGAGTATTTTGAACATGAGATCAATTTCAATGTATTCTTCGTTCTCCATATATTTTATGGCCTTCCTTTGTCTCCTTTCTCCGCTAATTTCTTCACCTCATTTCTGAGTTTATTTCTCCTTTACCCTCTCTCCTATATCTCCAGCATAAATCATCCTCTTTCCACTTGGGAAGCTGTATTGTCACAAACCATGCTGATGTTATCTGTGAGGGTATCCCAATTTGAAACACGAGTTCATGGTGGTATATCGTTTTATTTTTTGGAATGATGCGTGGAGTCATGTGAAACCCCAGTGAGAATAACAAGTCCAGTCATCGACAATACAATTTAAGATAGACAAGTATACGCGAACAGGACCACAATACTCGAAGACAATTAAGTATGTAAATCACCAAATACGCCCACAATTTATGTAGAAATTATCCCTTATTCCAAAATATACCTATGATCTCTGAATCCCTTAAGACTTCCCCTTTTCCAAACAACATCCAAATAAAATAAATCTATAAGTCAAATCCAAGTTACCAATGTAATTAATACAAGGCTGAGGATCAGGTCTGGGAAATGTCTTTGCCTGGTCTAGTGAAGATAATTCAACTGCCTTTACAAAGGTTTCTGCACTGCCTTGACTCTAAGACTTAGCCTCCTGGCTGCAATTTGTTGACTGGCTCCTCGGGCTGTTAGATATAAACTTGCCTCTCAGCTATTGGATGCAAACTGATCTCACCCTGAGCTTGGAACTTCTCCTTCCTTTATCTTTATGAACCTGTGATCAAGTCACTATGCAATCTGGAAAAACCCCAGGGTTGTCTGCAATTTCTCTGTGGCTGGATTCTCCATCAGTTGTTTAACTACAGTAGACAAAACTCTTATCTCGGACCTTGCTATTTCATTTCCTAGAATGAATTAAATGCCAGCAATGGGCAAGGTTTCTACCATGTCTTCCACTAATTCTGCCATCTTCAAGCTACTATTTAAGCTTATTTTTACTAAAGGAATTTCTTACGGTTCCCCATGAATGCTGTGAACCAGAACCCTTTCCTTCAATCTCTGTTTTGGACAGCAGGTTTCTTTATTCCACAACATTAAGGATTGACTCACACCTTATCACAAAAAATGTTAATATCCTTTCCCATCTTTACCAATCCACATGGAAATGTGTGCACCATTGCACACAAAAGGTGTGACCTTACCAGCTCTCTGCATCTGTTGATCAGTGTAGTGAGCTGGGAAGAAATGTGTCAGATTTGCCCTAGGCCCAAATTAGTTCACTAGCCTCCCGGCACTGTCTTACTGGCTAGAATGACTTCACTCCATGCAGAACTTAACATAAATTTAAAAGCACTAACCTGGTCCGGCATGGTCGCTCCCACTCTCTTGGCTGCTTCCTCTCTCATCACCGGCCCTTACCTACCCTTCATGTCATACTCCCACTGCAGTGAGATCACAGAATTTGGTGGCCAGCCAAATCTCTGCTCATTGCGACAGGATTGGAAAATCCCGCTGGCATGAATGGCAGCAATAAGATTCTGGCCATATTCTTTAAATACATCCACTACCTGCTGGTCACTCTGCTCCTGTACAAGTTGCGCACAAATTCTCATCCCTCACGTCTGCCCTTTCATTTTGTGTACCAATTCGACTGGCTTATCTTGTTTTCCAGTGTCTAAGTTCATTTTTCCCTGTTTAAGATTGTTTAAGGATGGCACAATGGCGCAGTGCTTAGCACAGCTGCCTCACAGCGCCAGGGATCTGGGTTTATTTCCAGAAATGGGTGCCAGTCAGTGTGGAGTTTATATGTTCTCCCTGTGTCTGCATAGGTTTCTTCCAGATGCTCTGGTTTCTTCCTGCAGTCCAAAGATGTGTAGGCTAGGTGGATTGGGTATAGCAAATGCACGGGCTTACAGGGATAGGACATGGGGACAGAGCCAGGGTAGGATGCTCTTTCAGAGAGTTGGTGCAGACTTGATGGGCTGCATGGCCTCCTCCTCCACTGTGGGGATTCTATAAATTCTATGGTAACCCCAACTGACGGACCATTTAATCTCCAGCATAGTGATTTCATGTGGCCTAGTTGATTACAGTGGAAACACAGAACCATTTTCATATGTCTCACCTCTCCAACAGCCTCTAGTTTATTTTGAGGGGAAGCATCCTTGGAGTTTCAGACCACACTTTCTTTTACTGGCCTATCTTCTACCGTATCTTCCCAGCTTCCATCTTCCTCAGATTTAAAAATGAGTCTAAAGAAAGGATTTGGTCTCTGAAGCAGCTGATAGCCATCCACAGATTCTGTGGCTTGGCTAGCAGGTCTAACTTTCTGTTCCTCAACATGAGTTCTAATCATTGTAGGCAACAAGTCTTTAAATTCCTCCAATAGACAGACCTGTCTAAGAGTGTCCGAGGTTTCTTCTATTCTTAATGCTCGCCCCCATCTATCAAAATAATTTTATTTAACCCCTTTGAATTCAGTGTAAGTCTGATGAGATTGTTTTCTGACAGCTCGAAAATGTTGTTGGCAAGCATCCGATACCAGCTTCTACTCACCCAATATAGCTTTCTTCACTGTCTTTTAGTTCCCATATCTTTCCTTTGCCAGAGACGCATAGACTTCACTAGCCATACATACAAATTCCGATTGTAAGTGTAGAGTCCAAGGGGGGAATTTTCCCATCCCACCTGCTGCGGGATTCATGGTGGGCTGGGGTGGGGGTAGGGGAAAGGACAATGCAAAGGTCCGTCGACCTTGGGAGAGATTTTCCAGTTTTGGGGCAGGCATGACTGGAAAATTCCTGTCCATTGTGGCTTGTAGCCATTTTTTCTGTTTAGTTATTTTTCTCAAAAGCACAAAAGAAGTCTCGGCATTCCTTCTGTCGAAGCTCAGGAGAGTGTTTAAATGTTCTAGATCCTGATACAATTTAAGTAGAAGAGGAGCTGTGCTTCCAGGGTTCTAACAGTCTTTACCTTTTCCTTCACAGGAGGCATTATGACATCAACAGCTAATAAAGGGACTCTCCGCAACCTGCTAATCTCCATCGTCATTTTGGGCATTCTTTTAACCATGTTGTTGCTCTATGTCATATCATCTAACCACTGGATTTATGGTCCATTGAAATCTGTCTCATCAGCATTCTGTGTAAAAAATCCCATTGTGACAGATGTTGAAGAGAATAAAACTATTACCATAGAAACTATTGTACTCATTTGGCTTTGGCCTTTTGGTCAGAAATTTGAGCTCAATTCTTGTGAATCTGAATTTAACATCCATAATTGTCACTTGACTGCAGATAGGAGCCTCTATAACAAATCTCACGCTGTCATTTTCCATCATCGAGATATAAGAGGGGATTTGTCCAATCTACCCAAACTACCTCGGCCAAGTTTTCAGAAATGGGTTTGGATGAATATGGAGTCACCTACCAACTCTCCAAAAATCGCTAGACTCAACCAACTCTTCAACCTGACCTTGACATATCGGCGAGATTCAGATATTGAAATACCCTATGGTTCTCTGACAATTAACAAAGCTCCATTAGATTTTAAACTACCTAGTAAAAGCAACCTCTTGTGTTGGGTTGTGAGTCACTGGAACCCTAATCATGCCAGAGTAAAATACTACCATGAATTCCGCAAATACATTAAAATCAACACTTACGGTCAAGCCTTTGGGTCACGCCTGAGTGATAACAAATTGGATCTGACCATATCTAGTTGTAAGTTCTACCTTTCCTTTGAGAATTCAATACATAAGGATTACATAACTGAAAAGCTCTACAATGCTTTACATCTGGGCACTGTGCCTGTGGTCTTGGGGCCACCCAGAAAAACCTATGAAAATTACATCCCAGGCGATTCTTTCATTCATGTGGATGATTTCCACTCAGCCAAAGAGCTTGCGGATTACCTGCACAAGCTGGATGGTAATGAAGATTTGTACATGCACTACTTCAAATGGAGGAAGTATTACACAGTAAGGAGAGTTCAGTTTTGGATTGAACACGCGTGTAATGTGTGTGAGAATGTAAAACGGTTTCAGAAATATAGATCATGTTCTAATTTGGAGAAATGGTTTTGGGATTGAACTCTAAAACATTTCTCTGGTAAATATCATGGATCATCAGCAATATTTATCAAATTTAATTGAATTCTTTCTCCAAATGAAAATATTTTTGATTAATTATTTTGCTTATTCATCAATTGAAAAAAAATTCATAGAATCACAGAAGGAGACCATTTGGCCTATGAGGCTGCACTGACAACAATCCCATCCAAACCCTGTCCCCGTAACCCCACTTATTTACCTTACTAATCCCTTTGACACTATGTGACAATTTAGCACGTCCATCCCACCTAACCTGAACATCTTTGGACTGTGGGAGGAAACTGGAGCACCAGAGGAAAGCCACGCAGACATGGGAAGAAAGTGCAAACACCACACAGACAGTGACCTAAGGCTGGAATTGAACCCGGGTTCCTTGGCACTGTGAGGTAACAGTGCTAGCCACTGTGCCACCGTGTCACTTGACTGCGGATAAGAGCCTATATTCCACTTCACAGCCTTACGTCTTCCCTGATGATGTGAGAATTCATCATGATTCTGAAATTGCAGCAGTTAAAATCCGAGCATTAAATTCTCATCTTAAATTGATTTGGGCTGGAAAATGTAATTGTTTCCAAGATGAATGATTTTATTTAGAAAATAATCATGTTGCTTTTTTCCTGAAACTGCCAAATGCAGAAACATTTTAGAAAAGATAATCTTGATTATTAATGATAAAGTGCCTTGAACAGATCGTGAAATCTATTTTTTAAAAAGTCATTCAAGCGATGTGGGCATAGCTGGCTGTGCCAGCATTTATTGCCCATCTCTAAGGTATTTTAAGAACCCTTAAATGATTTATAATCACTTTAAATTTCCATCTATTTTGCGTAAAAGAGCATTTCTTTTTCAGAATTTGTCATCTTTCTTGGTCCTTGTTGCTGTGATGACCTTTTATACAAAGTGTATGAGCTGACTTGTGATCTGACTTGCACAGCCTCTGACAACAATATCATCTGTCGTGTGACTGGTTGGGAGACTCAAACACCAGCTAAAAATGAACATGTTCTTTACAATTTCTTGCAGGCACTTTGCTTATTATTATCAAATGACCAGCACAGATGCAATGGGCTCAAATTTAACATGATGTGGAGATGCTGGCATTGGACTGGGGTAAACACAGCAAGAAGCCTCACAACACAAAGTTAAAGTCCAACAGGTTTATTTGGTAGCAAATACCACTAGCCTTTGGAGCGCTGCCCCTTCATCAGCTAAGTGGGAGTTCTGTTCACAAACCGGGCAATTAAAGACACAATTTCAATTTACAAAATAATGGTTGGAATGCGAGTCTTTACGGGTAATCAAATCTTAAAGGTACAGACAATGTGAGTGGAGAGAGCATTAAGCACAGGTTAAAGAGATGTGTATTGTCTCCAGACAGGACAGCTAGTGAGATTTTGCAAGCCCAGGCAAATCGTGGGGGTTACAGATAGCGTGACATGAACCAAGATCCTGGTTGAGGCCGTCCTCATGTATGCAGAACTTGGCTACCATGTGTGAAGAACTTGGCTATCAGTCGCTGCTCAGCGACTCTGTGACAACGCAGAGTCGCCGAGCAGAGACTGATAGCCAAGTTCCACACACACGAGGATGGCCTCAACCGGGATTTTGGGTTCATGTCACACTATCTGTAACACCCACGATTTGCCTGGGCTTGCAAAATCTCACTAACTGTCCTGGCTGGAGACAATACACATCTCTTTAATATGTGCTTAACCCTCCTTCCACTCACATTGTTTGTACCTTTATATCTTGATTACCTGTAAAGACACAGACTCCAACCATTATTTTGTAAATTGAGATTGTGTCTTTATATGCCCTGTTTGTGAACAGATCTCCCATTTACCTGATGAAGAGGCAGCGCTTCAAAAGCTAGTGGCTTTTGCTACCAAATAAACCTGTTGGACTTTAACCTGGTGTTGTGAGACTTCTTATTCAAATTTAACACCCAGCAAGGGCAGGGGAGTAATTAGAATGAAGCAGGAGACTTGTAAGTCATTGTCCACCCTAGCCTGGCTAGCTGCACTTATATATTTCAGACTATTGTCTTTAAAGGTACAGACTAAGCTCTGATGACCAAATTGGGGCCCCTTGTAAATTGTGATTTTGATCTTTGTTTGAAATAAGGCCCCAGTATCCATGCCTGGAAAAGTCCGCTGGGAGCAATTACCCAGACTGGTAGAGTAACAACAAATGAAGCTTTATTATTTTAGTTGTGGTTAAAGAGAAGCAAGAATGCTTTCAATCCTCATAAGGAACTCCTGCAGCAAAACTGCCCCTGGCTCCCTCACTGCTCCTCAGCCAAGGATTCCCTTCCTTGTGCTGGGTTCCATACCATACCACAGAGTTCTCCTGATACCAAATTCAACCACTGGGCAGCAGTCACAAATCACTTTTACTCTTGTTTTGAATGGGAAGTCAGCAAACTGCATGCTAATAAGATCCTGCCATTAAAATCATCTGAGGCTGTCTGCTGTTACTCACAGGAGATCCACAAACTACATTGCCATATTCCTGCCTGACTATTAAAAGTTAGGACAATGAACCAAATGTTATTCTATGTTTGCGTCTCTATTAACAAGGCTTAAACCTTTCAATACAGGCTTAAGCACATATGGTATGGAGTTTTGCCGCTCCTGTCACCAACAGCACCCTGATGTTTACTGTCTAAAAACAAACACCGCCAATTCTTTTCTATCCCTCACTCCACCCCACTTCCCCAGACCATTTTCATTTCAATATCCGTTTACTAAAGAATATCAGTGATTCCATTTTCCCACCTAGTTTATATCCAAATCCCCTCACTTGAATTTCACTGGAGAGTTATTTTCTCTTTTTTTTGAGTTCAGCTACCTTTTGAACAATTGCACTGCCAGTTATTGATGCCACTGGTATTAATTAAATATTAACTTATTATTTCATAATATATTGGAGTGGATTTAATGCTCCATCAGAAGACCCACGGGAATCAAATTACCTCGCTGAATGGGGCATTGACCAAAGATCGTGATTCCTGATGGGTGTGAAGGCAATTGAGATTCACCTGACACTCCCTGCCAGCCTGGATCGGGATTGTGCACATAATGAGTGGCAACCTAATTATTATACAAATCCGCAAATTGTAATACAAATGGAAGACCCATTCAGCAGCCTCCCGCCATCCACACACCTCCCCAGTGGGAGGTACATCAGACTGGCTTTGGTGCTGGTAATAACCAATGTGGACCTGGCGTGCTGTACCCCAAGGGGAGTTCCAGAGCTGGGCCAGTGGCAGTTTTCCCCTCTGCCACTGCCTGGCTGCAGAGCAAGTGTCTGCAAGGGTCCTGTGGGGGTTGGATGGGCTCAGGCTGATGGCAAGAAGTTGAGCTCACCACTCTCCCCTGGGATGGGTATGTGTGGCTGAACTATTCCTTCTAGCCCTGTCAACCTGAAAATTTCCCCTGCCATGGTGATTTGAGGCAAACTCTGTGATCAACACTTTCATTCCTGCATATCAGCTGTGAAAACTTTGAAGTGGCCTAGTCACTTTAATCTCCATGTCCCCAGTCAGCTGGCAGGCTTTTAAATCCCTAGATTATGACCCCTGGTTCTGTACACCCCACCTTCTGGAACATCTTTCCTGCATCTAGTGCTGTTCAAAACTGCAATGCAAAAAAAAATTCTCAGGATTATTGGACAAAATTGGTTGGTGATTGTGCTGTATAAGGATTTCATGGATAAATACCATTGCACTGAGGGTTGGAATGCAATTGGCCAAAGTATTTGACATGTATTATTGTTAATTTGTGTATCCTGAAGATGATTGATTTAAAGCTATTGAAAGGCCGGAATGATTGATGTGAAGAAACCATAATAGATCTGTTTTTGATTGTACATGTTACATCAGTGAGGTTTTGCTGCTCTATGGCAGAGCTACTTGACCCTTTTATGAACTCCTGGCAGCTGCTGATTTAAATAAAATTATGTCTTTAATACAGAGACACTGGGTTTGTGTGGTTTGCATTGTCTAAACTTTGGGCAGTACCGGTCACCTTGGGTACGCCACTAACAGACCTATCTGCCTCACTACCTCAATTTAATTCTTCAGGACACTCCTGCCATTGGTCCTCTACAACTAAACTTTTGGTCATCTAACCTAATGGCCCAGAACTTCCAATCTGCGGTGGTCTAATTTAAATCAGAGATTTCAGAAGGTATTGACTTTCTTAGCAGGATAGATACTCAGGAAAAAATTAGAAGGATTAAAATCACTTCTAACTCTTGTGAGGCTATACAATAGACTCTCCCCAATTCCTTCTGGATTACCCGGCTACTTGCCCAACCTCCTGACAGTGGGTCACCATCCTCGATACTGCCCTTACATCCAACTACCCGCCTAATCAACCCTACCACCCCATTGATAACCCCCCAGCCATCCACGGCCCCATCCCCAACGCACCCATCAATTACTCTCCCACTTCCTGACCATATCCCAACTATTCTTTCAATCCCCAGAATTCCAGGCTGCAGAAAGTCCTGAAAAATGTTTACATAATTGAAAGTCAGAAAGGCAGTGCGGAAAAACCCATTGCTAAAATCAGATCCCTGAATTGGTGCCCAATCAAATGACATCCAACCGCACTCAGAGGAGGGAAAGGAATTAATTGGAAGAATCGCTGCTAAAGAATCAGCTTGTAAGACCAGAAAAGGCCAGGATTTGATGTTTTCACAACCCAAAAGCTTAGCGCTGAAACAGAGAAGTTTGCAGCTAGTGGATCTAAGCAGCTATTACTTCATATTCTTTTTCAAGGCTGAGAACGAATGTCATTGCAGTGGGAGCTCGCCAAGGCTGAGTGGTACCATTTCAAATTTCATTCATTTCTTAAAGCAGAACCCACACTTTTAACAATGTAACCATGGATCAGAATTCCACACTTCCAAATCAATTCCGACTAACTCAGTTATGTGGTGGATCTCGTACTGTTGAGGAGGAGGTGGAACAAAGTGCTAGATCAGGAATAGTTGGGAGCTGGGAGAGATTTGACAAAAATGTAATGGGTACAAGACAAAGAAAGTGTTCACGATCGTGTAAAAGACTAAAGAGGCAGCATAAAGGTAAAATAGCAGAATGTGTTAATAGCAGAACAAAGGTCAGTAGTCTGGATGTCTTGTTGAAGTTGTACAAGACATTGGTAAGGCCATACTCGGAATACTGTGTACAGTTCTGGTCACAATATTATAAAAAACATATTATTGAACTAGAAAGAGGGCAGAAAATATTTACTAGGATGCCACCAGGACTTGAGTGATCTTATAGAGGTCTATAAAATAATGAGGGGCATAGATAAAGATTGATAGTCAACATATTTTTCCCAAAGTTAGGGGAGTCTAAAACTAGAGGGCACAGGCTTAAGGCGAGAGGGGAGAGATACAAAAGGATCCAGAAGGACAATTGTTTCACACAGAGGGTGGTGAGTGGAACAAGCCGCTAGAAGTAGTAGTGGAGGCGGGTATAATTTTGTCTTTTAAAGAGCATTTAGACAGTTACGTGAGAAAGATGGGTGTAGAGGAATATGGGTCAAATGCGGGCAATTGAGACTAGCTTAGGAATTTAACAAAAAGGCGTGTATAAGATTTTGATGGGTATAGATAGAATGAATGCAAGCAGGCTTTTTCCACTAAGGCTAGGGGGGGAAAAAAACCAGAGGGTATGTGTTAAAGGTGAAAGGAGAGAAGTTTTAAAGGGAATATTAGCGGGGGGGGTGCTCTTCGCTCAGAGAGTGGTGGGAGTGTGGAATGAGCTGCCAGATAAAGTAGTAAATGCAGGTCACTTTTAACATTTAAGAAAAACTTGGACGGGTAAATGGATGAGAGGGGTGTGGAGGGATATGGTCCAAGTGCAGGTCAGTGGGACTAAGCAAAAAATGGTTCGGCACACACAAGAAGAGCCAAAAGGCCTGTTTCTGAGCTGTAATTTTCTATGGTTCTATGGTGGCATGGACAAGTAGGGCCGAAGGGCCTGTTTCCATGCAATAAAATTCATTGACTCTATGACTCTATAATTCACATTTATATTGGTTTCTCATGCAATGTCAGAGCGATTTAAAGGGCTAACACCATAAATGAATGTCGCTGCAGGATACACCAGAGGACTCAAGAACCCTGTGCAGAAGCAAGTTATGATGTGGGTATGCCGGCGTTGGACTGGGGTAAACACAGTAAAAAGTGTGACAACACCAGGTTTCAGTCCAACCGATTTATTTGATAATAGACTCACAAGCTTTCGGGTTAGTCCCTTCGTCAGGTGAATGGAGAGTTCTGGCCTCAGACAGAGCATACAAAGCACAGACAGTTTACAGATTACTGATTAGAGTGCAAATCTTTACACCTAACCTGCTGTTCAAGTCTTAAAGTGGCCGACAATGTGAGTGGAAGGAGCACTGACCACAGGTTAAAGAGATGTGTATTGTCTCCAGACAGTACAGTAAGTGAGGTTTTGCAAACCCAGGCAAGTCACGGGGGTTACAGATAGTGCGACATGAACCCAAGATCCCTGTTGAGACCGTCCTCATGTGTGCGGAATTTGGCTATCAGTCTCTACTCAGCGACTCTGCGCTGCCGTGTGTCATGAAGGCCGCCTTGGAGAATGCTTACCCGAAGGTCAGAGGCTGAATGCCCGTGACCGCTGAAGTGTTCGCCAACAGGAAGGGAACAGTCTTGCCTGGTGATTGTCGAGCAATGTTCATTCATCCGTTGTCGTAGCATCTGCATGGTCTCCCCAATGTACCATGCTTCGGGACATCCTTTCTTGCAACGTATCAGGTAGACAATGTTGGCTGAGTTGCAAGAGTATTTACCATGTACCTGGTGGATGGTATTCTCACGTGTGATGATGGTATCCATGTCGATGATCCGGCATGTCTTGCAGAGGTTGCTGTGGCAGGGTTGTGTGGTATTGTGTTCACTGTGTTCGCAGCAAACTACCCAGTCTTCAGGAGAACAGTGAACACAATACCACACAGAGAAGGCTTGTAATAAACATAGGGATTTATAACTTAATTTTCAAGCTTCTGCAAATCAGATCTGGGGTTGAATTCTCCGACTTTGCTCTTGGTTGTCTTCACATAAGACCTGGTCCCGCTGCAGCGAACAGAGATTTGGCTGAGCGCCAAGTTCTCCGTTCTCGCTGGTGGTGGCAATGGGGCAAGAAAGGCTGGAGAATTCTGGCCAGGAACATGAGATGCATTAATTTGCTCTTACCAAACTGAATTAGACTATTTGATCTATTCCCTTTTGTTTTGTCCAGCTCAGTAGGAACGAACTGACTTCCCTCTATTTAAAATCTTCAGTTGAGCACAACAAACATTTAAGCTTATTTTTCATGAGAACTTAACCGCTCAAAATCGGAGTGCATTGAACTGTTTAAGCTGTGGGCAATAACAAACCAAACAAGCATTGTTTTCTTGAAAGAATAGTAACTGTTAAACCAAACAAAATTAAAACAAGATAGGAGATTTTCTGTCAGTGTTCGCTGTGGGCATAAGTTGTGACACTGGTGGAAAATCTTGTAAGAAATGAGAACCTTGACAGCAAAATCTCGTTCTCTGATTTCCTCTGCCCCTTGCCAGTGATAAAAGGGCAGGAAACGTCATTTAATCCATTTGACTAAATTTACATATCCGTCAAGGGCTTTCCCGCCACCTGCTCCCCCCATAGGACATAGAACATTACAGCACAGTATAGTCCCTTCAGCCCTCAATGTTGTGCCGAGCTATGTCCAATCCCAAGATCAAGCTATCCCCTCCCTATAATTCAGGAGTGCTCCATGTGCCTATCCAATAACCGCTTGAAAGTTCCTAAAGTGTCCAAATTCACGATCACAGCAGGCAGTCTATTCCACACCCCAACCACTCTCTGAATGAAGAATCTACCTCGGTCATCCCTCCTATATTTTCCACCATGAACCTTATAGTTATGCCCCCTAGTAACAGTTACATCCACCCGAGGAAATAGTGTCTGCACATCCACTCTATCAATCCCTCTCATCATCTTATAAACCTCTATAAGATGCCTCTCATCCTCCCCCACTCCAGAGAGAAAAGCCCCAGTTCCCTCAACTTTTCCTCATAAAACTGCCCTCCAAACCAGGCAGCATCCTGGTAAACCTCCTCTGTACTCTCCCCAATGCTTGCACATCCTTCTTATAGTGAGGTGACCAGAACTGAACACAATACTCCAAATGTGGTCTCACCAATGTCCGGTACGGTTGCAGCATAACCCCACGGCTCTTAAACTCAAACCCCTGTTAATAAACGTTAACACACTATAAGCCTTCTTCATGGCTCTATCCACTTGAGTGGCAACCTTCAGAGATCCATGGATGTGAATCCCAAGGTCAAGAATGGATTACCCCATAGTAAGAATTCCCACCTCACAAATGTGGCGCCACATTAATGAAGTTTACAACTGCTTTTGCAAAACATGGAATAGTCAAGGGGAACTATCTGAAATGCAAAGGTAAGTGTAGCCCCAAAGAAGAGGGGCATGCCTGAGCAGTGCAAGGCATCCTAACAGTGTCATCCTGGCAGTTCCACTCTGATAATACCACCCTGGCAGTGCCGAACAGGGGGAATAGGAATCTGAAGGCTGGCCCAAATTGGAAAGAAGTAAAGTTCATAACAGGAAACAATAGTGGGACTAGTAGGCAGGAAAAACAAGTAAAGCATCAAGTATGCATGGAATATGGATTGATATCAAAAGACAAAAGCTGAAATTCCCCTGTCTCGCCTGCCGTGAGAATCGTAACAGACAAGACAGACAATTCATCGGACAAATTAAATGTCCATTGAGCCTGGGTGGGAATTTCCAGTCTTGGGACACTTGCAGCTGGAGAATCCCACCCAAATTTAAGAGAACCCTACATGAATATGCACAACATTTGTAGATGATCTAAATGCACAAGTAGAGGTAAATGTGTCTGATATAATTCCCATTATGGAAACATGGCTGCATTGTGACCAAGATTGGGAGTTGAATATTCAAGGATATTCAATATTTAGCAAGGACAGACAAGAAACGAAAGGAGGTTGAGGTGCACTGATAATAAGGGATGGGACGTCACTCAAGCACAATGCAAATCCATCTGCACTCTCAAGATCAGCTGCAACATTGTCATCAAACCAGCAGACAAAGGAGGAACCACCGTCATACTGAACAGAACAGATTACTGCAAAGAAGTATACTGACAACTGAACATTCAGGAACACTACACACGATTACCCGCAAGTCCAACCAAAGAACACACCCATCAACTCAACAGACTGATCAAGACCTTTGATCCGGACCTTCAGAGCACCCTCCTTGCTCTCATCTCACGTACCCCCCATGTAGGAGATCTCTATTGCCTCCTAAAGATACACAAGGCAAATACACTTGGCTGTCCCATCGTATCAGACAATGGAACCCTGTGTGAGAACCTTTCTGGCTACGTTGAGGGCATCTTGAAACCCATTGTACAAAGAACACCCAGCTTCTGTTGTGATACTACAGACTTCCTACAGAAACTCAGCACACATGGAGCAGTTGAACCAGGAGCACTCCTCGTCACAATGGATTTCTCGGCCCTCTACACCAACATTCCCCATGACGATGGCATTGCTGCAACTGCCTCAGTTCTCAACACCGACAACTGTCAATCTCCAGATACAATTCTACAACTCATCTGCATCATCCTGGACCACAATGTCTTCACTTTCAACAATTAGTTCTTCATCCAGACACACAGAACAGCTATGGAGACCAAATTCACAACCATGCCAACATCTTTATGCACAGGTTTGAACAAGACCTCTTCACCACACAGGGCCTTCAACTGACGCTATACACTAGATACATCAATGACATTTTCTTCCTTTCGACTCATGGTGAACAATCACTGAAACAAATATATGATGACATCAACAAGTTCCATCTCACCATCAAACTCACCATGGACTACTCTCCGGAATTGGTTGCATTCTTGGACACACACCTCCATCAAGGACAGCCACCTCAGCACTTCATGTACCACAAGCCCACAGATACCCTCACAACGCTCCACTTCTCCAGCTTCCATCCTAAACATGTTAAAGAAGCCATCCCTACAGACAAGCCCTCCATATACATAGGATCTGCTCATATGAGGAGGTTCGCAACAATCACCATCAGATGCTGAAAGATGCTTCATAAGAACAGGATATGGCACTCAACTCATCGATCGAAAGTTCCAACACACCACAGCGAAAAACCGTACTGACCTCCTCAAAAGACAAACATGGGACACGACGAACAGAATACCCTTCATCGGTCAGTACTTCCCCGATGTGGAGAAAGTACGACATCTTCTCCGGAGCCTTCAACATGTCATTAATGCAGACAAACATCTCGCCAGGGCCATCCCCACACCCTCACTTCTTGCATTCAAACAACCGCACAACCTCAAACAGACCATTACCCGCAGCAAACTACCCAGCCTTCAGGAGAACAGTGAACACAACATCACACAACCCTGTCACAGCAACCTCTGCAAGACATGCCGGATCATCGACATGGATGCCTTCATCTCACGTGAGAACACCATCCACCAGGGAAATGGTACGTATTCTTGTGACTTGGCCAACGTTGTCTACCTGATACGTTAAAGGAAAAGATGCCCCGAGGCATGGCACTGTGGGGAGACCATGCAGATGCTCCGACAACGAATGACAATCACCAGACAGGCGTGCACCCTTCCAGTCAGGGAACACTTCAGCAGTCAGACTCTGATCTTCAGGTAAGCGTTTTCTAAGACGGCCTTCATGACACAGTAATGCAGAATCGCTGAGCAGAGACTGATAGTCAAGTTCCGCACACATGAGGACGGCCTCAACCAGGATCTTGGGTTCATGTCATACTCTCCGTAACCCCCACGACATGCCTGGGCTTGCAAAATCTCACTAACTGTCCTTTCTGGAAACAATACACATCTCTTTAACCTGTGCTTAACCCTTCCTTCACTCACATTGTCTGTACCTTTAAGACTTGATTATCTGTAAAGACTCACATTCCAACCATCTTGTAAATTGAGTTTGTGTCTTTATATGCCCTGTTCATGAACACAAGTCCTCACTCACCTGATGAAGGAGCTTGAGGCTCCGAAAGCTAGTGCTGCCAAATAAGTCTGTTGGACTTTAACCTGGTGTTGTGAGACTTCTTACTATGCTTACCCCTGTCCAATGCTGGCATCTCCACATAAGAGATGCGATCAGTGCAGTAGCACTGAAGAATCTCAGATCGGAAGAACAATATGTGGAATCTGTTTGAATGCTGCTAAGAAACAGCAAAGGGCAGTGGATATTGGGTATAGGCCACCTAATAGCAGTGCTAATGTGGAGCATGGTATTAATCAGGAGATGAGAGTAACACATAGCATGGGCAATGCAGTAATCATGGGTGACTTCAATCTGCACATAGATTGGTTAAACCAAGTGAACACTAATGCTTTGGAAGACGAGGTTCTGGAGTGCGTTATGGATAGGTTTCTCGAGTAGGATGTTGAGGCCAGCTGGAGGACAGGCTATTCTAGATCTAGTATTATGCCATGAAAAAGGACAAATCTTGTAAAAGGACCATTAGGTTTGAATGACAACAATATGTTTGAATTTTACATGATATTTGAAAGTGAGGAAGTTAAATCTGAAGCCAGAGTGTTAAAGTTGAATAAAGAAAATCATGAATGCATGAGGGACAAATTGGGCTGTGATGGATTGGGAAAATATATTAAAAGGTATGGCTGTGCATAGGTCTTCAAAAAATTATCATATAGTTCACAGCACTTGTACATTCTTTAAAGATGCAAAGACTCAAAAACCAGTCAACCGCAGCTGACAAGAGAGTATGGGATTATATAAAGTCAAAAAGGAAAGTTGCCAGAAATAGTATTAAATCAGAGGATTGGGGGACTTTTAGAATATAACAAAGGAAGGCCAAGAAACTGGAAAAGAAATTGAGAAAAGAATATAAGAACATAAGAACATAAGAAATAGGAGCAGGAGTAGGCCATCTAGCCCTTCGAGCCTGCCCCGCCATTCAATAAGATCATGGCTGATCTGTCGTGGCTCAGTTCCACTTTCCTGCCCTCTCCCCATAACCCTTAATCCCCTCTCTTATCGGCAATCTAGCAAAAAACATGAAAACGTAAATGTGGGTTGATTACAGGCAGAGCCTATTCATAATGGAGAATAGAGAAATGGCACAGGAGCTAAATGGTTATTTTGTGTCTGTTTTCACTAAGGACAATACAGGAAATCTCTCAGGTATAGAGATCCCAGGGACTAGGAAGATTGGAGAGATGAAGAAAATTAGCATAAGTAAAAAGGTGGTATTGGAGAAATTAATGGGACTGAAATTTGATAAGTCTCCGGGACCTGATACTATGCATCCCAGGGTGTTGAAATAAGTTGCTATAGAGATCATGAATGCATTGTTGATTATCTTCCAAAATTCTGAAATTGATCTTGAAGTTTGGAAGGAAGCAAATATTATTTCACTATTTAAGAAGGAAAAGAATGACACAACAGGACCTGCTAGCCTTTCATCAGTGGTCAGGAAAGTACTAGAATCTGTCATAAAGGCTGTGATAAGTGAACACCGGGACAATTGTCTGCAAGGATTTATGAATGGGAAGTCATGCTTGATGAACTTTGGGAGTTTTTTGAAGATGTTACTAACAAAATTGACAAAGGAAAATTGATGGACATTGTATATTGGAATTTTCAGAAATCTTTTGATAAAATCCCGGGTTGATTCGCAAAACAAAAGCACATGGAAAAGGGGGCAATATATTTGCATTGATTAAGGATTGGCAATCCGGTAGAAAACAGAGAGTAGGAATAATTGAATCATTCTCACACTGGCAGCCTGTGGCTAGCGGAATACCACAAGGATCATTAATTGGGCCCCAGCTGTTCACAATATGTATCAATGTTTTGAGTTGAGGGACCAAATTTAATATTCCCCAAGTTTGTGGAGCATACATAGTCACACAAGGGCATGGCAGATGAAATATAATAGGGAAAAATGTGAGGTAATTCACTTTGATAGAAGGAACAGATGTGTAGGCTATTTCCTAAATGGTAAGAAAGTAGAAAGTGTCAAAGTACAAAGGAATCTGGGTGTCCTTCTCCATTAATCATTGAAGGCTAACATGCAGGTCCAGCAAGCTGTTACGAAGTCTAATGGAATGTTAGCCTTTATTGCAAGAGGATCTGAGTACAGGAGTAGTGAAATCTTGCTTCAATTGTACAGAAGTTTGTTTATACCACACCTGGAGCACTCTGTGCAGTTTGGTCCCATTACCTCAGAAAGGACATTGTTGCCCTAGAGAGACTGCGACACTGCTTTACCAGATTTGTTCCAGGGACAGCAGGACTGTTTTATGAAGAGAGATACGGCAACCAGACCTGTATTCTCTAGAGTTTTGAAGAATGAGAGGTGATGCCATCATAACCTACAAAATGCTTAAGGAACAGACTGTGTTGATGCAAATAAGATGCTTCCCATGGGTTGAGGATTTTAAACTAAGGAGTTGCTGCTCAGGACAGAAATGAGGGGAAATTTCTTTGCACCGAATATTAGGAATCTTCAGAATTCTCTACCCCAGGGGTCTCTGGAAGCTCAGTCATTAAGTATGTTAAATACATGACTGACAGGTTTCTGAAAGGATTATAGGGATAATGGGTGCAGAAGGCATTAAAATGTCCAATCAGTCATGATCATAGTAAATAGTGGAGCAGTTAGGATGGGCTGAATGTTTTACTCCTGTTCCAATGTTCCTTCCTAAGATGCTGTCAGGGTTCTAATAATCATTTTTTTTTATGGGTGACATTATAACATCTGTACCTAATAAAGGGATTTGTTGCATCTTGTTAATATTCAACAATGTTTTGGACTGTTTATGGCCATGTTTTTGCTGAATTTATAGAGTCATAGAGGTTTACAGCATTGAAACAGGCCCAGCTTGTCCATTCTGCCCAGTTTCAACCAGTAAGTTAGTCCCAGTTGATAGCATTTGGCCCATATCCCTCTAAACCCACCTTACTCATGTAATTGTTGAAATGCTTTTTAAAAGACAAAATTGTACCCACCTCTACTACTACCTCTAGCAGCTTGTTCCAGACACTCACCACCCTCTGTGTGAAAAAATTGCCCCTCTGGATACTTCTGTATCTCTTCCCTCTCACCTTAAACCAATGCCCTCTAGTTTTAGACTCCCCTACCTTTGGGAAAAAGTGGTGACTATCTACCTTTATTTATGTCCTTCATTATTTTATAGACCTCTGTAAGATCACCCCTCGGTCTCCTATGTTCCAGAGAAAAAAGTCCCAGTCTATCCAGCCTCTCCTTATAACTCAAACCTTCAAGTCCCGGTAGCGTCCCAGTAAATCTAGTAAAATTTATGCTCCACTGAAATCTGCCACATCAGCACTTGGTGTGAAAATCCCTTTTGTGACAAGTGCTAAGGAAAATGAAACCATTGTACTTATCTGGCATTGGCCGTTTGGCCACAGGTTTGAGCTCAGTTCTTGTGAATCTGAGTTTAACATCCATAACTGTCATTTGACTGCTGATAGGAGCAATGTTGTTGCATGGTACATTTAATCAAAGAGAACAAAGCCCACATCATCGTCACGATGGGGTTCTGAGCCAAAAATGGTTCCAGGTGCTTAGCCCAGTAATTATAACAATAACAGCTTTAACAGACAGGACAAGAAGGAGATAAGGGAGTACTGAAGGCTGTACCCAAGGTTGAACAGTGAGATGACGGAAAATCTGCGAATAGAATAGTATGAGTAAGAAATTAAGTAGAAACATCACAGTGTAAAGAAGGAAGATATGAACGATAAACATGTGCTATAGTCCTTGTACCATAGAGAAAGGCACCATAGCAACTTGTGGCACTGTCTCTCTGCTTTTTGGAATTCACGGATTTGAGTGGTCTGATCTTTTGCTTCAACAGTTTCTTACATCAGAGTTCCATTAGGTTTTGAAATTTGTGCTTTGCAAGCAACTTGAACACTAATCATAGAATCATAGATGAGTGCCAGATGAAGCACTATAATGAATTCTGCAAATACATTAAAATCAATATTTACGGCAAAACCATTGGGGAGCGCCTACGCAATGAAAATTTATTCTTATCCTATATCTAGTTGTAAGTTTTACCTTTCCTTTGAGAATTCAATACATGAAGATTACATAACTGAAAAGTTTGCCAATGCTTTGTTTGCTAGCATGTGTCTATGGTCTTGGAACCATCTAGAAACAATAATTCCAGACAACTATTTCATTCATGTGGATAATTTCCACTCAGCTAAAGAGCTTGGGGCTACCTGCACAAGCTGGATGGTAATGAAGATCTGTACATGCACTACTTCAAATGGAGGGAAAACTACACAGTGAGGGCAGTTCATTTCTGGGATGAACACGCATATAATGTGTGTGAGAATGTAAAATGACATTGTGTTCCAGTTTGGAGAAATGGTTTTGGCATTGAACTTTAAAACATTTCTCTTGTAAATATCATGGATCACCAGCAATCTCCATCAAATTTAATTGACTTCTTTCTCCAAGATATCTTCCATTAATCTTTTTTTATTTAGCCAAAGAAGTTCTACAGCCTCACAGCTTCTCTGCTGGTGTGAGAATCCATCATGATCCTGAAACTGCAGCAATTGAATTCACAGAATCACAAAACTGTTATGGCACAGTCCATCATGTTTGCACCATAAATTCTGAGCTTCAATTTTTCATCCTTAATTGGCTTGGGCTGGAAAATGCAATTGCTTTCCCAAGATGAATGAGTTTATTTAAAACATAAACGGCATATCGTCTCTCCTGTCACTGCCACTTGTATAAAAATCATCTTAAATCAGAATTAAAGAGAAAGTATCCTGAAACAGATCGTACTGCCAATCTGATATTTTAACTGCAGAAATATTCCACTTACATGATAGTTTAAATAATTTATAAACACTTCATCTGTGTTGAGCAGAGTGGCAATGTTTCTTTCAGAATTTATAATCACACATGAACCTTGAGCTCGAACCATCAAATGGAATTCCTACAATGCAGGAGGTGACCACTCAGCCCATTGGGTCAGCACCAACTCTCAGACAGAGCATCCCACCCAGGCCCTAACACCACTTATTTATCCTACTAATCCCCCTAACCTACACATCTTGGGACACTAAAGAGGCAATTTAGCCTCTTTATGGCATTCCTCAATCATCCATCCACAAGTGTGTGAAGGAGCTTACAGATGCCCTGAATCAGACCCAGCAGGAAGCCTGGGTTGCAGGATCGCGGGGATGCTAAATGGGCAGGGGCTGTAGACTGCACCTACATTGTCCTCAAGGACCCGGTGAAGAATCCAGAAAGATTCATGAACTGAAAGGGCTTCCATTCCACCAATATGCAATTGGTATGTGACCATTAGCTCAACATCAAGCACATCTGTGCCAGACACCCCAGCAACAAACATGACAGTTTTATATTGAGGAATTCTGATGTCCCAAGAGATCTTTGAGGAGGAGCCCAGCGTGCAGGGATGCCTTGGGGAGCACGTGGTATTCCTGCTTTGGACTTGTCTGATGAAGCCTGTGCAGAGACCTGAGACTAACAGAGGGACCGGATATAATGAGGCCCACATTGCCACCCGTTCAATAAGTGGAACGGCGCAGAGGGCTTCTCAAAATGCAGTTCAGGTGCCTCAGCTGCTCTGGCAAGGCCCTCCAATACAGCCCCCTGAAACCATCTCACATTGTGACGGTGTGCTGTGTCCTACACAATCTGGCGCAGCAGCGAGGAGATCTGTTGGAGGAGGAAGATGTGGAGGCTGACCAACTGGGTGTCACTGAGGAGGAGGCCGCCCAGCTGGAAGAGGAAGAATAAGAGGAGGACAATGACGACGACCTACACCACCCAGGCACTGGAGAGTTGGCAACAGCCAGGGTCAGGCATGTGAGGATGGCGAGGGAGGCCCTGATCACCACGTACTATGGTCTTTGGTTACTAGGGGCCTGTGTTGCTACATGTGGGTTCCAACCCCATCCTCCTCCACTGTGCAGTCCTACAATTTCCTGCAACATTGTAGTATTAGTGTGGTAGGCCTGTATACTGTATTACTGAATTTATGTGGCAGGCAGGAGGATGACACCAACTCGCTATGAGCTACTATGATGATGCATACCCTGGTGCAAACAAGTCTGACTTCTTCTGAACTCTGCATGCATAGTGGCTCCTGGACCCACATCTGTGTGATAGATAAGGGAACACTAAACACCCATGGAGGGCCTTGGGGCATGTGGGATGGGGGAGAAGGGAATCTCCCCTGGGTTCTGGGAGTGCCATGGCAGATGTTATAAGTCACTGCCAATTCATGCCATCTGCTGTAGCCAGTGTAAGATTTGAGCACAGTGCGCTGAGGGGCCTCCCCCATTGACATCAACATGCAGAGGTCCCCCAGTGCCAGTTGGGCTAAGTTCATTTCTGTTGGAGGCTTATCAGAGACAAATTAGTCACCGGTATGGGGCAAACTAACATTTATTGTGCCAATAAAAGTGCCTTCAAAATAAGTGATAATATAAAAACATGTGAATGTGAGACTTTGAAGTGCTTAAAAATTCTATCTAAGTCATGTTCTCCTACACCCACGCTATTGGTTAGAAGGAAATTGGGAACACCGGGATCCTGTTTGCTGCTGAGCTGGATGCTATATGCTACTAGCTATGTCTGAAGCTTTGACTGCTACCACTGTTGAAACATTCAAAGGTGTGTTTTAGACTAGGGAAAGAGAGGTGTTTATTGGAAAGAGAAGGCCTGGACAAAGAAGATTTGGGGTCTTGGGATACCTGAAAGGAAAGGGCCTGAGGCCTGTAGGCTTAAAGGCCTCTGGGACAATGGAGGGGGAGATACCTGGACAGAACAAGCCTGAGGCCTGCAGCTCAATGACCTCACACCTGGGAGAAGAAGCAAAGGAATGAGTCTGGACTTGCTGTTAAAGGTCGACGTGTGCAGGGAAAAGGGGGAAAGTTCCCACCACAGCATTCACCAGCTGTGAGCAAGAGTGGGAGGTGAAGCCATTTTGTATTTTAACTCACAGCTAGGCCCACCTGGGTAGAAGAAAACCAAAGTCTTCTCACCCATTAACAGAGAAACACGTGTTGGCTTCCCACCCCCACCATCTGACCCTGGGGCGCTTACACCTCGATGCCCCTCTCCTTATCATCTGCTCTTTCCTCTCTCCCCCTGCCTGCTCCTTCCTCCTACGTAAGGGAGGGGGAGGCTTTCTTTCAAAATCCTTCCCCTGATGTACATCAGCAGACGTGTCGCGCACACCAGAGAGTGACCACGATGCCTCATCATTAACTTGACCCACCGAAGTGACAGTCTCTGGGATCGTGAATTCTGAGGTGGAAGCTGATGCAAAATTGGTGCTGATTTTGGAGATCCCTTCGCTGGCTTCCCCCCCAGAGGTATCTCCTGAGCTGTCAGGGGCAGGATGGATGGCAGCAGCAGTGGGGGCTACAGTCCCAGGGCACAAGGTTAAGTGCAAGGCCTTCATGCAACTCACTTCAGTTATCTCCAAGAATTGGAGGATTGATAGATGCTCACTTCTCTGCTCCAGCCTGATCATGTGTTGCTAATGGTTCACATCCCCCGCTCTTGTTCAAGCTCCAGTGCCTGCTCTTCAAGGTGGTGAGGACCCAGATCTCAGGCATACCATCCCCTGAGTTCACCCTCTCCCAGCGATTATGGGCATTCTTCTCCTGTGGGGTCAGAAGGAGCCAAGAAAAATCTGATGGCTCAAGTCCTGGAGGATATCAGAAGTGGCCCTCAGAAGGCAAGGGCTGTGGTATGCTTGGGGGGAAGGTGGGAGGTGCTAAGGGATCAGGCGCTGGAAGCATGCAGAGTGCTGTGCGTGTGGTGGTTCGGGGAGGTCATTTAGTGGGGAAGATGCTGGATCAGGTTAAGCAGTCACCCTTGCTGCCTGGATTATTTCATTCAGTTTCTTGCAGCACTGCTTCCAGTTCTCCTGACCAGTGCCCGGGCACTAATGCATGCTGCCACCAGCCCCCAGGTTGCGTTTCCATTCCTTCCCCAGGGCGGCATACTGCTGGGGAGGGGAAGAAGGTTTCCTGCCGTGCCTCCCTCGCCTCCAGCAACCTGACCAGATCTGCATCCAAAAAACTGGCGGCTTTCTTCCTTGAGACTATCTCTTCCTGCTCTGCCTGCCTGTCTGTCCATCCTTTGGGTTTTTATGGAGATTTCCCTTGTTAGGGCAGATCAGCTGCGGGCAGTTTGGGCAATTCACACGCCTGTTCGAGCATTCCAGTGAGTTTAATGTGGCTTGCCTTGTTACCATGGAGAGGAAGCCTCAGCACTTGCAGACATGCTGATACAGGAAAGTGGTGGTGGTGGTGGTTAGGAGGGGGAGCTGTTGGGTGGGGGGTGGTGTTGGGTTGGGGGTGAATTTGTGCCTCTCTGGGGAGAGGGAGGATCAAGTCACTCAGCCATCAGGGCCGGGAGGTGATGTGGGGCCCTTGTGCAAGGGGGTCCCTGGGGATGGGGGAAAAGGGGTCGGTAATGTTGGGGGGAGGTATATTCTGTACACCCAAGCTATGACTATAGCATTACATACTGCACTCTCTTGTTTCCTCCTCTATGAACAGTATGTTTTGTCTGTGTAGCGTGCAAGAAACAATACTTTTCACTGTATGTTAATACATGTGACAATAATAAATCAAATCAAATCAACAGAGCCACAGCTGACACCATTTCCCTGGCCCTACACTCAAACCTGGAACATCTGGATACAAGGACACTATATCAGACCCCTACGTATTGACTACAGCTCAGCCTTCAGCACCACTATCTCAACAAAACTCATCTCTAAACTACATGACTTGGCACTCAGCTCCTCCCTCTGCGACTGAATTCTGGACTTCCTAACCCAGAGACCAAATCAGTAAGGACACCTCCATCCTCCTGATTGACACCACATTCACAAACATCTACTTCCTCCATCACTGACACTCAGCAGCAGCAGTGTGTACTAAGCACAAGATGCACTGCATCAATTCACCGAAGGTCCTTTGACAGCATCTTACAAACCCATGACTACTTCCATCTAGAAGGACAAGGACAGCAGGTACATCACCAGCTGCAAGTTCACCTCCAAGCCACTCGCCATCCTGACTAAGAAAAAAATTGCCATTCATTCACAGTCCTGGAATTCCCTCCCTAACAGCATTGTGGGTCAGCCCGCAGGATGTGGACTGCAGCGATTCCACAAAGCAGCTCACCACCACCTTCTTAAGAGCAATTAGGGTTGGGCAATAAATGCTGGCCCGCCAATGACACCCAGGTCCCACGAATGAATAAAAAAACTTCACTGTATAAAGTGTCTGCTGGTTTTTCAGTTGCGTAAAGTCTGCTTCAGAGACCTTCTCTGTGGTTATGCTCTCCCAAGGCTTTGGGAGAATACTACTGTTCTTTACCTGAGTACTCCTGAAATTTCTTTGGATAATATTTGCAAAATTTATACAATATTCTACTCCACAATAAAACTCTGAGTTCATCTTGTAATGGGTTTGCTGTGGGATTATTAATTAAAAATATCTAAAAGATCTGGTAAAAATAATTGTTCCAGCTTAAGGGCTTAAAACTAAGGTCAGTTCAATATGATGGTGATTGTATAAGATATTCCCAAATTTCTAATGTGTTGCCATTTTCTTAAGTGAAAGCTATTTTCAAAGAGAATACATTGAGTTCATCCTGGGTAGGCAATGTGGGTGAGGCCAGTATATTTTTTCCTGTTGACCTTTTGTGCAATGGCGATTAGCAAACCTCTTGAACCAGATTCTAGATTGTGTAGGTGCATCCACGGTGTGACAGGATGTTCACAATGCTGTTAGACGGGACATTCCAGGTTTTTGATCCTTTTGAAGCCTTTCACAAAAGAAATAATTTGTGAAGTTTTAGACCTTATCAAAGATGTGCGGGTTAGATGGATTGGCCATATTAAAATTGCACCATAGCATCAGGGGGACTAGCTAGGGTAAATGCAAATGGTTATGGTGATAGGGTCTGGGTGGGATTGTGGTCAGTGCAGACTCGATGGGCCGAATAACCTCCTTCTGTGCTGAGTGGATTTTATATGTTCAATCCCCCTTAGAACATCGAACATTACAGTGCAGTACAGGCCCTTCGGCCCTCGATGTTGTGCCGACCAGTGGAACCAATCTAATGACCCTCTAACCTAAACTATTCCAATGTTATCCATATGTCTATCCACTGACCATTTGAACACCCTTAAAGTTGGTGAGTCCACAACTGCTGCAGGCAGGGCATTCCACGACCTTACTACCCTCTGAGTAAAGAACCTACCTCTGACATCCATCCTATAATTACCAACCCTTAATTTAAAGCTATGTCCCATTGTGTTAGCCATCACCATCCGAGGTAAAAGGCTCTCACTGTCCACCCTATCCAATCCTTTGATCACCTTGTATGCCTTAATTAGGTCACCTCATAACCTTCTTCTCTCTAATGAAAATAACCTCAAGTCCCTCAGCCTTTCCTCATAAGACCATACCATACCAGGCAACATCCTGGTAAACCTCCTCTGCACCCTTTCCAATGCCTCCACATCTTTCTCATAAAGCGGCGACCAGAACTGTAAGCAATACTCGAAGTGCGGCCGCACCAGAGTTTTGTACAGTTGTAACATGACCTCACGGCTCTGAAATTCAATCCCTCTACCAATAAAAGCTAACACACCGTACCCCTTCTTAACAATCTTATCAACCTGGTTGCCCACTTTCAGGGAGCTATACACATGTACCCCGAGATCTCTCTGCTCGTCAACACTACTAAGAGTCCTTCCATTAGCCCTATGTTCTGTACTCCTGTTATTCTTACCAAAGTGAATCACCTCACACTTTTCCGTATTAAACTCCATCTGCCACCTCTCGGCCCAGCTCTGCAGCTTTCTCTCTCTCTCTCCCACTGCCTGCAGGGTTAATGTATTAATATGCAGGGGACTGTTCTTTTTTCTGCAGAATAGTACAAGAATCTAGCGAGGGACAAGGTCTGACAAAGGGACTTTACTTAGATTCAAATTTATTGAAATGAATGCAGTCAGGTTCTCATGCATTTTGAGTGTAAAACTGATTACATCGGCGGCAGGGGAGGAGGGAACGAAATTTGGAGATCTCGTCGGCGAGATTCGCATTTTCGGGCTTTCGCCGCATCTTGGGTCCCCACTGGCCGGCGACCTCATGGACAGAGAGTGTCCGCTCAAGACCTAGGCCAAAGGATGTGTCGCCTTTTCGACACTCCTGAACTTTGCCACTAGTCCACAAGGACATGCTGCACAATTTAAACCTTGCCTAGTCTGAGCACCCAAGTCAGGCGAGACAGTCTAGGGGAAAAAAGTCAGGTACGTAAGCGCTTATTGCTACTCTGAGCAAGTTTATGCCCAATAATTATCATCATTTATTGTTTCTCTATCCACCAATCCAGTGTCACCTCAAGAAGCATTAAAAGATCCGTCCTGGATCCCCTTTTCTGATCTTCAAATTGTCTTTTTTCTAATGTAATGGGCAGCACGGTTGCACAGTGGTTAGCATTGCTGCCTCACAGCATCATGGACACAGATTCGATTCCCACCTTGGGTCACTGTTTGTGTGGAGATTGCACATACTCCTTGTCTCCGCGTAAGTTTCCTCCAGATTCCCTGGTTTCCTCGCACAGTCCAAAGATGCACTGGTTAGGTGGATTGGCCATGCTCAATTATCCCTTAGTGTCAGGGGGGGCTAGTTAAGGTAAATGTCTGGGGTTCTGGGGATGGGGATTGTGGTCAGTGCAGCCTCGATGGGCCGAATGGCCTCCTTCTGCACTGTAGAATTCTATGGTTCTAATGAAAAGAGACCTGTGGCAGAATTTCCATCTTAATGTGGGGGCAAAAATACAGATAGGCGAATATGTTGTTTTGTGGCAGGAACCAATGTTCTTGTTTGCAAATGCCATCACTGACCCCAAGCTACTGCAGGGTCTCCCCTTCACAACGGTGACCCAGCAGTTGTGACCATTTTTTTTATTTCAGATTATTTTTAAAAAAATTACAGAGGGGGTGCTTCAAGATGGATGCCCTCTCTTCCTCTCTAACTTGCATTATCAGGCAAAGCTCCCTTCATGTTGGAGAACCTCCTATTGACCTTTCAGCTTTGAAACCCAACCTTCATTCCTAACTGTATGGCAAGTATGCCCTCTTGCCACTAATTTGCCAATCAAGGGGAATTTCTGCCGGGTGAATATTCTTCACACAATTCGGGGGGCCTGGATATGTTCTCTGTCATGGTTATTTAGAAGAATGAATTTAGAAAACTCTGAATCTCTAGCCAAAGTCACAGAAAAGTTTTGTAGTGACAAAGCTTTCAGGTATAAACAAGTTCAACTCTCTCTGCCTCTCTCCCCCACTGCCTGCAGGGTTAATATATTCTTATGTCATAGCGCCCAATTTTACCAACAATTTGTGCACGCTTTCAGTGTGAGGCTTTTACCGCAATCGGCACCCGAGCCCTTGCAAATCGCCCCTTTACCGAGATCCACGAATGGCAGGGATCCGTTCTGCACTCAAATCGGGCCCAACGGCGATTTAAATGTATTTGCATGCATTGAAATTGAATTAATGAAATGCCCGTCCAATTCTACCAGCGTTTCCCCCGTTTACCACTGCGTTTACCAATCCAGAATCGCGCTTTTAGGGACCTGCTGAATAAAAGTCAGAGTCGGGTGCTCCAGCCTCTGAAGAGTGCGCTCAGTGTTTCCAACGGCTCTCTGACACAGATCAGTAGTGGGGGTGGGGGTGGAGGCGGGTCAGATCATTCTTTGGTCGGAGGGGGGAGGAGGGGAGTGAGGTCAGGTCGTTGTCTATTTGCGGGGGAAGGAGGAGTTGGGTCAGATATATCTCTGGCAGGGGAGTGGACTGATCGTTGTCTGGTGGTTGGGGGGGAGGGCTGATCGTTGTCTGGTGGTTGGGGGGGAGGGCTGATCGTTGTCTGTGAGTGGGGGAGAGGCAGGTCAGATGAATCTCTGGTGGGAGACGGGGGGCAGATGGATCTCTGGTGGGGGGCAGGGAGGGGGGTCCACTGCCACTCTGCGGGCGATCGGTGGGAGGAAGAGAGGCAGGGGTGGTGATCAGTCTGGGTAATGGTGGGTAAATAAGGGGGACAGTGATGTGTGTGTGTGTGTATGTCCCCTACTCACCCCCCCACTACCCACACACATCACTGCCCCCCTTATCCACCCTCCCCCACTAACCCCCCCCACCGATTGCCCGCAGAGTGGCAGTGGACCCCCTACCCCCCCTTTCCAGAGATCCATCTGCCTCCCCCCTCCTCTGAGATACATCTTACCCACATCCCTCTCCCAACCCCCCGCCACCCAAGGTACACCCTCGCTTTTGCTTTTCACTCCCAGGCCGCTTTCTCTGCTTTCTGCGGCTTGGGAGCGATCTGACACGGGTGCGCTTTTCCATTTTTTTCCAACTGCACATGCACAGTTCAGAGCTCCGATCATTCTGGCAGCGCTAAGCTCCACCCACAGTGCGAATCAGACTGGAGATGGCTGAGACCGTATGGGGGCGTCTGGAAGCGGATTTCAAAGTCGGATTTGTACTACGCCCAGAATCAGCACTTAGAATCAAAATGGTAAAATCAGGCCCATAGACTCATAGAGGTAGAGTCATAGAGGTTTACAGCATGGAAACAGGCCCTTCAGCCCAACTTGTCCATGCCATCCTAGGGCTTATGTAGGTCACTGTTCTTTTTTCTGCAGAATGATACAAGGATCTAGCGAGGGGGACTTTAATTAGATTCAGATTTATTGAAATGAATGCAAGGCAGGTTCTCACGCATTATGGGTGTAAACCTGATTATATTGATGAGGGAGGGAGAGGCAAAATTCGGACAGCTTGTTGGTGAGATTCGCATCTTCTGGCTTTTGTCAGATCTTGAGCCCCTGCCGGCCAGCAATTCGAGGCCCTGTCACTAAAGGGAGTCAGTTTCTGCATCTACAATACGTATACACTCCCTCTCCATCCTTCCAACCCCCCCTGTCTGCAATTGGGCAGTCAGATTGCTTTCCCAACATTGGGTAATTTATAATTTCTTCTAGCCAGACACAGGCTTCCAAGCAATGTAGGGCAAAGGCAAGTTATGGCACCTACAGGTCAACATCAGCCATGATCTTGCTGAACGGCAGAACCAGGGTGGTATGGTAGCACAGTGGTCAGCACTGCTGCCTCTCAGCACCAGATACCTGGGTTTGATTCCCAGCTTGGGTCACTGCCTGTGTGGAGTTTTCACATTCTCGCTGTGTCTGTGTGGGTTTTGTCCCACAGTCCAAAAATGTGCAGATTAATGAATTGGCGATGCTAAAATTCTTCCTCAGTGTAGCTGAACAGGTGGCAGAGTGGGGTGACCTGGGGGATTTTTCACAGTAACTTCATTGCAGTGTGAATGTAAGCCTACTTGTGACTAATAAATAAACTTTAAGCTTGAGGGGCTAATTGTCCTCTTTCTGTCCATATGTTTCTAATCCAATAAAATATGTGGTCTATACAACAGGAAAGTGATTCACTTCATGGACAAATTTGAAATGCTTTATTTTGCATGGAAGAACAGAAAAGAAGCTTATTATCAGACTGGCAAGAGGTTGCAGAGCTCGGAGAATCAGATGGATCTTAGTATCCTAGGGCATGAATGACAAAAGGCTGGTATCCAGGTACAGCAAATAATTTGGAAAGCTAATAGAATGTTATTATTTATTGCAAGGGGACTCAAATAGGGAGATTGTACTTCAGATTTGTACAAGGCACTGGTGCAGCCACATCAGTGGACAGTATTGGTCTCCTTATTTAAAGAAGGATGTAAATGTGTTAGAAGCTGTTCAGAGAGAATTTATTAGAGTAATACTAAAAAAGGGCAGGTTGTCTTCTGAGGAACAGTTGGATAGGTTAGGCTTGTATGTAGTAGAGGTTAGATAAAAAAGAGGCAACTTCATTGAAACACATGAGGGGTCTTGAGAGGGGTCTTGATTAGAGAGGATGTTTCTTCTTGTGGGAGAGTATAGAACTAGGGCTCACCGTTTTAAAAAAAGGTTGCTCATTAAGACAGAACTGAGGCAAATTTATTTTCTCTCAGAGGGTCGTGAGCCTCTGAAACTCTTTTCCTCAAAAGGCGGTGGAAGCAGAGTCTTAATTTGAAGGTAGAATCGGATATTCCATGGCAGGCATGTACTCTTGAAGTAATGCTGAGGCTTTACAATGATAACAACAAGGGACTAAGACCAGTTCCACATGCTAATGTCAAGTGAAATGTACGAACTCCATACAATCACATCCCTTTGGGTCAGATAAATGACTTTTATGACAAGGTCAATATTTTATAATATTTTGTAGCTGATTTGGTTCCTGCACTACTGCTGAGGCTGGCTGATTATGAAGGGTTTTTTTTAAATTCACAGGATGGGGGCATCCCAAGCAAATCCAGCATGTGTTGCCCATCTTTAATTGCCCCTGAACTGAACATTTCAACCATAACTACATCGTTGTGCAGCATGGAGTCACATGTAAGTCAGGCCAGGTAAGGATGGCTGCCCTGCTGCTGACCACGCAGGAAAATTGCCCTTAATCAGGCTTTCAACTATATAAGTAAGCTGTTTGTCTCCATCTAATGTGCAACTGAGCCACAACCTGTTCAGTCACAGGGAAACTTAAACCAGTGCTGGGCTGAACTGGGGAGATTTACCAGTGTCCCTACCCACCATTTTCCCACACTCGCACCTCTCAACCTGCTGACCCAGGGCCAGGAAAATCCTGTCCTTATGTTTAAAGCTTTAGGGGCCCTTGAGTGATGAAAGGTAACATAACAGTGGACTTTTACTCTATTGTTCAGGCAAAGAATTGAACATAGCATTAGAAAACACAAATTAAAAGGGAACCTCTACAGGACATAGAAACATAGAAAATAGGTGCAGAAGTAGGCCATTTGGCCCTTTGAGCCTGCACCAACATTCTATATGATCATGGTTGATCGTGCACTTTCATTATTCCACTTCTGCTTTCTCTCCATACCCCTTGATTCCTTTAGCCACAAGGGCCACATCCACCTTCCTCTTGAACATATCTAACAAACTGGCCCCAACAGCTTTCTGTGGTAGGGAATTCCACAGGTTCACAACTCACTGAGTGAAGAAGTTCTTTTTCATCTCAGCCCTGAATGGCTCACCCATTATTCTTAAACTGTGACCGCTATTTCTGCACTTCCCCAATATTAGGAACATTCTTCCGGCATCTAGCCTGTCCAGTACCATTAGGATTTTATGTGTTTCTATGAGACCCCCTCTCATTCTTCTAAATGCCAGTGAGTACAAGCCCAATTGACCCAATCACTCTTCATACGTTAGTCTTGCTATTCTGGGAATCAGTATGGTGAACCTTCGCTGGACTCCATCAATGATAAGAATGTCCTTCCTCAGACTAGAGACCAAAACTGCACACAGTACTCAAGATGTGGCTTCACCAAAGCCCTGTATAATTGCAGCAAGGCATCCTTACTCCTATACTCAAATCCTCTTATTATGAAGGCTAGCATGCCATTAGCTTTCCTTGCCGCCTGCTGTACCTGCATGCCAACCTTCCACGACTGTTACACTATAACACCCAGGTTGCATTGCATTTTTGCTTTTCCTGAACTGCCACCATTCAGATAATAATCTTCCTTCCTGTTTTTGCCACTAAAGTGGATAACCTCGCATTTGTCCTCATTATATTGCATCTGCCAAGTATTTACCCACTCAGCCAACCTGTGCAAGTCACCCTGCAGCATCTTAGCATTCTCCTCACAGCACTCACTGCCACCCAGCTTAGTGTCATCCACAATTTTGGAGGTATTGCATTCAATTCCTTTGTTCAAATTAATGTATATTGTGAACAGCTGGGATCACAGCACTGAACATTGTGGTACCCCACCAGTCACTGTCTGCCGCTCTAAAAGGGACCCATTTACATCCACACTCTGCTTCCTATCTGTTAACCAATTCTCTATCCATGTCAATACATTACCTCCAATATGAGTTTTAATTATGCTCACTAATCTTTCGTGTGGGACCTTGTCAAAGCCTTTTGAAAGTCCAGATACAGAACGTTCACTGGTTCACTCTTGTTCACTCTCCTAGTCAGATCTTCAAAAAATTTCAGATTTCTTAAGCACAGTTTCCCTTTAGTGAATCCATGCTGACTTGAACCGATCCTGTCACCACTTTCCAAATGCTCAGTTATTACATCCTTGATAATTAAGTCCAGCATTTTCCCCACCACCGATGTAACTGGTCTATAATTCCCTAACTTCTCTCTCCCTTCTTTTTTAAAAAGTGAGGTTACATTAGCTACCCTCCAATCCACTAGAACTCTTCCAGAGTCTATAGAATGCTGGAAAATGATCACCAATGCGTCCACTATTTCTAGGGCCACTTCTATGAGTACTCTGGGATGCAGAACATTAGGCCCTGGGGATTTATTGGGTTTTATTCCCAGCAATTTCCCCATTATAATTTCCTGACTAATAAGGATTTCTTTTAGTTCCTCCTTCATGCTGGACCCTCTGTTCCCCAGTTTTTCTGGAAGGTTATTTGTATCCTCTTAGTGAAGACAGATCCAAAGTATTTGTTTAGCTGGACTGCCATCTCTTTGTTGCCCGTCATGAATTCACCTGATTCTAACTATAAAGGACCTACATTTGTCTTCACCAGTCTTTTTCTCTTAACATATCTATAGAAGCTTTGGCAGTCAGTTTTTATGTTTTCTGCAAGCCTACCCTCATATTCTATTTTCCCCTTCCGAGTTAAACTCTTTGTCCTCCTCTACTGGATTTTAAATTTCTCCCAGGTTTGCTGCTTTTTCTGGCCAATTTATATGCCTCCTCTTTGGCTTTAACACTACCCCTGATTTCCTTTGTTAGCCATGGATGAGCCACCTTCCCCATTTTATTCTTACACCAGACAAGGATATACAGTTGTTGAAGTTCATCCACATGTTCTTTAAATGTCTGCCATTGCTTATCCACATCAACCCTTCAAGTACCCTTTGCCAGCTTATCCTAGCCAATGCTATTTTTCAACCATTTTTCAATGTCTGAGTCCGTAAGATAGGGCATGAAAACTCACCCAACAAACAGATCACGAACTCTCCCATTTTCGAGCTAGCTGGACACTTAGAACCATTCTCGTAAAATTCCACCCTACAGGTTCCTTCCAGACACACAAACATTAAATTAAACCCACCTAAAACTGTACTTCATCTCAAATATTTACACAAATATAAACCCCTTAAGACTACCTTTGGTTTTCTGACATGTCACACTGCTTAACTGTTGTTGGAGCTGCGCTCATTCAGCCAAGCGTATTCTGTGACGCTATTGACTTGCGCCTTGTAGCTGGTGGACAAGCTTTGGGGAATCAGGAGGTGCATTACTCTGACCTGTTCATGTAGTCACAGTATTTATATGGTTAGTCCAATTCAGTTTCTGGTCAATGTTAACCCTCGGGATGCTGATAGTTGGGTATTCAGTGATAGTATTGTTGTTGACTGTCAAGATACACCATTCAGCCTATCAAACTTGTTTTGCCATTCAAAGTGATCATGGCTGATCATTTCTTTCAATGCCATTTTCTCCTAGTAAATCCATATCCCTTGCATAGGTCATTAGTATCCATAAATCTATTGACTTCTGTCTTCAACATGTGCAATTCTTGAGATTCCACTATGCTCTGGGATAGACAATTCCACAAATTCACCACCCTCTTACAGAAGATATTCCCCCTCACCTTACTTTTAAATGGCCTGAGACAATAGATTGTATCCCCTGGTTCTGCACAATGTTAGGACAATCCTAATATTCCAGCAATAAGTCTGGTGAACCTTGTTGCACTCCCTCTATCGCAAGTATATTGTTCCTTTGGTAACGAGACCAAACTGTGTAGAATACTGAATGTGCGATCTCACCAAAGCTCTATCCAACTGGAGTAAAACCTCCTTAGTCCTGTACTCAAATCCTGTTACAATGAAGGCAATTTGCCTTCCAAATTCCTTGTTGCACCTGCATGCTGGCTTTCAGTAACTTATGAACAAAACACTTAGATCTCAACATTTCCCAAACTCTCAGCATTTCAGTTTTTCCTATCAAAGTGAATAACTTCACACTTTACACATTGCATTCCATCTACCATGTTCTTGCCCATTCACTTAGCCTGTCTAATCTCTTTAAAGTCTCTTTGCACCCTCCGCAAAATACACATTCCCATCTAGCTTTGTGTTATCAGCAAACTTGGAAATATTACATATGGTCCTACAGACAAATTCTTCATATAGATTGTGAATAACTGGGGCTCAAGCAATCTTACATTGATACTTCCCACTCATAAATGAGAATGATTTGTTTATTCCTACTTACTGTTTTCCGTCCATTAACCAATTCTCAAGTCATGATAGTGTGTTACCCCTCCAATGCCATGCACTCTAACTCTGTTTACTGTCTTCTTGCATGAATCTTATTGAAAGCCTGCTGAAATTCCAAATCTGGGGCACGCAGTCTCAATAACTGTTCCCCTCTTATGTATGTTCCCAGTGACAACTTCAAAAAACTCCGACTGGTTTGTCAAACATGGATTCCCTTGCATAACTCCATATGGACTCTGCCCAACCTTAACATTGTTTTTCTAAGTATTAAGTTATCACACCAATACATATTCCTAGTACCGATGCCAGGCTAACAGGTCTATAGATCCATGTTTTCCCTCACCTTCTTTTGTTAACCATTGGGGTTACATTTTCAACCTACCAATCTGCAGAGACAATTCCATAATCTATAGAATTTGGAAGATGACCACCACTGCATCCATTATCTCCACAGCCCCGTCTTCAATACTCTGGGATGTGGATCATAAGGCCCAAGGGACTTATCGAGTTTCAGTCACATCAATTCTTCCAGTATTACTTTTTTACTAGCCTAATTATTTTATGTTCCTCATTTCCACTAATATGCCTAGAAGGTTGTGAGCCTGAAGGAGATTACAGAGATAAGCAGTATGAAAGATGTCTGTGCCCTTTCCACTTCTCAATTTCTGCATGATTCAGCCATGTATCTCCTACTTGTGATTTTTCTTTAAATTCTGCAAGAACAATATGAAAACAGAAGCCAGGGAAATGTAACATGTTTATTTAATAGTCCTGTTCTGTTATATACAAAGTTAAGAGTACTTTTCATATTTTCATCTACCTACTTGAAATAACTGCACTGCCAAACACACTAAACAGAACATGGTGGAATGTTTAACAAACTCATCAACTCACAAAGTGTCTCAGGACAAGTTAGTGTCTGCAATATCAATTTCACAATACAACTTGATAGCAATACAGGAACTATGAAGAGTCACATAATTCAGCAATTTCTAGTTCCTTGCTGGTGCTAATGGTGTAAAGGCTTGAAATAAACATTTTGTTCCAGTAACAACTGACACAGATACATCTATATAATTCTTTTTTGGGGTTTTTTTTGCATTAGTAAATAGGCGAGGCAGGATAGCATTCCTGTGGTGGTACCCACGATCTACAGCCAAGACAGAACCATATTTATAACTCCTTCCAAAAATTGTTATGCTTGTTTCCTGTGTTCATTTTGATCCATTTTGCATTTAACTATCTGTTCATTCTCTTTCAATAGGTCAGCTTGGGGTGCTTTACTTTTAAAAATGGATTGCATCAACTGAAAGCATTCCACAAATAAGGAGAGAATCAAAGAGTTTGCTGTCAGTTACATAGAAGAATCACAGCTTTCACATTGGTACACATTTTGGACCAAACAAATACAAGTATTGCAATACAGTTTCCTGCAGGTTCCACACAAGAACTTTGATTTTATAAAGTACTGAAGTTTGGCAATTCCAATGTGGAAACAGTATATAATATATGATATCAAGTATTTTGCTTCAGTTTGGTAAGAGTGAGTCAATGCATCTCAACTTTTAAGCTGAATTGCTAAACTTTAATATGAAGGTGCAAATTGTTTATTACAAGCCCTGTTTTCATATAAAAAAGGGCAGGAACTGAATGCTTACATGTCTGTTTACACAAGAGCAAGGAGGATATTACAAAACAATTTATACTGATATATTACATTTAATACATTAAATATATTTTCATGTGCAGCATAAAAAAGCTCAAGGCTTCATTATGACACTAAGATTAAGAGCTGTGAAGTGATGTTTTACATTTGGCTTATAACGAGCACAAATACAGACAAATATATGGCTAGGAATTTCTGATATGCTCATGTTCTTGAAATGAGTGAATTATCAAATCCCACATTTTCTCCTGATCTAACCAGTGCTTCTGTCATTTTTTTTTGCTTTCTATGCATTGTAGCAAACAACAATTTACAATTAAAAAACTAATCAACTTTCAACCTATGATTCCATTCCAATAAAGTTTAATTGAAAACATTTCCTAGGGTCTGCTTGGATTGCAAAAACTGCAGTATCATTCGATTGTAGTCACCTTCCTTCCCACATGCCTACTGCAGCATTAGTCGGAGTGAGATCATCAATTCTTTAGAGTTGTATTTTAGAGTCTTTACATAGCTATCCTGGAGTTAATTAATCTCTATAATGATTTCATGGCTGCAAATATAGTTTCAAATGGAAATTTGCATTAATATACAAACATTGATTGTTTAATACATTTATCCTACTAATTTGAAACTTTGTGTCCAGAGCATATATCAAGAATTTGGTTGTGCAGATGATTTTACATTAAAATCTTTTAGTCGTTAATATATTCCATTCTTTTGCCTGCTAACATTTTCACTATAAAATTGCTTTTTGCACATTAGCTAGAGGAACAGTGTTTCAATCAGACATCAGCTGATTGTTCTCCACTGATACCAAGCAAAAGGTTTCTTACAGATCACTATCGCCAACCATAGTGATTCCTAGGTTGGCTAATTTTTTTAATACAGGAATCAACAGGCAGCATGCTGTTTATTAAATTACATTATTAATCAAATCTGGAATAAAAGCTAGCTTAGTAATGGTGACCATGAAGCTACTGTTGATTGTTATATAAAACACATCTGGTTCACTTGAGAATGTCTGATTAACTGAGTAAGAAGTCTGACAACACCAGGTTTAAGTCCAACCGATTTATTTGAACTCTCCATTCGCCTGACGAAGGGGCAAACCCCAAAAGCTTGCGAGTTTACAATCAAATAAATCGGTTGGACTTAAACCTGGTGTTGTCAGACTTCTTACTGTGTTTACCCCAGTCCAATGCCGGCATCTCCACATCATGATTAACTGAGGACAGGGTGGCATGGTGCCTCACAGAGCCAGAGACCTGGGTTCGATTCCCAGTTTGGGTCACTGTCTGTGTGGAGTCTGCACATTCTCCCCGTATCTCTGTGAGTTTCCTCTGGTTAGTTAGGTCCATTGGCCATGCTGAATCCTCTCTCAGTGTACCTGAACAGGCGCCGGTCTGTGGTGACCAGGGGATTTTCACAGTCTCTTCACTGCATTGTTAATGTAAGCCTACTCGTGACACTCATAAATAAACTTTAAAGAATATATCCTTGCATGTGACAGAAGTGAATCATAACAGCTTTTTAAAATTTTGTTTATTATTGTCACAACTATTTCAATTTAACTTCTTTCCTAATGAGCTATTCTTATCCATGTTCTGCAAACTGCATTGAGCCTGTGGCTTCTCTTCTGCATGACAGCAAGAGGAAATTAAAAATAACACAGTTGTTAGAGTTGATAAAGTGCTTTGTTTAATAAGTGCAATCTCAGGACTAAATTTAGTTTTAAATAGTGTTGAGAAGTTGATCATCACATGGGGTTGGTTTTTGTCTGCAATGTTTGGCTTGTTAATCTGGTGCAGTAAATTGTCCAAAATTTCTGAAAATCAATTGATCGAAAATCAGGGTAGTTTCTAAAAAGGATCATATGTTCCACATTGCCAAGTGGAGAAAATGAAAATTTGCCCTCAGTATCTCTTATGAAAAGAATGATCTTCTCATAACGTTGTGCGCATAATTTTCAAATTTCGTTTTAAAAGCTGTCATTTCTTTTTTTGACACTGGGCCAAAGCAGTGATACAATATCCATCAGATAAATGACTGATGAATAATGAAAATAAAATGCAGATGCCGGGAGACTGTAAGTGCCACAACCATGTGAAATGATGGCAATTACTTGATTACAAATTAAATGGAACAACGTGGAAACAAAACACATGAAGCACAGTACACTCTCTTCGTTAGAAATATATTCAATTTCCATCTCAAGGCAATATATATAATGAAGTAAAGTATTTTTTGTTTTCACTGTGCACTACTTAACATACTTCCTTGCTGCAGTTATAACAAACACTTGGAAGAAGCATTAACCTACACTTGTTACTGGTGTATTATAATTAGCTCCCATACTGTCATTGCAATCTTCTGCTCTTAGTTCAACGTGGGTTGATTCCATGTATCAACCACTCAATTTTTTTTTGTTATTACTATTTTTAAATTTAAATTATTGGAAACTTCTAGTTTGAGATTGTGCTGTTAATAGATATTGTAATCTAATTTTGCAGTTGTAAATGTGCCTAGTTTGGGGGCGTTTAAGAGGTCTGTGGACAGGTTTATGGACGAAAAGGGATTGGTTTAGGTTAGTGGGTCATTGTTTTTTTTTAACTGGTCGGTGCAACATCGTGGGCCGAAGGGCCTGTTCTGCGCTGTAATGTTCTATGTTCTATGTTCTATGTTGAGAATGTGCACATTTTAAAACTGATTTTCTTAAGAGTTCTTTAGTTGATCATAAATTCTGATAATAAATAAAATCATTCCATCAGTTTATGATGTTAAGAGAATATATGGCCAGTAGGGTCAGAATTCAGAAGGTAACTTTTGCTTCTGGAGGTTTCAAGCAACCAAAAGGGCACCAACAATTCTTATAAAATTAACTTAAAGCTATCGTACCTGCAAAAATGAGACATCTTACTTATTCACAGGCCACGTTATAAAGTTAATTGCCTACATCTGGTATTATACCTTGCATGGTGAAGATGTAATCTATGACAATGGAGTAGATATTCCACTGTGTGTAAAATTGAAGGAAGTCCTTTTTTTTAGCCAAAATTTCAGTTCATAAATAGGTATCTTCAACAAAACCCATGGGAAGAAACAGCCAAATAACCCAAATAAATCTGAAGTGCAACCATAGAGAAACAAAATAATATTTATAAAGTCATTACCTAAACAAAATAGGTAGTATTGTAAAATCCAGTGTCATTTCTTACAGCATCAAGAAAATGGTTGAGACCTACAAAACAATAGACAGTAAGTACAATTCATAGATTCAACCCGTGATCTTCTCATCAAATTGTACAGTAACTGAACCTTTATTCTGTAGCCAATATAATATATCTCTTATGTATTGCAACATATTAAATTGTTTGAGATCAGCTTACTCATTTTTAGAGAAAGAGCAATTTTTGCCCCTTCAGCTCATCTAACGAGAGTAAATTCCATTATGCAGTTGTCACATTTTTTAAAAAAACAGAGATTTGATCTTCAGCAGATTTTTTCAGTGCGTTTGTTTAGAAACCCAGTATTTCAAATTTTCATAAATGTAAAAATATATCTATCCAATAATAATACAAAAATGGATAAAGAAGACAACATACTGTTGAGATGAAACCTTTTGCTGGTCGCCAGGAGCAAGAGAATTCCTACAAACATGTGATTTGTGATCATTTCACAAGTGGACAGGAACTGGTTAAAACAAACGAAATATGTTTAATTTAATCCACTTATTACATCAATTCAATGCTTGCAGCTATCTTGCTAAATAGAACACAGAGGACAGACTGCAAAATGCTAGTCAATAAGCTGTTTTTGTGTTTGAGAAAAGGGTTCAAGCTGAAGTTAATGAGATTAGCACATTTGTTTAGCTCTCCTAATGCAATTTAATATCAATTTTAGCCAGATAGTTGCAGAGAATACATTGGCTGAACACATTTTGGAACGTGTGATGGGTTGCAAGTGCAAGGCTATTTTGTAATCCACAAAAACTCATTTGAAGGGAGCATTTCTCATGAGGTCTATGACTGTAGCCCTTACCATCGATTTTAATGCCACAACCAGTAAATAACAGCTGAACAGACAATATCTCCAGCCCGAAAAATGGAAAAAAGAGATATTCCCATTGAAGAGGAATCATCAGTGTCATTTACTTGACAAGAAGAACAATAGCTTGCATTTATATTAAATTTGCTTGCTGCAGGAATCATCACGGGATGGACAACATGATGGACTATTTAAAGGTCCACTGACCTCAGGTGGGAAGTAGTGTCTGAAATGTAAAAAAAACCCAAGGTTCTTCAAATAAATATTTAAAAAAATGATTCTGACTCAGGCTGTTATATTAAGAGGAGTGACCAAAACTGTGGCAGTTTTAAGAGCTGTCTTAAAGAAAAGAGAGGTGCAGTGGCAGAGTGAAGAAGTTTGGGACAGGAATCCCAGAGAGCTGAACCTTTAAGTGGCTGAAGGCATTGCCAATCTAATAAAAGCAAAATACTGCGGTTGCAGAATCTGAAACAAAAACAGAAACTGCTGGAAAATCTCAGCAGGTCTGACAGCGTTTGTGGAGAGAGAACAGACCCAGTATTTTGAGTCTGGATGATCCTTCATCAAGTCATCCTGACTCGAAATGTTGCCTCTGTTCTTTCTTCATAGTGGCTGTTAGACCTGCTGAGATTGTCCAGCATTTTATTTTTTTGTTTCACGTTGCCAATCTGATTGGCTGGCAAAAATCCAAGGTGAGACTTTCTCCCACTAAGAGGTGGAGGTCCTGCCTTCTGTTAATCAGTACTTGCTGAAGGGTGAGATAACTTACTTGGCAGTGATGCGTCCCCCACCGACACTTCGGGTGACCCAACCATCTAGAAAATTCCAGCCATGCATTTTTAAAAGATTTAAACTTGGACTTCTGATTTACTTTTTGTATTTTCTGTAGCCAATACCTAAATTCATGTTTTATCTCTACTATCCATCTTGTGTACACATCTGTCTGCATGAGGGGGTGAGTGTTTGTGCTGCACTTGCATTTTGGGGTGTTGTGTGAAAAAGCATTATCCTTTCCAGCTCCTCTTGACCTACATGTAAACTAAAAAACCTTCAAAATATTGTGCTCTTTTGGCCCTCCATTGGTTCCAGCAGTGATTCGTAGAAGATTTTGACAGACGTGAAGTCCTTGTTCAGGTCTCAGTTTAAAATGGCAGTTTGCATGGGGCACCTGTAATGTCATCAGAACCTAACCTACGTCTCTAAGAATAATAGTCTGAACTTGAAAACTTCTGTCAGCAGAATTATGGCCTATAAGGATTATAAGTCTTCCCTTCCATTCTAACTGCTCCTTGGACATCATAGTTGTTAAGTTTGAGCCCATTGCAACTCTGATCAGCAGACGTGAGTTCAAGGTGCCTGCAATAATTATCAGCTGGTGGTTGAGTTTTACGACCAGTCAAATCACAGAATAACTGTTGTTAGCCGCTGTAGAGCTGGATCCCAAGTCCGCACATCAACTTGTATAACAAGTAATGACAGTAGCAAGATTCGACCTCAAGCCTTGTGAAAGATTATAAATTCTAAAAAAAAATTGCCACTCTACTCAACATAGATGGAAATTTACTGTGCTTATAAATGATTTAAAGTTATCTTCATGAAACTATCGTGTAAGTCAAATAATCTTTCTCGAGCTTTATTATACAGATTGGCTATACAATCTGTTCCAGGATATTTTCTCCATAATTTCTCACAAAGGTGATTATTTTCCAGATGTGTCAATGACAGAGGAAAGACAACATGATGTTTCTTCCAGATAAAATCATTCATCTTGAAAAGCAATTGCATTTTCTAGCACAAGTCAATTTAAGATGAGAATCTGATGATCTGAATTCCACTGCTGCAGGTTCAGAATCATGATGTCACCAGGGGAGATGTAAGGCTGTGGAGTTCTTTTTGGTTAAAGAAAAAGATTAAGGGAAAGTGTTTTCATTTGGAGAAAGAAGTCAACTGAATTTGACAAATATTGCTGATGACCCATGATGTTTACCAGAGAAATGTTTTAGTATTCAGTCCCAGAACCATTGCTCCAAATTGGAACATGATCTATATTTCTGATGTTTTACATTTTCACATACATTACATGCGTGTTCATCCCAGAAATGAACCAACCGTACTGAGTAATACTTCCTCCACTTGAAGTAATTCATGTACAAGTCTTCATTACCATCCACTTCATGCAGGTAATCCGCAAGCTCTTTAGCTGAGTGGAAATCATCCACATGAATGAAAGAATCTCCCGGAATGTAGTTTTCATAGTTGTTTCTGGATGGGCCCAAGACCACAGGCACAGTGCCAGCAAGCAAAGCATTGTAGAGCTTTTCAGTTATGTAATCTTCATGTATTGAATTCTCAAAGGAAAGGTAGAACTTACAATTAGATATGGTAGGAATCAAATTTTTATCACTCAGGCGTTCGCCAAAAGCTTGACCATAAGTGTTGATATCAATATATTTGTAGAGTTCATTATAGTACTTCACTCTGGCATGATTAGTGTTCCAATTGCTTACAACCCAACACACCAGGCTGCTTTTACTAGGCAGTTCAAAATCGAATGGAACTTTGTTTATTCTCAGAGACCCGTAGGGAACTTCGATATCTGAATCTCGCCGATATGTCAAGGTCAGGTTGAAGAGTTGGTCGAGTCCAGTCTTTTTCGGAGAGTGGGTCGGTGATTCCAGATTCATCCAAACCCATTTCTGAAAACTTGGCCGAGGCTGTGTGGGCAAATTGGACAAGTCCCCGTTTATGTCCCGATGATGGAAAAGGACAGCGTGGGATTTGTTATAGAGGCTCCTATCTGCAGTCAAGCGACAGTTATGGATGTTAAACTCAGATTCACAAGAATTGAGCTCAAATGTCTGACCAAATGGCCAAAGCCAAATAAGTACAATAGTTTCATTCTCTTCTGCGCCTGTCACAAAGGGATTTTTCACACCAAGTGCTGATGTGGCAGATTCCAATGGAGCATAAATCCAGGGGTTAGATGGTTTGACGTAGAGCAACAACATGGCTAAAAAGCAGCCCAAAATGATGATGGAAATTAACAGCGTGCGGCAAATCCCTTTATTAGATACTGATGTCATAATGTCTCCTGTAAAAGAAAAAAAAGATGAAGATTATTAGCATCCTGGGAGCACAGCTTATGTTCCATTTATTCTGCATCTAGACGCAGAACATTTGAATACAGCTTCCTGATTGGAATGAGAAAGATTGACATGGGAAATATCAGGTAGCGAGTAAATAGAATGGATGAGGAACAACATCTAAATGAGAATTAAGTTTAGGAAAAGGGATGGAACAGAATTAATAAACAAAGGCCATAATCAAATACAGACAACAAAGGACATGTTAATATTGTTATAACTAAAATAAAGTAAGCATTAAAAAGACTTATATTTATATTGCACACTTCACAGAGCCATTGGACAGAATTTAATGTAGGTGATGCTAATCTCCTCCACAATGGATCAAGAACAGTCAGCTAATGAGAAACCAGTCACTGTACTTGCTTGGCAGTTGTTCCTGACAGATATGTACTCATCTAAGGCCCAGGGTCACTAAGGGATCCAAACAGCAGGTGGACTATTGAGGTGAGGATTGGGGGATGAGAGGCTGGGATTGGGGGGCCACTAGGTGGAAGTCATAGGTGAGTGAGATTGGCAGAAAGGCAGAAAGCTGGCCCTCCTGCACTTCCCCATGACAGCTCCCTTGATCAGTCACTGAGTACCTGACAACAAAGAAATCCAGCCCTCAACCCCATCCATCCCCACTTCACCGGAAACCTGTAAAAATATTCAAGAGGGTTTGCTTTACTTGCTTCCCACAAGGAGAGTTATCCACCTGCTATATATTAAATACTAGTGGCAGCAGCTGAGCCCCTTAAGTGGGCATTAATTTCACATCAGAAGGCCTCAGTTGGTGGCGGGTCAGGAAGATGTCCATAAGCCTTCCTACCCTGGACTTAATCAGAGCTCAGGCAGTGACAGTGGTTGACTGGGTCCACATTCATCATTTTCGTAAGCAATTAAATACCCCCTACCCCGCCAGTTCATGCTGACTCCCCATAGAGCAATCGAGTCAGTCCAATTCTCTGACTCAATCTACCAGAGCCCTCTATGCTTATTTCTTTCAAGTGCCCATCCAAGTTTCTTCAAAATTCATTATTTGTCTCTGCTTTAACCACCCTTGTGAGTTCCAGGTCATTACCATTCACAGTGTAAAGAAGGTTCTTTTTCCATAGTCCCTTTGCATCTATTGCTCAAAGCCTTAGGTCCCATAGTTCTTGCACCATCAGCTAATGGGAGCTGACTTGAGGATTTTAACAGTAACCACATTGCGGTGTTAATGTACGCCTACTTGTAACATTAATAAATAAACTTAAATTTTAAATTGTTCCAATATAATCTTGCGGGTAAAATTCCTCATCTGTGGTACCATTCTGGTAAATTTACTCTACACCTCTGGAGGATCATCATATCCTTTCTAAAGTGGTTACCAAGCCCTAATTGAGGCCTCTTCATCACTTTAGGAAGTCTCAGTGAGAGGAAACTAGGAAATGTAACCATTGCAGACAATAAAATCACATGAACAGCAAAATGATGATAGCTAGATCATTCATTTTGTTAAAGTTAGTTAAGATATTAATATTGGCCAGGACTTTCAGGGATCTCATCTGCTCTTCTTCAAATAGTGCCATAAAAACATTTTCCTCCCATTGAGAGGGCAGATGTGGATTGGGTTTAACATCTCATCTGAATGAAGGCATGCCCAGCAGTGCAGGACCCCCTCAGTCCTGAACTGGAGTCCAGCCTGGATGTTGGGCGCGTATGTCTCTGCAATGTCATTTGAACCCATTACATTTTGGTTAAATGGTGAGGCTCCTTCCACTGAGGTACTGCTGACAGCAAACAGAAGAAGGAACTGGAACCTTGTAGTGAAAAGTTGGCCAGAACTGTCTCGATGGTGACCAAGATAATATTGTTAACAAGGTCATCTAAAAAGGTTGTGGCTTGGATGACATTTCTAGCTGTTGATTCTGCCAAAGCTCTCTGAGGTTCTTATGAAAATCTGATGCAATTTTGTTGGAACTGTAAGTCAGCCTGATTGATAGAATCAGTTCAGGGTGTGGGGCTTTATAGCAGAGGCCACAACATAAGAACATAAGAAATAGGAGCAGGAGTAGGCCAACTAGCCCTTCAAGCCTGCCCCGCCATTCAATAAGATCATGGCTGATCTGTCGTGGCTCAGTTACACATTCCCGCCCTCTCCCCATAACCCTTAATCCCCTCTCTTATCAAAAACCCATCAACCCGCGTCTTAAAAATATTTAGCGAGGTAGCCTCCACCACTTCAACGGGCAGAGAATTCCAGAGATTCACCACCCTTTGAGTGAAGAAGTTCCTCCTCAACTCTGTTCTAAACCGTCCCCCCTTTATCTTGAGGCTGTGCCCCCTAGTCCTACTATCCTTTCTGAGCGGGAAGAGTCTCTCCACCTCTATCCTATCCATCCCATTCATCATCTTATACGTCTCAATGAGATCTCCCCTCATTCTTCTAAACTCTAACGAGTACAAGCCTAATTTATTCAGCCTCTCCTCATAGCTCAACCCCCTCAACTCCGGCATCAGTCTAGTAAACCTCCTCTGCACTCCCTCCAAGCCCAAAATATCCTTGCGTAAGTACAGCGCCCAAAACTGCACACAGTACTCCAGCTGCGGCCTCACCAATGCCCTATACAGCCGCAGCAAGACCTCCCTACTTTTATATTCAATCCCCCTCGCGATGAAGGCCAGCATCCCATTCGCCTTCCTGACCACCTGCTGCACCTGCAAGCTGGGTTTTTGCGACTCATGCACAAGGACCCCGAGGTCCCTCTGCACCGTCGCCTGCTGCAGTTTTTCTCCACGTAAGTAATAATCCTTCCTACCATTTTTCCTACCAAAATGGACCACCTCGCACTTGCCAACATTAAATTCCATTTGCCATTTCCTGGCCCATTCGCCCAGCCTATCTAGATCCTTCTGTAGACTCTCACCACCCTCCGCACAATTTGCCTTTCCACCAATTTTGGTGTCATCAGCAAATTTCGACACCCTACACTCGGTTCCCTCCTCCAGATCATCTATATAAATGGTAAATAGCTGAGGCCCCAGCACCGACCCCTGGGGCACTCCACTAGTCACCATCCGCCAATCCGAATAGCACCCATTGACCCCCACTCTCTGCCTCCTATTTGACAGCCAATCCTCTATCCAGAACTCCAGTAAATTTGTCAGACATGACTTCCCTTTAACGAAACCGTGCTGCGTCTGCTCTATCAAGCAATTCCTCTCAAGATGCCTCACTATTTCCTCCTTGATGACGGATTCTAACATCCCAGGAGCAGACTGTGATGCTTGGATACTGACATGAGGGGGTTGGTGGGGAGTGTAGGGAGTTGCAAGAGAAGGATAGGTTACAGAGTTAAGGATGATCATTGTGGAATTGGAGTCAGATCATGGAGTGGAATTGAGGTCACAGTGGTCAGACAGGATGGAGAGATTTGATCATGGGAGCTGGTTGGTGAATTTGTGTTCTCTGATTGTAGATGGGAGCCAATGATTTCTGGGGGTCTGATATTGGAGGGGGTCCAGTGATATTATGGGTGCTCCAATTGCACAGGGGGCATTGTGATTGTGGGAAGGGAAGCATGTTAGTTTGTGAACTGGCAGTGTGCACTCTTGTTCCCTTTGCCCCATTAAGTACTGATGGAAAGGCACTAGCAGGCAGCATTTTTTACACCACTTGACCCAAAACCACCATTTGGACATTAAAATTCTCATTTTGGGGCTGAATTACACAAACTGCTGGATTCCTTGTGCCCCGCTCCCTTTGCATTCTACTCCCCCAGCCCAATGGGACTGCCCAGGGAAATATCAACTGCCTGAATTCATTTAATTGATGATTGACTGTTAATAGGCTGGAGGTGGGATTTCCGTCACACAAGAACAGGAAATCCATCCTCAAAGAACTGCTGGCCAGTCTGTCCCAGCCCAGTACATTGGGACAGAGGCGAGCAGTACTGGATCAGGGTTTGGATAAGTGTAAGGTTGCCAAAGTTGCAGTGTTTCAAATGCTACAAAACACATTGATGTTGAATTTAAAATGTTGAGGTATTAGTTACATGGAGCAGCATGGTGACACAGTGGTTAGTACCACTGCCTCACAGTGCCAGGGACCTGGGTTTAATTCCCCATTTGGGTCACTCTTTATGCAGAGTTTGCATGTCCTCCCCATGTCTGTCTGGGTTTCCTCCGGGTGCTCCGGTTTCCCTCCACGGCCTGAAAGATGTGTTGGTTAAGTGCATTGGCCATGCTAAATTCTCCCTCAGTGTACCCAAACAGGCACCAGAGTGTGGTGATTTGGGGGCTTTCACAGAAACTTAATTGCAGTGTTAATGAAAGCCTATTTGTGACTAATAAATAAATAAATTTGCATTAATGACATTGACATACGATGGTTCAAAATATGTAACCTAGTTTGAAACATTGGCAAAACGTGTAGTGTAAACAAATTGTCTTTCAAATCTTAAAAATTAGGCAGGAGCTGAATTAGGCACCAGCTCTGAAAAGACTTTGAAAAGATGATAAGAGGTTGTGTTGCATTCAGATAAAAAATGTTTTTTTTAAGAAATATGCAATTGAAGTCTCTTTGGTGAGAAGCTAAATCGCTGTTCATTGCAGCGGAATGGGAAGATGCCACTGACGTGAATGGTCGGAAAATTCTGACCTAGGAATCAGAGTTAGATTCCAAAAGGCCACTGTCTGTAAACCTTCAAAAATGGCCTGCTAACTGTGATGAAAGTATCATATTTTGCAATATCTTCTTAATATCTTTGTGGTACAACGTGAAACAGGCTTATGTGCGTACGGGCAGGATTTCCCAGTCGCACTCACCCCAAGATTAAAAAATCCTGCCCCAGATTAATGGGTCTTTGCATGGTCCTGTCCCGTGGTGAGCGGAATGGAAAAATTCCTCCCTATGTGTGTGTATGGGTATGACTAATTAATTAGGCTGAAGGCAGTTAGACTGCAAGATTAAAGCATCAAAAAGGCATTCGGTATGAAAGCAAATACTTTGCAGTGGAGATAAGCAGTTCTAAGATGGGATACCAGTGAGGCAGCATGAATGGAATTTGCATTAGGAAGGTAAAGGGGATGACCTGAAGTTTAACTGTTGTATTTCAAAAGAAAAATGCACAATTGACAAAAATCAAAAGAATAAAGCAAAGTATTGAGTTTAATTTTACCCAGAAATAGTACCCATAAAAATAACATGAAAGATCTGTATGTTTTGGAAAAGGGATGTAAAACCAATAGATTTAAAGATAAAAGGATAAAACATATTTAAAGAGAAATTAAAGACAGTATAGGTGGGTGCGGTCATGGGGTTCTGCAGAGCATGCGTAATTAATGACTAATTAATGCGGTTGGGGCCTGTTGGTATGGCTGGTTTCCCATCAATCTCCCCAGTGGGAATCACTCCACATTCCGATCCCCACCACAGCACTTAATTCCAGAAGAGGAAGTTCCATCCTTCGAGTATGCAGAGTTGTCAGTGTCCTCTTTTTACTTTATAATTTTAATCTTATGGACTTCTTCATTGTGAAATATTTTTCACTTGAGAAAGAACAAGATGAGAACAGAACTCAGGGAAATGGACCATGTTTATTTCTGTGTTTCTGTTTTGTTATATTAAAGTTGAGAGCAGTTTTCATAATTTCATTGAACTACTTGAAATAACTGCACTGCAACATACATTTAACAAACTATAAGGGAATGTTCAACAGACACTCTGCTCACGAAGTGTCTTAAGGTGGGGCCTAGGAGGAGGGGCCAAAGGGGGGCAGGGCCTAGGGGCAATCAGTCGGTGTGGAGGAGTCCCCAGTGCCACTCTGTAAAGGGATCACTGGGGGCTGGAGGGAGGCCAGTGATCAGGGCAGCATGGGGGCAGGGGTGGGGAGGGCGGTGGTCAGACACTGCTGGAAATCCGGACCTGAGAGATGCAAGCGCAGCACAAATGCTCGCGGGATGCCTGCGAATCAGCCGATGTGCAATTCTCCTGGCCCGCAGTGCTAATTTCTTTTATCTGAGGGAGAATTGACCCTTTAGAATTTTTTGGGGAGAATTCTGGCCTATATATAAGTGCCTGCTATTGTTCTTCTGATAGGAACATCGGTGCTGGAGTAACTCATTTAATAAGTTTAATGTCTATCCCCAGGCCCTTTTATGTCATTGGTATTTAAAAACCTGTCAATCTCTGCTTTAAATATACTCAGTGATTGTGCTTTCACAGCCTTTGGGGCAGAGAATTCTAGAGATTCGCAACCAAAGAAAATCTCCTCATCTCAGTCCAAAGAGGTTTACCACTTACTGGCCAGAATTTTACTGGCCCGCCCACCAGGAGAATTGGAGCAGGCGAGGGGAGGAACATGGGAAGGCCCATTGACTTTGAGTGGGATTTTATGATTTCAGGACAAGTGAGGCCATAAAAATCCCACCCATTATCTTGGCGAAAAACTGCAGCAGGCGACGGTGCAGAGGGACCTCGGGGTCCTTGCGCATGAGTCGCAAAAACCCAGCCTGCAGGTGCAGCAGGTGGTCAGGAAGGCGAATGGGATGCTGGCCTTCATAGCGAGGGGGATTGAATATAAAAGTAGGGAGGTCTTGCTGCGGCTGTATAGGGCACTGGTGAGGCCACAGCTGGAGTACTGTGTGCAGTTTTGGTCACCGTACTTATGCAAGGATATTTTGGCCTTGGAGGGAGTGCAGAGGAGGTTTACTAGGCTGATTCCGGAGTTGAGGGGGTTGAGCTATGAGGAGAGGCTGAATAAACTAGGCTTGTACTCGTTAGAGTTTAGAAGAATGAGGGGAGATCTCATTGAGACATATAAGATGATGAATGGGATGGATAGGATAGAGGTGGAGAGACTCTTCCCGCTCAGAAAGGACAGTAGGACTAGGGGGCACAGCCTCAAGATAAAGGGGGGGCGGTTTAGAACGTAGTTGAGGAGGAACTTCTTCACTCAAAGGGTGGTGAATCTCTGGAATTCTCTGCCCGTTGAAGTGGCGGAGGCTGCCTCGCTAAATATTTTTAAGACGCGGGTTGATAGGTTTTTGATAAGAGAGGGGATTAAGGGTTATGGGGAGTGGGCGGGAATGTGGAACTGAGCCACGACAGATCAGCCATGATCTTATTGAATGGCGGGGCAGGCTCGAAGGGCCAGATGGCCTACTCCTGCTCCTATTTCTTATGTTCTTATGTTCTTATATTCCTGATGTTAACTTGTCCTAAAACACGTTACATACTATTTAAATGCTATTAGTGGGCCCGGGACTGAATTCTCCAGTCCCATTAGCATTTCTCACCCCGCCACATTCTTTCACTCCAGCGGGGATTACAGTAGCTCCCTACTTTCGGTGAGCTAACAGCCCGACCCCACTGGAGTGAAGGGGAGAGCAAATGGTGCCCCCCCCCGGGGGTCATATGGCAGGGGAAGGGTTGCTCTTTAGGCATGGGCACCCTGCAATACCAGGCTGCCCCCCCCCCCAATGCGACAAAGTGCCAATGCCCAGGGGGCACCTTGGCACTGCCCACCAGGCATGGACAGTGTCAAGGAGGGGGCATATTGGGGGTGGGGCCTAGGGGAGAGGCCTATGAGGGAGGGGCCTAGGGGCAATCATTGAGGATGGGGGGGGGGGGGGGGGTCCCACTGCCACTGAATAGGGATCGGTGGAGGCTGGAAGGAGGCCAGTGATCAGGGCAGCGTGGGGAGGGGTGTTCCACCTTCAGGAGCAATCTCCTGAAAGGGTGGCCAGGAGAAGGAGGATGCGCATAACTTTCGACAGCCCCTCGAATGATGTTCTGGTTTGGTACAATCTGGCCCTCCGCATCCTCCTCCTGGCCACTCTTTCAGGACATTGCTCTCCCACCTCGTGGCCCTCAGCGGCAACCCCCTCCCCTCCTTCCTGAGGATCTGCTACTGGCTGCTCCTGCGGTGGCTTCCCTGCACCCTCCACCTCCTGAGCTGCCTCCTCCTCCTCAGCTGCCACCATGATGACCAGCTCAAAATCAGTCAGACCCATATCCATTCTGCACAGTGAGGATTTTAGAGAGAGAGAGAGAGAGAGAGATTGATCAATACATGTAATGGCTTGCATTTATCCCAGCACTGCCCACCCTTCAATCCCTCACGGGGTCCAATAGTCCCACTTGTGGATGCTGGCAACACAACACAATCTTTGGTGCCATCCATCACCTGATTAGGTTGCCTGCCATTGGCATCATGAACACAGCTGGCAGGGAGAGTATGCAGGATGGTGTGCGGGTGTGGCCATTGCGCTCCCTTGAGCCACTGCCATGAGTGCAATTACAGCATTCCCTTCCAGGCATGTGTTGTAGGTCAGTGGCACAGGGCAGGGATAGGCCTCTAATTAACACAAGATGGGCTCCCATTCACTGCAGAGTACATGCAGTATGAGTGTCTGTGTTAACTTGAGCACCCCTGCTTGCAGCACCAGCTGCCTGCAATGATTAGCCCTCAAGCAGCACGTGGTGCACTTAACCCCCAACACCCCCCACCCTAAAACCCCCACACTCCAGTCCCTCAACACAACCCACAGTCAGAACAATGTAACAGCCCAGTGGCTGCAGAGAGCAGCCTGGCCCATACTCAGTAAAGGATCCCATCCCATACCGCAGATAGTATATTTAACATTCCCAGGTCAGGAACAGCACCCAAAGCTCTCCAGGAACTTCCCCACAGCAAGCTGCAATTTTCCAGGCCTGCCTCCAATGTCCCCAGCACTCCAGGGGCTGCAGCTTCAGAGCACTCACCTCTTCACTCCTGTTCAACGCTGCCACGCCAAGTCCTGGCTTTTATACAGCAGTTGTAGTCCCTGCTAGCGTGACATCACTCCAGAGAGGAGCTGGGGAGGGGGTGGGGGGGTGGTGAGTGCAGGGGGCATGCTAGTGTGAGCGGGGATTCTAGTCGTGGACCCGCTAATCAGATGTTAAGCTATGTAAACACATGCAAATATCCATTCTGCTGATTTTCAGCATGGATATGTCGACATCAAAAAACTTAGGCTGAGAGACGCACAGAGGCCTGAATGCCCACCGTGAATCCCATGATTTGGCCACCAGTAGAATCTCCTGGCCCGCTGTGCTAAAACATCAGCGCAGTGGGCTGGGAGAATTACATCCCCATAGTGTCTAAAATGTAGAACAAAATTCTCAAGGTTCTTCATATTACCATACAAAATGGTGACACATTAGAGTGTTATAATAAAAGGCATGACCAAAGCTATGATAGAAGAGATGGTTTTTAAGGATGATCGTAAAGAAAAGGTAGGTGCAGTGGAGAAGGGATGGAGTTTAGGGAGGGAATCCTGGGGGGTTGGAGCAAATGATTGAACACATGGTCAAAATGGTGGAGATATAAGTCCATGACAGAGTCAGATGAAAAGAGGGGTCCAGAAAAGAGGGATGGTACTCAAGAAGGTAGAAGGGGTAAGGCCATGGAGGCATTTAAACTTTAGGTTCAGGATATAAAGATTTTGCTGTTTTAGGTTTGAGGGTCCCTCTCAGTAACTTTAAAAAAATCAAAAATAAAAAGTAGTCAGAGGTACTACACTATTGTTGTGGAGGGAGACAGTGAAATGGGGTGTGGTGTCCATAAACTGTTAGGACAGCTGATGCTGCAAAACTGTGCACTCACAAACCTGTGTTTTGGCTCCAATATCAGGGCGACAATCCTGCCACATCTCTTCCATTTATGGTCCAAAAGGATAAAATGTTGATAAGGAGAAGGAAGGGGTCTCGGATGGATCCTTTGGGTCTTCTTGAGGTGACACTGCAGTGGTGGATAGAGAAACCAGACAGGATGACAATATGTGTTTTTCATCTGCACAGACAATTCCCATAACAGGTTGTTGCTGCTATCTTACATTGATCTACTCTGGGTTGCAGAAAGAAGGCAAGAGTTGTGTCGCAAGGAAGAGTCTGGCAAATGAAGCAGGAACACCTTGGTCCGAAATCACTCCAAAGTGACCTACGGTTATCTCAGATAAAAGCAAAATACTGCAGATGCTGGAATCTGAACCAAAAACAGAAAATGCTGGAAAATCTCAGCAGGTCTGACAGCATCTATGGGGAGAGAATAGAGCCAACAGATTCAAAACGTCGGCTCTATTCTCTCCCCACAGATGCTGAGATTTTCCACATTTTCTGTTTTTGTAACGGTCATCTCAGATTGACCATGTGAGGGGAGTTGGATCACTCTCCCAGCACAGCTGAACTGAGATCAGTGGCTGCACCATTATCATTATTTTAGCTAAGGGTATTTCAAAAAAACTGATTGCAACTTTACAGAATGAGCAGTTAGGAGTTTGGCCAGTGAGGAAATCTTATTCTGGTTTTGTTTGCATTTAATATTTAACTAAAAATTAATATTTAAGTTAAGTTTAAACTTTAGAGTTGTGGATATTGCACGGTTACTGTGAGAGCTACCTGGATGATTTGTGGCAGGAAGCAGTCACACTTCTGACGTTAGGCAGAACTTTAGAGTTGGTCATTGGTCAGGGACGGTGATTAAGGTGAATAAGGAGAACCAGAATATTGTGATGGGGGAATTTCAGCTCCCAACTTTATCTGTTAGGTACGAGATGCTGGCTACCTAAATGGATGAGGATAAGGGCTGCAAGGCAGGTGAGCAGACTGACCATGGCACTATAGTGAAGGCTGCCTTTCAAATGGGGGGAGTGAAGAGGAATAAGAGTTGATAGGTCATGCTAAATTGTCCTTTAGTGCTACAAGATAAGTGGTCAGTATGCAGGGTTGTGGGGATATGGCCTGTGTAAGATGCTCTGTGGGAGAGTCGGTGCAGACTCAATGGGCCAAATTGCCTCCTTCTGCATTGTTGGGATTCTCTAAAATATTATTCAAAATACCATTGAATTCCATGATGAGATTGAAAGTGACATATTCCAATCACAGCATAGAATCTTAATCTTAAAAAGGCCAACAATATAGGTATAAGGGAAGAAGTGGCTAAGGTTAATTGGGTAAATAGAAACAATAAAGAGTGGAAAATACTTAAAGAAAATCTCTGAAAGAAGTACACTCCATTGAAAAGCAAAATCTCAATGAGAAAGGTCCATCCGTGGCTCACTCAGGAAGTTAAGGATATATCAGATTAAACATAGAGGTTTACAATGTTGCAAACCCTAGCAAGCCTGAGGATTTCTTGTGTTTTAGAAGCCAGCAGAGGGCCACCAGAAAGTGGATAAAAAGTGAAAAGATGGAATGCGGGAGTAAACTGGACATGAATATTTAAGAGCTTTTATAAATATATAAGGAGAAAGAGTGTAAACATTGGCTCTTTAGAAGCAGAAACAGGAGAAATAATCATGGACAATTAAGAAATAGCAGAGGCATCAAACAAACTGCCTTGGACACAAGTTTCATATCAGAAATACATGGTAATTGAGGGGCTAAAAAGAGCAATGAAACTAAGGAAATTAATATCAACGCAAAAAAATTGATGAAATTTGAGGGATTATAATCAGACAAATGCCAGGGGGCCTGACAGATTTCATCCTAGGCTTCTAAAGGGGGTATTTGCATAGATAGTGGACATGCTAGTTATGATTTTCTCAAATTTCTCAGATTCGGGAATGGGTCCCGCCAGACTACTGTTAAACATCATAAAAAAAACCAGGAAAAGTAAAAAATCTAATAATTGGGAATGTGTTCCAGGGATTTTGCGTTTGAGAAAAAACAAGCTATTTTTTAAAATGAATCTTGGAAGAAGAATGAATTGGTTGAGTGGATAGAACATGGGCATTGATATGTTGATTAGCCTAGCAATTCTTGGAAAAATATTTACTGAAGGGAAGTTAATGACAATGGAAAATAGGGGTGAATTTCATATTTACATTCCAAAATGGAGCTCATGTAATAAAGGAAATGTAGAGTAACTTCTGAGAAGGTTCATTCAAATAAAGGAAAATCAAAAGGAAAGACAGTATATCAGAGGCAACTTTACCCCAGGCAGGAAACTGTTTGAGATGAGAGACATACAACAGAAAGCTGTGTCAATGCCTATCAAGTTGTGTCTAGAGAAAACCATTTTGAGAAGCCAACTGTCTCTATTCTAAATCGGAGGCAACTCCAAGGTATGATGACCTTGGCTGCATTTTGCTTTTAGGTTTAAAACCTATGGGATGTTGTTTGGGAAGATTTAGTTCTGAAGGAAAATAGAGGGACTTATAGCTGAGTAAATTTTAAGATATTGCGGATTGCCATTAATGTAGTTAACTTTGATTTTAGTTGACTTTTTTGTTGTGTGTTTTACTGTTTAATTTGCATGCATTTTGTTTAAAATCAGCACAACAGAGTCTGGGACCTCCCTCACTTGTCTTTACATCTTTCCTCATATTATACCAAATTGCAAAAAGCAGTTGAATACAGACATTCCGACTAGACATTCTAGGTTTTGTACAATGTATATCAGTGCTTGGACAAGGGAATTAATGTACTGTTGTCAAGTTTGCACATGACACAAATATAGGTGGGAAGACAAATGGTGAGGTTGATACAAATAATCTATAGAAGGATATTCACAGGTTAAGTGAGTGAGCACAAACTTGGCACGTGGAATATAATATAGGCATGTGAAATTATGTACTTTGGTAGTAAGAATAGATGATATGAATATTATTAAAATAGAGAAAGACTGCAGAAAGTTGCAGCACAGAGGGATTTGTGGGATCCTTGTGCATAAATCACACAAAGCTAGCATACAAGTTCAGCCGGTAATTGGGAAGACAAATGGAATGTTGGCATTTATTTCAAAGGGAATTGGTTATAAAAATAGGGACTCAACTGGGTAAACCTAATTAGCATTACTGCCGTGGAGGATGAATATCTGGAGTGTGTATGAGGTGGGTTTCTGGAGTGGTACGTTGAAGATCCAGGGATTGGGGTCGTTTAGATTTAGAATGGTGGAACGAGAAAAGGGCTGATAAATAACCCTTATTGTAAAGAAGCCTTGAGGAAATAGTGACCATGATATGATAGGGTTTTTCATTAAGTTTGTAAGTGATGTAGTTCATTCTGAAACTAGGATCTTAAATCTGAATCAAGGAAACTATGAAGGTATGAGGGACAAGTTGCTATGGTGTATTACACTAAAAGATTTCAAGTACATAGACAATGGCTAATATTAAAAGATGTTTTACATGGCTTACAAAGCACAATCAGGAAAGTTGAAACAATCATGGTTGACAAGATAAAAATTGCATTAGGTCAAAGAAAGTGGCCTATAAGATTGCCAGAGAAACTGGTAAGCCTGAAGATCGCGAGCAATTTAGAATTGAGCATAAGAGGACTAAAAAAACTAATGTAGAATGGGAAAAGAGAATCAGTTGAAAAATCCTGCCCTTATGGTAACTATTGGAGTGCCTCAGGGGTCGGTGCTGGGGCCTCAGCTATTTACCATTTATATAGATAATCTGGAGGAGGGAACCGAATGTATGGTGTTGAAATTTGCTGATGACACCAAGATTGGTAGAACGGCAAATTGCGCGGAGGGTGTGGAGAGTCTGCAGAAGGATCTAGATAGGCTGGGCGAATGGGCCAGGAAATGGCAAATGGAATTTAGTGTTGGCAAGTGCGAGGTGGTCCACTTTGGTAGGAATAATGGTAGGAAGGACTATTACTTACGTGGCGAAAAACTGCAGCAGGCGACGGTGCAGAGGGACCTCGGGGTCCTTGTACATGAGTCGCAAAAACCCAGCCTGCAGGTGCAGCAGGTGGTCAGGAAGGCTAATGGGATGCTGGCCTTCATAGCGAGGGGGATTGAATATAAAAGTAGGGAGGTCTTGCTGCGGCTGTATAGGGCATTGGTGGGGCCGCAGCTGGAGTACTGTGTGCAGTTTTGGTCGCCGTACTTATGCAAGGATATTTTGGCCTTGGAGGGAGTGCAGAGGAGGTTTACTAGGCTGATACCGGAGTTGAGGGGGTTGAGCTATGAGGAGAGGCTGAATAAACTAGGTTTGTACTCGTTAGAGTTTAGAAGAATGAGGGGAGATCTCATTGAAACATATAAGATGATGAATGGGATGGATAGGATAGAGGTGGAGAGACTCTTCCCGCTCAGAAAGGACAGTAGGACTAGGGGGCACAGCCTCAAGATAAAGGGGGGGCGGTTTAGAACAGAGTTGAGGAGGAACTTCTTCACTCAAAGGGTGGTGAATCTCTGGAATTCTCTGCCCGTTGAGGTGGTGGAGGCTGCCTCGCTAAATATTTTTAAGACGCGGGTTGATGGGTTTTTGATAAGCGAGGGGATTAAGGGTTATGGGGAGAGGACGGGAATGTGGAACTGAGCCACGACAGATCAGCCATGATCTTATTGAATGGCGGGGCAGGCTCGAAGGGCTAGATGGCCTACTCCTGCTCCTATTTCTTATGTTCTTATGTTCTTATTCTCATGGAGGAAGATACTGACAATCACCCAGACATACTAAGGAACCAAGTTTTAATAAAGAGATAGTATCAGAAAAATTAATTTGACTAAAGGTCAATAAATCCTTAGGACCTGATGAGTTACATAACAGAGTATGGAATGAGCTGACTATAGAGATCGTGGATGCATTGGTGTTAGTTTTCAAGATTCTACAGATGTGAACATGTGATAGAACAGAACTTGAGTACTGCTGGACTCAAGACACATGTTAATGCTTTTTACCTTGCACTCATATGGACATTTGCTAAAATATCGAATGCAAAGTGGAACAACAATTTACACATTGTGAGAAAAGTATCCTCTGGTTGGTAGAGATGTTGCGATGGAAACGTGCAGATGTAAGAAAAATGCACTGATATTGCGCCTGTTTCAGCTTAACAAAATAGATTTCAGCTATTCTCTGTGCATTCCCCAGGGCAGTGTTTGAACAATGAGAGTCAACCTGTCTGGTTTGAGTTTAAACAAAGTTTGGCAGTTAAGCAGCATTCATAATTCTCCAATCAGAGTCCACTTGCTAACTAATCAGCACTCACTTCTCTTGAAGTATAAATTGTTGTTCTCTTTATATTTGGTATTTGTATGAATGTTCTTTTTTTATATTCATTTGTGGGACATGAGCGTTGCGTAGCTGGCAGCATTTATTGCCCATCCCTAGTTGCCCTCGGAGGGCAGTTGAGAGTCAACCACATTGATGTGGCTCTGGAGTCACACATAGGCAAGACCAGGTAAGGATGGCAGATTTCCTTCCTAAAGGACATTAGTGAACCAGATGGGTTTTTCCGACAATTGACAATGGTTCCATGGTCATCAATAGATTCTTAATTCCAGATTTTTTTATTGAATTCAAATTTCATCATCTGCCATGTTAGGATTCGAACCCGGGTCCCAGAACATTAGCTGAGTTGCCTGATTAATAGTCTAGCAATAATACCAGAAACCATCACCTTCCCATTGAGTGGAAGACAAAAACTTCAAATGTGTCTTTTTTCAGTGCTATTTGTAGATTGTGCAACGATTCCAGCAGGCTGGGAAGTAGCAAATGTAACCCAACTATTTAAGGTGGACAACTTAGGCTAGTGAGTGGGCTCATGAGTGGCTTCATCCCAGTGGGCTGCAAAATTGAAATCGGGTCAATCCACCTAATCTGCATATCTTTGGATTGTGGGAAAAAACTGTAGCCTGGAGGAAACCCACAGAGACACAGAGAGAACATGCAAACTCCACATAACAGCCACACAAGGCTGGAATCAAACCCAGGTCCCTGGTTGTATGAGGCAGCAGTGTTGCCCAAATCAACAGATATGAGGATTGCATGGGAAAGTGGTGTTGAGGTAGCCAATTAGCCATGATTTATTGAATCTTGGAGCAAGCTCGATGAGCTAGGTGGCCTACACCTGCTATTTTCTTCCAATGTTCCTGTCATAATAATCGTAACTAATCATAGTAACATATATAAAAGATGGCTGACTTTGCATTCAGTATTTAATAATACAACATTAAATAACTAACACAATAACTAATACAGCAATTATCAAGAAAGTAGCCAAACTGTTCATAGAATCATAGAAACCCTACAGTGCAGAAAGAGGCCATATGGCCCATAAAATCTGCACCAACCACAATCCCTCCCAGGCCCTATCCCCATATCCCTATATATTTACCCGCTAATCCCTCGAACCTATGCATCTCAGGACACCAAGGGGAATTTTAGCATGGCCAATCAACCTAACCTGCACATCTTTGGCCTGTTGTCTAAAGCAGCAATGAAAAATTTGAGCCATAAACAATGTTTAGCCCATTGAGCTTAATTTTAATTGTCAGGCACGAATACGGCAATGTGATCTGTAGATATACTGTGATTAGCAGCAGACAATCTCAGACAATTTTAATGGCAGGGTCTTATTAGCATTCAATTTGCTTGCTTCCCAAATGAAATGAGAGTGAAGATGACATGAAACTGCTGCCCGATGACTAAATTTGCAGCAGAATTCTACCACCTCACCCACCATGGAATCGGAGTGGGCAAGGGGCGGATAGCGGAAATGTCCATTGACTTCAGACAGGAATTTCTAGGTTCACTCAAGTGAGGTTGTAAAATCCTGCCTTTTGGTGTCAGGAGGCCATCACTGAGAAATCTGTGGCATGGAACCCAGCGCGAAGGAAGTGCTTAGGAAAGGGAACTTCTTCTGAGGAAGGGGGTAGATTTGCTTCAAGAGTTCCTCATAGGAGTCGCAAAAGCATTCCTGTTCCTCTTAACCCACAAGTAAACTAAGAAAAAGCATTACTCTGTAGGTCCTCTCTTGGCGCTGAGAATGGTTCCCAGTAAGTTTTGCCAGGCATGGAAGCCACCACTGGGGCCTTCAAGCCTCAGCCTAAAATCGCAGTTTACATGGAACCCCTATGAAGTCATCAGAGCTTGGTCTGTGCATTTAAAGACAATAGTCTGAAATATCTAAGTGCAGCCAGCCAGATTGGGGTGGACAAGGAATTACAAAGCCCTCCCCATTCCATTCTAATTACTCCCCTTCCCCTGGTGTTAAATCTGAGCCCATTGCATAAGTGCTGGTTATTTGATAAGCAGACAGGAGATCAATGTGCCTGCAACATTTATTTTAAATATTCATTTTCAACTTGTGGTTGAATCTTACTACCCAGTCACATCATAGAATAACATTGTTGTTCGAGGCTGTATGGCTGAATCCCAAGTCAGCTTACAGCTTCATATAAAAGGTAAAGACAGCAGCAACTTTGGAGCGCAGGGCCAAGAAAGATTATAAATTCTAAACAAAGCATTTCAACTCAATGCAAAAGAGATGGAAATTTATAGCACTTATAAATCATTTAAATTTATTTTCTTTAAGCTGTAATGTAAGCTGAATCATATTACTTCAGTTAAAATATCTAATTGGCTTTACAAGCAGGATACATTCATTTAATTTCTAGTAAAAATTATCTTTTCAAATAATTTTCTATCAACAGTTAGAAATTTCATAAAGTAAAATCGTTCATCTTGGAAACAAGTATATTTTCCAGCACAAATCAATTTAAGATGAGAATTTGATGCTCAGATTTCAATTGCTGCAGTTTTGGAATCATGATGGATTCTCACATCACTGGGGAAAATGCAAGGCTGTGGAGTTCTTTTTGATTAAATCAAAAAATTGATCAAACACATTTTCACTTGGAGAAAGAAGTCAATTGAATTTGATAGATATTGCTGACGGTCCATAATATTTACCAGAGAAATGTTTTAGAGTTCAGTCCCAGAACCATTTCTCCAAACATGGTCTCTACTTTTTATGTTGCTTTTCATTTTCACACATGTTACACACATATATATCCTGGAAATGAACCATCCATACTCTGTGATAGTTCCTCCATTTGAAGTAGTGCATGTACAAATCTTCATTACCATCCAGCTTGTGTAGGTAATCCGCAAGCTCTTTAGCTGAGTGGAAATCATCCACATGAATGAAAGACTTGACCACAATGTAATTTTCATAGATTTTTGCTAGGTGGTCCCAAGACCACAGGCACGGTACCAGAAAGCAAAGCATTGTTGAGCTTTCCAGTGATATAATCTTCATGTATTGAATTCTCAAAGGAAAACTAGAACTTACAATTAGATACAGTAGAAATAAATCTATTATCACTCTGATGTTTTCCAACGGCTTGACCATAAGTGCTAATGTTAATGTATTTGTGGAATTGAAGTAGAACTTCACTCTGGCGTGATTAGTGTTCCAGGTTGCTTACAAACCAACACAAAAGATTACTAGGCAGTTTAAACTTTGTTCATTGTCAGAGACCTATAAGGTGTTTTGATATCCGAATCCCTCTCCCTCACCTCTTCCCAATATGTTACAGTCATTTTGAAGAATTGGGTCCAGTCGTTTTTGAAGAATGGGTGAATGACTCCAGATTCATCCAAACCCTTCTCTGGAAAGTTGTCCAATTTTGTTTGGGCAGATTGGACAAGTCTCCACTTTTGTCTGCGTAATGGAAAAGGACAGTGTGGGATTTGTTATAGAGACTCCGATCTGCTGTCAACTGAGAGTTATGGGTGGTTATTAAACTTTGATTCGCAAGAACTGAGCTCAAATCTCAACCCAAAAGGCCAAAGGTAAATGAGCACAATAGTTTCATTCTCTTCAGCATCTTTCACAAAGGGGATTTCCACATCGAGTGTTGTTGTGGCAGATTCCAATGCAGCATAAATCCAGCTGTTAGATGGTTTGAAATAAAGCAACAAGCCGACAAAAAAAAGCCAAAATGATGATGGAAGTAAACTAGGTGCGATAAATCCCTATATTAGCTGCTGATGTCATATTTTGTCCTGTGAAGAAAAAGATGAAGATTATTAGGATCCTGGGAGCAAAGCTCCTCTTCAATTTAAATTGTATCCAGATCCAGATCATTTGAACACAGATTCCCTAATGGAATGAGGAAGATTTACATTGGAGATACAAGAGAAAAGGTAAGGAGAGTGGAAGAGGAACAACTGTAAAATGTAAGTTAAATTTAGGCAACAAACAGAATGAAGAAAACAGGCAGTGGAAGGAGATAATCAAATACGGGCAACAAAGAATGTGATGAAATAAAAACAGAAAATGATGGAAAAACCCAGCAGGTTGAGTCCATGTGGCTCTTCTTCAGAGCTCTGTGGAGCTTTTCCGACATTTTCTCTTTTTATCTCAGCATCCACAATATTTTTATTACACAATATTGTGATAATATTATGAAAATTAAAATATATCAGAGAATTGATTTGCATTTATACCAAAGCTTTCATAGGGTAATTTGTAGGATTTAACATAGAACATAGAAAAACTACAGCATAAACCGGCCCTTCAGCCCACAAGTTGCGCTAAACATATCCATACCTACTAGGCTTACCTATAACCCTCTATCTTACTAATTCCCATGTACTCATCTAAAAGTCTCTTAAAAGATCTTATCAAATCCCCCTCCACCACCACCGTTGGCAGCCGATTCCATGCACCCACCATCCTCTGAGTGAAAAACTTACCCCGACATCTCCTCTGTACCTACTCCCCAGCACCCTAAACCTGTGTCCTCTTGTGGCAGCCATTTCAGCCCTGGGAAAATGTCTCTGATAATCCACTCGATCAATACCTCTCAAAATCTTATACACCTCTATCAGGTCACCTCTCATCCTCCATCTCTCTAAGGAGAAAAGACCAAGCTCTCTCAACCTATCCTCACAAGGCATGCCACCCAATCCAGGCAACATTATTGCAAATCTCCTCTGCACCCTTTCAATGGCTTCCACATCCCCCCTGTAATGAGGCGACCAGAACTGCACACAGTACTCCAAGTGGGGTCTGACCAGGGTCTTATACAGCTGCAGCATTATCTCCCAACTCCTAAACTCAATCCCTCGATTGATGAAGACCAGTTCACCATACGCCTTCTTAACCACATCCTCTACCTGTGAAGCTGATTTGAGAGTCCTATGAACTCAGACACCAAGATCCTTCTGATCTTCCACACTGCTAAGAGTCTTACCCTTAATATTATATTCCGTCATCCTATTTGACCCGCCAGAATGAACCACCACATGCTTATCCGGGTAGAAGTCCATTTGCCACGTCTCCGCACAGTCTTGTATCCTATCTATGTTTTGTTGCAACTTCTGACATCTCTCCAAACTATCCGCAACACCTCCAACCTTGGCGTCATCGGCAAACTTACCAACCCATCCCTCCACTTCCTCATCCAGGTCATTTTTAAAAATCACAAACAGCAAGGGTCCAAAAATAGATCCCTGGAGCACTCCACTGATGACTGACCTCTATGCAGGAAAAGACCCATCCACAACCACTCTCTGCCTTCTGTGGGCAAGCCAGTTCTGAATCTACAAAGCAATGTCCCCTTGGATCCTATGCCCCCTCACTTTCTCAATAAACCTTGCATGGGGGACCTTATTGAACGCCTTGCTGAAGTCCGTATAAACCATATCTACCGCTCTTCCTTCGTCAATGTGTTCAGTCACATCTTCAGAAAACTCAACCAAGCTCGTAAGGCACGATCTGCCTTTGACAAAGCCATGCTGACTATTTTTGATCACACTATACCTCTCCAACATAGGCGATGCTTGTCTCTCCCACCAGCTGGGCTGTAGCGAGCCTTCCCCAGGGTCAAAGGTACCCCACAAGCTGCCAGCCAATCAGACACCAGCAACGGTGCTTGCTTGGCATTGCCACCAAGGAGGCGGTGACTGCTGCTGGTAATTCACCCACCCGTTACCCAGTGTTGCCAAGGGAACCTGGCCACAAGCGAGTGTAAGCAGATGGGTGTTCGCTAAGTGAGGATGTGGAAGCAAGGGTAGGGGAGTGACTCTCATAGCATTTGACATCAAAGACCACAACATTTCTTTTGCTTTTAATTATCCAATTAATTTTCCTCCACACCTTCTCAAGCACCCTCACATCCTTCAAAAACTGTGGTGAACATAACTGGACATTATACCAGCCTTTTCATGAATTTAGGATGTCTCAATGTTTTACATACAACAAATGTAGGAAAGCCCGTGGATTTACTTTTCCAGCTTTCTACTTGGCAAGTCTCCCGCCTGCTATTGGGTGAATACCGGTGGCAGTGAACATGTATCTTAATTTTCCATTGAAAATGGGGGTGGTAAGGTCATCCACAAACATTTCTGCCCTGCACTTTATTGCAACAGTAGCAGGAAGGGAGCAGGGTCCTCAAGTTTCCCTCTCTACCAAAATTAGATACTTTTCACCACTAAACATGTCTCGGGGAGGGCACAAATTTCCAGCAATGAAGTCACAAGGAGACCATTTGGCCCCCAAGCTCATGTTGACTCTCTGTCAAGCAATCCAGCCTGTCCCATTCTCCAGCTGACCGCCCCCCCATCCCTCATCCACCCACCCACCTCCCCCCCCCACCCCACCCCCGCCACCAAAGGTCATAACGTTTCTTTTCCTCAATTATCCAATTAATTTTTCTCTACAACTTCTCAAGCACCCTCACTTCCTTCATAAACTGTGGTGAACATAACTGGACACAGTACTCCAGTTGCAGCCTTTTCATGACTTTAGGATGTCTCAATGTTTTACACACAACAAACGTAGGAAATGCAACTTTACAAACAGAAAGGTCCCATGAACAGCAATATGATGATGACAAGGCAATCTGTTCTGGTGGTACTAAGGGAGGCAGTGACATGATGGTATTGTCATTGGAGTAGTAATCCAGAGACCCAGCGTAAGGTTCTGGGCACCCGAGTTCAAATCCCAGCACAGCAGATGGTTGTTGGGAAATTCTTAACAGGTTAGAGAAATTTCAAGTAACCAGGGATTTAAGTTACTAATAAGGTATTAACAATGAGTGAAATGACCTTAAATTAGGCTTACAACCTAATGGGGGAATGGTCTACATAAAGACACATATAGACACAGTAAGAGATTTAACTAAGCATGAGATTTGAACAGGTATTTCTGATTTAAACATGTATTTTGTATCTTTAAATATGTATTTTAGCTGTACATTAAAGAAATCTGTATGCTTTAGCCAAAAGCAGGTTGCTGCAAAGCCTAATGGGGTTACAGATATATTGAAATGAACCACATTCTTTAGGACAATGAAACTACAGAATGTGTAAGTTCTTATCAACAGCAGTTACAAGCAGTAAGATGTTCTCAGCCCCTTCATGAATAGGGTCATTCGTATTGTGTAGATAAAGTCTGATTGGTGTAACAAATTGTCCCTAAATTATTCTCCCCTGAATCTGGTTTCTAATGGGGGTACCATAAGCATAGACACGGGTCAAGGGAGGTGTAGGAAAAATGCTTTGTTAAGATGGTGGCGCGGAGTCGTTGGGCCGAAGGGCCTGTTTCCCGTGCAGTGTTGTTCTTTGTTCTTCTCAGAATTCCTTATGAATAGGGTTGTTCACACTGTCCAAATAAGACAGGCCTTTTCAGACATGAGAACATACATCTGTCTGGTTTGGCCACTGACGTAACTAAGAGTTGGTAGGAAACTTAACTTTGACCTTTGTAGCTGAGTGTCAGGGGTTGCTAAGCAACAGAGAGAGGAAGCAGATTCTATGGACCAATGAAACCCCATGAGATCAAAGGGTAAAATGCAATTGACTAAAGTACATGAGAGATATTAGCTGTTATTGATTTGTATTGAAAATGACGGGTTCAAAAACTAACAGAAGACAGGAAATGTAAACTTGAGAAATATATAATTGATTTCTCTGATACATTGTAACCTCACAGTGATATTGGAATGCTCAAGAACTTCTCATATAGAGAGGCATTGGAATGCCCAATGCTCATTCTCCCATCGCTCACTGGTCAATAAAGATTTGTCTTTAACTGGGACACTGGCTTTCGCGAATCTTTGTGTCAGCTGAAATTTTTGGTGATACCGAGCCTCCAGCGAATCCCGCAACAATGGTGAAATTTGAATTTGATAAAAATCTGGAATCAAAAGTGGAGTGATAACCATGAAACCATTGTCAATTGTCATAAAAACCTGTCTGGTTCACAATGACCTTTAGGGAAGGAAATCTGCCATCCTTACCTGGTCTGGCCATCGTGTGATTCCAGATCAACAGCAATGTGATTAATTCTTAAATGCCCTCTGAAATGACCCAACAATTCAAAGACAATTAGGGATGGGCAATAAATGCTGACCCAGCCAGCAATGTGCACATCCAATAAATAAAAAAGAGTTAAGGGATAAATGTTGGCCAGAACATTCAAAGATCTCACCTGTTTTTTTTCAAATAGTGTCAGAGAATCTTTCCCCTCCATCAAAAAGGCAGATGTGGGTTGGGTTTAAAGTCCCATCTGAATGAAACCACCCCTGATAGTGCAGGACCCTCTGAGTCCTGCCCAGGAGTTCAGCCTGGATGTGGTGCTCAAGTCTCTGAAATGTAATTTAAACCCACAGCATTCAGATTCAGTGCAGGGTTGCTTCCACTAAATTATAGTTGAAATTGTAGATCAATGCCAATCCTTTTAAGTCAATTTCTTTTCATTATTAGAGTCTTAGATAGCATTGAGGAATGGCATACACATTCTGTAACACTTAACATTCTTAGGATATGATGTGGGTGAACTTTTGAAATGTCCATTTTTGCCAAATCTCTAGAATGTTCTTATGGAAATCTCATTCGATTTATTTTGCTTGGAATAGAATTTCTGACTGGAAGTCAACCTAGTGTACAGAATCAGCTCCCTATCGGGTGTGAAACACTGAAGCAGAGTTTACAGTCTCGGAGCAGCTTAAAAGTTGTGTGGCTTTGGGAGGTCGGGGACCCGTGTGAGCAGCGTAGCTTACAGAACCAGGGTAGAAATGAAGACTCAGAGATTGGAGGGGCTGGCGGAATCAGATCACAGGCACTGGATAGTGAATCTGGGATGACTGATTGTAGGTGGGAGTCAGTTATTCCAGAGTTTCCAATGTTGGAGGGGGATCTATGCTATTTCTCAGGGTGGGTGCTCCAAATACCCCCGGGAGTTGTGGGTTGCATGGAGGGAGGCAGGATGATTAGTGTTAAGCAATGCTGCTTGTTCTGGACCACAAACAGTGCTAGAAAAACACTTCTAGGCAGCAGGCTTTGCCTCCCTTTAGCTGAAAAGTTTCTTGTGAACTGGGAAACCAGCTGTCAAGGATTAAATGTAAAATGGATATAACATCACATAATCTCATTGGAATATTTAAATAGGCTACAAACACAATGTATAAAGTTGGTGAGGGAAACTTAATGGCCAATATATTTTTAAAAATTAATTTACAGGATGTGAGTGTTGCTGCCAAGGCCAACATTTATTGCCCATCCCTATTTGCCCTTAAGAAAATGGCATTGAGCTACCTTCTTGAATCACAGCAGTCTGGTCAGGTACACACACAGTGCAGTTAGGGAGGGAGTTCCAGAACTTTGATCCAGCGACAGTGAAAGAATGGTGATATATATTGAAGTCAGGATGGTGAGTGACTTGGAGGGAAACTTCCAGATGGTGGTGTTGCCAGGTATCTGCTGCCCTTACCTTCTGGATGGTAGTGATCATGGGTTTGGGAGGTGCTGTTGGTAAGTTCCTGTAGTGCATCATACACAGAAACTAGAAGCAGGAGTAGGCCATTCAGCTCTTCGAGACTGTGCTGCCATTCATTTTGACTATGGTTGATTATCGAATTCAATATTCTGATCTCCCCTTTCCCCAATATCCCTTCGTCCCTTTAGCTCTAAGAGCTATATCTAATTTCTTCTTGAAATCAATGTTTTAGCCTCAACTACTTTCTATGGTAATGAATTCCACTCACCACCCTCTGAGTGAAGAACGTTTTTCTCACCTCAGTTCTAAAAGGTTACCCCTTATCCTCAAACTATGACCCCTGGTTCTGTATTTCCCCCACCTTTGGGAACATTGTCTCTGAAGTTATTCTGTCTTGTAGATGATACTCATTGCTGTCACTGTGTGACAGGAAGGAGTGAATGCTTATGGAAGGGGTGCCAATCAAGGGGCTGTTTTGTCCTGAATGGCGTCAAGTTTCTTGAATGCTGTTGGAGTTGCACTCATCCAGGGAAAGGGAGAGTATACTGTCAAACTCCTGACTTGTGTGTTGTAGATAGTGGATAGGTTTTGGGGAGTCTAGAGGTGAATTATTCACTACAGGATTCCTAGCATCTAACCTGCTCTGGTAGCCACGGTACTTAAATAGCTGGTCCAGTTCAGTTTCTGGTCAATGGTAACCCCCAGGATGTTGATAGTAGGAGATTCAGAGATGGTAATGCCATTGAATGTCAAGTGTTAGTGGGTAGGTTATCTCTTGTTGGAACCTGTGTGGCCTGAGTGTTATAGCCACTTGTATGCCCAAGCCTGGAAATTGTTGATGTCTTGGTGCATTTGGACATGGACTGCTTCAATATCTGAGGAGTTGTGAATGATTTTGCACATTTTGCATTCATTAGTGTACCTCTCTACTTCTGACCTTATGATGGGTTAAGGAAGGTCACTAATGAAGATGGTTGGGCCTTGGACATTACCCTGCGGAACTCCTGCAGTGATGTCCTGGAATTGAAATGACTGACTCCCAATAACCACAACCATCTTCCTTTGTGCTAGGTACAAGTCTAATCAGCAGAGAGTTTTCACCTTGATTCCCATTAATCCCAGTTTTGCAAGGGCTCCTTAATGCCACACTCAGTAAAATTAAAGGTCCCTATGTTTAAATGCCACTTGGAGAAGCCAGGGCGAAAGCGTAAAAGTGTAAATGTAAAAGGTCAATAGGTGGGATGGTTATGGGAGTCATGGATTGGATGATTTCAAGGGGTACAGGATGGGTCATGGAGTTCGGACTGGGGAGATTGAATTGTTGCTCAGGAGAATGAGTAGTTAAGGAGCAGGGGGATTTAGGGGGGTAGTCAGCAAGGTTGGAGTGTGGATTGGTGTTGAATAATGTTGATGATAGTAAAGTAGATCTTAAGATATCTTTGTTGTCATACATAGTTTAACTAAGCGTTTATTGACTCTTAGAACTACTTACAAATATACAGTAAAAGGTACACTCTAGGAGCGATCCCCTTGTTTACTGGTACACACAAATGTGTCCAATGCAAGACTGACTCTGGGTGTGGAATCTGTGCTCTCTTACATAACTCTGTGGGCAGTATAGAATTCATTCCTATATTAACCCAATATATGACAGCCTTTTCAACTGTTGCTTCACTAGCTGAAAGACAGATACGAAAAATTTCAGCCTCAATGTTTTCAATAATAAATTTAATTTTTTAAATGTTGTTTACATTTTGTATTAAAATTGTTGGAAAATTCCAAAACAAAAAAAAGACTCTGGGCAAAATTTTTCCATCCCACCTGCCACAGCAGGTGGGATGTAAAAATCTGTTGGCCCCAGGTGGGATTTTCCATTCTTGGGGCAAGCACATTCAAAAAATCCCACCTTTTAAATCATCAAGATTGCTCTGCTAACAAATACGGTGACCTCAGAAAGTGCATATTTCAAAACTGATGTTCTTAAGATTTCATTAGTAGTTTGTAAATGTTAACAATAATGAATAAAAGTTATATTATCTATTTATGATGGAAGGAAAAATATGGACGTTTGGGTCAGAGTTTGGAAATACATTTTGCTTCTGAAGGTTTCATCACCAAAAAGGCACTAAATAGTTTCACAATCGTGAACTTAAAGCCAAGACAGATTCAAGAATTAGACACCTTACTTGTTCACAAGCCACTTTATAAAGTTAATTTCATCCCACTAATAAAATAACTTCTATGGTGCAGATTTAATATATGACAAGAGTGTTAACATTCCAAAGTGTGTAAAATTCATAAAAATGCCATTTTCTTGAGCTAAAGTTTCATTATAAACAAGGGTTTAATAAACAGTACAAATACCTTCAACAATATCCAGAGAAAAATAGCTTAATGTAATAAAAGAACAGAAATTCAAAAATACAGGAACAGTACAAGATATTTATAAAGTCATTGTCTAAAAGGAATTGGTATTGCTGTAAAATCCAATAACCCAGCTTACAACTACAGCAAGATTTCATGAACTCAAAACAGGAGGAGGAGTGAGTACAATTTATGAATTCAAATTGTGACCGTGTAACCAAATTGTAATTCCTGAACCTTTATTTTGTAATTAAAATACATATATTCATACCTATTCCTATGTATTCTTTACAAAATTTAAATCATTTGTTCATATTATTATTTCTAAGGAGGAACTTTTATTACCCTAATCCAATCAGCTTTTCAAAATTAAATCTAGCTGATTGTTTCAGTTACTTCAGCGTGTTTGTTTCAAAACTCAAATTTTCAGAGATGTAAAAATACATCCATCGAAAATTGTGGAAAAAAAATGTAGAAAAAAGGTTATTTGCATTAATTTAAAATAAATGATCCTGAGTCAGGTTGTTAAACTAAGAGGAATGACCAAAGCTATGGTGGAAGAGTTGGAGGTGTCCAGAGGTCGTGGGGGAAAGCATTTAGGCAAGGATTTCCAGGGAATTGAGCCTATAGATTATCCACAGCACGAGACAAATGATGGTTAAAGGATCCATGGAAAGACTCAGGTGAAAAGAGATATCTAGCAAAGAGGTGCAACACTTGAAAAGTTTACAGAAGTAGGAGCTGTGAGGCCTCATTGGGTTTTAAATGCTTGGGTAGGGATATTAATATTCTGCCATTGCAGGTGAAGGAGAGTGTGCAGCATCTCTATCTTGAGGCTACATCTCAGTGACTTTATAAACTTGGAAATAAAAATGGTCACGGATGTGGGAATAGCATTGTGGAGAGGAGACCATGAAATTGGGCTGGTGTCCAGCAACCAGCACACTGGCTGGTGGTGCAACATGATGCACTCGTTCATCTGCATTCATTTTTGCTCTCATTTCAGGGAGAAAATTCTGCTGCATCTCTTCACTGTAGGTTCCAAAAGGAGAATATGTATTTGAGGAGAAGGAGGGGGTCTGAAGTGGACTGTTTGGGCTTTCTTGAAGTGACACTGCATTGCTAGATAGAGAAACTATAATAGGTGACAATAGGGGTGGGACTTTACAGCCTTACTCGTCCCAAAACCGTAAAATCCCGAGGTCAACGGATCTTTCCGTGCTCCGCCACTCACCCACTCCAATTCCTGTGCCAGGTGGGCTGGTAAAGTTCAGACCTACGTGTTTCAGACTCTCTTTATAGATAATTCCAAGTAACCGATTGTCTTGAATAGGACAGACATTTTCCTTCATGAAATTTTTGCTTCTTTTCATGAATATATGTGATGTTTATATTCCTGGGAGAAGTCAGCCCAGCAGCATCTACTAAAATGTGGGAAGCAGAAGATCTGGCGTCAAAAGTGGTAAGTCCGAAACAGTACATTATTGTTTCCCTCCCTCCTTCCTCCTCTAACCAAAAAAAAGGCCACTGTGAGAAGGTAAAAGTGAAGGTAAGAGTTTTATAAATTTTCTTAAATAATTTAATTGGTGCTAGAAATGTCGGTCAGTGGGGTTAAGTGCCACTCTTGTGAGGTGTGGGAGATTCATGACTTCCTGCGTCACGGATGATTACTTCTGCAGGAAGTGCACCCAATTGCAGCTCCTTGCAGACCGCATGGATAGGTTGGAGCAGCAGCTGGATGTATTTAGGAGCATGAAGATGGCGGAAAGCATCCTAGACAAGAGCTTTAGAGATGTGGCCACACTCAAGGTGCAGGCAGTTAGTTGGGTGACAGCTAGAAGGGGCAGGCAATCAATGCAGGAATCCCCTGTGGTCATCACCCTCGGTAACCAGTATGCTGTTTTGGATACTGTTGGAGGGGATGGCCTATTAGGGGATAATAGCAGCAGCAGTCAAAGCAGTGGCAGCACGGCTGGCTGTATTGTTAAGTAGGGAGGGACAAAGAGCACTAAAGCAATAGTTACAGGTGACTCTATAGTTAGGGGTGCAGATAAGCGCTTCTGTGGACGTCTCATTGAGACATATAAGATGATGAATGGGATGGATAGGATAGAGGTGGAGAGACTCTTCCCGCTCAGAAAGGACAGTAGGACTAGAGGGCACAGCCTCAAGATAAAGGGGGGGCGGTTTAGAACGGAGTTGAGGAAGAACTTCTTCACTCAAAGGGTGGTGAATCTCTGGAATTCTCTGCCCGTTGAAGTGGTGGAGGCTACCTCGCTAAATATTTTTAAGACGCGGGTTAATGGGTTTTTGATAAGAGAGGGGATTAAGGGTTATGGGGAGAGGGCGGGAATGTGGAACTGAGCCACGACAGATCAGCCATGATCTTATTGAATGGCGGGGCAGGCTCGAAGGGCTAGATGGCCTACTCCTGCTCCTATTTCTTATGTTCTTATGAAAGAGACTCCTGGATAATATGTTGCCTCCCTGATGCCAGGATCCAGGATGTCTCTGAATGGGCAGAAAATATTCTGAAGGGAGAGGACACACAGCCAGAGGTCGTGGTACATATTGGTACTAACAACATATATTAGAAGAGTGATGAGGTCCTGCAGCAGAGTGAGGCAGGAAGTTAAAAAGCAGAACCTTGAGGGTTGTAATCTCAGGATTACTCCCTGCTAGTGGGGCTAGGAATAGGAAGATAGTATAGCTCAATATGTGGCTAAACAGCCGGTGTGGGAGGGAGGGTTTCAGATATCTCGACCACTGGGGTCTCTTCCGGGGCAGGTGGAACCTATACGAGAAGAACAGGTTGCATCTAAACATGAAGGGCCTAAATATTCTGGCCAGAAGGTTTGCTAGTGTTTGCTAGAAGATTTAAGAACATAAGAACATAAGAAATAGGAGCAGGAGTAGGCCATCTAGCCCTTCGAGCCTGCCCCGCCATTCAATAAGATCATGGCTGATCTGTTGTGGCTCAGTTCCACTTTCCCGCCCTCTCCCCATAACCTTTAATCCCCTCTCTTATCAAAAACCCATCAACCCGCTTCTTAAAAATATTTAGCGAGGCAGCCTCCACCACTTCAACGGGCAGAGAATTCCAGAGATTCACCACCCTTTGAGTGAAGAAGTTCCTCCTCAACTCCGTTCTAAACCGCCTCCCCTTTATCTTGAGGCTGTGCCCCCTAGTCCTACTGTCTTTTTTGAGCGGGAAGAGTCTCTCCACCTCTATCCTATCCATCCCATTCATCATCTTATACATCTCAATGAGATCTCCCCTCATTCTTCTAAACTCTAGCGAGTACAAGCCTAGTTTATTCAGCTTAAACTTATTCAGATTTAAACTAGTTGGGCAGAGGGGTGGGAACCAAAGCAAAGGTGAATTAACTGAAAGGGAACCAGAGAGTAGGGCCTGTAAGACTCACCTGAGAAAGCAGGCAGGGTGTGGTTGCTGATCACAGAGGGCCTGATGGACTGAAGTGCATTAGTTTCAATGCGAGAAGTGTAACAGGTAAGGCAGATGAACTCAAACCTTGGATTAGTACCAGAAACTATGATGTTGTTGCCATTACACAGACTTGGTTAAAGGGAGGACAGGATTGGCAACTTAACATTCCAGAATACAGATGTTTCAGGTGGGATAGAGGGGGATGTAAAAGGAGTGGGGGAGTTGCACTATTGGTAAAAGAGAATATCACAGCTGTACTGCAGCAGGACAGCTCGGAGGGCTCATACAGCTAGGCAATATGGGTGGAGCTTAGGAATGGGAAGGATGTAGTCACAGTGTTGGGGGTTCATTATAGACGACTCAACTGTCAGAGGAAGTTAGAGGAACAGGTATGTAGGCAGATTTTGGCAAGGTGTAAAAGTAACAAGGTTGTTGTAGAGGGATATTTTAACTTTTCCTGTATTGACTGGGACTCAGTTAGTGCCAACTACATGGAGGGGCAGAGTTTGTAAGGAGCATGCAGGAGGGCTTCTTGAAACAGTATATAGAGTCCAACTGGGGAAGGAGCCATACTGGACCTGGTAGTGGGGAATCAGCCCGGCCAGGTGGTCAATGTTTCAGTAGGGGAGCAGTTCGGGAACAATGACCACAATTCAGTAAGCTTTAAGGTACTAATGGATAAAGGTATGTGTAGTCCTCAAGTTAAGATGCTAAATTAGGGAAAGGCTAATTCCAAAACTATTAGATCAGAACTGAAGAATGTAGATTGGTTGCAGATGTTTGAGGGCAAATCAACATTTGGCATGTGGGAGGCTTTCAAGTGTAAGTTGATAGGGATTTAGGACTGACACATCCCTGTAAGGATGAAGGATAAATATGGCAAGCTTTGGGAACTTTGGATAGCGAGAAATATTGTGAGTCTCATCAAACAGAAAAAGGAAGCATTTGTCAAGGCTAGGAGGCTGGGAACACATGAAGCAAGTGTGAAATACAAGGAAAGTAGAAAGAAACTTAAGCAAGAAGTAAGAAGGGCTAGAAGGGTCACGATAAAGCACTGGCCCGCTGGATTAAGGAAAATTCCAAGACTTCTTATACATACATAAAGAGCAAGAGGGTAACCAGGGAGAGGGTTGTCCTACTCAAGGACGGGGGGAGTCTATGCATGGAGCCAGAGGAAATGAGCAAGGTATTAAATGAGTATTTTGCTTCAGTATTCACCAAAGAGAAGGACTTGGTGGATAATGAGCCTGGGAAAGGATGTGTAGATAGTTTGAGTCATGTTGAGATCAAAAAGGTGGAGGTATTGGGGTTCTTGGGAAACATTAAGGTAGACAAGTCCCAATGACCTAATGGGATATACCTCAGAATACTGAGAGAGGCAAGGGAAGAAATTGCTGGGGCCTTGAGAGAAATCTTTGTATGCTCATTGGTTACAGGGGAGATCCCAGAGGATTGGGGAATAGCCAATGTTGTTCCTTTGTTTAAGAAGGATAGCAAAAATAATCCAGAAAATTACAGGCCGGTGACCCTTACATCAGTGGTAAAGAAATTATTGGAGAGGATTCTTCGAGCCAGGATTTACTCCCACTCGGAAATAAATGGACGTATTAGAGAGGGGCAACATGTTTTTGGGAAGGGGAGATCATGTATCACTAACTTGATCAAGTTTTACGAGGAAGTGACAAAGATGATTGATGAGAGTAGGCTAGTGGATGTTGTCTACATGGACTTCAGTAAGGCCTTTGACAATGTCCCTCGTGGCAGACTGGTGCAGAAGGTGGAGTCACATGGGATCAGCAGTGAGCTGGTGAGGTGAATACAAAACTGGCTTGGTCATAGAAGACAGAGGGTTGCAATGGAAGGGTGCGTTTCTGAATGGAGGGCTGTGACAAGTGGCATTCCCCAGAGATCAGTGCTGAGACCTTTGCTGTTTGTATTATGTATAAATGATTTGGAGGAAAATATAACTGGTTTCATTAGCAAGTTTGTGGACAATACAAAGGTTGATAGATTTGAGGATAGAGTTGAAGACCATCAGAGCATACAGCAGGATATAGATCAGTTGGAGACTTAGGCGGAGAGGTGGCAGATGGAGTTAAATTTGGACAGTTAGGTAATGCATTTTGGAAGGTAAAATACAGATAGGAAATATACAGTACATGGCAGAACCCTTAAGATTATTGATAGGCAGAGGGATCTGGGAGTACAGGTGTACAGGTTACTGAAAGTGGCAACGCAGGTAGAGAAGGTAGTCAAGAAGGCATACAGCGTGCTTGCCTTCATTGGCCGTGGCACTGAGTTTAAAAACTAGCAAGTCATGTTGCAGTTTTATACAACCTTAGTTAGTCTGCACTTGGAGTATAGTGTTCAATTCTGGTCACAACACCATCAGAAGGATGTGAATGCTTTGGAGAGAATACAGAAAAGATTTACCAGGATGTTGCCTGGTATGGAGGGCATTAGCTATGAGGAGAGGTTGGAGAAACTTGGTTTGTTCTCACTGGAATGACGAGGTTGAGGGGCGACCTGATAGAAGTCTACAAGATTATGAGGGGAATGGACAGAGTGGATAGTCAGATAGGGTAGAAGAGTCAATTACTGGGGGCATAAGTTTAAGGTGCGAGTGGAAAGGTTTAAAGGCGATGACCGAGGCAACTTTATTTCACAGAAGGTGGTGGGTTCCTAGAACTCGTTGCCAGGTGAGGTAGTGGAAGCAGATACGATAGTGAGTTTTAAGGGGCGTCTTGACAAATACATGAATAGGGTGGGAATAGAGGAATATGGTCCCCAGAAGGGTAGGGGGTTTAGTTCAGTCGGGCAGCATTATCGGTGCAGGCTTGGAGGGCCAAAGGGCCTGTTCCTGTGCTGCAATCTTGTCTGTTCTTTGTTCTTTAAACCTATCCAGATATCACAATTACGTTTTACAAGTTGATGGTTAACTTTACATTCTATATTTAACGGATACAAAATTGAAGATAGGAAACACAGAAATTGGTTAATGACTATTTTTCAGACAAGAAGTACGTTTGTAGCAGAGTTAGAAATACAGAAAATGGGAATAACAATAGGTCATTTGGCCATTTGAGTCAGTTCTGCCATTCAGTAAGATCATGGCTGATCCTCTATCTCAACATCATACTCCTGTGCTCTCCCCATACTCATTGATGCCTTCAGAGCCGAGAAATCTATTTCCTTCTTAAATATATTTAAGACATGACCTCCACTTTCTGCAATAAAGAATTCCACAGGTTCACCACACTCTGAATAAAGAAGTTTCCCCTCACCTCAGTCTAGATCCTTTATCCTCAGACTGTGACCACCCTAGCCAGAGGAAACATCAACCAGTCTGTCCAGCCCTCTCAGACTTCAGTGCGTTTCAGAGATCTTCTCCCGTTCTTCCAAACTCCAGTGAATATAGGCTTACTCGATCCAATCTCTCCTCACATGACAATCCTGCCATCCAAGGAATCAATCTGGTGAACATTCACCCACACTCCCTTTATAACAAGTATATCCTTTCTTCGGTAAGGAGACCAAAATTGCACATAATACTCCAGGTGTGGTCTCCCCAGTGCCCTGTACAGCTGCAGGAAGACATTCTTACTTCTGTACTCACTCCTGTTACAATGAAATCCAACATATCATTGCCCTGTTAACTGAATACTGTACCTGTATGCTTACTTTCAATGCTTAGTATACAAGGATACCTAGGCCTATTTGGATTTCAACATTTCCAAATCTGTCACCATTTAAGTACTATTCCGCCATTCCATTTTTCTTACCAAAGTGGATAACTTCATACTTATCTATGTTATATTGCAACTGCTGTGTATTTACCCATTCACTCAACTTGTCTAAGCTTCTTAACATCCTCCTCACTACTTACGTTCCCAACAGATTTTATGTTGTCATCAAACTTGGAAATATTACATTTTGTTCCCTCACCCAAATCATTGATGTATATTGTGAATAGCTGGAGCTCCAACACAGAGCCTCATGAGTTACAATTCAAAAAGTCACATTTATTTCTACTCTCTGGCAGGTATTTTCCGCTCCTGTTCCCATCGGATGTGTTTACTGACTGGAGCGGAAATTGTTGTGCAAAGTCCAAAGTCATGATTTACATCAGCATGAAAGCTTGCTGTGATCGTGAGCACAGAACCAATGGAGCAACTCCACATATTCAGTGGTTTGAATCAGGGGTTCTGGGTATAACTCAAGGGACAACAGGTTTGACTCAGTGGTACCAGAGTTAACTCAAAGGGAGACTGGAATAAGATTTGAAGGAGACCCGGACTGACACTCGAGGGTGGGCAGTGTGACCCTTGAAGGGTACTGGGGTAACACTGGAAGAGTACCAGGGATTGACTGCCAGGTACTGGGGGAAATCTCCAGGGTACCACGGGCCTAGTTGGAGAAGACCAGGGATTTGACTCCAGGGAACCTGAGGGATGACTTGGGGATTACTGAGAGTTTGAATATCAAATGAGATAAACATTATGCTTTTTGCTGCTGGGCTGCAGACCTCTTGGAAGGGCCTTGCGGAGGAAGAAGTCTGGGGCCGTATGGTTGTGAGGATTGGTCATCATAGACTGAATGTTCAACTCAAATCTGGAGGCTTCTGGAAGCAGGATGTTGACAAGCACAAGGCTAATGGGAAAATGTGTTAGTGATCAATACCCCATTGCAGTTGGGACAATTCAGCAACAACTCAATTGACATGACCGGAGTCAAACAAGTCACACATTTATGCCCATACAAAGCAACTATATCTACTTAGAGAGTTGGCAATAGCACACTGCCCAGGAGAACGCTCCTATTCCTTGGCTATGCACTGAATTGTATATTGACAAGTGCCCCCTATAAACCAACTTAAGTGCAAAGCCTTGGAGCAAAACTTTGGACAATGCCACATCTGAGGATGAACCCTGGTGAGCTGTTGTGGGGGCACCTCCCGAGGTTCAGGGTCTACAGCAGTGCTGAGTTCACATCGATCCATCTGGGTCCTGAGTGTGGCCCATGAGACATTTTCTTGATCATTGCCCACATGCAGATTTGGTACATTCTGTCGATTTCCATCCTGATTAGTTTTCTTTCCTACTGGTATGACTGAAGTGGTACATTTGTAAAGCAATGGCAAGTAAAATGAGACACATGCTGATTGCACACAACATTGATCATGAGAGCTGTGAACACCCTCTCTTCCAAAGTGTAAATATTTCTTTTGATTTTACCATTTAAAGTTGATGATAATTCTACTAGTATGTATAAGATTAAGGTCAGGATTCTCCCAAAAAAATTCTTAATTCCCAACTTGCAGGGAAATGGAAGTAAATCCTGCTGGTATTTTTAGTGTGATTTCCAGAATGAATCGCTGACTCTCTGTGCATCACAGATAGCCCTGGTGTGATTCACTCTGAAAATCATTGGGCAGGGCCTATTCCTGCCTGAGAGGCTGGCAGCATAGTGCTAAGCAGGCCACTGCCCATGCGTTGATCTATCAAAGCAGAGGTCAGAGCATGGAAGTGACCTCAGATTGCCAGCCTCCTAATCACTGGCCAGCCCTGCAACAACTCCATCACTGACCTGCTGACCCCCTCCACCCACAGATTGCTGACCTCCTGGACATCCCTGGGCCAGCCCCTATGTCTACCCCCTCTGCCCTGCCCGATCTCCCCAACCTCCCTCTCCCCCCATCGCCCCGGTGAGCCCCAGTCTCCTTGGTTCTCCCCGTTGACAGTCTCAACCCCACCCCAGTGACAGTCCCGACCACCTTCTCTACGGACAATGTCGACCATTCCCCCCATCCCGCTAACCAGCCTTGATGTTCCTAACCCCTGGCAGGCTGATCTCCAGCCCCCATAACCCAGATCAAAAGCTTTTTGAAAATACAAATACACCACATCCACTGGTTCACCTTTATTTATTCTATCTAGTTACATCTTTAAAAACTCCAGTAGGTTTGTCAAAGATGATTTCTCTTTCATAAATCCATGTTAATTTTGTCTAATCCTGGTGATGGACCAGGATTGTGTTTTGTTATCACATCATTTATAATAGACTTCAGCATTTTCCCTATTACAGATGTCTGTAATTGTCTGTTTTCTCCATTGTTTGACATTGAGACCCTTACTTTTCCTGATACACATTAATAACATAGACCTTGGAGCACAGGGAACAATTTCAAAAATTGCGGAAGATACAAAACATTGTAAACTATGTGAAGGACAGAACTTCAAAAGAATGGAGACAAATAGGTGGAATGGGTAGGTCGGTAGCAGATGAAGTTCAATCCAGAGAAATGTGAGGCAATACATTTTGGTAGGATGAACATAGAGAGTCAGTACAAAACGAAGAGAGGGGCTCGGAGGAAGCAGGCAGTGCGGGGATCCCCTGTGGTTGTTCCCCTCAGCAACAAGTATTCCGCGTTGGATACTATTGGGGAGATGACCTACGAGTGGTAAGCCAGAGTGACCGGACCTCCAGCACTGCCTCAGAAGGGAAGGGAGGAGAGCAGGAGGGCAATAGTAATTGGGGATGCGATGGTTAGAGGGACAGATAGGAGGTTCTGCGGCAGCAAAAGAGACTCATGGATGGTATGTTGCCTCCTGGGTGCAAGAATCCATGATGTCTCGGACCGTGTTTTCAAGATCCTTAAGGGGGAAAGGGATCAGGTCGTGGAGCACATTGGTACCAATGATGTAGGTAGAAGAAGGGATAGGGATTTAAAACAGGAATTTAGGGAGTTAGGATGGAAGCTGAGAGCCAGCACAAAGCATGTTGTCATCTCTGGTTTGTTGCCGGTGCCATGTGCTAGTGAGTTGAGGAACAGGGAGAGAGTGCAGATCAACATGTGGCTGCAGGGATGGTGTAGGAGAGAGGGTTTCATTTACTTGGATAATTGGAGCACATTCTGGGGAAGGTGGGATCTGTACAAACAGGATGGTTTGCACCTGAACCAGAGGGGCAGCAATATCCTGGGAGGTTCGGGGGGGTTTAAACTAATTTGTCAGGGGAATGGGAAAATGAGATGTAGTCCAAAAGCCATTGTTGAGGGTCGCGAGGTACTGAGGAAGGGATCAAGGTCGCAAGAGTGTACAGGCAGACAGGAGGCTATTAGGAGAGAATTAGGGAGCGTAGGTTGGGCTAGGAAACTACAGGGTCTTGGAACATCCAAAATGTGGAGTTTATTCAAGGAGCAGCTACTGCGAGTCCTTGAGAAGTATGTCCCTGTCAGGCAAGGAGGAAATGGTCGAGCAAGGGAACCGTGGTGCACTAAAAAATTTGATTCGCTGGTTAGAAGGAAAAAGGAGGTTTATGTCAGGATGAGGCTTGAGGGCTCAGGTAATGCACTGGAAAGCTATAGATTAGCCAGGAGGGAGTTAAAGAGTGAGTTAAGAAGAGCTAAAAGAGGACACGAGAAGACTTTGGCTGATAGGATTAAGGAGAATCCTAAGGCTTTCTTTAGATATGTTAAGAATAGAAGATTGGTTAGGGCAAGATTAGGGCCAGTCAGAGACAGCAGTGGGAAGTTATGTGTGGAACCGGAAGAGATTGGAGAGGCACTAAACAAATATTTCTCTTCGGTATTCACGCAGGGAGATGTAAATGTAGTTGTGGAGAACACTGGGTTACAGGGTTGTAAACTGGATAGTATTGCAGTAGATAAGGAGGATGTACTAGATATTCTAGAGGGTTTGAAAATAGATAAGACCCCTGGACCGGACGGGATTTACCCTGGGATTCTCTGGGAGGCAAGAGAGGTGATTGCAGAGCCTCTGGCTCTGATCTTCAGGTCGTCGTTGGTCACAGGTATAGTGCCAGATGACGGGAGGATAGCGAATGTTGTCCCATTGTTTAAGAAGGGGAATAGAGACTTCCCCGGGAATTATAGGCCGGTGAGTCTTACTTCTGTTGTGGGCAAAGTATTAGAAAAAATTATTAGGGATAGGATTTATAGTTATTTAGAGAGTAATGGATTGATTGGAGATAGTCAGCACGGTTTTGTAAAGGGTAGGTCGTGCCTTACTAACCTTATTGAGTTTTTTGAAAATGTGACCGAAGAGGTGGATGGGGGTAAGGTAGTTGACGTGGTATATATGGATTTTAGTAAGGCGTTTGATAAGGTTCCCCATGGAAGGCTTCTGCAGAAAATGCAGATGTATGGGATTGAGGGTGATTTAGTTAATTGGATCAGGAATTGGCTAGCTGATAGAAGACAGAGGGTGGTGGTTGATGGTAAGTATTCGTCATGGAGTTCGGTTACAAGTGGTGTGCCTCAGGGATCTGTTTTGGGGCCACTGCTGTTTGTAATTTTTATAAATGATCTGGATGAGGGTATAGAAGGTTGGATTAGTAAATTTGCTGATGACACCAAAGTCGGAGGTGTGGTAGATAGTGAGGAAGGGTGTCATAGTTTACAGAGAGACTTGGACAAGTTGCAGAGCTGGGCTGAGAGGTGGCGGATGGAGTGTAATGCGGAAAAGTGTGAGGTAATTCACTTTGGCAGGAATAACAGGTGTGTCGAGTATAGGGCTAACGGTAGGACTCTGAATAGTGTTGACGAACAGAGGGATCTAGGTGTATATGTGCATAGATCCCTGAAAGTTGGAAATCAAGTCGATAAGGTTGTTAGGAAGGCATATGGTGTCTTGGCGTTTATTGGTAGGGGGATTGAATTTAGGAGTCGCAACGTCATGTTGCAACTGTACAAAACTCTGGTGCGGCCGCACTTGGAGTATTGTGTACAGTTCTGGTCCCCACATTATAGGAAGGCTGTGGAAGCATTGGAGAGGGTGCAGAGGAGGTTTACCAGGATGTTGCCTGGTATGGAGGGAAGGTCCTATGAGGAGAGACTGAGGGATTTGAGGTTGTTTTCATTAGAAAGAAGGCGGCTAAGAGGAGACCTTATTGAAACGTACAAGATGATTAGAGGTTTAGATAGGGTGGACAGTGATAGTCTTTTTCCTCGGATGGAGAAAGCTAGCACGAGGGGACATAGCTTTAAATTAAGGGGTGGTAGTTATAGGACAGATGTCAGAGGTAGGTTCTTTACCCAGAGGGTGGTGGGGGAATGGAATGCCCTGCCTGCTGCAGTTGTAGATGCGCCTAGTTTGGGGGCGTTTAAGAGGTCTGTGGATAGGTTTATGGATGGAAAGGGATTGGTTTAGGTTAGAGGGTCATTGCTTTTTTCTTAATTGGTCGGCGCAACATCGTGGGCCGAAGGGCCTGTTCTGCGCTGTAATGTTCTATGTTCTAGGATGGTGGATTGAAGTGTATCTATTTCAATGCAAGCTTCAGAAATATGGTAGGTGAACTTGGAGTGTGGATTGGTACTTGGGACTTTGATGTTGTGGCCATTACGGAGACATGGTTAGAACAGAGATAGGAATGGTTGTTGGCAGTTCCAGAGTATAGATGTTTCAGTAAGAGTAGGGAAGGTGGTAAAAGAGGTGGAGGAGTAGCATTGTTAATCAAGGATAGTTTAACGGCTGCTGAAAGGCATTTTGAGGGGGATCTGCCGACTGAGGTAATATGGGCTAAAGTTAGAAATGGGAAAGGATCGGTCACGTTGTTAGGAGTTTTCTATAGGCCTCCAAATAGTGATAGAGATGTGGAGGATGAACTGGCAAAGCAGATTATGGATAGGCGTGGAGGTCACAAGGTAGTTATCATGGGAGACTTTAACTTTCCAAATATTGATTGGAACCTTTATAGGTCGAATAGTTCAGATGGAACAATTTTTGTAGAGTGTGTGCAGGAGAGTTTCCTGACATAATATGTGGATAAGCCAACAAGCGATGGGGCCACATTGAACTTGGTAATGAACTGGGCCAAGTGTTAGATTTGTTTGTGGGAGAGCACTTTGGAGATAGTGATCACAATTCGGTGTCCTTCATTATTGCAATGGAGAGGAATAGGGTCACACGGCAGTGCAAGGTTTATAATTGGAGCAGGGGTAATTATGATGCGATTAGGCAACAATTAGGGAGCGTAAGATGGGAACAGAAACTGTCAGGTATGGGCACAAACGAAAAGTGGAGCCTTTTCAAGGAACAAATACTGCGTGTCCTTGATAGGTATGTCCCTGGCAGGCAGGGAAGAAATGGCCGAGTGAGGGAACCATGGTTCACAAAGGAGGTTGAATGTCCTGTTAAGAGGAAAAAGGAAGCATATGTAAGGATGAAAAAATAAGATTCAGTTGGGTCGCTTGAGGGTTACAAGGTAGCAAGGAATGTGTTAAAAAAAGGAGAGCTAGGAGGGGGCATGAGAAGTCCTTGGTTGGTTGGATAAAAGAAAACCTCAAGGCTTTTTACTCTTATGTGAGAAATAAAAGAATGACCAGGGTGAGGTTAGGGCCAGTAAAGGATAGTAGTGGGAACTTGTGATGGAGTCAGAAGAGATAGGTGAGGCGTTGAATGAACACTTTTCTTCAGTGTTCACTAAGCAGAGGGGCCTTGTTTTTGAGGATGAGAGTGTGATACAGGCCGATAGGCTGGAGGAAGTAGATGTTCTGAGGGAAGATGTATTAGCAATTTTGAAAAACCTGAGGGTCGATAAGTCCCCTGGGCCAGATGGGATACATCCTAGGATACTTTGGGGGGCAAGGGATGAGATTGCAGAGCCTTTAGCTTTGATCTTTGGGTCCTCACTGTCTACAGGGATGGTGCCAGAGGACTGGAGAGTGACGAATGTTGTTCCTGTCTTTGAGAAAGGAAATAGGAATGACCCTGGTAATAATAGGCCAGTTAGTCTTACTTTGGTGTTTGGTAAGTTAATGGAAAGGGTTCTGAGAGATAGGATTTATGACCATTTGGAAAGGTGCAGTTTAATCCGGGATAGTCAGCATGGTTTTGTGAGGGGTAAGCCCTGCCTCACAAATTTTATTGAATTGTTTGAGTAGGTGACTAAGTGTGTAGATGAAGGTAGAGCAGTTGATGCCGTATACATGGATTTTAGTAAAGGCATTTGATAAGGTAGGCTCTTGAAGAAGATAAGGATGTGTGGGATTGAATTAAATTTGGTTGGTTGGATAAGTAACTGGCTGTCTCATAGAAGACAGAGGGCGGTGGAAGGAAAATGTTCAGGCTGGAGGCCAGTTACCAGCAGTGTACCACAGGGGTCAGTGCTGGGTCCTCTGCTATTTGTAATTTTTATCAATGACTTGGAGGATGGGGCTGAAGGGTGGGTTAGTAAATTTGCTGATGATACCAAGATTGGTGAGTAGTGGATGAGGTGGAGGGTTCTTGTAGGCTGCAAAGAGACATTGATAGGGTGCAGAGCTGGGCCGAAAAGTGGCAGATGGAGTTTAACCCTGATAAGTGCGACGTGATTCATTTTGGTAGGACAAACTTGAATGCGGATTACAGGGTCAACAACAGCGTTCTGAGGAATGTGGAGGAACTGAGAGATCTTGGGATTTACATCCACAGATCTCTGAAGGTTGCCACTCAAGTGGATAGAGCCGTGAAAAAGGCTTATAGTGTGTTCGCGTTTATTAACGGGGGGTTTGAGTTTAAGAGCTGTGGGGTTATGCTGCAACTATACCGGACATTGGTGAGAGCACATTTGAATATTGTGTTCAGTTCTGGTCACCTCACTATAAGAAGGATGTGGAAGCATTGGAGAGAATGCAGAGGAGATTTACCAGGATGCTGCCTGGTTTGGAGGGTAGGTCTTATGAGGAAAGGTTGAAGGAGTTGGGGCTTTTCTCTTTAGAGTGGAGGAGGGTGACAGGCGACTTAATAGAGGTTTATAAGATGATGAGGGGAATAGATAGAGTGGATGTGCTGAGATTGTTTCCTCGGGTGGATGTAGCTGTTACTAGGGGGCATAACTATAAGCTTCATGGTGGAAGATATAGGAGGGATGTCCAAGGTAGATTCTTCACTCAGAGCGTGGTTGGGGTGTGGAGTACACTTCCTGCTGTGATAGTGGAGTCGGACACTTTAGGAAGTGATTATTGGATAGGCACATGGAGCACACCAGGATTGTAGGGAGTAGGATAACTTGATCTTGGGTTTAGACATACCTCTGCACAACATTGAGGGCCGAAGGGCCTGTACTGTGCTGTACTGTTCTACGTTCTATATGTCCTACTCTAACTGGATGCAGGAGCAGAGGGACCGAAGTGTATCTGTTAATGTTAGAATTGTAGAACCATAGAATCCCTACAGTGTAGAAGCAGACTGTTTGGCCCATTGAGCCTCACTGACAACAATCGCACCCAGGCCATATCCCTGTAACCCCATGTATTTACGCTGCTAATCCTCCTGACACTAAGGGGTAATTTAGCATGGCCAATCAACCTAACCTGCACATTTTTAGACTGTAGGAGGAAACTACATAGAAGAAACCCACGCAGACCCGAGGAGAATATGCAATAAATAAATCATCAAAGGTAGCTGGACAGGTTGAGAGAGTAGTTAATAAAGCATAGAATTCTGCACTTTATTAATAGAGGTGCTGAGTGCAAGAGCATGGTGGTTATTTTGAATTGTACAAGACCCTAGTTAGAACTCAGCTGGAATATTGCGTACAGTTCAGGGTACAACTACTTAAACCTTGGAGAGAGCACAGAAGAGGTTTGCAGGAATGGTCTCAGTGATGAGAAACTTCAGTAATGAGGATAGATTGGAGAAGTTAGGACTCTTTTTCTTGGAGAGAAGAAAGCTGAAAGGAGATTGATGAAAATATTCAAAATTATGAGGCGTGTGAACAGAGTACACTGGGAGAAACTGTTTTCAATCGTGAAAGGATCGAGTAAGGAAGGGTATAAATTTAAAATGGTGAAAAAAAGATCATTTTCAGCTGGTGTTTGAGTCTTACTATCAGTCACATCACAGAATGACAGTATTATTAGAGGCTGTACAGTTGGATCATAAGTCAGCTTTGTATAAAAGGTCATCATAAAAGCAAAGTTGGAAGTCAAGGATCAAGAAAGATTATAAATTCTAAACAAGTAGATGAAAATTTACAGTCATGCAAATTTATTTGAATTTATTTTCTTTGAACTCTAAAAAAAGTCAAATCACATTTCCCCTGTTGAAATATCAGACTGGGGAGGTGGTGGCATAGTGATATTGTCGCTAGACTAATAATCTAGAGACCCACTGTTATGCTCTGGGGACCGGGGTTCGAATCCTACCACAGCAGATGGTAAAATTTGAATTCAGTCTAGAATTAAAATTCTAATGATGACCATGAAACCGTTGTTGATTGCTGTAAAAACCCATCTAGCTCCCTAATGTCTTTTAGGGAAGGAAATTTGCCATCCTTACCCAGTTTGACCTGCATGCGACTCCAGATCCACAGCAATGTGGTTGACTTTCATAATGCCTTAGCGATAGGCAATAAATGCTGGCCCAGCCAGTGACTATCTGTTTCAGGGCACTTCCTCAATCATTTATAAGCAAGATTATCTTTTCTGAATCCTTTCTACAAGTGGCAAATACAGGAGAAAGATAACATGATTTTTTTTCTCTAAATAAAATCATTCGTCTTGGAAACAATTACATTTTCCAGCACAAGTCAATTTAACATGAGAATTTGATGCTCGGGTTTCAACTGCTTCAGTTTCAGAAATGTGATGAATTCTCACATCACCGGGGAAGATGCAAGGCTGTGGAGTTCTTTTTGGTTCAAGAAAATTATTTTTTGAATGAAAAACGTTTTCATTTGGAGAAAGAATTCAATTAAATTTGACAGATATTGCTGATGATCCATGATATTTACCAGAGAAATGTTTTAAACTTCAGTCCCAAAACCATTTCTCCAAACTGGAACATGACCTATATTTCTGAAACCGTTTTACATTCTCACACACTTTACATGCATATTCAGTCCAGGAAGGAGGATTCCTCACTGTGTAATATTTCCTCCATTTGAAGTAGTTCATGTACAAATCTTCATTACCATCCAGCTTGTGCAGGTAATCTGCAAGCTCTTTAGCTGAGTGGAAATCATCCACATGAATGAAAGAATCGCCTGGGATATAGTTTTCATAGTTTTTTCTGGGTGGTCCCAAGACCACAGGCACAGTGCCCAGACGTAAAGCATTGTAGAGCTTTTCAGTTATGTAATCCTTATGTATTGAATTCTCAAAGGAAAGGTAGAACTTACAACTAGATATGATAGGTATCAATTTGTTATCACTCAAGCATAATCCAAAGGCTTGACCGTAAGTGTTGATTTTAATGTACTTGCGGAATTCATTGTAGTATTTCACTCTGGCATGATTAGGATTCCAGTGACTCACAACCCAACAGACAAGATTGCTTTTACTAGGTAGTTTAAAATCTAATGGAACTTTGTTTATTCTCAGAGAGCCATAAGGTGCTTCAATATCTGAATCCTGCCGATATGTCAAGGTCAGGTTGAAGAGTTGGTCGAGTCTAGCGTTTTTTGGAGAGTTGGTAGGTGACTCCATATTCATCCAAACCCATTTCTGAAAAATTGGCCGAGGCAGTTTGGGTAGATTGGACAAGTCCCCTCTTATATCTCGATGATGGAAAAGGACAGCATGAGATTTGTTATAGAGGCTCCTATCTGCAGTCAAGCGACAATTATGGATGTTAAATTCAGATTCACAAGAACTGAGCTCAAATTTCTGACCAAATGGCCAAAGCCAAATGAGTACAATAGTTTCATTCTCTTCAATACCTTTCACCAAGGGATTTTTCACACTGAGTGCTGATGTGGCAGATTCCAATGGATCATAAATCCCGGGGTTAGATGGTTTGACATAGAGCAACAAGCTGGCTAAAAAGCAGCCCAAAATGATGATGGAAAATAAAGGGATGCGGAAAATCCCAATATTACCTGCTGATGCCATAATGTTTCCTGTGAAGAAAAAGATGAAGATTATTAGGATACTGAAAGCACAGCTCCTCTTCAATTTAAACTGTATCCAGACTCAGAACGTTTGATCACAGATTCCTAAAAGGAATGAGGAAGGTTTGTGTTGGAGATATAAGAGAAAAGGTAAAGAGAGTGGAAGAGGAACGAGCTGAAAATAAGAGTTAAATGAAGGAAAGAAGTGAACAAATAGACTGAAGAAAATAGACAGTGCAAGGATATAATCAAATACAGACGACATAGAGTATGATAATATTGTTAAAATTAAAGCACACTAAGAAATAGAAAGACTTCATTTTATAAGGTCTTTCATATAGAACTACAGGGCAGAATTTAATTTAGGCAATGGGGTTCTTGCCAGTCAACTAGGCAACAGCAGCTTCCCATGTGATTAAGGCTCCCTGGGGTGGAAATTCTGCCACAGTTAATGTTCAATGAGGCAGGATTAATTAATGACCTGACAGGTCACAGTGAGCACAACATGACTGAATTTCACACTCAGTTGGAATGAGGAAGGTGCAGATCTAAGATTAGTGTTTTGAACTTGAATGAATGTAACTACAGATGTATGAAGACAGAACTAGCCAATGTGAACTGAGAATTTTGGTTGAGGGATAGATGAGTAGAGAGGCAGTGGCCGACACTTAAGGAGATATTCCATAACACTCAGTAAAGAAAGTTAGAAAGGAAGATTCTAAGAGAAAGATGCGCATCCATGGTTATAGAGTCATGGAGAGCCATAGAGGTTTACAACATGAAAACAGGCCCTTCGGCTCAACTTGTCTACGCCACCCATTTTTTTTAAACCCCTAAGATAATCCCAATTGCCCGCATTTGGCCCATATCTCTCTAAACCCATTGTACCCATGTAACTATCTAAATGCTTTTTAAAAGATGAAACTGTACCCGCCTCTACCACTACCACTTGCAGCTTGTTCCAGACACTCACCACTCTCTGTGTGAAAAAATTGCCCCTCTGGACACTTTTGTATCTCTCCCCTCTCACCTTAAACCTATGGCCTCTAATTTTAGACTCCCCTACCTTTGGGAAAAGATATTGACTATCTACCTTGTCTATGTCCCTCATTATTTTATAGACCTCGATAAGGTCGCCCCTCAGCCTCCTACGCTCCAGAGAGAAAAGTCCCAGTCTATTCAGCTTCTCCTTATAACTCAGTCCTGGTAGCATCCTAGTAAATCTTTTCTGCACTCTTTGTAGTTTAATGATATCCTTTCTATAATTGGGTGACCAGAATTGCACACAGTTAACCGAGCAAGTTAAAGACAGCAAGGAATTGAAAGAAAAAGCATACAATTTCACAAAAATTAGTGGCGGGTCAGAGGATTGGACAGAGTATAAATAAAGAAAAGAATGGACAGCATTTTGAGTGAGAGAGAAAGTTAGTGAGAAATATACGCCAAAATCTTTCTGCCGTTTGTCTTACGGTCTTGCCGATAGTGTGGGTTTCTCAATGGTGAAGAGTGCATTTAATGGAAAATCCTATTGACAATGGCAGAACCATAAAATCTCACCACTAGTGAGTGGGAGAAAAATCCCGCTCGTAGGGGAACGAGAGGGAGTACGCCACTCGCTGGTGGAGGGATCTTACGATTCCGCCGTCATCAATGGTGTTCCCTGTCGAATGCATCCCTCACCACCGCGAAACCTGTGGTGGAAGTGTGCCATTGGCAGGATCATAAGATCCCACTAGCAAGAATGGCAGCAATATTGTGGTGATAAAAACAAATAGTAAGAGTTTCTACAGGTATTTGAAAAAATAAAGGTCTCTCAGGAGAGTGTTTGTCCTCTAAAGGGTGAGCCTGGGTGCTGCCAATGGGAAATATGGCAATGGCGGAAGCATTGAACAGATGTTTTGTTTCTGTCTTCTTTGTAGAAGAAACAAATAACATCCCAGAAATAATTGTAAATCAAGGCATGAAAGAAAGGGAAGAGCTTAAAATATTTGCTGTCACCAGGGAAAGGATACTGAAAAAAATTATTCTAACTAAAAACTGACAAGTTCCCTGGTCCTGATGGATTTCATCCTAGGGTCTTAAAATAAGTCGCTGCTGAGATAGTAACTACACTGTTCTTTTAATTTTCCAAAATTCCCCAAGATGATGATAATTCCCTTCATCTTGCAAGTTAGTATGTAAATCCGTTATTCAAAAGCAAGGAGACAGAAACAGGAAATTGCAGGTCAATTAGTTTAACATCTGCCAGAGGGAAAATGCCAGAATCTGTTAGTCAGGAGTTTACCTGTGATGATTGTCCCTTTAGGGCAACACAGCAGAGTATGGATCACATGGTCTGGGTGACCAATTGGGATTCAGAATGTGGAATCACCCCATGGTGAGAAAAGCTCTGATGCAAAGAGACATTTTGGGAGTGTGTGATAGCCATGAGATTGCTGCACAATTTTTATTTATAAATAGCTTCTGTGTTCACTAATGAAGTCTGTAAAAAGTGCATCTTTAAATTATCACAGGTCAATTGGAAAATCTTAGTGCAATCAAGAAAAGTCAACATGGTTTTATGAAAGATAAATCATAGTTGACTGATTTATTCTGGTTCTTTGAGGAAGTAACAAGCAACATGTTTACAGGTGAACCTATGGATATAATGTACATGGATTTCTGGAGGCAGTTGACAAGGTGCCAGATCAATGATTACTGTACAAAATAAGATCTCAAGATGTAGGGGGTAACATATTAACGGGGATAAAGATTGGTTAGCTGACAGGAAACAGAGTGTAGGGATAAATAGTAGAGAGTAGGGAGAGCAGAGGGGGACCATTGAATATTTTTATGCTCATTTTTGGGATGGCAAGACATTACTATTGTTGTGCCATAGGTTATTTACAATCTCTATCAATGACTTGGGTGAAAGGGCCAAATATATTTTTGCAAAATTTTCCATGCCAAACACTCCCACAGTGCACCGGAACAGGCACCAGAGTGTGGCGGCTAGGGGATTTTCACAGCAACTTCATAGCAATGTTAATGTAAGCCTACTCATGACACGAATAAATAAGCTGAAACTTTAACTTAAGATAGGTAGAAGAGCAAGTTGTAAAGGACATATATAGATAAAGAGAGCGGGCAAAAGTTTGGCAAATGAAGTACTATGTGGAAAAATGTGAACTTTTAATGTGGACAGGTAACCATGCAGTGGAAGTCACAGGAGAGTAGGTTCGGCTATACGACACAGGGACTGGTTGTCAATAGGACCCTGTCCCACTTCCTAAGGCTGGATCCTTTATCAGGCATTGATGCAGCTTTCTCCCACCACAACCACCTGCCGGCAAATCTGACAGTGTTTGCTTTGCTGGTTTGACTGTTGGGCGAATATCAGCACTGGTGGGATGAGGCCCTGATGTGGGCAGTAACTTCCCACTGGGGAGCCTCAATTTTGGCAGTGGAATGGGAAGGTTATCTGCAAGCTCTCCCACTCTGGATGTAATTGGGACAGAGAAGTGAAGGTGGCAGTGTCCTCATCTGTCACCCTCATGCTCAATTAAATGTCCCCTCCACAAGCAGCATAAGGTCAAAGTGGCTTCGAGCCAACTGTAGGGTGAAGCCCCGGCTCGGGGAATGGCAGCACAAGCAGCTGCAGGGTGAGGGATGAGGGATGAGTATTTATACTGCAGCATTACAAAGGGATTCAGGGAACGACCTGCACTGGTGGGGAAGTGAAGGCTCACATATGACCTAGGTGCTGACTGAGGAGGTAGTGGGGAAAGGTTTCTACATCACACGCTCAAGAAGGGGAGGGTCAAGGTCCACCCGGGTATAGGCACATTTGTGCTCACAGTGGGGTCATCAAAGGGCCACCCAACAGATATGAGCATTCCCAGACGACAAAATATGCACAGCTGAGAGAGGTTATGAGCCTTTCCATAAAGTAGAATCCTACAGTGCAGCAGGAAGCCATTCGGCCCATTGATTCTGCACTGACTTCTTGAAAGAGCATCTTATTCAGGCCAAGCCAAGTCATCAGGGCACTGGGCATTGCAGGTGTTTCTGGCTTCTCACAAGTGCCAGGTGCCATCAGTTGCATTCATGTGGCTCTAAAATCTCCCTGGCGGCAAACACCAACTTATCAATAGGAAAGGCTTCCACTCACTAAATGTGCAGCTGGTGTACAACCACAACAAGCAAGTCCTGCAGCTTTGGCCAAAATTTCCCTGAAGCATCCACAATTCCTCTATCTTAAGCAGATCACAGGTCCCTGACATCTTCTAGGGTTAACACAACATCCAGAATCAGCACCTCAGAGATATGAGTTATACCCACAAAGGACAATGCTGTTGTCACCTGTCTGCAGGCCATGATCTATATAGGAGAGAAAGTATAATGATGCACATGCCGCTACTGGAATAATTTCAGGGCACGCGATAGGCATTTTAAAATTGCAATTACCTGAATAGATCTGGTGGGTCACAGCAGTACATCCCCCAAAGGGTCCCACAGATCACTATGGCTTGCTGCCCGCTTCATAACCTGGCAATTCAAAGCAGGAAGGAGCTACCGAAATGGAATTGCTGCAGATTTCCTTCAGTGAGGAGGACATTGAAGGGCATGAGGTGGGGATGTCGAGGAAGATGAGGCTAGAGGCAATGAAGCCACAACATGGGCCAGACGAGGCAGGTATGCTCATAAGTCCCTCATAGTCGCCAAAATCCAGGAAGGGGATGATGAGTAGTAATGATTATCCCCCATCAAGGACCCACATGAAAACCAGTGTGGCTTTCCTCTCACTTCAGCCATCCATTTCACTCTGAGTGTGAATACTTACACATGAGGCTCACATTGTCTTAGTCCTTTGAAGAATGGTGACACCTTGGGAGAAATGGAGTGCCAACTGGACTAGGTTGTTCCAGAGATGGATGTCTGAAGGTGTTGCCTTTTCCAGCATCTCTCAGACATCCCAGTCACAACAGCAGCCTACAAGAGGCAGAAGCTGCTCTATTATCATCGCTGGACTCGTCACTTGAAATCCGACAGCCGCAACTGTGGAATGGTCTCTACATCACATCGAGGATCCTACTGAGAGACATGACCCCAGCTCAGGTGCCAAGGATGGAATACAGGTTTCCAGAGAACCATTTAGACATGTTTACATTCTCTGTGTCTCCTTTTTCTCAACTACATTGATATAGAGTCTTAGAGTCATAGAGGTTTACAGCATGGAAACAGGCCCTTCAGCTCAACTTGTCCATGCTGCCCGTTTTTTAACCCATAAGCTAGTCCCAACTGCCTGCATTTGGCCCATATCCCTCTATATCCACCCACCCATGTAACAGTCTAAATGCTTTTTAAAAGACAAAATTGTACCTGCCTCTACTACTACCTCTGGCAATTTGTTCCAGATACTCACCACCCTTTGTATGAAAAAATTGCCCCTTTGGATCCTTTTGTATCTCTCCCTTCTCACCTTAAACCTATGCCCTCTAGTTTTGGACTCCCCTACTTTTGGAAAAATAACTATCTAACTGATCTATGCCCTACGTTATTTTACAGACCTCTGTAAGATCACCCCGAAACCTCCTACTCTCCAAAGAGAAGAGTCCCAGTTTATCCAGCCTCTCCTTATAACTTAAACCATCAAGTCCTGGTAGCATCCTAGTAAACCTCTTCTGCACTGTTTCTAGTTTAATAATATATTTTCTATACTATAATGACCAGAACTGTACACAGTATTCCAAGTGTGGCCTTATTAATGCCCTCTACAACTTCTCAATTCAATGTTCTGACCAAAGAAACCAAGCATGCCAAATGCCTTCTTCACCACTCTATTCACCTGTAACTCCGCTTTCAAGGAGGTATAAACCTGTACCCCTAAATCCTTTTGTTTTCCCCAACGTCCTACAATTAACTGTGTAAGTTCTGCCCTGGTTCGATTGACCAAAGTACATCACCTTGCATTTGTCTAAATTAAACTCCATCTGCCATTCATCAGTCCACTGGCCCAATCAATCAAGATCCCATTGCAATCCTAGATAACCTTCTTCACTGTCCACTCTGCCACCAATCTTGGTGTCATCTGCAAATTTACGAACCATGTCTCCTAAATTCTCATCCAACTCATTAATATAAATGTCAAATAAACAGTGGACCCAGAACCGATCCCTGAGGCACACTACTGGTCACAAGCCTCCAGTTTGAAAAACAACCTTCTACAATCACCAGGCCATCAAGCCAATTTTGTATCCATTTGGCTACCTAGCTCTGGATCCCATGAGATTTAATCTTGTGCAACAACTTACCATGTGGTACCTTGTCAAAGTCCTCACAATTAGGGATGCTGACCTATATTTACCCTCACCTTTTGATGAATGTGAACCACTTGAGGATGATGGGTTTGTAAAAGTTGCCTACCATACATTACAGTACCTCCTCTTGATCAAAGACAGTCCACCATCATGGCTGTTCCTGGGTACCTGCAGAAGACTCAGTCACTATGAAGCCCTCAAGGTTGCCTTCACTTGATTATAAAGACCACAGGTCAGACCCACTACAGCCTTACTCCAATCCAAAGGTTTCCCTAAGCATAGGTTCAATCCATCATTTGCACCTCTGGAGCTTGCTCTAGGGCTCCTTAAGTAGAATATATCACCATTTATAATCATCATAACTGACCTCGGTAAATGTTGAAGTCAGGCTCCACACAGCGCTGTATCCCACATTGTGAATAGACTCTTGCAGTCGCTGGTCAGACAACTGAAAGGTAAGACACTCTCGAGGATGTAGGCATTAGCAGTACAACCATAAGGAGGCTGAAAGAGGCATAGCCACAGCACACTGAGATGAGAAAGTTCTCACAATTACAGTGAATCTCTGAAGAGAGGCTCATACTTGTACATCACAGAGAGATGTTCCAGTACATACAATCCTTCTCCATCTGTTTCAACATCTCTCCTTCAACACTAGACCTTGACCTACACTGAAAGCAGACGAATTGTGAGTACACACCAGCTTCAATCTTATACAGAAAAGAATTAGCAATGCATGAGTTTGCAAAGTAAGTGAACCAGGTTGTCCCATGATAAGATCTTGCATGAAGGATGATACATCGCTGATGTCAGGAATGATGTGTGAACAGCCCTCACTGTTGTGTGATGCAGGCACAGAGATGGGAGGCACCAGAAAGCGGCATCTGCAATAAGCGGAGGGAACGACCATGTTGATGCACCTGTTTGACAGCAACACAGCTCATCGTAAAGTGGAGACACACACACAAACATAGATGTGAAATATGTTGTATTGTGTTTACATTGGCGAACATGATAAGCATGTGGTTAACACCCATACCACCATAGTGCTCCTAATATTGCTTAAATTTCCTAACCATACAGCCACGTCTGGGTGTTTCCCCAACATCCACAGTGAAGGTGCAAGCAGCCTGCTGACTGTTACACCCTGTTGTCTGTGACGATTTCAATGGGCTGGGGAGCCCCGGCCTGTATTAGGCGTCTTGTTTTGTAGAGCAGGTGCGCCCACATTGGCTTGCAGAACTGGAGCTGGTGGGGACATTGGAAGGGGGAATTAGGATTGGATGGATACTTCAGGAGTCACATGGATATCCCCAGGGTTGTGCACCTGCTGATCCTCCTCCTTATGGGTGCTCAAGTACCCCTAGAGTGAGATTGTCCTGGCCCACCCCACCCCAAGTAGCCACCAAAGGTTACAGCAAGACAGTAATGCTTCTTTAATTGTGCAGTACCAATGGCCTGCCAGTGTTATCATCACAGATTGGAGACTGATGTCTTCCTCCATTGTTCACTGTAATCTAATGATGCAGCTGACATCCATTTTTGATATTCCCTTGACTGGCACTGCTGTTCCAGCAACTGGCTTTGGACAGCGGCATAGTAGTTAGCATTGCTGCCTCACAGCGCCAGGGAGCCAGCTTCAATTCCGGCCTCTGGTAACTGTCTATGGAGTTTGCACGTTCTCCCTGTGTCTGCGTGGGTTTCCTCTGGGTGCTCCAATTTCCTCTCGCTGTCCAAAGATGTGCAGGTTAGGTTGATTGGCCATGCTAAATTGAGCCTCAGTGTCAAGGGTACTAGCAGGGCAAATATGTGGGGTTATGGGAATAGGACCTGGGTGGGATTGTGGTTGATACAGATTTGATGGGCTGAATGGCCTTTTTTTGTACTGTAAGGATTCTATGATTCTATGAACCAGGTTTATCCACAGACTCATTTGACTCATGCTGAGCAGAATCATGGTTTTCAGCAATCTTCCAATTGCCAGAGACCTCTGATGTCCCGGCTTCTGCCTATTGTGGACCAGATTGTGCGTGATACTCACCTGATCTGACCCCAAGCCTGTTCTAGATCTAGGTCCCAAAATGTGTATGTCTCTGCACTGTGGAGGGTGTAGGTGAATGTTATGATTGGTCTTCAAGGCTGTTTATTTTAACTTCCTCATCCTTGGCATCCTCAGACTTGAATCTGATGGCCTAGTTCATAGGTACCCTCAGGCGTTGTCCAGATGTACCTATGAGAGTGGAGAAAATGAGTGCATGGCGGAGGAGGACTTGAGAAGAGGCAATGCACTCACAGTATCGCTCTCCATGAGAGGAGGTGGTACAGCATCTTCGCCTGGGTGTGCACCGCCCAGTTCCCATCACCACAAGCACACTCTACATCCTCACCAGCCATTGCGCTGGCACACTCCTCAAAGAGAGTGAGGATCTTGATGTCAACTGTTTCTCTCCCCATCTGTTGTGTGTTAATTTCTCCTACATATACACAGATGGAGAGAGTGAGCAGAACACATACCAATACACATGATAAGGATACCTGACACGTGTGTGTGTGTGTGTGTGTGTGTGTGTATGTGTGTGCAGTCGCTCAAGTCAGGGACAAGACAAGGATATGAGCTCAAGAGGGTATCAGACTGATGGAGACATGAAGGTGAGACTGAGTGGTAATGTCCCTTGAGGTGAGCAATGTTTGAGAGATGGATCTGGCAGGTAAGATTAAGGAAAATCTCAAGAGGTTCTATAGCTATATTAAGGGAAAAGGGGTGGCGAGAAGAATAGGCCCCCTTAAAGATCAGCATGATGGTCTGTGTGTGGAGTCACAGGAGATGGGTAAGATTTTTAATGAATATCTCTCCTTGGTGTTTCCTGAGGAGAAAATCATGGGTGCTAAATAAATAGGGAAACAAGTGGTGATGTCTTGGGCCATGTGTATATTACTAGGGAGGAGGTGTTTGCAACTTAAAGCGCATTAAAGGGAGTGGATAAATCCCCTGCGCCTCATCAAGTGCATCCTCGGATCTTATGGGAGGCTAGGGAAGAAATTGCAGAGGCACTTGCAGAGCTATTTGCTTTATCTCTTTCCACTGGTGAAGTTCTGTAAGACTGGAGGGTAGTTAATGTTGTTCCTTGTTTTAAAAGGGTAGCAAAGACAAGCCAGAGAATTAGAGGATGGTGAGCCTGACATCAGCAGTGGGTAAGTTACTGGAGGGGATTCTGAGGGACATGATCTATTATCATTTGAATAGTCAAGGTCTGATTATGGATAGTCAGCGCGGATTTGTGTGCGGGAAGTTATGTCTGATGAATTTTTTTAGAGATTTTCAAAGAGGTAACCAAAAGGATAGATGAGGGTAGGGCAGTAGATGTTGTCTATATGGACTTTAGCAAGGCCTTTGACAAAATCCTGCATAGTAAGAAGTCTCACAACACCAGGTTAAAGTCCAACAGGTTTATTTGGTAGTAAATGCCACTAGCTAAAGGCAACACAGACACACACACTGTGTGTGCTTTTATATGCTCTGTTTGTGATCAGAACTCCCCACTCACCTGACAAAGGAACAGCATTCCAAAAGCTAGTGGCGTTTACTATCAAATAAACCTGTTGGACTTTAACCTGGCGTTGTGAGACTTCTTACTGTGTTTATCCCAGTCCAACTGCATAGCAGACTAGCCTGGAAGGTTAGGTTGCATGGAATCCATGGAGAGCTAGCTAATTGGATTCAAAATTGGCCGATGGTAGGAAGCAGAGGGTGATGAACGAAGTTTGTTTCTCGGACTGGAGTCTGTGACTTATGGTGTGCCTCCAGGGTAGGTGTTGAGACTTTGTTATTTGTTATTTATTTAAATGATTTCTATGTGAATGTACAAGATATAGTTTGTGGATGATATTAAATTAGGAGTTATCGTTGATAGCAAAGAGGGTCTCAAAAAATACAGCGGGACCATGGTCAGTTGGGGAAGTGGGCCAGGATTGGCAAATGGATTTCAATGCACATAAGTGTAAAGTATTGCATTTTGGAAAGGCAAACCAAGGTAGGACCTATACAGTGAATGGTAGGGCATGGGGAGTGTTCAGGAACAGAGGAACCTAGGAATATAAGTACACAGTGCATTGAAAGCGGCATCACAGGGAGACAGGGTGATGAAGAAGGCATTTAGCACAGTGGTCTTCATCAGTCAAGGCACTGAGTTGGAACATTATGTTACTGTTGTATAAGTTGTTGATGAGGCCACACTTGAATGGAGGGTTGTGTAATTTTGGTCACCCTGTTATTGGAAAGACATTGGTAAACTGGAAAGAGTGCAAAGAAGATTTACGAGGATATTGCCAGGACTAGTGGATCTAAGTTATAGGGAGTGGTTGGCCAGGCTAGGGCTTTATTCCTTGGAACATGGGAGAATGAATGGTGACCTTATTGAGGTGTATAAAATCGTGAGGGGCATAGATAGGATGAACACACATGGGGGAGGGATTTTATGGTCATGCTCAACTCGAGACCGGAAGATCCCGCCCAAGATCAAAGGACCTTCCCATTGTCCGCCCCTTGCCTGTTCTGGTTTCCATGGCAGACAGGGCAGTAGAATTCCAGTGATAGTCTTTTTCTCAGGGAAGGGGAGTTGAAAACTAGACGGCATAGGTTTAAGGTGGGAGGGGAATGATTTAAAAGGGACGTGAGAGGCAACTGCTTCACAAGAAGGTGATGCGTATATGGCATGTGCTGCCAGAGAAAGTGGTTGAGGCAAGTACAATAGCAACATTTAAAAAGCATTTGTATAAGTACAAGGATGGGAAAAGATTAGAGGGATATGGGCCAAACACAGGTAATTGGAACTAACTGGGAGGGCACCATAGTCGGCATGGACCAGTTGGGCTGAAGGACCTGTTTCTGTATTGTACTGCTACATGACACTATCAGATTGAATGTGTGATGGTCTGGTGAGCCTGTGAGGTAAGGGTAATGAACGATGGACTTACCTTGCTGGCACGGGTCAGATCATTTATCCTCTTTCTGCAGTGGGTGACAGACCTCTTCTGCAGTGAGTTGGGAGGATATTGGACCTGTGGTCAGAATGGAGGTAGGGGACATCAACCATGTCCAGCAGTGGGTCCCAGGAGCATTGTGGAACTTGAGGCCAGCACCCTTCTTTGTGTTTGGGACCATCTGCTTGCTATGCAGCAGCAGTCCTGGTGTGTGCAAGTTCACTTTAAATATAGTGCCTGGGGCAAGGTAGTGGTGAGATCACGGCGAATCGGAGGCCACCCATCAGCAACACAGCTCTGCAACAGATGATAAGGCATGAAAATGCACCAATGCAACCAGAGGGAAGATTTTGCATTCCTATAGCACATAGTGAGCAAAATGGAAAATTCCACATTGAGAAACGTCTCTGCTTTCCCAACACCATAAACTGTGGGTTTCAGGTCATTGCCACTTGCTGTATAAAAAAGCTGCTTGTACTTCAGCTGCATCACTTGTCCAAAGCCTTAAACCTGTGCCCCCATAGATATTTTCAAAAGAAATGGTCTTCCAGTTTGGAGATGAGGAGGAATTTCTTCCTCAGAGGGTTGTTAGTGTTTGGATTTCTTTTCCCCCAAGAGCACTGGGGGTTGAGTCATTGAATATATAGTAAGATGGAGCAGAGCCTAATTCTGTGTGTTTTTATAAAAAGGTACACTCATTGTTATTTCTTATCTTTAAACTGGATCTTTCTGCTGAACCAAGGCCAAGGGGATGTTTGTGCAGGCTCCCAAACCAATTCGTTATTTAATTGTCCACATCATTCAAAACTGAATGTGACGCAAATGAACGGCTCTAATCTGATCTGTTCTTAGTTCTCATGCTGCTTCTGATGTTTGGCATGCAAGTTGTTCTACATCGTAGCTTCACCAGATTGACACCTCATTTTTAGGTACGCCTGGCATGTCCCCTCGCTAAGACGAGACCGGAAAATCCTGCCCGAGGTCAATGGCGAGTTCTGTTATCGGATCCTCACCCATTCTGATTCCATGTTGGGTGAGATGGTAGAGTTCCAGCTATTGAGCCTATTCTGTCCAGACGACCTTTGTGTCCACAATGCTACGTTACTGAAATTCTGGAGTATTCATAACTCAATCATACAGTCACATGACCCATCTGCAACACATTGCTTGGTGCAAGTTCATTTTGTGGTTGAGATTTAGATCATAATCTGAAATAATAAAACTAATCACTGGAAACAATCCAGACTGTCATTTTATATAATATTTATAATGATAAAAAATTACTGGTTTGATTTATTATTGCCACATGTATTGGGAAACAGTGAAAAATATTATTTCTTGCGGCCATACAGGCAAAGCATACCACTCATAAAGTACATGGGGAGAAGGAAAGGAGAGAGTGCAGAATATAGTGCTAGTTACAGCTAGCTGGGAACAATGCTGAGAAATGTATTTGCAATTCTTTAGATAGTGGGTGGCGCTGTGACTTAGCAGTACTAACCATTGTGCCACCATGTCAATCCTCTCTAGGAACTGTAACAGAGAATTAGCAGACAGATATCAATGGCTGTGACCTCGAAGGCTGACTGTCTAAAAGGGCTTTGGAAGAGGTGAGGAGAAACAGAAGGCTCATTTGGCCAAGAGGAGTTTCTGAAGAAAATAGAGGCCAGCAAATCATGCACATTCTCAGCCCACAGTCACCTCCTGGCAGAATGCAACAGACACCGCCATGCTGTTTTCTGGTTTCAGAAGCACACCAGGTGATTCTTAACACGACAACTATCAAGGCACAAACCACCAACTCACAAGATGGATAGCTGCTGAAAAATCAAAGTAAATTCAATGTATCCAGGGCAAGTTAAGTGCCAAAGGTTTCATGAGTACTCAAGACAGGTACTTATGTGTTGGTGACAAGCCTACTTCTACTTACTTGGCTTGCATTGCCTGAGTTTTGCAAGTCACAGCCCTTTAATTTGTTGTAAGGTTGGACTTTACCCTGCTTCTCCCACCAACCCCCTACCCCACCCCACCCCCAGCCCCACTGAACAGCATGGAGCAGTTTGAACTCAGAGAGAGACTTACCTCTTTGCTTATCCTCAATGATCAAGCACCTGAATGCGTCTTTTATACATGGTATTTTCCTGGCTGCAGTGAACGAGTCCTGAAGGCAGGTGAGCTGGGACGATTGGGAGTGAAGCTCACTAATTACATTGTGATGAATAAAAAAAATGCAAATTGACGTTTCACCCATTTTGGGCAGGGTGTCGATCACGCCAAAATTTTTTATTTTGGTAAAATGGGAATGGGCGCGAAAAGGGGCATCATTCCCTCTAATTACATCGTGCCCAATTTTATGATATTTTCCCGCCACGAAACAGGTGCGATGAGATTATAAACTTCCACCCACTACCTAAAGAATTGCAAATACATGTCTCAGCATTGTTCCCAGCCCTAAAATGTGCATCAGGGCACTGATTTACATATGCAGGGTACCAAATAGTCACTCAGCACACATGAAAGCATATCCAGGAAGGAGGAGGAATGAGATACTCTGACCCAAACTTTGCCTCCGCACAATCGCACCCTTCCATACCCCCAACCCTACACCCCCGCCACCACCACCACCACCAACTTTGATGTAACTCTAACAAAACTTCATAATATTCAAATCTCCCCATAACATCTAGAAGCAGATAGAAATAGCTTCAGACAAATCACTAAATACGTTCAATTTCAGTAACCCAGCATCATATGAAGATAATGTGATTTGGACTAGTTCAGGTTTAGATCCAAAAATAAGTCAGTATCAGATTAGCATCAATATCTCTGATGGGTGAAGATAGCAGAGAAAGTTTGTCCTTTCTCCACCTCCACAGAACAAAATTAATTTGAAACATGCTGAAACTCAACTCTTGAAAAGGCAAATACAATCCCAGAAACCTAAAAGAAACTAAATTTAGATTACTCTGGTGGCTTTGTCTCTGGATTCATTAGCTTTGTGCCTGGAAGAGATCTTGCTGCATTCTTTCTTCAAAAATATTCATTTAAACACTAATTAATTAAAAAGGTTAATTAAGGCTAGCATATAGCTAGAGCTGCCCTCTGAGATGCTACTCAGACATCTTCTGTCACTGTGTGATTTCACGCTGATATAGCCTCTTTTGCAAATGTTCAGTATGTCCTTATTAGTGTTAACCATTTAATCTACAGATTGCTTTGCAAGTTATATATAACAAAATTCGTTCCATCAACTCAAACTGCATCAAAGATCATGTGACCAATCTAACCACCTCAATTACTTATCACCAAATGGTTCTACAAAAAGTGTCATGGACCTGTGCCTTTTGCCTAACGATGATTTTTAGTCCACTCCACCAGTTAGAAACATCGATTACATAGAAGCATATAAACTACAAGCAGGATTAGGCCTGTTGGCCCTTCAAGCCTGCTCTGCCATTCATTGTGATCATGGCTGATCATCAAAATCAATATCCTGATCCGCCCTCACCCACACCACACCCCCCCGCCCCATATCCCTTGATACCTTTAGTCCCAAGAGCTGAAGAAGTGTTACCTTTTATTGCAGCTTCTGTTAAAGTTGGTCCTGTGGATGCATCTCAGACTACAGAGTAATGCGGCTCCACAAAAAACAGAAAGCCCTCTCAAAGACTCGATTTATAAATATCGGATCCATGCACATAGTGTATAATTAGAATGAAGGACTAAATGAACTGTTAGATGAGGATTGTAAAAAGGAAAGTTGCTTCCCGTGGATTGACCTTCAAGAAGGCTGCTCTGGCGTCTGCAATGGTGACCTCGGATACAGGTTCATCCGAGGCTTCCAATATGGAGGGTGTTCCCTCACTGACCTCTTGATTGTTGAATATCTCCTAAAATATTTGCCACTGTTATTTAACTTTCAGTCTTTCTACCTGGTCCATTAGGGCCAAATCTGTCCTCAAGCCTACATAATTACCTTGGTTTAACACCAGAACACTGGTTTGGACTCAAATTAATTGCCCTCAAATGGAACTTGAAATTCCAAGATGAATTGATCACTCTTCCATAGAGAATCATTTACTACCAGATCATTAATTAATTCCATCTCATTACACAATATTAAATCCAAAACAGCCTGCTCCCTGGTTGGATCAACAGCATATTGTTCCAAGAAACAACCTGTAATTCTATGAACTCTCCTTTGAGACTACACTTGCCAATTTGATTAATCCAATCTATGTGCATATCAAAATCACCCATGACCATTATTGTACCTTTCTTACAAGCCTTCAATATTTATTGGTTTATATCATGTCCTCCTTTGGAACTAAAATTAAGAGACCTATGGATTACTCCCACCAGGGACTTCTTTCCCTTATTAGTTCTTATTTCCACTGTAACTACTTCCACGTCTTGATCTCCAGTGCCAAAATAATTTCACAATACAGCGCTGATCCCATTACTAACAAAGCTGTGCCACCTTCTTTTCCTTTCTCGCTATCCTTCGAAACACTGGGTACCTCTCTCACACACTCCACCCAACTTGCAAGCTTTTTGGCCCTATCTGCTACTGTTTGACTCTGCGTGTGCAGTAAACAGAGAATTTAAAGTAAGAACTTAACTTCACAGCTGTGTCTCCAGAAGAACAGGTAGATCATCCATCTGTAGTTTTAAACTACCTCAACATAGAAAGCAGAAAAACCATTGACTGAAAGCAGCATGACCAGCAGATTCAGCCTGAAGGCAGCAAGGTCACCATACTACAGACTGTGAATTTATTTTAACTTTTATGGACTCTAGTTTGACCCACCTATCCTTCCCCATTCTGAAATCTGTTTTTGGACATGGACTTCAAATGTCTACATGAAAGTCAGAGCATGTTTTGTTAGCTTACTTAGATTGCTTTAAGTATAATAAAAGTAACCTCAAACTTTGCTAAACTGCAGAAAACTGATGCTATCCATTCTTTTATAATCACAGCACATAAACAGTTAAGTACTCGCTGAACTGACAACCGCATCCTTTTTGAACAAAGAAGAACTAGTGCAGTCAAATAAGGAAACAGCAGCCATTTAGTCCCTTCTCACCTCACCTGATCCTTACAAAAGACAAATTTAATTATGTTCATGTTCTTCACCCAATCCAAAGGGATACACCCAGAGATTCTCAAGTTTACACACTGGAGGACATAGATAAATGAAACAAAGAAGACAAAAGAGCCACTAAGCTGAATCATAAACTGTTTTTGAATGCTGACAAACATGAAAAACGTTACCAAGACAACATCTGGAAGATTTTCTGAATGTAATTCTGGTCAAAGGATGAAAGAGATGCCAAATGGGTGCTGCAGTAATAAAAAAAAAATGCCTTTTTGAAAGTTAAAATTTAGCGTTCAATTTACATAAGAACATAAGAAATAGGAGCAGGAGTAGGCCATCTAGCCCTTCGAGCCTGCCCCGCCAATAAGATCATGGCTGATCTGTCGTGGCTCAGTTCCACATTCCCGCCCTCTCCCCATAACCCTTAATCCCCTCGCTTATCAAACACCCATCAACCCGCGTCTTAAAAATATTTAGCGAGGCAGCCTCCACCACTTCAACGGGCAGAGAATTCCAGAGATTCACCACCCTTTGAGTGAAGAAGTTCCTCCTCAACTCCGTTCTAAACCGCACCCCCCCTTTATCTTGAGGCTGTGCCCCCTAGTCCTACTGTCCTTTCTGAGCGGGAAGAGTCTCTCCACCTCTATCCTATCCATCCCATTCATCATCTTATATGTCTCAATGAGATCTCCCCTCATTCTTCTAAACTCTAACGAGTACAAGCCTAGTTTATTCAGCCTCTCCTCATAGCTCAATCCCCTCAACTCCGGCATCAGCCTAGTAAACCTCCTCTGCACTCCCTCCAAGGCCAAAATATCCTTGCGTAAGTGCGGCGACCAAAACTGCACACAGTACTCCAGCTGCGGCCTCACCAATGCCCTATACAGCTGCAGCAAGACCTCCCTACTTTTATATTCAATCCCCCTCGCTATGAAGGCCAGCATCCCATTCGCCTTCCTGACCACCTGCTGCACCTGCAGGCTGGGTTTTTGCGACTCATGCACAAGGACCCCGAGGTCCCTCTGCACCGTCGCCTGCTGCAGTTTTTCGCCACGTAAGTAATAGTCCTTCCTACCATTATTCCTACCAAAGTGGACCACCTCGCACTTGCCAACATTAAATTCCATTTGCCAGTTCCTGGCCCATTCGCCCAGCCTATCTAGATCCTTCTGCAGACTCTCCACACCCTCCGCGCAATTTGCCATTCAACCAATCTTGGTGTCATCAGCAAATTTCGACACCACACACTCGGTTCCCTCCTCCAGATCATCTATATAAATGGTAAATAGCTGAGGCCCCAGCACCGACCCCTGGGGCACTCCACTAGTCACCAACCACCAATCCGAATAGCACCCATTAACCCCCACTCTCTGCCTCCTATTTGACAGCCAATCCTCTATCCACGCTAACACCCTACCCCCAACTCCATGCCCCCTTACCTTCTGCAATAACCTCTTGTGAGGTACCTTGTCAAACGCCTTCTGAAAATCAAGAAAGACCACATCCACCGGCTCTCCTCTACCCACCGCCCTCAACACATCCTCATAGAACTCCAATAAATTTGTCAGGCACGACTTCCCCTTAACGAAACCGTGCTGCGTCTGCTCTATCAAGCAATTCCCCTCAAGATGCCTCGCTATTTCCTCCTTGATGACGGATTCTAACATTTTACCTACAACAGACGTTAAACTAACCGGCCTATAATTCCCTGCCTTTTGCCTGCCACCCTTCTTAAACAACGGCGTAACATTAGCCGTTTTCCAATCTTCCGGCACTTCCCCGGAATCCAGCGACGTTTGGAAAATAACCACCAAGGCATCCACTATCACCTCCGCCATTTCTTTCAGAACCCTCGGATGCATTCCATCCGGTCCTGAGGACTTGTCCACAATCAGTCCCTCCAGTCTGTCGAGCACCGCCTCTCTAGTAACAATAATGTCATTGAGACCCTCCAGTCCTACCACCTTTCCATCGCTAACACCTGGCAAATTATTCACGTCCTCCTCCGTGAAGACAGAAACAAAAAAGTTATTCAAGACCTCAGCCATTTCCCCATCCCCTACCACTAAGTCCCCCTTCTCATCCTTAAGGGTCAAACGTTCACCCTAGCCAGCCTCTTCCTTTTTATATATTTATAAAAACTCTTGCTATCCTTTTTTACTCCTACTCCTGCTCCTATTTCTTATGTTCTTATGTTTATATTAAGTGCTAGCCCAGCTTCATAGTTTCTCCTACCCTTCTTTATCAACTTCTTTGTCAACCTTTGTTGACATTTAAACCTCTCCCAATCCTCTTCTCACCCACTACTCTTAGCTACTCTAAACGCCTCCGCTTTTAGTTTAACACTTTCCTTCACCTCCTTCGTTATCCACGGCTTATTACCTCTCCTCCTACGGTCCTTTTTAACCATCGGAATAAATTTCTGCTGAGCACCAAGAAAGATCTCCTTAAAGATCCTCCACTGCTCCTCAGCAGACCTACCTTCCAACGCGCTCCCCCAGTCAACATTCGCCAATTCTTCTCTCATCCTACCGTACTCCCCTCTGTTCAAAATTTACAATCTAATTAATACTAGCATGATGCAAATGTGCCTGCAGACTGTGAAAGCAACCATTGAAAGTTTAGCCTTCAAGCACTGATTGCAGACAGTTTTCCTAGATGGTGTCAGGGGCTAAGACTGCACTCTACATTTTCATTTATATATATATTCATCATGGCTAATTTATAAAATATTTTTTAAAATATGAACAAAGATTTCGAAAAAACAGAAGTGTTAGGGTTTAGTTAAGAAACTCCGAAGTGTTTTATGAAGACCACCTGGATCATAAGTTTTGCACCTTGAATTTGGCTAGGATAAGCATGATACGGTTCACCTCAGGTATGATTCAAATGACCCACGAGGGAGCTTTTATCAAACAAAGTTTATTTAAGAATATAGTTAACGTGTATGGTAAGAAAATTAGTAAAAACTTTTACCAATTACAAACTAGAAACAAGACATTTTGCTATAATGTATAAACCTTAACAAATATATGTGCTCCAGTCAAATCAATCCCATAGACAAAAGGCGCTTTTCACATGTTTAACACAGCAAAGACTAATGCTCACATGATACTGGACTTGAGATCTTTGGATAAATTCTACAGTTCTTTTAATAAATACAGAACAATTTGAAGACAGAGCAGCTTCCCAGAACAGCAGGGAGAGACTCTGGTTAAGCCACCAACAGCAGATTTTCTACTCCAGTAGGACCTTTAGCTAAACAGCAGAATTTCCCAAAACCAGGGAGACAGTGAGTGACACTGCTTTCAATCTGATGTCCCTTCTTCCTTCTAAACTAAAACTTACAGCTCAGAACTAAAGATGAAAGAACTCCTGTCATCTGACCTGCCAACTCGTTTTCCTCCTCATAATGCACAGTCATAAGCATCTCAGCAAAAAATAAACAAACCCCTGTTTAAGCAGCAATAAAAGGACATCTCCAGAAAAGTCAAACCATGACATCAGAAAAGCCTGTGAGCATGATTTTGTTTAAAAATCTCTTAAAAGTACACTAACATCACAGAGGCCATGGCTGGTTATGCCTCAAATTAAAGGAACATTCTGGCATTCAGAGAAACTGACACCTCATTATCTCTAAAGAGTTTGATCATGAACCATGTGACTGGAGAGATCAAATCCAAAGGATTGCTGAGGAGTTAATAGAAATTGATTCACACCAAAACAGAGAGGTTGCGAAATAACCCATTGCTTACAAAGAGGGAAATCAAAATCAAAACACTTTACTGTTAATGGAGAGGTGGGAAGGGGAGAAATCAGAGTGTATACATTAAAGTTCCCTCCTGTCTGTAACAATGGGTATTTGCTGCCCACACTCACCAGTGCCACTAAAGATGTGGAGTACACTGTTAGTGAGAGAAACTAATATAAAGCAAAGTTTCAAAGACCTATGACTGGATTTTCATGGCCCCAATTGGGAACAAAATTAGGCAGGGGGGTGGGGGGGGCACCAAATAGGGCAGCCAGAATTCCTGCTTCCAGGTAACACAGTGGCACAGTAATTAGCCCTGCTGCCTCACAGCCCCAGGGATCAATTTCTATTAACAACTCCACAGCAAACTCGAGATAGGATAATTCCAGCAAGGTAGTTTATTCACAAACACCCACACTCAAGAGGAGGGGTTGCAACACAATCAAGTGAGGGAATAATAGAGAAAGAAAGGGACAGGGCAAAATTCATTGGACAAAGAATTATTGTTTCACAATTCCCGCCTTGGGTGACTGCCTGTGGAGTTTGCACATTCTCTCCATGTCTGTGTGGGTTTCCTCCGGGTACTCCGGTTTCCTCCCATATGCCAAAGATATGCAGTTAGGTGGATTGGCCATGCTTAATTACCCCTTTGTGTCCCATGATTTGTAGGTTAGGGGGATTAACAGGTTAAATGCATGTGCTTACGTGGATAGGGTGAGGGTTGGCCTGGGTAAGATGCTATGTCTGCTGAGGAAGATGCAGATGGGCCAAATAGCTTCCTTTTGCCCTGTGGGGATTCTATGAATTCCGCCCTTGAGCATATTAATGAGGGTGGGGGAAGGAGCACGTCCCAGAGCCAGTCCCGTCCCGTGAAAGAGCAACTTACAGCATTATGTGCTCAGTGGGACTCTATCCCAAGTAAGTATTTTTAATTTTCATGGGGGTATCTGGACTTTAGTAGCCGTCACGTTTTATACGATCTACATGGAGGAGTAAAACATGCATTAGAAAAGGAAAGAGTTTAAAAGAGAAGTAAAATAACTTTGCCACCTTCACAGTTCATCAATAAGTGCTGTATGTGAATTGTTTCTGTGTTTAATAGTGTGAGTTAATATTGTGCTCCGATCAGAAGAGTCAGTTACCCTTTAAACAAAGGACCAACTCTTCCTAGGAGTGGCAGCCACCATCAGAATGCTACACCACTCATCTTCACTTAGCTTCAACCACAGCACATTTTTCTTACCTGAACTTTGGAGCTAGGCCTTCTTGAAAATGCAGAGCATGGAATCCTCTTTTGTAGGAAAGGATTGTCAGGGAAACAAAGCCTTTTTCTGGAACAAGCTGCCATGTTTCAATAAGTTTTAATGTCCCAAAAACACTTTTGAGGAGCTAACTGTGTAAGGTAAGTGGGTGAAGGGATAGAGTGGCAACTGGATGGGTGAGGGAGTAAAGAGGCAGATGGATAGGTGAGGGGGTAGGGTGGCAGGCAGGTGGATGAGTGGGTAGGGTGTGTCAGAGGGATCAGGAGGGTAGCTGGGGTGGTGAGGTGTAGTCAGCTGGTTGAGATGAAATCAGGGAGTCACATTGTAGTCAGGGGGTCAGGGTGTAGTCATGTAGTTAGGAGCAGTGAGGGGGTTGGGAGACAGTAGTGATGTAGTGGAGGCAGGGGAGTCAGGGGGTTGGTAGTATGTTGCCTAGAAGTTAGAAATGGTTTTAATCCTTCCAACCTTTCCTGGCTAACTATTCTGGTAAGTGAGTCAGAATTATCTGAAGTCTCCAACTCTAACCCAGAGGATGTCAGATGCAGAGGAGTTGCCCAGTGGAGGTCTAAACTTCCTCGCCAATTTCCACTAAGTCCTTGCATTGAGACTTCTGAGGGGTCCTTGTGCACCTTCTGGGCTACCTCTGGGACATGACTAAATGATGTGGGATAATGTGTGTCAGATTGTTACTACTGCCATCTGGCAAGCTGTCACATTAGAGATCAACATTGCAAATGTGGAAAAAAATTCAGATTAACGAAAAAGAAATCATCTAATTGATAATGTATTTCACACTGTAGAAAGAGTGGTCTAATACGATAACCGAGTGTAAAAGTTCAGTAATTGCCCATTAATTTTATACATTCTGTCCAGACATCTGTAGAGATAGCACTTTTGAGGTCTGTTTGTTTCCTTGGAGAGTTTCATCGATCCTTGGCTGCAGTCAAAATGCTTGATTACTTTCTAACTGATGATATTGTTTAATCAGCTGCTTTGAAGTTAAAATCTCTTCCCAATTCCAATTCCTAACTCTCCCTTTCCTCTATTCGCTGATCCCATTTCTCAATTCTCCATCTCTTCCTGAACTCACTGATTACTTCCAAAACCCCGTGATTTCTAATTTCTGGCACACCGACCCTGGTGCTGTTGCAGTAGGCAATCTAAAGAGCAAGGTGCCTAGAAGTTGTAAGCAGCAGTGTCTGAGACAATCATGCCACATTCTGGTAAACTCCCAAAGGCTATATTCTGGAGTGCTTTGTGTTTGAGTTAAGTCAAAAATAACCTATATCACATCAGTTACAACTAAAATTGTTCAGTTCATCAACATATTTTCTCTTTGTTGCTAATTAACATAATACAGGCGCACTTGTCAAGTGCCTTATAAAGTAGAAATAGTAAAATAGTAAGTATTATTAGACAGATTGACATAAATTTTGTGAAAGCAATAAGGATAAACTCAATCAATGAGAATAAAGGGCTCTCTGAGGGGAGATGAGAGAAAGCATGAAGATTCACTGATCTTGTCACAGTATGTTTCAATCTCTGAAATCGTTGCTCTTCTTAAATCACACTTTCCATAAAGCTTCACTTTGTTTCTAGTGAAAATGAAAGAAATTAATTTGAAATACTACGATGTTGTGTTCAAAGCAAAACATCAAACTTCCCCAGTTAAAATAATCACCACTGTTAATGAACTGTTAACCTTTCACCTTTAGGGGAGAATTACAATCTAATTGAATGCTGGGTTGTACAGGCTCGAGTAATAATGGTAACCTGGGCACATTCAGTAAATGAAACAGTTTGATTTTCCTTCCAGGCTGCTTAAGGCCATAATGATATGGCGTCAGCAATCTTGATCGGCAACGAATTGAGCAACAATTATATATGATTTAGCTGTGCTCTAATTTCGAGCCTGTTTATGGAAACAATCTGGGGCAAAGGCACTTGCAGCTCTGACAATTGAGCATTGTGATTTAAAACATTGGATTTTTTATAATGGTGGTTGGACCAGTCTTCTGGCTGCTTCACTGATCTTTCAGTTGCCAACGCGGGTTGGAAAGTATTCCTGGGGGTTTATTGGTGTGAGGTTTTGACCAGAGGATAGCTGACCATGTATGTTACGTCTGCAATTCTGATTGCATATTTCTCTTTATCTCTGAGGACTCAGGTTTAAGTAAAGTTTATTTATTAGTCACAAATAAGGCCTATATTACCTCTGCAATGAAGTTACTATGAAATTCCCCTAGTCTCCACATTCCAGTGCCCGTTCAAGTCAATGCACCTAACCAGCATGTCTTTCAGGTCTAGACTCAAGAATTGTGTGAAGGTGACAATTTGCAACAGGAATCTTCAGTCAGATCTGTACTTGTAGTTCACACCTCAAAATCAGCTGGCATAGAGTGATCTGAACTAAACCTAGAAATTATAGGAAGGGCAGCAATCCTGGTGTTAGGGGCATTTGTCACATGGTAGCTCATCATAAACTTAGCTCAAAGCCAAAACTTCTAAACTGCTCCCTGGGCTCAAACTCAGTAAAGATGAGTTTTTGTAGAAAGATAGAAACAGTCACTTGGTAGTGCTGAACCTGAATATTGCTGGAAAGAGAGACATGCTGCTGAAGCTTTTCATCTTGCACTCATCAGGGTGAGAATTCCACATTTCAAACAATCAAACAATATTTGGCATCACTTGCAACTCCTCAGATATTAAAGCAGTCAATGCCCAAGTGCAGCAAGACCTGAACCTTGAGCAGAAAATTGGAAATAACATTCACTTCACAGAAGTGCCAAGCAATGACCATTTCCAACAAGATAGACTCTAACCATCACCCCCTGACATTCAGTGGCATTAACATCACTAAATCCCCAATTATTAACATCCTGGGGATTACCATTGATCAGAAACTGAATTGAATTAGTAATATAAGTATAGCAGCTACAACAGCAGGTCAAAGGCTAGAAATTTTTGGTAACTAACTTAACTCCTGATTCCCCCCAGATCCTTTCTACATTTTACAAGGCACAAGTTAGGAGTGTGAATGAATACTCCTCCCTTGCCTGGATGAATGCAGCTCCAACAACACTCAAGTAGCTTAACACCATCCAGGATAAAGCAGCCCACTTGATTGGAACCCTGTCCATAGACATTCACTCCCTCCACCACTAACACACATTAGGAGCAGTGTGCAATGCCTACAAGGGAGGGAAACTGATCATCTCACCTCGCCAAGGATAGTGTCTAAGTCCAAGTCGGGAGTTTGGATATTTTGTGAAGCTTTTGATAGCTTTTGGATACTTGGTGTATAACGAAGTAGGTCAGAGGTTAGATGCTTTGTGTGTAACAAACTTTGGATACCTTTTGCAGTGGAATTTTGATACTTTAGTGGCAACTTAATCAGGTACATTAAAGGAGATTGTTGCACAATAATTTGAGAGTTTGAGTGTCTTTGTCCATAACATCAGTTGACCCTGTGTCCGAGGGGCAACAAATTTCCGAATGATTCATCTACCTGGCATGACAACAGCATAGAAATTCAGACACAACATTGTTCCATTGTAGGCAGAATATATTTTTAGGCTGACAGTAATATCTTCTTCCACTGACCTGTCAGTGGAAAATATCACTCGCATATCTCTTCACCTTCACCTACCATCACCTTTGTGAGGTCTACATGTGACCTACACATCGACAGCAAAGCTCTGTGCGCGTTTGACATTGTGAACTCATTTACAAAGCTGCTGCCAGAAGAATCCATTGACACTGATGCCACATCAATCTAGACGTAACTTCATTTTCTGAATCTGTATTCACTGAACTTACAAACTGAACAATTTGCATAGTTGAGTTCAGTTCTAATAATACCGTGTATGCCCAAATAGATGTTGTAGCCATGGAATACCTCAAGACCCCGTGCTTGTTAAACTTTTGCTGTCCACGAGAAATGCATTTTGGTGGAATGAATCTTAACCACCAATGCCACGGATATTTCTGATATGTTTATGATCTTTGAAATTGCAGCCTCATGTAATGGATTCCTAACATATCTTAATGTGCCCCATCTCACACTCAAATTCAATTTTGAGACAGTGCATCTTGTAAAGGATTCTGATTTTGATCCTTTTTTGTGATATTTTAACAGCATCAAATTCTTGCACAAAATCAAAATATTGCAAATGCAGTCTTGTAAATTAGTGTTGCAGTAAAAATAGTTAAACAAGGAGGGGGAGGTAACATGAATCATTTTATACATTCCAACACAGCTACTGACCTTATATGCACATCTCATATCGATAATCCAGAACCTGAATTTTCAGACTAAATCTATCAGGATAGCAGAAGATTTCGATCTCTGGCATCTCTATTGCATAGACACATTTATCAAGCTGTAAATGGAAATCATGTTTTAAAGGATAGCTCTATGTTGGTATAGTGGAACTGATCATGGTAGTGTGGCCCTGAGGTTGGAACTAAAGATTAACCACACTGGGGGCCAAACCTAATGCTGTTGGTTCACAATTGAATAATGCAAAAGTACTACACTTATCCTGGAAACAATTCAAGGTAGGAAGGATTCAATTGGACACTTTCCCTTACTTAAATAATTGTGCGGCCTTCACAGAGAGAGAGAGAGAGAGAGAGAGACTGCAGCCAAAGCGAGTTTCAGCCAGAGTGAGGGTATCAGGAATTTGGAGCTGAATGGGAATTCGGTGCTGAGGGGAAAGAGGCGCTCATCTTCAGGAGAGGTGGTCCTGTGAGGGAGACCTGCGGGCAAGTGAGAGGTAGCAAGGAAATTGGACCATACCATCACAGCAAGCAGGTGAGTGATTGGTTGGTGACTGATAAGTAATTTTCCTTTTCTTTTTTGTCTTGGCATTATAGTTGTACGTGACAATAGTGTTTCTTTGTAATTTCTGTTGTTTATAGTTTGTAAAGGTTATATTTGGTAGCAATGAAGTGCAGGAAAGAAGGGCCCTAGGAAAGTGTATATATCTGAAACTAAACATCTTTCAAAAGTTTAATTTAAAGGGATAAGACATGACAGAGAGCTCCAAGCCGTGGTTTGCTCCTCTTGCTCCATGTAACAGGCTGGGGACAGTTCCAGGCCCCTGGGTCAGCACATGTGCAAGAAGTGTCCCCAGCTGCAGCTCCTGGAACCTCGAGTTTCAGAGCTGGAGCAGTGGCTGGAGACACTATGGAGCATCCGCGAGTCAGAGAGTATCGTGGATAGGACGTATAGAGAGTTGGTCACACCGCAGACTCAGACTCCGCAGGCAGGAAGAGAAGGGGGACCACGCTTCAGAGAAAAAGGGAGAGGAATCTCCTGTGACTGTGCCCCTGCAAAACAAGGGAGTATTGCTTTGGATTCTGGTGAGGGGAATGATCTCTCTGGGGAAAGCAGGAGCAGCCAAAGTCATTGCACCACGATTGGTTCTGCTGCAGGGAGGGAGGGGTAAAAAGTGTAACAGTGTAATAGTTATAGGGGATGAAATTTTAAGGGGAAAAGACAGGCATTTCTGTGGCCACAAATGAGACTCCAGGATGGTATGCTGCCTCCCTGATGCTAGGGTCAAGGATGTCTCAGAGCAAGTACAGGGCATTCTTGGGAGGAGGGTAAACAACCAGTAGTTGTGGTACACATTGGTACAAACAACGTAGGTTTTAAAAAAAGAGATGAGGTCCTCAAAACAGAATACAGGAAGCTAGGAATTAAGTTAAGAAATTGGACCTCAAAGGTAGTGATCTCAGGTTTACTACCAGTGCCAACAGAGTCAGAGAAGGAGGGAGCAAGGTAGAAAAGGGAATAAAAATAGTGATAGGCAGTGAAACCAAGGATAAAGTTCAAACAGGGCTATAGAGAAAAATATTGGGAGCAAGGCAAACAATCTTAGAAAGACAAGTTAAAGGCCTTAATGCACGGAGCAATTGCAATGAAGTGGGTGAACGAATCGTGCAAATAGATTTAAATGGGTAAGATATAATTGGGATTACGGAGACATGGGTGCAGGGTGACCAGGAGTGGGAATTGAATGTCCCAGGGTATTCAATATTTTGGAAGGACATAAAGGAAAAGGTGGTAGAGTGGCACTGCTGGTTAAAGAGGAAATTAACACAATAGTGAGAAAGGATATTAGCTCTGACAATGAAGACTCTGTACGGGTAGAATTGAGAAATACCAAGGGGCAAAAAACATTAGTGGGTGTCATATATAGACCCCCAAGCAACAGTGATGAAGTTGTGAATGGCATTAAACATGAAATTAGAGATGCATGTAATAAGGGAATATCGGTGATCATGAGCGATTTTAATCTGCACGTAGATTGGGCAAATCAAATTAGCCACAACGCTGGAGTGTCTACAGGATAGTTTTCTTGACCAATCTGTGGAGGAACCCACTAGAGCGGAGGTTATCTTAGACTGAGTACTATGTAATGAGAAGGGAACTGTTGCCAATCTAGCTGTACAAGACCACTTGGGAATGAGTCACCATGACATGATAGAATTTTTTATCAAGATGGAGAGTGAAGTAGTTTATTTGGAGACTAGGGTTCTGAATCTTAAAGGAAACAATGAGGATATGGGGCATGAGTTGGCCCTGATAGATTGGGGAGAGTTAACTAAAGGGACAACAGTGGATAGGCAATGGCAAACATGGAGGAACTGCAACAACTGTTAACTCCTGTCTGGCACAAAAGCAAAATGGGCAAAAGGGCCAATCCATGGCTTATAAAGGAAATTAGAGAGAGTATCTGATCAAAGGAAGAATCATACAGATTGGCCAAGAAAAATAATAGGTGTGAGGATTGGGAGCAGTTTAAAATTCAGCAAAGAAGGACCAAGGAATTTATTAAGAAGTGGAAAATGCAGTATGAAAGTAAACTTGCAGGGAGCATAAGAACTGACACTAAGTTTCTACAGGTATGTGAAGAGAAAGAGGTTGGTGAAGTCAAGTGTAGGTTATAAGACAGAAACAGGGGAATGTCTTATAGGGGACAAACAAGTGGTCAAGAAACTGAATACATACTTTGGTTCTGTCTTCACAAAAGAGGACACAAATCAAACGCCAGAAATGTTGGAAAATGCAATATTTAGTGAGAGAAGAATTGAGGGAGATCAATATTAGTAGAGAAATGGTGCTGGGAAAGTTGATGGGATTGAAGGCAGATAAATCCCCAAAGCTTGATAATCTACATCCCAGAGTACTTAAGGAAGTGGCTCTAGAAATAGCGGATGCATTGGTGGTCCTCTTCCAGGATTCTATAGACTCTGGAACAGTTCCTGCAGATTGGAGGGTGGCAAATGTCACTCCAATATTCAAAAAGGGAGGTAGAGAGAGAAAACAGGGAATTATAGACCAGTAAGCTTAACATCAATAGAGTGGAAAATTCTCAAATCCATTATTAAGGACTTTATAGCAGAGCATTTAGAAAGGACTTAGAACATAGCATATAGAACAGTGCAGCACAGTACAGGCCCTTAGGCCCTTGATGTTGTGCCGAGCTTTTATCCAAATCAAGATCAAGCTATCCCATTCCTTATCATTCTGGTGTGCTCCTTCAGCCTATCCAATAACTGCTTCCTAAAGTGTTCAACTCCTCTATCACAGCAGGCAGTGCATTACACACCCCCACCACTGAGTAAAGAACCTACCTCGGACATCCCTCCTATATCTCCCACCATGAACCTTTATAGTTATGCCCCTTAGTGACAGCTACATCCACCCGAGGAAATAGTCTCTAAATGTCCACTCTAACTATCCCCCTCATCTTATAAACCTCTATTAAGTCACCTCTCATCCTCCTCCACCCTAAAGAGAAAAGCCCTAGGTCCCTCAACCTTTCAACCTGTAGGTGGCACGGTAGCACAGTGGTTAGCACTGCTGTTTCACAGCTCCAGGGTCCTGGGTTCGATTCCCAACTCGGGTCACTGTCTGTGTGGAGTTTGCACATTCTCCTTGTGTCTGCGGAGGTTTCCTCTGGGTGCTCCAGTTTCCTCCGACAGTCCAAAGATGTGTGGGTTAGGTTGATTGGCCATGCTGAGAAATTGCCCCTTAGTGCACAGAGATGCGTAAGGTGGAGGGATTAGTGGGTATGATATGGGGGTAGGGCCTGGGTGGGATTGTGTTCAGTGCAGACTCGATGGGCCGAATGGCCTCTTTCTGCACTGTAAGGTTCTATGATTCTTTCCTCATAAGACCTACGCTCCAAACCAGGCAGCATCCTGGTAAATCTCCTCTGCATTCTCTCCAATTCTTCCACATCCTTCTTATAGTGAGGTGACCAGAACTGAACACAATATTCCAAATGTGGTCTCACCAAGGTCCGGTATAGTTGCAGCATAACCCCACGGCTCTTAAACTCTAACCCCCTGCTATAAACGCTAACACACTATAGGCCTTTTCAGGGCCCTATCTACTTGAGTGGCAACCCTCAGAGATCTGTGGATATGAACCCCAAGATCTGTTCCTCCACATTCCTCAGAACCCTGCCATTGATCCTGTAGTCCGGATTCAAATTTGTCCTACCAAAATGAATCACCTTGCACTTATCAGGGTTAAACTCCACCTGCCATTTTTCAGCCCAGCTCTGCATCCTCTGCAAATGTCTCTTTGCAGCCGACAACAGCCCTCCACCTCATCCACTACTCCACCAATCTTGGTGTTGTCAGCAAATTCACTGACCCGCCCTTCAGCCCACTCCTCCAAGTCATTGATAAAAATCACAAATAGCAGAGGACTCAACACTGATCCGTGTGGTACACCACTGGTAACTGGTCTCCAGTCTGAAAATTTTCCATCCACCACCACCCTCTGTCTTCTATAAGATAGCCAGTTACTTATCTAATTGGCCAGATTTCCCTCTATCTCATACCTCCTTACTTTCTTCATGAGCCTACCATGGAGAACCTTATCAAGTGCCTTACTAAAATCCATGTATACAACATCAACTGCTCTACCTTCATCTACACACTTAGTTATCACCTCAAAGAATTCAATCAAATTTGTGAGCAAGACTTACTCTTCATGAATGCATTCTGACTATCCTGGATTAAGCTGCATCTTTCCAAATGGTCATAAATCCTATCCCTCAGGACCTTTTCCATTAACTTACTGACCACCAAAGTAAGACTAACTGGCCTTTAATTACCAGGGTCATTCCTATTTCCTTTCTTGAACAGAGGAACAACATTCACCACTCTCCAGTCCTCTGGCACCACCCCGTGGACAGTGAGGACTCAAAGATCAAAGCCAAAGGCTCTGCACTCTCATCCCATGCCTCCCAAAGAACCCTAGGATATATCCCACCTGGCCCAGGGGACTTATCGACCCTCAGGTTTTTCAAAATTGCCAACACATCTTCCCTCAGAACAGCTATCTCCTCCAACCTATCAGTTTGTATCACACTCTCATCCTCAAAAACATGGCCCCTCTCTTTGGTGAACACTGAAGAAAAGTATTCATTCAACACCTTCTTCTGACTCCATGCACAAGTTCCCACTACTATCCTTGACTGGCCCTAACCTCACCCTGGTCATTCTTTTATTTCTCACATAAGCGTAAAAAGCCTTGGGGTATTCCTTGATCCGACCCGCCAAGGACTTCTCATGCCCCCTCAAGGCTCTCCTAAGTCCTTTTTTTAGCTCATTCCTCGCTACCTTGTAAACCTCAAGCGACCCAACTAAACCTTGTTTTCTCATCCTTACATATGCTTCCTTTTTCGTCTTGACAAGACATTCAACTTCTTGTGAACCATTGTTCCCTCACTTGTCTCCTGAGAAAGTAGAGGCATTGATGGGCTTTCTTAACTATAGTGATGCCATGGGCAAACCAGGGTAGGTGTGGGTGATCTGGACCCCCAAGAACTTGAAGATCTCGACCATTTCCACTTCATCCCTGTTGATATAGACAGAAGCATGTCCTCCTACACTTCCTGAAGGTGATGATTATCTCCTTCATTTTGTTGACACTGAGGGAGAGGCTATCATTGCATCAGTTCACCAGATTCTCTCTTTCCTGTACTCCATCTCGTCAGTGCTCGAGATCCAACCCACCACAATGGTGCCATCAGCAAACTTGAAAATCGAGTTGGAGCTGAATTTGGCCACAGCCATAGGTGTACGAGGACTATAGTAAGGGGCTGACGACAGCCTTGAGGGGCTTGTGTTGAAGATCGTGGAATAGGTGTTGTTGACTATTCTTATCGATTGCGGTCCATGGGTCAGGAAGTTTAGGATCTGGCCTAGAAACTTATCTATCTTCAAGCCTGTCAGGCCACACAGCCTCCTCTCTATGTCGATTTCGCTAATTGTGTCACAGTCCTCCTAACAATTTCCATATCTGCATTATTTCCTCACTCGTGAAAACTGACAAAATATTAATTTAGAACCCCTATCTACATCTTCCTGTTCCACACACAAATCACTATTGTGGTCTTAAGGGGGCCCTAATCTTTTCCTAGTGGCAAGATCAGACAAAATAAGCATGGATTTATTAAGGGGAAATCATTCTTGACAAATCTGTTGAGATTCTTTGAAGATGTAACTAGTAGAGTTGAACCAGTTGATGTGGTATATTTGGACTTTCGGAAATCGTTTGACAAAATCCCACAAAAGAGGTTATCTTGCAAGATGAAAGCGCATAGGATTGGGGGAAGTGTATTAAGATGGATAAAAAAACTGATTGGCAGAGAGGAAACAAAAGTAGGAATGAATGGGTGCTTTTCAAATTGGTAGGCAGTAACTAGTGAAGTGCCACAGGGAATAGTGCTGGGACTCTGGCTATTCTCAATCTATATTAATGATTTGGAAGAGGGAACAAAATGTAACATCTCAAAGTTTGCAGACAACATCAAGTTGGTGGGAGGATGAACTGTAATGCGGATGTAGAGATCCTTCAGAATGATCTGGACAGGTTGAGTGAGTGGGCAAATCAATGGCAGATGCAGTATAATTTGGATAAATGTGAGACTTTTCACTTTGGAAGCAAAATCAAAGAGGCAGATTACAACCTGAATGGCTGTAAATTGGGAGAGGGGAGTATACAGTGGGACCTGGGTGTCCTTGTGCACTAGTGACTGAAGGTAAGCATGCAGGTGCAGTAGGTGGTAAAATAGACAAATGGCACGTTGGCCTTCATTGTGAGAGGTTTTGAGTACAGGAGCAGGGAAAATTTGTTGCAATTATACAGCTCTTTGGTGAGACCACACCTGGAGTACTGTGTGCAGTCTTGGTCTCCTTTTAGTTTTGTTCTCCCTTTCTGAGGATGGATGTTCTTGCTCTCGAGGGAGTGCAGTAAATGCTGATTCCAAGGAAGGCAGTACAGATGTATGAGGAGAGATTGACTATGTTAGGATGGTTTTCAATGGAGTTCAGATGAATGAGTGGTGGGGCGGGGGGGGAGGCGGGCGGATCTCATAGAGATTTATAAAATTCTAACAGGATTAGACAGGTTAGACACAGGGAGGATATTCCTGATGGTGGGGGAGTCCAGAACCAAGGGTCATAATCTGAGGATTCAGGGTAGACCATTTAGGACAGAGGTAAAGAGACATTTCTTCACTCAAAGAGTGGTGAGCCTGTGGAATTCATTACCACAGGAAGTAGTTGATGCCAAAACATTGAATGTATTCAAGAGGCAGATGGAGCACTTGGGGTGAATGGGATCAAAGGTTATGGGGAGAAAGCAGGATTCAATTATTGAGTTGGATGATCAACCATGATCGTAATAAATGGCCGAACAGACTCAAATGCCAAATGGCCTCCACCTGCTCCAATCTTCTACGTTTCTATGTTTGCTGCCTTAGGGAAGAGGGCGGCATGGTAGCACAGTGGTTAGCACTGCTGCTTCACAGCTCCAGGGACCTGAGTTCAATTCCCAGCTTGGGTCACTGTCTGTGTGGTGTTTGCAGATTCTCCTCATGTCTGCGTGGGTTTCCTCCCACAGTCCAAAGATGTGCAGGTTAGGTTGATTGGCCATGCTAAAATTACCCCTTAGTGTCCTGAGATGCACAGGTTAGAGGGATTAGTGAGTAAAATATGTAGGAACATGGGGGTAGGGCCTGGGTGGGATTGTGGCTGGTGCAGACTCGATGGGCCAAACTGCCTTTTTCTGTTCTGTAGGGTTTCTATGATCTTAAAGGAAGTCACTTTCAGATCAGGTTATAGCCTTTCAGATCAGGTTAAGTCCAGGAATGTCACAAATAAATAGAATTTGCAGTTGGTCGTCTTTTGCCTGTAGTCAACTGAGAAGTAAAAAGCACGAAACAGAACCAGACATGCCTGCACCTTAAGCGGAGAATATGCTTACCCAATTATTCATAACACATAAAATGAGTAGGAACTTGCACTCAAACAAAATGCTGAATTTGTGATTTAAAGAAGGCTGGGAGATTTGCCTAGCTTGGATCTGGAGGAAAGGGTTTGGGATTAGAAATTAACAGACGTAAAAATGAAGCAATCTATTGGAAGTTGGGAGCAACTATGAATTGTTTGTTATATGAACTATATTTCCGTGGAAAGGGATAAGTGACAAAGAACCATTTACTTCTATAGTTTAAAGTGTAAGTTGCCCATGAAAGAAAATAAAATTTTGCTACTAGTTCTTTAGCTATTTCATACAGCAGAAATGTTAAATATCGACATTCTTTCATATAATAACTGGAAATTAAAGTTTTTCTTTGTTATGATCCCAGCTGATATTACTACTAGAGAAGTCATATCATACAAACTGGTCTAATAAATCCTAACTTTTATATTTTTTATTTAGAAACTTGGATGACAAGCACTGAACAGAGCCACAGAATCTGCTGATGTACTCTTAACAAAAGAGAAACATATTTATTTTGAAACAGATGAACTAAAGTAAATTATTCCTTCTACTGCAACTATGCTTTCACAAATATATACAGAATTGTAAGGATAACGTCAATTAGAAAAGCTATCTTATACACCAATATTCACCAGAAGTACACCGCTTATGTAAAACAATAGGCAAACCATGGTAACACTTCAAAACACTTCAAGACACTTCAAAATCAAGTGACAGATGCCACCCAAAGCAACTTCCAAGGATTTCTCATCTCCTCCTCCTAGCCTTTTGTCATACTGTAACCCAAATAATCTCACAGATTCTCTATCTTTTAACTTGGGTTTGCAATCTCTAATCTCAAAACTTCTCTTGGAATTTCCGCCCAAATTATGCTTTCATTTGAACGTCTTCAACAAGGATCCACCTCCAGGGTTCTAACCTCTCCTTCTGATGTTCCATTCCCCTGGATCAACATAGGCATTCAAGCTTCAATTTCCAAGTACTGTTCTAGATGTTCAGCCATGCTAACAAAATACCACTGCTTCACAGGCCCATAGTAAGGAGATGTCAACCTTTTGGCTATCCCCTTCTGGCTTCTAAAAAGCTCATTTTGCCTTGATTCTGGTCCCTGCAGCTTGTTCTCTTTTAAATCAGAGCCTTTTCCTCTGCTCCTTATGTCACTGACCAGGATCTACTCTTCTTGAGACCTTTCTCCTGTTCCTTTAGGGCTTGCAATCTACAGTTCTGTCTCAACATAAACCAATTACAACTTGGTATCTCTCTTGTGACTCAACATTCACTGCCATTTTAACTTTCGAACTACTCAACTCAGATTCTTAGGCTTAAAGCAAACTGTTTTAATGGGCAGCCGGAGAGAAACATAAACTGCTCCCTTCACCTTAGAGCACAATCACCAACTGACCCTCAAATTGCTCTCTTACCTTGTGGCCTCTCTGTTGCTAGGCAACAGCATAGTCTCCTCTACTTTGTTTTATCTGGTGAACTACTTCAAGGACTGTAAAACATCATTAAAAATGCAGGTTATACAAACAAACCCACAAATGTGCAGGCAATGTTTCAAAGTGAAACCACAACTCATGTTTATCTTTTCTTGACGAATAAAGAAATACAAATTGAACTTAAAACAATAACTTATTCCTAACATAAACAAATAAAAATACTAGTTACTTAACAATGTATATTTCTTGATATATCTTAAAGTTATGGGTCTAGATGCAGATCATAGCGATTTGGCCTAACAATTTAGATGTTGGGATAGAGAGCCACATTTCCAAGTTTGATGATGGCACAAAGTTGGATGCCATTGCAAGAAGCATAAAAATACAAAGAAATTATATTTCTTTGTTTTTTTTTAGCTTTGTAGCTAGGGCTCTTCTCCCTGGAGAGACGAAGGTTGAGAGGCGACCTGATAGAGGTTTATAAAATGTTGACAGGAATAGATAGGGTGCATTCTCAGAGGCTATTTCCCAGGGCTAAAATGGTTGCTACGAGAGGACACAGGTTTAAGGTGCCGCGAAGCAGGTACAAAGGAGATGTTAGGGGTAAGTTTTTCACTCAGAGGGTGGTGAGTGAGTGGAATCGGCTGCGGTCGGTGGTGGTGGAGGCAAACTCGCTGGGGTCTTTTAAAAGACTTCTGGATGAGTACATGGGATTTAATGGGATTGGGAGTTATAGATAGTTCTATGGCTTGGTCGGTATAGATGTGATCGGCGCAACTTGTGGGCCGAAGGGCCTGTTGGTGTTGTAGTGTTCTATGTTCTAAATATTGATAGGTAAAGTGAATGGAATCCATTTGCCACATATTTATCCAATGTAGGCAAATCTAAAACTATACATCTTGGATCTAAACAGGATAATGGAGGCCCAAAGACACCTGGACCTGGACCTGGACCTCTAGGTACATAACTCATTAAAATTTCATGTACAGATACAACAAATAATCAAAGGCTAATTGAACACTCGCCATTCTATCTAGATACCTAAATACATGGAGTAGATATATTATGTTATATTCAGCTGTATTAAGTCATGGTTTGACCTCATTTGGGGTACTTTGTTCAGTTGTGGGTATCACACTTTAGGAAGAATGTTAGCCTAGGAGGGAGTGCAGAGTAGACATCTGGACACTAAGGACTAAATTAGGAGGTAAGATTAAATAAACTAGCATTCTAGTCAATAGAATTTAAAAGGTTTAGGGGTGATTTGATGTACATTTAAGATATTCAGGCAAACAGAAAGGTTGGATAGAGGGAAGTTATGTCCAATGGGGACACTAGGATTAGTGGGCATAATCTAAAAGTTAGAATCAGAGCCCTCAGGGGTGAACTTCAGAAACACTTTACACAAGGGACAGGTTTTCTCTGGTCTCATTGGTAGCCAGCATTTTCTGGGTCCTCACAACTCTTGGCTGGGCCAGCATTTGTTGCCCTTCCCTAACTGCCCTTACCTGAGTGGCCATTTCAGAGTCAACCATATTGCTGTGAGTCTGGAGTCACATATATACTAGATCAGGTAGTGACAGCAGATTTCCTCCCCTAAAGGACATTTGTGACCCAGATAGGTTTATACAGCAATCATTGTTAGACTTTCAACTGCAGATTTTATTGAGTTCATATTTCACCATCTACTATGGTGGGATTCGAATCCTAGTCTCTGGGCTGCTAGCATCCCGCCCGCCAAATGACCTGTTAGATCAATTGCTGATTTTTTAACCTAAGATGGATGGATTTTCATTAAATATTAAGAGAATATGGGGGGAAATGTAGATAAATGGAGTTAGTTTGTAGCTCAGCTGTGATCAGATTCAGATTAGACTGCAGTCTAAATTGCACAGTCCTGGGAACGGTAGTAAATGGGGCAGATGAGAGGAAAATTAAATGGGAGGTCAAGTTCTGTGAACCATTTTGCCAGCATTTGTATGTGATGGGATTCTTGTTGCTGTTCTCCCAATTGCGTTTTCACTATTTCAATTAAGTAGCTTCACAGGCTGATCAGGAGAGTTATCATTCTACCTCTCCTTTAAATGTTTATTAACTTGTAGCTCTATTCTAGTATTTCTTGTATTAATATTTCAATAATACAGCATTCACATTTTATTTGATTATCCCTTCAATAGTTTTATTGATGGGTTTGACCTGCACTGCGTTTCTGAGATTAGATTTAATAAGCAAATTTGAGTGACTTGTATGAGCTTTAGAAGAGTAATTGGATTGCCATGTACCTATGAATTATGAGCTTGCAGCATCAGTGAAGGTGGCAGCAATATTAGCTTTATGTGCCACCGGCGGTTTTCTGACACAAACTGGTATAGCTGGTTATCATTCAGGCAGTGAAGCCTAACCATATCTCACAGCTCTGCTGCTCTGTGCATTATTTCATTTATTTTTCGATCCTCCTTCTTCCAGCTGCGTGCATATATCATCTAGATGTCTTTGACCTTGCTGGATTGTTTTTGATAGTTTTGACAATCTGCACATTCATTCTCTATAAAATCATGGAATACAACTCAGGAGACAACTCAATCTATCATATAATTAACTAAGGGAAGCAGTGGTGTAGTGGTATTGTTACTGGACTAGCAATCCAGAGACCCAGGGCATGATCTGAGGACCTGGATTTGAATCCCACTATGGCAGAAGTTGAAATTTGAATCCAATAACAAAAAAGCTAGAATTACAATGTTAATGATGACCATAAAAATCCATAAAGATCTGTCATCTTTGCCTGGTGTGGCCTTCAAATGACCTCAAAATGGGCAATAAATGATGACTCACCCAGCAATACTCACATTCCATACATATTTTAAAAATTATCAATTCTTTGCTACAGCAATCTAGAACAATCACATCAATTCAATCGCTTCTCATAGTTTGTAATTTATTTGATTATCCCTTAAAAAGATGCAAGTTTCCATTCTTCAACAATGTGCAAATTCATTTTTCATAATCTTTCTCACACACAGATTTCAAACTGATGATTACTCATCCCCGAGTCCAAACTCAAAAGCAAATAATCACTATCCAAACATTCCAACATTTTAGAAACCTTTATCAATTCTTGTCCTGGACCTTCTCAACTCTAGTGGAAGTAGATCTGAGATGAATTTTGATCTTGGAGGTGGGAATCAGGAAGCAGGATTAATTCCATCACCACCACCAGGCTGGTGGGCCATAGGGTTTTCCAGCAGCCATGTTCTTACTTGTGCTAGAGAAAAGCCTGATGCAGAGAAAGAAGTGAAATAATTCCACAGCAGGTTAAAAAGCTCATCATCTTTCCCAAAATATCATCAACCTGGTTCTTCCAACAGACTCTGCAGTGAAGGTTGAGCTGTACTGAGAAGACCTCATATGCTACAGGGAACATTGAGCTCACCCTCACACTCCTACCTCACCCACAACACCCTCATCTATTCCTCCCCCCCATCCATTATCCACTTTATGAACAGAATTCACAAGCCCTATTAGCGTGTTGAAAGCCATTTAATCACTCATAAATCTCCTAGTAAGTAAATTAACTCTAAGTCAGTTGTGCACAGAGTCAAGCATTTATAAATTCATTGAACAGTTAGATTTCAGCCAACAGCTCAAAGCCTGCCAAGTAAACAATTCCATGCCACTCAATGTCCAGGCATGCCTTGTAGCCAAAAGGTAGGATGAATGCAACCAAACTGATTACCGTCTCATCATGAACTGCGATCCAAATATTAAGAAGCAATGGAAAATCTAAGCAGCTGGATATTATTGTAGTGGGCTACACTTTCAGAACTGTAAATTGCACTCCACCCTTTAATCTATTCAATCAACATTTTTAACTCAACTAAAGATTTTTTCTCATTTATAATGCTAATCCTTTTATCTTTACAGACAGCAGAAATAAGAATCTGACAAACTGTTTAACAAATAGTCACATGATATCATGGTCATGCTAAATGCCAGTACAGCATTTCATGATGTATTATGAAGGAGGCAGAACCATTCTGATTACCTTTTAAATTCTTCCCATCTCCAGCCCATGGTTCATGCCTCCATGAAGCTGATGTGGAATCCAACAGCAGCTAAAGTCCAGGCATCTCCATAAAGTTAAAAAAAACTTTGCCGGGGCAGGCTCTTAACAAGCCCACAATGTTGTTATACTGTCAGTAATCAACATGGATCTGGTTCATGCTTGTGCCTTTCCCCTGTGCTGCACAAAATGGCATGAGGTAGACCTAGAATGTAATGAGGTCAGGAGTCAAGTGGCACTGTTCAATCCCAAACTGAGCATCAGTAGGAAGGTCATAGCTAAATAAGTGCTGCTTGAAAGCACTATCAGGGACAACTTCTCCCAGAAGTGCCAATGTAGGTCATGAGATGATGGTGATTGGAAAGTGGAAATTAGGTATATGTGGTCATATGTTAGATTTGAGATTTTTATGGTTTGTCTATAATTATCATTTTGTAACCATCTTAAGAAATTGTAATGTCAATGTTTGATTACAAAACATGATCAACTTCACAGAAAAATGTCACTTTATCAATGTTGGAACACTTGTGTGTGAATGAAAATGCTCAGACTGAAAAAGAAGTAATTCTAGAAGAGGCCTATGTGCTGACTCATACAATGGTTATACAAATATAATGTAAGTATAAGTCAAATTATTATTTTTTCATTAATTTATGGGGTGTGAGTGTCATTGGCTGAGCCAGTGGTTGGCCTTGAACTGAGTGGCTGGCTAAGGCCATTTTGGACAGCATTGCAGAGTCAGCCACAGGGAGCCTGGAATCAGATGTAATGCAGCATAGATAAGCACAGCAGATTTCCTTCCTTAACAAGTGTGCCAGATGGGTTTTTACAACAATAACAATTGTTACATGGTCATCATTAGACTTTTAATTCCAGATTTTTATGGAATTTGAATTTCACAATCACACACGATTGGATTCAAATCCGGATCCCCAGAGCAATAGCCTGGATCTGTGGATTACTAATCTAGTGAACATAACACTTTACCACCAACTCCCCTATTAATAGAACTAATTATATATTATGTGCAGCAATATATTGACTTTTGATAACCAGAACCAATTTGCCAGAGGCAGAATCAACCGAGAGTCTGCAGCAAGCCAAGTGAAGACCTGGACAATATCTGAGGACTTCACCAATACATGAAACAATTAGGGAAGACAGTACTTCAGTTGTAAATAACAGCAAGTCAACCTTTGAACACTCACCAACTCTGGTGAAGACAACCACGGACAATGCCCAAACTAAACCAAAAAAACCAGAGGTTGCAATCAACATGAAAAAGTAATGCCTGAGGTTGACATCTGCCTCCCACTATTAAGTCGGAAGTGGGTGGGTTCGGGGGGGGTAATGGGAGTTTGGGGCCAATTCCTCAGAACCTCTTGTCACCACTCCCACCTGCTCCCCCCACCAGTCTCCTGTAACACCCCCTCCCTCACAACCCTCATTCTTTCCCACACAACAGTATGCAGGGTCCTTTGATCCTTGATGAAGTCTTCAGAATATTACTGGCACTAACAACCAATCCTGGTGCTATACATTTCTTCAGCTAACCAAAGAGAGAGAGACACACTCACAACATAGACTTTGGAATTGTAAGCCAAGCAACCACATTTAATGTTTTTGAAGAGTTGTCTCAAGTATGCCAGGGGAATGTTTATTCATGTTACTTTAACTGGCAGGATATGACTAGTGATGTCACTTAAGGAGCTACACTGGCTCTGAATCATGATTACTAATAACTTAGATGATGGGATAGAAAGCTGCATATCCATTTTTTCTGGTGACACAAAGATTGGCAGCATTATAAGCAATGTAGATGGAAGCACACAATTACAAAGAGGAGTTGACTGATAATACCAATGGACAATGCTGATCCCCTATCCACATGTCACTCTACCCCCTATAGCCTCAAACACCTGCCAGCCTATCCACTTACCTCACCCATCCAACCGTTTACCCATTAATTCTCTTAACTGCTCCACTCATTCATGAACTCACCAATTTACCCATTCACTAACATTAATCCATTTACCCATCCACTAACATTCACATTTAAACTTGTCTTGCAGCATCAGGAATCATAACAGGGACCTGTTCCAACCTTCCTCCATTGCCACTGCGATTTGATGGATGTCTCGGATGGAATTCATAAGCCAAGGGCAAAAGCTAGCAAACTCAGATGGCCTAACGAATAGACAAAGCCTTCAGACTAAGTGTCTGGAACTGGCAACAGGTGACCATGGGAAAGTCAGGCAGAAACCACTGTTCCCATGTTGTCAGAGAATATCTGTAATTGGTCAAGGTATATGACATTTACCAATAATTAATCTGCATTAACTATTGGATCATTTCCAACTGGGATGAGCCAGAGGGCGGGTAAAATGTCTTTAGGAAGATGTATAATTGTATTGCCAATGTGATGTAACTTCAGAGTAGTATTGGACTGCCCACTCTCTCCCAGCGTACATTGGTCAATAAAGAATGTTTTTCATCAGGATACTGTGCTTCTGAGTCATTGTATTAGCTAAAGTTGAGCTCAATACTTAGCTTCTGAAAAAGCCCCTACAATTGCCCACCAGAAATGTCTGAAAACTCTTCAATTCAGCCATCAACCATTACCCTCCTCTGCTTCCATTCGTTCCTCCACGTTAAAGAAACCCATAGGATTCCCAGCTCTGCCTCATTTTTCATAGGATCTGTGGAATATACTTTGTTCTCCTCCTAGTTGGATATCTCCGTCACTTCTTTTTCCTGATACATTGATTCCTGCAATATCATTGGTCTGTACCTTATTTAAAAGTTTACCTGGTGCTGCTCCTGACACTCTTGAAAAACATCAGAGCAACCACGGTTTAATGTAAATCAGAGGAGCACATCTCAGGAGCAGCCTTCAAGTGAGGTACAAATGTGAAGATGGAGCACTGTAGTGGTTCAAGGAGAATTTCCAGCAACATCGTTTCAGAGGAACTAGGAATGTATGTCAAATTGACATATGCCAGTGTTGCATCCTGAGAACAATTAAAAAAGGAAGTCTTTGAGTGCAAGTTAGATCCAAGCATGCTGCTCAACTGTTTCCATCTCTCTTCATTTGGAGTTTCATACACTGTTCTCTATATAAAAGTAGAGGTATGTGTATTTCTGTGTATAGATACTGGGGTCAGGGCATTGAGGAGTAGGAATAGAGGATGCCTGGTGATGCCTTTGCTATCTGGGACCTCTTTACTTCTTTCAGAAAAGGACAAGTTGCAAAACAAAAAAAATGACAGTGTCACAAAAACTAACCCAGCTCCTGATCACACCGGGGGACATAGGAGAAAATTCTAAATTTAAAGCAAAAAGGCTTAACCTTTATTTTTCCTAAAAAAAAACCTCTTGCTAGTGTTTTTATGGGGACTGCAAAATTCCACATGCTTAAACACCTTGTTCTCTCACTATACCTGAATGTCCATTTTATCTGGGCTGGAAGCACAAAGCAGCAGCAAGACAGTGGCTGTGATTCTCTAACCTCATCTACCCCGCCACCGCTGCCAGCAGGAACAGAGAATTTGGTGCTAAGCCAAAAATCTATTCACAGCAGGGGGACTGGATGCGGGCGAGGTCGGAGAATTCCAGCCAGTGTGAACACTGGAAAGTTTGGTGAATAACATAATGATGCCATTGCATTCTCATTTGCATCTGCTTCCTGGCATTCTAATAGATATTAAATGAGCAGAGATCATATATTGAGAAGAAGCCTTTAATCAAAACCTTTCCTTGAAATAAGCCACAAGCCCCACATGAGTAGAATCATTGAAAATTAGACATCAAGTTTCATTAGCACATTTGATGTGAACAGATGGTGTGGGTGACGCCTCCACAGGCAGATTCTCCTCTAAAGACACCCGGTGTTCATACAGTGAGGTTGGAAGTAGGAGTGTGCTACATGGGGGGATCTGCACTGAAGGGGGTGGGAGAGAGATGATTTCAGGGATTATTCCCCACTCATGTGGTGCCTGCCTCTCTACAGAAAGGATTTAAATAATGAGAAATCCACTTACCTCTTCTTTGAGCCACTGAAGAATCCTGAAGGTTTAGAGCTGATATTTTCCCCTCTCCCATCATCTACAAAAATTCCAATCGGAGGTTTTTCAACTGCTGTTAGACTGGTAAATTGCAATAGGAACACTGACCTGCCCACCTAATCCCATTACCAGCACTTGGCCCATAGCCTTGAATGTTATGGCATGCTAAGTATTCATCTAGGTACTCTTTAAAGGATGTGGGGCATCCCACCTCCATCACCCTCCCAGACAGCGCATTCCAATCCATCAGCACTCTCTGAGTAAAAAAAAAAGTTTTTCTCAAATTCCCCTTAATGTAGGCTCCACAAATTCTGCAATGGGAACAATTGTATAGAGGCCTGTGCAGTCTCACAGGGCACCCTGGAGCAACCCACCAGCTGCTCCAGTCACTGATGAATTCTCCATGTCTTCAGGTTGTCTTCTGCCTAGAGACAGCTCCACATCCTGGCCTGATGACGCACTCTCAGTCCTAATTGTTGCCTCAAGCCAAGTGACCCTCTTTTGCTGTGCTGCCCTTACAGGGAGAATCACCACGATTATCACAATCACCACACGCAGGATTAAAAATTAAAAGAGGCAGAAAAAATAAAATAAAAATTAGGTTTTTAATATTCTTAAAGCTTACAACAATAATTAAAGGTTAAAGGACTAACATTACAAAGTTGTAAAATTAAGTTTTCAGAGCCAGAGAGGTTGTTTGACAGTGGATAAAATCTATGTTGCTAAAAATTTGCTTACACTTGAAAGAACAAGCCCAAATTGAAGGACATAAACAAACGAAACCAAACAAAGATAAAATAATGGCAGAACTGTGAGAGCCAGAATAGAGCAAGACCAGCAGGGAGAACCAAAGAGAGTTCAAGTGTCTGGGTTCAAAACCCACTTAACGCATTCAAAATAATCTTAACATGAACATCAAAGAAAAGGAAGCAAATGATCGTTTGGTGAGTCTTCTTCCTCTCCTCTCTCTGAACACAAAGCTGACAAATTAAAAAATTCACCTGAATGACTACAACTCTACAAGTGTGTGAATATAAGAACAGAACAGATCGAGAAGCATAAATAGGCTAGACCAGCAGGTTTATTTGATACAGGGGGAATAAAAATAGTATATTAAATTAATAGTTTATTAAATTATTAAATTCATAGTTTAGTTAAGTTACTTGATGTAACAACAAATAATTGTTGAGTAATTTTTCAAAACTTGAAACATAATTAATTGAATTAATCACAATAATGTTGTCAGAACAGGGTATGAGTTGTAGCTGTAGCATGTGGGCACCAGTGCAACCACAGCAAACAGTTTCTGTAGCTCGAGGAAATTTAGCCCAGCGTTGAAGAGCTAGAGTCAGAGCTTCAGACGCTGTGGTGCATCAGTAGAGGTACTGGGTGCTTTTTTTTGAGGAGCAAATCACCGTTCTCCCTGATGGCAAACGTGGGCTGAAAATCGTCTCCAACGTCTCAGTGAAGCACTTAGGGTATTTTATTAAAGTTTTTTTTTACAAAAAGCATTGGTGCAGTAATTCTGGCTAGTTTAAACCTAGCGTCATTGCAGGTCATGGATATATTATAGTCAATGTGAAGCACAAATGAAATGAAGCTTTGTCATGTTATTGATTTTGTTTGATGCACCAGCTCTCAAATTGCATTATCACGCTCCCATATTGTTACAAAAGAATGTTATGTACACATTAGCATGAAAATATTAACGTGACTGCACAGAAAATCAATTATAGTTGCGCGTTGTGGACTGTAATAGGAGAACCTGAACTCGTTTAACTTCGGAGTCTGTTACAGAGATGGATTTACACACACACACACACACACACACACACACACACACACACACACACACACACACACACACACACACACAGCTCTAGTGTGCACACACACTCACACACACACAATACTTTGTCTCCAATGCAGTTTTGCAGAGCACAGTTTTTCCCCTGGTTTATTTAACAAAGAGTAAGCTCATTGTAGACCTGGGTGTCTTGAATATCAAATGACCTGGGGCATTTGCTTGTCAGACTGTCAAGTTGGTATAAAGGAGATCAATTAAAGGGATAGCTGAGTTTTAAAAAATACACACTTTTCAAACAGATAGCTCCAGAAGTTACCAGAACTGAATGAAAATATAACTCATAATACTCTGTAAATTATCACCATTACAAAAACTGAAATATAGATGTTGGACAATGTTCGATTCATTGGTAGTTGTTCCAATAATTTGTAATTCTTTTGTCAGCTTTTTGGTTGTTCACCAACTATTTGTAAAGTGCCCCCAACCCCCTATGTCTGCAGCTTTTGTTATCTTGGATGAAAGCCAGTTTCCCAGTGATGGAAATCTCTTATTTTCCACACAGCCTCGTTTCAGAAAGCATGAAAGAAACATTTTTGACATGGCAGTCATTGAATTAGAACCGAATTAACTCTCACTGTGATTCGAACAAGTAAAATAATAAAAATAAAACTTCCTATCCAACAGGCTGAAAAATATCTGACAGCTGTATTGCTTTGGATCATTTCTGCTGTTTGCAGCATACATTTTCTAACAAAACTCGTCTCATTTGTTCAAATAAAATAATAATTTATTCAAATTCTGTAGAATTTATTTACAATGGGATTGAATTTCTGAGCACTGTCCTCCATTACATTATACTGAAACTTTAAATTCTGAATTATTTATATTATCTTACAGATAACAATTAACTGACAAACTAAATTATTAATCTGAACTATCAGAATACTTTCTAATTATTATAAATGTTCAAAGGATTTTCAATTCTACAGAAGAATATAAGAATATAAGAACTACCATTGTAACAAGTCCACAGCAGACATCATCTCCTTGGCCCGACCCTCAACCCTAGAGCATCTGGATAACAAAGATACCTACTTCAGATTCCTATTTATTGACCACAGCTCAGCCTTCAACACCATTATTCCCACAAAATTCATCTCCAAACTCCGTGGCTGAGGGTCCGGCTCCTCCCTCTGCGACTGGTCCCTCGACTTCTTAACCCACAGACCAAAATCAGGAAGGATAGCCAACAACATTTCCTCCACGACCATCCTCAACACTGTGCCCCACCAGGCTGTGTCCTCAGCCCCTTACTAAACTATGCTTAGACAACTATGATTGTGTGGCCAAATTCCCCTCCAACTCGATTTTCAAGTTCACTAATGACAGGCGGCGTGGTGACACAATGGTTAGCACTGCTGTCTCATAGTGCCAGGGACCTGAGTTCAGTTCCCAGCTTGGATCACTGTCTGCATGTTCTCCCTGTGTCTGCATCGGTTTCCTCTGGGTGCTCCAGTTTCTTCCCACTGTCCAAAGATGTGTAGATTAGGTGGATTGGCCATGCTAAGTTGCCCCTTAGTGTCAGGGGGCCTAGCTAGGGTTATGAGGATAGGACTTGGGTGGGATTGTTGTCAGTGCAGACTCAATGGGCTGAACGACCTCCTTTTGCACTGTAGGATTCTATGATTCCATAACACCACTGGGTCAGATCTCAAACAATAAGAAGACAGAGTACAGGAAAGAGATAGAGAATCTGGTGAACTGGTACCAATACAATAATCTCTCCCCCAACAAAATGAAGGAGACCGTCATCAACTTCAGGAAGCATAGTGGAGGATATGCTCCTGTCTACATCAAAGTGGAAATGGTCGAGACCTTCAAGTTTCTCGGTGGTCAGATCACCAACAACTTGTCCTGGTCCCCCCATTCCGTGCAATAGTTAAGAAAGCCCACCAAAGCCTCTACTTTCTCAGGAAGCTAAGGAAATTTGGTACGTTCACTACAACTCTCCCCAACTTTTGCAGATACACCATAGGAAGCATTCTTTCTGGTTGTATCACAGCTTGGCTCCAGCTCTGTCCAATTATTCTGAAGGGTTGTGAATGATGCCCATTACGCAAACCAACTCCTCATTGTTTGACTCTGCTACACTTCCCACTGCCTTGGCAAAACAGCCAGCATAATTAAGGACTCCACTCATCCAGACATTCTCTCTTCCACCTTCTTCTATCAGAAAAAAGATACAAAAGTCTGAGATCACGTACCAACTGACTCAAGAACAGCTTCTTCTCTGTTGCTGTCAGACTTTTGAATGGACTTACCTCATAATAAATTGATCTTTCTCTACTCCCTAGCTATGACTGTAAGGCTTGGAAGAGATGGTGCACCAAGATTTTATCTGCCTTAAGCTACCTCCACTCCTGTGATTCTCCCATCATGATGTGGTGATGCCAGCATTGAACTGGGGTAAACACAGTAAGAAGTGTCACAAAACCAGGTTAATGTCCAACAGGTTTATTTGGTTGCAAAAGTCACTAGGTTCCAGAGCGCTCGCTGCTCCTTCATCAGGTGACCCACTCATCTGACGAAAGAGCAGCGAGCGCTCCGAAAGCTAGTGGCATTTGCTACCAAATAAACCTGTTGGACTTCAACCTGGTGTTGTGACACTTCTTACTGTATTCTTCCATCATCCATGGCAATCTGACCTGTAACACCATATTCATCCACCATAAAAGTCTTATAAAAATTCAGTCTGTCGCACCTGATACAATTAACAACCACGTAAAAACATGTAGAGAGGAACAGAACAATCTGCACTTTTTTGCTCCAGAAGGTAGTTAGAAGGACAAGCACGCAACAGTGCAGCCACCTGGAATGTGATTTTAGTCTTTTTTCTTAAATCAATAAACCTTTTCAGCCAGTCATATCAAAAATTGGGCGATTCTCCCAAAAGGTGTTGAATTCACATAAAAACTGGATTAAATTCCACTGTTTTTTTCAGTGTGAGTTTAAAAAGGAATCTCACACACTCTGTGCACTGCAGACAGCACTAGCGTGAATCACGTTAATGGCCTCCCTCCCTCTCACTCAGCCCAAATGCAGGGCAGCAGCTGGAAATACAGCGCTGGGAGATGTGCGGAGGCCCAGATGTTCAGCATAGTTCCCATGGATCAGCCGCCATTAGAGTCTCACGGCCCGCTGTGCTAAAAAAGCAGCACAGCGGGATGGGAGAATCGCACCCCCCTCCACCCATCCACCCTCCATATTTCAATATAAAGCATAGTTTGATGGCCAGGACATTTTCCTTACACGGGAACTTGGCTGCACTGTTCTTGGGCCATGAAAGAAATGTGCAGTCTGGGGGGATTCCCGAGGCCTTCTGATGAATGCAGCAGATTTAGAGGGAAATAAGCCACGTCTCCTTTTTATAGCACTAGCAGTCGTAAAACAGGAAAGTTTAAATGTCCCGCCACTTTGAGAAGCCAGGAAGAAGGTGATTGTGTAAGGTATGTGAGTCTGATGGGGGATGAAAGGGAGAGGAGAATAGGATGGGTCAGGGATAGGGTCAGCCAGGGGACCAAATGGTCAGTAGGGGAGTTTGTGGTGTCAGATAGTCAGTGTAAAGGGGAGGGTGGATCGAAGGCATCAGGTGGTCACTAGGGGTGCAGCTGAATTTCAGTGGAGATATTGTGGTCAGTGGAGTGGGTGAGGAGATGTGTTGGAGGAGGCTGGCTGGTCAGTGGATGGGTGTGGGGGTTGAGAGGTGAACCAATTGTCAGGAAGCTGTGAGGGTTGTTGGGGGGAGTGTGGTCCAGAGAGAGGGTATTTGGGGGTAGTCAGGGGGACAGGATAGATGGCCAGTTCAGGGGTCCCATGGGAAGTTAGAGTAGGGGTGGAGGTCAGTACTCTAATCATCCAGGAATTAGACATGGTCTTAATTTTTCTAAATGTTCCTGGTTAACTATTCCTGCAAAGAATCATCCGATGTTTCAGATTTGAATCGGATGGCTCCCAATACACGGTAATTACCCATTGGAAATTTGAACTTCCTGAGCAATTCCTGTACAAGACTAACGTGGCAGCTTCTAGTGGTGGATGGGGGGTAGATTCCCCAAAACATCCTCTGGTATATCTCCTGGGTACGATACTTCAAAGATCGGAAGTTTTGGACCAATATCTTTTATTATGTTTTGTCACTTCAACTTTATCTATTCTTTCACCTTTTACCCCTCAGTCTTTTCAAAGGTGTGAAGGTTAGATGGATTAGCCAAGGTAAATATGTGGGGTTACGGGTATAGGGTGGGGGCAGGCCTGGGTGGGACAGTCTCTCGGAGAGTCAGTGCAGACTTAATGGGGTGAATGGCCTCCTTCTGCATTGTAGGGATTCAATGGATTTTCTTCAGTGCAAAGCTTAGCAACTTTAGCCCTTCTTCCTCATTTAGACCTCTAAGTTCTGGAATCTTCCTTGAACTTTTGTTTCTACCAATTTTTAAAGCGCATATACCTTTTTCAGCTAGTGTGACTGAACTGCATTCCATAATCCAAAACTGGTCTCTCACCGTTGATTTTTACATTACCTGTATGGCTAGCTCTAACTTGTTGCCAAGTAACTGATTTGCTTTTATCAGAACAGATTCATTCAGGCAAGTTAATTCAATAGACTTTCATTAATAGTCATTCCAAATCCCTTGAGCATCTTTATTGATTTCTATGGGTGTCCTGGTTGTTGGATGAAGGCAGCCCTTTCTGTCTGTCTGTCCCCTGGTTAGCAATGAAGGGGTGAGGGGGTGGGAGAGGAGGGGAGGCACTGGGTATGGTGAAGAGTTTGGGTGGTGAAGGAGTGGGGTGACAATTAGGCTAACCATCTATCCATTTAAAATGTCTTTTGTTGTGGAACAGGACAGTTGGATGTAAGGCAAGTTAATACTCTGATCAGAGTCAAATATCCTACACTGCACAGACACGAGTGGAAGAAATAACTCATCTCGTGTACCACAGAATCCAATACAGTTGAGAAGAAGCTCATTCAGCTCATCATACCTGTGCCAGTTCTTTGAAAGAGTTTTCCAATGTTTCTTATATCCCTGCTCTTTCCCCACAGCTCCAGATCTGCCACGAATGTATCACATTGTGGAGCAGGCTTGATGGGCCAACCAACTCAAGAACAGCTTCTTCCCTGCTGTCAAGAGACTTTTGAGTGGCTCTATCACACATTAAGCTGATCTTTCTCTTCACCCTATTGGTAACTGCAACACGATACTCTGCACACTCTCCTTGCCTTCTCTCCTACGTACTCTTTGACAGGAATTTTACCACCCGCCTGCCACGGGAGTGGGAGCAGGTGGGAGGCAGGGCATGGGAAGGTCCGTTGACCTCAGGTGAGATTTTACGGTTTTGGGACAAGTGAGGCCATAAAATCCCACTCTATGAATAGTACATTTTGTCCATATAGCTCACAAGAGACAGCACATTTTTCACCGTATCCAATACACACAATAATAATAAATCAAATCATTCAATTCAAATGGTTTACTCCTGCTCCTATTTCTTGTGTTCTTGACTCCATGAGATCTTGATAAATCTGTTGGAACTATTTGAAGATGTACCTAGTAGAGCTGACAAGGGTTAGGGTTAGGGTTAGGATTAGGGTCAGTCGATGTGGTATATTTTGACTTTCAGAAAGCGTTTGACAATATCCCACATAAGAAATTATCATGCAAGATTAAAGCACATGAGATCGGGGAAAGTGCATCGAGATGTATAGAAAACTGGTTGGCAGAGAGGAAATAAAGAGTAGGAATTAATGGATGCTTTTCAAATTGGCAGGCAGTAACTAGTCGGGTGCTGGGATCGTGGCTGGGAGCTCAGCTATTCGCAATATATATTAATAATTTGGATAAGGGAAGAAAAAGTAGCATCTCAAAGTTTGCAGATGATAGCAAGTTGGGTGGGAGGGTGAACTGTGACGAGGATGCAGAGATCCTTCAGAATGGTCTGGACAGGTTGGGTCAGTAGGCAAATCAATTGCAAATATGGTATAATTTGGATAAATGTGAGGTTATTCACTTTGGAAGCAAAAACAAGAAGGCAGATTATTACACGAATGGCTGTAAATTGGGAGAGAAGTGCACAGCGGGACCTGGGTGTCCTTGTGTCCTGAAGGTAAGCATGCAGGTACAGCAGGTGATAAAGAAGGCAAATGGCATGTTGGCCTTCATTGCGAGAGGTTTCGAGTACAGGAGCAGGGATATGTTGTTGCAATTTTATAGGGTGAGGCCACATCTAGAGTATTGTGTGCAGCTTTGATCTCCTCTTCTGAAGAAGGATTTTCCTGCTCTGGAGGGCGTGCCGCGAAGGTTTAGCAGGCTGATTCTAGGAATGGCGGATGTTGCAGAGCAATATCAGGGAATCATGCCTTCTATATTTTAATTTATGTGTCCATTCATATTTTGTTTGATTACAGAGTAACATATGCAGAGTTACATAGGGCAAGCCCAGAGAGTCAGGCCTCACCAGAGGGAAGAAAAGGGTTAACGCTGACAGCTCGAGACCTGCTCTACCGACTGATAACAATTAACGTATGCTATCAACTTCTAACAATAGTAATGTGCAAGACATCTTTCCAAATTATCATGACAATGGGAGAACCAGCATTGAGACAGCTAGGCTCTATATAATCTAGGAAAAGATGATACCTAGCAGGGGGGTGGGAGCAAATAACATGACATTGTAGATCAGATGGGCAAACATAACGCTTTGACACAATTATCGGGTAAACGGGAGATGTCTGGAGAAATGATTAGCAGGGATGTACTGAACAATGTATTTGTATGATAAGATTAAAAGACATGATGTGGATATGCCGGCGTTGGACTGGGGTAAACACAGTAAAAAGTCTGACAACGCCAGGTTTAAGTCCAACCGATTTATTTGATAGGAAACTCACTAGCTTTTGGGTTTGTCCCTTCGTCAGGTTAGAAGTCACCTGACGAAGGGACAAACCCGAAAGCTAGTGAATTTACTATCAAATAAATCGGTTGGACTTAAACCTGGTGTTGTCAGGCTTTTTACCAAGATTAAAAGAACCATCTTGTATCCAACTCAAAGAATTAATATGATAATGTTAAACTTTGTGACTCGAAAAGTATGTTAGCAAATATGAATCTCTGATGGGCAAAGAAAACCTGAGATTTCAGGCCCAAGTTCATCCCTCCTTCATGCATATGGGATAAAATCTTTCCTTGAAGTTCGGCATGGTCTCCAAGACTCAACTCGTTTTATTTCCCTCCTACAAGGGACTGATGTATGAGGAAAGATTAACTAGGTTATGATTGTTTTTGCTGGAGTTCAGACGAATGAGGGGAGATCTGAGAGACTTATAAAATTATAACAGGACTAGACAGAGTAGATGCAGGACGGATGTTCCCGATGGTAGGGGTGTCCAGAATAAGGAGAGGATACAGGGTAGACCATTTAGGACAGACGTGAGGAGACAGTTCTTCACCCAAAGAGTAATGAGCCTGTGGAATTCACTACCACCGGAAGTAATTGATGCCAAAACATTGAATGTATTCAAGAGACGGCTAAATATAGCACTTGGGACGAATGGGATCAAAGGTTATGGGGAGAAAAAACAGGATTAGGCTATTGAGTTGGATGATCAGCCATGATCGTAATGAATGGCTGAGCAAGCTCAAGTGGCCTCCTCTCTCACCCCTCTTCTATGTTTCTATTCATGTTTCAATGGCATCCTCTAAATTCCAATAGATTCTGGCTTGACTTGTGAAATAAGAGTTAAGACAACTTAAACTGTATAGTGTGCCCACTGAAGGCCCCCCTCTAGCTCAGGATTGAGTATTGAATTATTCATAATTGCCCATTTGAACCCTAGGTTTGATAAGGAAGAGATAGGAACCTCCATTTTCTCTGAGAAATTGGTACAATAGTTACAGAATGTATCCAGTAGAGGGCTGTACCTTGCTGCTGCAGAGCAAACAGACGAGAAAAAATCATAAATTAATGTGGCAAAAAATACTATTTTAAGCTTGTATGAATTTGTGCTGAAGGCATACCATCAGAAATTCCTTACCCTTAAGAATGTACTAGACGTACATTGAATTGGGAGCCAATGTTGAGTTCAGTAAGGGCCAGTTGGGAAGCAATCCTGGCTGATCGTTATGAGCTTGTCCACAAGCTCCCATCTCAACAGTAATCTTTCCCTAATCACCCCGACAATTTGAAAAGGAGAGAAAGTGGGATAGGAAACTGAGCACACTTGGGAGATAAGGAGCTGCTGGAAGCCCTCCTCAAGTCAATATGGATAGTGCTGAGAAGAGAAGCAATACTCTGTAGCCTGTGCGATCCATTGCTATAAGTCAAGACACCTTTGTGCTGATGATTGGTGGTCACCAGACAAAACCCGTAGGATTTACTGGGGCATTTAAACCCTGCACAGAGAATGATAGTCAGGCAGAGAGCACTGCAGAGCAGTGTATGGCTGAGACCACAGCAACAAGTCCCTATCAGCACATCCCTGTGAGGTGGGGCAGGTTTAGCAAAATCTTCAAAGTCACAAGGATTTTGTGGCAGAGGGAAAAGTGGCCCCATTCTCCCAGAGTGAGGCAAGTAAGCCCATAGTCATACTGAGGGACACAGGTGACAGCCAATTTCTACTATTAAGAAAAGACATTATCTGTCTATCAGAGGGCGCACTTAATTCAAAAGTGCTGGCAAGGGTGACAGAGGGTACATGCTCATACCTCTGTCCCAGGTGGACCTGCAGTGCAGCCTTATTTTAGGACCAGTGACCAGGAGAGTCATCCACAGTTTACCTATGGCAGATTGACCAATCCCTTGGCAATGACCTAGCAAGATCAAAGGTGGCAACATCCACAATAGTTTCAGAGAGGCTGAATGAAGTCAAGGACAGTAAGAAGTCTCACAACACTAGGTTAAAGTCCAACAAGTTTATTTGATAGTAAATCCACAAGCTTTTGGAATGTTGTTCCTTCGTCAGGTGAGTGGAAAGCTCTGATCAGAAACAGGGCATATAAAGGCACACACAGTTTACAGAATACTGATTAGAATGCGAGTCCCCTTACCTGCCTCACTTACAGTCACACACTCCTGTCCCTGAGAACTGACAAAACCAGAAGAGTTTATCCTCAGGGGTCTGAATGCCTCTTGAAACAGTGTTCAGGTAAATTTTCCCATTTCTGATGCACTGAGTCTGCAGCTCAGCCTCCAGTTCAATATCTCTGAGCTAATGCACATCAAACTACGCACGCTTACTCCAGGTCTGTTTATACTCTGGTGTCAAGTAACACACACATTTTGCAGTCATAACACATCAGCTGCACTGCCATCTTTATTATGTGCTAATTTATCTATTATTACAGTGAATAAACCCTGTTACTCCCAATAATCGTTACTAATGCTAGTAAACGTTACTAATAATACAACTTTGTTACAATAAATTGTATGAGTTTTGAAAGACAGAGGGCCCAATTTTACCAGTCCAAAAACATGGTAAAGCCAGGTGTGAGGCCTTTAACGTGATCCGCACCCATGTCCGCGCAGATGCCCACTTTACTGAGGCCCGGAAATGGCCGCAATCCAATTCGTGCCCGAAACGGGTGCAACGGCAATTTAAATGCATTTGCATGCATTTAAATTGAATTAATGAACTGCCCGCCCAACTTTACCATCACGCTCACGCGTCCAGATTTGGCACGAAACAGACATGCTCGGTAAAGGTCTGTTTCGAGTGCACCAGCTTCTGAAGAGGTAAGTTCAGAGCTTCCAACAGTTCTCTGACTCAGATTGGTGGTGGGAGATGGGGGAGGCGGGCCAGATCATTCTCCAGTGATGGGGGGGTGCAGGAGAAGGAAGGCCCAATCATTGTCTGGTGGACTGGTGGGGGGAAGGGAGGAGAGCAGTCTGCTGTCTGGTGGGAGAGGAGAGGAGGGGAGGCAGGCCTGAACATTGTCTGGTGGGGAGAAGGGAGAAGGAGGCAAGTCAGATGTATCTCTGGTGGGTGGGGGGGAGGGCAGATTGTTGTCTGGTGGGGGGAGGCCCAAACATTCTCTGGGGGTTGTGGGGGGGGTGGGAGGCCAGATGGAACTCTGGTGGACAGGGGGGGCAGAAGGAGGGCAGATGGATCTCTAGTGGGGGGAGAAGGGGACAGGGACTGGTGGGTCATGATCGGTGGGGGGGGGGAACAGGACAGGGGGTCGCAATCAGACTGGGTAGCGGGGGTTGGGTGGATAAGAGGGACAGTTATCTTGTTGGGGTGGGGGTGATGTCTGTGGGGGCCATCGCTCCCCGCCCCTTTATCTGCTTTTGCAGTCCGGGAGTAATGTGACAGTGGCGCAATTTTCAATTTTTTTTCTAACTACGCATGTGCAGTTCAGAGCTCCAATTGTTTAAGTTCCACTCACAGCACAATTCAGACTCGGGATTTTTTGTTTCAGGATAAGTGTGTATGAGGGCGCCTGAAAGCAGATTTCCAAGTCAGATCTGAATTGCATCCAGATTCAGGACTGAGAATGAAAATGGTAAAATCGAGCCCAAATCATAGAATCCCTACAATGCAGAAGGAAGCCATTTGGCCCATAAAATCTGCATCAAACCTCCAAAAGAGCATCTTACCCAAGCCTACCCCCTCCCTATCCCTGTAACCCCACACATTTACTATGGCTAATCCACCTAACCTGCACATCTTTGAGCTGTGGGAAGAAACCCACACAGATACAGGAAGAATATGCAAACTCCTCACAGTCACCCAAAGCTGGAACTGAACCTGTGTCTCTGGCCCTGTGAGGCAGCAGTGCTACCCACTTTGCCACCATGGCACCCTTGAATAAAAAAATACTCACCAATCTGTTTCTCCGTAAAGTCATACTTTCTCAGAATGTGATCAGTCCACAAACTGAGTCCATAATATAAATTAGCTTTCTAGCTCATTTAAATTGGTCTGCCACTCTCTGCACTCTTTTAAACTCAAAGTTAAGGGAGCTACTTAGTGTGAACAGCACTTCCCTGCTCAATGTCCAGGATTCCTGACTCACCAAACTTCCAACCTTACATTCCATGACTGGCTGCACTCAGTGACCAGTTGCTGTCTTTGTGCCTGCTTACATCATACCGTTGGCAAAGTACCTCTATTAATATTAGCTGAAATTCTACAAAGGTAAGTCAGCACTGCTGGCTAGAGAAACTACTTGAAACTAGCTACCTAATTAACTAACTGCAGCTGCCTCTCCTGTCAGGAGCTTGTTTAGGTCTGACTAAGACTGAAAGAAACTTAACTTTAACAGTAAATTGTATTTAAATTCTAAACACAAATTAGACTAATTTTAGAAAGAGATTAATTCTTAAAATTACCACTTAAACTTCTCTATCTCACCAAATTCCCAAGTTCACACTCTGTGCAATGTTGCACTCAGTAACCAGCTGCTGCCTTTGTGCTTGCTTACTATTACCTTTCATCTATCAGGTTCTTTAACCAATAATTTAAATTTCACAGAATCACAGAATACTACAGTGTAGAAGAGGCCCTACAGCCCATTCTGCACCAATGCATGAAAGACCGAAACCTGCCCACCTAATCCCACTTGCCAGCACTTAGTCCATAGCCTTGAATCTTATGGCATGTCAAGTACTCACCCGGGTACTTTCTAAAGGATGTGAGGCATTCCCACCTCCACCATCCTCCCAGGCAGTTCATTCTATACCATCATTACCCTCTGGGTAAAAAAAGCTTTCATAAAATCCCCTCTAAACTTCCCATGCCTCACTTTTAACACAGTAGCACAGTGGTTAGCACTGTTGCTAAGACGAAGGCGTGTAAAATTGCTGGCTCCAACGCACTCCTCCCTGATGAGCTCAATGCATCCTATGCCCGTTTTGAGCAAGAGGTCAGCGAGAGCATGTCCTCCACCCTGGGAGCCCTGGATAAACCTGTATCTGGGATCACCACTGCAGATGTCAGAGCAGCTTTCTTGAAGGTCAACCTCAGAAAGCAACTGGCCCGGATGGGGTACCCGGATGTGCACTCAGATCCTGCACGGATCTGCTGGTGGGAGTATTCACAAACATCTCCAACCTCTCTTTACAACAATCTGAGTTCCCTATTTGCTTCAAGAAGATGACCATCATCCAGGTACCTAAGAAAAACCAAGTAGCGTGCCTTAATGACTAATGGCCAATGACTCTGACATCCACCATTATGAAGTGCTTCAAAAGGTTAGTCATAGTACGAATCAATTCCAGCCTCCCGGACTACCTGAATCCACTTCAGTTTGTCTACCGCTGCAACAGGTCCACAGCAGACACCATTTCCCTGGTCCTGCACTCAACCCTGGAACACCTAGATAACAACAACACCTATGTCGGACTCCTATTTATTGACTGCAACTCAGCCTTCAATACCATTATTCCCATGAAACTCATCGCCAAATGTGGTCTGGACCTCGGCATCTCCCTCTGTGACTGGATCCTGAATCTCCTAATTCACAGACCACAATCAGTAACGATAGGCAACAACACCTCCTCCACGATCACCCTCAACATCAGTGTCCCACAAGGCTGTGTCCTTAGCCCCCTAATATATTCCTTATACACCTATGACTGTGCAGCCAAATTCCCCCCCAATTCGATTTTCAAGTTTGCTGATGACACCACTGTAATGGGTCAGATCTCAAACAATGATGAGACAGAGTACAGGAATAAAATAGAGAGTCTGGTGAACTGGTGTGGCAACAATAATCTCTCCCTCAATGTCAACAAAATGAAGGAGATTGCCGTTGACATCAGGAAGAGTAAAGGAGAACATGTCCCTATCTACATCAATGGGAACGAAGTAGAAAGGGTCGAGATCTTCAAGTTTTTAGGTGGTTCAAATCACCAACAACCTGTCCTGGTTCCCCCATGCTGACACTATCGTTAAGAAAGCCTACTAATGCCTCTATTTTCTCAGAACACAAAGGAAATTTGGCATGTCAGCTATGACTCTCACACCAACTTTTACAGATGCACCATAGAAAGCGTTCTTTCTGGTTGTATCACAGCTTGGTATGGCTCCTGCTCTACCTAACAGCCCAGGGAACTACAAAAGGTTGTGAATGCAGACCAATCCAACATGCAAAACCAGCCTCCCATCCATTGACTCTGTATACACTTCTCGCTGCCTCAGCAAAGCAGCCAGCTTAATTAAGGACTTCACACACCGTAGTCATTCTCTCTTCCACCTTCTTCTACCAGGAAGAAGATACAAAAGTTTGAGGTCACATACCAACTGACTCAAGAACAGTTTCTTCCTTGCTGCTGTCAAACTTTTGAATGGACTTACCTTGCATTAAGTTGATCTTTCTCTGCACCCTAGCTATGACTGTAACACTACATTCTGCACTCTCTCGTTTCCTTCTCTATGAATGGTAGGTTTTGTCTGTATGGCATGCAAGGAATAATATTTTTCATGTGACAATAATAAATCAAATCAAATTCACAGAGCCAGGGACCTGGGCTTGATTCCCAGCTTGGGTGACCGTGTGGAGTTTGCACATTCTCCCTGTCTCTGCGTGGGTTTCCTCCGAGCGCTCCAATTTTCTCCCACATTCTGAAAGTCATGCTGGTTAGGTGCACTGACCCTAACAAGCGCTGGACTGTGGCAACTAGGGGAATGTCACAGTAACTTCATTGCAGTGTTAACGTAAGCCTTACTTGTGACTAATAAGAAAAACTTTAAAACTTGTGTCCCCTTGTAACTGACTCTTCAACTAAGAACAGCTGCTCCATATCCACCCTGTCCATGCCCCTCATAACCTTGAGCATCTCAATCAGGTCACCCCTTAGGCTTCTCTGCTCCAGAGAAAACAACCCAAGCCTATCCAACCTCTCTTTATAACTTACATGTTCCATCCCAGGCAACATACTGGTGAATCTCCTCTGCATTCCTTCCAGTGAGATCACATCCTTCCTATAATGTGGCAACCAGAACTGCACACAGTACTCCCGCTGGGCCTCACCAAAGTTTTATACAACTCCAACATGACTTCCCTGCTTTTCTAATCTATGCCCCAATTGATAAAGGCAAGTGTGCCATATGCCTTTCTCACCACCTTATTAACCTGCCTTTCTGCCTTCAGAGATCTATGAACAAACGTGCCAAAGTCAATTTGTTCTTCGGAACTTCCCAGTGCCAAACCTTTCATAGTATACTTCCTGGTCAAATTATTCCTACCAAAGTGTACCGCCTCACACTTTTCAGGGTTACATTCCATCTGCCACTTTTCCATGCATTTGACCATCTCATCTATATCTTCATGTAATCCAAGACACTCAACCTGTTGACCACCCAGCCAATCTTTGTGTCATTGGCAAACTTATTGATCCTACACCCCCAGATAGTCATCTATGTCATTTGTATAAATGATGAACAATAGGGGCTCAGCACAGATCCGTGTAATATGCCACTGGTCACTGGCCTCCAGTCACTAAATTTGTGTCCTCTATTTATTTACCTTTCTGCAACTTGACGCGTTTTCTCTTCATTTCATGATTTTGAACAGCTTTATCTTTGTAGCATTCTCTGTTCCGTGGAGAATGATTCTATTTTCTCCTCTCTACATAATAGTCGTCCCTCATTCCTGATACCATTCTAGTAAAACCTTCCACCCACTTCAAGACCTTGACACGCCTCCTGAAGTGTGAAAAGAGAAATTGAGCTCAATACTTGTGCCATTGTTCTCTTACAATTTCATTGTTGTGTATAATCAAATTCTTTGACATGCAGTTCCTTTAGTTTTTAACATTTAGTATTTAAATCAATTCTGATATGAATTTGCGAAAATACTGTACCTTTAATAAATGTATTATTATCACACTTCTTATTGTGCCTTTTAGAAATGTATTCATATCATGTTTCTTGTGAGGGATATGCTAAAAATTCAGTTCTGTTTACATGGTTCTGAATTGTCCGCACCAGGCAGCTCGCATGCTGAGAATGTAAGCTAACGGAGCGTTTGCATTAATCTGAGTAAATGGACATTTGTTTATTTTGGTTTTTCTCCTGGGATTTCAGAGCAGGGTTATTTTGTTTATCCCTCTGGCGTTTTGAGTAGAACTTTGATTAGATTGATTGACAAGACTCAGAGTCATGTACTAATGAGAGAAGCTTATGGGGAAAAATAGGCAATTTCTGCATGGTTCTGAAAGAAGCAAGATCTCTCTCTCTCTCTTTCTCTCGATGCTGTGGTTGGAGTGCCAGAAGACATATCTCTCATCACTCCCTGTTTAGGACTGTTAACAAGTAAAAACATGTAAGCCTATGTTAACCGTTTTTGAACTTGAATTTAAGTCAAGGAGGAATATTGCTTAAATCAGAACTACGAGAGATAGATTAGCAGTTAAGAATTGTATCTTGTCAGGTTTAAATATTTCAATTATGGAATGTTAAGCTAATTCACTTGTTGTAGTTAAACTGCAATGTTAAATAAAGTTAATTTTGATAAAAGCTTCCTAGTGTGTCAATAGAACCCCACATTGAGTGAAACACCTTACAACTACACCAATGCCAAAATAAAAAAAGTTGTTGGGGTCTAGTCAGGCTTCGTAACAGACCTTTGAGTTTCTGCTCTGTTACACTAACAAACTGCACAGTTCCTTCCAGGTACACCATGCACAGTTGCACATAACCTCATGGAAAAAAACAATTGTGCATAATGATTGATTTTTAGCATAAATCCTTTGATATTGTACCCTGGACCTCTTTGTATAAACCCAAGAATCCCATATGCCTTTTTAACAGCCTATCAACTTGTTTTGCTGCAGTCAGATATTCATGTACATATATCCTTCCACCCTATCCTCAAGTTTTTCTGTACCCCACATTAAAATTGTATCATTTTGTTCAAATTTGTACAGATCCTAGAAAACTCCTCTATATCAATTTGCATCTTTCTTGTTTTTGTGCATTATCCCGAAGTCCTTTGCTATCCTTGGTAATACATTTGATTTTGTGACATCTGCAAACTATAAAATGATGCAAACAGAAGTCTAGGTCAATATTATCCTATAAACAAAGGCAGGGGCCCAACACTGACCCTTATATTGTTTTCTAAAGTTTGAAAAATCAGTCACTATTGTAAGTCAACGTATTATTTACCCATTTAAAGGACAATCACTTTTTAACTATGCAACCATTTGCTAATTTATTTGATATAAATCATTGTAGATGATTGGTTGTAAAGTTAACCTTGTGTGTGTTTAGTAAGAAGTCTCACAACACATCAGGTGATCACTCACCCGACGAAGGAGCACTGTTCCGAAAGCTCATTATACCAAATAAACCTGTTGGACTTTAACCTGGTGTTGTGAGACATGTTGAGACATGTTGTGATATGTTGTGATATGACGATCGAAGACATGTAAAGGACTGTACTGAACTGCACTGTGGGCTCAGAATACAAAGCATGATGGTCAATTTAGTCAAGTTAAAGATTTGCTAGCATCAGCAAAGTTCTGCAAAATGACTTAAACTGTGGGAGGTATCGTACCAGAGAAAATAAGCAGACAGAGACTCTTTAGGGGAAGGCAGAGGCATCGCAGTATTGTCATCGGCCTAGTAATCCAGTGACCCAAGGTAATGGTCTGGAGACCCGGATTCAAATCCCACCATGGCAGATGGTGAAATCTGAATTGAATAAAAATCTGGAATTGGAAATCTAATGATGACCATGAAAACATTGTCAATTGTCATAAGAACCCATCTAAACATAGAAACACAAAAACTAGAAGCAGAAGTCAGCCATTTGGCCCTATAAGCCTGCTCCCCCATTCATTTTGATCATGGCTGATTATCAAATTCAATATCCTGATTCCACCTTCCTCCCTTGATCCCTTTAGCCCCAAGAGCTATATCTAATTTCTTCTTGAAATCAGACAACATTTTGGCCTCAATGACTTTCCGTGTTAGTGAATTCCACACATTCGCCATCCTTTTGGTGAAGAAATTTCACCTCAACTCAGTTCTAAAAGGTTTACCCCTTATCCTCAAATTATGATCCCTAGTTCTGGGTTCCTCTACCATTATGAACATTCTTTCTAAATCTACCCTGTCTAATCTTGTCAGAATCTATTCAGTTTCTATGTGATCCCCACTCACTCTAATAAACTCCACTGACTATAATTAACTGACATAGTCTCTCCTTAGATAACAGACTTGCCATCCCAGGAATCAGCCTGGTAAACATAGAACATTGAACATAGAACACTACAACACAAACAGGCCCTTCGGCCCACAAGTTGCACCGATCACACCTATACCTACCAAGCCATAGAACTATCTGTAACTCCCAATGCCATTAGATCCCATATACTCATCCAGAAGTCTTTTAAAAGACCCCAGCGAGTTCGCCTCTACCACCACCGACGGCAGCCGATTCCACTCACTCACCACCCTCTGAGTGAAAAACTTTCCCCTAACATCTCCTCTGTACTTGCTTCCCGGCACCTTAAACCTGCGTCCTCTCGTAGCGGCCATTTCAGCCCTCGGAAATAGCCTCCGAGAATCCACCCTATCTATTCCTCTCAACATTTTATAAACCTCTATCAGGTCGCCTCTCAACCTTCGTCTCTCCAGGGAGAAGAGACCTAGCTCCCTCAACCTATCTTCATAAGGCAAGACACCCAATCCAGGCAACATCCTTGTAAATCTCCTCTGCACCCTCTCAATAGCTCCCATATCCTTCCTATAGTGAGGCGACCAGAACTGCGCACAGTACTCCAAGTGGGGTCTGATAAGGGTCTTATAAAGTTGCAGCATTACCTCACGGCTCCTAAACTCAATCCCTCGATTAATGAAGGCCAGTACGCCATACGCCTTCTTGACCACATCCTCCACCTGCGAGGCCGATTTAAGAGTCCTATGGACCCGGAACCCAAGATCATTCTGCTCCTCAACACTGCTAAGACTCCTACCCTTGATATTGTACTCCTTCATCCCATTGGTCCTGCCAAAATGGACCACTACACATTATCCGCGTTGAAGTCCATCTGCCACTTCTCCGCCCAGTCTTGCATCCTATCTTTGTCACGCTGCAACTTCTGACATCCCTCCAGACTATCCACAACACCACCAACCTTTGTATCGTCGGCAAACTTACTAACCCATCCCTCCACTTCCTCATCCAGGTCATTTATGAAAATGACAAACAGCAAGGGTCCTAGAACAGATCCCTGGGGCACTCCACTGGTGACCGACCTCCATGCAGAAAAAGACCCAACCACAACCACTCTCTGCCATCTGCAGGCAAGCCAGTTCTGGATCCACAAGGCCAAAGCCCCTTGAATACCATGCCGTCTCACCTTCTCAAGAAGTCTTGCATGGGGGACCTTATCAAACGCCTTGCTGAAGTCCATGTAAACCACGTCCACCACTCTTCCTTCGTCAATGTGTTCAGTCACATTTTCAAAGAACTCAACTAGGCTCTTAAGGCATGACCTGCCTTTGACAAAGCCATGCTGACTATTCCTGATCATTCTAAACTTCTCTAAATGCTCATAAATCTTGTCCCTCAGAATCCTCTCCATCAACTTACCAACCACTGAGGTCAGACTCACTGGTCGGTAATTTCCTGGGCTATCCCTGTTCCCTTTCTTGAAAATAGGAACCATATCCGCAATCCTCCAATCCTCCCAAACCTCTCCCGTCTCCATCGACAATGCAAAGATCATTGCCAGGGGCTCTGCAATCACTTCCCTCAGCTCCCACAGTAACCTGGGGTATATCTCATCCGGTCCCAGCGACTTACGTATCTTGATAGAATTTAAAAGTTCCAACACATCCTCTTTCTTACCATCCACATACTCAATCTTTTCAGTCTGCCGCAAACCTGTAGTACAACCTCCCAGATCACTTTCCACCGTGAATACCGAGGCAAAGTACTCATTAAGCACCTCTGCCATTTCTCCCGGTTCCGCACAGACTTTTCCCCCTTCACCTTTTATAGATCCTATCCCTTCTCTTCTCATCCTTTTACTCTTCACATAATTTGTAGAACGCCTTGGAATTCTCCTTAATCTTACCCGCCAAGGCCTTCTCATGTCCCCTTCTGGCTCTCCTAATTCCCTTTTTAAGCTCCTTTCTACAAGCCTTATACTCCTCTGGATCCTTAACGTCTCTTAGCTCTCTGAACCTTTGATGCACTCCATCTATAGCAAGGACATCATTCCTCAGTTAAGTTTACTAATGCCCCTTAAGGAAGGGGAAATTTGTCGCCCTTATCTGGTGTGTCCTCCATTTTCACAGCAATGGGATTGACTCTTATGTGTCCTCCGAAATGGCCATGCAAGCCGCTCAGTTCAAGGACAATCAGGCCACATCCCAGGAATGCCCTTTCATTAGTGAATTTACATTCACATTTTCAAATTTGACCAAGAGGCAATAGACAATAAGAAAAAGGTGTCTTGAGAAAAATAACAGTCCAATTTAGAAAAAGGCAGGAAGCAAAGGGTGGAACTATTAGCAATCACAAGGGAAAGTGTGTGAACAGTGTCTAAGAAATGGCAACACGAAAGAGGGTCCACAGGGTTAGGAACTGTTAAGTGTTACAATCGTGGAGAAAAAGGGGACTTTAAATGAAACTTCAGAAAGCCTTTTCAGGATAAGGGGAGCATTGAGCAGTCACCACCAAGCCTCGGTGGTCCCTGTGGGATCCTCTGTGTGGTTTGTTCAGTTAAAAAGCTTCATTTCTGCCTAATATAACTAATTGTGCTATGCTTTAAGCCAACTTCAGCTAATTTGGCCAAATCAGCTTGGCATTCTGGATTTAGCTTCAAAATTTGCGTTTAAAAAATGCAGTGTTAAGCAGAAATGATTCTTGTCATGAACAAGCTCCATGGTCACAAATGTGAGTTGTTTTTCGAAAGTTACATACATCATTTGTACTGTGTGTACCTGGTAATTTTGTATCATAAGAAGTTATAATGCTCCGTAAAACTGTATGGTTGCAGTTCAGTTGCTGTTTGAATGCTGTATATCGCTATTTCTCTCTCTCTTCTCTCTTACCTGTAAAATTATTTTCATTCTGTAAAATGCTAGTAGAAAGGATGCTTAATAAAGAAGTTTCCACTTTGAATCAGTCATGCTCAAGTTTTTTCTGAGGAAGAAAATAGACCTACAAGCCCGATGACCAGAATCCGACAGTGGAGTTGTCAAAGTGAGCAAGAGAGCCTGAAACATTACCGGGAAACAGAATGCAGGGGACCAATGCTGACGGTATCCATCCAGCCCGAGTCCTGTGTCTAATCAGGCATGATGAATGGGAGAGACCACGGGTGAATGTTGAGGTGGAGGAAACAATTGGAGGTTATCAAGTTAAGGGATTTTTTCTTTTTAAGGGTAAAGCTGAAGTCAACCGCGGGGTGAGCTGGGAAGAGTTTTTGTCGTATAAATAAAGCTACTCGCCCGCAAACCTTCCTCATTGTTCCCTGGAGCAAGCTGAATGGAGGATTGATTTGTGACTGGTGCAGTAAGGTAAGTGATTGAGTATCTTTTTTTTGCAGGTTTTTTCTTTTTACGATTAGTTTAATGGTAAAGCAGAAGTGAGCCGCTAGGTCAGCTGGGAAGGGTTTTTGTAGTATAAATAAATACTACCTCCATTCTTCCCGGGGCAAGCTGTGTGAGAGGGAGCAGAGCGAGAGCTGTAAGGGCTTTGGCTCAATGGGCTTAGGCGAAAAGGGTGAGGCAAGGATAAGCTTAATTCTTAATTACTTTTTTCTGTGTTCCTTGATAACAGGGAAATTATGAGTGTGAGGCCAGTCTGTTGTTTCCAGTGTCGGATGTGGGAGGTCCTGGAGGCTCCTGGTCTCCCGGAAGTCCATATTTGTGCCAGGTATGTTGAGCTGCGGATCCTACGGGACTGTGTTAGAGAACTGGAAGTGCAGCTTGAGGATCTTCATCTGGTCAGGGAAAATGAGGAGGTGATAGATAGGAGCTACCAGCAGGTGGTCACACGGAGGCCACGGGAGGAAGGCAACTGGGTAATAGTCAGGAAGGGGAAAGCTCGGGTGATAGAGAGCACCCCGGTGGATGTGCCCCTTCACAATAAGTACTCCTGTTTGAGTACTGTTGGGGGGGACAGCCCACCTGGTGGAAGTAGCAGTGGCCATGTCTCTGAAGCAGAGTCCAGCCCTGTAACTCAGAGGGCTAAGGAAAGGAGGAGGAAGGCAGTATTAATCGGGGACTCTACAGTGAGGGGGTCGGACAGGCGATTTTGCAGAGGCAGACGGGAATCTCATATGGTGATTTGCCTCCCTGGTGCTGGGATCCGGGATGTCTCTGGTCGCGTCCCAGAAATCCTGAGGTGGGGGGAGAGGAGCCAGAGGTTGTGGTACGTGTTGGTACCGCTGACATAGGTAGGAAGAGGGAAGGGGTCACGAAAAGAGAATTTGGGAGTTAGGCAGACAGTTGAAAAGGAGGAACGCAAAAGTAGTAATGCCGGGAATGCTGCCTGAGCCACAGGAAATGGAATGAGGTGGAGGATGAATGCATGGCTGAAGGATTGGAGCAGGGGGCAGGGATTCAGGTTCGTGGATCGTTGGGACTTCTTTAGGGGCAGGTGTGACCTGTACAAAAAAGACGGGTGGCACTTGAATCCCAGGGGGACCAAAATCCTGGCAGGAAGGTTGGCTAAGGCTACTGGGGAGACTTTAAACTAGAATGGTTGGGGGGAGCGAATCGAGATGAGGTGACTGGGAGCGAGGAGGTTAGCTCGCAAATAGAGAAGGATTGTAGACCATGTAAGAGGGAGGATAGATGGGTGATAGAGAAGGGGAGCGCTCCGACCGAAGGTTTGAGATGTGTCTATTTTAACACCAGGAGTGTAATGAATAAAGTGGATGAGCTTAGAGCGTGGATCGCTGCTTGGAATTGTGGTGTGGTGGCCATTACTGAGACTTGGATGTCTCAGGGACAAGACTGGATACTTCAGGTGCCGGGATTCAGATGTTTCAGAAGGGACAGGGAGGGAGGCAAAAGAGGTGGGGAAGTGGCACTGTTGATCAGCGATAGTGTCATGGCTGTAGAGAAGGTGGACGCCATGGAGGGATTGTCTATGGAGTCTCTGTGGGTGGAACTTCAGAACAGGAAGGGGTCAATAACTTTACTGGGTGTTTTCTATAGGCCGCCCAATAGTAACAGGGATGTTGAGGAGCAGGTAGGGAAACAGATCGTGGAAAGATGTAGTAATAACAGAGTTGTTGTGATGGGAGACTTTAATTTCCCAAACATTGATTGGAATATCCCTAGGGTACTTACGCTGTACTTACGCAAGGATATTTTAGCCTTGGAGGGAGTGCAGAGGAGGTTTACTAGGCTGATGCCGGAGCTGAGGGGGTTGAGCTATGAGGAGAGGCTGGATAGATTAGGCTTGTACTCGTTAGAGTTTAGAAGAATGAGGGGAGATCTCATTGAGACGTATAAGATGATGAATGGGATGGATAGGATAGAGGTGGAGAGACTCTTCCCGCTCAAAAAAGACAGTAGGACTAGGGGGCATAGCCTCAAGATAAAGGGGGGGCGGTTTAGAACAGAGTTGAGGAGGAACTTCTTCACTCAAAGGGTGGTGAATCTCTGGAATTCTCTGCCCATTGAAGTGGTGGAGGCTGCCTCGCTAAATATTTTTAAGACGCGGGTTGATGGGTTTTTGATGAGAGAGGGGATTAAGGGTTATGGGGAGAGGGCGGGAATGTGGAACTGAGCCACGACAGATCAGCCATGATCTTATTGAATGGCGGGGCAGGCTCGAAGGGCTAGTTGGCCTACTCCTGCTCCTAATTCTTATGTTCTTATGTAAGGGGTTTGGATGGGGAGGAGTTGGTTAGGTGTGTTCAGGAGGGTTTCCTGACACAGTATGTAGATAAGCCGACAAGAAGACAGGCTGTACTTGATCTGGTATTGGCTAATGAACCTGGATAGTGTCAGATCTCTCAGTGGGAGAGCATCTTGGGGATAGCGATCATAACTCTATCTCCTTTACACGAGCATTGGAAAAAGATAGAATCAGGCAGGCTAGGAAAGTGTTTATCTGGAGTAAGGGGAAATATGAAGCCATCAGGTAGGAAATTAGATGAGTAAATTGGAAGGAGATATTCTCAAGGAAAAGTACTGAAGTAAGGTAGCAGATTTTCAAGGAATGTTTGTCTGGAGCTCTGCACGACAACGTTCCGATGAGACAGGGAGGTTTTGGTAGGTTATGGGAACTGTGGTGCATGAAAGTTGTAACAAACCTAGTCAAAAAGAAATGAAAAGCGTACAGTAGGTTCAGAGAGCTGGACGATGTAAGGGATCTAGAGGAGTGTACGGCTTGTAGAAAGGAACTTAAGAAGGAAATTAGGAGAGCCAGAAGGGGTCATAAAAAGGCCTTGTCGGATAAGATTAAGGAGAACCCTCAGGCATTCTACAAATATGTGAAGAGTAAAAGGATGAGATGTGAAGGAATAGGACCTATAAAAGGTGAAGGTAGGAAAGTTTGTACAGAACCGGTAGAAATAGCAGAGGAGCTTAATGAATACTTTGCCTCGGTATTCACGGTGGAAAAAGATCCTGTACTGCAGGCTTGCAGCAGACTGAAAAGATTGAGTATGTGGACATTAAGAAAGAGGGTATGTTGGAACTTTTGAATAGCATCAAGATAGATAAGTCGCCGGGACCGGATGGGAAGTACCCCAGGTTACTGTGGGAGGCTAGGGAAGAGATTGCAGAGCCCGTGGCGATGATCTTTGCCTCATCGATGGAGACGTGAGATGTTCCGGAGGATTGGAGGATTGTGGATGTGGTTCTTATATTCAAGAAATGGAATAGGGATAGCCCAGGAAATTACCAACCAGTGAGTGTAATCTTAGTAGTTGGTAAGCTGATGGAGAAGGTCCTGAGGGACAGGATTTATGAACATTTAGAGAAGTTTAGTACGCTCAAAGGCAGTCAGCACGGCTTTGTCAAAGGCAGATCATGCCATACAAGCCTGATTGAGTTTTTTGAAAATGTGACTAAACACATTGACAAAGGAAGAGCGGCGGATGTGGTTTATATGGACTTCAGTAAGGTCCGCCATGCAGGACTTCTTGAGAAAGTGAGAGGGCATGGGATCCAGGGGGCTGTTGCCTTGTGGATCTAGAACTGGCTTGCCCACAGAAGGCAGAGAGTGGTGGTCTTTTTCTGCATGGAGGTCAGTCACCAGTGGAGTGCCCCAGGGATCTGTTCTGGGCCCTTGCCATTTGTAATTTTCATAAATGACCTGGATGAGGAAGTGGAGGGATGGGTTGGTAAGTTTGCCGACGACACGAAGGTTGGTGGTGTTTGGAGGGAAGTCAGAAGTTGCAGCATGACATAGATAGGATGCAAGACTGGGCGGAGAAGTGGCAGATGGACTTCAACCCAGATAAATGTGTATTGGTCCATTTTGGCAGGTCAAATGGGATGAAGGAGTATAATATCAAGGGTAAGACTCTTAGCAGTGTAGAGGATCAGAAGGACCTTGGGGTCCGGGTCCATAGGACTCTTAAATCAGCCTCGCAGGTAGAGGATGTGGTTAAGGAGGCCTGTGGTGTACTGGCCTTCATCAATCAAGGGATTGAGTTTAGGAGTCAGGAGATAATGCTGCAGCTTTATAAGACCCTAGTCAGACCCCACTTGGAGTACTGTGCCTCATTACAGGGGGGGATGTGGAAGCTATTGAAAGGGTGTGGAGGAGATTTACAAGGATGTTGCCTGGATTGGGTGTCTTGCCTTATGAGGATCGGTTGAGGGAGCTCGGTCTTTTCTCCTTCGAGAGGTGAAGGATGAGAGGTGACCTGATAGAGGTGTATAAGATGTTGCAAGATATTGATCGTGTGGATTCTCAGAGGCTTTTTCCCAGGGCTGAAATGGTTGCTACAAGAGGACTCGGGTTTAAGGTGCTGGGGAGTAGGTACAGAGGAGATGTTAGGGGAAGTTTTTCACTCAGAGGGTAGTGGGTGAGTGGAATCGGCTGCCGTCGGTGGTGGTGGAGGCAAATTCAATAGGGTCTTTTGAGAGACTTCTGGATGAGAACATGGGGCTTAATGGAATTGAGGGTTATAGGTAAGCCTAGCAGGTAGGGACATGATCGGCGCAACTTGTGGGCCGAAGGACCTGTTTGTGCTGTAGTTTTTCTATGTTCTACGTTCTAATATGGGTATGTCCCATATGACACTGTATTGCTCAGCACCTCAATCATCTCCACGGTCTAGAGGGACCCTGTTTGAATAAGAGAGATTTATAGGTGATTTGGCATCTGGGGAGGTATCTAATTGAATGGGAATCAGGATAGGACTTCTGAAAACCAAATGGAAGTTATAATGATGAAGTGGAGCCAACCTGAGGAGGTGCTTGGAGCTGACTGGATGACAGCACGTTGCATTGCTGTGGACATTTGGAGGGGACAGGAGGAATAGAAGGAGAGAAAGAAGTAGCTAGAATCCCAGTCCAAAGACATGACCTGTTACCTCTAAGACCGTATGATATTGAGTTCCTAAAGGTCAGGTGCCTCCGGAGTATCAGTAGATATTGAGGAAACACCAATACGTGTTCACAATCCATAAACAAGATTGTGAGCATATGGGTAACACAGAGGTGCAGCTTGATGGTAATCTCATGGTTAACCCATTGTGACAATATACATTTCCAAAGGGATTTAGAGACATTAGTACAATCACTTGTAGAGCAGGACGTTTTGAGAAAAATTGCTACCCATGTGAATTCTCCTACCAGGTCAATTAAGAAACTGGATGGTGAATGACAGTGGATTAGAGTTTTGAAAAAGAATATACCATTGTATAATATACCATTCTCTGCTCTGACAGTGGCAGCAGTAGCAGATCTGAGAGCTGCCATCCCAGGCAAAGTATATGTGTTCACAATATTGAACATATCCAAAGGGTTTTGATCTGTTCCATACAGAAGACTGGTTTATACTTTTAAGAGACAGCAGTACACATGGACTTGCTCCCTCCAGGGATTTCACAATAGCCATCTGTTATTTCACCATGTATGCCAGGATGCCTGCCTGGGTTTAGTCAGCCTGACCAGCTAATAGTGTGTGTGGATGAAGTCTTATTATTCTCAGAGACTCAGGAGCAGCACCAAGAATGGTTAAAGAAACTGTTTGAGCTGCTGCAACAGGCAGGACTGAAAGTCAATCCCAAAAAAGGTTCAAGTGCGTCACATTTTGGGTCTGACATATAGAGACAGCCATGGAGGAAGGAAAGTGTAAGGCAGTGCAAGAGTTAAATTGACCAGGCTTGGTCACAGCATTTAAATCATTCTTGGGACTGACAGGATACTGCAGGGAATATATTGGAGGATATTGCAGCTACATCCACACCAATGTTGAGACCCCTGCAGAAGGAATGAAGTGGGAAAGCAATAAGGTAGGTGAGGACGCTTTTGTACAATTAAAATGAGATTTGCAAACATTTCAGCGCTAGAGATGATTAATCAAGTGAGGGATTTCTCTTCAGAAGAAGCAACCACAGAAGCTTTTCTAACGGCAGTTATTATGTAGGAAGTTAATGAACAGTTTAGACCAGTAACCTGTGCCGCGAAGGTATAAACTGCAGTTGAAAAGGATATTCAGTCTGAGAAAGACACCTGCTAGCCCCTTTTTGGGCAATGAAGCACTTTGCTATGTACACCAGGACTCGCTCAGTGACTACTATGACCACTAACCACGCTCCGACTAGGTTATTACTGGAGGAGAGGGAACAGTGTTCAGCAAGTGCATAGCCAAGTGACAGTGGCACGAGGGGGCATGGAGTTGAAGGTTAATTTTTGCCCGAGCCCTTGTTAACCCTGGCCTTGGTGCCCAGGATGTGGGAATGCCAGCGTTGGACTGGCGTAAACACAGTAAAAAGTCTGACAACACCAGGTTTTAGTCCATTGACAAGGCATGGGACAGTAGTGATAGATTTAAAGCAGGAATAAACACAGGGAATAGATATTGATGTAGATGGATCCAGTTTGATGGAGAAAGGGGAATTTAAGACAGGGTGTGTCATTTATAATCTTGAGAGAGATCTAGAAAATGCCAGTATATGGCCAGTCACGTTCAGTACACAGCAGGCTGAACTAGTAGCTGTCACTTGTATAGTGATCCATCCTCAGGAATTTCCCACTCCTTACACTAAGAGCCCTATTTTACCATTTTGATTCGAAGTGCTGGGGGTTCTTGAAACTTGGAGTGTTTCAAATCCAAGTTTTAAACCCTTTCTCAGGCGCCCCCACATATACTCTGCCTGAACAAATATCAGCGATTCTGAATCACTCTGCACAAGCCTGTGGGCGAGGCTTAACATGCCCGTAATCCTGCAGCTCCGATCGGCGCCTCCAACTGCGCATTCGCAGAAAAAACATGATAGAATGCTGCTCCCCTGCCACATCCCTTCCTGGCCACATAATGCCTCCTCCGACCCCTAAAGACATTGCCTCACCCCCCAACATTACTGACCTCCCTTATTTCCCCACTCCCCGCCACCCAGTTCAATCACAGCCCCCTTCCCCCCACTGATCTCAGGCAGCGTGGCAGTGGACCTCCTTTCACCCTCACTGATCTCAGGCAGAAGGGCAGCAGACTCCCTTTCACCTCCATTGATCACAAGCAGAATGGCAGTGGACCCTCTTTCACCCCCACTGATCACAGGCAGAGTGACAGAAGACCGCCCCCCTCTCCCCCCCACACTGATTACAGGCAGAATGGCAGCAGACCCCACTTCCTCCCCTCAACGGTCTCAAGCAGAGAGCCATCAGACGCTTCTCACTAGCCCTCACTGACAGAGCACCCGAATTGGACTGACATGAAGCATGTCTGTTTCGCGCTGATTCCAGATAGGTCAACATAGTGGTAAAGGAGGAAGCCCATTAAGTCAATTTAAATGTATGCAAATGACCATTACACCCATTTCAGGTGCTGTTCCAATCATGGTCATTTTTGGGTTTTGGTAAAGGAGAAACCAGCGTGAAGGTGGGCGCATATCGTGCTAATCGCCTCACGCCTGACTTTAACAAGCTTTCGCGCCCGAAAACAGGCACAATGCGATGGTAAAATCGGGCCCTACCTATTCAGATTCTATGTTTAGGAGAAACTTGTGTACAGAATATTCAGCAATTTGAGCTTTGCTCAGCTGATGATCATACATGATCGTAATGAATGGTGATGTAGGCTCAAAGGCCTGAATAGCCAACTCTAATTTTCCATGTTTCTATGGGTGACCACCGGTTGTAGCCCTAATATTGAGAACTGTGTTGCAGACTATAGACGAAATAGATAATGATTATTATATTCAGAAGGTGAAGTTGGGTTCAGGCCAAACTACAATAGACAAAAATGAGGCAGAAATTCAGGAACAAGTCATCTTGATGACCAACTGAAGTGATCACATTTGACTCAATCATGTCACAACGTAGAAAGAAGTGGTTAGAAGCAATTCTGACAGCCTGCGACTATGTTTGGCTGAAAATAAAAGCATTTGAAAACAGCTTTCATTCAAAACCAGGCAGTGTTCATTTAATAAGAGCAGACTACTGTGCATGCTAAAAATCTGAAATTAAAACGTGCTGCAAACCCCGGGCAGGACAGGCAGCATCTATGGAGGGAGAAACAGAGTAAATGTTTTGAGTTTATTATTTGACCCCTTCTTCAAAACTAATGAGGTAGGAATGTGATGGGTTTTATGTTGTTGAAAAGAGAAGGATGGGCAGGTGGAGCACAAGTAAGATCAGGAATAGGTTACAGGCTGGGGGAGATTAAGTAACAAAGACTGATGTCAAAGAAAATGACACAGAGGAAAAGTAAAGTAAGTGGCAATGAGAGCAGTAGATCCAGTTAATAGCAGAATAAAGGATGTGACTGTCTAAGACAAAAACATGAGCACAAGATATAGACTGGCAATTGTGGAAAAATTCAGAATGGAGGAGACAGCACACGGTCTGAATCCTGAACTCAATATTGATTTTATTTTAAATTTGATTTGATGTATTATTGACCCATGTATTAGAATATAGTGAAAGTATTGTTTCTGGGACACTATACAGTCAAAGTATACCATTCATAGAGAAGGAAAGAAGAGGGTGCAGAATATAGTACTACAATCATAACTAGAGTGTAGAGAAAGATCAACGTAATGTGAGGTAAGTCCATTCAAAAGACTGATGGCAGCAGGGGAGAAGTTACTCTTGAGTTAATTGGTACGTGACCTCAGACTTTTGTATCTTTTTTCTGACGGAAGAAGGTGGAAGTGAGAATGTCCGGGATATGTGGCTCCTTCATTATGTTGGCTGCTATTCTGAGGCAACGCGAAGTAGAAGCAGAGTCAATGGAGAGAGGCTGGTTTGCTTGATGAATAGGGTTTTGTTCACGACCTTTTGTAGTTCCTTGCAGTCTTGGACAGAGCAGGAGCCATACCAAGCCATGATACAACCAGAAGGAATGCTTTCTATGGTGCATCTGTAAAAGTTGGTGACAGTCGTAGTGGACATGCAAAATTTCCTTAGCCTCCTGAGAAAGTGGAGGTGTTGGTGAGATTTCTTAACTATAGCGTTGGCATGGAGTGATCAGGACAGGTCGTGGTGACCTAAAAACTTGAAGCATTTGACCATTCCACTTTATCCCTATTGATGTAGACAAAGGCATGTCCTCCATTACGCTTCCTGAAGTTGGTGACTATCTCCTTCATTTTATTAACATTGCAGGAGAGGTTATTGACATGCACTAGTTCACCAAATTCTCTACCTCTTTCCTGTACTTCGATTCATCATTGTTTGTGATCTGATCCACTAAGGTGGTGTCATCAGCAGACTTGAAAATTGAGTTGGAGGGGAATTTGGCCACACAGTCATAGGTGTATGAGCAGTATAGTAAGAGGCTGAGGACACAGCCTTATAGGGCACCAGTGTTGAGGATGATGATGGAGGAGGTGTTGTTGCCTACCCTTACTGATTGCAGTCTGTGAGTTAGGGAGTCTAGAAGAACTAGAGTCTAGAGTCAAAGAACAAAGAAGATTACAGCACAGGAATAGGCTCTTTGGCCATCCAAGCCTGCATCAACCATGCTGCCCAACTGAACTAAAGTCCCCTACCCCTACAGGGACCATATCCCTATTTTTCCATCCTATTCATGTATTTGTCAAGACACTCCTTAAAAGTTACAATCGTATCTGTTTCCATGACCTCCTCCAGCAGTGAGTTCCAGGCACCTACCATCCTCTGTGTAAAAAAAAACTTGCCTTGTATATTGCCTTTAAACCTTGCCCCTCGCACCTTAACCCTGTGCCCCCTAGTAATTGACTCTTCCACCTTGAGAAAAGGCTTCTGACTATCCACTCTGTCAGGTCACCCCTCAACCTCCATCATTCCAGTGAGAATAATCCAAGTTTCTCCAACTCCTCCTCATAGCTAATACCCTCCATACAAGGCAACATCCTGGTCACAGAGGGATGAGCTGAGCCGCAGGTAACGAAGGCTGGAGATGAGTTTCGTGGGAATAATAATGTTGAAGGCTGAGTTGTAGTCAAGAAATAGGAGACTGAGATGGGTGTCTTTGTTATCTAGGTGTTTCAGGGTTGAATGTAGGGCCAGGGAGATGCCATCTATTGTGGATCTGTTGCATAAGAACAAAAGAACATAAGAAATAGGAGCAGGAGTAGGCCATCTAGCCCTTCGAACCTGCCCTGCCATTCAACAAGATCATGGCTGATCTGAAGTGGATCAGTTCCACTTTCCCGCTTTCTCCCCATAACCATTAATTCCCTTGTCTATCAGAAACCTATTTTTCCATGACTTAAATATATTCAGTGAGGTAGCCTCCACCACTTCAATGGGCAGAGAATTCCAGAGACTCCCCACCCTTTGAGTGAAGAATTTCCTCCTCAACTCCGATCTAAACTGACCCTCCTTATTTCGAGACTGTGCCCTCTAGTTCTGCTATCCTTTCTAAGCGGGAAGAATCTCTCTACTTCTACCCTATCTATCCCCTTCATTATCTTGTAAGTCTCTATAAGATCCCCCCTCAGCCTTCTAAACTCTAACAAGTACAGACCCAGTCTATCCAATCTCTCTTCATAGGCTTTGCAGCAATAGATGAACTGTAGTTGATCCAGGCAATTTGGGAGGCTGGAATTGATTAGTGCCATGACTGATCTTTCATAATGATGGATGTCAGAGCCACTGCACGTTAGTTACTAAGGTAAGTTACCTGGATTTTCTTTAGTATTGGGAAGTCTGTGAAGTGCCTAACTATAAGTTGAGGTTCTTTTCCTCCAGTTTGCATTAAGATTCAGTGGAACAGTATAGCAAGACAAGAACAGAAATATGGGTATGACAGCAAGATGGCAAATTGAATTGGCATGCATAAGGTTGAGGTCGTACATACGGAATAGGTGAATGTGTGCTGCAAAGCAATGTAGAGTCTTCCCAAAGTAGAGGAGACTGCATTGTGAGCAGCATTGAGGCTAGGCTGAAAATGTATAAGTAAATCACTGTTGCCTTAGAAAGAATGTATGGAGCCCTGGACAGTATGGACATAAAAGTTGGGGGGTGGAGGGGGGGGAGGCTTTACACCTTCTGTGATTGCACGGAAACATGCCAGAGTGATAAACCAGGGTGCCAAGGACAGAATTGTTCCTTCAAAATGCTGCCAGGAGAGGGGAAGATGGAAAATGTTCTTGGTAGTTTTTTAGATTGTGGGTTACATATGCTGAAGGGCAAGGTAAGTGAAGTACTTAAACAGGAAAATGGGCAGAAAATTATAAAAATAAGGTAAATTATGGAAGTTTAAAGTTATGTAAAGTTAATATAGAATAGATAAGAGAGATTAAAATGAGAAATTTAAAAGTAAAGGAGGATAGGACCAATATCTTACTAAATTTTAGCATACATTGTAGAACTATATAATTAATATTACAATAATAAGGCAACTCTAGTATGTATTATTCAGGATTGCTTCACTATAAGTTGCATAAATTAAGAAGTTTACAAAGTGGCTAACTTGCAGTCTAGATCTGTCATTACAATCAACGATTTAAGATTTGATTTGATTTTACACCAAGCTACATCTTAGAATGTACAAATATCATGTCCAAATTCATAACACAACATTGCATGGCACAGCATGGTGGCACAGTGGTTAGCGCTGCTGCCTCACACCAGGGGCCTGGGTTCAATTCCCAGTTTGGGTCACTGTCTGTGCAGAGTCTGCATGTTCTCCCCGTGTCTACATGGGTTTCCTCCAGGAGCTCCAGTTGCCTCCCACAGTCCAAAAGACGTGCTGGTTAGGTGCATTGGTCATGCTAAATTCACCCTCCGTGTACCCAAACAAGCACGACCAGGGGATTTTCACAGTAACTTTGTTGTAATGTTAATGGAAGCCTACTTGCCATACTAATAAATAAACTTTGAACTTAGTCTCTAAAACATTAGATTATTGGAATAGAGGAAATGAATATGTGCTGCACGGTCTACTATACTTTAGGATGGGACATTGAATCTTGATCTGAAGTTCTTTAAGAAAACCATTTAAAATCATCTAGAATTCTATGGCTGGCAGTACCTTGTGTTTAATCATGCTACAATTAATACTGTATGATATTCTCCAATAATTGGTTTATAGAGCGGACTCAGCACAATCTGCAAGGTCTCAATTTGATTTGGTGTTTTTGTTAAAATAGTATCTTTGTTCCCTCCAATGTTGTACATTGATTATACTTCTATCGTGCGATACAATCATTTCCACATTGTAACATGTTTAGCGCCAACCTGGGTCACTTCTGCGGATCAGCAAGGTAGTTTGTTGACTTGTAGTGAGAACTCTGGAAAATTACATTTAAAAGCATACCGAGCTCATTGGAAGATAGTTACAAATGCTCCATTATTTTGTTTGCATTATTTCTTTCCTAACCACTCTTGGTACAGTAGAGATTTTGGAATGAAGTCTTTTTATGTGAGGTTAGCAAGTTGGATGCCACTGAACTCTCCAAATTTAAACGTCCACCTAAAAGAGGCCAAATCTAAACCCCCATTTAATTTTGTATTGAAGTGTTGGTTCTGGCGATGTGAAGTGAAGTTGGGGGATGGAGGGGTGGAGGGCAGTGGGGCTTTGGTGGAAGATATTTAATCTTCGGCGTTTTGTCGCGAATGTGGAATTTCACACAATCATCGCTGAATGAGGTCCCGCAATGATCACAAACTCTGCTTTCACCGAAACTAAAACACACGCCAAATGGTTAGGATTCTGCTCAGAAATCCGGAATAATGTTACATTTATTTATTGAGAACATTTATATTTGAATTAATGCAATGCTTTAAGGTAAATATTTTGACAAGAAGCTTTGCGGGGAGTTGACATGGATTACAGACCGTTTTGAAAGATGAATTGTAAATCGATCTGCATTTTAATGTTGACTGGTTGCACTATAGTCCACAAATCAGCTCAATAAAATGCATTTTAATAATCCAACATCCACATCTTCAACAACTTTGAAAAAATATGTACGCAGCCCCGTCTGATAGATTTAAAATCTGATAAGAAATGGCCAAAAGGTATTTTAATGTAAAAACCTCTTCCTTATCCCTGGTAAGGTTGGCAGAAATGCCGACTTTTTAATTCTCATTTTGTTCTGACTTCCGAATCAGGAACGATTTTAATGAGAAAATCCATCTCCTTGTAAAAAATACACGCAGGTTATTTAGAATTACACAAACAACACTTCACTCGCATTGTTATTTTCTGTGTTGCAAACCTTTTCAAAAAGCTTTTTGAGAAAAAGGCTCAGAACGCATTCACAGATAATAAGTAACACATTCCCGGCCCTTTTACCACATTCTCATCACTCAATATTCTGCCAACACAAACCCCCAAACTGTGCAAATGCTGCAGTCCCAACGCTGGGGAAAAAAACACCTCCAGATGCAATTGGTGAAATCACCATGTTTTAACAATAAACCACATTCCCAGGTACTCACGGTCTCAGAGTAGGATCCGCATCAATAGTGCAAAAATTAATTTTGCACAGGGGACTTCTTAAATAACAGAACAAAGGTGTCCTTTCATCTGCAACACGGGATGCTCTGAATCCTGCGGATTTGCTGCAGATATTTGTCGGAGGGTCTTTATTCCTCACTGTAATGTTTCTGACCGACAGGAAGTGGCGTCTTCTCGTCAATTTCGGTGATATGGCGCTTAGATCGCGGTGCAAGATCCATGGCTCCGCGACTCAATTCACTCTGTATTCACCCGCTTCATTGTATTAGCATCCCTGTTTCCAGTTCAACCATTGCCTTTCCCGTACCGATGGATATCATTAAAAGGCGATACCACCGACAGGTAATTTAGTTCGGGTGATACAGATTGTTGACATTAACACAGCCTCTGATTTAGGCGATATCCCCTAATCGGCTGAAGATGTTTCCCTATCTGGTTGATCAAGGCAGCACTGCGCTGTTAGAAACCTGCAGGATTCACACGAGCAGGTGAACTGGGGAACGAATGATTCAGCAGCCACCAGGAAGGGGTTCAAATAGGTATCATGTCAGACGGGTTGGCATTTTCTCCACGTTCCTTTACAGGAGAAAATCTGTTAGTCTACGATCCAGCCGAGTGCAGTAATGGGTTCGCAGTTACGATGTACTTCAGGGTAACATCTGACCAATACGTGTGGATTTGCTGCTTGCCACTCAGATTGCACAGATTTTAAATCCTTAAATACTCTTGTATCTTACGGAATCTCAGCTTTTCAGCAGTGTATCCTTGCCAACCACCATTCTAACCACCCATTGGTATTCTAATTTATGTCCACCAAAATGGTGACACCCACAGCTCAGTTTCAAAACAGGGCATTTCACGAGATAAAGATGAGAAAAGACTCGCAGGCTGCTCATATTTTTAAAACTGTATTATACACTAACACGAACATTCTCTCTTCCATCTTCTTCCGTCGGGAAAAAGATACAAGTCTGGGGTCACGTATCAACCGAATCAAGAACAGTTTCTCCCCTGCTGCCGTCAGACTTTTGAATGGACCTATCTTGCATTAAGTTGATCTTTCTCTACACCCTTGTAATGACTAACACTACATGCTGCACTCTCTTGTTTATGTCTCTATGTACGGTATGCTTTGTCTGTATAGCCGGCAAGGAAAAATACTTTCTACTGTATGCTAATACATGTGACAATAAATCAAATCAAAAAATCAAAAGCCTTACCTGATTCACTTAATCTCCCACAGATGTCTGTAGAAATACTGGTTGATTCTCAGAGGGAATCACAAAATCCCAGGAAATTTACTCATCTCCACTATTCCACTTTTCTTCACTGACCACCTGCCCTCTATGGTCAGCAATTTCCTCTACCCTTTTTCAAATTGTTATGTTTTTGGGACTATTTAATCACTTTGGCATGTACTTCAGCTGCCAAGTAAGTCACTTAGACATGCATCTGATCTTTTTTAAGGAATTATTCGTTATGGCATCAATGTCTTTTCTGGGATCCTTAAATCTGCAGGGAAAATATTTATAATTTTGAAGTTTTCTCTCTAGCTTTGTGCTTCCAATCCAATACAATTTAATTTGTTTGAATCTATGTTACAGAATTTTTCTAGCTGCAAATGATCATCATTCTCAAGAGCAGTCGCTTTACCACACCGCTTCATATTTCTGAATGTACGCACTTACTGACACCACCCAGAACATGAATAAGGGGGAAGGCCAGAAACTGGGTGGTATTCAGCAGCCAGCAATAGCTGAGCAACCAGTAGAGGGAGGGAAACAGGAGTGTTGAGTTCACAGTTGCACAGTACAATGGTTAAGATCAACGTTGATGGACTTAACCATTTTTTCTCCCATTTCTTTTCCTTTGTATCCACGAATGCAACTATGTAGGCCACAATCTGGAAATCCAATATCTACACACTCAAAATAAATAAAACTACATTCAATGAGCATTTACTTTGTACAATAAATCTCCCTTTTTGTTTAGGCAGTATCATCAATAGTATGCCAGCTAAAACTGAGAATTTCTTGTAATATTTAATGTCCCAATAAATGAGTATTGCCTCACTGGTAGCACTGTCAGCTCAGCATTAGAAGGTTGTGAGTTCAAACACAAATCCAGACATTTGTCTACTTGACCCATGCTGAAACCTCATTGCAGCATTGAAGGAGTGCTGTCCTGTTGGAGCTGTCGTGCTTTGGACGACCCATTAAACAGAGGGGCCCTCTGACAAACCAGAATCCCAAACTACTTGTAGATGAGAAAGGTATTCTACCTGTGTCCTGGCTCATGCACCAGTTCAATTGGAGTCTCCATAGATATATTGTTGGCTGCCTTATACCTCTCACCTTACATGTTGCTTCTCAGGGACATCATCTAAAAACACAATGCCAGGTTGTAAGGCCTTAAATAGAACCAGGAGTTGGCAATTTTTCTCTTTGAATCTACTTTACCATTCAAAAGGATTATGACTCACCTTCGACCTCAACCATACCTTTTCAAACGATCCCCAATTCCCTGATCCCTGTAGTGCCTAAAAATCTATCCCTCTTTATCTGAAGTTAAAATGCAGACCTGGGTTACTTCCATTCCCAAAAAGAAGCAAAGTATAGCATTAACATTATTGAAGCTACCCAAAAGTAAGATAAAGAATAAAGCATTTTCAGAAAGCATTTACAAAAAGGATTAGTTATTAGAAATATTTGAAGCCTGGACAATCTTTGATAGGTTTAGAAAATCAAAGAATCAGTCCATGGAAGAATGTATCATGGATTTTGATAAACGTTATAACACACTACAGAGATTTGCACTTGAAATTCCGTATCTGTATTGGCATTTAAATTACTGGGTTATGCCCACATTTCCCATGTTGATAGTCTTTTGGTATTAATAGAGATTCAATTTCATTAGAAATCGAGATCAAATTGCTGCAGTCCTAAAAATAATTTCTGTCACAGTCATTCCCAGCCATTCTCGTGGCAAATGCACACAAAGTGCCATGAAATGAAGGATAGAGGATTCAATTGTGACCCAGCTTCAGGATCAACCAAGCTTTAGATGAAAACTACAATACAGAGATGGTGTTAATGACAGGAGGTCTGAAAATGGTCATAACTCTAGCCAGTTTGAAAGCTGGGTTAAAAAGCATGCCTGGGATGGTGACCGTAGGCAGTTTAAACCCAAAAAATACATGGGGCATGATTAATCACTGTTCCCTGTGTAATTCCCAGAATTATTATAGAATGAACTTCCCATAGCGAAGGATTTATGTTTTTGAAGTAAACAATGAGGCAGATTTGTCTGAAACTGAAAATAATGCTAGTGGCTGCCATGATGGAACTGCATTGGTCACTGAATGTTTGAATCTACTAATTAGCATATTGAGGCTCGATTCCTTTAACTGTGCAGTTTTGGATAATGGTTGCACCTCTACAATGTGTGGAATCGACTGGTTTAACTGCTTTCTGTGGTCTCTCGATCAGACAGGCTGACAGAAGGTCAAGGAGTATCAAGTTTGGCAAGGACAAAACATTAACATCCTCCAAATGAGTGATCCTCCCTTATAAGATCACAGGGATCAATCTGTATATCAATACTGATATGGTTTCTCGTGAGATATCACTATTGTTAAATTGATCTGTGATGAAGAAGGCTGAAGTGATGCTAAGTATGAGAAACGATCAAGATGATGTGTTTGGAAAATGTGTAGATCTGCATTTCACTCAATCGACCATTATTGCTCACCACTAAGTAAGCCAGAGATTTCTCCTCAAAAAATTCATGAAATTTTGTTAACCGCTGAGAATAGGAATTTGGTGGACAAAAAGAAGATAATGTGGAAATTACACAGCTTGCACATCCAGCATCACAGGAACTGAAGGTTCTTCTTTGAGATACAGAAATGCTTGATATAGGATATGATGATCTTACTGGACAAATCACTGCTCAATGCAAAATCTGCATTAAATATCACAAGACACCACCACATCCAGTTGCCACTAGCCAAGAAGTTTAACAACACAGTGGCAATGGACTTGAAAGTTTGGGATTAGGAAAGGGGTATTTATATACTATCCTCATAGATGTGCAAACAGATTAAGCCTATCCAATGTGATACATAGTAAAAGACAAAAGGACCATTGTTGATAAAGTCATGGAGAAATTGGTAGGAGAAGAATTAGGAACACCAATGATGTTCTTGACTGTTAATGGTGAAGCATTTGCAAATGAAGAATTTCAAGATATGTGTGAAAATCTAAACAACATAGTTATGCATACAGCAGTTGAGAGCCTGTTTCAGAATAGTTTTTCCAAAAGAAACCATGTGGTAATAGGCAACATGTTACAAAATATATTGCCTGATCAACCAGATTGTAAATTGCAAATGCAATTGGCATGGTTGGTGCCAATAAACAACTTTTTGCAAATGATTGCAGAGTAGACTATATCATTTGGTGTATGGAAGAAATCCAAAGTTAGCTTCCACGCTGTCAGATGCTCCCCCTGCTCTGATGGATTGTCACATCTCCCTAGCGATGACCTGATGTCAGCAGGATATGCAGTTGTAACACCACATGCAGTCTCAGAAGCTTATGCCTTGCCAAATGGGACTTCAGCCCAGGCAGCTGAACTACTTCTCTTAAGAAGAGCTTGTATACTGGCCAAAGATAAAACTGCTAACATTTATACTGACTCACGATATGCCTTTGGAGTAGTGCATGATTTTGGTCAATTGTGGAAAAATAGAGGATTTATTACGTCCTATCAATCAAACATGCCCAACTAGTATAGAACATAGAATATTACAGCACAGTACAGGCCCTTCGGCCCTCAATGTTGCGCCGACCTGTGAAACCAATCTAAAGTTCACCTAATCTACACTATTCCAATATCATCCATATGTTTAGCCAATGACCATTTAAATGCTCTTACTTTTGGCGAGCCCACTACTTTGGAGGCAGGGCATTCCACGCTCTTACTACTCTCTGAGTAAAGAACCCCCCTCTGACATTTGTCCTATATCTATCACCCCTCAATTTAAACCTATGTTCCCTCATGCTAACCATCTCCGTCTGAGGAAAAAGGTTCACACTATCCACCTTATCTAATCCTCTGATCATCTTATATGCCTCTATTAAGACATCTCTTAACCTTCTTCTCTTTAACAAAAATGGCCTCAAGTCACTCAGCCTTTCCCCATAAGACTTTACCACCATACCAGGCAACATCCTGGTAAATCTAACCTGCACCCTTTCCAATGCTTCCACATCCGTCCTATAATGCGGCGACCAGAACTATATTCAATACTCCAAGTGCAGCCGCACCAGAGTTTTGCACAACTGCAACATGGCTCCTAAATTCAATCCCTCTACCAATAAAAGCTAACATACCGTATGCCTTCTTAACAACCCTATTAACCTGAGTGCCAACCTTTAGGGATCTATGCACGTGGATACTGAGATCTCTCTGCTCAACCACACTACCAAGTTACTTACCATTGGCCCAGTACTCTTTATTCCTGTTTCCAAAGTGAATCACTTCACACTTTTCCGCATTAAACTCCATTTGCCACCTCTCAGCCCTGCTCTGCTGCTTATCTATGTTCCTCTATAACCTGCAACATCCTTCCGCACTATCCACAACTCCACTGACTTTAGTATCATCCACAAATTTACTAACCCATCCTTCTACACCCTCATCCAGGTTATTTATAAAAATGACAAACAGCAGTGGCCCCAAAACAGATCCTTGCGGTACACCCCTAGTAACTGACCTCCAGGATGAACATTTCCCATTAACCACCACCATCTGTCTTCTTGCAGCTAGCCGATTTCTGATCCAAACCACTAAATCATCCTCAATCCCATGCCTCTGTATCTTCTGCAATAGCTTATCAAACACTTTACTGAAATCCATGTATACCGCTTTTATACTGCTTTGCCCTCATCAACCTCTTTGATCACCTTCTCAAAGAACTCAATAAGGTTTGTGAGGCATGACCTACCCTTCACAAAACCGTGCTGACTATCCCTAATCAAATTATTCCTTTCTCGATGATTATAAATCCTATCTCTTATACTCCTTTCCAAAACTTTGCCCACAACAGAAATAAGGCTCACTGGTCTATAATTACAACATTCGCTATCTTCCAGTCTTCTGGCACTATTCCTGTAGACAATGATGACCTAAAGATCAAAGCCAAAGGCTCTGAAATCTCCTCCCTAGACTTCCAGAGAATCCTAGAATAAATCCCATACGGGCCAGGAGACTTACCTATTTTCATACCTTCCAGAACTGCTAACATCTCCTTCTTATGAACCTCAATCCTGTCTGATCCAATAGTCTGTATTCTCCTTGACAACATTGTCTTTTTCCTGTGTGAATACTGATGAAAAATATTCATTTAGCGCCCCTCCTATCTCTTCGGACTCTACGCAAAACTCCCCACTATTGTCCTTGACTGGCCCTAATCTTAGCCCAGTCATTCTTTTATTCCTGACATACCTATAGGAAGCTTTAGGGTTTTCCTTGATCCTACCTGCCAAAGACTTCTCATGTCCCCTCCTGGCTCTTCTTAGCTCTCTCTTTATGTCCTTCTGGCTAACTTGTAACTCTCAAGCACCCCAACTGAGCCTTCACGTCTCATCATGACATACGTCTCCTTGTTCGTCTTCACAAGCAATTCAACTTCTTTAGTAAACAATGGTTCCCTCGCTCGATCACTTCCTCCCTGCCTGACGGTACATATTTATCAAGGACACGCAGTAGCTCCACATTTCCATTGTGCCCATCCCCTGCAGTTTCCTTCCACATCCTATGCATCTTAAATCTCACTTAATCGCACCATAATTTCCTTTCCCCCAGCTATAATTCTTGCCTTGTAGTATATACCTATCCCTTCCCATTGCTAAAGTAAATGTAATCGAATTGTGGTCATTATCACCAAAGTGTTCACCTACTTCCAAATCTAACACCTGGCCTGTTCATTACCCAGTGCCAAATCCAATGTGGCTTCGCCTTTTGTTGGCCTATCGACATACTGTGTCAGGAAACCCTCCTGCACACGTTGGACAAAAACTGACCCATCTAAAGTACTCAACCTATAGCTTTTCCAGTCAATATTTGTAAAGTTAAAATCCCCCACAACAACTACCCTGTTACTTTTGCTGCTATCTAGAATCATCTTTGCAATCCTTTCCTCTACACCTCTGGAACTTTTTGGAGGCCTGTAGAAAACTTCCAATAAGGTGACCTCTCCTTTCCTGTTTCTAACATCAGCCCATACTACTTCAGTAGACGAGTCCTCATCAAACGTTCTTTCTGCCACTGTAATACTGTCCCTGACTAACAATGCCACACCTCCCCCTCATTTACCATCTTCCCTGATCTCACTGAAAAGTATTTAACCTTGTAGATGCCATTCAGCTGCCAAGCAAAGCGCTGTTATAAAATGTGAGGCCCATATAAAAGCAGAAGATGAAGTCTCTGTTGGTAATTGCCTTGCAAACTATACAGCATGCCAAGCTGCTATACAACAACACCCCCAGGTGCAAGCTGCTGCAATTGTACCTCCTACTGTAATAGACAATACCCAGTTGCAACAAGCCCAGGGACTGGCAACAATCCAGGAAAAACAAACCTGGAGCCAGGCTGATTGCTATGTACATAATAATATCTGGATACATTCAGATGGCCGCATTGCCTATCCCTGATCATTATTCTTGCCCATCTCACCTTGCACATGGAGAGGCTCACATGGGCAAAGGTGGGATGACACGCTATAACACAGCAATGGTATGCCCCAGGAATAACAGTAACCATTGAAAAAAATTGCAAAAACATGGGAATAATAAAGGGAAGTCCCCCTGCGAAATTTGATTATCTGCCGCAAGCACAACTTCCCCCATTTGAAAACTTACAAATTAACTTTGTACACATGCCGCTAATCAAAGGATTTAAGCACATCCTGGTAGTAGTTGATATTTTTTCTAGATGGGTAGAGACATGCCCAACTAGGAGGGATGATGCTAGGATAGTAGTAAATAGACTTATAAAGGAAATAATACCTAGATTCCGGATCCTCATGGGTATCAACAGTGACTGAGGTACTCATTTTACCAGTAAATTGATACAAAATTTGACTGAAGCCATGGGTTTCGATTGGAAACCTTACCAACGCCAATCCTCTGGAATGATGGAGAGGGTTAATGGAACAATAAAAGCCATATTAATAAAACTATGCCAGCAAAATGCAATGCAATGGCCTGATGCCATGTCCATAGTAAAGTATACTATGAGGAACCAGAAGAATAGGACCACAGGTTTGACACCCCATGAGATTCTGATGGGAATACCTATGACAACAGGTACGAGATCGCCCATGACTCCTGCTGTCGTAGCCCTGGTATGGTCAGATGAGACCACTCTGAAATATGCTTAGGCGCTATGTGAGATGGCTGGGAGAATACATGAAAAGGTTAAACAAGCTCAGAAACCCCTAACTGAAGGAAATATGCATCCATTTAAGCCATGTGATCAAGTCTATGTAAAAGCAATGAACAAGGATTCTTTTTCTCCTGGTGCTGCTGACAACTAGAACAGCCGCAAAACTGAAAGAAAAACCAGACTGTATCCATGTTACACCATGTAAGCTACATTGAACAGAAAAAGCAGAAGAGACCTAAATGCTAACGTGACAACATTTAAGGCTAAAGAAAAGACATGTCCTACGACCTCTGTTAAAATCAGTAGAAGGACTGTAAGCGGTAACCTTATTGTTTCTGTGCCTGTACTTGGACTTTATATACTAACAGAAAGAACTTAAACTAGAAAATAACTCCTGTAAACTGGCTTAAACCCAGATTATATGGGTCATTTTCTTTAAGGATAAATATCTTGCTCTTTCTTATGACTGTGCAATAACATATTTACTCTGAAAGGTTGTCAGGAGCTGCATTGTGATCTTCTCAATAGATCATGATGTTGTGCATTAATTATATATAACCACATTACCTATTGAGAACAATGGCTCCATTTTGGAATCAACCAGGGAGAGGTTGTATCACATCTGTTATTGTAGTAAAGACATCCCCATAGAACCATAGAGATTAACAGCATGGAAACAGGCCTTTCATCACGTTAAATTTTACCTTCCATTTGTCAGAGAAAAGAGTGACTCTAAGACTGGATTAAGGGCAATTATGAGAGTGTAAAAGCAGAGCTAGCCAGGGTAAACTGGCAGACTAGATTAAGGGATAGGTTCAAAGCGACACAGCAGCAGACATTTACATATCTCTCTCTGGCAGGACGTCACACCAGCATAAATCAGTACTGCTGTCCACTAGCAGAGACCTGGCACAATGGTGACACTGGGGAGCGGGGATGGGGGGGGTTGGTCGGGGTGGGGGTGGTGTTGGCGGGGGGGTGCTCAGAGGCCATTGAATCCCCCAGGTGGCTGGGAGCATGGCTGCATGGTGCTCATTGTGCAGTGCCCACCTAGCATATCTCATCTGGCATAGTGGCAGATGGCCACCAGTCACCCTATCAGTGCCAGTTGGGCACCATGGCAGCATGCCAGGGTGAGCACCAAGGGGATGGGGCCTGGGTGGGATCTATGAGGGGGGGAGGGGGCGTGCAGTGGCTGGGGGGGTGCATGCAGGCGTGGATAATATCACGATGGGGGACCCACTGGGAAGGCCTCTTGCTAGCGACCCATGTGGGGGAAGGGATGGGGGAATATATCGCCTTCTAGAATTTTATTCCCTTCTAGAATAGAAGGGAAGATTCTAATGTCTGTGGGGGGAGAGAGTGCATTGTGAAATCAGGACACCCTTGTGACATGGTGCCGAAGTACTCTGAAGCTGGGCTCACAGGCATGTTTACTAAGTAAGTTGCAGGATTTTAACCAGCAACGGTGAAGTAATGTTGATATTTCCAGGTCAGGATGGTGTAAGACATGAAGGGGATCTCCAAGGTGGTGGTGTTTCCATGTGTCTGCTTCTTACTCTTTCAGATGGTAACAGAAGTGAGTTTGGAAGGTGCTACCTAAAGAACTCTACTGAGGTCTTGCTGTGCTTCTTGTAGGTGGCTTACACTGCTGCTACTGGTCATTGGCGGATGTTTGTGGAAGGATTGTCAATCAAGTAGACTGCTTTGTTCTGGATGGTCCTGAGCTGACTGAGTGTTATTGGAGCTGCAGTCATCCAGGCAAGTGAAGAATATTCCATTACATTCTTGAGTTGTGCCTTGTAGATGGCGGACAGGTTTTGGGAAGTTTTGGGTGAGTTACTCGCTGTAGCTCTTGCAGTCACAGTATTTAATAGAGCTAGTCCAGTTCAGTTTCTAATCGATGAAAACCTTTAGGATGTTGATAGTAGGGGGATTCAGTACTGGCAGTGCCATTGAATGTCAAAAGGCAATGGTTAGATTCTCTCTTGTTGGAGACTGCCATTGCCTGACACTTGTGTGGCACAAATGTTACTTGCCATTTGGCAGCCCATGCCTGGTTATTGTCCAGTTCTTGCTGCATTTGGATCTGAAGAGTCAGGAATGGTGCTGAACATTGTGAAATCATCAGTGAACATCCCGCTTCTCATCTTATAATGGATAGAAATTGTTGAATAAGCAGCTGAAGATGGTTGGGCCAAGGACGCTAAACTGAGGCACTCCTGCTGTGATATCCTGCAGCTGAGATGACTGACCGCCAACAACCACAACCATCTTCCTTCATGTTAGGTACAACTCCAAACGGAAGAGAGTTTTCCACCTGATGCCCATTGACTCTAGTTTTGCTAAGGCTCCTTGATGCCACACATGGTCAAATGCTGCCTTGATGTCAAGCACAATCACTCTTGCCTTACTTCATGAGTTCAGCTCTTTTATCCATGTATAAAACAAGGCTGTGAAGAGGTCAGGAACTGAGTCCACTTGGCAAAATCCAAATTGAGTGTCTGTGAGAAGGTTATTACTAGGCAAGTGCTACTTGATAGCACAGTTGATGACCCCTTCCATCTGATAGTTGACAATAGTCTAAAGGGCAGATAATTGGCCAAATAATTTGTCCCTTTTTTTGTATATAGGATATACTTGTGTAACGTTCCCACATTGCCGAGTAGATGCCAGTGTTGTAGCTCTACTGGAACACTTGACTTGAGGCATGTAGCGCTGTTGCAGAAATATTGTCAGTGCCTTCAGCCATTTCTTGTTGTCTTATATTTGGAATTGAATTGGCTAAAGATGGGCATCTGTGATGATGGTGACCTCCAGAGAAGGCTGAGATGGATCATCTACTCTGCACTTCTGACTGAAGATTGTTGCAAATGCTTGCATCTTATCTTTTGCACTGATCTGCTGGGTACCCATCAATGAGAGGAGAAATGTTTGTGGAGCCTCGTCCTCTCATAAGTTGTTTAGTTTCCACTACCATTCAAGAGTGGATATGGCAGGATTGTAAATATTGGATCTGAGCCATTTGTTGGAGATTTTCTTATCTCTGTTGTTTGAGTACTTTGCATGATGGTTCAATGAAACTGGACCAGATTCAAAGGAAATTAAACATGTATCTAAAGGCATCAAACTCTATGCAGCTTGGTATCCTGAATTTATTTTTCACATTTATTGTTATGTTCATGATTGTGGAAAGATAAGAATATAAGAACATAAGAACTAGGAGCAGGAGTAGGCCATCTGACTCCTCAAGTCTGCTCTGCCATTCAATAAGATCATGGCTGATCTTTTTTGTGGATTCAGCTCCACTTACCCACCTGCTCACCATAACCCTTAATTCTCTTACTGTTCAAAAATTTATTTATCTTTGCCTTAAAAACATTCAGTGGGGTAGCCTCAACTGCTTCACTGGGCAGGGAATTCCACAGATTCACAACCCTTTGTTGACCTCCCTTTTTAAACAGTGGCATCACATTTGCTGTTTTCTAATCTGCAGGAACCACTCCAGAATCTAGCGAATTTGGTAAATTACTAGTGCATTTGCTACTTCTCCCACCATCTCTTTTAATACCCTGGAATGCATTCCACCAGGACCAGGTGACTTGTCTACCTTTAGCCCCACTAACTTGCCCAACACTCATCTCTTTCATGATAATAGTTTCTAGGTTTTCACTTGCCATAGCCTTTCTGTCATCAATGTTTGGCATGTTATTTGTGTCTTCCACGGTGAAGACCGATACAAAATACCTGTTCAATGCCTCAGCCATTTTCTAATTTCTAGTTATTACATCCCCTTCTCATTCTCTAAAGGACAATGTTTTCTTTAGCCACTCTTTTTTGTTTTATATATTTGTAGAAATTTCACTGTCTGGTTTTATACTCTAAGCTAGTTTAGTCCCATAATCCAACTTACTTTACTTTATAGCTTTTTTCTGCTTTCTGCTGACTTTTAAAGATTTCCCAATCCTGTAGGTTCCCACTAACCTTTGCCACTTTGTATGCATTTTCTTTCAATTTGATACCCTCCTTTATTTCCTTAGATATCCATGGCTGATAATCTCTTTTTACACAGTCCTTCCTTATCACTGGTATACACTTTTGCTGAGCACTGTGAAAGACCACTTTGAAAGTCCTCCACTGTTTCTCAATTGTCCCACCATAAAGTTTTTGCTCCCAGCCTATCTTGGTCAATTCCTCCCTCATCCCTTTATAGTCTCCTTTGTTTAAATACCAGGTACTGGTATTGGATTTTATCTTCTCACGCTCCATCTGTACTTTAAATTCAACCATACTGTGATCACTTCTTCCAAGAGGATCCCTAACTGCAAGATCATTAATTATTTCCGTCTCATTACACTGGATCAGATCTAGGATAGCTTGCTCCCTTGTCAGTTCCATTACATACTGTTCAAGGAAACCATTGCGGATACATTTTATGAACTCCTCCTCAAGGCTGCCTTGACCGACCTGGTTTGACCAATTGATATGTAGATTAAAATCCCCCAAGATAATTGCTGTACCGTTTTTACATGCATCAGTTATTTCTTTGCTTATTTCTCACCCCACTGTGATGTCATTATTTGGTGGCTTATAGACTACGCCTATCAGTGACTTTTTCTCCTCATTATTTCTAATTTCCACCCAAGTAGATTCAACCTTTCTTTCCATAGAACCTATATCATCTCTCACTACCACCCTGATGTCATCCTTAAATATCAGAGCTCCACCACCTTCCTTACCTTCCTGTTTGTTCCTCCAAACAATTTGATAGCCCTGGATATTCAACTCCCAGTTATGACCATCCTGCAACCATGTCTCTGTAATGGCCACCAAATCGTACTCGTTCGCAATGATTTGTGCTTTCAACTCATTGTTTCGAATGCTACAAGCATTCAGATAAAGTGCCCTTATGCTTGTTTTTGTACCTTCTTTTTGAATTCTAACACTTCCATTAATAACATCTTCTGAGTTCTCCTTCCTTTTAACTTTTTTCCTGATTTTTGATGTAGTTGGAACATTCTCCCCACATTTTGTCCTTGCTCTCTCCTTCTCGGAGTCCTTATACACATTCCCATCCCTTGGCATATTAGTTTAAACCCTCCCCAAACCTCTCTAGCAAACACTTCCCCCAGGACATCAGTCCCAGCCCTGCCCAGGTGTAAACCATCGAATTTGTACAGGTCCCATCTCCCCCAGAACCGGTTCCAACGCCCTAGGAATCTGAAACCCTTTCCCTGACACCGTACCTTCAGCATGTATTTATCCGATATAGCCTTTTATTTCTACTCTGATTAGCACGTGGCAACAGTAGTAATCCTGAGATCACTACCTTTGAGGTCCGATTTCTTAACTTTCTTCCTAGCTCCCTGTATTCTGCTTTTAGGACCTCATCCCTTTTTTTTAACCTATGTCATTTGTACCGATGTGTACTATGACTACTGGCTGTTTACCCTTCCCCTCCAGAATGTCCTGTACCTGCTCTGAGACATCCTTGACCCCAGCACCAGGGAGGCAACATACCATCCTGGAGTTTCGTTTGCGGCCACAGAAACGCCTGTCTATTCCCCTTACAGTTCAATCCCCTGCACTGGCACATTTTTTACCCCTCCCCTCTACAGCAGAACCAACCGTGGTGCAGCGAGTTTGGCTGCTGCTGCTTTCCCTACAGAGGTCATTCCCCTCATCAGTATCCAAAGCGGTATATCTGTTTTGCAGGGGAATGGTCACAGGAGATTCCTGCACTACCTGCCTATCTCTCTTGCTCTGTCTGGTGGTCGCTCATTCCCTTCCTGCCTGCGGAGTCTGAGTCTGTGGTGTGACCAACTCTATACATGCTATCCACGACACTCTCTGACTCGCGGATGCTCCATAGTGTCTCCAGTCGCCGCTCCAGCTCTGAAACTCGAAGTTCCATGAGCTGTAGCTGGAGACACTTCCTGCACACATGCTGATTTGGGGGCTGGAACTGTCCCCAGCCTGCCACATGGAGCAAGAGGAGCAAACCACAGCTTGGAGCTCTCCTGTCATGTCTTACCCCTTTAAATTAAACTTTTGAAAAATGTTTTGTTTCAGATATATACAATTTTCTAGGGCCCTTCTTTCCTGTTCCTTATTATTTCCCAGTATAATCTTTTCAAACTATTCAAAGATTTTTCATAGATAGACGGGTGTCCTCTGGAGATTTTTGAAATTAGTTGTGGCCATGCTAATTTGCCCCTTAGTGTCAGGCTGACTAGCAGGGTAAATACATGGATTTATGGGGTTAGGGTTGTAGTGGGATTGTTGTCAGCTCAATGGGCCAAATAGCCTCCTTCTGCACTGTAGCAATTCTATCATATCAATCACTTGCTGCTTACACTGTTTGCACGTAGGAGGTCCTGTGTTGTAGCTCAGTTTTAGGTATGCCTGGTACTGCTCCTTGCATGCCCTCCTGCACTCTTCCTTGAACCAGGATTGTTCCCCTCGCTTAGTGGGAATGATCAGGCATGTTACAGATTGTAGCTGATACAATTCCATGGTTGCTGATGGCCCACAGTGCCTCATGGTTGCTCTGTTTTGAGTTGCTAAATCTGTTCAAAATCTGTCTCATTTGGCACAGTGGTGGAGTCCCATAATACAATGAGACTTGATCTCTAAAAGGGCTATGCCATGGTCACATCTACTGATACCATCATGAACAGATACACATGCATCTGCGGCAGGCAGGTTGGTGAGGATGGTGTCAGGAATGTGTTTTCCACTTGTCAGTTGTCTCACCACATGCCATAGGCCCAGTCTAGTACCTATGACCTTTAGGACATGACCACCTCGGTCAGAAGTGATGCTACCAAACCACTCTTGGTGGATATTGAAGTCTCCCACTCAGAGTACATTGCACATCCTTGCCATCTTCAGTGCTTCTTCCAATCGGTGTTGAACATGGACGAGTATTGATTCATCAGCTGGGTTGAGGTGGTGCTGCTGGGTACGGTACTTGGAACCCAGCAGGAGGATTCCTTGCCCATGCTTAACCTTATGCCATGAGACCTCATGGAGGTCCAGAGGTGGTGTTGAGAACTCCCAGAGTAATTCACTTACCCCGCCTCCGCTGGGTCTGTCCTATCGGTGGGGCAAGATATACCCAGGAATGAGAATGGTTGTGTCTGGGACATCACCTGCAAGGTGCGATTCTGTGAGGATGACTATGTCAGGATGAACACCAATTGGCCAAGAGTGGCTCGGTAGCACCACTACTGGCTGGGATGGTCACATCCTAAAGGTCATAGCCTTGCCTGCTCTGTGACACAGTTCTCCCAGTTTTGGCACCAAGTCCCAAATGTTAATGAGAGGACATTGCCATTGTCGTTTCCAGTGCCGAGATCGATGTTGGGTGGTCCGTCTGGTTTCATTCCATTTTATTGATTTTATAGTGATCTAAGTGGCTTGCTAGGCTATTTCAGAGGGCATTGAAGAGTTAACTACATTGCTGTGGGTCTGGAGTCACATGTAAACCAGATCGGGTAAGGAAGGCAGATTTCCTTCCCTAAAGGACATTAATGAATTAGATAGGTTTTTATGACAATCAACAATGGTTTTATGGTCATCATTCAATGTTTTCTTTCTGATCTTTTTATTAAATTCAAAGTCTACCACATTTCCTGATGCCCAGAGCATTACTCTGGGTCCCTGGGTTACTGATCCAGTGACAATAACAATGGAGTGAAAGATTGATAATCAAGGGGGTGAAAGGTTATCAGGAGTGGGCGGGAATGCAGAGTTGAGGTTATAATTGGATCAGCCATGATCTTATTGAATGATGTGGCTGAAGGATCCGAGTGGCCTATTCCGCTCCTAATTCTTAAGCTTGTATATTTATTTCCATGGTAGCCTAAATGGATAATATTGGCAGACAGACTCATGTTCTAATGGATCCGATGGACAAAACCTTCCCATTACCATGGAGATCACTTTGGAGGTAGAATGTGGAGCAAAATTTGGGACTCTGGCCTTGGGATGCTTCATGGATGCCATCCCACCTCTACGTCACCTTGCTGGAAGTGGAATCAGCCTGACACTGATTATCTGTTTGGCAACAGTTTGAACTGAGGAAAATATTGGTGACGCTGCCTGGGCCTTTTCAGCAGCTGATCTGTCTCCCACTGAGACTAAAGTCTGCTGGTGCCAGAGCCCCCTGCTTGTGAAGGGAAACCAGCAAAGTCTCCTTTAATTCTTCCAATATCCCCAGAGCCACAGATACCAGATGGCCTCGGACCATTCTATTGGAAGGGGGTCCACAACTAATTTCAAAAATCTCCATAGGACATCCCTCTATCTTATGGTGCCCTTGCCTCAGGGAAGATGAACAAGGAAGTGAATGCAATTTACACAATCATGGGCATGAGAACAAGTGTGAAAAATAAATTCAGGACACAATAATTACCAGGCTGGATAGAGTTTGGTAACTTTAGATATATGTTGAATTCCCTTGAATCTGATCCAGTTTAATTAAACCATCATGCAAAGTACTCAAAAAAAATTCAGCATTTCGACACATGGAAATTCTTGTGCATTTTGCTGCAGGTCAAATCTTGTTTCTGCCACTGAAACATGTTTCTGAAGTCACATGAATCTTACAAGTAAAAGCCAATAAGATTTCTGCTAGTAAGTTACCTGTGCAGACCTGCTCGTTGGTAAATCAGAAAACAGCTCGGCATTTGCTGTCCCATAAAAGTTTTGTCAGAATATTGAAACAAAAGGATCAAATTTCTGTTGCTGAAACTTTGTTTGGATATTCTGTTCTGCAATTTGTGGCTGCTGGAAGAACACAAGTGCAAGGAGCAAAAAGGTATGTCTTTTTGGAATTCTGTTATCAGTATACTAATGGAATTGAAGGCAGATATACCAGAAATGCTTCTTGATGTTAGGACAGTCTTATGGGATCAGAGTTGATGCATCAAGTGGGTGTGGTTCTCAAGTGAATATCGTCGCCTGTCGATATGATCCTGAGCTTCTACTGTTTTACTGTTCCACTGGAAATTAAAAAGGCACTCAACTTTCATGTTGTTGTAAGCTTTGAGAAAGAGTCACAAGTGAAAACAAAAGTTGTTAGTCCGTTACGGTGCACTGGTTAGAAAGATCAAGACGCAGAAATGTAAGAACACAAAAATAGAAGCAGGAGTCAACAAGATGAGCCATCAAACATTTTCTACAATTCAGTTCAACTATGTGATTTCAGGCTTCAACTCACTTCGCTGCCCTCTCCCCATATTCCTTGATTCCCTGAGGGAATAGAAATATGTCAATCTAAGCCGTAAATGCATTCAGTGATAAATCACACACAGCTGCGTTGGGGTACTGGATTCAGGTAACTCACAACTCTTTGAGTGAAGTCGTTTCTCTGCTCTCAGTCCTAAATGATCAGTCCCTTATCTGAAAACTGTTTTTGATGTAGCAGTCAACAAAAACAATCCCTGGACACCTACCCTGCGAAGCCCCTCAGAGTCTTCTTTGTTTCAATGAGATTGTCTCTCATTGATTTGTAAACTCCAGAGAATATAAATCCAATTTACTCAGTTCCACTTCTTAGGACAATCCTTTCATCCCTTGGATCAATTATGGGAAGCTTCACTGTACTGCCTCCAATACAGGTATGTCCTTCCTTAAATATAGGGAACAAAACTGCGCATAGTATTCTAGGCCAAAACTGTAAACAATTGTGATAAGACTTCTTCATCACTGTACTCCAGTCCCCTTATATTAAAGATTAATGTAACATGTGCATTCCTAATGGCTTACTGCTAATGCATGCTAACTTGCTGCATTCCTTGTACTCGTACATCCAAGTTTCTGTGAACCCAACATTTTAATCTTAACACTTTTCAAAATATGTTCTAATTTTCTATTCTTATAACCAGACTGCATAACCTCACACTTACACTTCTCACCCAACACTATACTTAATCTGTCATCTTGTTGCCCACTCACTTAACTTGACTATAGCTCTGTGCTGTCCCCCTGTGTCCTTCTCTCAGCTTACATTGCCAGCTTGCTTTGTATTTCTCAGAAAACTTAGACAATAGTCAATATTTAACTAACTGTAATCAATTTAGAAGTCTGAATCTGATATTGAAATTAGGCTTAACACTCTCTGAAATGCCTCATCCAGTTTAAAAGTTGCCCAAATGCCTGTGCAGGCAGAGTGCCGATCATTAGTTATTGTGACACCAGTAAAACATTGTTCTCTTTTGGCCCCTTAATTAGCCAGTGTGTGATAATTGGGAGCAGCCATCAAGCCACTGATGGTCTTTCTTTCAAAGTTAATGACTACATTAGCTTTTGACTGCAGAGCAGGGAGCAGCAAACATATCTCCTTGGCTGTCATCATATGTATGTTTGACCAAGGGAACAGGCTCAATACTATACTCATGTAGCTCTGAGTTCTCTAAGAGACAGGAGTATTGCTTATATTAATTATGTGGAGAATTGCATCATTTTGCAGTTGTTGTGCAATCACTGGCACAAGGTTTCGAGCAGCTTGCTCAATACTTTCATCCTGTGCTCACTCAGAATTCCACAATTCAAGTTGTGGATCCAGGTACTGGCTGTCAGGGAATTTTCTCTGTCTCTTGGTCCTGGGGCTTGTGACCCTCTCTACAATTATCATTGGTGGAGGATGAGTTGTTGACATACTAAAGCAGTGAGCTATTGGCATAATGAAGCAAAGGCTTCATTCCTGAGTTACAGGCAAGTCTTGCAATACAATCGTTCAAACATCTCCCAGGTTATCATGGACTGGAGTGTCCATGTGTTCTATGTACCTTCTTTGCGTTCATAAAAAAGGAAATATTGAACAGACTGAGGAGGAGCTCGATGACTCAGACAATAAAGAGAATGAGGAAGAAGAGAGAAGAAGAAAGTGATGCTTATTCTAATAAGAGTCATCAGAAAGAAAATGTGATTATGGAGACATTTCCCTCACGATATTTCCCTTCCTTTCCATCTTAAGCATCTTGTGTAGTCTGGTTCAAGGAAATCCATTTGCACAGTTGAGTGTAATGGGAAATGACTAATCACATTACCCATATCCATGGATTTTATCTATGGATAAAATTTATGTTAGAGAAAATTCCCAAGCTTGTTTATGAATAAGGCACGGAGACTGTCATGCTTTGGTGGAATCTGAATGTTGAAGTTTGATACCATCCAGGACAAAGCAGTCTACCTGATCAGTGCCCCTTTCACAAACATTCACTCCCTCCACCACCAATTTATAGTGACAACAGTGTGTACCATGTACAAGGTATTCCTGAGACAACTTCTTCCAAATCTGCCACCACTACCATCTAGAAAGACAAAGACAGCAGACACATGGAACACCACCAGCTGAAAGTTCCCCTCTAAGCCATACACCATCCTGGCTCAGAAATACATCACAGTTCCTTCTCTGTCACTGGATGAAAATCTTGGCACTCCCTCCCTAGTAGCACTGTGGGCGCACTTGAGCTACATGGACTGCAGCAGTTCAAAAAGGCTGCTCACTACCACCTTCTCAAGGTTATTTAAGTATGGGCAATAAATGTTGGCCTGGCCAGCAATGCCAGGCCAACATTTATTGCCCATACTTAAATATGGGATCTTGGCCAGCAATGCCAAGATCCCATGAATGAATTTTTTTAAAAAATCACCTTATTGAATGCCTTTTGGATAAGTATGCCATAGCTACAAGTTCCTCTTTCTACTTTGCTTGTTACTTTTTCAAAGAGGAAACACAAGGCTGCTTTACAATTGAATTTGAATAAAAAGACAATTACTGTTAACACCAGCGGGGGCACGCTGCAAAGGGAGCTGCTGATAGACAACAGAGATGAAAAAGACAACTGGGAACAAGAGAAAGTTTAAAGGTTTGTTCAGTTGGTCACTGGAGGAGCAGCCTCTACCTACTCCAAACATGCCTATTGACAAAATGGGTTTGTAGTCAGAGGCAAAACCCTATCTTCCAAATGGGACCAGGTGGTGGTATGGCTAGTTCTCCTTTTCGGATCAATCAGCAACGTAGAAGTGGGTGCCACTTGGACTCCAGAACAGGATCATGCCTGTACCATTTAAAAAAGATAAATGGAAGAAGTAACCAATATGAGAGGAGTTGAGAGGATATGAAATAACCTTTCTGGATGAGTGAGGTTGGGTACCCTTCACATGGACATTCCAGTTTCTTTGATGGACTAATAGGGCAGTGAAATGATCATTAATAATTTGGATTGATGTTGAAATTGGACATACTGATTTGTCAAAATATTTTCCAGGTTTTGTGCTCCTAGAATGGCAACTACCATGGGACTCATAGAGATATACAGCACAGAAAAAGGCTTTTCAGCCCAACTCATCCATGCCAACCAGGTTTCCTAAACTGAGCTAGTCCCATTTACCTGTGCTTGGTCCATATCTCTCTAAACATTTCCTTTGCACCTACCTGCCCAAATGTCTTATAAATGTTGTAATTATACCTGCCTGTACCACCTCCTCTGGCAGTTTACTCCACATACGGTCCACCCTCTGTGTGAAAAAAATTATGCCTCAGATCCCTTTTTAAATCTTTCCCCTCTCACCTTAAGCCTGCAACCTCTTGTTTTGCACTTCCTGCCCTGGGGAAAAGACTTTGGCTATTCACCTTACCTATGATCCTCATGATTTTATAAACCTCTACAAAGTCACTCTCTCGTCCTTCTATGCTTCGGGAAAAAAGTCCAAGCTTGTCCAGCCTATATCTCCATGACTCTATTGCTGGAATTTTACTGCCTCGCCTGGCCGAGGCTCACAAGATCCATATAAGCCAACGGAGAATACTATTCTGCATGCCTTGCCCACCCCGATTCTAGTAAAATTCTACCTTATGACTCTCAGGAGATATCTGCAAATGTATGTCCTATTATCATTTCTCCAACTTACCACACCTGCTTGGGGCTAACTTTGTCCATATCCATCCTTTCCCACTCAGCTGGCCCAATAGCCAGGTCAAAAGTGCTAGGCAGATGGGATAAAGATTTAGAAACCGGAGTGGAGAGAGACAAAGGAAGGCGTGACAACAGAAAACAGCGTTAAGGATGAGTAAACTGAAAAGGATAAAACAAAGCATTGCGATAAAAGGGTAAATAATGTGATTTACCCGTTTGTTGCTGCTTTAGACCAGAGATGTCTAAAGCAACAACAAAAATAGGTCTGTGAAGGCAGACAGGGAAACTCAATTTTCATAACTAATTTTGCATTGCATGATGAGAATTAATAAGTTGTGAATCTAAAAATCGTATTGAGAGAGGAGACAAAAGCAGAGAGTCCTGAGTTGAAGTCAAAAGTGGTATAGTGCAATCAACTGGAAATAGATAATGTGGAGCAAGCTTGGAGAATTAACAAACTGGTGGACAGAGATAGATGTGTAGTGAATTTGGAAGTTATTTGATAGCTGCAGTATGACAGATAATAGAATCTTTTTCATGGGATTGAAGAGAAAGGGGGCTGGATTCTTTGAGCTCGCTGGCAGTTGGGATTCTCCATTCTTATGCAGTGAACTGCAATTTTGATGCCAGAATCGCCACTCTTACTGCCAGCAGCAACAGGACATGAATGGCCAGAGAATTCTAGCGTGGAAGTGTGCAAAATCCATCTGGGGGCAGAACAACTTGTTAACCAGAATTTTATACTCCCCTGCCATGCAGCAGAAAATGGAAATAAGTTCTGGGCTCATCAATAAACATCCAATCCTGAAGAAATAAATGAAAATAAATTGAATCCTGGATAAATCCAATGAATTTTTTTGAAATTAGATCTCATTTAAGAAGAAATCATTGCACTAGAATCTTAGAGAAAATGTTGAAGTGCCATCTCAGTCTTCAACTTAACATGATCCTGGTTTCAAGCCATTTAAATTTGTGCAACTAATTTTTTTGTGTTGTCTTTTGACCATAAGGCTCATCTAACAAATTACTTCTGCCACGTAATCATTTGGGAAAGCTGACTTCAAATTTTATTTCCTTGAGCTGTACCAGTTCCCAGGTGTTAAGACATTGTGACCAGAGATTAATGGAAACTTCTGTCCTGTCACATGCTCACAATGGAACTGCTTTGATTTCACTGTATTATAAGAGTTTGGTCTTCAGCTATAGTCTAGATTAAAGGATTTGCCCTGATCCTAGCAATCTAATAATAGAAATGTGTGCACACACATAGAAAATTCTGTATGAAACAACAACAAAGTTATATGAAGGCAAATGATTTTACCAGTATTAATACAAACAGGATTGTTCGATGCTTGCACATATCATTTTTCCCCGCTTTAATTCTATAGACAATATAAACACAAATGCAAAGTAAATAAAGGAAAACAAATGTGAGAAAAGTTAAACAAATTAATTACATTTAATTGCTTCTTGAAGCTGGAGAGTTCCAATTTATTGTGCCACTCACTGCTCTATTTGTTCAAGCTGTTTATCTACTGTGGTTGCTGCCAATATCACATATATGTATACATTCATTCATTGTCAGAAGAATGTCATAATGTCATACATTAATTTGCACTTCTATTGGTGAGGTGGCGGATCCTGTCTGAAACCACTCCTGAGCAGCAGGTATAAATCAAGGCTGAGGCCTGAGGCCTATTCTTACCTAAGAGCCAAAGAGGCCACCATTCAGCTGCTTAGTTCACCGTGCATTAAGTTTGAAGGAAGAGTGAAAGAAATATACAGTGAGATCCCAGCAAGTCACAGGTTGATTTGTCGGTAAGTTTCTACTGTAAGGGCCTGTGTGCAAAAAGCTAGATTAATTTATTATTTTTAGGAAGGATGTGTAAATCAAATCATAGAATCCTTACAGTGCTTAAGAAGGTCATTTAGCCTATCAAATCTGCAATGACTCCCTCCCACGCCCTTTCTCCCATCCTATCCCCATAACCTCACACAAATTTCTTTTGCTCCAAGGACAACAAGCTTAATTTCTCCAAGATCACCTTGGAACTAACATCCACCATCCTTGGAGCCATTCAGCTAAATCTCGTCCATCTTCTCGAGCACCCTTACATCCTTCTGAAACTGTGGTGAACATAACCAGACAAAATACTCCAATCCGAGCCTTTTCATGACTTAAGAATGTCTTAAGTTTTACACAAAATTATTCACTTTTGAAATGCAGGAAATGCAACTTTGCAGACAGAAAGGCCCCAGCGACAGCAGTGTGAGGATGACAAGGCAATATGTTTTAGTGAAGCTGGTTAAGGGACATTCAAAAGATCTCACCTGCCCTTCTTCAAATAATGCCATAGAATCTTTCCCCTCCATCAAGAAGGCAGATGTAGGCTAGGTTTAAAGTTCCGTTTGAAAGAAGGCACCCCCGACAGTGCAGGGCCTCCTCAGGTGTTCGGCCTTGATGTTGTGCTCAAGTCTCTGAACTGCGATTTGAACCACAGTGTTTGGATTCAGTAGTGGCGCTGCTTCCGCTAAGTTACAGTCAACACCAAACAGTACAATGAGCTGGAGCACTTGAACATTGTCTTTATCATGAATAGAATTAGTTTAATATAAATCTAGATAACATCGAAGAGTGATCTTTAGTTATGTATCGAAGGCTTAAGGTACTTATGACTTGCATTAAAATTCTAGTTGTCTTATTTTGCCCACCCTCTATAACATTCTTCTGAAATATCAATCTATTCTTTTGCTTGAAACATTGGCAGCAATTCACCCAAAAGTGCTGATTTGGTGGGAAAACTGTTCTAGATCAGGACTATTTTGTTAGTTCAACTTCACACTTGAATCTCCCAATCTGGGTTCTCTGCAGTGCACTATCGGGAATCTCATTAAAAACCCAGGAGTGAGGGGGCGGGAGTGCGGCCTACTGACACTGGAGTCTGACAGTTCCGGAACACTGTGCATGCGCAGTGGCCCCGACCTATCAGTCTCCTCGATCGCTGGCCAGCCTGGGATCCCCACAGTGCTGTTCCTCCAGCCCTCTGCCACAGGCAGATCGCGGCCTCCATGACCATTCCCGGACCTGCCATCAGCTCCCTGCCCTCCCCCTGCCGGAGCATTCCAATGCCCAGTCCCCAGCAGCGGCGATTCCCCCCACACCCCTCATCCTGGCAGACCCCCACCTCCCATGGTTCCATCCCCTGGGGTCGGACCCCCTCCTGGCAGACCACCCCCCTCCAGCCTGCGCCAGTTGCTACCCTACTTCCATCCCAGACCAATCCCCATGCAGAATGGCAGCTGGACCTCTCACTCCCACTGATTGCCCCCGAGGCCCCATCTTCTTGATCAGGTGATCACCTTCTTGATCAGGTGATCACCTTCTTGTTCAGGTGATCAAGAAGGCGAATGGGATGCTGGCCTTTATAGCGAGGGGGATTGAATATAAAAGTAGGGAGGTCTTGCTGCAACTGTACAAGGCACTGGTGAGGCCGCAGCTGGAGTACTGTGTGCAGTTTTGGTCGCCGCACTTGCGCAAGGATATTTTGTCCTTGGACGGAGCACGGAGGAGGTTCACTAGGCTGATACCAGAGATGAGGGGGTTGGACTATGAAGAGAGACTAAATAGACTGGGTCTGTACTCGTTGGAGTTTAGAAGGATGAGAGGGGATCTTATAGAGACGTATAAGATAATGAAAGGGATGGATAGGGTAGAGGTAGAGAGATTCTTCCCGCTCAGAAAAGACAGCAGGACTAGAGGGCACAGCCTCATGATAAGGAGGGGTTGCAGTTTAGAACGGAGTTGAGGAGGAACTTCTTCACTCAAAGGGTAGTGATTCTCTGAAATTCTCTGCCCATTGAAGTGGTGGAGGCTACCTCGCTAAATATATTTAAGACACGGGTAGGTAGGTTTTTGGTAGACAAGGGAATTAAGGGTTATGGGGAGAAAGCGGGAAAGTGGAACTGAGCCACTTCAGATCAGCCATGATCTTATTGAATGGCAGGGCAGGCTCGAAGGGCTAGATGGCCTACTCCTGCTCCTATTTCTTATGTTCTTACGTTCACAATAGGCCCCATCCCTTGGCACTGCACCATGGGCACTTTGCCCCTTGGGCAGTGCCAGAGGGCACAGGCTGGCATTGCCAGGGTGCCCATGCTCAGGGGGCATCAGTCCCTGCCATCCGACCCCCTGAGAGGTCCCGATTGCCCCCTCCTTTCTTTCCGGTGAGGTCTCCCGCTAATTCCCTAAACCCTGCCGGAATTAAGTACTCCTGACAGGTGGGAGATTTTATTGGGCCCGACAAGTTCCGTAAAGTGCTGGGCCTGATAATAACGCGCAAAGTATGTTTAAACTATATTAAAAAAAGATTCAAATTACTTACCTGTCTTCCTACCGGTTTCCAGCATGATCTGGACTGTGACTGTTCTCAGGCTCTGGGAATGTGCATGTACTCCCAGTGCATGCGCCAACGCAGGAAAAGGCTGACGACACGATTCTCCAGACCGGACCCGCCAGAAAAGTTGTGTAAGCAACAGGTAAAGAAGCTGTTAACACATATATCTGTACACCATAGAAAAATAGCATAAAGTTAGGTAGACTGGATATAGTCAGGCACATTGATAACCCACATTATGGAAACAACTGTGATTTTAGTCACAAACATAGGGCATAAAATTCACTGCTGCTAACAGAGCAATAGTCAGGGACAATAAAGAAACTGCCTGTGGTGTAGGAATACAGATGTGTGGTGTGCAGTGAAGCATACACCACATCCTGAAGCAATGTACGAGGTCCAAGTTATAAAAAGCAAATGGTATACAAGATGTGTTGTTTCTACAACTAAGCATAAAAGGGGGAAAAAGGTCACTGAGATAGTCGGGACAGCAGTGATTAAGTTGGCAAAGGATTGATTACCGCCAATCTGAACTGGACATGTAACAGTGTTGGATAAGACGGATGAGTTTACTAATGCACTCTTGTGATAACAGGAGACTTTGTTAGATGGGGAGTAGAGGGGATGGAAACTTGGGGCACCTCGAGCCAATAGGGGAATGACAACACATAGATGGGACAGGGACCACCAATTAGGGGAGAACAACACATTGCAAAGCCATTACAATGCTTGTAAAAAAAAGTATAGAATGTGCTGCAAATCTATGTAAGGTGTGCCTATTTTATTGGACACCCGGTCTTGCAAGAACGTTAAATAAAATATCTTGCTCCTTCGAAACTTGACTTGACTAAATTGTTTGACTGTGAGCTGCGTTTCTCACAGTTGCAAGTCACGATGGGAGAATTGAGCCCAGAATTTCTGACAGCAGGTCAGTCTGATGTGTAGAATTAGCTCCCTGTTGGGTGTAAACACTGCAGCAGAGGTGACAGTCTCAGAGCAGCTTGTGCTGTTGATAATTTGTGATGCTGTGGCCTGGGGAGGTCGGGGACCATGTGAGCAAAGTAGCTTACAGAACCAGGAGTGATTGCAGGGATATGTGGAGACATACCAAGGACAGAAACAGAGCTCTGTGCTCTGAGAGGCTGAAGGAATCAAATAATGGTGTCTGGTCAGTGGTTCTGGGATGTCTGGCCATTGAGGGGAGTCAGTTATTTCAGGGTTTCCAGTCTTAAAGGGAGTTCCAATGATATTTCTTGGCATAGGTGTTTGGATTGCTCGGAAGGGCTTGAGATTGCCTGGAGGGAAGCAGCTTAGTTGCTGGGGTTCATAGACTATTCAAAAATCTGATGGCAGCAGGGAAGAAACTGTTCTTGAGTCGATTAGTACACACTCTCAGGCTTTTGTAACTGTTTCCCAACGGAAGTAGGTGGAAGAGAGAATGTCCAGGGTGTGTGGGATCCTTGATTATGCCAACTGCTTTTCAAAGGCAGCATGAAGAGTAGACAGAATGGATAGGAGGCTGGTTTGCGAGGTGGACTGGGCTACGTTCCTTTGTAATTTCTTGTGGTCTTAATCAGAGCAGACGCCATACAAAGCTGTGATACAACAGGAAAGGAAACATTGGAAGCTGCACAGAGAAAGCTTACTAGACTAATACTAGGAATTAATGCATTGTCTTATGAGGGAAGGTTGCAAATGTTTAACCTGAAACCACTGGAGTTTAAAAATTAAGAGACAACTTGACTGAAAAATATACAATCCTGAGGGGTCTTGATAGGGTGGAGGTGGAAAGGATGTTCCTTATTTAGAAGAATCTAGAACTAGGGGTCACTGTTTAAAAATAAGGTGTTGCACATTGAAGACAGAGGTAAGGAGAAACTTTTTCTCTGAGGGTTGTGAGGCTTTGGAACTACATTCCTCAAAAGGTCTTGGAAGCAAAATTTTGAATATTTTTGAGGCATAAGTAAATAGACCCTTGATAACAAGGAGGTGAAAAGTTATCGGAGGGTAGGCAAAAATGTGGAGCTGAAATTACAATCAGAGCAGCCATGATCTACCAAATTGCAGAACAGATTCTTGAGTGGCTGACTCCTTCACCTAATTTGTATGTTTCTATGTTCACTTTGTATGTTCAGTATGCCATTTTGAGAAGCCAGGGAAAAGGTACATACAAAAGTGGGTAGAATGGATTGGGGTGTAGAATGTTATCCGGTTGTAGGATCAGTGTTTGTGGATTTGATTCGATTTGTTTTATTATTTTCACATGTATTAGGAGATGGTGAAAAGTTTTGTTTCTTGCGCACTATACAGACTAAGTATACCATTCATAGAGTATGAGGGGAAGAGGAAAGGAGAGAGTGCAGAATATAGTGTTACAGTTATAGCAAGGGTGTAGAGAAAGATCAGCTTTATACATGATAGGTCCATTCAAAAGTCTGATAGTGGCAGGGAAGAAACCGTTCTTGAGGCTGGAGGATTTATTTTTAGTGAGGGAAAATGAGGCACTAATGAATAGGAACCAGATTCAAGAGGGGATCCCAGAGCCAAGGAGGGGGGATGGGTGGGTTACAGTTAGGAAGGGGAAAAAGAAGAGGAGTAACGTTCCAAAGGCTACCCCAGGGGTAGTCTCTCAAGATAGCAGGGGTAAGGCACCAACTGAGGTGGAAAGGGCACGAGGGGAAGAGGAAAATGCCTCAGAGGGAAGGAAGGGGGCTGGATGTGAGATAGTGGTGGGGGACGGGAGGGTTAGAGGAGTTGATAGGCGGTTCTGTGGGCAAAAGTGGGACTCCAGGATGGTGGTTTGCCTCCCTGGAGCAGGGGTACAGGATGTGTCGGAGAGGGTAGAGGGAATCTTGAAGGGCCAAGGGACCCAGGCGGACGTAATTATACATGTAGGAGAGAAGGACATAGGAAGGAAGAGTAGGGGGGAAATACGTACACAGTTCAGGGAGTTGGGAGCCAGGCTGAAGTGTAGGGCCTCCAGGGTGGTGATCTCTGGGCTGCTGCCAGTGCCCAGCAATAGCAGGGATAAGAATAATGAGATCCTGCAGCTGAATGCGTGGCTGAGGGATTGGTGCAGGACTGAGGGTTTTAGTTTTGTTGACCATTGGGAAGTCTTTGCAAAGGAAGGGCACTTCTATAAGAGGGATAGGGAACACTTAAATGGGAAGGGGACACATATTTTAGCTGGGAGGTTGGCTGGAGTGTTTAGGCAGGGTTTAAACTAGTATGGAGGGGGGGTGGGAAGGAGAGAGACAGCTCAGGCACTGGGAGTGAGTTGGAGGTCAGGGTAAGTCTAGATGATAGGAAAATCCCCCAGAAGAAGGAGGATCCGAGAGGGCCTGAGGGTCTTAGGTGCGTCTGTTTTAATGCAAGGAGTGTGACGGGAAAGTCGGATGAACTTAGGGCCTTGATGTTCGCGAGGAATTTAGATGTGGTGGCAGTGACAGAGACGTGGTTAAACGAGGGGCAGGACTGGCAGCTAAATGTTCCAGGGTATAAGTGTATTAGGTGTGACAGAGGAGGGTTGAAAAGAGGAGGGGGAGTGGCACTCTTAGTTAGGGAGCAGATCACAGCGGTGCAGAGGGAGGATAACATGGAGGGGTTGGAAATTGAGTCTCTGTGGGTGGAGTTGAGGAATAGGAAGGGGGCCATTACTATGCTAGGAGTATACTATAGGCCGCCCGATAGCCCACGGGCAGTGGAAGAGGGTATACGTAGGGACATTTTGAATAAGTGTAGGAAGAACAGGGTTGTTGTAGTGGGAGATTTTAATCTCCCTGGGGTGGATTGGAAGGTGCCTAAAGCTGGGGGATCTGATGGGGAGGAATTTGTAAGATGTGTATTGGAAGGATCCTTGCAACAGTATGTAGATAGCCCGACTAGAGAGGGGACTATACTGGATTTAGTTCTGGGAAATGAGCCAGGTCAGGTGGTTGAGGTTGCAGTAGGCGAACATGTGGCTAATAGTGACCACAACTCCGTCTACTTTAGGATACGAATGGAAAAAAGACGAGAGCTGTCCTAAGGGGAGGGTGCTAAATTGGGGGAAGGCTCGAAACAGCCGGATTAGGCAGGAGCTTAGGGATACAGACTGGGATAGGCTGTTGGAAGGCAAGACCACGTTAGGCATGTGGGAGTCTTTCAAGGGAAAACTGCAAAAGGTGCAGGAAAGGCATGTGCCGGTTAGGAGAAAGGATGGGAAAGGTAGGATTAGGGGACCGTGGATTACTAGAGATGTAGCAGACCTGGTTAGGAAGAAACGAGAGGCATATGTCAGGTCTAAGCAGCTGGGAACAGAGAGACCATTGGAGGAATACAGAGAGTGTAGGAGGGATCTCAAACGGGGAGTTAGGAGAGTAAAGAGGGGGCATGAGATGGCTTTGGCAGGTAGGGTTAAGGAGAATCCAAAGGCGTTTTACTCCTATCTTAAGAACAAAAGGGTGGCTAGGGGTAAAATCGGTCCTCTCAGGGACAGATGTGGGGAATTGTGCTTAGAGGCAGAGGGAATGGGGGAGATCCTGAATGAATACTTTGCGCCGGTATTCACGAAGGAGAGGGGCTTGATGTCTAGTACCCTCATTGAGGGAGCGGTAGACCAACTGAAAGATCTATCGATTACAAGGGAAGAAGTGTTAGGGCTTTTATATGGCATTAAAACCGATAAATCTCCGGGGCCCGATTGCATTTATCCTAGGCTGCTTAGAGAGGTGAGGGATGAGACTGCTGGGCCTCTGACGCGAATCGTTGTCTCTTCTTTGGACACAGGTGAGGTCCCAGAGGACTGGAGGATAGTGAACGTGGTACCATTGTTTAAAAAGGGTAGGAGGGATAGCCCGGGTAACTGTAGGTCAGTGAGCTTAACGTCAGTGGTAGGTAAGTTGATGGAGAGGATTCTTAGGGATAGAATGTATGCGCACTTAAGAGCGTTGTGATCTGGTTAAGGATACGCAGCATGGCTTTGTCAAGGGGAAGTCTTGCCTTACGAATCTGGTAGAATTCTTTGAGGAGGTGACAAAAACGGTCGACGAAGGACGAGCCGTTGATGTCGTCTATATGGATTTCAGTAAGGCGTTTGACAAAGTCCCTCATGGTAGGTTGGTACAGAAGATTAAAGCTCATGGGATATGTGGTCAGGTATCTGGATGGGTAGAGAACTGGTTTGCAAAGAGGAGTCAGAGAGTAGTACTGGAGGGGTCTTTTTCTAGCTGGAGGTCTGTCACTAGTGGTGTGCCACAGGGCTCAGTACTGGGACCTCTTCTCTTTGTAGTGTATATAAATGATTTGGAAGAGGGAGTAGGTGGTGTGATCAGCAAATTTGCTGATGACACCAAGATGGCTGGATTGGCGGGCAGTGAGGAGCAGTGTCTGGCAATACAGCGGGATATTGATAGGCTGGTTGATTGGGCAGATACATGGCAAATGGAGTTTAATCCGGATAAATGTGAGGTGATGCATTTTGGCCGGAATAATGTAGGGGGGAGTTATATGGTAAAGGGTAAGCCCATAAGGAGTATAGAATCGCAGCGAGACCTGGGGGTGCAAGTGCACAAGTCTTTGAAAGTGGCAGTGCAAGTGGAGAGTGAGGTGAAGAAAGCCTAAGGTATGTTAGCCTTTATAGGAAGGGGTCTAGAATATAAGAGCTGGAGTCTAATGTTGCAGTTGTACAGAACGTTGGTTAGGCCGCATTTGGAGTACTGCGTCCAGTTCTGGTCGCCTTACTACCGGAAGGACGTGGAGACTCTGGAGAGAGTGCAGAGGAGGTTTACCAGGATGTTGCCTGGTATGGAAGGACTGGGGTATGAGGAAAGATTGAAGAAATTGGGGCTCTTTTCCCTTGAAAGACGCCGACTGAGGGGGGATCTAATAGAGGTATATAAGATTATGAAGGGTATAGATAGAGTAAACAGAGGTAAGCTATTTCCTCTGATAGAGACATGTAGGACAAGGGGCCATGGACTTAAGGTGAGGGGGGAGAGGTACAACACAGATATTAGAGGGAGGTTTTTCACACAGAGGGTAGTGGGGGTATGGAATGCTCTGCCAAGTAAGGTGGTGGAGGAAAACACGCTAGAGTCATTTAAGACTAACTTAGACAGGCACATGACTGGGTTAGAGATGGGTGGATATAGGAGATTGTTTTAAATAAGGGTCATTAGCATTGGGGCGTCCCTGGTAATGTAAATGGATATGGTATGATAATAATGTTTTTCTCTTTTCATTCACAGGTTTTAAGTCGGTCCACCTCGTGTCTAACGAGGGGCATACACGCGATGGGTCGTACTGGGGCTGCTCTTGGTTGTTCGAGATTGGCCTAGTGCTTCATGTCGTTAGTGTGTGCCTAAACTGGACAAGATACTGGGCAAGACGACAGCTCAGTGACTATCGCTGATTGCTGTGCAGACACATGGATTTGGGCCGGTGTCTGTGGGAGTTTGCGCATTCTCCCCGTGCTTGCATGGGTTTTCTCCGGGTCTCCGGTTTCCTCCCATACCCCAAAGATGTGCTATTAGGCTGATTGGCAGTAATAAATTGTCCCTAAATCAGTTTCCCTCAATCTGGATGGCCATAAAACATTAGACAGGGATCATGGGTGGAGAGGGGGACTGGTGGTGTTGAGATGGCGGCGCGGGCTCGTTGGGCCGAAGGGCCTGTTTCCCGGGCTGTTTTTGTTCTTTGTTCTTTGTTCTTTGAGTTGGTCGGTTGTGATCTCAGACTTTTATGTAATTTTCCTGACGGAAGAAGGTGGTAGAGAGTATGTCTGGGGTGCATGGAAATGGGGATCAAAAAGTCAGTCACAGGATGAGGGGTTAGTTGAAGGGTTGGGAGGGTAGTCAGGATTGTTGCAGTGTCAGGATGGTAGACGGGGTGGGAGAATTGTTAGTGTTAAAGCATATTGGGCACAATTCGATAGGTCTGAAGAAGTATTTTCAGTCATACATGTGATAACTGCAAGTTTTTATTGACTCTTAGAATTATTTACAAAATACAGCAATGGGTAGAAGCTAAGGGCTGTCTCCATACTTGTGCTGGCTGGTACACATAACTCTTGTCCAACACGAGACTGACCCGGGGTGGATCGTGCGACTCTTACTGCATTGAATATTCACACATTAACCTACCGCACATCTTAATGCAATGCACTTAAGTGCTTATAGTTTCCCTTATCTCCTACGTTGTTCTTACTATCATACATCTACATGATCGTCACTGTATTATCACTGCTGTATCTCCCCAATTCAAGTCCCTGAGTTCAAAGGTTCTGGTGGTCTAGAGACTTTATAACATTCCATATCTCGTTTGCACTGCTATCGGAGGAGAGGTAGGCTCAATCACTGCTGACTCGTTCTGCAGGTTTGGAGACTGTTCCAGCAACTGGGTGTGTTTTCATCCTTTTTGTCATTCTGTTGTGTTGAAATGTACTTGGTCGGTTCAGCCGGTCGATGGTTGCTACCCTAACTCATTTCTTGCATGGAGGACAAGCATTTTATTCATTTCCTTGCCATTTCTATTGCTTTTTCCTGGTGTTATGTGGGTTGTGATAGAGGATGAGCATTCCTGCGACCAGAATGAAGTTTAGCAGTACGCTCACTTCTGTATTTCACTGTCAGCAACAGATGGCTGCTACCAAATTTGTTTGTGGCTTTGTCATGCTGGCTGCAAGTTGCAATGTATGCTCAGTGGTTGCAGTGTTGACCCGCTGTATCATCGTCAGGGTTGGAGGTTCAAGTTTGTCAGATGGCCGATTGCTCTCTTTTACATCCTCACTGGAGACATTGTGTCCAGACTGAGTGGTTTGACTGATCTGCCCATTGGAGGTTTTCCAGTATCGGTATTGAGAATGGAGAGACCTGCTCTGCCCTAAAAGAAGACAGTTCAGGACTGTAATCCCAGTCAGGGTAATGTTTGAATTCTTGAGAATTTGTAGCTCTGTGTGGTAAATGTCTTGACATCCTGTCTGCTTGTGGACACTCTGAGGCATACAGACATCACTGCTTAAGGGAGAGAAAGGCTGCTAATGTATGTCAGATTGAAGGTTTGATCACTGCTATTCCTTGGTGCTTCCAGAATGATGCAAATAACTGGAACTCTGATTCCTCCAAGCCAGTAGAGTGATGTGTTTATTGTTCAAAGCAGACGTCTTTTAGCCCTGGTGCTTTATCTGTCAGAGCTGTTACTTCACTGTGTGTAATCTAACGTTTGTTAGTCGGCACGGTGGCATAGTGGTGAGCAATGCTGCCTAACAGCACCGGGGCACAGGTTCGATTCCTGGCTTGGGTCATTGTGTTTGTGTGGTGTTTGCACCTTCTCCCTGTGTCTGTGTGGGCTTCCTCTGGGTGGCCCGTTTCCTCCCACAGTCTGAAAGACATGCTGGTTAGGTTGATTAGCCATGCTAAATTCTCCCTCAGTCTACCCCAACAGGTACCAGAGTGTGGCAACTAGGGGATTTTCACAGTGACTTCATTGTAGTGTTAATGTAAGCCTATTTGTGACACTAATAATAAATAAATGATTAAATTGGCATTGACTGAAAAGCCTGCATTCCAAAATGAGAAACCAAGATCTTTGACCTCACCCAAGAATCATGGCTATGTATCTTCTGGGCTTCCAGTTTCCACCTTGGGGTTAATCTTTCAGCCTTCTTTGTGTTTGAGTTTTTTTCCCTGCACAATTTGCTATTGTGTCCAGTCCTGTTGCACTGAAATCATTGGGTCGAAATCGCAGGTCATTGATCTCAACTCTTTGCTCCACAGCATTGGCATGGTCACTTTGCTGGCTGGTTCAGATATTTCTTTCCTTGGCCTGGAGTGTCCATGCTTTTGTTGCATAAAAATTGAACTATGCATTGGCCTCTGCACCACAATTTAATTTAATCAATGCATAGGACATTCACATCATTGGGCTATGGGTTAACCAATCCTCCATTAACTCACCATTGCAAGAATTGCAAATTGTTTTTACGCTGGCAGGTTTTTGACTTTTTGCTTGCTGCTAGGTTCTCCGCTCCTGCCCATTATGAAACCCGTTGCAGATGGCTGGTAAAGTTCCACCCTTTATTGTTTCATCACATCAATCTGGTAATCCTATCCCTATCAAATTTAATATCACCTGTATCACCTTATGATGTGCATCATGATACAATATTTCACCAGTAGGTATCAACACCAGACCATTCCTTGGACCTGTTGTAAAGTCCAGACACTCCATAGCCTGACTTTCGTTGTGGCTGGGAGGGTGCTGTTTGTGGTGAGAGGGAAGTGTTTTAGGTAGTTCCTCAGACAATACCACTCTTATTCTCCTCAATGACTCCAAAATCCACTGCTTTTAAGTAGGAGCATATGTGTACACTCCCTGTTCTCCTTTTGCTTGGGTCCAACAAATACCAATGCCTTAGTGTCACTATATCGCTCACAATCTGATATTTCCCTAAGTTCTCTCTTATCATATTCTTGCTGTCAAGTCAATATCCTTGGCTTAGGCCAGAACGATTTCCTACGCCTCATCTCAATCACTGTTACATTTGTAAATGCCCAGAATTTATTCTGTTCCAGAAGCAAACAATTCAGGTCTGTGGAATGGTGAACTTCCATGGCTTCCTTGAGCATACCCTTGGTGTGACCTCTCCTCCATGTCTTTTCAAGATTCCCCTGCTGCTGGGCAATTCCTAATTCCCATTTTTCCCTCAATTTGGTTACTCTAGTATCTCTATCTACCAGGTCTGCCCCCTAGCCTTTAACAATCTTTAACCATAATGAACCACTTTTCCACAGCAGTCTGGCATCAAAACATTGTGTTCCTTTACCCAATTCTAGCGTACAGATGCAATATCATTTATTGCTGGTTTCATTAATACACTGCAATTTCTTAAATATTCTGGTCATAGTCCATGGTCTCCAGGTCCTAAGGGGGGGTGGATCGGATCTGGATTACAATGGGTGGGTCACTGGGTTCCAAGGATCTGTTCGCTTTCTACATCCCAGATCAGCATCGTAAACACCAGTAATGCTTTATACATGATCTACAAAGTAAAGCACAAGGAAGAAAAACAAAAATTACTATGTGAACAGATTTTGTCACAGGCACAGGGTTATCTGCATAAAATTTGACTGCAGGTGTGAAAACAGGATGGTATGTTGTCTCCTTGATGCCAGGGTCAAAGATGTCATTAAGCAGTTGGAGGATGTTCTGAAGAGGTAGGATGAACAGCTAGAAGTTGTGGTCCATAGTGGTAACAATGACATAGATGGATGAGGTCCTTAAAGTCAAACATAGTGAGCTGGGAAATAAATTAAAAAGCAGGATCTCAAAGGTAGTAATCTCAGGATTACTCCCACTGTGACATCTAGCAGGAATAGGAGAATAGACCAGATTAATGCTTGGCTGGAGAGATGGTGTAGAAGGAGGAATTTGGATTCCTAAGGCTTTGGGACCGATTCTGGGGAAACTGGGACCTGACCAACAGGACTGGGACCAATATCCTTGCTGGGGTATTTGCTAGAGCTTTTGGGAAGGGTTTAAACAAGAGTTTCAGGGAGGTGGGAACCTAAGCTGGGAGACACAGAGAGGGAATCAAAGGTAGAAATAAAAGACAGAAAAATAGAAAGGAAAAGGCAGAGGAAACAAGGGCTAGCAGCAAATAGAGCTAAACTACAAAAAATGTGTTACAATGTTAAAAAGACAAGGCTAAAGGCACTATATCTGAATGTAAAAGAGCATTTGCAATAAGGCAACCCAATTAGCAACACAAATTAGTATATACAAGTATTATATGATTACAAAGTCATGGTAGCAGGATGGTTTAGGCTAGGACCTGAATATTCAAGGGTACTCAATATTTAAGAAGGACAGGAAAAAAGGAAATGGAAGTAGGATGGTATTGTTAATTAAGGGTGAAATCTGTGCAATAGTGAGAGAGGACATTGGCTCAGAACGTAGGCCATTGAATCTTTTCCTGCACTGATTCCATAAGCATTAATGGTCTCCTGCTGCCATTATCACAGCAGTTCTAGTAATCCAGGCCTTCTTGATTTCTGCAGTGTCATTGTCATGACAGTGTGCCGCTGTGAGGAAATTGGTCAAGGATCAATTGTGTGGGCACATCCTGGTAGATGGATGGCAAGAGGGAAAGTATGTGGGAGGATGAGTATACACAGTAAAAAGTCTGACAACACCAGGTTTAAGTCCAACCAATTTGTTTGATTGTAAACTCACTAGCTTTCGAGGTTTGCCTGTTTGTCAGGATGAGTATGACAATATTTATCATTCAGCCACCAGCTGAGTCTTGGCATGACTACATAATATCTGTACCTGGCAGTGGTGAGGAAAGGATGCCATCTCCATGACTGCGTCTTGAGAATCCATTCCATGTTTTTAATGGATCAGTGGAGTACACATCAATTCAGCAGTAATAATGACGTAGGGAAAGACTCATTTCCAGAGTCAGCTAAGAGTTGGACATATTTACAGTTTTGACAAGACAATGGCATCTCTTCTGAGGCACAAGGGGCTTCACCCTTTGGTGATCTCTCAAATGAGCATTTCACAAAATCTGCTTCCAAGACGCCAAACCTTGAATTGAATTTGATGATCAGCCACGATCAAAATTAATGGCAGAACAGGCTCGAAGAGTCAAATGGCCTACTCCTGCATCTAGGTTCTATGTTTCCATTAACTGCGCTGAGCCCACTTCCAACCTCTTTTGGAGTCATCTACGTCAACTCCTCTTCTAACCTGCTTTCCTCCAGATGGGAAAGCAAGGTCCAGGCAGTCGTTTATATTTGGGGAGCTGAGAATTCTCTCACCTCTGTGTACCTGACCCAGGAACAAAAAAATCTGGGCTTCTGTTTCAAACAAAGCAATCACAGGCTGCAAAATCAAAATTACTCCTCACAGAAGAGCCTACCCCAGTGAGCAAAGGATCCAAAATTCCAACGTCACACTAACACACAGCTTTACTCAGAGGGTAGGAAGGGCGTGGAATGCCCTGCCTGCAGCAGTTGTGGATTCGCCAACTTTAAGGGCGTTCAAATGGTCAGTGGATAGGCATACGGATAACATTGGAATAGTTTAGGTTAGGGGGTCATTAGATTCGTTCCACTGGTCGGCACAACATCGAGGACCAAAGGGCCTGTACTGCGCTGTAATGTTCTATGTTCTATGTTCTAACCCAATTGCAAAAGTTATATCCTGATGACTGTCACGAGTCAGTAAGATGCAGATTTTCACAGGGCTGGAAGGGGTCTCTAACTTAGTAAACCAACATCAGAGCCCCGATTCCAGGAGTCCCACCTCAAACCTGCCACCCACCATTTGCACTGGGGGGATGGGAACAGGGTGTTGGTAATTTCAAAATCAGTAGTTTTAGTGTGAATTTCATGATTTTTTGTACATAGAACATAGAACACTACAGCACAAACAGGCCCTTTGGCCCACAAGTTGCGTCGATCACATCAATACCTACCAATCCATAGACCTATCTATAACCCCCAATCCCATTAAATCCCATATACTCATCCAGAAGTCTTTTAAAAGACCCCAGCGAGTTCGCCTCCACCACCACTGACAGCAGCCGATTCCATTCACTCACCACCCTCTGAGTGAAAAACTTACCCCTAACATCACCTCTGTACTTGCTTCCCTGCACCTTAAATCTGTGTCCTCTCGTAGCGACCATTTCAACCTGGGGAAATAGCCTCTGAGAATCCACCCTATCTATTCCTCTCAACATTTTATAAACCTCTATCAGGTCGCCTCTCAACCTTCGTCTCTCCAGGGAGAAGAGTCCCAGCTCCCTCAACCTATCCTCATAAGGCATGCCTCCCAATCCAGGCAACATCCTTGTAAATCTCCTCTGTACCCTTTCAATAGCTTCTACGTCCTTCCTATAGTGAGGTGACCAGAACTGCGCACAGTACTCCAAGTGAGGCCTGACAAGGAACAGTGTTCCTTCCTCAGGTGTGTGGAAGGTTCTGATCAGAGAAGGGCATATAAAGAACCTTCCACATACCTGACGAAGGAACACTGTTTCCGAAAGCTTGTGAGATTGCTATCAAATAAACTGGTTGGACTCTAACCTAGTGTTGTGAGACTTCTTACTGTGTTTACTGGAAATCAGTCAGATTAGTTAAACGGATAGCTTTGCTTGTGAGACAATTAAAGAATAAGTAATTCATAAATAGATATTTTAGTAAGGCTGGTATGGTATTGTAATCAATCTGTAACACTAAACATTTAGAGCTTCTGGGATTATAAACACTTTGTATAATTAACACTTGATTATGAATACAAGTTCTTAAAATGCAGTGAGAATTCTAAGCTGCTCCTTTCCCAAACAGGCTAAAAAAACTTCAGACTTCTCATTAACCTAATTGAAGGGTTTCTATTCAAGGGTGGTGGGATTCCACCATCCCTCTGTGCTGCTATTTTTGATGTGGGTATGCCGGCATTGGACTGGCATAAACACAGTAAAAAGTCTGACAACACCAGGTTTTAGTCCAACCGATTTATTTGATAATAGACTCACAAGCTTTTGGGTTAGTCCCTTCGTCAGGTGAATGGAGAGTTCTGGCCTCAGACAGCATATAAAGCACAGACAGTTTAGAGATTACTGATTAGAATGCAAATCCTTACACCTAACCTGCTGTTCAAGACCTGAAGTGGCTGACAATGAGACCTGGTCTCAACAGGGATCTTGGGTTCATGTCGCACTATCTGTAACCCCCGTGACTTGCCTGGGTTTGCAAAACCTCACTTACTGTACTGTCTGGAGACAATACACATCTCTTTAACCTGTGATCAGTGCTTCTTCCACTCACATTGTCAGCCACTTCAGGTCTTGAACAGCAGGTTAGGTGTAAGGATTCGCATTCTAATCAGTAATCTCTAAACTGTCTGTGCTTTATATGCTCTGTCTGAGGCCAGAACTCTCCATTCACCTGACGAAGGGACTAACCCGAAAGCTTGTGAGTCTATTATCAAATAAATCGGTTGGACTAAAACCTGGTGTTGTCAGACTTTTTACTGCTATTTTTGCACAGCAGGCCAGGAGACTCTAGCAGCAGCCGACTCACACGATCCACACTGGCCGTCCAGGTCTCTGCATATCTCCCAGGGTCGGATTTCCTACGGCATCAGCTGTGTGTCAGAAATTGACACAGAGCTGCATCGTGTATTCAAACAGTGATTTTAATATGCTTTAAACATAATTAGCGGGCCCGGGACTGAAATCTCCAGACGCACTAACCTCTCCCCTCCTCCACCAGGAGTATTTCACTCCAGCAAGGTTTACTATAGCTCCCCACGACTGGGGAGCTGGTGGCCCGACCCCGCTGGAGTGAATGGGGGGGCAATTGAGAGGGGTGCGGGAGGTGTCCCATGAGCATTGGGACCTTGGCAGTGCCAGCCTGGGCCCCCAGCCTAAGGCGTAAAGTGCCAATGCCCAGGGGGCACCTTGGCACTGCCCATTGGGCATGGGGCAGTGCCAAGGGGGGTAGGGCTTAATGGGGGCAGGGCCTGTAGGGGCGATCGATGAGAAGGTGGGTCCCACTGCCACTCTGCAGTCAGGATTTGTTGGCGAGGGAGGGAGATCAGCGATCAGGGCTGGCCATTGGGTTGGGGACAGGAGATCGAAGCGGGCCAGGAGAGGGGATGGTTGAGGCTGGCCCGGACATGTCCAGGAGACCAGCTGTCAGGCTGTGGGGTGTTTGACAGGACCGGCACTGCAGTGGTCACAGGGCTGGCCAGCAATCGGGAGGCGGACAGACAGGGAGGGGGTCACTAAAATGCACCAATCTCGGCACAGATTGATCGGCACAGGCACAGTGACCTGCTCAGCACTATGCTGCCGGCCTCTCCAGCGGGAATAAGCTCCATCCATTGATCTCTGGAGAACTATTGTTCTCTGCAATGCACATATTCTTTTATGAATTCCCGCTAAAAAAAAGCTGCTGGAGTCAGGTGACCCTTTGGAGACATCAGTGCTCTTTAGAATTATTACAAGTCATTGTGAATTTGAATAAAAATGGACTGTCAACTTATCAATGCATTTAAACCCACACTTTAACTTTTTGATGATAAACATTCTGCAGTTGAAATAAAAGGTCTCTGCTTGCAAGTTCTGCAAGTTCTGTCACGGGATCGACACATTGCAGGTAAGGCCAGCATTTGTTGCCCATCCCTAATTTCCCTTGAATTGAGCGACTTGCAAAGCCAGCTCAGAGAGCAATTAAGAGTCAACCACGTTGTTATAGGTCTAGAATTATGTGTAGGCCATTGATGGAAATCCCATAGTCGCCTTTGCATTACAAGCTTTAAGATGATTTGGTTTATTATTCTGACATGTATTAGTAGGCAGTGAAATGTATTTGTTTCTTGTGCACTATACAGACACAGCATACCTGTACATAGAGAAGGAAGACATGCAGAATGTTTGAATACAGTTTTAGAAGTATAGAGTGAGAAGAAAATATAGCATTTGAGGATATGCTGAAGACAGCTTGCAAGAGGTCATCACGCTTGTTGCCATCTTGAATTCAATGTGTTAATGTACTGATGTATTAACGTTCAGATGTATTAATCGCCAGCTGCTATGCATTGAACCTGCAGTGTTTGCAGCTCAAGGAGCTCCTTCTGCAAGTTGTTTAATTGTTCACCCCCATTCATGGCTGGATGTGACAGGATTGCAGAACTTACATCTGATCCCTTGGTTGTGGAATCACTTAGCTGCTTTTATCACTTGCTGCTAATGTTCTTTGGCACATGAATAGATTTATCAGGCTGATGCCTCATTTTTAGCTTTGCTTAGTGCTGCTCATGGTCTGCCCTCCTGCATTCTTCATTGAACCAGGGTTGAACCAGGGCGTATTATGTTGCATATTGTGGCCATTCTGCTGCTGCTGATGGCCTACCGTGCCTCATAGGTGTTCAATCTCGAGTTTCTAGATCTGTTCAAAATTTATCCCATCCAGCATGATGGTAGTGCCATACAACACTATGGAAAGTATCCCTCTTGTGAAGATTCAACTTCATCTTCACAAGGTCTGTGCGTTGCTCAATCATATTGATATTGTCATAGACCAATGCATCTGCAGCAAGCAGGTTGGTGAGGATGAGGTCAAGTACGTTTCTCCCTCTTGTTAGTTAACTCAACACCTGCCACAATCCTAGTCTAGCAGTTACGTCCTTTAGGACTTGACCAGCTCGCTTAGTAGTTGATACCATTGAGTCACTCTTGGTTATGAACATTAAAGTCCCCACCCAGAATACATTCTGCACCCTTGTCATCCTCAGCACTTCCTCCAAGTGATTTCCAACATGGAAGAGTACTGATTCATCAGCTGAGCGAGGACACAAAGTAATAATCAGCAGTGGCCCTGGAAATAGTAGATCCATTGGTGGTTATTCTCCAAAACTCTTTGGACCCTGGAATAATTCCTACAGATGAGAGGGTAGCTAATTTAAGCCCACTATTCAAAAAGGGAAGTAGAAAGAAAGCAGAGAACTATAGACCAGTGAGCCTAATGATAGTATTGGGAAAATTGTTAGAGTCCATTATCAAGGATTTCATAACTCAGCATTTGGAAGGCAGTGGTATTATCAGACAAGGTCAGCATGAATTTACAGAAGGGAAATCATGCTTGACGAACCTATTGGAATTCTTTGAGGATGTAACTTGTTGAGTTGACAGAGGAGAACCAGCGGATGTGTTTTTTTTAGACTTTCAGAGGGCTTTTGACAAGGTCTCACATAAGACTACTATGTAAAGTTAAAGCACATGGGATTGCAGGTAAAGTTTTGAGATGGATAGAAAGCCAGTTAGCAGATAGGAAGCAAAGAGTTGGCATAAACGGGTCTTTAATTGATTAGCAGTTAGTGACTAGTGGGGTTCCGCAGCAATCTGTGCTTGGACCACAACTGTTCACATTATATATTAATGATTTGGAAGAGGGAAATGTGCAGATGGTACAAAGTTGGATGGGATGGTGGGCTGTGAGGAGGATACAGGGATGCTTCAGCGTGATTTGGACAGGCTGAGTGTCTGGTCATCTGCATGGCAGATGCAGTATAATGTGGATAAATGTGAGGGTATCCACTTTGGTAACAATAATAGGAAGACAAATTATTACTTGAATGGGTGTAAATTGAGAGAGCCGGATACTTAGCAAGACCTTGGTGGCCTCGTAAATCAGTCACTGAAAGTAAGTGCGCAGATACAACAGACAGTAGAGAGAGCAAATGGTATGTTGGCCTTTATGGCGAGAGAATTTGAGTACATACGGAGGTTTGGTTTCCTTATCTGAGGAAGGAAGTCCTTGCTATAGCAGGAGTACAGAAAAGGTTTACCAGACCGATTTCTGGGATGTCTGGTCTGTCATATGATTAAGTTGGTTAGAATTTTCTTCATTGGAATTCAGAAGACTGTGAGGAGATCTCATAGAAATTTATAAAGGATTCAACAGGATAAATTCAGAAAGAATGTTCCCAATGGTGGTGGAGTTCAGAGCTAGGGGTCATAGTTTGGGGAGAAGGCATAAACCTTTTAGAACTGAGGTGAGGAGAAATTTCTTCATCCAGAGGGTGGTGAATGTGCGGAATTCACTACCACAGAATGTAGTTGAGGCCAAAACATTGTCTGACTTCAAGAAGAAATTAGATATAGCTCTTGGGACTAAAGGGATCAAGGGATACGGGGGAAGAAGGGATTCAAGATATTGAATTCGATGATCAACCATAGCCAAAGTGAATGATGGAGCAGGCTCGAAGGGCCGAATAGCCTACTCCTCCTTCTAGTTTTTATATATACCACTGTGCCGCCACCACACCCATGGATCGTGATGGTAGCATCTGGGACATTATCTGTAAGATACGATTTCATGACTATGACTACATCCGGCTGTTGCTTGACTAGTCTCAGAGACAGCTCTCCTAACTTTAGCAAAAGCTCTCCAATGTTAGTAAGCAGGACTTTGCAAGATTGCCAGGGCTGGGTTTGCCATTGTTGTGTCCGATGCCTAGGTTGATGCCTGGTGGAACATCTGGTTTCATTTTTGTTTATTAACTTTGTAGCAGTTTGAATGGCTTGCTCAGCCATTTCAGGGCGGGAGTTTAAGAGTCAACCGCATTACTGTGGCACTGGAGTCACTTGTAGGCCAGACCAAGTAAAACCTATAGGACATCAGTGAACTGGATGGGTCTTTTGACAATAGTTTTATGGCCTTCATGGTCATTAGACTTCTATTTCCAGATGTTTTTTGAATTCAAATTTGAACCTGGTCTCGAGAGCATTACCCTGACTCTCTGAATTACGAGTCCAGCGATTATGCCACTGGCTCCCCCCTTATTTGAAAGAGGTTAAATGTATTAAATGAATTTTTAAAAAATTAACAATTGTGTTTTTCTGTAAGATCTTTCATAGAATCCCTACTGTGCAGAAGGGGGCCACAATCCCACCCAGGTCCTATCCCCATATTTATTCTAACTACTCACCCTGACACTAAGGGGCAATTTAGCATGGCCAATCAACCAAACCTGCACATCTTTGGAGTGTGGGAGGAAACCAAAGCACCTGGTGGAAACCCATGCAAACACAGGGAGAACGTGCAAACTCCACACAGACAGTGACCTTGTGAGAAACGCAACTCACAGTCAAACAATTTAGTCAAGTCAAGTTCCGAAGGAGCAAGATATTTTATTTAACGTTCTTGCAAGACCCGGTGTCCAATAAAATAGGCACGCCTTACATAGATTTGCAGCACATTTTTATACTTTTTTACAAGCATTGTAATGGCTTTGCAATGTGTTGTTCTCCCCTAATTGGTGGTCCCTGTCCCATCTATGTGTTGTCATTCCCCTATTGGCTCGAGGTGCCCCAAGTTTCCATCCCCTCTACTCCCCATCTAACAATGTCTCCTGTTATCACAAGAGTGCATTAGTAAACTCATCCATCTTATCCAACACTGTTACATGTCCAGTTCAGATTGGCGGTAATCAATCCTTTGCCAACTTAATCACTGCTGTCCCGACTATCTCAGTGACCTTTTTCCCCCTTTTATGCTTAGTTGTAGAAACAACACATCTTGTATACCATTTGCTTTTTATAACTTGGACCTCGTATGTTCCTTCAGGATGTGGTGTATGCTTCACTGCACACCACACATCTGGTGTAATTTCTACACCACAGGAAGTCTTTTTATTGTCTCTGACTATTGCTCTGTTAGCAGCAGCGAATTTTATGCCCTATGTTTGTGACTAAAATCACAGTTGTTTCCATAATGTGCGTTATCAATGTGCCTGACTATATCCAGTCTACCTAATTTTAGGCTATTCCTCTATGGTGTACAGATATATGTGTTAACAGCATCTTTACTTGTTGCTCACAACCTGAGGCTGGAATTGAACTTGGGTCCCTGGCGCTGTGAGGCAGCACTGCTAACATTGTGACACCATGTCTTCATTTTATCTTATCTCAGAATGGCTGTTGCTATCTTCCCATGGTGAATACTGGGTGAATTGGAATGGAAGGTGTAAGGACAAATTGTGGTGAGTGGGGCAGTTAGGGTTGACATGAGTAATCACTTAAGTTAGCATAGCGGCTATAAAGAGCTGTGGGGAATAAATGGGGGCATGAGTTGGCATGAAGTGCCACTAAATTAGCATAGGGTGGCATGGTGAATGAGGGTCCATGAGTTGTGGAAACATCAGATGGCATGAGTTGGAATGAGTACAGCCAGGGGAGAGCGCAGGGTGAGGAATTGTGAAGGGCAAAGGCTATTTTTGGTTTTAGTTTTTTTTGACAGCCGGGATGAAGCTCCAGAGCACCAGGGCAGGCCTTTTAACAAGTCCAGATAGTCCTTGGCCAGATTCCAAACTCTTTCTTAGGCAGACAGACAAAACTCCTGTTAACAACCACAACCATGGAATAAATACCTGAATGTTTGAGACACTTTCCCCTGGAGTGAAAATTCTACCCCAAGATTATAGGTTTTTGATGGATATCATTGTGATTAAGCATGGCTTTCTCTTGTAGTCAGATCACCACCTTCTCAGGCGATCCAGGAAATTGCATGAAGTAGTGAAACAGCCATGAAGGACAGGACTTTTCCCGTGAGCTTCAGGACCCAAAGCCAGGGTCAAATTAGGGTTAGAAACTCACTGTAGGGGAAACAGTCACCCAGGTGAACCCAGGTGGCCTCACAGTTTAATTAAGGATTTAGGCCAGAGTCTCTCCAGCACAGAAGCAGCAACTGCTTTTCGAGGTGAGCACAAAAGAGGGTCCCTCATAAATGGAGATGCCTTCTGTCCAACTGTTAAAACTTTAAAATAAAAAAATGCCCTTAGCAGTCAAGCCATTGTTGTGGGAAGCAAAGGTTTCGTTAAAGGGCAGCACGGTTTCGTTAAGGGGAAGTCGTGTCTGACAAATTTACTGGAGTTCTATGAGGACGTGTCTAGGGCGGTGGATAGAGGAGAGCCGGTGGATGTGGTCTTCCTGGATTTTCAGAAGGTGTTTGATAAGGTACCTCACAGGAGGTTATTGCAGAAGGTCAGGGGACATGGAGTTGGGGGTAGGGTGTTAGCGTAGATAGAGGATTGGTTGTCAAATAGGAGGCAGAGAGTGGGGGTCAACGGGTGCTATTCGGATTGGCGGATGGTGACTAGTGGAGTGCCCCAGGGGTCGGTGCTGGGGCCTCAGCTATTTACCATTTATATAGATGATCTGGAGGAGGGAACCGAGTGTAGGGTGTCGAAATTTGCTGATGACACCAAGATTGGAGGAAAGGCAAATTGTGCGGAGGGTGTGGAGAGTCTACAGAAGGATCTAGATAGGCTGGGCGAATGGGCCAGGAAATGGCAAATGGAACTTAATGTTGGCAAGTGCGAGGTGGTCCACTTTGGTAGGAATAATGTTAGGAAGGATTATCACTTACGTGGCGAAAAACTGCAGCAGGCGACGGTGCAGAGGGACCTTGGGGTCCTTGTGCATGAGTCACAAAAACCCAGCTTGCAGGTGCAGCAGGTGATCAGGAAGGCGAATGGGATGCTGGCCTTCACAGCGAGGGAGATTGAATATAAAAGTAGGGAGGTCTTGCTGCAGCTGTATAGGGCATTGGTGAGGCCGCAGCTGGAGTACTGTGTGCAGTTTTGGGCGCCGTACTTACTCAAGGATATTTTGGCCTTGGAGGGAGTGCAGAGGAGGTTTACTAGGCTGATGCCGGAGTTGAGGGGGTTGAGCTATGAGGAGAGGCTGAATAAACTAGGCTTGTACTCGTTAGAGTTTAGAAGAATGAGGGGAGTTCTCATTGAGACGTATAAGATGATGAATGGGATGGATAGGATAGAGGTGGAGAGACTCTTCCCGCTCAGAAAGGACAGTAGGACTAGGGGACACAGCCTCAAGATAAAGGGGGGGTGGTTTAGAACGGAGTTGAGGAGGAACTTCTTCACTCAAAGGGTGGTGAATCTCTGGAATTCTCTGCCCGTTGAAGTGGTGGAGGCTACCTCGCTAAATATTTTTAAGACGCGGGTTGATGGGTTTTTGATAAGAGAGGGGATTAAGGGTTATGGGGAGAGGGCGGGAATGTGGAACTGAGCCACGACAGATCAGCCATGATCTTATTGAATGGCGGGGCAGGCTCGAAGGGCTAGATGGCCTACTCCTGCTCCTATTTCTTATGTTCTTATGATCAGAAGCTGCAGCTGAGAGGCAGGCAAGGAAGGCCTTAAAGCCTATCAGGAACACTTGTCCTCTACCATCTCCCTCCAAGCCTCGCTTTCAGGAGCTTTAGGACAGCTGATAAATTCCAGTCAGCCTCCGGCAATAATCCTCAATCAACTTTTGTGTCTCACCTCAAGTGCCTTATTAGGGCCACTGGCCCAATGTGGGCAAGAAGCCTTGCCACCCCCACCATTCCTCCAGGATATTGCCCCAGGGATGGGATGTGTCGACAAATTAGCATGCTGGCCATCGGCTCAACATTGCACTGCTACTCCCGCTGGGGCCTAAAGCTTCATCCCAAAGAGACCAGATGAGGTGGCAGGGGCAGGGAGAGAAAAAGTGAGGTTGGAGCACGTAAGGTGAATCGTGAAATTCCTACAGTGCAGAAGGGGCCATTCAGGCCATTGAGTCTCTGACAGAGTATCTCACCCAGGTCCTATTCCCATCATGTCCATTTACTTAACCTGCATATCTTTGAAGTGTGGGAGGAAATAGGAGCACCAGGAGGAAACTCACGCAGATACAGGGAGAACGTGCAAACACTGCACAGTGACCTGAGGCTGGAATTGAATCCAGGTCCCTAACTGTGAGGCAGCAGTGCTAATCACTGTGCCACCGTGTTGTCCCCTATATCCCTTTTTACTCTGAATGTTGCCTGGTTTTAAAAGGAGCATTTTTCACCTAGAGCCACATCCTTGGGAATGATGGTTAATTAGCAATCAGCTCTGACATACAGCATACAGTTAATAAACATTTTGTCACTGCTTTTCTCTCGTTGTCCACCACACAAGGTTTGCAGGTGTTCAAAATGACCTCCACCTGGCCTGGACACATTCTTGTTGCCATAGTGATCTATCGTCTGCTGCGTGGTATTTTACAATGTATCCTTTAAAAAAGGTCCTTTTTCAGATTCAGTATCAGGCTTTCATTTCCCTATGCATTTTCACCGCACATCTCATCTTGGCATCCAAAAGCAAACAAAATTTAGCTCTGAATTTCAGAGTTAACACAAATTACACTGATATCTTATTACAGCTGAGAATAAACATAGCTGTAATTCCACCAAGATCCAAAATCATGACACAAAGTGACGATTCGCTCCTTTCTCTAACCCAATAGTTTGGATGTTTCTCAGTGGATGATTGGGTTTGAGCTGGTTCATATGCAGGATCTGATTTGTCAACCAGATCAGTTATCCTTGGTGCACAGTGCGTAAAAATCCCCCATATAATCTTTTGATCCACATCTTCCCTTAATTCCTGAAGTGTGGTCCATTCACAAAGAAAACAAACTGCTCACGAATGCTGGCGATCTGAAATGATGGAAAATGTTGGCAATATTTAGCAGGTCAGTTCCTTTCGCGTCTCTGGCTATTGTTGCACCTTTGGCAAAAAGGCTCCTTAAATCCCAGAAACAAAGCCGGTAATCATTTTTTTTGGAATTCTTATTTTTAAGCAACTTTAATTTGTCCCAAGTTCAAATTTAGATGAATCTCTTATCCATAATTTCGATATTTCTCATGGTTTCTTTCGTAACATCTTATGTACTGGAGCTTATAGTAAAAATTGCTTTGGGTCATAGGAACAGAGAACAACCTTCAGCCAGCAGTGCTGGGTGGATGACCCGTTTCAGCTTCCTCAGAAGGGCCCCAGCAACATAAATGCCCAGTCTTCAACCAATTTGATTCGCTCAATGTGACATTAAGAAACAGCTGAAGGCACTGGATACTGCAAAGACTACGTGCTCTGACAACATTCCAGCAGTAGTAATGCAGATTTGTGCTCCAGAACTTGTTACATCCCTAGCCGAGCTGTTCCAGTAGAGCTGCAACACTGACATCCACCCAGCAATGTGGAAATTTGCCCAGGTGTGTCCTGTACATAAAAAGCAGGGCAAATCCAACCTGGCCAATCACTACCCCAATTTACTCTTGATCATCAATAAAGTGGTAGAAGAGGTCATTGGCAATGTTATCAAGTGGCACTGCTTAAACAATAACCTGCTCACTGATGCGAAGTTTGGTTTCTGCCAGGGTCATTGGCTCCTGACCTCATTATAGCTTTGGTTCAAACATGGACAAACCAGCTGAATTCAGAGGTGAGGTAATAATGACTGCCTTAAATGTCTAGGCGCCATTTGACCAAGAGGGCATCAAGGAGCACTGGCAGTCAATGGGAATAAAGAAAGACAATTCACTGGTTGGAGTCATACCTGGCACAAAAGTAAATAGTTGTAGTGGTTGGAAGTCACCTCGGTTCTGGGACATTACTGCAGAATTTCCTCAGGATGGCATCCTCGGCCCAATCATCTTCAGCTGCTTCATCAGTGAATTTCTTTTCATCATAAGGTGAGAAGTGGGGATGTTCACTGATGACTGCACAGTATTCAGCACTAGTTATGATGCTATAGACACAAAACCATGTTGAAATGCAGCAAAACATGAACAAGCAGGCTTACAAGTAACATTCACACCACACAAGTGCCAGACAATGACCATCTCCAACGAGAGAGAATTAAACTATTGTCCCTTGACATTCAATGGCATTTCTATCACTGAATCTCCCACTAACATCATCCTTAGGATTATCATTGACCAGAAATTTAACTGGGCTAGCCATAGAAGTACTGGGCTACAAAAGCAGGTCAAAGGTTAGGATTCTTGTGTCAATAAACTCACCTCCTGTCTCCCCAAAGCCTGTATACAATCAGAAATTTGAAGGAATATTTGCTTGTCTGGATGACTGCAGTTTAACAACACTCAGAAAGTTTGAAACCATCCAGGACAAAGTAGCCCACTTGATTGGCATCTCTTCTACAAACAATGTCCAACTGGAAGAGATGCCAATCACTGCACACAATACCAGACTTGTTTAGTATTCACAAGATGCAATGCAGGAACTGATCAAGCTTCCTTGGGCAGCACCTGCCTAACCCATGACCACTAATATTTAGAAGGACAAAGCTGGCAGATGAATGGAAACACTAACACTTGGAAATTCCCCTCAAGTCACTTACCATCCTGACTTTGTAACTTATTTCCAAGTCAGGATGGTAAGTGACTTGAGGGGAATTTCCAAGAAACTGTAACTTATTTCCGTTTCTTCACTTGCTGGATCAAATTCTGGAACTTACTCCCGAACAGATGGCATCAAGAGAGTCTTCAACAGAGGAAACAAACTGAGCAATTTTACTTTCTTTTTTTTGTGAATAAGCATGTCACCCAGATTGAGAAATCAACCGCATTGGAAACTTACCGGTGAACCAAGATCTTGTAATTATTGCAACAGCTTCTGCATTTGAGTGCATCCAAGAAACCACTAACCTAAATGAGCTGGAATATTTACAATCTAAATCTCAAGGACAATCAAAGATCTTTTAACCTTTTCTACATGTGGTGTGTGTGTCCTTCCTACTGAATGAGGGCCAAATATTTGACTGCTTGTTGCTGCACTTTTAGAATTTCTCATGTTTAGAAATTAATAAGTTTGCTCTCAAGAAAACATCATTTTGTTGGTCTTTTATTGATTTAGGTTAAACAGTCAAATACATTCTGATTTGGAAAGGTACATCCTTCTAAAACGAAAGTTAAGCCTTGTTGTTGTGACCAACTGAGAAGGTTGAATAGAGGGAATCCAGTTCACCTCTTCTCACTGAGTCATAACAAAATAGAATTGGGCTGTTTTAATGAGCATCTTTCATTGCCCACCTGTACCGACTGTATGGTCAGCTGACAGCAGAGTCTGAATGTTATGCTCTCCGGCAGCAGATTTTGAGGGGGTGTGGAGGAGGGGGTAGGGTGTTGAGTGTGAAATTGCAAGGATGGGATTCCTTACAGGATCTCACCCACCCTGACCCCACACTATTTTGTGGTGGGGCAGGCAGGGCGTCAAACAGGAAACCTGCCCTTGCCCTTTAGGCTGACAGGGTGGAAAATAGAAACATTCACCATCCTCTATCTTGGACGGGGAGCTAGGAAATGTACTTTCATCAGAAGTCCCCTTTGGATTGTGGGCTCCCTGCACACAAGGATCAGATGACTCTGAACCCCCATTTCTGCTCCTCCCCCCCCCCCCCAAATCTGGCCTATCCTCTGTCAACCAATAGCCATCTCATGACCTCTCTCCAGGCATCCTCTACCTCCCTTTCCTGGGATCCCTGCTACTTACCTTCAAACCGGCTCCCTGTGCTTAGCCTCAGGTGTGGCATTGCAGTACCTCTTCTGGCCAGTGCTTTGCCTGGAGAGTTGGCTGACAGTTCTCCAAGGTGGGACTTCCTTCCAAGTTCGAATGGAAGTCCTGTCTGCTGCCAATCAATCCTCACTTGAACCAAAAACAGCAGCATGTGCTCCCCACCAACTCTCCAGATGGCAAGAGCTGCAGGACAGCTGAGCTGAACTTCAGAAGACAATGGGCCAGATTCTCCAACCTTGCCCATATCTCAGATTCTCTGGACCGGCTGCTGTGAACAGAGATTTGGTTGAGCACCAAACTGCATTCTTGCTGGCAGCAGCAGCATGGCGTGCAAGACCAGAGAATCCTGGCCAATGAAAGCTCAGCCTTCCGTCAAACCTTCGAAACAGCCAAGCAGATGGCTGATCTGAATTCATGGAAAAATCAAAGGGCTCATTTCACATCTAGATTGCACATTGCAGGAATAGTAATAAATCATGTATTGTAGTAAGTCTGAAGACTTTCACAATGATATTCATTGACTTGAAAGTTTGCCTGATGTTAGAAGTGAGAACCTGGCATCCCACCTTATTTAATGGGCACTTACCTTTTCAAAACACAGCCAATAATCACTAACTGTGTTAAACCATGCATAACTCATGGTGCAACATTTCATTATGACCTGTGAAGTTCGCCATAACTTTTGAACTCACTGCTTTCTGAATTATTGTTCCTTTGTAGATCATGACATCTGAGCTTGTGCAAAACACGTCATCCACTGAATCCATGGAATTTGTACAAAGTCTGAAATGCCCAATTGCATAATGGTGTCGACAATATCCAGATGTCAATATGTGAGTTCACAACCCTCTCCCTTATCCTGAGCCGCTGAAAAATTCCAGCAATAGAATTGGGGGAAAAATCTGAAAGCCAGGTTACATCTACCATGTTTAAAGCCAATGCAAAATAATTTGTTTTTTCTTTTTAATGGCAACTTGTTTGTGTTTTCTTCTTTTTATTAATGACAATTTTAATATACAAGTTTGAGAAGTGAAATTAAATACAGCTCAGCAATAAGAATTTCTGTTGTTGTCATGTGAAAAATGGGCAAATGCACCCTGACTAAACTTGACCAGTTTGTAGGAATCCTTTATAACTCAAATGCTTACACAGTGAGATAGAGAAAGAGGACAAGAGTCAGGTATAGGTCCAAAACAACTTTATTGAACACTTTATCAAGGAAAAACAATATTCAGTCTCTTCACAGGATTCTTCAGTAAACAGTCTTAAATCTCAAAATAACCAGTCTCAAATCTACACTAGCTATCTATTTCTAACACACACTTCTGAGCATTCACGACACCCTTTCACTATAATTGAACTGTTTGTCTGAAAAGATTGGTAGTACCCATTCAATAAGACTGGGACAGGTTATTCCTTGGTCTTTGAGCATTTGTTCCTTTGTAGGGTTTGAGCTTTCCCTCACGTCCAGGACTGGTTCTGTTCTTCGGTTCATCTCACCGGGGTGGTCTTCTGGGCCTGGTCAGTCTGATGATGCTAACCATGAAGTTCAAGGAGCTGGAGATACTGCGCTGCTTGGCTGCCAGTCAGAGATGCTCTCAGGAGATGCTGGCGAAGGAAGTGCAAAAAGGCAGAGAGGAAGAAAGAGCTAGGGCTGCAGGTTGCTCTCTTCACCCCCCTCTCAAAGTTCTGTGCCTTGTCCCTTTGCCTCCTATTGAGCTGGGTGCCACCAAGTCTATGTAGCATCCTTCTAACAAAGCAAGTTCACTGGAGGTGTAAACAATCCTGTGGTCATTAGCATCTGGCCAAGCAGTTCTAGATCTGTCTGGCTTTGACGTGAAATTGATGTCCACGCTCTGCTGCAAACAAACTGTCTGTTCTAACTCTGCAGTTTGCGAACTACAGAGTGTGACTAGGTTTAAACTTGGCTTCCAAATTGAGTTTTTATCCATGTTCATGCAAAATATCAATATTTCTGTGATAATCCTGGAGGTGGGTTATCTGACCATGCTATAACACCACATAAGCAGAACTGATCCTTGGGAAACTGGTACTGTACCATTAGTGTATCCTAAGATGGCTGGTCCTTGACGAACTTTCCGTACATAAGATATGGGGACTGGAAATTATTCTGGCAGTTAGCACAGGCCATTCCTGAACCCATTCCTGCATCAAAAATAATAGACCAACTGCGCAGCTTAAAAATTACAGCAAAAATACAATTCCTAAGCCAAAGGTATTTGAATCATCGATAGTCACGGGTGAGGTGCCTGAAGATTGGAGAGTGGAAAATGTTGTGCCTTTGTTTAAAAAGGGCTGCAGGGAAAAGCATGGGAACTACAGGCCACTGAGCCTCACATCTGTGGTGGGTAAGTTATTGGAAGGTATTTTGAGAGAGAGGATCTACAGGCATTTAGAGACACAAGGATTGATTAGGGACAGTCAGCATGGCTTTGTGAGTGGAAGATCATGTCTCACAAATTTGATTAAGCTTTTAAAGGGGGTAACCAAGAAGGTAGATGAGGACGGTGCAGTTGATGTTGTCTACATAGACTTGAGCAAGGCCTTTGACAAGGTACCGCATGGTAGATTGTTGCATAAAGTTAAATCTCATGGGATCCAGGGTGAAATATCTAAATGGATATAAAATTGGCTTCTTGAAGAAGCCAGAGGGTGGTTGTAGAGGGTTGTTTTTCAAACTGGAGGCCTGTGACCAGTGGTGTGCCTCAGGGATCAGTGCTGGGTCCACTGTTATTCATCATTTATATTAATGATTTGGATGAGAATATAGGAAACATGATTAGTAAGTTTGCAGATGACACTCAGATTGTTGGCATAGCGGATAGTGAAGAAAATTATCTCCGATTGCAACAGGATCTTGATCAATTGAGCCAGTCAGCTGACGAATGGCAGATGGAGTTTAATTTAGACAAATGCGAGGTGATGCATTTTGGTAGTTTGAACCAGGGCAGGATTTACTTAGTTAATGGTAGGGTGTTGGGGAGTGTTACAGAACAAAGAGATCTAGGGGTTCATGTTCATAGCTCCTTGAAAGTGGAGTCACAGGTGGACAAGAGGTGAAGAAGGCATTCGGCAGGCTTGGTTTCATTGATCAGAACATTGAATACAGGAGTTGGGACATCTTGTTGAAATTGTACAAGACATTGGTAAGGCCACACTTGGAATACTGTGTACAGTTCTGGTCACCCTATTTTAGAAAGGATATTATTAAATTAGAAAGAATGCAGATAAGATTTAGGATTCTATTGGGACTTGATAGTTTGAGTTATAAGGAGAGGCTGGATAGACTGGAGCGTAGGAGATGGAGAATTGATCTTATGGAGGTCTATAAAATAATGACTGGCAGCCAGATAGTCAATATCTTTTCCCAAAGATAGGGGAGTCTCAAACTAGAGGGCATAGGTTTAAGGTGAGAGATACAAAAGTGTCCAAAGGGGCAATGTTTTCACACAGAAGGTGGTGAGTGTCTGGAACAAGCTGCCAGAGATAGTAGTAGAGGCAGGTACAATTTTGTCTTTTAAAAAACACTTGGACAGTTAGCTGGGTCAGATGGGTATAGAGGGATATGGGCCAAATGTGGACAGTTGGGATTACTTTAGGGGTTTTAAAAAAAAAGGGCGGTATGGACAAGTTGGCCCAAAGCGCCTGTTTCCATGCTGTAAATCTCTATGACTCTGATTCTGAAGCCAACACCTAATTTCACCAGTGCATCTGCCATACACCACTCTGCCTGCTTAGCCAATTTTTGTCTCTAACTGCCCCTGAAATCAAGCCACAGTAAATTTGAAGTCAATGGAAATCAGGAGAAAATGTTCCGCTGCTTGTGTTTATACCAAGCACAAAGGAAGGTAGTTCTGGTTGTTGGAAGTCAATTATCTCCATCCCATGACATCATTACAGGAGTTCCTTGGCAGAATTTAATACAACTTAAAATGCAAATGGTAACTTTAATCACATGGGGCCTTCTTCAAGCCTCAGGTTGTGGCAGGAGCCTGTATCTGTCCAAAAGACTGGGTTTGGAAGGTTCTATCAAAGGAGCCTTGGTAAATTCCTGCAGGACATCTTGTAGATGTTACACACAGCTACCACTGTGCATCAGTGGTGGAGGAAGTGAGCAATGAAGGTGTGGATGGGTGTTGTCATGAATGGGATATTGCTCAAGGGGAGTATTTTGACCTGCGAGTATATGTTCAACGGCACTCACCCAGGCAAGTGGAGAGTATCCCATCACACTCCTGCCTTGTGCCTTGCAGATGGTGGACAAGCAAGGGAAAACTCAGCCATTGGGAGGGGAAACAGCATGCTGCTACCGGCTGGGGGCTGGCATTGGTGAGGATTGGGTGAGAAATGGAAGCATTTTAAATAAAAGCCGGCCTTTCAATACCCCCTCATGCTCTCATCCTTTCCAAGGCCCAGTCACACCTCAATCAGGTCCTCCCTCAGCGTTCTCTGCTCTAAGGAAAACAACTGCAGTCTATCCAGCATCTCTTCATAGCTGAAACTCTCCAGCCCAGACAACTCTCCAGATTCACCTCCTGGTGAATCTCCTCTGCACCCTTTCTAGTGCAATCAGATCCTTACTATAGTGTGGTGACCAGAATTGCACATGGTACTCTAGCTGCAGCCTATTGAGCATTAAGTACAGATCCATCATAATCTCCCTGTTGAACCAACTCCATTCCTCACACACTGTGGCTGTTCATACAACACATGAACTGCAGTCAATTTGCATGCAGCTCATGGAATAATCCAGAGATTATAACCTTTCAGGTTCTGCTTTTTATTTTAGTGTCCGATTCCTTATATTCACAAGGCAGAACCTCTTTCCTAGTTCTATCTTTGTCATCAGGCCACATAGACTACAGCAACTGGATCCATCCCCCCAGTGGGGATGGCCAGCAACTTCTTAAAGGTGGCTTCTCCCTGACAGTCTGGAAAGCTATCGGAGCTAGAAGTTCCAAAGCCCGTGAAAGCAGATGGGAATGACTTGTTTGGCAAGCAAGGGCACTGAAATCTTTTGCTGCTGGCTAGGGTTCTACACTACTGCTAACGCATGCTGAATGTAAAAATTATTTCTTCCTTTCACAGAGAGCGTGAGTGCAACTGACAAACCCAACAGGAATCCAACTTCCTTCTGATCTGTTGCGATCACATTCTGGTGTGAGTTCCTTTTCTTTACTCCGTTGCTGATAGAATGCCTGTGAGCTTATTCGTTACCACGGTTTTGCAAACCATTTTCTGTTCAGCAAATATACTGCAGCTTCTGAAACTTCATCACATGCCTGTACATAATGCTGTTGATCAGACCTTCCAGTGGTTCTGCTGTCTAATTATTCATTGGATCATGGAATGATGCACCAAAATAATTCTTTTTCTACTCTTTTGATTAGAACTAAAAGTCAGGAAATTAAACAAAAAAATGAGGTGGTGGGGTGATGACAACCCATGGTTGGGCATTGTATGCAAAACGAGATGGCAAACAAAACTATCAATGTCAGTATCAGAGTAATTCCTTTTCCACTCTTGCACACTGAATAGTATCTTTATTAGGCAAGGTTAAATTAAAATCCTAGTGCAGATTTATTGCATGTTTATTTATGTTCAATGAACACCCCTTTCCAAATTTTTGTGATTTTTGATTAGATTAAGGTTTCAAGATATATAAATTTGTGCATCCGAATCCAATCATAAATCAGTTTATTGCAAAACTTTAACCTTGACAGGCAGATCATAAGGCTTCAGTATTGAAATTAGAAGAAGGTTTATCTGCCAATGAAATAACAAAGTGATGCAGAACATAGGACTTAGGAACAGGAGTAGATCACTCAGCTTTTTGGTCTGCTCCACCATTCAATATGATCGTGGCAAATCTAGTTGTTGTCTTAACTCTGCTTTACACTTAATCGTCCTTTCAAGAATAATTAGGGATGGGCAACACTGATGGCTTTGTCAGTTACACTTACGCCCTGTGAAAGGAACAAAATAATCTTTACATTCAGCCTGCATTAGCAGTAGTGTAGAACCCAGGCCTGCAGTGACAGATTTCAGTGCCCCTCCCTTACCAAACAAGTTACTGTCATCTGCTTTAGTAGAACGCGAGTCATTTGATGGTAGTTGTTGGAGGTTTGGTAGATTTCCATTTTCACCCAGTTGGGTGGTAAACGGGCAGAGTGATTCAACCTCCAGATGTACAAACCACCCAGGTTTCATTCAACTAGGAGCATAGGAACAGGAAGGGAATAGAGTCAACAAAGAACAAAGAAAATTACAGCACAGGAACAGGCCCTTCAGCCCTTAAAGTCTGCACCGACCATGCTGCCCAACTTAACTAAACCCCCCTGCACTTCCAGGGATCATATCCCTCTATCCCCATCTCACTCATGTACTTGTCAAGAGGCCCTTTAAAAGTCACTAGCATAAGCGCTTCCACTACCTACCCCAGGAACGAGTTCCAGGCACCCACCACTCTGTGTAAAAAATCTGCCTCATACATCTCTTTTAAAACTTGCCCCTCGCACCTTAAACCTATGCTCCCTTGTAATTGACTCTTCCACCCTGGGAAAAAGCTTCTGATTATCCACTCTGTCCATGCCTCTCATAACCTTGTAGACTTCTATCAGGTCTCCCCTCAACCTTTTATCGCTCCAGTGAGATAAAACAAGTTTCTCCAACCTCTCTTCATAGCTAATGCCCTCCATACCAGGCAACATTCTGGTAACTCTTTTCTGTGCCCTCTCCAAAGCCTCCACATCCTTTTGGCAGTGTGGTGACCAGAATTGAACACTATATTCCAAGTACGGCCTAAGGTTCTATAAAGCGGCCAATTTTTAAACTCAGTACCCTGGTTGATGAAGGCAAGCATGCCGTGTGCCTTTTTGACTACCTTCTCCACCAGTGTACCTGTACACCCAGATCCCTTTGCCTATCAATACTGCTAAGGATTCGGCCATTTACTGTATATTTCCTATCTGTATTAGACCTTCCAAAATGCATTACTTCACATAGTCATAGACCATAAAGGTTCACAGCATGGAAACAGAACCTTCGACCCAACTTGTCCATGCCGCCTTTTTTTTAAACCCCTAAGCTAATCTCAATTGCCCGCATTTGGCCCATATCACTCCATACCCATCTTACCCATGTAACTGCCTAAATGCTTTTTAAAAGACAAAATTGCATCTACTATTACCTCTGGCAGCTTGTTCCCACCACTCACTACCCTCAGTGTGAAAAAAGTGCCCCACTGGATACTTTTGAATCTCACCCCTCTCACTTTAAACCTATGCCCTCTAGTTTTAGACTTCCCTACCTTTAGGAAAAGATATTGACTATCTAGCTGATCTGTGCCCCTCATTATTTTGTAGACCTCTATAAGATCACCCCTCAGCCTTCTACGCTCCAGATAAAAATGTCCCAGTCTATTCAGCCTCTCTGTATAACTTAAACCGTCAAGTCCTGGTAGCATCCTAGCAAATCTCTTCTGCGCTCTTTCTAGTTGAATAATATCCTTTCTGTAAAAGGGTGACCATGTTCTGTCATTCAATAAGACCATGGCTGATTGGTGAACTAACACCGTATACTTCCCTTTGCCCCATACCTATTAATAACTTTCCTAGTTCTACATATGTTATTGGGCCACATGGACCACGACAACTGGACTCACTGCCGCTCCCTCCACCCTTCCCTAACACAACACTCCTTTTTACATCCCTCACTTGAATGGCTTCCTATACCACGGTGCCACAGTCAGTTTACTCATCCATCAATGAACCCCTATTCTCATCCAAACAAGCTGTGGGAACATCGAACATATTGGACAATTTCAGAGTCTGACACTCCTGTGCCTCTGCATTCTAAGTCCCAATTACCTCCCTCATTCTGTTCCTGACCACTGATCAAATCAGAAGATCCCATCCCAAGTGGTGTCTCCTGGCTCAAAGCATTGCTGATAACTTTCCCCCTTCCTGATGTATCATAATGTCTGCAGCTCAGTCTCCAATGCAATGACTCTGACTTGAAGCTCCTCGAACTGCAAACGCTACAAACTTATTGCATGACCGCTGGTGATAACTTAATCCAGTTAATACATCTGAAAGCTCATCAAAGTTTTGGTGATGAGGAAACTTTCATTCATTGTTGTAAAAGCTATTCTCGTTCTCTATCAGCCATCCTTACCCACTCTGGCCTACATTTAACTCCAAGCCCATAACAATGTGGTCTGTGAGATGGTTTTGCAAGCCAGGGAAATCAACGATGGTCAAAAAATGCTGGTCTTACCAGCAATGCACAGATTCCATGGAAGAATAAATTTAAAAAATGATAAGCTGCAAGCACTGATCATTTCTCAACTGCAGCGTTTTTCTTCCAAAATTTAAAGAAATTGAAAATTTAAATGCCTTTACAACTTGATAGTCCATTTTAGTGCACATTTCTTGTCTACTTTTAAGAATTCTAAAGGGCACCTGACCTCTCCCAAAGGGATGCCTGGATCTCTCTAAAAAAGTACCCTACATCTCCAAATAACTCTTGGAATTTTACACCTGTTGCTCAAATGTTTATAGCCCACTAGCCATGTATTTGACATCCAACTAATAGAAATTTTATCTGAATGCACTTTCACATGAAACAAGTGCACAATATATTCTTCTTCAACTAACTCCACCCCCCGGGACTTTTGGAATTGGGGCTCCAGTGCCATTTCGCAAAGTTAGAGACTCCTTCCGTCCCTGTGAAAATCTGGGTCTCGCTGACAAGCTCATGACATGACGTGGAGATGCCAGCGTTGGACTGGGGTAAACACAGTAAAAAGTCTCACAATACCAGGTTAAAGTCCAACCAGTTTATTTGATAGTAAACCCACAAGCTTTCAGAAACACTGTTCCTTTGCTTCCACATACCTGACAAAGGAACAGTGTTTGCGAAAGCTTGTGGGTTTACTATCAAATAAACTGGTTGGACTTTAACCTGGCATTGTGAAGCTCATGACAACCATTAGGATATTACTTTTGTTATTGGATCAGAATAACTTTGGAAAATTTGGCCCTATGTTTACTGGGGTGGGATTTTCAGTGGGAGAGGGGTTTTGACTCAACAGCCTGTGATTGTTTTACCTGAAACAAAGTTCCATATTTTTGTTCCTGGGTCAGAGAATTCTCAGCTTTCCAAGCTCAACTTTGATAAATGGCTGCTTGAACGTTTGCTTTTCTATTTGGCTAGTACAGGAGTGGATTGGGATGATCCCAAAAGTAACGAATGATTGGAGGTTGGCTCAGTGGGCTCAGGCAATTCAAGAGCAGATAAACAGCAGGACTTCAGATAGGCATATTTGAAAGGTAGGTCATCAGTGGGTCAAGTTCCTGTGCCTCAGAGATGTCACTGTCTTGTCAGGAGAGTGTCAAAACTGTAGCCTTTCTCATCAACCACAGGTACAAGTCCATTTTCTTTGATTTGTCTTACTCGGTGGAATGTATCTATTCTGTGCATTCTGAAGTGTTCCCTTAAATATTTACCAGTGCATTTCTATTAACCTATCCCTTAACCTAATTTGCCAACTCACTTTAGTCAGCTCAGCTTTCATGCCCTCCACATTGCCCTTATTTAGTTTAAAAAATAGTCTCAAACGCATTCCTCTCTCCCTCAAACTGAATATAGTATTCAATCATGCTATAATCGCTGCTACCTACAGGCAACTTTATAATGAGGTTATGAATTAATTCCACCTCGATGCACAGTACAGGTCTCTGCTTGTGCTGTTCTAATGTATCCCAGAAACATTCTGTGAACTCTTTGTCTAGGCTACCTTTGTCCATATGCCAATTCCAGTGTATATGTAAATTAAAATCCCCCAAGATTAACACCATGCCTTTTGGGCAAGCTCCCATTATTTCTCCCTTTATGCTCTACCATATCATGTGGTTATTATTAGGGGGCTGTACACAACTTCCATAAGTGATTTCTTACCTTTATTTTTCTGATCTCTCTCCAAACCATTTCCACATCCCAGTTTCCTGAACCTTGGTCAACTGTCTAGATTGTGCACATGCTAACAGAGCCACCACTCCCCCCAACTTTTTCCTTGCTTTCTGTCTTTCCTGAATGTCCTGTATCTATATTATTCATGTCCAAATCCATGTCCTGCAGCCACATCTCTGTAATGACTTTCAAATAGTACTTATTTATTTCTGCGTGTGCTCTGAATTCAACTGATTTATTTTGAGTGCTTTGTGCATTCAGATACAAAGCGTTTAGTTGTATCCTTGTATACTTTTTATAATGTCTAGTCTTATGTATTGATTTACTGCCAGGTTTGTACCCTCCTGTATCCCTTCCTGTTTCAACAAGCTAATTAGCCTAACATCTGTTACAAGGATTTTTTTTTATTCACTGCTGGGCATCATTGGTTAGGTCAACTTTTCATGCCTGTCGCCAAATTTTCCTTGAGAAGGTGGTGGTGAACTGCCTTCCTGAAACACTGCAGTCCTGAGGTTATAGGTATACCTGCAGTGCTGTTCAGGGGGGAATTCCAGGGTTTTGACTCAGCCCCAATGAAGGAATGGCAACATCTTTCTAAGTCAGGATGGTGAGTGACTTGGAAGGTATTATGTTGTGGCATTTCAGACATCGTCAACGGATTTCACACTTTGTTGGAAATGAAAGGTATTCATTCCATTTTTTGGATCCTTTATCGGACCATTACCTTCCCTTTTAGCTTGCAGAAGTCATCTCCAATGACTTCTGTAGATTTTTTTTGTTTCTTTGCTGCCTAAGTATTCTGGGTTCTTTTTGTTAATTTCATTCAGAATGATTGGCACTATCCTTTCAGGACTATTATCTTATTTTGACTTTTTAGTTTATTTTCTTTTTTTTTGAAGCAGCTAAAGAATTCATTTTGTTCCCAAAACTACCAAACTTCACTTCCTAACTGCCCCTTAGTGCAGATGGTCCCTGCAGGCTCTGAGATTTGCAGTCTCAGTTTTTCACTTTTCTGCACTATGGCACAAACCTTTTCTTTTTTTAAAGTTCTGACCTTATTTGCTGCAGCCAATCTTCTTTCCAGATTTTTCCATTTTAAATTTGAAACACAGCTTTTATCTAGCTGGGTATATCTTTCTTTTATTTCAAAAACAACATTGATCCTTCTTTTTAAGTTCAAGATTGACTTATCTTGTTCCTGAGGGTTAATCTCTTTCCAAACTTCTGGCCACACCAGTCAAAAAAGAAAGTCACTGGGTTTGTTAATTCATCTATCCCTCAGGGTCTGGCACTACCTCAATAACTTTCTCTCTCTCTCACTCTCTCTCTCTCTTTCTCTCTCTCTGTTCTTATGTTCTTATGCTCTTATGACACTACTTGGCCTAAAACAGGCACTTGGATGGGTATCCCTTTTTTTCCAAACTTCAATTGAACCAGATACTTACAGGTAGGCAGTGCCATCCAATTGATCCACCTAGAACATAAGAACATAAGAAATAGGAGCAGGAGTAGGCCATCTAGCCCTTCGAGCCTGCCCCACCATTCAATAAGATCATGGCTGATCTGTCGTGGCTCAGTTCCACATTTCCACCCTCTCCCCATAACCCTTAATCCCCTCGCTTATCAAAAACCCATCAACCCGCGTCTTAAAAATATTTAGCGAGGCAGCCTCCACCACTTCAACAGGCAGAGAATTCCAGAGATTCACCACCCTTTGAGTGAAGAAGTTCCTCCTCAACTCCGTTCTAAACCGCGCCCCCCTTTATCTTGAGGCTGTGCCCCCTAGTCCTACTGTCCTTTCTGAGCGGGAAGAGTCTCTCCACCTCTATCCTATCCATCCCATTCATCATCTTATACGTCTCAATGAGATCTCCCGTCATTCTTCTAAACTCTAACGAGTACAAGCCTAGTTTATTCAGCCTCTCCTCATAGCTCAACCCCCTCAACTCCGGTATCAGCCTAGTAAACCTCCTCTGCACTCCCTCCAAGGCCAAGACCTCATCGCTAATATGTTATTTTGTGCCATTCCAGACATCAAGATGTTTCAGACTATGTTGGGAATAAAAAGTAATAATTGATAAACAAAGATAAAAGCAAAATACCAAGGATTTTTACCTTCACCAAAACTTGGTACGGGAGGTTTGTAGCTCTAAGCTGCCTTGGAGCAAAGCTCAAGCCCTTCCATGCTTACAACATGGCTGCTAGATGATTCTACTAAAGAGAGGACTCCATCCTTTGGTGTAATCACTCACTCTCAGTTTCCACTGGTCCCTCAAGTCAGGTGATTCACTTCTGCTGTACTGTCATAAAAAGACAGACCCCACACACACAACAGAAGGGAACCTCCAAGTGGTGGTGCTGCTATGTATATGCTGCCCTTGGCCTCCTAAATGTTAGCAGTAATAGGTTGGGAAGGTGCTGCCTAAGGAGCCTTTTGATTTCCTGCAATGCATCTTGTAGATGGTACACCCTGCTCCCACTGTCCTTCAGTGGCGAAGGGAGTGAATGTGGAAGGCATATGAATCAATTGGGCTGCTTTGTCCTGGATGGTATTAAGCTCATTTGGTGTTGTTGTTGAACTCATCCAGGTAAGTTCCATCATGCTCTGACTTTTGGCTTGTAGATGGTAGATAGGCTTTGGGGAGTCAGGAGCTGAGATACTTGTCACAGGATTCCTAGCTTCTGATCTGCTCTTGCAGCCACAGTATTTATGTGGCTGATCCAGTTCATTTTCTGTCCAAAACCAGGATGTTGATAGTAAAGGTCCCAGCAATGGTAATGTCAAGGGGCGATGGTTAGAGTCTCAATTATTGGAGATGGTCATTTCCTGGTGTCAAAGTTATTTGCAACTTGTTGGCTAAAGCCTGGATATTGTCAAGATTTTGCAGCATTTGGACATGTCTGCCCATTTCACTTGTCTGTCTTTCTGAATTCTGTTATTATCCTTCTCACTCTTTACTATATTTCCGAGTTTCAGATAATCTGCAAACTGTAAGATTACCATGAATTGATTTCCCTGCAAATAATCCTTTTACACATTGAAGCATTATCTAACTTATTTCCTGTATTGTTATGATAACTTATGCAATTTTAGAATGTAATGCTGATTTGACACCAGCGGACCATTTTTCATCTGAATGTTGCAGCTGATGTCCTTAAGCTCTTCATAGCCTTGTACAGCTGAACATTTAACCTGTGTTATTTAAAGGGATCAATAATCACCTTCATTTCTCCTGAGTGCTGCGTTGTATTGCCATTAAAGTTGCTAAAGTTCAGGAGTGATGTGTGATGTGTTGAATATGTTGCAAGCCTTTGTGCTGACTTCTTGGGATCTGCTGTGACGTTTTGTTCCCAATCATGAGCACGATTTATTTTTGCCTTCACCAGCAGCCTGATGGGAAGAATGAGCAATGATTGAATCATGATTCAGCCATGATTGAATGGCGGAGGAGACTCGATGGGCCGCGTGGTCTACTTCTGCTCCTTATGCCTGATGATCATATGTGGGTATGCCAGCGTTGGTTGGACTAAAACCTGGTGTTGTCAGACTTTTTACTGATGATCATATGAGCAGAGGAGGACAAGCAGCTTGAAGAGGGAACAGGAGAAGAGAAACAGGGGCTCACTCCAGGAAACCATATCCATCCCAGATGTTCAGAGAGAAATTCCCAACTACTCCCCATATCATATGGTTCCTTCAGAGACCAAAAATCTGTTTATCTTAGTCTTTAATTTATTCCTCTTTGGGGAGGAGAATTCCAAAGTTTCGCAATCCTTTGCATGAAGTTTTTAAAGTTTATTTATTAGTGTTATAAGTAGGCTTGCATTAAAACTGTAATGAAGTTACTGTGAAAATCCCCGAGTTGTCACTCTCCGGCGCCTGTTCAGGTACATTGAGAGAGAATTTAGCATGGCCAATGCACATAACCAGCACGACTTTTGGATTGTGGGAGAAAGTCAGAGCACCCAGAGGAAACCCACACAGACATGGGGAGAACGTGCAAACTCCACACAGTCACCCAAGCAGGGAATCAAACCTGGATCCCTAGAGCTATGAGCCAGCAATCCTAACCACTGTGCCACTATGCTGTCCTGTGAAGAGATTTCTTTTTACCTCAGTTTCAAATGATTGATTTCTTATCCTGAAATTGTACCTCTTGTGTTCTAGATCCTCAGCCAGGAAAACAACAGCTCAGTGTCTATCCTGTCAAGTCCTTTCAAAATCCAATACGTTTCAGTGAGATCACTTTTCATTTTTCTAAACCCCAGAGCATATAACTTACTCAGCCTGTCATCTGAGGATAACCCTCTCATCCTAGAAACCAATTTACTGTACTTTCATTCACTGTTTCCAGTCAAGTATACCCTTCCTTAAATATGAACACCAAACTACAAACAGTAATCCAGGTGTAGTCCCCCGAAAGCACTGTAGTGAGATTTTGTTATTCTTAATCCCCTTGAGATAAAGGCTAAGATGTCATTTCATGAAGGCCACAAGAAACTACAAAGTGTCGTGAACAAGGCCCAGTCCATCACGCAATCCAGCCTCCCATCCATTGACTGTGTCTATACTTCCCGATGCCTTGGAAAAGCAATCAGCATAATCAAGGACCGCACATACCCCAGACATACTCTCTTCCACCTTCTTCTGTTGGGAAAAGAATTCAAAATTCTGAGAACACGTATCAGCCGACTCAAGATGAGCTTCTTCTCTGCTGTCATCAGACTTTTGAATGGACCTAGGCAAAGGAGAATCCAAAGAGTGCCTACAAATACATAAAGGTCAAAAGAGTAATTAGGAAGAGAGTAGGATCTCTTAAGAATCAACAAGGTCATCTATGTGTGGATCCACAAGAGATGGGTGAGATCCTAAATTAATATTTTTCATCAGTATTCACTGTTGAGAAAAGCATAGATGCTAGGGAACTTAGGAAAATAAATAGTGATGTCTTGAGGAATGTACATATTACAAAGAAAGAGGTGCTGGAAGTCTTAAAACGCGTCAAGGAAGATAAATTCCATCTGCCACCTAGTGTATCCCAGGACATTGTGGGAGGCTAGGGAGGAAATTGCAGGTGCCTTGGCAGAGATATTTGAATCATCAATATTCACAGGTGAGGTGCCTTAAGATTGGAGACTGGCAAATGTTGTGCCTTTGTTTAAAAAGGAAAAGCCTGGGAACTACAGGCCGGTGAGCCTCACATCTGTAGTGGATAAGTTGTTGGAAGGTATTTTAAGAGACAGGATCTACAGGCATTTAGAGATGCAAGGAGTGATTAGGGACAGTCAGCTTTGTGAGTGGAAAGTACAACCCTAGTTTACTCAATCTCGCTAAGGCCCTCCATATCAGGCAACATCCTAGTGAACCTTTTCTGCACTGGCTCCAAAGCCTCCACGTCCTTCTGGTAGTGTGGCAACCAGAACTGGATGCAGTGTTCCAAATGTGGTCTCACCAACATTCTATATGACTGCAACATCATACGCCAACTTTTATACTCTATGCCTCTTCCAGTAAAGGCAAGTATGTCATATGCCTTCTTTACCACCTTTTCCACCTGTGCTGCCACTTTTAAGGATCCGTGGACTTGCACACCCAGATCCCTCTGTGTGCATATGGTTAAATCTCAGGGGATCCACGCGAGGTAGCTAAATGGATACAAAATTGGCTTGATGACAAAAGCCAGAGGGTGGTTGCAGAGGATTATTTTTCAAACTGGAGGCTGTGACTAGCAGTGTGCTTCAGGGATCAGTGCTGGATCCACTGTTATTTGTCATTTATATTAATGATTTGGATGAGAATATGGGAGGCATAGTTAGTAAGCTTGGAGATTACACCAAGATTGGTGGCATAGTAAATAGTGAAGAAGGTTATTTTGGATTGCAATGGGATCTTGATTAATTGGGCCATTGGCAGATGGAGTTTAATTTAGATAAATGTGAGGTGATGTATTTTGGTAGGTTGAACCAGAGCTGGACTTATTTGGTTAATGGTAGGGTGTTGGGGAGCATAACAGAACAAAGCAATCGAGGAGTACATATTCATAGCTCCTTGAAAATGGAGTCACAGGTGGACAGAGTGGTGAAGAAGGCATTCAGCATGCTTGGTTTCATTGAATCAAACATTGAATACAGGAGTTGGGATGTCTTGTTGAAGTTGTACAAGACATTGGTAAGGCTACACTTGGAATACTGTGTACAGTTCTGGTCACTCTATTATAGAAAGAATATTATTAAACTAGAAAGAGTGCAGAAAAGATCCACTAGGATGCTATCAGGACTTGATGGTTTGAGTTATAAGGAGAAACTGGATAGACTGGGACTTTTCTCTCTGGTGCGTAGAAGGCTGAGGGATGACCTTATAGAGGTCTATAAGGTAATGAGGGGCATAGATCAGCTAGATAGTCAATAGCTTTTCCCAAAGGTAGGGGAGTCTAAAACTAGAGGGCATAAGTTTAAGGTGAGAGGGGAGAGATACAAAAGGATCCAAAGGGGCAATTTTTTCACACAGACAGTGGTGAGTGTCTGGAACAAGCTGCCAAAGGTAATAGTAGAGGAGAGTACAATTTTGTCTTTTAAAAAGCATTTAAACTCTTACATGGGTAAGTGGGTATAGAGGGATATGGGCCAAATGCAGGCAATTGAGAGTAGCTTAGGGATTTGAAAGAAAGGACGGCATAGACAAGTTGGGCCAAAGGGCCTGTTTCCATGCTGTAAACCTCTATGACTCTATGACCTATCATATGTTAAGCTGAGCTTTCTCTTCACCATGTCTATAACTGCAACACTATATTCTGCACCCTATCCTTTCCTTCTCCCCATGTACTCTAATATGTTTTGTCTGCATAGCGCACAAGAAACAATACTTTTCACCATATCCCAATACTTGTGAAAATAATAAATAAACTCAAAGTTACCTTCCTAATTGCTTGCTGTATCAGCATGTTAATTTTTTGTATCCCCCCACATGGGTATATTCAAGTCCTTGTAAACATTAATATTTAAAGGTTTCATCCCTTTTGTCAAAATAATTCTGCTTTTCTATCTTCATTAACAAAGTGAAGAACCTCACCCTTTCCCACGTTACATTCCATCTGCTACCTTGCTGCCCAGTCACTCATCTGCCCATATCTCTTTTTGCTTCTTTGTGTCCTCCACTCAGTTTTGCATCCCATCTGATGTTGTATTGTGAACATACTTGGATTCGTTAATCTCTTTCGATCTAAATAATTAATGAAATCTCTAAATAGCTGAAGCCACAGCACTGATCATTGTGGCATTCCATGAATCATAGCCCGTTAACTTGAAAACCTCTCTTTTATCCCTACATTTTGTTTCCTGTGTATTAACCAAGATGATGAAGGGACCAGACTGTGCTTTTTCAGATCAATTGTTTACACTGAATAGATTAGGAAGAAGATGAAATCAACTTCTTTGAGATGAATGCTTGGCGGGAACAAGCTGCCATCACGATGTTAACACCGAATTCACTGAACTTGTTAAGTGAGAGTTGAAAACCCTCTTGGTGAAGGTGACCTCACGTAACGTTGTTGTCTCCTGGACTGACTACGACAACCTAAGGAGATTGGGAATGAATTTTCCATATTTTGTTTCCAGAATTGTCCTGAACTTCTTTTAATTTCTTTTTTTCTGTCTCTTTTAGATCAGATGGTTCCAGGTGGAGAATCTCTCTGTTATCTTATATATCTGTTGAAAGCTTGTCTCACCTTTTTGTGAACAGGTAATAACTGGCAATCTTGCCAGTCACATTTATCTACCAGGAGCAAAGTTGAACAAAAAATCTGCAATTATCTGTGGGGAAAGGGCAGAGCTAGTCACAGCTCAAGTCACTTTCAAACACGAGTGGTTTCAAACAAATTTGTTGTTTTTAACTTTAAGGAGATGGTGCACTGAAGTTACTAAACACAATTGATTTGCATCTAAAATATCTACATCCAGTTACGCCTACCTCTGTAACTATAATGTAGAAGCAACACATTGCAATGAAGAATTGCAGAAAAAGAGATAATTATGGAAGCACTATGGTAGCCAAATTCAAATTTATTGCATTCCTGAAAAAATAAATGATAATCTATATTTGTATGTTTTGCCTACAGAAAAAAGTCCAAAAGTCTATACGATATGTCAATGGAAGAGAGTATCTTTGCTGAGGGAGGCAGATGTGTAAAAACATCAGGTGAGGCGACCACCATGGAACTACAGCCAGGGTGTGTCAATTTAATGATCAGACATCATGTTCCATTATTCATTTACACCAGCCATATGACTATCACAGAACACATGGTCAAATAACTCTCAGCTGCAAAAATTAGTGAGCGGATCTGTGAATTTTCAGCTCAGCCACTCTTTCAAAATGACATTGAGGAGTGGGAGATTGGTGGGGGTGCAGTCGTGGTCAGGACTGTGATTCATAATCAGGGAACCTCACCCCCACCAATCTCCCAGCCCTCTGTATCATTTCCAAAGTGAAACTCCAAATTCATACAGCTGCAAAATATCTGGGGTGGGGATTACATGGAAATATCAACTGGATTTGCTCATTATTTGATTATTATAATTGCTACCAGTTATCTAAGGAAGAACATGCTGACCTTGGAGAAAGTCCAGAGGAGATTCGTAAGAATGATCCCAGGATTGAAAAGCTTGATGTATGAGGAATATTTGAGGACTCTGGGTCTCTATTCAATAGAGTTTAGAAGGATGAGGGGGGATCTCATTGAAACTTACAGAATACTGAAAGGCCTGGATAGAGTGGAGGTGGGGAAGATATTTTCATTAGTAGGTGAGACTAGAATCTGAGGGCGCAGTCTCAGAGTAAAGGGACAAGTCTTTAGAACCAAGATGAGGAGGATTTCTTCAGCCAGAGGATGATGAATCTATGAAATTCATTGCCATAGAAGGCTGTGGAGGCCAGGCCATTGATTGTATTTAAGACAAAGATCGATAGGTCCTTGATTGGCAAAGGGATCAAAGGTTATGAAGAAAAAACAAGAGAATGGGTTTGAGAAAGTTATCAGATGTGATTGAATGGCAGAGCAGACTTGATAGGCCAAATGGCCTAATGATGCTCCTGTCTCTTGTGGTCTTATGATAACCAAGTACTATATTCTAGCAAGTTTTTGAATTGACCAAATGGGATTTTTCCACAAAATGTTTCCACAGGACGTAAGGCTCCGAAAATAACCTCATTTATGGCATATGGATATAACGTGAGCTGAATCAAGATTCCTGTTGAACAATTGAGTAGTGTTGTGATTAGTAGACTGACTGATACATGGAGAATGTCACAAACCTTTGTAAAGCAGTGATGGGGAATTGGATAAGAGATATTGGTGGCAGTTTCTAACTCTGTGGCAATTCTTACTGGATGCATGACAAAGTGTAAAGGTAACTATCGATTTCTTCACTCTCCTGCCATTGTTAAAACAAAACGTTTGAAGAGCGTCATGACTATTGTGCAGAGCCCGCCAAAGCCAGCAAGTATGGGCAATCCCTTTGGTTCTGAATGAAGGGCAATGTCATCTTGAAATTTACAAAGCCCTTAAAGCTGAAGGTATACTTTAAAACATTTCAAACGTTGATTGCAATTCTATACTTTCAATTCAATTCACACTAATCCAAGGCCCAGACCAATCATAAAATTGGAGACTTTGGAGGAAAAGATTCATACATACAAACATACATAGAAAATAGAAGCAGGACTAGGCCATTCGGCCCTTCCAACCTGTTCCATCATTCATTATGATCATGGCTGATTGTCATATTTGATTCTTAAGACAAAGAATTGCTTCAGGTTTAAATAAAAAGTCAGAAGATCTGAAAACAAAGGAAGGTCTAACCCTGGAAAGGCAATCCAGATAGCTAGTCAGTCGGAACTTTGTGAACAGCACAGGACAAACCTAAGGGGACGGAATAAAACATGGTGCTGAGTCCAGCTAGTTAAGCTGCAAAGACGCAAAGGTGAAGTCAGGGGAAGTAACTCTGGAAGCGGCCAGCACAACGCCCAGGCTAGCATCGTGGAGTGAAGGACCAGGTGAGATCAATGTCCTGCAAGTGCAGCCCAATGCTGCCAGTGCAATAGGTTTGAACACTATGACAAATTGTGCAAGGGAAGAATTCTGAAATGCATGGCCCAAAGATGAAACCACATGTTGGGACTGCAAAACCAGGGACACACAGTTATACTTCTTGAATGAGATCAAATATGTTGCATAAATGGCCATTTAACAAATTTTAAATTAGATACAGAAATCAACATGACAGTTATGTCAGATTAAGAACTGTGGTTAGTGGCCCACATCATCCCTGTATGCATCAGGAGGATTACAGCTTTTGGTGAAAGACACTGAAGTATAAGGACAAAGCAATACAAGAGACTTTGTTCAGTGTCAACAACCAGGACTGCTAACTACTGCCTGTTTCAGATTGAATGTTCTGCACAAGATTGATGAGGTCAAGCAACAAAGGCCTGGTTTCAAATACAAAAGTGAATTCCTGAAGCTCATTACAAGACTGGAACATCTGAAAAATGCGTATACTATCACTTCAAAAGAGGAAGTTAAACCTGTGTGCCTTTTCACTTCACAAAAGGGTCCCCATCCCCTCATGAAACAAGTACAACAGCAGCTGGACAGGATGTACAACATCTCCCTATTCATAAAACCAACTGCATAGTGTTTCAGGATGATCCCAATCCCAAAATAGAATGCATCCATCTGATTAGCATTGACTTGACACAGCTTAACAAGGTTGCAGCCAGAGAAGTTCATCCTGTTTTCTCAGCATGCGAAAGCCTGACTAAACTCTGGAAGAGCATGGTATTACGCCAAGCTGGATACAAACAGTAGATACTGGCAACTTATTCTCAATGAGGAGAGATTCTTCAGCAGATTCTGCTTCAACTGCCTGCCATTTGGAATCACCTCAGAGCCAGAAATGTTCCACAACAGTCTTATAACACTTGCAGGAAGTTGAATAACAAATAGAGCTGGCTGGAAAGGGCATTGACCATGCCTGCACCAAAAATGAGATGGGTAGCACACAGCCAAGTGATGATCTTGCACCAGCTCATCCCTCAGACAACCATACAGTGAGTGCTTTGTCCTGTTTCAGAGTCACCTGCCATTCACTAATTTTCTCTCCTTTCTGTGACAAGCACACCTAGAAAGCCCCTGAGGGCCTCCACAAGCCAGGCCCTCAGTCCTGGTGACATTTTGACTGAGGTGGCCAAAGGACACCACAGCAGAAAACCACATCATTCCTCCTTCCAATTAGCACCTCACTTCAGCAAGGACACATCCTCATTATTTTTCAAAGGATTAGGACAATGTGATCCTGATGTTTAACTATTCACTCTCATATTGAAGTGTATGGGTGAAATGAGAGTGATAGCAAGGCTGGTGTTCTGACCCCTGATGGAGGGCACTTGCCTAAGAGGGTACTCAGTGCAATTCTTCATCCTCTTGGTGGAACCTGGTGGCAATGAGAACTTCACACAAAAAGCTGTCTCATCTGGCCCAAGCTGAGGCCTCTTTCCCTGCAACCTCAGCTTCCTCCAATGCATAATCCCTATCCCCTTCGAGGTTCTCCTCTTTGGATAAGATGTGCAACTCCTCCATTTCATCATCTGGCCAGTTTTCTTTGCAGCAGCAGGTTGTAGGACACAGCAAGCCCATAATGATCCATGAGACCCTTTGGGGGCTGCCCTGGAATGTTCCACCACATCTGTCCAGGCATAGGAATTGCATCTTTGTAATGCCAATGGTGTGCTCCACTGATGACTTGGTAGCGGCATGAGCATCATTATACCTTCTCTCAGAAAGATTCTGTGGCCGCTCCATTGGTTTCATCAGCCTCATCCTTTGCAAACACCCTTTGTCACTGAGAAGCCAGCCTAGATCCTATGTGAGCTCTCGAAGATGCCCAGGACCTGCAATCTATTCAAGAATTATAAATAGTGGATGATTCCTGAGTATCTGGTGCAACCCTGCATGATCAGTTCCTTCATAGTCACAGATCAGCTGTGTGACCAAGTGGTAGCCTTAACAGTTTACGTATTGAAGTGCCTGTTGCCAGGGAACTTTGATAACCTCATGAATGCAGTCGACGGCACCCTACACCTGTGGGAATCCAGAATACAGAGCAAAGCCCAGTGCTCTGGATCCTGGCTTGCTTGACCTCCGTCAATGTTGACATAACTATGGACCTTGGCAAAAAGGATCTCTATGATTTTTGCTTGGACATTTGAAAGCTTCTCCAGTCACTCCAGTTGAGCCTTGGAAGGAGGCATTGGTGTAGAGGTTCAGTGTCGGGATTGCTTTCACAGCCACCAGAAATAGAAATTGTCCCAGTCCCCATGGCACCAATTCCTGGAGAATGTGGCAAATGTGAGTCACCCGGTCCGTCGACGTGCAGAGCCATTGGTAACTCATCTGCAGAAAAGATATGTGAGATCTGTACACCTTACGTCTTGGGAACAGCCCACGCAGAGCATCTCTAGAAGAAGTCTTGCTGGCCCTTAATCTTGTGTGTTTATCTCCTCTCTTCGGCAAGCCAGGCACCTATGTTGCTATCTTCTTCTTTTCTCCGGCCTGCAAGTGATAATGCAGACAACAAGGAACACAGGCTGAATCTTCCTGATGGTCTCCTCTCTGCAGTATGAATGAGAACCTGACAAGAATCAGCATTAGTCTCCAAAGGTCCTCTTTCTATCAATAACTTGTCAGTGAGCCTGGGTTCAGAAAGTACTTGCCCTTGAAATTTTGGCCAGTGTGAAGTGTGTCCCAAGGTTCCACCACAGTGCTCCCCACCCCCAACACCCCCCCCCTCCCCCACTCCTCGACCCCCTATCGAATTTAACTTAGTGCTATGACATTGCTTTGGCCAGATGCTTGGAAGTGCTGCTTTCAGCTCCAGGTACTGGGATTCTCATTCATTTATTTATTTGTTTATTTTATTTATTTGTGCCTCTACAATGCAGAAGGAGCCCATTCAGCTCACCAAGCCTGCACTGACAACAATCCCTATAATCCTATCCCTGTAATCTCTTGCATTTATCCTGCTAATCCCCCTGATACTAAGGGGCAATTTAGCATGGTCAATGGTAGTGCAGTTACATGTGTAATTATGGAAACACCTCCCATCATCCAGAAGCAGCCTAATGTTAAAGTTCCTCTCTACCACAGACCTCTAGTCTTGTCCCAGTATTCCTTGATCCCATCCTGTTTGAGGTGCATATCCGCTTGTTCATCCCTGAACATTTTGAAGTGGTTGTATCTTTGCTCCATTTGAATCTCATCCCTTCCCATCTTACATCCTCGGATGCTCCCACAATTTCAAAGCTGCAGATACCTCGCCTGCCTGAATTTGTCAGCCATAGTCCATTTGATGTCTGAAATTGCACAAACTGAGGACCATGATGTTAGGACCACATCCTGCACACAACACACTGGCTATAACTGGGACTGGGTGACATGCCAGCCCCTTCCTTGGGCTGGGACAAGAGCAGTCATTACAAGTTCAACAATGGCGGCATGGTAGCACAGTGATTAGCACTGCTGCTTCACAGCTCCAGGGTCCTGGGTTCAATTCCTGGCTTGGGTCACTGTCTGTATGGACTTTGCACATTCTCCTCGTGTTGCATGGGTTTCCTCCGGGTACTCCAGTTTCCTCCCAGTCCAAAGATGTGTGGGTTAGGTTGATTGGCCATGCTAAGAAATTGCCCCTTAGTGTCCAGAATGCGTAGGTTAGAGGAGTTAGTGGGTATAATATGCAGGGATATGGGGTAGGGCCTGGGTGGGTTGTGTTCAGTGCAGACACGATGGGCCGAAGGGCCTCTTTCTGTACTGTAGTGTTCTATGATTCTACAAAACAAACTGAAGCACTCCTTCACTCAGTGCTCTCCCACCCTGGATTTACATCAATTTGTAGCAGTCTCTCTCACCATCCTGGTGCAGAGGATAATAACTCCTGTGCCTTACCCACTCATGTGTCTGAGTACAACCTTCCCCACTCATAGTTCTCAGTGATGATCTAATCCTGCAGTCCTTTCCCCTGCCTGAAGCCAGTTGTTCCCTTCCATAGCACAGCCCTAGCCCTAGCTACCCATGTCTTATCACTGATCTGGTAGGTAGAGACTTGCCTGTGACACCCCCCTGGAAGTGATGTGGTACTGTCTGTGAAGCCTGAAACCAATTCTCATGTAGGTAAATGAGCCTCAAAGTCATAGCGAAGTGCAGGTCACCAGATGCATGTCGCCTACATACTGTTGTGAAATGCATTGTTCTAATTGCATACCAACGTATGCAATGATCCAGGATGGTGGAATGATCCCAGCAGGGCATTCTTATAATAATGAAATACAAAAATTGTAATTAAATGGTGTCAGTATGTTTCTCTACAACAGCAAATTGTCCCTTATAGGGAGGAGCACATTTCCACATGGTGGAGCTGATGCAACTATTTTAAACTACTAAAACAGGAGTAATTAAGGCACTAAGAGAGATGTTTTCTAGCCAGAAGTGGGAAGGACTTAGGGAAGGAGTTCCAGGATTTTGACCCAGAGACCATGAAGAAATGATATATTTACAATCAGAATGGTGAATAGTTTGGAGGGGAACTTCCAGGTGGTGGTGTTTCCATGTATCTGCACTCGTGTCCTTCTAGATGGTTGTTAGTTTGGAAGATGTAGTCTAAGGATCTTTGATGAGTTCCTATACCTTGCAAATGGTACATACTGCTGCTACTGTGTGAAAGTGGTAGAGTGAGTGAATTTTTGAGCATGGGATGCCAATCAAGGATAGGCAGGAGGGAAAAGTGGGGGGGGGTGGCGTAGCTCTGCTGATTAAGGATAGCATCACGGTGGTAGCAAGGGATGATATTGGAGCCAAGGAGCAGAGGGTGGAATCGTTGTGGGTGGAGATTAGGAACAGCAAAGGGAGGAAGACGCTGGTGGGTGTCGTCTATAGGCCCCCGAATAATGATCTGGAGGTGGGGCGGGCTGTTAACGCGCAAATAAGTGCGGCGTGCAGGAATGGGACGGCCATAGTTATGGGGGATTTCAATCTGCATATTGATTGGTCGACCCATGTTGGACGCGGGGGTCTCAAGGAAGAGTTCTTGGAATGCTGCCGGGATAGTTTCCTCGAACAGTGTGTGTTGGAGCCGACGAGGGAGCGAGCTATCTTGGATCTGGTGCTATGTAATGAGGCGGGTAGAATTAGGGACCTTGTGGTGAAGGATCCTCTTGGGGAGAGTGATCATTGTATGGTGGAGTTTCTGGTTCAGATGGAGGAGGAGAAAGTGGGTTCCCAGACACACGTCCTTTGTTTGAATAGAGGGGAATACGGTAGGATGAGAGAAGAATTGGCGAATGTGGACTGGGGGAGCGCGTTGGAGGGAGGGTCTGCTGAGGAGCAGTGGAGGATCTTTAAGGAGATCTTTCTTGGTGCTCAGCAGAAATTTATTCCGATGGTCAAAAAGGATAGTAGGAGGAGAGGTAATAAGCCGTGGATAACGAAGGAGGTGAAGGAAAGTGTTAAACTAAAAGCGGAGGAATTTAGAGTAGCTAAGAGTAGTGGGCGAGAAGAGGATTGGGAGAGGTTTAAATGTCAACAAAGATTGACAAAGAAGTTGATAAAGAAGGGTAGGAGAAACTATGAAGCTGGGCTAGCGCTTAATATAAAAAAGGATAGCAAGAGTTTTTATAAATATATAAAAAGGAAGAGGCTGGCTAGGGTGAATGTTGGTCCTTTAGAGGATGAGAAAGGGGACCTAGTGGTAGGGGATGGGGATATGGCTAAGGTATTGAATAACTTTTTTGTTTCTGTCTTCACGGAGGAGGACGTGAATAATTTGCCGGGTGTTAGCGATGGAAAGGTGATAGGACTGGAGGGTCTTAATGACATTACTGTTACTAGAGAGGCGGTGCTCAACAGACTGGAGGGGCTGATTGTGGACAAGTCTCCAGGACCGGATGGAATGCATCCGAGGGTTCTGAAAGAAATGGCGGAGGTGATAGTGGATGCCTTGGTGGTTATTTTCCAGACGTCGCTGGATTCCAGGGAAGTGCCGGATGATTGGAAAACGGCTAATGTTACGCCGTTGTTTAAGAAGGGTGCCAGGCAGAAGGCGGGGAATTATAGGCCAGTCAGTTTAACGTCTGTGGTAGGTAAAATGTTAGAATCTGTCATTAAGGAGGAAATTGCGAGGCACCTTGAAGGGAATTGCTTGATAGAGCAGACGCAGCACGGTTTCATTAAAGGGAAGTCGTGTCTGACAAATTTACTGGAGTTCTATGAGGATGTGTCTAGGGCGGTGGATAGAGGAGAGCTGGTGGATGTGGTCTTTCTAGATTTTCAGAAGGCGTTTGACAAAGTACCTCACAAGAGGTTATTGCAGAAGGTCGAGGGACATGGAGTTGGGGGTAGGGTGTTAGCGTGGATAGGGGATTGGTTGTCAAATAGGAGGCAGAGAGTGGGGGTCAACGGGTGCTATTCGGATTGGCGGATGGTGACTAGTGGAGTGCCCCAGGGGTCGGTGCTGGGGCCTCAGCTTTTTACCATTTATATAGATGATCTGGAGGAGGGAACCGAGTGTAGGGTGTCGAAATTTGCTGATGACACCAAGATTGGGGGAACAGCAAATTGTGCGGAGGGTGTGGAGAGTCTGCAGAAGGATCTAGATAGGCTGGGCGAATGGGCCAGGAAATGGCAAATGGAATTTAATGTTGGCAAGTGTGAGGTGGTCCACTTTGGTAGGAAGAATGGTAGGAAGGACTATTACTTACGTGGCGAAAAACTGCAGCAGGCGACGGTGCAGAGGGACCTCGGGGTCCTTGTGCATGAGTTGCAAAAACCCAGCTTGCCAGTGCAGCAGGTGGTCAGGAAGGCGAATGGGATGCTGGCCTTCATAGCGAGGGGGATTGAATATAAAAGTAGGGAGGTCTTGCTGCAGCTGTATAGGGCATTGGTGAGGCCGCAGCTGGAGTACTGTGTGCAGTTTTGGGCGCCGCACCTGCGCAAAGATATTTTGGCCTTGGAGGGAGTGCAGAGGAGGTTTACTAGGCTGATACCGGAGTTGAGGGGGTTGAGCTATGAGGAGAGGCTGAATAAACTAGGCTTGTACTCGTTAGAGTTTAGAAGAATGAGGGGAGATCTCATTGAGACGTATAAGATGATGAATGGGATGGATAGGATAGAGGTGGAGAGACTCTTCCCGCTCAAAAAAGACAGTAGGACTAGGGGGCACAGCCTCAAGATAAAAGGGGGGCAGTTTAGAACGGAGTTGAGGAGGAACTTCTTCACTCAAAGGGTGGTGAATCTCTGGAATTCTCTGCCCGTTGAAGTGGTGGAGGCTGCCTCGCTAAATATTTTTAAGATGCGGGTTGATGGGTTTTTGATAAGAGAGGGGATTAAGGGTTGTGGGGAGAGGGCGGGAAAGTGGAACTGAGCAGTGACAGATCAGCCATGATCTTATTGAATGGCGGGGCAGGCTCGAAGGGCTAGATGGCCTACTCCTGCTCCTATTTCTTATGTTCTTATGTTCTTATGTTCTTATTCTGGATGATGTCAAGGTTCTTGAGTGTTGTTGGAGCTGCCTCATTCAGGTAAAGGGAGAGTATTCCATCACACACATGACTTGTACCTTGTAGATGATGGATAGGCTTTGGGGAGTCAGGATGTGAGTTACTTGCTGCAGCATTTCAAGCCTCTGATGTGCTTTTGTAGCCACAACATTTATATGGCTGGTCTAGTTCAGTTTCTGGTCAATGGAAATGCCCAGGATGTTGGTAGTTTCAAGGGGTGATGGTTAGATGGGTGTTGCTTGGCACTTCTATGCTGTGAATATTATTTGCCAATTGTCTGGATATTGTCCTTGTCTTGCTACGTTTGGACATGGACTACTCCAGTATCTGAATGGTGCTGAACGTTGTGCAATCATCAGCAAACCTTGCCACTTCAGACCTCATATTGGAAGGAAGGTCATTGATGAAGCAGCTGAAGATGGTTGGGCCTCAAACACTACCTGGGGTATGTCTGCAGTGATGCCCTGTGTTGTAAAGTGAAAGGTGGGTAAATGTACCTTGACTAACATTGACCAATTTGCCGTAACTCTTTTTAACTCAGGTGCTTACACGGTGAGATAGACAAAGGGGACCAGAATCAGGTGAAGGTCCAACTTAACTTTATTGACACTTTATCAAGAAAAGATGATATTTAACCTATTCACAGGACTCTTCAGAAAACGGTCTTTAATGTCAAGTAAACAGTCTCAAATCTACACTAGCTATCAACTTCTAATACATGCTACCAAGGATTCACTACACCTTATCCACACCCTATCACAATATTTGAACTGCTTATCTGAAAAGACTGATTGGTACCCATTAAATAAGGCTGGGACAGGCTTTGAACGTTGGTTGATGTTTCAGGATCTGAAGTCATCAATTTGGGCTTTCTCTCTCATCTAAGGTTGGCTCTGGTCTTCAGTTCATCTCACTGACGTGGTCTTTTGGATCTGGTCAGTCTGATAATGCTCGCCATGAGGCACAAGGAGCTGGAGATGCTGCTCTGCTTGGCTGCCAGTTGAAGGTGCACTTGGCAGACACCAATGAAGAAAATGCAAAAAGGCAGCAAGAGAGAGTTAGGGTTGCAGGCTGCTCTCTTCATGTCCTTCTCTAAGACCTATGCCGTTGACCTCCTACTGAGCTTGTGCCACCAAGCCTACGCACGTTCTTCTAACAAAGTAGGTTCACTAGGGATGTAAACAGTAGTTCAGTCTGAAACAATGTAGTCATTAGCACCTGACCAGGCAGTTCCAGGTTGGGAAGTTGATTGCCCAAGGCCTAGCTGAAAAAAGCTGCCTGTTCCAACTCTGCAGTTTGCAAATCAGAGTCTGGCTATGTTTAAACTCGGCTTCCACATTTTGCATTTTTATCCATGCTTATGAAAAGTATCAATCTTTTTGTAACAATACTGGAGGTTATCGGTCACCTGACCACACCTGGAACTAAGACAATGGACCTACAACAACTACAGCCCTCTTCTTTTGAGCTTGATATGACTCCAGACCAGAGGAGAATTTCTCACAATTCCCACGACTCCAGTTCTAATGTGGTTCTTTGACTCCACATTTGGTCAAATGTGGCTTTGAAGTCACTCTCCATTCACCTCTGGAATTCAGCTCATTTCTCCATATTTGAACCAAGGAAATCAAGAGCTGAGTGGCCCTGACAGAATTCAAACTGAGATCAAACTGAGTAAGTGCATCATGATAACACTGTTGATGACTTCCTTCGATCACATTACCAATGGTCGAGAGTAGACAGACAGAATGGTAGTTGGCTGCTTTGGATTTTTCATGATTTTTGTGTATTGGATATGCCCAGGCAACTTTCCACATTGGTGGGCAGATGCCAATATTGTAGCTGTACTGGAAAGGCTTGTCTAGATACATGGCAAGCTCTGGAGCACAAGTCTTCAGTACTATTGCTGGAATATTGTCAAAGCCTATAGCCTTTACCGTTTCTTGATATCACATGGAGTGAATTGAATTAGCTGAAGACTGGCATCTCTGATACTGGGGACCTCAGGATGAGGCTGAGATGGATCATCCATCTTCTGGCTGAAGATTGTAGCAAATGCTTCAGGCTTATCTTTTGCACTGACGTGCTATGCTCCCCCCCCATCCCCGCCCCCCATCATTGAGGGAAAAGTTTGAAGCTGTCTCCTCCAGAGAATATCGGTAGCCAGAAAATTGCCATGCATGGCTTCTCTACACAGATACCATTGTATAATGATTTATTCCTCCTATTCTTCATTCCCTTGGTGACATCATTCAAAAACACATCAGTTTTCACATGTATGCTGACAACAATGGTACAATGTGAGGGTGAACCAAGGTAGGAAGACAAGAGAAATTTTGTGAGAGGAAATGTATATCTATGTTTATTTAGTGAAGTCACTGAAGATGAAGAATTATGCATTGCAAAGTTTCAGTGATGAAAATAGGAACGAGACATCTATGAGATCATGATATTTGGGCAATGTCAAACAAGAACTTTTGTAGGGGTCCTCAAACATTGTTAATCTTGAAATCAGACTAATGGTGTTCTTTAGCTTTCACCAGACAGGCAATTTTAACCTAAGGTGACCAGCAAAAACTGACAAGATCAGTTTTTAATACTCTAACTGTTGGGAGTAATCTAGCACAGGCTGTAAATATACAATGAACGTAAACCTCCATGCCTGCCCAACAAGTTAACTTCAATTACCTCCTAGGTCACTGAACTAGTTGCACTTAATATCTTATCAGTCTTCAGTCACTCGTTCATTTTATTCCTTTGGGTTTGTAATTTTAACAAAATAATATTGTTTTTTGTCACCTGTATTTGATGGAATACCTCTGTCTGATATCTTAATTATCTAGCTAAATTTCAGTTTACTTTTAAGTGTTTCCCTCTCATTTCTCTTCTCTCATACTTATAGTGTAGATGTCCTTTCTGTAATGCATTGTATTATAATAGTTTTGTTGTAGTGGTAATATAGAGATCTAGACTAATAATCTAGAGCATTTGAGTTCAAATTCCATCATTTCTGCCAGAATTTGAATCCTTAAAAGAAGCCTTAAAAGAGGCCAGAATTTGAATGCATTCTTTTAAAAAGATCTGTAAAAGTGAGCATAAAGTTGTAAGTTTGTTGAAAACCTCACATGTACACCCCACAGCTTCTAACCTCGCCCTCCAAGGCCTCTAAATACGCTGACTTATTTTTTAGCTATGATTCATAAAGTCAGAAGATTGTGGGTTCAAGACGTGCTTCAGAGTGTTGAACTCAAAGTCAAGGGTAATGCAGTCAATGTTGCACTACTGGAGGTCTTTCAGAAGAGACATGTATTTGAGACCATGTCAATATTACAGGGCAGGTGACTCGAAGTCCTATGGCATAACTTCAAAGAATCTCCCCAATATTCTCACAGTACCAGGGACCCAGGTTTGATTCCAGCCTTGGGTGACTGTCTGTGGAGTTTATATGTCCTCCCTGTGTCTGCATTGGTTTCCTCTGGAAGTCCCAGTTTCCTCCCACAGTCTAAAGATATGCAACGTTGGGTGGAAGGGCCATGCTACATTTTCCCTTAGCGTCCAAACATGTAGGTTAGGTGGATTAGCAATGGTAACTGGACAGGTTTACAGGGATAGGGTGGGAAGGTGGGCCTGGGTGTGATGGGCCAAATGGCCTCCTTCTGCACTGTAGGCATTCTGTGGTTCTATCCTGACTAATAATTATTCCAAAACTAATCTCACTAAAACTAGTCATAGTCACATTTATGTGCTGTGTGAAAATTTGCTGGTGTACTTAATAACTGAAACCACAAATCAAAAATACTTCATTTGGGACATTCAGAGCCCTTTGGCAATCTCAAAGTTATTTTTTAATGCCTGACCTATATGTTGACTCTCACTGTTGTGATTTTGACACCAATGAGCCACTTAAGTATCGACTCAACTTGTTTAGCCAGTCTACTTAAGTTAACCATCATAATATTATTAAAGCTGAGTTAAACTGCAAATGCCGACCTTATTCGTGATGTCCATAATCATAAGAATAAGCTAGTTAAATAATTGGATTAAGAAATCAGTAGTCCTTGATGCAGTTTCAATGGCTTTGGTCTAAGAATCTGAACAACTTTTATTTCTTTTTATTACAGGATCTGCTAATATATCCGTGCCTCATAAAAAGATTTTCCGCAATCTGTTTTTTTCCATCATTTTTTTGGCCTGTTTTTTAACTTTATTGATGCCGTACATCAAGCTGCCGAACACACTGATTAATGATTCCACATCCGTGAAAAACATCGATATGCCTGCAACGAATTATACTGTTGTGCTTATTTGGTTTTGGCCTTTTGGTAGTAGATTTGAGCTCAATTCTTGTGAATCTGAGTTTAATATCCATGACTGTTATTTGACTGTAAATAGGAACCTGTACAATAAAGCCCACGCTGTCCTTATCCATCATTCGGACATAAATAAAGACTTGTCCAATCTACCCAAACAACCTCGACCGCCTTTTCAGAAATGGGTTTGGATGAACATGGAATCACCCAGCAACACAAAAATACAGACTGGACTTGATCCGCTCTTCAACCTGACCTTGACATATCGACCAGATTCAGATATCCAAGTGCCTTATGCGTCTCTGACAGTGAACAAAGTCCCCGTAGATTTTGCATTTCCCAAAAAAACCAACCTGGTGTGTTGGGTTATAAGCAACTGGAACAGGAATCATGCCAGAGTGAAATATTACAATGAACTCCAGAAATACATTAAAATCAACATATATGGTCAATTCTTATGGAAACGCATGAGCGATAAAGATTTGATTCCTATCGTATCTAGTTGTAAGTTCTACCTTTCCTTTGAGAATTCAATACATGAAGATTACATAACTGAAAAGCTCTACAATGCTTTGCTTGCTGGCACTGTGCCTGTGGTCTTGGGGCCACCTAGAAAAAACTATGAAAATTACATTCCGGGCAATTCGTTCATTCACGTGGATGATTTCCACTCAGCTAAAGAGCTTGCAGATTACCTGCATATGCTAGATGGTAACGAAGATTTGTACATGCACTACTTCAAATGGCGGGAGAAGTACACAGTGAGGATGGCTCATTTCTGGGATGAACATGCATGTAATGTGTGTGAGAATATAAAATATCATAAAGAACATAAATCATATTCCAGTTTGGAGAAATGGTTTCACGGCTGAATTCTAAAATATACCTTCAGTAACTATCAGCATTTGTGGAATGCATTTGCCTTTTCCCAACTACAATTTTTTTTTCATAATTAGGTGTCGGAAATTTGTTTTGGAGCGATGTTGTAAAACAGGAAATATCGATCGGCCATCCAATTTGTACACATCTGACATTCAGTTCCTTTGCCACCAATTTTTTGCAGCTGTGCCCAAGGCTAATTTCTACCTTTACTTCTTTTGTTAACCTAAAACAAATCTACAACTGTATCTGGTTATGTGAGAATTCATCGTGCCTTTGACACTTCGGCAGTGGATTTCTGAACATCATATCATCTGAATGGAAAACGCAATTTATTTTCAAGTAGAATTTTTTTTATTTTGAAAAATCTTCATTCTGTCTTTCCCCTGGCAAATGCCAGTTGTAGAAAAATAGAAGAAAAAAACCCTTACTGGAAATTAAGAAAAAGGTTTTCTGAAACAAATTAAGCAATTAACCTGAAAGTTTTACTGGAGTGATATTATTCAAATTATGTATGTTCAAGAAAAGAGCTGTATGTAATTTAGAAGCTATAAAACTGTAAAATTCACATGCATCCATTCTGAGTGAAGTAGCAGCACTTTATTTATTATTTATAAATAATACTTGATACTCAATTCATCACCATATTGCTGTGATTACATACAAAGTGGATGAAACGACTTGAAGACCCATTTCTAAAGCCTCTAACAGCAAGGTAATTCTGTGATTGACAGAATTTCTTCCTCTTTTTCATGTACCTCTTGCCCGCTTTAACAACAGCATCAAGAGACATGGGGTCTGCTACTACAGATATACTCATTACACCTTACTCTGCCTCTCCACTACCTCTGTGCTGTTGAACTGTTCATCTGAAATTCAGATACTTATGGATCACAAACCTCCACAGCATTTAAGGTAGTGGACAGTTCAAAATGGAATGCACCAAAGGGCCACCTAAGGCTATTTCTAACTTTGATATGATGTTGCATTGTATCTGTTCAGCAAAAGTTGAATCCCTTCTCAATCAGAAATAACTGCTTATCTGATAATACTGTTCTCAGATGTATTTAAGGAAGAATTTGATCTCATAAGTTGACATTTTGTTTTTGTGTATTTTGGGGTTTTTTTAATTGCTTTTCTAAATTCTTTCCATTTTCAAAATATTCTTGAATCATGTTTACTGAGAATTTTGTTGGTCCAGGTCACCAGTAAAACTTTTCATTGCACCAACATGTGATAGCCATTTTCCATATTAAAAATAGAAAATGTTGGAAGCACTCAGCAAGTCTGGCAGCATCAGTGGAGATCGAAAATGAGGGTAGAATCCTTGATTGTGCTAGGTTCCTACCCTTGGCGTGAATCTTGGAGCACACCCATCTCCCCTTGCAGGTTGTGAATCCCACAGACTCACAACCCTTTGAGAGAAGTCATTTCTCCTCATCTCTGTTTTAAATCTGCCAATCCCTTACCCTAAAACGATGACCTCTTGTTCCAGGTGGCCGTACAAGAGGAAACATCCTCTCCACATCTACTTTGTCAATCTCCCTTATCATATTGTACACTTCAATTAGATCTCCTCTCATTCTTTTAAACACCAGGGAGTATTGGCCTAAGTTTCCCAATCTCATCTCTGGAATCAATCTAGTGAATCTCATCTGAACTGCCTCCAATGCAACTACATCCCTTCTCAAGTAAGGGAACCAAAACTGTAAACAATATTCTAAATGCATTCTCACAAATGTTTTGTACGGTAGCAGCACTCAATTCCATTAGTAATAAATGCCAAAATTCCATTTGTTTTCTGTGATTCATGCACGAGGACACACAGACCCATCTGCACCGAAGCACTCCAAAGTTTCTCTCCATTTAGATAATAATTTGCCTTTGTATTTTTCCAACTAAAATTGATAAAATCACACTTATCCATGTTAGACTCCATTTGCTAAATTAGCCCTATTAACTACCTATATTCATTTCCAGACTTATCAAGAACCAATGGAAATCAATCAACAACTATCCCTGTTGGAACTTCACCTGTTCATGGTTAAGGGAGCACAGTATTGGCATCAAATCACTGGTACATGTGAGTGATGTCATGATCTCTGCTAATGTTCTCACAAAATAGCATTTGATGCAGACTATATCAGCAATGTGCATTCATGCAATGATACTGTTTTGCAACCATCTATGGCATGCATAGTTTTGAAAATATGGTCATTTTGCAAATAAATTTTGTGGCCAATAATCTGGAAATTAATTACCTCTTATAAAAGCATAATCAATGATCACCAGCATGCTTGTTAAATGTTAATTGTGTTGGATTAATTTGATTCAGTCTTTGTCCATCATTCCAGTACCTAAGAAAAACCAAGCAGCATGTCTTAATGTCTGTCGTCCAATGGCTTTGACATCCATCATTATGAAGTGCTTTGAAAGGCTAGACATGGCACGAATCAATTCCAGCCTCCCAGACTATATGGATCCACTACAGTTTGCCTACTGCCGCAACAGGTCCATAGCTGACGCCATCTCCCAGGCCCTGCACTCTGCCTTCTCATTCTTCATCTTTTCATGAGTGGGAACAGTTTCTCCCTATGTACCCTTCCCTGACTCCTCATGATTTTCCATATCTCTCTTAAATCTCTACTCAGCATTTTTTTCTTTGAGGAAAACAGTCCTAACTTCCCCAATCCTCCTCATAACTAGCATTCCTTATCCCTGGAACCATGAACCATTTTGTGAATCATTTCTGCAATCTCTGCGATGCCATCACATCCTTCCAAAAATGCAGCATCCAGAACTGGAAACAGTACTCCAGCTGAGGATGAACTAGTGTTGTACATTTCTTAATGTAACCTCCTTGATCTTATACGCTGTGCCCCTCTAAATAAAGCCTAAAGTACTGTATACTTTTTCGCCCACGCTCCCACCCTGTCCTATTACCTTCAGACTTGTGCACATTGATGCCCAGATCCCTGCGATCCCAAATTCCTTTATTTTATATTTTCTCTCCATGTTCTTCCAACTGAAATGAATCATTTCACACTTCTCTGTTTGGAACTTCTCCCTGTCGAAACATCCATTGCATCACTTCACTTTTACTCATATTTAAATTAATTTGCCTTCTATCTGCCCACTCCACCAATTTGTCTCTGCTTTTTTGAAGTTCTGCATTTCCAAGTTTTGTATCAGCTGCAAACTTTGAAACTGCATCCTGCGCATCAAGGGCTAGGTTATTATTAATCAGGAAGAGCAAGAGCGGATAGTACCAAAACTGATAATACTTTACCAACACTAATAAAACTTCCTGCTATTAACAAACCTTACTAATACTTATAAACCTTACTAAAACTGAGCACAACTTACCAATGCTAACATGTTTTACTTAAGAGAAAAAGATAAGACTCAGTCTCTACTCACTTGTTATTTGTTGTTAAAAGTAAATATTTTTAACTTTTAAAGTCCCGGTGGTGTAGATTGGCTCTTATTGCTGCTTAGGGACTCAATCATCTTATGACTCTTCTACAATACCTCTGTTCATCTATTTTAAAATAAGGGCACTCTTAGGCCTCTCTTCCTGAAGGTAAGTGCTGTTGAGCTCACTCCTAGGGCTTCATTTATTTAAACAAAGAAGAACAAAGAACAAAAACAGCCCGGGAAACAGGCCCTTCAGCTCAACAAGCCCGAGCCGCCATTTTAACATTACCAGTCCCCCCTCCACCCATGACCCTTATCTATGATTATGGCAATCCACATTGAGGGAAACTAATTTAGGGACAATTTATTACCTCCAATCAGCCTAATAGCACATCTTTGGGTGTGGGAGGAAACCGGAGCACCCGGAGAAAACCCACGCAAGCATGGGGAGAATGTGCAAACTCCCACAGACACTGGCCCAAATCCATGTGTCTGCACAGCAAACAGTGATAGTCACTGAGCTGTCGTGTTGCCCAGCATCTGGTCCAGTTTAAGCGCACACTAACAACATGAAGCACTAGGCTACTCTCGAACATTCAAGAGCAGCCCTAGTACGACCCATCGCGTGTATGCCCCTTGTTGGACAACAAGGCGGACCGACTTAAAACCTGTGAATTAAAAGAGAAAAACATTAGTATCATTCCTCATCCTTATACATTGCTAATGAACCTTATTTAAAACAATATTCTATATCCTCCCATCTCCAACCCACTCATGTGCCTGTCTAAGTAACTCTTAAACAAATCCAGCATGCCTGCCTCCACCACCTTGCTTGGCAGAGCATTCCATACCCCCAATACCCTCTGTACCTCCCTCTAATATCCGTGTTATACCTCTCCCCCCTCACCCTAAGCCCGTGGCCCCTCGTGCTGTGTGTCCCTAACATAGGAAATAGCTTACCACTGTTTACTCTACCTATACCCTTCATAATCTTATATACCTCTATTAGATCCCCCCTCAGTTGCCGTCTTTCAAGGGAAAACAGCCCCAATTTGCTCAATCTTTCCTCATAACCCAGTCCTTCCATACCAGGCAACATCGTGGTAAACCTCCTCTGCACTCTCTCCAGAGTCTCCACGTCCTTCCAGTAGTAAGGTGACCAGAACCGGACGCAGTACTTCAAATGCGGCCTAACCAACGTTCTATACAACTGCAACATCGGACTCCAGCTCTTATACTCTACTCTATTTGTTCCCACTCGTTTTTTTTTACTGAAAATGTGTCTCTCACCCTGAAATTCCTTTGTTAAATTTGTTTAAGTCAATTTTTTAAGTCCCAGTCCCTCATTTAATATTAATTTCCTTGTGATTTTTGGCAGGCTGTCTCTCCCTCTACTGTAAATGCTGATGCAAAGTAATTATAATATGTTTGCATTTCCTTATTTTCATTGAACAAATCATTGCCAGTTTTCAATGGACTTAAAATGCTCCTGATCTGTCTGCTTCCTAACACATTACTTTGTAGCATGATACCCTTTTCTGTTCTTCCTTTGTCTCTCACTTGCCAGGACTTTTTGTTTTTTTTTCAGTTTTTATGCCTTTTACTTTTATGTTGCCTCTTAATTCTTTTCACATCCATTTTGGCAAGTTCAGCTCTCAAATGTTTTAAGTTATCACATTTTTTGAAAACCCCTGTCTTCTGTTGTGTCAGAAATCAACAGATTTGTTCAGTTTACAGTGGACTGTATCTGACTCATTGCATTGAAACAGAGATGTCAGTGTTGGACTGGGGTAAATACAGTAAGAAGTCTCACAACACCAGGTTAAAGTCCAACAGGTTTATTTGGTAGCAAACGCCACTAGCTTTCAGAGCACTGCTCCTTTGTCAGGTGGGTGGCCTGGGGTGGGCACTCACCTGACGAAAGGGTAAAGTCCCAAAAGCTTGTGGCTTTTGCCACCAAATAAACCTGTGGGCCTTTAACCTGGTGTTGTGAGACTTCTTACTGTATTCGTGTATCTGCCCCGATGCCTCTTGAACGTTGTTATAGGATTTGCTTCTCTAATGTAATAACCACCACTAAAAATGTGACAATCCCATTTCCCAGCACTTTCCCCGCCAATTACTATTCCAGTCCTCTCAGCTCCAACCAATCACCAGGCCATGACCCGACTAGTCAATCAGAGCGCAGAGAAAACGGACCAATCAGAGCACACAGAGAGAAAGACAAATCAGAGTACGGGGAATAACCAATCCGAGCGCAGGGATAACAGACCAATCAGAAAACGGAAAGAATGACCAATCAGAACGCAGAGCAAGCGGACCAATCAGAGTACAGGGAATGACCAATCAGAACACAGGGAATAACCAGGCTGAGCGCACTGTGAACAGACCAATCAGAACTCAGAGATTACGGACCAATCAGGGCTCAGAGATAATAACCAATCAGAGCACAGCAGAGTCGGGCCAATCAGAGCGGTCCCACGGTGGCAGCTGCGCGGAGTGTTGACGTGGGGCTTGTGTTGACTGTAGGCCGGGTTCGGGGCTGGAGCTGGGGCAGGGGCCATGGCTGCGGACTGGGAGGAAATCAGGCGGCTGGCAGCCGATTTCCAGAGAGCGCAGTTCGCAACCACCGTGCAGAGGTACCACTTGTACACCTTTAGTCCACCTCCCCCCCCCCCCCCCCGTGTCACCGCGCCTGTTGTCCAGCTCAGGCCTACTGCTTCCCCCAGGAACCACGGCCTCCCTGTAAGGCAAGGACTGGAGAGAAATCCCTTTCCAGTCTTTAAACTCCCGGCCTAAAAGAGCTCTCTCCCTCCCCTGGAAGAGCATATGTGAGTTTAGGGCAGGGAGGTAGTTCTACTGAACTTTGCTGTGTGTCAAGCTATTTTCTCGGTTATAACGCACTGCCTGTAGTTGTTTATGTTTTTTGACCAACGTGGAATGTCGAACGTGACAGCAGCATTGGAAATTCACAAACAATTTGTATTGGCAGAAGACACAAAACATTGGATTCATCATTTGTTATTAACAAACCTTACAAATCGAGGAAAAATAGAAACGTAGCTTAAATTAATTTGGAGGTTGTGGCTGCCACCATATGTTTGGAGAAAGTAATTTAAAGTTCTTGGGTACGTTACAGCGGCTTGTTTTAATAAAGGGGTTTAATGTAATAAAATGTCTCCCCAAGGGACTTTAAGAACTTTATGAAAATAAATTAGCTGTTCACGTATTTAGTCGGTGGAAGATTTTAAGTGCCATAAAGGAGGATAATGAGGTAGCGAGGCAGATAGGGTGTAGGTAGGATCATTCCTGAGCTAAATGACTCACCAGCTGAAGGCACAGCTACTGATCGTGGTGTAATTTTAAAAATTGGGGGTGTTCAAGATTTTGGAATTCAGCTGTCTAAGCTGAGTTACTAAGTCAATCAAATTCAGTGTATTAGATTGTGGCCTGAGTTTTCTCCATGGACACAATTGGATGGCTTCAAAAATTCCCCCATTGGCAAAATGGATACCAACAATGTCAAGTTATTAAGTATCTTAGCAATCTTTTTGGACAAGACTGAAATTAAAAATGAACACACATCAGGTTGAAGAATAAGATGCCAATGAAAGCACTAAACCCACACCAAATATAAATCTCATTTTTTCCATTTCAGCTCCTTTTGATCATTCATGCACAAGATGGACAGACAGAAATGACAATAGTCCTTATTACCTAGGGTTAACAAAAAACATTAAATCTGATTTAAAAATTAACAGTTCAGCTGAGTTAGAAACTTTTGTTATTTGCATGTAGAAGTGCTCATTAACTTGGCTCCTGAAAGGCTCATAACATTAAGGCTGTGTCCCTTAGTCCTAAGCTTGTTTGATTTTGATTTGATTTATTATTGTTACATGTATTAGTATATAGTGAAAAGTATTGTTTCTTGCACGCTATATAGACAAAGCATTCTGTTCATAGAGAACTAAAAGAGAGAGTGCAGAATGTAGTGTTACAGTCATAGCTAGGATGTAAAGAAAGATCAACTTAATGTGAGTTACGTCCATCTGAAAGTCTTATGGCAGCAAGGAAGAAGCTGTCCTTGAGTTGGTTGGTGCATGACCTCAGATTTTTGTATCTTTTTCCTGAAGGAAGAAGATGGAAGAGAGAATGTCCGAGGTGCATGGGGTCCTTAATCATACTAGCTGTTTTTCCGAGACAGCGGGTAGTGTAGACAGTCAATGGATGGGAGGCTGGTTCGTGTAATGGACTGGGCTTCATTCACAACCTTTTTCAGTTTCTTGCGGTTTCGGGCAGTGCTGTGATACAACCAGAAAGAATGCTTTCTATTGTGCATCTGTAAAGGTTGGTGAGAGTCACAGCTGACATGCCAAATTTCCTTAGTTTCTAACAATCGTAAGAGTTTGGACTTTATCAAATGCCTTCTGGAAGCGCATGTAAAATACTTTTTAAAAATATGCAGTTGAGGTTTGTCAGTCATAATCTATCCTTTTACAAACAAAGAATTCCATAGAATGGGAATCAAAGAATTCCATGGGATAGAATTCATACAGTGCAGAAGGGGGCTGTTTGGCCCATCAAGTCTGAACCACCTCTCTGAAAGAGCATCTTACACAGCACCCACCCCTGCATATTTACCATGTGTATCCACCTAATATACACTTTTGGATACTAAAGGTAAATTTAGCATCTTAATATCTTTGGATACTATGGGGGAAATCCACCTAACCTATACATCCTTTGCACTGTGGGAGGAAACAAGAATACCTGAAGGATAGCCAAGCAGACACACAGAGAATGCAAATTCTACACAGATAGTCACCCAAGGTTGGAATGGAACTGGCTGAGGCAGCATTGATAACCACTCCTGCCCACGTTCAGTAATTTCATGGCAGCAGATGTTAAACTAACTGACCTATAGTTCTCTGGTTTCTATCTCAGCTTTCTTAAAAAGCAGAGTAATGTACAGTTTTCAATCTGAAGAAATGGTTCTTGAATCAGGAACTTTGAAAGTTTGTAGTTTGTGTATCAGCAATGCTCCAAACACTTTCTTTGTTTGGAACTGTTTGGTCCTGTGCTGGCCCATACAAGCACAGTGGGACCATACTCAAATTCAAGAGCTGAGTGCATAAGCCAGCATTATTTCTATTTGTTCAAGGAATTTAGCGGTTATGCAAGTATTTATTGCCCATCTTGTATTGCGTTTGAGAAGGTGGTGGTGTGCTGCCACTTTGAACTGCTGCAGTCCTTGAGGTGTAGGTGCACCAACAATGCTGTTCAGAGGGAGTTCCAAGATTTTGATCCAATAGTAGTGAAGAAGCAACGATACATTTCCAATTCAGGATGGTGAGTGGCTTGGAAGCGAACTTTCAAGGGAAGGTGGTGTTCCCATGTATCTGTTGCCATTGTCCTTCTTGATGGAGTGGTCATGGGTTTGGAATATGCTGCCCGCATCTTGTAGTTGTGTACATACAGCTGTTACAGTACATTGGTTATGGAAGAATTGAATGTTTGTGGAAGGGGTGCCAATCAACAGGCTACTTTTCCCTGGATAGTGTTAAGTATCTTGTGTGTTATTGGAATTGCACTCATTCCAGGTAAGTGGAGCGTATTCCATCACACTCCTGACTTGTGCCTTCTAGATGGTGAACAGGCTTTGGGGAGTCAGGAGGTGAATTACTTGCTGCAGGATTCTTAGCCTTTGACTTGCTCTTGTAGCCACAATATTTATGTAGCTAGTCCGGTTAAGTTTCTGGTCAATGGTAACCCCAGGACATTTGATACTGAGGGATTCAGCAATGGTAAGTGGTTTGTTGACAGCAGTCCATCCAAGTGAAGAGTTTGATGAATAGATGGAAATACTCAGATTGTAAAAATTATTGTCATACTGCAGTAGTACTTTTCAGCAAAATTCCAAAATCTTTTAAGCCATGTAATTTATTTGTTCCCAGGCTATATGTCTACCTTGGCATCTGAATACAGAGGAATGTTTGGGCACCAGTTTGAAATGGAAATGATGATAAAATCTCATGAAAAGTTGTAACATAATTCTGGTTACAAAATATATCTTTTTATGAATACCAATGCCAGCTTATGGAAGTAGTGTGAAATCCTTAACACTTATTTAAGGGCTTACTAATGCAAACTAAAGTCCCATTTATTTTGTAGTTATAATAGCTGACTTCTGTGTTTCCTAAGCATATTCTTGATAACTAAAATACATGGCTTATACTTTAATCTTGTATTTCCAATGTCATTTGGACAGGTTGTCTGAACGAAACTGTATTGAAATTGTTGCTAAATTGATAGCAGACAAACAGCTGGATGTGGTACACACACTGGATGGAAAAGAGTACATCACTCCTGCACAAATTGCCAGAGAGATACGGGATGAATTATATGTTAATGGAGGTGAGTTTTGCATGTTGCTTGAAAATTAGATTTTAATTGACCTTAAAAGAAATTGTGTAAGATCTACATGAAGTTAAATGTGAAAACTGCAATTGAGTAATTGTGTGGGTCCAGCCAAGGATGTGTGCGGAATAACAGTGATGTTTGTTACATTTTTATTTTTTGCCATAACCACCTTGCCATTTTATTACCAGTCTTAACTTGTTGGGCATTGTTAAAACAAAGAAGGAATTTGAAAGCATTTACTAAGTTTGTTGATTATTGATGAGAGTATTTATATTATTAAGCATGTTACATGGGCTCTGTTCCATTGAGGACATCATTGTCATCCTGCACTTCATGGGAAATACCCCTGAAAAAGAATCCACATTTTACTGCAATATGCTATGATAGGAAATCCAATGTTGAAAACATTTCCTTATTCTCCTCCATCACACAATATTTGCTGTTTTACTAGGTGCAATCCAGCAAACAGTTTGCTTTATTTTTACCCTTATACGAGATGTGGGTGTCACTGGCTCACCAGCAATTATTGCCCATCCCTAATTGCCCTTTAAAGGAGGTGGTGAGCTGCCTTCTCCAACCGCTGTAATCCTCGTGCTGTGGGTACATCCACCATGCTATTTGGGAGGGGCTGCAGGATTTTGACTCATTGAAGGGATGGCAGTGTATTTCCAAGTCAAGATACTGAATGATTTTGAGGCCAAGTTGCATGTTCCCATTTGTCCCCTGCCTTTGCCCTTCTAAATGATAACAGTCATGGGTTTGGAAAATACTGCCTAACCAGCAACTTGTAGATGGTATACAGTACTGCCATTGTTGATTGATGGTGGAGGGAGTGAATGTTTGTGCAAGCAATACCAATTTGTCCTGGATGGTGTTAAGCATCTTGAGTGTTATTGGAGCTGCACTCAATCAACTAGGCAAATGGAGAGTACTCCATCACACCCCTGATTTGTGCCTTACAGATGGTGTTCAGACTTTGGGGAATTGCTTACCGTAGAACTCCTTGCCTCTGACCTGTTTTTGTAGCACTGTATTTATGTGGCTAGTCCAGTTCAGTTTCTAGTCAATGGTAATTTCTAGCATGGTGATAGTGGGAGATTCAGTGATGCTAATGCCACGGAATGTCAAAGGATGATAAGTTCCTCTCTTATTGGGGATGGCTATTGCCTGGCACTTTTGTGAAGCGCATGTCACTTGTTAGCCCAAGCCTGGATATTGTACAGGTCTTGCTGCGTTTAGACATGGATTGCTCATATCTCTCCTCTTCCCAAATCATTGATTTCTGTATTATTTGATTTTTTTTCTCAGTAATTAAAATTTCTCTGATCCAGTGTCATAATTCAAATAAATTAGATATTTTATAGTACCTGTACTATATGTCCTATTGAATTGCCATTTACATATTTCATGCTTTTATGAAACGATATAAATGACAATTTAATGACCATTGACCAGAAATGCATTTTTAAAAATTTTGCTGAGATCTTTGCTTGAACTTGATATTTTTGTCTTGAGCTATGAGTTAAGTTTAGGATGTACCAGCACTGCATGTGGATTATTTTCTGTTAGTTTCTAACAATTTATGCATAGTTATTTCTCAAAATTATATGCTTTTAAAAATAAAAGCTAGCAGTCAGATTTCAAAAGTTTTGTTCAGGTAAAATTTTATTTTTAAAAATGGTAGTGAGCTTAGTTTTTGTGGCATAATTGTAAATTCTCCATATATATATTTCCTTTACATTTCAGGTAGGATAAATATTGTGGATCTGCAGAATGTGAGTATGCTTATTTGAACCATTTATTTAAGTTTTAGTTATATACATTGAATATCTACTTTTAACCACGAAGGTTATAGCCATTAATATAACCTCAAATACAATCCTTAGAATAATGCGGATTATCAATAATTGAAACACTGTTGTACTAGCAAACATGCTCCTGTTTACAGTTCAGCTGGTAGTGATGTTGTGAGACTTCTTACAGTTCAGATGGAACACGAATGTGATATAAGATCTTCAAAAAATCTTGAAATATCTCGCGCTGTATTTAGCAACCAAAAACTGGGAGATTCTTTCCAACCAACACCTTTACCTTAATGTTTTTTGGATTGATTGAGGACAAATTACCTTATATGTTTAAGGAAGCTAAAGGAGAACTCAAGCTCCATGTAAGTGCACTATTTTCTAATGGCTTGTAAATAGTCCCTACGCCTCATGAAATTCAAATTGATTCTGTCTGCAATTTATTTCAAAGGGATTAGGCACCAAAGTTTGGTTAAGCAATTTCCTGTGGCAACTGTATACTATGGAACATTTCAGCAAATACTTAAAGGGCAAAACTGAACATACATTCAGTGATTGTATGTCATTTCATCTGTAAACAAATCTACAAACCTTTTCTATTCAAATGATGCATTTCCCCCCCCCCCATTACTTGTGTTTTATTATTCATTGATTTGTGCAGTCCAAAACTAAAAATCTTAAAAGGAAACTTTTTTAAACATTTTCTTAGATTCTCAATGTGGATCTGACTCATGTTGAGAGCAGAGCAAATGACATTGTTAAATCAGACAGAAGCATTCAGCTTGTCTTGGGCCAGCTAATTGATGAGTAAGTATTGACAGTCTCTTAATTCTAGTCAGCATTTGTTTTATCTTTTTCTCAAAACAACTCGAGGGTTTAAGTGATGGTGACAGAATTTCAGAATTATAGTGATCTCTGCTTCTCTCATCTGTAACCTAGACACTCAAATTCTCAAGTATGTCAGATACCCATTTCATTTCCTGACTGAGTTCGTTTTCGGCATTGTCTCCTTTAACAGCTCCCTCCAGTCTTTAAATTAACTTTTTCATCAAGCCTACTGTCACATCATCTCCACCACCAGTTCTGAGCCCCTGACTTGCCTCTACTGGGCCATCTCCACCCTCCTCTCTCTGAAGTCCTGGAGTACATCAAGCTCCCTGCTATAATTCCACCTTTTTAACCTCTCCGTCTTGAAGACTCTTCAGTTGGATACCAAATTGTTCAATATAGTTGGAATGTATGGATAGCATTCTATGCACCTGTGACCGTTATTTATTATTTATTCTTGCCCTCCCTGTCAGCTTCAGCACTGTCTAACACTTCTCCTCTATCACTGTCTCTCTTCCACTGTCTGTATTCATGATACTGCTCTCGTATTTCCATTTGTTTCAACAAAACTGCCTCATCTCTTGTGCCAACCCCTCTCAATTATGCATGGTTAATTACTGCAGGCAGTTTGTAAGACAAGATGTTTCCAATATTTAATGTAGAAAATATATATTTATGCTGGGCTAACAATGGGGAGATTAGTGGAGATAACTAAATGTTTGGCCAATAATGTTAATTTACTATGACCTTTAAAGGAGGATATCGAGATAAAGCAGGTGAGGGGTTGAAGAAAGGAATTTGAGAAGGTGGGCCCATGTCCATCAGCACAGGCAAGGTGACGGGTGAATGGGACTTAATATGGAATTACGTAAGATTCGTAAAACATTAGATTATCTTAAATTGATAAATTAGAGGCTGACCAAAGAAACATTTGACTCTGGATGTGACAAAGGCATAGAAACATAGAAGATAGGAGGAGGCTATTTGGCCCTTCATCACGATCATGCTTGTTTGTCCAATTCTGTAGCCTAATCCTGTATGTTTGAGGTTTGATTAGAGGATAGGTAATGAAAAAATTAGTAATGGATAACATTAAGAAGATGGGAGTTAAAAATATTTTTGATGAAAAGGATGTGTGGTTGAAAGCTCAGCACAAAGGCAATTAAGATGTGGAACTTACATTCTAATTTAACCCTGAGGTTGTGGCTGGGTATGAGCTTGAATCTCCATCAGAAGGCCAAAGACAGTGGCTCCAGTCTTTCCAATGTTTACTTCAGTGGGAGAGGAAATTAAGCAAGGTGCAAAGGAAGTAGCAAGTTTGCTACAAGTATTCTTTATCTGTAATTCAAAAAAAACTTTTTTGAACCTCATTGATCTTTATCGTGCGCAGCAAGTCTAGTTGTTTATCTGCAATGTTTACCTTGTGATTTTTCTGCTGAACACATCATAAAGAAACTTATTACAGGTACTTATTTATTGTTCTGTTTACAAGTCTTACTTTTCAAGCCATTTTCTTTACTTACCTAGACAATTTCTTTGAGGTGTCCAAAAACCAAAGTTATCTAAAATCCAAAATACAGCCAGCTCCGAGGGTAAAGGATACTCAATCTGTGTTATTCGTCTATCAGCAAAATGCTAAAATAACCCCAACAGATTTTTTCCTCCAATATTTTACCCCAATAAATTAAACATCATGAACAAATAGATCTGAGGAAAATTGGCAAATATTTAATAATGCAGCTATCGTGGCATTTTGAAAAGTTTTATTTCACAATGTAGTATTGGTGCACATTCATAATTCTAGAACTCTGTGCTTGTTTTAAGTACATATGTATCTGCAGTCAAATTAATATTTTAAATAAACTCAAAGTAAAGACTGAATGTAATTTGCTGTTGCTTAATCAGAACCTATCTGGATCAGATGGCTGAAGAGGTAAATGACCGACTGCAGGAAGCTGGACAAGTGACTCTAGCAGAGCTTTGTAAATTGTATGACCTTCCAGCTGACTTTCTAACAGAGGTGAGTAAATACTATCCTATTATAATTATAATATGTTTTGTATAGCTAATGTACAGCAGTAAGGGAAGGGATCGAGCAGTAAATATTCACTGACAATTTCTAGTAATTTTTTAAAAAATACCTCAGATTTCACCAGTAATAAAACTGGCATTATGTGATCAATAACTGAGTAACTGGTTAGAAGAAGGAATGTTGTAATGGGACCAGAAGCATTAATAAGTTGGAATTCTTATATGTGTACTTGAAAATTAAGAGATGAAGGGCATGTTAATGAGGGATATTGGAGCTGCTGATGCTGTGCAGCCTACCCTTGGACCTTATATGGGTCCCTTTTGGGTCATATCTTGTGTACCAAAAATGTTGTACACATGAGATGCTCAGTGTATACAAGATATGCTAAATGGAGAAAGATCAAGGTCCATCTAGTTTTCCCTTCTTTGATTTGGATGATAGCATGAAATATGAGCTGACCTTAAATATTAGAGGCAAGTTCAATTTGGTCCCATGAAGTGCTTAAACTTTCACTCCTGCACCTGATACCCAGTGGGAGCAGTATGCACCATCGACAAGGTGCACTACAGCAATTTAGCCTAGTGGAAAGGAAAAATGGTCGAGGCAAATGGATAGAAGAAATCAGAAAGGAAAAAGAAAGGAAGGCAACAAGGGAGTTCTGTGTGACAGAAAAATGAACAGTGAAAAAGGGAGTAGAATTAATTGAGAAAGAGGATAGCATTGATACAAATTATGGATGAAAATGAAATGAGGCCTGATAGAAAACTGAGGCTATTAAGAGGTGGGAGCTGAGGTGGAGACATGAATCGAGGGAAAAGGAGGGAGGAACTCTCAGAAATCCAGGCCAAAAGCTGAGAGACGGGTAGCATGTGGGTATCAAAGGAATTGGAAATGAGTTGGACTTAACGGCAACACAATTTTATGGATGGGATTTTTCATGAAAGCCGCCACGTGTTTTGCAGCGATGGGAGGTGGCCCACTGTTGTCTGGTGGCGGGATCTTCTGCCCCTGCTGTTGTCAAAGGACTTTGCTGTTGAATGCACCCCTCAGCCGGGAAACCTGTGGAGGGGATGTGCGAAGAGCGGGACCAGAAAATCCTATTGGCATGAGCAGAATGAAAATTCCAATCTGTGACTTCAAGTTTGAAATCAAGTTTGCATTATAATATTATTGCCTTTATAAAATGGTACATCCTTAGCCTGGACAGATAAATGGCTAAATCATAGCTACATTGGATACTTTCCAAAACGCAATCGACAAACATTTTTGTTTTTGAATCCTGTCTTTTTGCAAAATCTGAATTGTTTCTGTGCAACCATAATTTCATATTTTAATTTAAATTTTGAGGTATTGTCACAGCGCCTCGGCAGAATTATAAATGGACAGATGGATGCCTATGATCGAGGAGTCATCTTTACTGATGCTTTTGTTGCTCAACATAAGGCACGGGTTCGTGGGCTTTTCAGTGCAATAACCAGGTCTGGTTCAAGTCATTGTACTTTCTTATTGATACAATTAAAGAGTAAAGCAAATAAGTTCATGTTCAAGTTAATACTTGCAGTAAGACTGTATAATATAATAAACTAATATAGCTGCAATGTGCCTTTTCCAATTACTATTGCTAATACATTTAAATGCTCACAGTGTGAACACCGATAATTTCTGCTTCATGTTTATCTTTGAAGTCTGCTCTTTTCAGTAGCTAGCTAGTCATTTTCCACCTATCATTTTGTATTATTGACTGCATTTATTGACTTGCATTATTTGTGTACTCTTGATTCTGATTTTTTTTCTCTGCACCATTATAATCAGAATGTACAGGACCAAATTTATTTTGTACTGGTTCTGTGTGAGAGTGAATTCCTGTTGCTATTTTTGTTGGCCTGGTAAACTAGTGGTAAAGGAATCTGCTATGTGCGGGGCAAAAAACAGCTTTCTCACCCTGTTCAGGTTATCAGTTACAATTTAAATGATCTCTATCTAATGTTTCCTCAACAACTGTATGGATGGTTAGTAATTCAAGTGTGTCTTTAAAATGGTTTTTGTCCCTATGTTGCACCTTTTTGGAGGAGATCAGTTTTTACTGATAACGTAACTTCCTTATTTGAAAGTCTAAAGGACATTTACTAGAGTTACTTCAAGGCTATTGTGGTCTCGTTTTATTTATCTCTTTATATATTCAGTTACTTACGATTACTATAAATGAGATTATTAGGTGTTTTGATTTGAAAACCATAGTTTGTTAATCAGTTTTTGAGGATTAATATAGAACATAGAACACTACAGCACAAACAGGCCCTTCAGCCCACAAGTTGCGCCGATCACATCAATACCTACCAATCCATAGAACTATCTATAACCCCCAATCCCATTAAATCCCATATACTCATCCAGAAGTCTTTTAAAAGACCCCAGCGAGTTCGCCTCCACCACCACTGACAGCAGCCGATTCCATTCACTCAACACCCTCTGAGTGAAAAACTTACCCCTAACATCACCTGTGTACTTGCTTCCCTGCACCTTAAATCTGTGTCCTCTCGTAGCGACCATTTCAACCCGGGGAAATAGCCTCTGAGGATCCATCCTATCTATTCCTCTCAACATTTTATAAACCTCTATCAGGTCGCCTTTCAACCTACGCCTCTCCAGGGAGAAGAGTCCCAGCTCCCTCAACCTATCTTCATAAGGCATGCCTCCCAATCCAGGCAACATCCTTGTAAATCTCCTCTGCACCCTTTCAATAGCTTCCACGTCCTTCCTATAGTGAGGCGACCAGAACTGCGCACAGTACTCCAAGTGGGGCCTGACAAGGGACTTATAAAGTTGCAGCATTACCTCCTGACTCCTAAACCCAATCCCTCGATTAATGAAGGCCAGTACACCATACGCCTTCTTGACCACATCCTCCACCTGCGAGGCCCATTTAAGAGTCCTGTGGACCCGGACCCCAAGATCCTTCTGCTCTTCAACACTGCTAAGACTCCTGCCCTTGATAGTGTACTCGTTCATCCCATTGGTCCTGCCAAAATGGGCCACTACACATTTATCCGTGTTGAAGTCCATCTGCCACTTCTCCGCCCAGTCTTGCATCCTATTTATGTCCTGCTGCAACTTCTGACATCCTTCCAGACCATCCACAACACCACCGACCTTCGTGTCATCGGCGAACTTACTAACCCATCCCTCCACTTCCTCATCTAAGTCATTTATGAAAATGACAAACAGCAAGGGTCCTAGAACAGACCCCTGGGGCACTCCACTGGTGACCGACCTCCATGCAGAAAAAGACCCATCCAGAACCACTCTCTGCCTTCTGCAGGCAAGCCAGTTCTGGATCCACAAAGCCAAAGCCCCTTGGATCCCATGCCCTCTCACCTTCTCAAGAAGTTTTGCATGGGGGACCTTATCAAACGCCTTGCTGAAGTCCATGTACACCACGTCCACTGCTCTTCCTTCGTCAATGTGTTCAGTCACATTTTCGAAGAACTCAACTAGGCTCGTAAGGCACGACCTGCCCTTGACAAAACCATGCTGACTATTTCTGATCATGCTTAACCTCTCCAAATGCTCATAAATCTTGTCCCTCAGAAGCCTCCCCGTCAGCTTACCAACTACTGAGGTCAGACTCACCGGTCGGTAATTTCCCAGGCTATCCCTGTTCCCTTTCTTGAAAATAGGAACTACATCCGCAATCGTCTGGAACCTCTCCCGTCTCCATCGACGACACAAAGATCATCGCCAGGGGCTCTGCAATCACCTCCTTCACCTCCCACAGTAACCTGGGGTACATTCCATCTGGTCCTGGCGACTTGCCTATCTTGATAAAATTTAAAAGTTCTAACACATCCTCTTCCTTAATATCCACATACTCAATCTTTTCCATCTGCTGCAAACCTGTAGCAAAATTTCCCAGATCACTTTTCACTGTGAATACGGAGGCAAAGTACTCATTAAGCACCTCTGCCATTTCTTCTGGTTCCACACAGACCTTTCCCCCTTCACCTTTTATAGGTCCTATCCCTTCTCTTCTCATCCTTTTACTTTTCACATATTTGTAGAAGGCCTTGGGATTCTCCTTAATCTTACCCGCCAAGGTCTTCTCATGACCCCTTCTGGTTCTCCTAATTTCCCTTTTAAGCTCCTTTCTACAATCCTTATACTCCTCAAGATCCTTAACATCTCCTAGCCCCCTGAACCTTTTGTACACCTTCCTTTTCTCCCTGACTAGGTTCACCACAGCCTTCGTGCACCATGGTTCCCGCGACCTACCAAAACTTCCTTGTCTCATCGGAACGTTGCCGTGCAGAGCTCCAGACAAACATTCCTTGAATATCCGCCACCTTCCTTCTGTACTTTTCCCCAAGAATGCCTCCTTCCAGTTTATTTGCCTAATTAACTGCCTGACGTCTTCGTATTTCCCCTTACTCCAGACAAACACCTTCCTAGCCTGCCTGATCCTATCTCGTTCCAATGCAATTGTGAGGGAGATAGAATTATGATCACCATTCCCAAGATGCTCTCCTACCGAGAGATCCGTCACCTGTCGTGGTTCATTCGCCAGTACCAGGTCAAGTACAGCCTCACCTCTCGTAGGCTTATCCACGTACTGTGTCAGGAAACCTTCCTGAACACACCTAACAAACTCCTCCCCATCCAAACCCCTTACCCTTGGGATATTCCAATCGATGTTTGGGAAATTGAAGTCTCCCATCACGACAACTCTGTTATTTCTACATCTCTCTAGGATCTGTTTCCCTATCTGCACCTCAACTTCCCTGTCACTATTGGGTGGCCTATAGAATACACCCAGCAAAGTTATCGACCCTTTGCTGTTCCTAACTTCCACCCACGGAGACTCCGTAGGCAGTCCCTCCACAGCATCCTCCTTCTCTGCAGCCATGACACTGTCCCTGATCAACAGTGCCACTCCACCACCTCTTTTGCCTCCCTCCCTGTTCTTCCTGAAGTATCTGAATCCTGGCACCTGAAGTACCCAGTCCTGTCCCTGAGACATCCAAGTCTCCGTAATGGCCACCACATCACATTCCCAAGCAGCAATCCACACCCTAAGCTCATCTACCTTATTTACTACACTCCTGGCGTTAAAATAGATACACTTCAGCCCCTCAGTCTGGACATTTCCCTTCTCCACCACCTGTCTAACCTCCCTCTCATACTGCCTGCAGTCCTTCCCTACCTGGGAGCTAACCTCCTCGGTCCCAGTCTCCCCATCACTATTCCCTCCCCCCATCCTTTCTAGTTTAAAGTCCCCCCAGTGGCCCTAGCCAGTCTTCCTACCAAGATATTAGTCCCCCTGGGATTCAAGTGCCACCCGCCTTTACTGTACAGGTCACACCTGCCCCTAAAGAGGTCCCAATGATCTAGGAACCGAAATCCCTGCCCCCTGCTCCAGTCCCTCAGCCACGCTTTCAGCCTCCACCTCATTCCATTCCTGCCCTCATTCTCCCGTAGCACAGGCAGCAATCCTGAGATTACTACCTTCGCTTTCCTCTTCCTCAGCTGCCTACCCAGTTCCCTATAGTCCCTTTTCATGACTGCCTCCCTCTTCCTGCCTATGTCAGCAGTACCTATATGCACTACTACCTCTGGTTCCTCATCCTCCCCTTTCAGGATGTCTGGGACACGCCCAGAGACATCCCGGATCCCAGCTCCAGGGAGACAAACCACTATCCGCGACTCACGTCTATGTCCACAAAAACGCCTGTCTGCCCCCCTCACTGTGGAGTCCCCTATTAGTACTACCTTTCTGCTCTCTTTTTTAATTTTTTGACATACTGGCTCAGCTCCAGAGACCTGGCCACTGCTGCCTCCCTCAGATGAGCTGTTCCCCCCCAGTAGTACTCAGGCAGGAGTACTTGTTTTGAAGGGGGACATCCACTGGCGTGCTCTCCATCACTTGAGGTTTCCCCTTCCTAATAGTTACCCACGTGCCTTCTTCCCGTTGCCCTGGTGTGACTACTTGCTGATAGCTCCTGTCAATTATCTCCTCACTCTCTCTAATGAGCCAAAGGTCCTCGAGCTGCATTTGCAGCTCCTTAACCTGGTTCCGTAGGGACTGCAGCTCCACACACCGAGCACAGGTGTGGACGTCTGGTAGACCAGGAGCCTCCAAGACCTCCCACATGTTGCACTGGCAACAACATACTGGCCTCATACCCATACTTGCCCCTTTTTAGTAACCCAGAGGAAAAAGTAAAAAAAAACTTATAACTTACCTTGCCTCACCCTTGTCTCTTTGGCCCTGTGAGCCAAAGCCCTTACAGCACACTCAAAAACAAACTTACCTGCTCTCAGTCAGAGCCCTTCTCTCTCTCTCTCTTTTTTTTAGGTTAGAGGAGGAGGGGGGGTTGGGATACTCTACCTATGTAGAGTATCGGGATTCCTCACCGCTCTAATTTATAGTAAGGTTAAAAAAAACTCTACCAGAGTGTCTTTGCAACTGCTTCTGGTATAAAATTTAAAGAAAAAAAAACGAGTAAAAAGTTAGCTTTAAAACAGCGCTCTACTCACCCACAAGCTCTCCTCTCGCAAATCGCTGCCTCTCTTCAGTGCTCCCAAGGAACAATATGCTGAGCTTGAATTCAGAGGGAAATATGTTTCTATGTGTGTTGCACTTAAAATGTAGTATATTTTTAAATGGGATTTTTAATGTTCTTTGTCAACAGGCCAACACCTCTAAGCTCTTTGATAACTCAATATAAATTTCAGGAGCATCTCCTTTACTGTAAGTTGGCAATGGAATTACACAATGTTACAAAGAGAAAGAATTAGTATTGAAATGCAGTTAAGTGGGCAAAACCTATTTATAAGTATAAGTGCGTATTCTGATGGAGTAGCATAAGGCTGGAAATAATACTGTTCAATTAAAAATGTTGCGCTGCAAGTATGATAACCTATTAAAAACATTCCCAGTGAAACCATTTTATTCAGTTGTTAGCAAACAGAGAAATAAATCACAGGACAATGCGAAACACTATAATACCTTGATAAAAATACAGTCACTACATTGTTTTGGTATTGAGCTCAGGCTCCATGTTTGCACCCGAATAAATTGGGTTATTTGAGTATGAGCAATTTTTGGACTACTTACTGAAATGTGACTTTAGATCTAGTGTCAAACACAGATAGTAACAAAAGGAAATTTCATAGTGATGCAACAGAGATTGCTGAAACTAAAGCCATGAAGCTCATTGATTTGTACTTGTTAAGACGCTGTCTAAGTTGTTGAGTATTTCCAACTGTCTCTCCTTTCATTCAAATTATTGCAACGCTTACTTATTGCTGTTCTTGATTATTTTCTACTCACTCCAAAGCTCTGTTAGCTATAGCCAATTCCACAGCATCCTGTTCACCCAATTGCTTAATGCCTGTTCTAGTCTGCACTGGCTGCTACTACCCCCAATCTAAAATCATAATTTTCATGTTTAAATTCGTTCTCAATTTCTCTCTATCTCCCCCTGCGCTAAACTCTGTTCCCCTCCTCTCATCCTCCCTCTTGTCAGCTTGGCCCCAGAATTTTCCTGCTTTAAGCCTCTTTACCTTCCTCTTGAAATCCCTTTGTGGCTTTGTCACACTCCATCTCTGTAATCCTCTCGTCCCCTGTCTCCAAAAAAACACCATTCCTCTATCTCTAGTCATTGGCTGTTTCATGTAGACCACAAAATACAGGAGCAAAAGTAGGCCATTCAACCCATCGGTCTGTTGTGCGATTCAGTGAGATCATGACTGATCTGATGTGATAATCCTCAACCCCATTTTCCCACCTTATCCCCATAACCCTTGATTCCCTTACTGATTTAAAAATCTGTTTTACCTCAGTCTTGAACATATTGAACAACGCAGTCACTACAGCTCAACCTTTCTTCATAAGAAAATCATTCCATGCCTGAGATCAACTTGGTGAACCTTCCCTGGCCTGCCTCCAATGCTAGCATATTTTCCTTTAGATAAGGGGACCAAGACTCTTCACAGTATTCCAGGTGTGGTCGAACTAGTGCCTTGTATAATTTTAGCAAGACTTTCCTATTTTAATACTCCATTCCCTTTGAAATAAAGATTGGTATCCATTTGCCAAAAATGTGTCGAACCTGCATATTAGCTCTTTGTGTTTTATGCATGAGGACCCTCAAATCCCGCTGTGCGCAGCTTTCTTTAAATAATGTTCACCTCCTTTATTCTCCCTACCAAAGTTCTTTATTTAACATTTTCTTACCTTCCATCTGCCAAGTTTTTACCCACTCATTTAACCTGTCCATATCCCTCTGTAGACTCTGTGTGTTATCCTCACCACTTGCCTTCCCATCTATTTTTGTGTCAACTACAAATTTGAACAAGGGATGTGAATGTACTAGTGCCAAGTTATTAATGTTTGCTGTTCACCCCATCCTTAGCTGTAGTGCCTTCAGCTGCCTAGAGCCCACACTTGGGAATTTCTATACAATCCCACCTCTTTGCCCTCTAAAGGCCTCTTTAAAATCCATCTCTTTGGTCAAACTGGATCAGCCCCAGTCTTAATATCAGTTGCTTTGCTTTAACATTGATGTATTTTTGATTGCAGCTCTTTGAAGCCCCTTGGTCTATTTTCTTATGTTAAAAGGTGTCATAAACTTCTTTTGATTAATTGATGAGAACCAGAAAACTATGCTGCGGTTAGATCAATTGTTTTAGGACCTGATTTTGTCACTAGAGGGAGTTCTGATATGCTAGAAACAGATATATACTTGTTGCCTCCTAGAATATTTTTATATCATGCACCCTTTTGTTTCGATTTGGATGCAAACACATTGAGTCAAATAGAGCCCATTTAATTTGGGTAATGTTGTGCTTAACAGATAAGTTACGAAAAATGATCAGAATGTGGCCTTTGCACTTTGAATCTCATTTTACTAAACACATACAATTAAAAAGTGTTCTTATAATTGACACCTCATATTCTTATTCACAGTGGATTAATTGTTAAAAGTGCAGGTTACCCTCAAGGAATTTTGTGCTTCCTTTGCTATCCACTTTTTAAAAGTTTTCAGCTCTAGCATTCTGGTAGATGTGACAAAACTATGTTGGAATAATTATAACGTTAGTTTTGAGCTCTTTGCTAATGATCAGCCTGTCTTGTTCCTTACTTTCCTTAACTGTTCTCTCCTTTACTTTTTGCATTTTTATTTTGTAATACATATTTAGCAAATGCAATAACGGTAGGAATGCAATGTTGAGTGTTCATAGCTCTGATGTTTAACAAGTACCAACCCTGGATTCTGGGAAACTGACATCTCTCGATGCTATGCTTGTCCAATGCTTTAGCCCAAGTTGTCTGTGGGCCAGCCACTTCCAATGGTGACAGTTCCTCATAACTCTAGTCTTAGATGAGGGATCCACCCTATCGTACAACTGGAGTGTCAACACAATATTTTTCAAAGCTCAGTGCCCTAGAGGAATTACAGACAAGACCAGCAATATATAAGTGGTATAATGCTTTCTAGGTGACTCAGCATGGGTGTTCATTCTTCCCGGACCCTCCTCCTTGACCTCCAGGCACGACTCTTCCAAAGGAGTTGTGCGCCTTGTTTTTAAGAAGAACAAAGTGGCAGCAGTGTAGGAACAGCTAACTCTAACATTCTAGCCCCTGACAGATTGGTGCTCGGGGCAAAAAATTCCCTATGGCCTCAGTGGGGAAAGTGGTGCCAGAGCAGCAAATAAGGGCTGAAGGCAGGTGCGCCTTGTGCAGGAATTTCTGCTTGACGTTTCTTGTTGGGTGAAGTCTCAATCTCCTGTTGTTGGATTCCCTGAGATCCCATGACTTGGTGTCAGATTCCAGCAGATCTCAGGAAAGGGGATGTTCAGCTCACTGATCTTTGTGGGCAGTTTTCTTTGAGGTCAGTGGCAAATGATGTCTGTCCACTGCCGACTACAAAATCCAGGCCATACCTTTTGCTAGACCGTCTCATAAGGCTAAAATCATAAAATGTTTGAGCATTTCTTACAATCACTATCTGCATGGATTATTATTTTTGCAGCTTTCCTTGAAGAGTTTATAACCAGTGGTCGTTTGAATGGAGCAGTGATTGGTGGCAGACAGGATAAGGCTGTTTATATCCCTGATATCTACGCGAGAACACAAAATAACTGGGTGGATTCCTTTCTCAAACAAAATGGCTACTTGGGTAACTATATTTAACATTTGCTGTCACAATTATTAGAAAACTTGGTTAAAGTTAAGATCTTGAAGTTTTGGGTGATCATTTTATGATGTATCATCGAAGAGCACATTTAGGTCAATGTAGACTTAAACTTCAGACTAGCTAGTACTCTGTGTAGGCCAAATTTAAAGCAGAGGTTGCAAATCACCCTCTGGATGCTTATATGGAATTAAATGTAAATTTGCCAAGAGTAGCTTGTAGTTTGGTTTGGTCTGCCTCAGCCAAAGAGTTTTCAGTCCGACATCTCAATGATGTGTTGCTAAGCTGTATTTTTGCTAAAGATGTGCAACAACTTTATTAGAAAGATAACATTTCTCCTGTCCACCTTGGCCCTTTACCTAGTTGGTTTTATAATTAAAAATTGTCTTGCTGACAATTTTTTCTTTGTATTTTCAAAAATTTGAAAGTAATAAAATTCAGACCATCTTTCACTGACCTCTGTCTTTTCTAAGCTCAGCTTTTTAATTCTTTGTAGCAGTCTTGTACTGAGTCTAATCATAGTTTTAAAAAGGATCTTACTTAAAGATGTAGCCTCGGAGATCTCATTCCCAAAATGTCACAGGTCAATAGGGCAAAGAGAAAAATCATAATTCTTTTCTACCTGTCAGCACTGGACTGAATAAATATAAATGGGTAACCAACAGAAAAATGAAGAGTTGAGCCCTTCAAATGAATTAACTTTATTTGTACTGCTCGCAGTCTTTATTTTCTTTCTTTACTTGAGCCTATTCGTAAATGCAAAAATAAGGAACATATTTTGGAGCGTTTTGTCTACTTTTGTTTTGCTGAGGGAGCCAAATGAGATGAGAGAAAGATATGGGAAATGATGAACAGTTCTTGACAGGAAGAGGTAGGGAGAACAAATCATAAAACTAAAAGTTATAAAAATAGTAACAGGACAAAACTGGCACTCTATGTAAATGCACACAGCATTTGAAACAAAACAAATGAACAGTGCAAATAAAAATTAGTAAGTATAATCTGATAACGGTTACAGAGACGTGGCTGCAGGATGGCATGCATTGGAACCTGAATATTGATCGGTACATGCTATTTAGGAAGGACAGGAAGCTAGGAAAAGGTGGAGGGGTGTCTCTGTTAATTAAATCATGATGTTAGTACAGTAGAAAAGGGTGGCTTAAGTTCAGAAAACCAGGATGAAGAGGCAGTTTGTGTAGTGGTGAGAAATGATAAAGAAATCACATGTAGGAGTGGTGTATAGGCCTCCTGAGCATACCCACAGGTGAGGACTGAGCATAAAGGAAGAAGTGACAGACATTTCAAGGGATATTTCAGAATACACAGAATAGATACATTCCAGTGAAAAAGAAAAATTTCAAGGAGGAGCCCACCATCCGTAGTTAATTAAAAAAGTTAAAGATGGTATCAAACTTAAAGAAAAACATGTAATAGCGCCAGAATGATTGGCAGATCAGAGGATTGGATAGAATATTTTTAAAAAAGCAAAGAATGACTGAAAAGATTAGCAAGGAGGGAAAAATTAGAATGAGAGAGAAACCTGGCTAGAAGTATAAAAACAGTAAGAGTTTCTATAAATATTTTAAAAAGAAAAGAATTAACAGTGAATGTAAGTTCTATAGAAAGTAAGTCTGAGGATGAATAATGGAAAATAAGGAGATGGTAGAAGAATTCAACAGGTATTTTGCATTGTCCTTCACTATAGAGGACACAAGTAACATCCCAGAAATAACTAGATCAGGAAATGAGAGAGGAAGGAACTCAAAATTACATCACCATAGAGTCATAAAGATATACAGCATAGAAACATGCCCTTTGGTCCAACTCATCCATGCCGATCCGGTTTCCGAAACTGAACTCGTCCCATTTGCCTGCATTTGGCCCATATCCTTATAAACCTTTCCTATCCATGTGCCTGTCCAAATTTATTTTAAATGTTGTAATATGCACCACCTACTGTGTGGAAATTGTTGCCCCTCAGGTCCCTTTTATGTCTCTTCCCTCTCACCTTAAACCTATGCCCTCTAGTTTTGGACTGTCCTACACTGGTTAGAAAAAAACCTTGGATATTCACCTTAGCGATTCCCCTCATGGTTTTATAATCTTCTATAAGGTCACACCCCTCATTCTCCTGCTTCTCCTTATAATTCAAACCTTCCAGTCTCAGTAACATTTTTGTAAATCTTTTTTGCACCCTTTCCAGTTTTAAGTTTTTAGGTTTTAAGTTTTTTTAATAGTGTCACAAGTAGGCTTAAATTAACACAGCAATGAAGTTACTGCGAAAATTCCCCAGCTGCCACACTCTGGCACCTATTTGGATACACTAAGGGAGAATTTAGCATGGCCAATGCACCTAACCAGCATGTCTTTCGGACTTCATTGGAGTTCACCCTAGTTTCTTGAAAGAAGTGGCTGGTGAGATAGCTGTTATGTTGGTTTTAATTTTTCACCATTCCCTAGATTTGGGGGAAGTTCCATTAGATTGGAGAATAATGAATATAACTCCTTTGTTCAAAATGGGAGGTAGGCAAGTAGAAAATGCATCCAATTAGCTTAACTTATGTCATAGGAAAAATGTAAGAAACTTTTATTAAAGACGTAATAGCGTACTTAAAAAAATTCAAGCTAATCCGAGTCAACATGGTTTTGTGAAAGGGAAATCATGTTAATCAATTTATTAGAGTTCTTTGAAGGAGTCATGTGTGCTGTGAATTAAGGGTGAATTGATCAATGGATGTACTTAGATTTCGAGAAGGCATTTGATAAAGTGCCACATCAAAGGTTATTACTGAAAATAAAAGCTCATGGTGTAGGGGATAACTTATTGGCTAGATAAGATAGAAAATTAGCTAACTAATGGGAACAGAGGATACACACAAATGGGTCTTTTCTGGTTGGCAGGCTGTAACGAGTGGTGTGCCATAGAGCCTCAACTATTTATAATTTATGTAAATGATTTGGATGAAGGGATCAAAGGCATGTTTGATAAATTTGCTGATGGCATAAAGATAGATTAGAAAGTAAATTGTAAAGAGGACATGAGACTACAAAAGGATTTTGATAAGCTAAGTGAGTGGACAAAGATTTGACAAATGGAGTATTATGTGGAAAAGGTGAAATTGTCTGTTTTGACTGAATAAAAAAAAGGAATGTCTAAATGAGAGCTTGAGATACAGAGGGATATAGGTTTCTCATGGAACTCTTCCTCGAAAGGCAATGGAAGCAGAGTTTTTGAATATTTTTAAGACAGCTAGATTCTTGATAAGCAAGGAGGTAAAAGGTTATCTGGGGTAGGTGCATTGAGGAGTTGCAGTTATAATCAGATCAGTTATTTTGTTGAGTAGCAGGGCAAGCTTGAGCAGTTGAGTGGCCTGCTCTTCCTAACTCGTAGTCCATGCAAGCGTAGAGACAGATTGTTGCAAAATGTTCTGATATTGACTTAAATACTGCGCCGGAGTTAATCACTTAGCTGTGGAATGTTTAAAGACAAAATAAGGTCATTTCACCCATGTGATGCAGCCAAGAGCTGCCTGACCTGATCTCACTTTTCTGCTCATTCCATATATCCTTAAATAATCCTCTCAAACAAGTTCCCTTTTTTAATGAATCCACATCTACTTACAAATAAAATCAGGGACCAAAAATTTCTCCTGAACTGTTCGCACTCTGCTGTTGTAACTTTGTCAGAAACATGGCACCTCAAAGGCAATGTGAATAAGAGTTGGTTTATTATTGTGAATTGTTTAGTTTTCATTAGATTCTTATTTTCCAAATGTTATTTTAATCAATAAACACCAGTGAAAAATTCCAGTTAACAGCTTATAGCAGTTGCACCAGAATAGTTTGGTGATTTGATTCACTGCTTCCTACTTCTCAGCAGTTTGTGTTTGGTTCCAATTGAACAATTTCTTTGTATTTTCATTCACCTTTGGCTGTATTAGCCAAACAGCTTTTGATTTACGTACATGTAATCAATCAGATATTTAATCAGTTAAGCCTTCATTTCAATGGTTTATTGTATTTTGCCATTCAGTGGCATGACATGATGGATCAGAACTTGCCACAAGATTTGATTTTTCAATGATTGACGTAGCCTGTTTAATTCTAGTTACTTGGACTGACTTTCAGTTCACTTGGATATTATTAACTGTTATATCAGTAATTATGCTGAAGTGAATATAGCTCTTGAAATTGACATTGGCAAGGATGAAATTACTGTGTTTGTAGAATTTCATATTGTGATCATGTTGTTTTACTTTGCTCCGTTTTTCAATCTAAAATGAAAAGTTTTTGGTGAAAGAAGTTGAGAGACAAAAGTGGCCAGTGGAAATCCTCAAGTTTGTCTTTGTTCTCTATGGGTGATCAGAAACTGGGCTAATAAATTCATATATTTTCACTGAATAGACCAGTGTCTTTAAACCCAAACTGTAATTCATGCCAGCATATACTCCGCACAGACTAGTGAGTTTTATTGACCTATATTTTCCAGGAATTATATTGCTGAGCTTTAAGTACTTCACCCACATTTATGAATAAAATCATTGTTACTGTGCGAGAATGATATAGTTAGCATATCTGCATTCCCATAATAAAATCAGGAGTTATTGGTAACTCGAGGAGGGCAGACAGCATTTAGATAGAACACTGTTCTTTTAAGTGAATTGTTTGTCTTCCTCTGTTCTAGAATTTGACACTTTGTGCAGACTGGGCATCCCAGACCCTGTGAATTACATAAAGAAGCGATACAAATCTGCATCAATGATCACTTTGAAGGCTGTTTGTGTTGGACGTACTATTGTAGATCAGGTGGAAGCTTCAGTCGAGGAGGCTATCCGATCAGGCACCTGGGTGGATATACAGGTACTGCTTTTCTGACACGCTCCCATTAATCAAGCTTTCAAACTTATGGTTGTACAATGAGGGAACAAAGCTCATCTTACAAAAGAAGGGATGATGTATGCTTTAATACATTGAGCTGTAAGACACTATTCATGAGCAAACTCTTGTGAGGGAAAATAACTATCAGTGGTTGCCAAATACTTGTTGAGTTGCGTTTTGGCATTTATTGCTCCTTTGTCCATAAAGTGGAATTGAAACACTATTTGTCATTTTATGAACTTGTCCGCCCAGTATGAAATGTACATCAGTGCTTTGAGTGGTGTTCCCTTACGTCCCCCAAGCATTTTCTAAAATTATCCTTACTGTGTTGTATGTGCCAAGAAAGAATGCAATAATGCACATATTGTTTCTAGGCCAAAGAATAAAAGCACTTGTTCAATAAAGCTATTGTACATAATTGCATTTGTAATCAATATATGCTGTGGTTTTGTGTTGAAAATTTTCAAAAAGAATCTGTTTAAAATTTAAAACAAAAAAGCATTAGCATTATTTAATTGCAGAGTTTGCCCATCTGGAGAATGAGGAGAACTGTCATGGTTTAAAGTAATGAACAGTTTCTAATTTTGTTCCCTTGAGGATTTAGTATATCCTTGAGGATGGTCATATACTTGCGGAAAGCTGTTAGTAGCAGTAACACCAGTCTTCCTTACATCTTCCTGATGAATATTGTTTCACGATATGGCCAGGATTTATTTTTCAGCTGAGTTCATTCAAAGTAAATGGCATATTTCAGTTCTAGTGTAACTTTGATAAGAAAATGTGCCCAACTCCCAAGTTTAGGAACATGCACCTCAAATAAATGTAGATGCAGTAAGAAGAGGAAAGTCTAAAGTTTACTGACTACTTCTGTGGTAGAAATTGTACGAATCTTGTTGTCTGAGGAGGCCCACCAACTCAATTCAAATACACTGCTTTGTGTACAGCCCCTGTTGCCCAGTTCATTCTCCGTGGAAGATGCCTCCATTTTGCTGCAGCAGATGATGACGACAATGCAAAAACATTCTGCTTCCAGGATTTTTGGGGACACTGTCGTAGTCAGTGAGCAGTTCATCGGCAGCTGTGTATCTCTTTTTGAGCAAATGATGCAACAGAAGGCTGAAAAGGTAAAAAAAAGCTTTTATTCAGGTCTTATTCAATATTACAGCAGCAGAAACAGCGCCAATGATGAAAGGTATTTTACAACTAAAATTAGTACAGTGAGCTTTAAGATTGATATTGTAGTTTTATTTTCTCATGATGACTTGTTGATTGGAACTTCAAGCCATGTTTGTCACTCACAGTGCTCTTTTCTTTTTGCATTTGGTGGCAGAGTCCTTTAATCTGCCTTGTTCCAAGTCTGAAGCTTCCTACCTCTACTTATCTTTCTCAGTTACGCTCTCCCTGTCTATAAAAGCCTCCTTGAGATTATACATTTTCACTTTTTTGTTCTGGTATCTCGATCCTTCCCTGTTTGACATCTGTTTTACTTCTGTAAAACACGTTGGGAGGCTTGTCACAGTAAGGGCCCTAAATAAATGCAGGTGAATGTTGACTATTGCCAGAGATTAATGCACCAATGTTCATGCAGAGTTATCCTGTCACTGTGACAATCTATGCTGGACTGATGCTTGTGGGAGCTTTCACCAGTGAGTGCAGTCACAAATTTGTTCTCATACAGAAGATCTTTTGGTTCATTGCACTAGTTCTCTGTCAAAACAATTTATAAGTGTCATCCCCTACCCTTGTACTTTCTACCTTTTCAGATAATAATCCAATTCCCTATTGAATGCTTTGATTGAATCTGCCACTGCCATAGTCTCAGACAGTGCACTTCAGAGTCTTGAAACTCACTGTGTGATGAAGCTTTTCTTCAGGTCACCATTGCCCCTGCCAATGATTCAAATGTGTACTCTCTGGTTCTCCATCCTTCCACCAGTGGAATCATTTTTTACCTGTCTAAGCAAACCCTTCATGATTTTAACATCTCTCTCTTCTCAACCTTTTGGTAAACAGTCCCAACTTCAAGTTTCAAACTTTCAGTTTCAAGTTCAGAGCAAAGTATTCAGTCTCAGCAAGTTTTTGAGTCCAGATCACTAACAACCTTTCCTGGTCCCTCCACACTGACAGTATAGCTAAGAAAGCCCACCAATGCCTCTACTTTCTCAGAAGACAAAGGAAATTTGGCATGTCAGCACATGTACAGATGCATCATCGAAAACATTCTCTCTGGTTGTATCACAGCTTTGTATGGCTCCTGCTCCATCCAAGACCGTACCAACAAGCCAGTTCTACATTGTTCAGCTATATTTAGCACATGCAGTACCCCATCCAGTTTTTTAGACACTCGTTCACTAAAAACTAGATTGATATTTTGAAATATTTTTATAAGCAAAACACAAACATTTGAGCAGTGTTTTACAATCCCACCCTTCCTCCATCCCAAAGCCACACAAACTGAATTAATTCTTTTGATTCAAATGTACTAATCTTCTGCAATATATTGCCAACCGAATCTAAGTTGCATCTCCCTTGAACTTCTTTTGTTTACATTTCATGAAATTCTAGTCACCTATGTATTGAAGTGATTAAAAATGGTCTCTTTCAGGTGACTGGTTTTAACTCCTTTGTATGCCATTTGACATTGTTCTGTTTCTAATTTTGCTGCATGGAATTTGCTTGTTCATGTTCGCGACTATTGGGTTTGTACATTCTTTGCTTGGAATCTTTAACCACTTACTTTTGTCTTCATTTTTAATTTGAGCTGTGTATTGTATTTATCTGTTGCCGGTTTGCCCTTTTCTTAGGAGGTACAGAACAACCATGCCCATGTGTTAACAGAGGAGGATCTGAAGCAGGCTGCTATTATTGCAGAAAGTATGATTTCAGTTAAGAAGGACAAGCGAGAGGACAGGAAGAAAAAGGCAACAGGTGGGTTTACAAGCAACGGTTCATGTATGTGTCCTTTTACTGACTTTGTTTCGTAGTTTTTAAAGTCTGGATAGATTCCAAAATATTCAAAACCATTAACATTTTCCCTTAAGATGCTTTGCTATGGTAAAGATGCCATATAAATACAAGTTTTTTTAGCAGCCTGAGTTGAGTTTATCTTGGGTGCAGATTCACTGCCTGTGTTCTAACCTTTTTCCATCAGATGGCAGTGGAAGTCTCCGAGCAGGAGGTGGTGGTAATGCTCGAGAAATCAAGACCAGAAAAAACAAGAAGAAGGGAAAGAGAGATGAAGATAGTGACGAAGAGATGTCAACTGCAAGTATGTCATGAGGAAACTGAGATTAATTATCGATTTTTTTTTTCTTTGACTTTTGATCTAGCAAAGTAATACAGTCAGTGATTTGGTTGCTCACGTAACATTACTTAATATGATTGTACAGCTGTGATTCATTATGTTTGTTGGAGCTTAAAACAGTCAATATTGAAGATTATTGATGTATAATTGTCAGTTTTTTGTTCAGTAACAATAGAAACATTAATTAAAATTGTTCAGTTAGATTTCTAGGTTATGAATTTCCATGCAAGAGGATAATGGTGATTTTGCTGTTGTATCTTACTTATATATGAACATAAAAATTATGAATAGGCCATTCGGCCCCTCAAACCTACTGTGCCATATGATAAGATCATTGTGGCCCCAACTCCACATTCTTCTTTGTCCCGAAATCCGTGTTCCCCTTCAGCTGCCTCTGTTATGTGACTGTATCCACACTCTGCCACAGAAAATATTAGACAGCCTTGAAAAGTTCCTATTGCATGAATCTTTAACCTTCTCTGTTGAAATGTTTTCTGTGAAAATAAGAAATCCTGATGTTATCATAGTGAATCTTTGTAGTAATTACACCCTACTTTAATAAACCTCTAATAATTGGATGGCAATAACTGCAAGATATTTCAACCTTTGGCTGAGCTAGTGTCTTACAGAAAATCAATACAACATTTTTTACATTCAAATGCTGCTGTGTATGAAAACCATAATTCTGTTTGTTTTTTTAATTAACCTTTATGGGCTGCATTTCCACTTTTAAACATGTATTGGCTTGCTGGGTTAATCTGTACTTCCAGCATTAAAAATATGAGTATTAGGTTATGCTTTTGTAGTCACTTCTAGAATGCTTCCCATTTCTCCACGTAGAACTGCATTTGTCACCTCTCTGCCCATTCTACTAATGTGTGTTTGCCCTTATCGTGGGGAAATTTGAAGGTGGCCAATTGTGTCTTGTCTTGAATAATTCAAGACTCGCAAGGCAAATATCTCTGTGTGCAAAGACATAACAAAATTTATTTAACATAAAGCAAACTAATGTACAGCTGACTGGAGACTTCCAAAGGGTTAAATAGTCCTAGGAATAGAGTGACACAACCTCCCTGAAAGATCTGAAGTGCATAGTCAAACACAGTTCAATTATAGTTTCTTCTGATCAATAATTTGGCCTTTCATTAGCTTAAAATCAATTTCATTTAGTAATCATACATCAAAACAAATCTGTCAAGTACCTCCGCCATCCACATGATACTTAAAAGCATGGTGATATTCTATTCGTCCTTCAAGTCCAAATGTGACCACCCTTCTTGGCTCTGACTACAGATAACGGCAGGTGCCACCATAAAGTCAAAATGAACATTCCCACCAGCTCACTGCCAAGTTGAATAGCCATGAGTTCCTAAGTCCAAGGGCATATCTATCCTTGTGTCTGAGCAATGAATGCATCTATTCATAAATGTTGCAGAATATGTACCCTCAGAGGAATCCTGCTGATAAGACTACTGCTGACGAACCGATTCCCAAACCTTTGACTTTATATATTGACATTTACCACCACGCCTTTTGGTAGCTTTGCTTGACCAAAGTGAACAATACATTTAAAATATCAGCATACGTTTTAAAATCATAACTACTTATTCTGATTCACTTACTGCATTTGCATGCATGTAAACTGTTTGTGTTGGCTTGCCTAGTAATCATTTAACTCTTTACTGATCTCTTGCCCTCTTAAGGACAGAATTCTGCCTGTGAATCTTACTGACTGGTTAGGAATCTCCTTTTTCATCCTACTGAAGTTGTTTTCTTTAACCATTTGCCATCTTCCTTAATTTGGTATCATCAGCAAACCACTATTATTTCTCTGTGCCTTTGTTCACAATCAGTATATAAGTAAAAATGTTAGCTCCAGACACTCGGTATCTGGGGCATTCAGTTCTTTGCATCTGCTAATCTGAAAGCACCCATTTATCTCTGAGAGTGGTCTACTTCCAAGTAACCTAGTAACTGACAGATATGAGCATTATCAGGTAGCAGATTAGTGTTCCTTTGTATTTAGGATTAAGATTCTGTTACTTTGATACTGGGGGAATGTATATTTGCTTGTGCCTGGGGGTATGCTATGATTTCATTACTGCTGTTGTGCTATAGTCCAGAGAACAGTGCATCTGTAAACCTAAGTAACTCAGACTGGAGCTAAAACTACAACTGTGTCATTAGAGGCTTTGCGTGATGATTTAAACTTTTGTTCTCTGCCTTTATTAGGTAAACACAAACAAAAGGAAATACTTTTCATGGCACAGGAAGAAATTGAAGGCATTTTGCGAAATCGTCTTCAAGAATGTCCAGAGGAACTGATGAGTGAACTTGCGGAACATTTGATCAGGTGAAGCCAATCATATAGCCTCTTTCTTCACCTTAGGACGTCTAAAAGCATGCAATTAAGTATTTTAGAAGTGAAATCATTATTGTAGTTTATGGAAATATAACAGTTAATTCGCAGACAGCAATATCCCACAAACAGCAATGAGATAAATTACTAAATAACCTTGGGGCAGCATGGTGGCACAGTGGTTAGCACTGCTGTCTCACAGCACCAGGAACCTCGGTTCGATCCTGGTTTAGGTCACTGTCTGTGTGGAGTTTGCACATTCACCCCATGTTGGCATGGGTTTCCTCTGGGTGCTCCAGTTTCCTCCTCCTGTCCAGATGTATGCAGGTTAGGTGGATTGGCCATGCTAAATTGCCCCTTAGTGTCAGGGGGCTAGCTTGGGTAAATGCATGGGGTTATCAGGATAGGGCCTGGATGGGATTGAGGTCAGTGCGGACTCGATGGGCTGAATAGCTTTCTTCTGCACTGTAGGGATTCTATGACTCTTGTATTCCACAAACAGCAATGAAATAAATGACCAAATTAACTTGAGTGATGCAAGCACAGAGGACACTGGAAAAGCTCAAATCTGCCAGCGTCTATTAGGAGAGAAACAGAGTTAAAGTTTAGAGTCCTTAGACTGCTTATCAAAATTGAAGGGAGGGAGAATATGTTAGTACTGAAGAAGCTGATCAAACAGTAGCAACTTTAAGAATGAGTAACAGCCTGTGTTGAGAATTGTGTTGAGGTTTGTATTGAGGCAGTACATGTATGGAATATTTAAAAGGGGGGATTTAAAATGGAGGTGCAAGATCAAAATCTAAAGTTGCTGAACTCAACATTGAATTCAGAGGGCTGCAGTGGGTCCAGCCAGAAAATGAGCTGCTGTTCCTCCAGCTTCCACCGGGCTCCGCTGAACCATTTCAGAAAAGATGTGGAGATGCTGGCGTTGGACTGGAGTAAACACAGTAAGAAATCTGACAACACCAGGTTTAAGTCCAACCGATTTATTTGATAGTAAACTCACAAGCTTCTGGGGTTTGCCCCTCCGTCAGGTGAATGGAGTGTTCTGGCCTCAGACAGAGCATATAACAGCACAGACAGTTTACAGATTACTGATTAGAATGCCAGTCTTTACAACTAACTTGCTATTCAAGTCTTAAGGAGGCCGACAATGTGAGTGGAAGGAGCATTAAGCACAGGTTAAATAGATGTGTATTGTCTCCAGACAGTACAGTTAAGTGAGGTTTTGCAAACCCAGGCAAGTCATGGGGGTTACAGATAGTGCGACATGAACCCGAGATCCCTGTTGAGACCGTCCTCGTGTGCAGAACTTGGCTATCAGTCTCTGCTCAGCGATTCTGAGCTTTCGTGTGTCGTGAAGGCCGCCTTGGAGAATGCTTACCCAAAGGTCAGAGGCCGAATGCCCGTGACCGCTGAAGTGTTCGCCAACAGGAAGGGAACAGTCTTGCCTGGTGATTGTCAAGCGATGTTCATTCATCCGTTGTCTTAGTGTCTGCATGGTCTCCCCAATGTACCATGCTTTGGGACATTCTTTCCTGAAGTGTATTAGGTAGACAATGTTGGCCAAGTTGCAAGAATATGTACTATGTACTTGGTGGATGATCTCACGTGTGATGATGTCATCCGTATCGATGATCCGGCATGTCTTGCAGAGGTTGCTATGGCAGGGTTCTGAGATGTTGTGGTCACTGTTCTCCTGAAGGCTGGGTAGTTTGCTGCGAACAATGGTCTACGTAACATAAGAACATAAGAAATAGGAGCAGGAGTAGGCCATCTAGCCCTTCGAGCCTGCCCCGCCATTCAGTAAGATCATGGCTGATCTGTCGTGGCTCAGTTCCACTTTCCCACCCTCTCCCCATAACCCCTAATCCCCTTGCCTATCAAAAACCTATCAACCCACGTCTTAAATATATTTAGCAAGGCAGCCTCCACCACTTCAACGGGCAGAGAATTCCAGAGATTCACCACCCTTTGAGTGAAGAAATTCCTCCTCAACTCCATTCTAAACCACCCCCCCTTTATCTTGAGGCTGTGTCTTCTAGTCCTACTGTCCTTTCTGAGCAGGAAGAGCCTCTCCACCTCTATCCTATCCATCCCATTCATCATCTTATGTCTCAATGAGATCTCCCCCATTCTTCTAAACTCTAACGAGTACAAGCCTAGTTTATTCAGCCTCTCCTCATAGTTCAACCCCCTCAACTCCAGTATCAGCCTAGTAAACATCCTCTGCACTCCCTCCAAGGCCAAAATATCCTTGCGTAAGTGCGGCGACCAAAGCTGCACACAGTACCCCAGCTGCGGCCTCACCAGTGCCCTGTACAGTTGCAGCAAGACCTCCCTACTTTTATATTCAATCCCCCTCACTATGAAGGCCAGCATCCCATTAGCCTTCCTGACCACCTGCTGCACCTGCAGGTTGGGTTTTTGCGACTCATGTGCAAGGACCCTGAGGTCCCTCTGCACCGTTGCATGCTGCAGTTTTTCGCCATGTAAGTAATAGTCCTTCCTACCATTTTTCCTACCAAAGTGGACAACTTCACACTTGCTGACATTAAATTCCATTTGCCAGTTTCTGGCCCATTCGCCCAGCCTATCTAGATCCTTCTGCAGACTTTCCACACCCTCCACACAATTTGCCGTTCCACCAATCTTTGTGTCATCAGCAAATTTCGACACCATACACTCAGTTCCCTCCTCCAGATCATCCATATAAATGGTAAATAGCTGAGGCCCCAACACCGATCCCTGGGGCACTCCACTATTCACCAACCGCCAATCCGAATAGCATCCATTGACCCCCATTCTCTGCCTCCTATTTGACAGCCAATCCCCTATCCACGCTAACACCCTACCCCCAACTCCATGCCCCCTAACCTGTAATAACCTTTTGTGCGGCACCTTATCAAACGCCTTCTGAAAATCAAGAAACACCACATCCACCAGGTCTCCTCTATCCACCGCCCTAGACACATCCTCATAGAACTCCAATAAATTCGTCAGACACGACTTCCCCTCAACGAAACCGTGCTGCGAAACCGTCTGTTTGAGGTTGTGCGGTTGTTTGAAGGCAAGAAGTGGGGGTGTGGGGATGGCCCTGGCGAGATGTTGGTCTTCTTCAATGATATGTTGAAGACTCCAGAGAAGATGTCATAGCTTCTCCGCTCAAGGACGGTCACCTCGTCACCTCACCACCTCACTGTACCGCAAGCCCACAGACAACCCCACAATGCTCCGCTTCTCCAGCTTCCACCCTAAACACGTTAAAGAAGCCATCCCCGATGGACAAGCCCTCCGTACACACAGGATCTGCTCAGATGAGGAGGATCATGACGGACACCTCCACATGCTGAAAGGTGCCCTCATAAGAACAGGATATGGCGCTCAACTCATCGATCGACAGTTCCGATGCACCACAGCGAAGAACCGCACCAACCTCCTCAGAAGACATACACGGGACATGGTGGACAGAGTACCCTTCGTCGTCCAGTACTTCCCCGGAGCGGAGAAGCTACGGCATCTTCTCCGGAGTCTTCAACATATCATTGATGAAGATGAACATCTCGCCAGGGCCATCCCCACACCCCCACTTCTTGCCTTCAGACAAATGCACAACCTCAAACAGACCATTGTTCGCAGCAGACTACCCAGCCTTCAGGAGAACAGTGACCACAATACCACACAACCTTGCCACAGCAAACTCTGCAAGACATGCCAAATCATCGACATAGATGACATCGTCACACGTGAGAATACCATCCACCGGGTGCACGGTACATATCTTGCAACTCGGCCAACGTTGTCTACCTAATACGCAGCAGGAAAGGATGTCTCGAAGCATGTACGTTGGGGAGACCATGCAAATGCAGCGACAGCGGATGAGTGAACATCGCTCGACAATCACCAGGCAAGACCGTTCCCTTCTTGTTGGCGAACACTTCAGCGGTCACAGGCATTCGGCCTCTGACCTTCAGGTAAGCATTCTCCAAGGCAGCCTTCACGACACACGAAAGCGCAGAGTCGCTGAGCAGAGACTGATAGCCAAGTTCCGCACACATGACGGTCTCAACAGGGATCTTGGGTTCATGTCGCACTATCTGTAACCCCCATGACTTGCCTGGGTTTGTAAAACCTCACTTACTGTACTGTCTGGAGACAATACACATCTCTTTAACCTGTGCTTAATGCTCCTTCCACTCACATTGTCGGCATCTTTAAGACTTGAATAGCAGGTTAGGTGTAAAGATTTGCATTCTAATCAGTAATCTGTAAACTGTCTGTGCTTTGTATGTTCTGTCTGAGGCCAGAACACTCCATTCGCCTGATGAAGGGGCAAACCCCGAAAGCTTGTGAGTTTACTATCAAATAAATCGGTTGGACTTAAACCTGGTGTTGTTAGACTTCTTATCCCATTTCAGAAAGCCAAGGGTGGACTTAAGGGTATGAGAGCAAGGTGCTGATTTAAAATGGCATGTAACAGGAAGGTTCATGGTTGCAGACTGAGCGAAGGTGTTCTGCAAAGCAGTCACACAGTCTGTGTTTAATCTCCCCAACGTACAGGTGACCACATTAAGGTGCAGATCTGTGAAAAGTCTAAGGATTTGAAACATTAACTCTGTCTCTCTCCTAGTGGATGCTGGCAGACCTGCTGAGTTTTTCCAGCATTCTGTGTTCTTGTTTCAGATTCCAGCATCCACAATGTTTTGCTTATTTTAATCTTGCGTGATTTTGGGTGAAGAATAAATATTCACCAAGACACTGAAAGATCTCACCTGCTGTTCATTAAATAGTGTGTTTAATATTTATAATGTATCATTATTTATAACCATAGTGGAACATTTACATTAAAAAAAGTGTAAAGGAGATGCAAGCTGAGAAGGAGTAGGTTATGCAATAGAACTGCTAACTGAAGGAGTTTAATTTTTGATATCTTAATGAAATGCAAAATGTTTCTAATTTATAGAAGTGCATTTGGTGGGCAGTGCCAGATTTGTTTTTCGCACAAACATAAATGTTCACTGATACCTTCAGATATCACTATAATTATATGCTGTGTGTTCCCAAGGGCTTATGAAGACAGATGATCTTACTGCATACATACAAGGAGTTGACACTTCAGCCTAATTCATCAGTCATTGTGTTCTCCTTCCCTGATTGAATCTAATGTACAAAATGCATAACCACTTGAACATTAGCTAGATATTTATTGAATTTTTCTTTCTCTATTAAAAAGACACTGCAGTCTTAGTTAAAAATGGAAATTCAAAGTACAAATTACACCAAAGGAATCATAGAATCCCTGCAATGCAGAAGAAAGCCATTTGGCCCATCAGGTCTGCACCAACTCACTGAAAGAGCATCCCAACCCTATCCTCATATATTTACCCCACTATTCCCCCAATCTACACATCTTGGGACACTAAGGGGCAATTTAACGTGGCCAAACCACTTAACCTGCACATCTTTGGACTCTGGGAGGAAACCAGAGCATCTGGAGGAAACCCATGTAGACGTGGGGAGAATGTGCAAATTCCACACTGATTCCATACCCAAGGCTGGAATTGAACTCGGGTCACTGGCTGTGCTAACCACGGTGCCCACCCTCTTTACCTCTAGCTGTCCTCCAAATGCTAGAATTTAAAATCCTTTAATTCTCAGCTATTCCGAAAGAAAGAAATAATGAATGTGTACCAGCAATGGGAGACAACTCGAGGGAGAAGTGAGGATAATTTGAAAAACACAAAAAAACCTACAGACCAGGCCTGGAATTAAAGATAATGTCCATAAAACAGGTTGGGCCTGGCAACCTCAGGATTTGGTTAATAGGGTCAATGTTAAAGAAAAATATTTGATTCCCAGTATTGGGTTCTGAAGAAAGCTTTCAACCCCAAGTATCAAGCCAACTCCTTTCTTAAGGCAGATCCTGCATTCGAAAGATCTAGCTAAAACCTGAGATAACTGTAATGTTCTTTAATGCAGCTTACTATGTAAAGTTAAAGCAGGTGGGTTTGCATGTAGTGTCTTGTGATGGATTGAAAGCTGGTTAGCAGACTGAAAGCAGAGAGTTTGGAATGAATGGATCTTTTTCTGATTGGCAGGTAGTGACTAATCGGTATTGCAGGAATCTGAGCTAAGACCCTACCTGTTTACATTATACATTAATAATTTGGGCAACGGAGCTAAATGTATTATGTCCACATTTGGAGATGATACAAATTTGGGTGGGAGGTTGAGCTGTGAAGAGGATGCAGAGATGCTTCAGCATAATTTGGACAGGCTGAGTATGTGGGCATGTGCATGGCAGATGCAGTATAATGTGGATAAATGTAAAGTTATCATCTTTAGTAGCATTAGGGTAGCATCGATAGCCACAGATGAGGTGCCTGAAGACTGGAGGGTAGCAAATGTTGTGCTTTTATTTAAGAAGGGCTGTAGGGAAAAGCCTGGGAATTCAGGTCGTAGAGTCTCACATCTTAGTGGGTAAGTTGTTAGAAGGTATTCTGAGAGAAAGGATCTACAGGCATTTAGAGGAACAAGGACTGATTAGGGACAGTAAGCATGGCTTTGTGAGAGGAAAATCATGTTTCATGAATTTGATCGAGTGTTCGAAAGGGGTCATCAAGAAGGTAGAGGAGGGCAGTGCAGTTGAAGTTGTCGACATGGACTTTAGCAAATTCTTTGACAAGATATCACATGGTAGTTGTTGCATGAGGTTAAATCTCAGGATCCAGGGTGAGGTATCTAAATTGATACAAAATTGGCTTGATGACAGAAGGTAGAGAGTGGTTGTAGAGGATCGCTTTTCAAACTGGAGGCCTGTGACCAGTGATGTGCCTGAGAGATCATGCTGGGTCCACTGTTTGTTAGTTACATTAATGATTTGGATCAGAATTTATTGCTCAGGGTTAGTAAGTTTGCAGATGATACCAAGGTTAGTGGCATTGTGGACAGTGAAAAAGGTTATCTAGGATTGCAATGGGATCTTGATCAATTGGGCCAGAGGGCTGATGAATGGCAGATGGAGTTTAATTTTGATAAATATGAGGTGATGCATTTTGGTGGATCAGATCAGGGCAGGACCTACTTAGTTAATGGTAGGGTGTTGGGGAAAATTAAAGAACAAAGCAATCTAGCAATACAGGTTGATAGCTCCTTGAAAGTGGAGTCGCAAGTGAACAGGGTGGTGAAGAAAGCTTTCGGCATACTTGGTTTCATTTCAGAACTTTTAATTCAGGAGTTGGGCTGTATTGTTGAAATTGTATAAGACATTGGTAAGGCCACACTTGGAACACTGTGTACAGTTCCGGTCACCCTATTATATAAAGGATATTATTAAACTAGAAAGAGTGTAGAAAAGATTTACTAGTATGCTACCAGGACTTGATGGTTTGAATTATAAGGAGAGGCTTGAAAGACTGGGACTTTTTTCCCTGGAGCGTCGGGGGCTTAAGGGTGATTTTATAGAGATCTATAAAATAATGAGGCATAGATCAGGTAGACAGTACACATCTTTCCCCAAAGTTGGGTGAGTCTAAAACTGGAGGGCATACATTTAAGGTGAGAAGTGAGAGAAGTAGAAGGGTCCAAACGGGCAGTATTTTCACTCTGGGTGGTAAGTGTCTGGAGCAAGCTACAAGAGGCAGTAGTAAAGGTGGATACAATTTTGTCTTTTAAAAAGCATTTAGTCAGTTACATGGGTAAGATAGGTACAGAGGGATATGGGCTAAATTGGGACAAGCTTAACAGTAAAAACTGGGTGGCATGGACAAGTTGGACTGAAGGGCTTGTTTCCATGCAATAAACCTCTATAACTCTCGGCTGCTCCTGCCTCACTGCTTATGATGTGGAGATGCCAGTGTTGGACTGGGGTAAACACAGCAAGAAGTCTCAACACCAGGTTAAAGCCCAACAGGTTTATTTGGTAGCAAAAGCCACTAGCTTTCAGAGCGCTGCCCTTTCATCAGGTGATGGGAGTTCTATTCACAAACAGGGGTATAAAGACACAACTCAATTTACAAAATAATAATTGGAATGCGAATCTTTACAGGTAATCAAGTCTGAAAGGTACAGACAGTGTAAGTGGACAGAGCATTAAGCACAGGTTAAAGAGATGCATATTGTCTCCAGACAGACAGAGATTTTGCAAGCCCAGGCAAGTCGGGGGGGGTTACAGATAGTGTGACATGAACCCAAGATCCCAGTTGAGGCCGTTGTTGTGTGCAGAACTTGGCTATCGGTCTCCGCTCAGTGACTCTATGTTGTGTGTCGTGAAGGCCGCCTAGGAGAACACTTACCTAAAGGTCAGAGGCCTAATGCGCGTGACTAAAGTGTTCCCCAACAGGAAGAGAACACTGCCTGGTGATTGTCGAACGGTGTTCATTCATCCGTTGTTGTAGCATCTGCATTGTCTGCCCAGTGTACCATGCCTTGGACATCCTTTCCTGCAGCGTATCAGGTAGACAAGGTTGGCCAAGTTGCAAGAATATGTACCGTGTACCTGGTGGAGGGTGTTCTCACATGAGATGATGGCATCCATGTCGATAATCTGGCACGTCTTGCAGAGGTTGTTGTTGCAGGATTGTATGGTGTCATGGTCACTGTTCTCCTGAAGACTGGGTAGTTTGCTGTGGGCAATGGCCTGTTTGAGGTTGTGTGGTTGTTTGAAGGCAAGAAGTGGGGGTGTGGGGATGGCCTTGGCAAGATGTTCCTCTTCATTAATGACATGCTGAAGGCTCCAGGGAAGATGATGTAGCTTCTCCGCTCTGGGGAAGTACTGGACGACAAAGTGTACTCTGACCACCATGTCCCATGTTTGTCTTCTGAGGAGGTCAGTGCGGTTTCTCGCTGTGGCATGTCGGAACTGTCCATCGATGAGTCGAGCATCGTATCCTGTTCTTTTGAGAGCATCTTTAAGCACCTGGAAGGGTCTGTTGTGATCTTCCTCATCTGAGCAGATCCTGTGTATACGGAGGGCTTGTCTGTAGAGGATGGCTTCTTTAACGTGTTTAGAGTGGAAGCTGGAGAAGTGAAGCATCACGAGGTTATCCGTGGGCTTGCGATACAGTGAGCTGCTGAGGTGACCATCCTTAATAGAGATGTATGTGTCGAAGAATGCAGCCAATTCCAGAGAGTAGTCCGTGGTGAGTCTGATGGTGGGATGGAACTTTTGATGTCATCATATAGTTGTTTCAGTGATTGTTCATCCTGAGTCCAAAGGAAGAAAATGTCATTGATGTATCTAGTGTATAGCATCGGTTGAAGATCCTGTGCAGTGAAGATGTCTTGTTCAAACCTGCACATGAAGATGTTGGCATATTGAAGTGCGAATTTGGTCCCCATAGCTGTACCTTTTAAGACTTGATTACCTGTGAAGACTTGCTTTCCAATCATTATTTTGTAAGATGAGTTTGTGTCTTTGTATGCCCTGTTTGTGAACAGAACTCCCACTCTCCTGACGAAGCTCTGAAAGCTAGCGGCTATTGCTACCAAATAAACCTGTTGGACTTTAACCTGGTGTTGTGAGATTTCTTACTGTGTCACTGCTTATGCCCAGAGCCCTCGCTCACAGCCAGGATTCAGGAGAGGGAAGCGGCGAGTGAAAGCATTTGGAAAAAAAAATCATGGGTTATAATAGCCCAACCCTGCACTTTTGTACCATAGGGGAGCCACGTGTTCACAACCCTGGTTCTCCAGGATCTGAATGGGAACCCGTATTCAGGAGAGGGAAGTGGTGACAGGATGAGTCAGGAAGTGGGAGGTTCAATGAGAGGGTAATTTGGGCACAGGGAGAGGCTGTAAATCAGAAGCTCAAGAAAGGGAAGGATCTGTGGGGAATGGGAGGTTCAGAAAGCTGAATCTTAGGTATTGTAAATAGAAAATCACTTATAATTTTAAAACTTATAGAGAAGTAATCTCATTTACTGGTTTGGAAATTTAGCAATTGCAGAGTATGATTATTTTCCCCCATAAAGAAGGTCCTGCCAAACCTAACTGCAATTTTAATTTGATTCTATGGGACCTATTTTTCTCCAAGTATTAATTTTCAGGAACACAAACACAATTTTAAAGTATGAGCCTACAAAGGAAGAGATTTAGAATTTTTTTCTTTTAACAGACCTTTGAATAAAAGCTATCAGGAAGTGTTGCATTCGGTGTTCGTGTCCACTGCCACCTCTGCCTCGGGTGTCAGTAGGAAAAAGACTGTGAAGGAACTGCAGGAGGAGGTCTCAAACTTTCATAACAATGTGAGACTGTTCGAGAAAGGAGCCAAGCTCTTTCCAGGTAAAAACTCCATTCTGTTAATGCTGTGAATGAAATGTGTTTTCAGCTGAGTTCCCTGCAGCTTGATGGTGATGTACTTCCATTGCATTACCTTATTGCACAAGTTGTCAATGAAGTATTTTAAACAGCAATCCTGATATTTGCTGCAACAACACAACATGGGTCAGCGAAAATCAGGTTGTCTCCTTCCGCTGTCCATGATGGTAAGTAAAAATTGTGTTGGATCCTGGTGCAAGCCCATGTCCAGTTTCCTTATTTGAAAAACCAGAATGTGGACTAACTTTGGGGAGGTGTGGGTTACCTGTTTGGAATGTAGGCTGATAGAAGCATGTGAAAACAAGTGGATGGAATGAAGTAAAATCATAAAGGAGGTAAAATGGAAGTGAAGCACAGGATTTTTCCACCCTCGAGTCAGTTGCACCATTCAATTAGGTGCTGTCTAGTTTGTATCTTCTTTTATCCACCTTCGCTCCCTACCCCTGAAACCACTTGCCTAACAAAAATTGATTCTTTTTAAAAGTTTAAGTTGACCTAACATGCATGGTCTACTGGGGCAAGATTTCCCATACAGATTATGCACACTTGTTATGCATTTCCCCAAAAGAGAAAACTGTTTCTTTTTAACGGAGAGATAGACTGGGTCTTTGAGGTTGAGAGAGATTTAGGGTGAGAATTTCTCAGCTTATGATCTGACCCACTGCTGCAATAGTGGGGCAATGAAATATGGGGAACACGCTGGAGGCCACACTTGGGGAAATGCATACTTATAGAATAGATAGTAGAACACAAAGATTGTTTGGTCTATCAAGTCTATGTTAACGTTATCAAAGAGCAATTCAGTTAGACCCACTCTCAAGCTCTTTATGTTAGGTTTGGCATTACTTCCTGACTTTCATACCCTGTTTCCCATTTATAAATCCCAGGATACCAAATGCTTGATTAACTGCAATGTTAACCTGTCCTATCACCTTTGCCACTTTCTGCACAAACTATATCCACCCAACCCCACCGATCCCTCCAGTTCCTCTGATCTAATATCTTTTTGTCTGACTACCACGTTTTGATTGATTATGCTCCTCTGAAGGTCTTTGGAATGTCTTCCGGCATTCGGGGTGCTGTAGAAATGCAAGCTGTTATTATGTGTTTGTTCTTATATGACTCTTAATATCTCTCCGTCAAGAAGATGGGGGAAGGATTAGCAAATAACTAACATTTAGTTCAGAGAAAGCGTGGATAAAAGGCAATACAAAGCAAAATTTATGACTTTATTTCACTTTATGGTATTTATAGTACAACAAATATTAGAATGCACACTTAATAGAGTAACATTTCGATAATGTGTGGTGACTTCTCGGTCACAGTGCATGTTATATAAGAACTAGGATCAGGAGTAGGCAATTCAGCCCCTCAAGCCTGCTCTGCCATTCAATACGATCTTGGCTGATCTCATCTTAGCCTTATCTCCACCTTCCTGCCTGTTTCCCTTCATCCCTCTGCTAATTAAAAACCTATCCATCTCCTTAAATTTGTTTAATGTTCTGGCATCCACTGCACTCTGGGATAGAGAATTCCACAGATTTACAACCCTTTGAGTGGAGTGATTCCTCATCATTTCTGTTTTAAATCTGCTACCCCCACCCTAAAACCTTTCATTCTAGAATGTTCAACAAAGGAAATTTGGTCTACATCTACCCTATTTAATCCCCTTTAGCATCTTGCACACCTCAATTAGATCTCTTATTCTTCTAAACTCCAGCGAATAGAGACCTAAACTACTCAATCTCTCTTCGGTAGACAAGTCCTTCATCCCTGGAATCAATGTAGTGAACCTTCTCTGAACTGCCTGTAATGCATTTACATACTTCCTCACGTAAGGGGACCAAAATTATGTGCAGTATTCCAGCTGCGGTCTTACCAATGTCCTATCCATCTGCGACAGCGCCTCCCTACTTTTATACTCTTCTTCCATTGTTGGAACCTCAATGGTCAACTCAACCAGTACCAAAAGTTCCTTGAGTCTGCTCAGACTTTTAGGATTGAATCTTTGGGAAAATGAAAATGTCATTGGTTTTTGTAATATTTATTGATAGATTTTTATCAAAACATTTCCTTTTTCTGATTGGTATGTTTCATATTCTGTCAAAAACACTTCTATCGCATCTGCCTTTTTCACAGCAGCATAGTCCATTGGGAAGCATGGCCTTGTTATTCTGATCTGTTCAGAGGTAGCACTTCCTGAATCTCAATCTTATACCTAGAACTGGGAGAATACAAAGGTACATTATAAAAACATCCCAGGCCAGACAAGAGAGAAGCTGCAAGTCATCAGAGTGCTAGAACATGAATGGATATCGGCTATTAAGCGAGGAAGGAGAATACACCTTAAAAAAAGGGACACTTGGTGGAAAAAATTGACCTCGGGCAGATCTAGAGTTGGAACCGTGATTGGTCTCAGCAACTTCAGATAAGAGAAACTAAAAATTGTCAGGGAATTTGTTCGATTGCTATCTAACAAACCCTTTTGATAATGTGACACAAATTAATGGAGACAGTTGATGTGAGTGGTGCAGTTAATAGTGTGTATATGGATGTACAAAAAGCTTTTGACTAAGGGCACAAAATGGACTTGGGTTCACCTTCATTATGGCACAGAAAGAGGCCATTCAGCCCATTGAGTCCATGCTGTCTCTAGAGCAATCCAAACAGTTCCATTCCCCATTCTATTCACATGGCCTGTAAGTTTATTTCTTTCAAGTGCATATTTGTGAATCATTCATCGTTTCCACTTCCAATGCCCTGAGTTCCAGGTCACTACCACTGCATGGAAAGGTCTTTGCACACATTCCCCTATAGCTCTTGTCCAAGGCATTAAACCTGTGTCCACCTTATCAAAACATTTCATAATCTTGCACACCACTATTAGATCTCCCCACAATCTCCTTTGCTGTAAGGAGGGAAGAAAACACTTGCTTCAACCTAACCTTGTAGCTAAAGTCCATCATCCCTGCAACTTCAATTGTAACCCCTCTCTGCACCTCCCTGGCATCTCTGCTAAAGTGTGGTGACCAGCACGAGGTGCTATGCTATAGTTATTACCTGACCGGAACTTTATAAAGATTGAGCATACTTTCTTTTCTTTTATACATAATACCTCTATGAAGTCTAAGATTCGTTAACTGTTCTTTTAATATGCCCTGCCCCCTTCAAAGACCAATGCGTACACTCTAGATCATTCGATTTTCACAGTAACTTCATGCAGTCTTAGTGTAAGCCTACTTGTGACAATAAATACATGAACTTTCAAACTTTTTAAATAAACCTTTAAGCTGTTCCTGCATACTGTTTGGAACATTTAGATTATATTGCCTCTTGGTGATTTTCTACCAAAATGTATCATCTCATACTTCTCTATTAATTTCCAACTGCCAGTCCATTCTGGTAGTCTATTGTATAGTCCTGTTTGCAGTCGATTGGTATCATCATCACTGTCTACCCTACCTCCAAGTATTAGATTGTAAGTGAATTTTGAAATTTTACTCTATTTCAATATCCACGTCATTTGCAAAAATAAGTGATCCGAGCATAGAACCTGGAACGCCATTTGCTTACCATCTTCCAGTCTGTAAAACAATCTTTTTATTGCAGTTAATTTGCAATTTTTTTTGTCCTTCAGCCAGTTGTTTTATCTACATTGACTCTGACTTGCCTGTTATGTGGACCTCAATTTTTGTTCATCAACCTTTTATATGATACTTTTCGAAGGATTTGTTGAAATTCATCTAAACAAAGTCTATTGCTTTCCTTTCATCAACTGTCTGATATTTCATCAAAAAATCAATTAGGTTAGTGAAGCACAGTATGTCTTTTACATGCCTTTTGCCTGTAACAAATCTGTGCTTATTCTTAATTAATTCGACTGTCTCCAAGTGCGTGTTGTTTGTTTTTTCCTGCTTGTTTTGTTTTAATTTTACCCACCACTGATGCTAAACTGACTGGCCTATAGTTACTAGGAATGTCTTCAATGAAATTGTTACATTTGCCACTTTCTAACCCACTGGCAGCTCCCCTGTATTAGGGAAGGTTGGAGGATTATGACATGCTCTTCTCATATCTCCACTCTTCTTTAACTTTTAAAAAATTTATTTATTAGTCACAAGCAAGGCTTACATTAACACTACAATGAAGTTACTGTGAAATTCCCCTAGTCACCATGTCCAGCACCTATTTGGGTCAGTCCATCTAACTAGCACGTTGTTGAGAATGTGGGAGGAAACTGACGCAGACATGTGGAGAATGTGCAAACTCCATACAGTGACCCAAGCTGGGAATCAAACCCGGATCCCTGACGTCAAGAGGCAGCAGTGCTTGCCACTGCGCCACCCACTTTCACTTCCTTTAGCAAACTGGGATGCAAGCCATTGGGACCTAAAAGCATAGCCAGCCTTCTTCGTATCATCTTTACATCAATCTTTACCCCATCCATTGTTCCTACTGCCTCTGCCAATATGATATTTTATCCACATGTTCTTTAGGAGTATTCTGTACTCATCAGATATTCTAGCCTTGCCCTGCCCCTCAACATTGTGCCAAAAAGGCTCCACCCCACCTCTTAATTACCCAAATAGTAATCACACACTGGTAGAAGAACTTTGGTTTACTTTTTATGTTAACTGCCATTCTATTCCCATATTTCTCCAGCAGTCATAATTTCCTCTTAATTTCATCTCTGAATCTATTGTAATCAGCCTGGTCTTGCTTGAAAGAATTCACTTGATATCCATCTTATTTTTGTTTCACCTATTCTGTACCTCCCTGACATCTGAGGAGCACTATCTTCCATCCAGTTTACCTTTCCCCTTGTTGAAATGTACCTAACCTGTATCTGAAAATTCGTCTTTAAAGATCTTCCTTTGTGATTGACACATTTTCCTGTCAATCTTTGTTCCATTTTATCCTTGTCTGATTCCCCTTTATCCCATTGAAACTAGACTTGTTAACAAAATTGAAACTCATGGGATTAAAGGGGTTGTAGTTGTGTGAATACAGAGTTAGTGAATGGTTGCTTTTCAGACTGGAGAGAAGTATACAGTGCACCGCATCCCCTTTTGCTTTACAAAATCATCATCTTTGTCATTCAATCTCTCCTGCCTTCCACCATATCACAGACTTTGTTGTTCTTCCCACCCTCACTTCCCCCACTCGTATTTCTCAACCTTATACTCTAAAATGTGTTACAACTCTTTACAGTTCAGGCAGAAGGTCATCAAACTGACACATGTTGGCCAGGATTTTTGATTACTAGTGGGATCAGGAAGGGATGTGTGCTTGATGCTATAGTCACATTCCCAGAGCGAACTACTATCCCCGGAATGCAGTTTTCAGACAGTGGGAGGGATCAGGGAACTTGCTCATTTCCGATTAAAATCTCATTAAGCTCCTTGAGGAACTTGTAATCTGGTATAGTGGGAATGCAATTTTGAAAGCTGAAGTCACCAAACTGAAAGTTCTGATGCACATTAGTGCACAGCTTTCTGCTTCAAAGCAGACAAATGTTAATTAGCTTTTTTAACATTGAACAGTTGCTGGAGCTGGTGGATCTTACTCTGAATTGTGTACTTTCGCTTGCATTTGGCTCCGTCATGGCTACAGTCTTGCACACTCCAGGCAATTTCTTCATCCTGATGATGCTTGGCACCACTAATTGGGTGCTGAGCTCCCCTTTAGTCCAATTAGGACATTTACATTTCAAGAAAACACTACGGGGTTGGGACCCAGAAATAATCCAATCACGATTTGGAAATTTAGCACATTAATTCTGTTCTTCGCCAAAATGTGCTGCCAGATGGTCTGAGGATTTCGTTCTTTCCTCTTTCAGAAGTCTAGCTTTTGTATACAGCCGCAATGATTTGTGATCTTTATGGGATTGAATGTATTTATGGATCAAGCTTATCTGTGTACTTGGCATTTCACTAACTGTAAACCTCATCAACAGCCTTTTTACAGCAAATGTTTATTATGTATTAGTGTAGTGACCATTACACTGTGCATCCAGGAAGTGCAGCTGTTTGACAAATTCTCAGCACATCACAGTAGGCAATGAGTCAACATATGCTTGATAATCACATCTGACTAATGGTGTTCCCTTTGATAATTATGTCACACAAGCAAATAATATTTTTGGATATTTTAGATGACACGCACATTCAACTAGGAAAACATTTATTGAAGACAATGTGCACCGATATTTCCAATCTTCTTTTCAACTTCCTGGCTGGGGATTTGATGATGGCAGTAGAAAACTACACTACAATAACGGCTGAGGTATGGAGAGCTGAGTTACTGTTTGTGGAGAAGAGTTTAAATATCCCTCATGACATGTTGTTTCATCATCATCATCAGCTGTGGTGATTTGTCTGTGATTATGGTGTTTGCAGCTGTAGCTTTCAAGTTGTTTTCAATCCACAACGTAAAAAGGCCTTGTTTTTTTCGAGATAACCCTGGGTCGAAGGTGTGAAGATTGTGTGATTGTATATTTTGGGCTGAAGCACAAAGATTAAATAATTGAGCAGCACATGGTTTGCAAATCATGTGTGATTATTAATGTAGGAAGGGAAGATGGCTTATATTCTCCAGCATTATTGATTTTTAGCCAACTATAGTGTGTGTTTTACCTCACTATGGCTTCACCTGGTAGTTCCAAGATGGTTGTTTGAAAGTAGTGTTTGCAAGTGAAGCATTTCTTGATATATCGGTTTATATGTATTCTTTGCGCAAATGCAGGCTTTTGGTTTTAAAAAAAATTGTGGGAATTCTAATTTTTTTCAAATGTTCAGCTTAGATTGAAAATCTTGGCAAAACTACCCGAGGAAACCAGAGATCCCCTCTCGAAGCTCCATAATGCACTGAATGGCAAAGTAAGTTTTGACTTTTCAGTTATTGTTCAGTAAAGTACAATTAACCTTGACTAACAGAGGTAAAAATGTAAAAATCCCTCCTGCCTGTCAAATGTCATTTGTGTGCAAGCTGACCAGTGCAGTTCGAAGTTCCTAATAGCTAAGAATCAACTTTTAATATAAGCTACACTGTTGAGATCACCCTTTTATAGTAAGGTTGGAATGTAAGCTCTCCCTCTAATAAGCTGCTTCTACAACTGTCCAATTCCCTGCTCATGCTCCTTTTATACTAATTCTCGTTGATTCTCCCAGCGCAAAACTTTCCAGCATATCCAGTAAGGAATATGTGGTGCCAGACTCTGAGGTAGTCCTTGTCAGGTTATGGTTAAATTAGAGGTTGTCTTCCATCTGAATGCTTAGTCCTCCGGGTTGCTTCACCTGAAGGCAAAGAGAGGGCTAAGGATTAGCACTTGATGTCAAGAATAAACGGAGACACGCAAGTATCTGCTGAAAGCAACAATAGTTTGTATTGCATATTGAGTGTGAGATTTCAGTGAGCAAAGAGTATGAACCCTGTAGGATGCAACCCCAAGCCGTACTGCATCCTAACTCAATTGACTCCCATAATCTGCACACCATCCTTCTCGACTGGTGAGAGCTGGTTGAGGCACGCTCGCTCCACTTTTCCTCACCTGCTCCCTGTTGGTGTTTGTGAGCTTGTCCTACAAGAAAGAATGGAAATTCCTGGTGCAGGCTTAGCAAGATGCTTTGAGGATATGCACTTCAAACTTGTATTGTGGTGCTAGTGTGTGAAGGTTGGTGGAGGCAGAAATAGTGAGCAGATAAAGTTTGGCATTAGATGTGGTAAAGTGAGGTGTGCTCCGGTAATTGGAGGAGAGTGAAGGTTTTATTTACATTTTATTCATTTACGGGGTGTGGATGTTGCTGGCAAGGCCAGCATTTATTACTCATCCCTAGTTGCCTTTGAGAAGGTGGTGATGAGGTGATTTCTTGAATTGCTACAGTCCCTGAGGTGTAGGTACACCCACAATGATATTAGGGATGGAGTTCCAGAATTTTGACCCAACAGTGAAGGAACAGTGATGTATTTCCAAGTCAGGATGGTGAGTAACCTGGGAGGGAATCTTCAGGTTGTGGTATTCCCTGTACTCATCCAGACAAGGGAAGATTATTCTGACTTGTGCCTTGTAGATGATGGGCAGTCCTTGGGGAGTCAGGAGGTGAGTTACTCACTGGAGGATTCCTAGCCTCTGACCTGCTCTTGTAGCCACAGTATTTATATGGCTAGTCTGATTAAGTTTCTGGTCGAAGGTAATCCTCAGGATGTTGATAATGGGGGAATTTGGCGATGGTACTATCATTGAATGTGAAGGAGTGATAGATCCCCTCTTTTGGAGATGATGATTGCCTTGCATGTGTGTGGTTACTTGCCACTTGTCAGCTTAAGTCTGGATATTGTCCACAGCTTGGTTCATTTGGACATGAGTAGAATGTTGGACATAGACTACTTCACTATCTGAGGGGTTGAGTTGAGCAGAACATTGTGCAATCATTAGCAAACATCCGTACTTCTGACCTTATGATGGAAGGAAGGTCATTGATGAAGCAGCTGAAGATGGTTAACCCTAGGACAAGGGAAGGTTTGAAAGTGCTGAAACAAAGTAATGAGAGATCTGTGATGGAAATCTTGCCTCAGCAATTCTGGTCAAGTCACGAAAGTTCTTCTAGAATTGTAGTCAAGTCTGTGGTGTGTTAACTGAAGCTGAGCAGCTTGCCTAAATGCCTTTATGCTGCCTAGTGGGAAGAGAACATTCCTTCTGGACTTCACTACCAATATCGCCAGAGTAGTTTCCTAGAACCAGGGGAGCTTTGTACTATCTTTTCTCCTTTTGTGGTTAGAAACATACAGTAACGATTATCTACAGTCAAACGTAACCCCCTTTAAGAAATGTTGGCTGCTTTTAAATAGTCTCAAGGGCATCTGATATTCTCACTCCCTTTAGAAGAGCAATAATTGATGGCACTAGTAATGATGATAGCCTGCCTGTATAATGAAAATAGGCTTTCTGACCAATTTCAATTCCTTGTTGTGCCCACTTGATTTGATGTTGCCACTTGCACAGCACTAATGTCTGGTCCAAAATCGCAACAAATTTCTACTCAAGTCACTGGGTAAGAAGTCTAAACTTCTTTAAACCAAGGTTGAAACTTATCACTTTCGATATTGTGATCACTAAGTGAAAAGCCTCAAAATTATAAAGTAGTAAAACTGTCAATGACAGTTAAGCAGATTTCTAAGAGGACAATGTTTCAGGGTTGATCCTGATTGAGGCTATCTCCAGCACCCAATCTGCAAGTTATTTTAGAGGGCAAACAACAAAATGTTCACAAAGAAGATGGGCTGCATGATGGCACAGTGGGTAGCACTGCTGCCTCACAGCACCAGGGACCCGGGTTCAATTCCTGGCATGGGTCATTGTCTGTGCAGGGTCTGCATGTTCTCCCCATGTCTGCATGGGTTTTCTCCAGGTGCTCTGGTTTCCTCCCACAGTCCAAAAGCCATGCTGGTTAGATGCATTGGCCAAGCTAAAATTCTTCCTCTGTGTATTTAAATGTGCGGCAACTAGGGGATTTTCACATAACTTCATTGCAATATTAATGTAAGCCTACTTGTGGTACTAATGAATAAACTTTAAAGCTTTTACAAAGAACAAAATCAGCCCGGGAAACAGGCGCTTTGGCCCAACGAGCTCGCGCTGCCATCTCAACACCACCAGTCCCCCTCTCCACCCACAACCCCTGTCTAATATTTTATGCAGTAAAAAGTCTGACACCACCAGGTTTTAGTCCAACCGATTTATTTGATAATACTCACAAGCTTTCGAGGGGACTGCCTCTTCGTCAGGTGAATGGAGAGTTCTGGCCTCAGACAGAGCATATAAAGCACAGACAGTTTAGAGATTACTGATTAAAATGCGAATCCTTACACCTAACCTGCTGTTCAAGACCTGAAGTGGCTGACAATGTGAGTGGAAGGAGCACTGATCACAGGTTACAGAGATGTGTATTGTCTCCAGACAGTACAGTAAGTGAGGTTTTGCAAACCCAGGCAAGTCACGGGGGTTACAGATAGTGCGACATGAACCCAAGATCCCTGTTGAGACCGTCCTCATGTGTGCGGAAGAGGACGGTCTCAACAGGGATCTTGGGTTCATGTCGCACTATCTGTAACCCCCGTGACTTGCCTGGGTTTGCAAAACCTCACTTACTGTACTGTCTGGAGACAATACACATCTCTGTAACCTGTGATCAGTGCTCCTTCCACTCACATTGTCAGCCACTTCAGGTCTTGAACAGCAGGTTAGGTGTAAGGATTCGCATTTTAATCAGTAATCTCTAAACTGTCTGTGCTTTATATGCTCTGTCTGAGGCCAGAACTCTCCATTCACCTGACGAAGAGGCAGTCCCCTCGAAAGCTTGTGAGTATTATCAAATAAATCGGTTGGACTAAAACCTGGTGGTGTCAGACTTTTTACTGTGTTTACGCCAGTCCAACGCCGGCATTCCCACATCATAATATTTTATGGCCATCCAGATTGAGGGAAACTGAATTAGGGACAATTTAGTCCTGCCAATCAGCCTAAAAGCACATCTTTGGGATGTGGGAGGAAACCGGAGCACCCGGAGAAAACCCACGCAAGCATGGGGAGAATGCGCAAACTCCCACAGACACCGGCCCAGATCCATGTGTCTGCACAGCAATCAGCGATAGTCACTGAGCTGTCGTCTTGCCCAGTATCTTGTCCAGTTTAGGCACACACTAATGACATGAAGTACTAGGCCAATCTCGAACAACCAAGAGCAGCCCCAGTACGACCCATCGCATGTATGCCCCTCGTTGGACACGAGGTGGACCGACTTAAAACCTGTGAATGAAAAGAGAAAAAACATTATTATCATACCATACCTATTTACATTACCAGGGACGCCCCAATGCTAATGACCCTTATTTAAAACAATCTCCTATATCCACCCATCTCCAACCCAGTCATGTGCCTAAGTTACTCTTAAATGACTCTAGCGTGTTTGCCTCCACCACCTTACTTGGCAGAGCATTCCATACCCCCACTACCCTCTGAGTGGAAAAACCTCCCTCTAATATCTGTGTTGTACCTCTCCCCCCTCACCTTAAGTCCATGGCCCCTTGTCCTACATGTCTCTATCAGAGGAAATAGCTTACCTCTGTTTATCTATACCCTTAATCTTATATACCTCTATTAGATCCCCCTCAGTCGGCGTCTTTCAAGGGAAAAGAGCCCCAATTTCTTCAATCTTTCCTCATACCCCAGTCCTTCCATACCAGGCAACATCCTGGTAAACCCCCTCTGCACTCTCTCCAGAGTCTCCACGTCCTTCTGGTAGTAAGGCGACCAGAACTGAACGCAGTACTCCAAATGCGGCCTAATCAACGTTCTGTACAACTGCAACATTAGACTCTAGCTCTTATATTCTATACCCCTTCCTATAAAGGCTAACATACCATAGGCTTTCTTCACCACACTCTCCACTTGCACTGCCACCTTCAAAGACTTGTGCACTTGCACCCCCAGGTCTCGCTGCGATTCTATACTCCTTACGGGCTTACCCTTTACCATATAACTCCCCCCTACCTTATTCCAGCCAAAATGCATCACCTCACATTTACCCGGATTAAACTCCATTTGCCGTGTATCTGCCCAATCAACCAGCCAATCAATATCCCGCTGTATTGCCGGACACTGCTCCTCACTGCCTGCCAATCCAGCCATCTTGGTGTCATCAGCAAATTTGCTGATCACACCACCTACTCCCTCTTCCAAATCATTTATATACACTACAAAGAGAAGAGGTCCCAGTACCAAGCCCTGCGGCACACCACTAGTGACAGACCTCCAGCTAGAAAAAGACCCCTCCAGTACTACTCTCTGACTCCTCTTTGCAAGCCAGTTCTCTACCCATCCAGATACCTGACCACATATCTCATGAGCTTTAATCTTCTGTACCAACCTACCGTGAGGGACTTTGTCAAACGCCTTACTGAAATCCATATAGACGACATCAACGGCTCGTCCTTCGTGGACTGTTTCTGTCACCTCAAAGAATTCTACCAGATTCGTAAGGCAAGACTTCCCCTTGACAAAGCTATGCTGCGTATCCTTAATCAGATCGCAACGCTCTAAGTGCGCATACATCCTATCCCTAAGAATCCTCTCCATCAACTTACCTACCACTGACGTTAAGCTCACCGGCCTATAGTTACCTGGGCTATCCCTCCTACCCTTTTTAAACAACGGTACCACGTTCGCTATCCTCCAGTCCTCTGGGACCTCACCTGTGTCCAAAGAAGAGACAAAGATTCGCGTCAGAGGCCCAGCAATCTCATCCCTCGCCCCTCTAAGCAGCCTAGGATAAATGCAATCGGGCCCCGGAGATTGATCGGTTTTAATGCCATCTAAAAGCCCTAACACTTCCCTCGTAATCGATAGATCTTTCAATTGGTCTACCGCTCCCTCAATGACCGTACCAGACATCAAGCCCCTGTCCTTCGTGAATACCAACTCAAAGTATTCATTCAGGATCTCCCCCTAAGCACAATTCCCCACATCTGTCCCTGAGATGACCAATTTTACCCCTAGCCACCCTTTTGTTCTTAAACGCCTTTGGATTCTCCTTAACCCTACCTGCCAAAGCCATCTCATGCCCCCTCTGTGCTCTCCTAACTCCCTGTTTCAGATCCCTCCTACTCTCTCTGTATTCCTCCAACGCTCTGTCCGTTCCCAGCTGCTTAGACCTGACATACGCCTCTCGTTTCTTCCTAACCAGGTCTTCTATATCTCTAGTAACGGAAGATTTCTGAACCAATGCAGAGCAATCGATAATGTTAAATGGTGTGGCAGACATATTCCATACCTTTAGTTATAGATCAAGAGGACAGCAAATGCTCCCCTATTAACTTTGTGCATATTGAGAAAGTTAGACCCAGCTCAGTAATCTTAAACCTGCGCTTGCACATGGTGAAACATCAACATCCAGAAGCAACTGGGGGTAAGGTAATGTATTTAAAACAGGATTAACTCTTGAAGAAACTTTCTCATTGAGTGTAGGGGAATTTTTGATTAATTGGCTGCTTTTCTTTGTTTTCCACCAAGAGCATTGAAGAGTTCCTTACTATATTGGATGGTGTGGCAGAAGTCTGTGGAATTATGCTCAAAAAGGGAGATAAAAAGAAAGAAAGGTAAAACTCAGTAAGAACTAGAAAATGTAAATTAAGAAGTGAATCTTCAGCTATCATAGTTAATGTTATTGTGATTCCAGACAATCTTCATACAGGTAACTGATTATTCTGGCAAAAGAACATTGCCCTGAAACATTAATTCTGATCCTGTCTCCTAGATGGTGCCAGACTTGCTGAGTATTTCCTGTTTTTATTTCCAAATCTTCTTTTGTTTTACAGATTCTGATATGATGAGTAACATAGCTTTAACAGACATTTGAATTGCTATGAGATAGTTCATTTCAGAGGGTAATCGTTTTGCAATTTCTCAATCTTTCCAAATATTCTTCGACAAGGTCAAAAAGCTGTAGGTGCTGGAAGTCTGAGATATAATAGAAAATTATATGCAGGAAATGCTCAGCATTCTAGCTGCGTCTGTGGAGAGAGACAGTTAACATTTCAGATCACTACACTTGTTGGAATAGTAAGGGTTGTATTTCTCCAGTATTACCATTGAATTATGTTGCTTATAAATTGGGTTTTTCCACAGCAGTACAATTTCAGTGCCGATCTAATTTTTTAAATTTTTGTTCAATATTGAAATGTGAGCTAACGAGTAACATTTATTGTCCTTCTCTAATTGCCTGTGAAAGCTAGTGGTGAGACAACTTCTTGAACCCCCATACAGTCCATATGGTGTAAGTCCACCTACAATGCTGTTGGAGAGGGTGGGGGCAGATGGTTCCCAGGGTTTTGACCCAACGGCAGTGAAGAACAATAGTACATCTCCAAATGAGAATGACGTGTGACTTAGAGCAGAGTCTAAGTGTTGGTGTCCATTGCCTTTGCTGTTCTAACTGGTAGGGGTGAAGATGCTCTTGAAGGAATCTTCATAAGTTGTATCTTGTATCTGCTCCCACTGTGCGCCAGTGGTAGAGGCAGTGGTTGTTTGAGGTAGGAGACAAGCGCCAATCAAGTGGGCTACTTTGCCCTGGATTATGTTGAGCTTTGCATATGTCGTTGGAGCTGTGTACAAGGCCCTGCTGTTAAATGCAATCATGGCTGATCTGTGCCAGCCTCGACTCCTTTCTTATGTCATTTCCCCATAGCCCTCTGTTCCTCGATCTATCAATATTTATCTACTGCCACTTTAAATATTTTTAATGATTCAGCCTCCACTACCCTTTGGGGCAGATAATTCCAGAGATTCACTACCCTCTGCGAGATGGAATTTTTATGCGCCTTAGTTTTAAATAACTGGCTCTTTGTCTTGTAGCTATGTCCCCTTGTTTGAGACTCTCTCACTAGTGAAAACATCTCACCGTCTAACCTGTCAATCTCCCTCAGGATCTTGTATGTTTGAATAAGGTCACCCCTCACTCTCCTAAACTCCAAGGAATGCAGACACAGACTTTAGTATCTCTTAATAGGACAGCTCTCTCATCCCAGGAATTAGAATGGTGAATCTCCTTTGGATTGCCTCCAATTTTTCTACATCCCTTTTTTAATGTAAGGGGGCCAAAACTGCACGTGGTTTTCCAGCTGAGGCCTTACCGTCAACCTGTACAATTGCATCGAAATCTCTCAATTTCTAAACTTCAACCCCTTTGCAATAAAGGCCTAAATGCCATTTACCTTCTTAGTCACTTGTTGGATCTGCCTTGCTAGCTTTTTGTGATTCCTGTATTACTACACCTAAATCCCTCTGTACTTCATTCATCTGCAGTCTCTCTCCATTTAGACAATAATCTGCTTTTTAATTCCTCTTACAGAAGTGCATGACCTCATACTTCCTCACATTAAATTCCATTTGCCAGAATTTCACCCAATCTATCTGTATCTTGTTGCAGTATCACAATATCCTCATCACAACATGCCCTTTCACCTATCTTCTTAATAATTCTATTAGTTCTGTACTTATCTGTGTCTTAAAATGACTTTGTACACGTTGGCTGACTGTTATCCAACATGCTCTTGTGTCTTAGGCAAGTCATTTTCCAGCACAGACAGGCATTACTTGAGCAAGTTAGGGGCACTGAGGATCCGGCGCTCCTTTTGCATCTGACATCGGTTCTGCTGTTCCAGTTGTCAACACACCACATGCTTCATGCACCTGGCAGATGTGTACCACAGGTTATAACTTTCCTCGCCACCAAGATTCCTGAGGTAACGTGCAACCTTAACACGACTGTTTGGTGTTAAAATAAACCATTTATTTTTAGTAAACAAAATCAAATGCTGTGTACCTGTTTTTAAATAAAAATATAAACCATGTCATTTATTAGATCAGTGCCAATTTTCCTAATAGTTCTTAACATCAAATGCTGGATGACTGTTTATAATGCTTGTTAATTTTTAGAGAGCAATGAGTATTTATATGTATTGTGCAGGATTATCCAGCGAGCATGCTTGCTAAGTCCAAATAGCTTTTCTCATTCCATGGCTCCTCATAATTTTAGGGAAATTAATATTGAAGTAGCATAAATGACTAAGAGCCATTGGATACTTAAGTTGTATCACCTTGCTTTAAAGAATTAAAAGGATCTTCTTGGCTCTCCTTGGTGGAACTTTTCTGCATCTTTAAATGGTTACCATAAATTCATGTCAGGCACAACACGGATGGAATGAATTTCAGCATCATTGCCGATCTTTCGGATCCATTATTTATCTCTTGTGCCGATTTATGGGACGCAATAGATTTAGAAACTAGTGCCACAATGGTTCCACACTGAGTTCCAACCTGAGGGCTTTCATTGTTGATTCAAAGTCTGCAGCAGTCATAGAGCACACCCCATTGGTACCTGGGAGGTAGAAAAATATTTTGATTAATTCAACCCCAAAGGTATGTGGATCGTTCACCCTGTTTTTTCTTATGACACAGCTTTAAAAATAGTTTAAAACCTTGCCCACAATGTGTTATATAATTTTTAGATGAGAATACTCTTGTATTAAAATCCATGACCACATAAAGAACATCTTGGGTGTACAGTTGGAAAAAATAGCTGAAGCTGGTAACATGAATTGTTTAAGTTGGATCTCGTTCTTTTTCTCAGGATCAGTACAAACTCCTACAGAAGTACCAAGGTCTAGTAGTGAAGCAACTCGTAGGTCAACACAAAAAAGGAGGCCAAGGAGATGATGACCTGGGTGAATGCAACAGCATTGAGAAAGAGAGTGAATGTGATGTAGAGACAATTCGAAAGGAACTGCAAGAATTAACACCATTTGTCAAAGACCTTGTACTGAAACCCAGAAAAACCTCTTTGACAGAAGAGTGAAATGCCAGTTGAAATGTGATGTTGTGGAATAATTCACGCTTAGAAAGCAGCTCATGCATTAAACAGTTGTAATTACATATCTAAAAAAAATTCACCTGTATCTGAGGCACAAATGAACTGCTGAGTTGAAATATATTTTATTGATTAAATGTGACTTAAAGATAACAAGCCAATAATTTTATTAAAATTGATCAATCTACCAGCCTCTTTTTTACAATTTGAAATGAAAGGACATTTTAATGACTAAAGATAACAGCATTTAATTTCTTTATTAACCAGAAATGGATATATATAAAAATTTCAATGAAAGGGACTTGAGTGCTGAATTGCTAAACTATTTGGGTCGCCACTTGCATTGTTTTTTTCCCCCAAGGTAGTGGGGGGGGTCATTTTTTATTCAACTGTAAGGAGAAAGAGTAGTGGGTGGTAGAATTTCCTTTGCACAGTGCTCAAACATTCCAAGTTATAAATGAAAGAGAGGCACCCTAATGAGGGCCTCAGTCATGCTTCCCAAACCCATGACCTCTGCTGCCAAGAAGGGCAAGGCCACAGATGCATGGAATGCCCCTCCATCCCCACTCCTAATTTCCCCTCCAAGTCATGTGCCATCCTGATTTGGAACTATATCACTGTTCCTTCAAGGTCACTATCAAAATACTGGATCTCCTTTTCTAATAGCATGGAGAATTCCAAAGAGTCACAATCCTTTGAAATAATTTCCCCTCCATCCTAAATGATCAGTCCCTTAATCCTGAGACTGTGCTCCCTTTGTTTTGCATTCCCTTGTATTTACTCTATCAAGGCCCTTCAGAATCCTGTGCATTTCACTGACATTGCCTCTCATTTTTCTGAACTCCAGAGGGAATAGAGACCATTTGCTCAGCCTCTCATAGAATAACCCTTTCATGCAAGAGGCTGATTTAATGAACTTCAGCTGTGCCACTCCCACTGCAGTTATACTTTATATATCTTAAATGTGGAGATAAAAACTGCACACACTACTCACTACGCCAGATGTGGTCCCACCAAAGTCCTGCACATGTACCCCAATCCCTTTGGCAATAATGGCTAAACAAGTACATCAAGTGCTATTGCTGCTGTGAAGGTAGTACTGTGAATGTGCATTTTGTGTAAATGTGGACAATCTAACCAGGTACTACAGTGATTTGATTTAAAATGTCCAATTTACATCACTGGCTTCATTGAGCACTTCGGCACCTGGATCTGCTTGAGAATGAGTTTGAGGGTTTGTGATTGAGGAAGGAAGGGAGTCTTAATGATTGTGCATGATTAATTATATGAATGCAAGGACTGATGTCATCAGATCTGTATACACAATTTGGCCTATTGTACTTTGAACTTAAATGTATGGCAAGGCAGTTATTTTAAATTAATTAAATTCAAAATGCTATCTTTAGCCAAACCTGATTTATTTAAATTTAAACAAAAATAAGTTAAATAACAATGTTTTATTTATTGGTTGCTTAGTATATAAATGCATCTTCTAAGGCTTTATATCACTGGGGGACTTTGCAGCATTTATCCTAAAACTTAATAAACGGGTGTAGATATATATATGTTAACCCATGGACAAGAACACCAAGGTATATTGTGAAGCCAGACTGGACACCAACAATTTTTCTATTTTAGCATAGATGTGAGGAAAGGATACTTTCTTCCAGGAATGATTCCACAGACAAAGTTGGGACTTTTTGATACTAAAATAAACTTGTATTCAGTAACACAGTTTAAATATAACTAACAAATAAAGCAACATAACTATTAACAGTTGAACAATACTTAAAAATGGAAAGGAAACATCATTGTTTCAGTTCCAAATAAGCAACATTCCTCTTAGAGACTTAAATGTCATTTCTAATACAGTTAGCAACCATAAATATACTTGCTATAATGATTGTAGTCAATCCTGAAGCTTTCAAGGAGCAATAGAGTTCCAGAAGCCTGCAAAAGCCTTCTGACTTCAACCAGGCTTCAGCTGAAAAACAAACTGCATTCTGCAGAAGCCTTTCTCTCTGAGACAGACGCAGGTCTGCACGTAAACCACATCATCACGTGATGCAGTCAATCACCAATCAAAATCCCAGGGCAACATAAGTAAACAAATGTCCACTAACTCAACTGAAGTAAACACTTGCAAGATTAAAATGAGTAATTATTCTGCTCTCCAAGCATCTGAGATGCATTCTTTCCAGATATACTGGGCACCAGCAGGGTAAAGCTGAATTTTTAAATAGTCCCCTAAAACAAAAAAAAGTCATCAATTGCACTATTATTATCACATGTATATGTCTTATATTGTCATAAACATTGAGGTAGATTATCAAAATGAGTCTGTACATTTAACTAAAATAAAAATAGAAAGTTAGAGCAAGTTCTCAGCAGCTGGAAGAGGAAGATGGTAATGTTTTAACTCCTGCAAAATTGGGACATGAAAAATAAACCTACAAAACACTAAAGTAAAGGAGCATGGGTGGAATCAAATCGGGATGTTGACTCAAGGTTGTTAATATGTTCCTTTACTAACATATTTTGAAGATATAGAAAAGAGTAAAAAAAAGGTGAAATGCAAAGATTGTGCATATTTGATCCACAAGGGGAGTTTGGCTGCAACAGGATGTTTAAGATCCTGTAAAGTAGGTACAGCTAGCAAACTTGCATGAGCCTGCCTGCTTCCAAGTTTGATTGGGACAGGTTTGAAAGTGAACAGGAACCCCTGTTGGAGCAGTTGGGTAAGTCATTTCAACAGTTAATAAGTTTAACAAGTTTTCTGAGGTGTTTTGATCTCCAGAGTTAAGGTGGTGAGAACACAACAAGGAGTCATTGTTCAATTAAACTGACAGGCTGGTGCGACTACAAGAGATTGATTAAGAAGGGAAAAATAGAGCATGAAAGTAAGCTAGTGGGGAACATATAAACTGATAGCGGAAGTTTTTATAGATGTGTAAAGACAAAAAGATTGACAAAAATTAATGTAGGCTCCTTACAGTATGTTGCAGGGTCCTCTGGAGGATAGGTGGCACCAGAACCTCAGCCAGTACAAAGACCCATGAAAGCCCGTGTCCCGGTTCACAGACGTATTTTTATTGACCAACGATCGATGGGAGAATGAGCATTGGCAGTCCAATGCCTCACAACAAGAGAAGGCTTTGAGCATTCCAACACCACTCTGAGGTTACAATGCACAAATCAATTAATTATACATTTTTCATATCAAGTTTTCCTGCCTTCTATTAGTTATGATCAAAGTATCTTAAATGTTGACCTCTATGACTCTATAAATCAAACATTTGTCCAATACTTTAGCCAATTGCATTCTACCCTCTGACATCATGGGATTTCATTGGTCTGTAGAATCCAGCTACTTCCTGCCCCTATTGCTGATGCTTCTTCCTCTATTGCTAGTAACCCCTGACGTTTAGCTACAAAGGTCAAAGTTATCATTCCCACCACCAACTCCTGCTACGTCACTGGCCAAACAAGACAGATGTACATTCTCTCATCTATCTTATCTGCATAGTGTGAAAACCTCTATTCATAAGTAATCCTGAGAACCTTACTGCGCGCAACGTTCACTGAGGTTTCATTGTTTCCGGAGAATGTGGTTCTGTCTGCTAAGGCTTCATCACATCATCCCTTGGTGTCTTTCCAATCAAACCAAGTAAACAAACTTAAATTACATTCGGACAAAGAAAAAGGGCAGCTCCCCAAAAAGAAGGGGAAACGGCCCGAACAGAAACAAAAGGTACAAAAGGAACTTAAGACACGTCAAATCAAAATGTGATTATCGGGGTCTATAAGGCACCTCAGTCCCTGTGGTGCCCAACGGGCACGGAAGGCCACAGCATCCCTTGGAGTAGCCTGCTGTTGGCTAAAGTGCACAATTACTTTTATAAAATACAGTTGATATATTTAAAATACCAAACTACACATTTAAATCAGAAATACTTTTTCAACTCTCATTCTTTTGTGCCTTCGTGCAGGCAGTTTCCCCGTTAAACTGTTAGTCTGATCAGAGGTAATTTTACTTATTGCTAGTATTTTATTAGTGACTTAAATCTCTGATTATTTGAAATTTTTCTAACCTACTAGGATTTTCTCTATAGCACAGTCAGAAATGGGGGAATTCATTAGAGGGAATAAAGAAGTGGCTGAGGAATTAAATTGGTATTTTGCTTCAGTCTTCACAAAGGAAGGCAGGCATAATGTACCAGAAGTGCTGTGAGAAATATGTTTTAATGAAGAGCTGAAGGAAATCAACATTAGTAGAGAAATGGTTTGGGGGGAATTGAGGGGGCTGAAGGTAAATAAATCCCCAGGTCCTGATAATCTTCATCTCAGACAACTTAAGGAAGTGGCCCAGGAAATACTAGGTCCATTGGTGGTTATTTTCCAAAATTCTTTGGATTCTGGAATAGTTCCTATAAATTGGAGAGTAGCTAATGTAAGTCTGCTATTTGATAAGGAAAGTCAAGAGAAAACAGGGAATTTTAGACCAGTGAGCCCAACATCAGTACTGAGGGAGTTGCTCGAGTCTATTTGATTGGCAGTCAGTGACCTCTGGGGTTTTGCAGGGATTTGTGCCAGGACCCCCAACTGTCCGCATCATATATCAATGATTTGGAAGAGGGAACTGAATGTATTATCTTCATATCTCAGCATTTGGAAGATAGTGGTATATACGAAATAGAAATCATGCTTGATGAATCTATTAGGATTTTTTGAGGATGTAACTAGTAGAGTTGATCGAGGAAAACCAGTAGGTGTCATTTATTTAGACTTTCAGAAGGCTTTTGATAAGGTCTCGCATAACAGACTACAACGTAAGGTTAAAACAAATGGAATTGCAGGTAATGTCTTGAGATGGATGGTAGGCTCATTAGCAGGTATGAAGCGAAGAGTTAGCATAAACAGGTCTTTTCTAATTGGCAATCAGTGACTAGTTGGGATTCTACAGGGATCTGTGCTCGGACCCCAACCGTTCACATATATTAATCTTTTGAAAGATGGAACTGAATGTATTATTTCCAAATTTGCAGATGATACAAAGTTAGTTGGGAGGGTGAGCTGTGAAGAGGTTGCAGAAATGTTTCAGCATGATTTGGATAGGCTAAGTGTGTGGACATATGCAGTGTAATGTGGATAATTGTGAGGTTATCCACTTTGGTAGCAATAATAGGAAGCCACATTATTACTTGAATGTATGTAAATTGAGAGAGGTGGATATTCAACAAGACCTTGGAGTCCTCATGCATCAGTTGCTGAAAATAAGCACTGAAACAACAGGCAGTAAAGAAGCAAATCGGATGTTGGCCTTCATAGTGAGAGGATTTGAGTATAAGGATAGGAATGTTTTCACTGCAATTGTACAGGGCATTGGTGAGGCCACATCTGGAGTACTGTGTGTAGTTTTGGTGTCCTTATCTGAGGAAGGATGTCCTTATTGTAGAGGGAGTACAGCAAAGGTTTACCAAGCTGATTCCTGGGATGGTAGGTCTGTCATATGAGGAGAGACTAAGTTGGTTAGGATTATATTCACAGGATTTAGAAGAGTGAGAGGGGATCACATAGAAACTCATAATTCTAACAGGATTAGACAGGGTAGATTCGTACAAAATGTTCCCAATGGTATAGGAGTCCAGAACTAGGGGGTCATAGTTTGAGGATAAGGAGTGAACATTTTAGCACTGAAGAGAGGAGAAATTTCTTCATGCAGAGGTTGGTGAATGTGTGGAATTCACTTCCACAGAATGTGGTTGAGGCTAAAATGTCTGATTTTGAGAATAAATTAGATATAACTCTTGAGGCTAAAGGGATCAAGGGTAAGGAGGGATCAGGATATTGAACTTGATAATCAGCCATGATCAAAATGAATGGCTTACCCCTCTTCCAGTTTCTATGTGCTCACAGCACTTGTTCAGACGGCCAGATTTTGCTGTTGTAGATGTGATTCCCCTTTTCAGAAGTCTTCGTACAGGTGATTCCCCTTTTTAGAAATCTTTGCAGCCACCTCAGCTTCATACATCTTGATTAGGAATTTAGAAGGATTTTTGTTTCAAAACTGATTAAAAAACCTGAAGGGACTTTATAGGGTTGAGATTGTTTCGAGTGTGTGGACAATCTAAAAACATGGGCACACATCTTCAGGATAAAGGAGCCAAACACGTAGGACTAAAATGAGAAATCCTTCATAAGAGTAACACGTACAGGGTTAATGTGGTACTGAGAACAGTACTGCCCACACACTGATGTAAGAGAGCACATGACCTGCACCCAAGTTCAGTTGGGTGTTGGACCAGTGTGTACCAACAAGCATGAAAACAGTTCCAAGCTTATACGCTTTACTATATAATTGTAAGTAGTTCCAAGAATAAATAAAGATGCACAAGACTTCTTCAGACCTACTATAATCAACATCCTGCAATAATGCTGCACTTATCTGAATCTTGGTTAGGCCATATTTGGAACACTGTACTGTTCTGGCCCCTGTCTAATTTAAAAAAATGAAGGCAGTGGACAGACTGTAAAGATTTACAAGGATGATATCAGAACTGCAAAGTTATACCTATCAGGAGAGGACCTTTCTCTCCTGAAAAAGGGAAGGCCAGTGAATGATCTAACAAGCATCATTAGAGAATGAGTTGGCTGGTGGAGGATCACACAAAATGCCGTGGCTGCTTCCCATCTGCTGCTGCTCCTGCCACAACTTTTGTTAGAGACAAATGAGGCACTGGGTAGCTTACCTGCTGTGGGCCAATTGAAGCCTTTAAGTGGCCTATTAAAGACCATTAAATGGCCTCATTCCACTGCTGCTGGGTTTAACAAGCAGCAGCAGAAGTCCACGCCAAGCAACCAAACTGGAAGCTTTGACTGCATGGCAAAGGGCAACTTGGGCAACATGCTTCCTTGGGCAACATGGTAGCACAGTGGTTAGCACTGCTGCTTCACAGCTCCAGGGACCTGGGTTCGATTCCCGGCTTGGGTCACTGTCTGTGTGGAGTTTGCACGTTCTCCCTGTGTCTGCATGGGTTTCCTCCAGGTGCTCTGGTTTCCTCCCACAGTCCAAAGATGTGCGGGCTAGGTTGATTGGCCATTCTAAATTGCCCCTTAGTGTCCTGGGATGCATAGGTTAGAGGGATTAGTGGGTAAATATGTAAGGTTATGGGAAGGGCCTGGGTGGGTTTGTGGTTGGTGCAGACTCGATAGATCGAATGGCCTTTTTCTGCACTGTAGGGGTTCTATGGTTAATGGGCCTACTGCACCCAACAGAAGCCTGCTTGACCCCTTCCCTCTTATAATCACTTTATACAAATCTGCTCCCCACTCTCTTTGCCAGGGCTTGAACTCTCCCACTTAATTTTAATTCCAGTTCCATAGCTCCAGGTGGTCAAGGACATGGATGCTGTTCCAACATTGACCACTGTTCCTGTTGGTATTGTTGATACCATTTGATTGGTCGGCAGCTATCAGAGGCAGGACTTTCCAGATGGGTTCGGAAATCCCACCTTAAGCTAATTAACAACCTCACACCCTTTAGATACCCAGAGACCCACTTGCTGGAGAGAGGATGGATTCGCCTTGACTTTTTTTGCCAAGGGGCAGAACCCTAGCACACCGAAACATCCAGCTGGTGAGTTCTATTTAATCCATTTACATAACTCATTTGAAAAGGTTCGAACACAGCTCACTCAGGATTTACCTTGAGTACTGAACAGGGACATTCATCCTGTTTAATTTGGGTTGTATTGAAATTGAGGTCTCCAAGGTGAAACACAGCACTGCATTGCCCACACCATTGTATTAAATGGGAATTCACTGATGCCTGAGGTGGTGTGTGATGAAAGGTTACTTGGGAACATATTCACATGACTCAAACATTTCGAGTCACTGAAGACTGAGCTTTAACCTTCAAAGATTTTTGATTTAAAAAATTCAAGCGTTTGGGTTAACGCCCCTGGATAGATATGAACTTAAATTCTTGTTCAGTATGTGGGCCGTAAAACAAAACATTCTCTGCTTGTGGAAATGAAAAGGGAGTGGGATGATATTTTAGTTGAGCCAAATCCAGTTCTTTGAGTTAAGCTGTGGTTTGACTGTGTGCAGTCTTGGCTTGGCTCAACTTGGCTTAAGTAAAAGCTTAACACACTCAGTATTCCATTTTGGCTGATATAAATATTTATTTTGAATGTGTGCATTTTGAAAGTTGTGCAAGGATAGTAGGAAAGCTTTCATTATCCCGTAAGAGCTTTCTTTGGTTACAGCTCTGTTTAAAATACATTTGGTTGAACTTTGCATGGCTCCACATCACCCGTAGGACCTCACGCACGGCATGTCATTAATCAGAAAGCCATTGTGTGTGAGTCCCAGCAAGGTGGTTTTCCTGCTAACATTATGGTGAAAATCAGGACAGCTCCTGTGATTACTGTAGGCGCGAATCGCAAAGATTGCATGCTGAGATCAAAGATCTTTAGATGTTTTTCCAATCAGTCTGTGGAAAATTGCCTAGTTTTTTGTGTGGCATTTTGTATCAGTGAGGAAGAGCGAGGTTCGGACCTGCACCAACTATCTTTACATTTTCCATAACTGCTGTTACAATTTGCCATTTGACCAAATACTTGGTGGCTGGTGGTATCACTGTTGGAATTCCCTGATCCAAATTAATTTAGAATTGTGGCTAAATTATCTTTTATTTTAGTTATGATTTCCCCTTTTCTGTTTAACTTTGTTAGTCTATATCAAATATTAGGCAGAACATAAAACAATGATCTTGAATGGATAAATGGAATTTTGAGCAAGTAAGGATGTGGGCAGCAGAGTTTTGAATGAGCTGAAGTTTAGGCAGGGTGAAAGGTGGAAGATTAGCCAGGAAAAGATTGGCAAAAGTCGAGTTTAGAGGTTGCAAAGGCATGGATGCAGTTTTCTATAAGCGTCAAAAGTTTTTGTCAATGTTTGGCTTTTGTAATGCAATCACTACTAAATGTCTTACCTGGCTTGCCATAATCATGTGACCTCTGCCATGTGGTAAGGCATGTTACATACAGTCAATAAGGACATTTACACTAAGAAACACTAGTCTTTGAGCATGTAGCATATTATCAGAAGTGGAGTAAAGATTGAGTTTTGAAAATCAGGAAAAGCTGACGAGAAGCCACAACTACCAAAAAATGAACGCACGAAGCTTACTAAAAACTGCCAAATAAAGCCACTGACAAGAAAAAGCAAACACAAACTGAAGGCTGCAAGTAAAACACTGGGTGAGTCAAAGTGGCTGAAAATATTCCTCTCCTTGCTTCTGTAGAAATAAAAGGTAACGTGGTAGAACTGAAAGTTTTTCCACTTGCAATGGTAAAAATATGAGATTGCAAAACATTTAATTAATAAGTTGGAGCTATTACAAGTAGCAACACTTGTTAATACTGCTGGGGAGACTGCTCCGACAGAAAAGACAGGTGACACAAACTTTGAAAGCTTTGAAGACGTGTTGAACACCAGGTGAATGTAACTTATGAATGTTACGTGGCCAACACTAGAGCTCAAGGTGAATCCATTGATTATTATGTGACTGCAATAACATAGCTCATAGAATCATGTAAATTTGGGCAACTAAAAGATGATCTCATTAACAATAGGAAATGCTTTGGTCATAAGAGGACCTGCAGTGAAAGCAGACTACCGAGAGAAGACAAACTTACTATCAAGAAAATAACAGATGTGTACAGCAATGTGTAGATTGTAAAACATTAACTAGAGCACAGTGGCAGAACAAACTAGGAAATACGTTCCAGGCTGAATGTGCAGAACAACCTTGGATAAAAGGCAAGCTGTGAATATTGCAGAGGATATCATACAAAGGAAAATAAGGATTGTCATGCAAGAGGGAAGTAATGTAAAGTAAAGCCAAGACATTGACACACGAGTGTGTGGCAAGAAAGAAGCAAAACAAGCCTATATAGATGTCCATTGGAGAAATATCAGCTGAAAATTCAATGAATCACCATACAGTTTACAAGAATTTAGCTCCATCAAGTCCCAAGATGATAAATGGATTGTGATTGTTAGGATAATGATGGCAGAAGCAGAGTATTGAGTGAACATTAAGTGCCAAATAGACACTAGTGCATTGTGGAACACCACTATCATGATCCTCAAAGGCCTGTGCGCGTGGCTGAACATGATGATCCCAAAATGAAGCTCTCGAAAGTAAGGTTGAGGCTATATGATATCACATTACTCATATTGAGAGGAGAAATTAAGCTGACAGCCCAATGCAATGACAGGAAGGAAGATCTGAAGTTCCAGATCATAGATGGAAAGCAAAAGCTAATCACCTCAACTGGAGAAAATCTAAAGCTTGGACCGGCAACACTAAACATGCCAAAAGAGTTTTATAACATGTCACAAAAGCCTTCAATGCTGAACACATCCTCAAGAAGTACAAAGATGTGTTTTCAAGGTGTGGATGGCTACTTGGTGACTATCATCTCGAAATAGATGAGAGTGTAAGATGCATTGAGCATTTGCTGAGAAGAATTCCAGTTACTCCGAAATCTAGCCTAAAAAATAAGATAGAGGAGTTTGAAAAGACAGGAGGAACTAAAAAAGTTACAACTACTACAGATTGGATTAGCAGCCTGGTAGCAGTGAAAAAAAAAAACCTGGAAAGCTGAGAGTGTGCGTACACTCAAAGGATTTGAATAAAGTGCTGAAGATCTTTCCCTATCGCATGCCAATCATCAGAGATATTTTGCCACAACTTGCCAAGATAAAAATATTCACTACACTAGATGTGAAAGAGCTACTGATAAGTGAAGCTGGATGAAAGCAGCTTTCTAACTGCATTCTGGATGCTGTTTGTGAAAGACAGGTGGGTGTATTTCCAAGAAGTGTACCAATGCAGAAAGATACCGATATTCCCAGAGTGGAAGCCATAGTGGATGATCTACTATTCTATGGATGTGGAGACACAGCGGAAGAAGCCATAGCTGACCATGATCAGAACTTAATACGATTTGCTGGAGGGAGCTCATCAGTTGAGCCTGAAACTGAATAAGAATAAATTGAAATTGAAGATACTTGAAGTCAAGCATGCAGGTCAAGTGCTGACATCAAAAACTATTGACCTGGATGCTTTCAAGGAGAGAGCTGTAACAGTGACCAGCAGATGTGATGGTAGTGCAACAATTTGTTAGACTTATGAAGTATCTAGCAGAATCTTTGCCTAATTTGTTGTCAGAGGGGAAACTATTATTCAAGCTCACTGCCAATGCTATGCTGTGGTATTGGAGCACAGAACAAGAAGTAATATCCACTAACAACTAGTGATGACAGTGCCAATGTTGTAGTTCTATTTTGTCAATGATAAAGTCACCTAGCGGTGTAATGGCAGTGAGACAGGTCTTGGATCGACTCGCATGCAGCAAGGGCAATGGGAATAGTTGCGTCTAGAGGTACAAAAGGCATGCTTGATGGTTTCAGCAATTAAGCGAGCTAAAGCAGGGCCAGGTGGGCAATGGTACAGAGATAGAATGAAGCTGTCAAGGTGATGGAAAGGAGTCAGAAATTTATTTCTAGTTCAAACAAAATGCCAGAATTGCAAATGGTGTGGTTCAACTTTGGACTGAAAAGGAGTGAACTAAAGGTTTATGATCTCTTGCTACAACTTTAGCAGGAGACCATGAGAAGCACTGGAGAAATATGTAAATGGTCATTTTAAAATTATTCATGCCACTTACTTCCCCAGAGTTCTGCAAATTTTCTACCACTTTGCAGCAATCAATTGTGAGTTTCTTCCATCATCTTTAGTCAGGTCACATTCTATTTTCGTCCAAGGTTTTTTGGTGTTTTGTGATGAATGGCAGTTGCATTTGGCATATATCACAGCTTAATATTTGTGTTTCGTGAATGTGCGCTTCCATCTCAATAGCCTGAGAACATATAATGCATTTAAATAGTGGGTTAAACTGAGTGATCTTCATCTTTAGGGCTCAGGTCTGTGATTTCAAATTCATGAAATAAATACTTTAACTATGATATCAGGCACCTGAAATTAATTCCACTAAACAAAGGTTCAGTCGCAACTGGAGTACTGCATCCAGTTCTGGACACCAGACTTTACGAAGGATGTGAAGACATTGGAGAAAAGATTCACAAGAATTATCCCAGGGATGAGGAACTTCAATTACATTGAAACACCACAGAACTTGGGAATGTTACTTGCTTATTTCTTCATTCATGTGATGTGGGTGTTGCTGGCTAGGCTGGCATCATTTGCCCACAGCTAATTGCTCTTGCAAAGTTGTGAATTTGAGAGAGTGAGCAGGCAGGAGTTTGGTAGTGATCAGGGGAATCTTAAGGGATAATCTATTTCTGAAAGCCTAGTTTTGTTTGCATTTAGCATTTAATTTAAAATCATTGTTTAAGTTTAAATTTCTTCCAGTGTTCAGCAGGATTAAACAAACTCTCTAAAAGAGAGCAGCTGTATTTAGTTAATTAGATAACTGGCTTAGTCTGGTCGCTGAGGCAGAGATTTATCTTAGTCTCAGCTTGTATAATCTCAGGAACATCTAGTACAACTGGTACTAAGTGCAACTTCAGAGTGAGCAGCTTGTATTATTGTGAGGCGGGTGGAGGGTGGGTTGCTGAAGTGGGGACTGAGGTGCTACTTTATTTTGCTACCTTTTTCATTCCCTGGTATTTGATTATTACACTGGTGCAGAAGAACAAACTGATCGGTGGGTAACTGCTGATTTATTCTACCGGAAATAGATAGTTTGTAAAGATTAAATTAATGTAGGGAAGGTTGGCCAAGTGAAGTGTGCATCTGGTGGTTGTGGAAAATATGGGCACACCATGTGTCCTGGACAAACACATTTGCAGGATCTGCAGAAACCTGAGCTCTAAGTTTCAGCACTCCAGCAGTGGCTGAAGTCACTGTGATGCATCTGCAAGGCAGGGAACTGTGTGGCTGGCATGTTTAGGGAGCTGATCACATCGCAGTTAGAAGCGTACAAGAAGAGAGAGAATAGGAGTTCTCCAGGCATTGTAAGAGAACTGGGCACATAGTGCAGGAGTCCTGCGTCGAACTTGCTTGCTAACCAGTTTTCCATTCGAGGGCGGCAGGGTAGCACAGCGGTTAGCACTGTGGCTTCACAGTGCCAGGGATTCGGGTTCAATTCCAGCCTTGGGTCACTGTCTGTGTGGAGTTTCCATAGTCTCCACATGTACATGGGGTTCTGTCCAGGTGCTCCGGTTTCCTCCCACTGACCAAAAGATGTGCAGGTCAGATGGCTTGACTATGCTATATTGCCCCTTACTGTCAGGGGGCTAGCTAGGGTTATGGGGATAGGGCCTGGGTTGGATTGTAGTCAGTGCAGACTTGATGGGTCAAATGGCCTCCTTCTGCACGGTCGGGAATTCTATAATGGATAGGGCAATGATTCTCCAGAGGAATGTAGTAAGAGCTTAATCGATAGCTGAAAAGGTTATTCAGCTGCACAGGCGATGGGAAAGAAGTTCAGAAAGGCAATAGGGTCAGGGAATTCAATAGGATAACTGACAGGCATTTCTGTGACCATTAATTGACTCCCAGATGGTATGTTGTCTTCCTGATGCCAAGGTCAAGGATGCAATGGAAGTCTGCAGGGCATTCTTCTGGGACAGTGAGAACATGATGTGGGGATGCTGGCGTTGGACGGGGGTAAACACAGTAAGAAATCTCACAACACCAAGTTAAAGTTCAACAGCTTTATTTGATAGTAAATCCACTAGCTTTCGGGGTTTGCCCCTTCGTCAAGTGAGTGGGGAGTTATTTTGTGACCAGAACTCTCCACTCACCTGACGAAGGGGCAAACCCCGAAAGCTGGTGGGTTTACTATCAAATAAACTTGTTGGACTTTAACCTGATATTGTAGACTTCTCACAGAGTGAGAACATCCAGAGACCATAGTCCACAGTGGTTCAACACGGGTAGGAAGAGGGATAAGGTCCTGAGAGCAGATTTTAGGGAGTTAGGAAAGACATTAAAAAACAGGTCATCAAATGCAGTAATATCAGGATTATTCCCCGTGCCACATGCTAGTAAGCATAGGAATAGGAAGTTTAAGTGATTGAACACGTAGTTGGGAATTTTTGTAGGAGGGAGGGACAAAGTTTCTGAGGCATTGAAAGCAGTTCTGAGTCAAGTAGAACCTGTACAAGACACATGGGTTGCACATTAACAAGGTGAGGACTAACATCCTTGCAGGAAGATTTGCGAGTGCTGTTGGGAAGAGGTTAAATTAGATTATTAGCAGGATGGGAACCCGAGAGGAAGTTCAGATTGGAGAGAAAAAACTGATAACAAGAAGTAGAAAATCAATAAGTCAAAGTGGGAGGCAGACAAAGGGAAGGCAAATTTCAGATCAGAATGCAGAATTGTGTAAACAAAAACAAAGTTTCTTTTAACACAATTCTATCTGAATGCAGGCAACATTTGCAACAAAGTAAATGATTTAGAGGCGCAAAAAGAAATAAATAGGTATGATTTAATTAACATTGTGGAGACATGATTATAGGGTGACTAAGGACGGGAACTAAATATTTAAGGATATTCCTCATTCAGGAAGGACAGGTAAAATGGAAGTGGTATAATACTGTTCATCAGTAAAATAACGCTGTCACCAAGTCACTCATGGTTATTGATGTTGAAGTCCCCCACTAATGTAAGAGCGCATTAAGTGCCCTTGCTGCCCTCAGTGCTTCTTCCAAGTGGTGTTCAAAATGGAAGAGTTGAGCGAGGGTGTAGTAGGTATCAAAAGGAAGTTTCCTTGTCTATGTTTGACGGGAAGCTTCATCGGGTCTGGATTCAAAGTTAGGACATCTAACTTCTTCCCAACTGTATACCTGCGACACAACTTCTGCTAAATCTACCCAGGAAAGGGAATGGTGGTGTCTGGAACATTGAGTAAAATATGATTTCATAAACGTGACTTACATCAGGCTGTTGCATGACTATTCAGTGGGACATTGCTCCCAATTTTGATACAAGCCCCCAGATGTTAGTACGAAGGACTTTGAAGATCAACAGGGCTGGTTGTTCCATTGTTGTTTCCATTGCTTAGGTTGATGTCAAGTTTTTTATTTGGAGAAAAGAAGCTTGAGAGATGATTTGACAGAGGTATTTGATAGAGGTATTCAAAATCTGTTAAGGAGAAACTATTCCCACTTGTGAAGAAACAAGTACCAGTTTAAGGTGATTGGCAGAAGAAGCAATGCCAACATGAGGAAAATCTTTTTGGCTGAGTGAGTGTTTAAGATCTGGAAGTCTTTGCCACTGAGTGTGGTAGGAGCAGGGTCAATTGCAGCTGTCTAAGGGAATTGGATAATTTTCTGAAAAAAATGCCAGCTACAGAGCAAAGACAGGAGAGGGGCACTATGTGAATTTCTTCTTCTGAGGAGCCAGCCCAGATATGACATGGCCTCCTTCTGATGGGGTGAGTCATTCTATGAAAAATAACCAATCAGAATCAGGAGGAGGTGGTGGTGAAATGATATTGTCGCTAAAATAGTAATCCAGAGACCAAGGGTAATGCTCAAACTTGGATTCGAATTCCACCGTGTCAGATGGTGAAATTTGAATTCAATACAAATCTGGAATTAAAGTCTAATGATGACCATGAAATCATTGTCGATTGTCATAAAAACCCATCTAGCTCACTCGTATTTTAAGGAAGGAAATATGCCATTCCTACCTGGTCTGGCCTACATGTGATATCAGACCCACAGCAATGTGGTTGATTCTTAAATGCCCTCTGAAATGGCTTAGCAAATCAGTTCAAAGGCAGTTGGGGATAGGCAATAAATATTAGCTCAGCCGGCAATGCCACATGCCTTGAATGAATAAAAATAAATTGATTGCGTGCTGAATAAGCAATTCTGAACAAAGGCAGAATTGCCAGAAATGTCCCTTGTCTGTAGCCAGTTTTATTTTCATGTCATATTATGTTTCCAAGTTCAGGATATTTAATTATGCTCGCAAGTCTTACTCAGACAACCAGCATCACTAAATATTGTGTATTTATGTCTACCATACATTCCAGACATATCTTTCCTCTTTGGCATTCTTTAAAGCCAGCTTATTGGTCTTTTGCCAAACACAGGAAGGTTGTTCTTCTGGATCTGCTTCGTCTTTCAATGTAAATCTTTTCTTTTGGTCAATGGGGAATTATTAATGCCAGAATACAAAGTTTATTTTCCTGATGCATTCAGTCAGAGCAAACCATTGGCTGGTTTAAAATATGAATGGAATTAGAAAGCTTTCCTTTGACCTTCTGTAAATGGACACAGATGTAAATGTCACATTTTGTTGGCTAGTCATTTCTGGTTCTCTCAGATTTACTAGGGAATCTGGTAGAGAGCGAACAAATTTGTGTTACTCGTTTTGATTCCTGTTCCAAAGGTAGAGCTTGTGAGTACAGCACTAACAATGTTTACGATATCTTTGCAAAGAACTTTTACCTTGTAAGTTTTTTTAAAGTTTGAGAATAACCTTTTGAGGAAAATGCTGCAAGTTTCTGAATCTCCCTGAAAGTAAGTAGTTGATAGTTGTGAATGCTATTTTAAACTATAGTATTCTTTTTAGGTGTTACAGATCAGATCCATAATGGTTACTAACAGAATGCATTTCTCTTTGTCACAATGTTTTAATGTGTTAGATATACTGAAGTCCTGGATGTAAATTAGATTTTATGTGCACTACTTAATGTCGATCGTAAAGCATGTTGTATATCAAATCGTAAGGAGTGACTAAGAAAATATGTGTGAAGACTGACCACCATGGTTAGTTGTTCAAATTATTAATCTAGAAACTGCAATGTGATCAGTGGTCATTTTTCTAAGATGAAAACAGAAATGTGTGGGCACACACAAGGATATTTTTGTAGCTGGAAAAGGAATGTACCCAGGAGGTTGTCGTCTTTGAAGTTACAAATCAAATGCAATCAAGTCAATACCTTTTAGAAACATCAATAGTCTTCATTGTGGCGTCAGAGAGTGAAGTACTTTGTGCTGTAACACAGATCACAGGAAAGAAATGCCATAGTCTGTTTGATTCTAATTTTATTCTTGGAAGAATCTACTATGGGGTTAAAATGAATTAAATCTGTTGGGTTGTGATTCAACAAGTATGTTCATTATTTTAGCTAAAGTCCACATCTCAGAGCTAAACCTGCCAAGGTGGTCAGTTACTGGTAATTACAGAATTACCATTAGCAACAATCACGAACTTTCAGACTCCTTTTTTCTTCTGGCTGAGAGAGGTTTATGGGAATAAGAAATTGAAAGTGCATTTACTTACATTTTCATCCACTTATCATAGAATCATTGGAAGACACAGCATGGGAGGAAACTATTCAGCCCGTTGTGTCTATTCCAATTCTCCAGCAGAGCTGTCTAATTAACTTGACTCCCCTGCCCTTTCTCCAGATTCTTGTACATTATTTCCCTTCAAATATTTTGCAAGTTTTCTTTTGATAGTTCCTGTGTAATCTACTTCCTCCATCCTATCGGACAGATTACATTCCTATTCCAGATTATAATAACCCAACATGTAAAAAAAATGTTTCCTTTATGTCATCCCTCACCCTTTTGCCAATTATCTGAAATCCGTATCCTAGGGCTAGTGTCTCTTCTGCCGCTAAAAACAGTTTTGCCTTATTTATCAAAATCATTTGTGACTTTGAACACTGCTATCAAATTTCCTTTTCGTCTCTCTGGCCTAAGGACAACTGCAGCTTCTTCAGTCTCTCATAGTTTTCCTGTCTGGTACCATTCTATTAAACAAGTCAGGAATATAGAAACAGCATGAAAGAGCTTTTACGAGTACATAAAAGTAGGAAAATAGCTAAAGTAAGGATTGGTCCCTTCGAGGCAGAGACAGGAGCAATTATGACAGGGAATAAGGAAATGGCAGAGACTTTGAATAAATACATCTTCACAGTAGGAAACACATGTTACATACCAGAAGTAGAAAGTAACCCAGGGGCTAATTAGAGTGAGGAGATTAAAGTAATTAATATCAGCAGAGGAAAAAGTACCAAAGAAACTCAAGGGACTAAAGGCCAGTATATGATGGTCTGCATCCTAATGTTCTAAAAGAGATAACTGCAGAAATACAGGATGAACTGGTTCTGATTTTCTAAATGCCCTAGTTTCTCAAGTGGTCCCAGCAGACCTGAAGTTAGCAAATGTAACACTGCTGTTCAAGAAAAAAGGAGTGAGAAATATAGAACTAGAGGCCAGTTAGCCTGACATCAGTCAATTTGCAACTTACTGGAATTCCTTATTCAGAAATAGTTCATTGTATATTACATTTTTCATGGTTTACAAAAGAAAAATCAGGGTTGACAGATTTAATAATGTTTTGAGGATGTTACTAGCAGAGCAGATGAATAGAAAAACAGCACATGTAGAATACTTGGATTTCTGGAAGGCATTTTGACAAGGCGCCTCACAAAAGATTAATATAAAAGGCAAGTATTTACAGAGTTGAGGGAAATACATTAGCATGGATAGACAATTGGTTAGTCGACAAAAATTGAACAGATGGATAAATGAGGCACTTTCAAGTTGGCAAGCTGTAACCAGTGGAGGTCACACAAGGATTCGTGCTGGATCCTCAGCTATTTAAGGATGATGTTAATGACTTAGACAAAAAAATAGAGAGTATTGCTGATAGTACAAAGCCATGTGAAAATACATGCCAAGAGGAGGACACAAAGAGGCTGCCAGGAATTATAAACAGGTGAAGTAAGTGGGCAACAGGATGACAAATGGAGCATCATGTGGTTCTTCACTATGGTAGTAAGAATAAAAAAGCAGAATTTTTTTTAAAGGAGTGTAACTTGTAAGTGTTGATACTTAGAGGGACTTGGATGTACAAACAACAGAAAAGTTTAGAGGTGTAGCAAGTGATTAGGAAAGGAAATAACATGTTGACTTTTATTGCAAGGGAACTGGAGAACACAAATAAAGAAGACATGCTACAATTATACAGGGCTTTGGTGTCACCACACCTGGAGTACCATGTACCGATTTGGTCTCTATCTTTAAGGAAGGATTTACTTGCATACCATCCTGAATCTCTTTTGTGGCCGCAGAAGCATGTGTTTGTTCCCCTGACTGTTGAATCCCTTATCATTAAATCCCTGCTATTATTCTTCCTTCCGTCTTGTGTAGCAGAGACACCCATGGGGCCATGGACTTGGCATCCACTGCTACGCCCTGAGAAGTTGTTCTCCCCACATCACCCCCCCCCCCCACCCCACCCCACCAACAGTATCTAATATGATATATTTGTTGGAGAAGTGAATGTCCACAAGGGTCTCCTTAATCTCTCAGTGCTCAGAGGAAGGGGCAGTTTGAGAGCTAAACAATTGATCGAGCAATTAACAAATGAAATAGGAGTGGTTTCAACATAATTTACTATTGAGGGAAAATCAGACATTTGATAGATCTCAGAATCCAGTGTAGCCAATTAGATTTTCACTGTTAATTGAAAATGAACACCTCGTCCATAATATAAAATTAACTATGTCTGGCAACTTCTGCAAACCGCAACAGCAAGGCAATTTAGAATTAAGCTGATTAATGGTCAAATTGGGATCACGGTCCTGAAGTTTGGCCAAATCTTCAAACTCAGTCGTTGAAATCCTTGCAAATTAATTGGATAAGGAAATTACTTTCTGAAGGCCCTATCTGACAGAAAGTTAATTTTATACCAGCCTGATAATAATTCAGCTTCCAATTAGGGGGATTGAATATAAAAGTAGGGAGGTCTTGCTGCAGCTGTATAGGGCATTGGTGAGGCCGCAGCTGGAGTACTGTGTGCAGTTTTGGGCACCGCACCTGCGCAAAGATATTTTGGCCTTGGAGGGAGTGCAGAGGAGGTTTACTAGGCTGATACCGGAGTTGAGGGGGTTGAGCTATGAGGAGAGGCTGAATAAACTAGGCTTGTACTCGTTAGAGTTTAGAAGAATGAGGGGAGATCTCATTGAGACGTATAAGATGATGAATGGGATGGATAGGATAGAGGTGGAGAGACTCTTCCCGCTCAAAAAAGACAATAGGACTAGGGGGCACAGCCTCAAGATAAAGGGGGGGTGGTTTAGAACGGAGTTGAGGAGGAACTTCTTCACTCAAAGGGTGGTGAATCTCTGGAATTCTCTGCCAGTTGAAGTGGTGGAGGCTGCCTCGCTAAATATTTTTAAGACACGGGTTGATGGGTTTTTGATAAGAGAGGGGATTAAGGGTTATGGGGAGAGGGCGGGAAAGTGGAACTGAGCCACAACAGATCAGCCATGATCTTATTGAATGGCGGGGCAGGCTCGAAGGGCTAGATGGCCTACTCCTGCTCCTATTTCTTATGTTCTTATGTTATGTTAGTGTTAAAACTCTCACTAATCTGTACAGACTGCCTCGGCATATATCCAGAAGCAGAAGAAATTAAAATCAGAGCCCAGGCTCCTCCATTCAAAACAGAAAAAAAATAAGGCTCTTCGTGGAGCTGGGCTTGGAGTAATTGAATGCTTAGGAATAAGTAGAGGATATCTTCCTTGAACTGAGCTATCATGAATAGATTCCAATTAATTCCAAGATGCAAATTGCTGATCCTTGACTGCAGAGAAATCTCATTCCGGATGTAGGATCCAATTATTCTGTCTCTCCTCAAGCATGTATAAATGATGCACAAAGGGGTGGCACGACAGCACAGTGTTTGTTGCTGCTACCTCACAGTGCCAGGGATCCAGGTTCGATTCCTGGCTTGAGTCTGCACATTCTCCCCATGTCAGTGTGGGTTTCCTCCGAGCACTCTGGTTTCCTCCCACAGTCTGAAAGATGTGCTGGTTAGTTGCATTGGCCATGCTAAATTTCCTCTGTGTACCCTAACAGGCACTGGAGTGTGGCAACTAGAGGATTTTTTTCATTGCCGTGTTAATATGGAGATGCCAGCATTGGACTGGGGTAGGCACAGTAAGAAGTGGTGTTGTGAGACTTCTTACAATGTTAATGTAAGCCTACTTGTGACACTAATAAATAAATTTCTAAACTTCTATGCTCCACCCAAAAGCAGCTGAACCCGTCAGGTTTTCTGGAGAAAGATGCTTTCTGTGTTGTGGGAATACATCAGTCATATGCACAGAAACTGTGAGGGCCATAAAACAGTAACATAGTGAAATACCTGCAGCAGTTTAAAGGACTATATAGATAGCTATCATTGGGATTCACTGTTCGTTTTCTTTCCTTGCTGGTTGAATTTTGATTATTTTTTTCCCCTTTTCTGTGATGCCTGTGCTGTGGAAGTGTTTTTTGTCCTGAAAAAGATATAACTGGCAGTGTTGGTAGAAGGATTATACTGTGTAAAAGGAGGCCATTTAGCCCATCTCGTCATGCTGGCATTTTGACAGAACTACCCAGTGAGGTCCAGTCTCCCACCCCTTCCCCATAGTCTGAACAATTTCTTTAATTTCAAGTACATACCCAATTGCTTTGGAAAGTTACTATTGAACCTGTTTCTATGATCAGCTGAGACAGTGAATTCCAGATCACGATAACTTGCTTGTTCAATCCTCTCCTCTTCATTTCTCCCATGGAGGATAGGGCCACCTATGTGAGAAGGATGTCACAGAGAGCCTACTGCACAAGAATGAGGTGAAGTTTTACTTCTTTACATGGTCACAAAGATTCAAAGCATGGATTGAAAATAAGGGCAGGAGTGGTATGCAATTCATGTCTGCAACAAAGATCAGAGATAATGGAAAAAGTGTAGGGAAAAACTCAACAACCACATGAAGGACCAAGAAAGCAGGTACCATGTACCAATCTGCATTAACCCTTACCTCCTAGCCATGTATTTCTGCACTTCCCCTCCCATCCACCTTGTTCAGCACCAGCTCATTCTGAACAAAGATGTCAGGAAAATACATTGAACTTCACTTACATGGCATATATATTAGTCTTCACAAACCCTATAGACTACTTCTTTGTGTATGAAGATTGCAACCATTGTCAGATATGGAAATTAAGCCTTCTCTTTTTCAGAGAACGGAATACACAACACAAGGCAAAAATTCTACCACCAGAGAGGAAGCAGCGTTTGAAGAGTAGGCCCTGCAAACAGAAGATCAGGGTTTGTGACCTGGGCCATGTCTGAGTTAGTACATCTCTCCTAGCATACATATCTTATTTACTAACACAAGCTCAGGAAAATCAGCTAAAACCAACATCCAGAAATTTGTTCTAATGATAGTTTTCTTACTTTGCCTTTATCTCTATGGCAGGTAAAGTAATAGAAACTGTCATGGGTCTCTCACAACAGGATTTATCTGTCACCTCGAGGCAGTGCACTGCATTGTGCTCTGGCAAGAATTAGCATAACTTCTTCCACTGAGAATTAGGTAGCAGTTTGAGGAAAGCAACCAGAATGATGCAGCGATCACAAACATCTTCAAAACTTCAGTTGGATTATATTACAGGAGTTCTACTTTGGAATTTCATTATTAGCACAGTAATGCAGTAAAGTTCCTTGGGGCAACTTTACAAAAATCCTAACAGACTTGAGAAACTGAATGACCTTCTCTTTTTCCTGGAACATGAGAACAAAAGACTATTTACATGATCTCAGAGTCTTGCTGCTCCTCTTTTTTTTGTTCTTTCACAGACGTGGGTATCACTGACAAGGCCTGCATTTATTGCCCATCCCCAATAATTCTTGAGAAGGTGGTGGTGAGCTGCCTTCTTGAATCGCAGTACGAAGTCTGACAACACCAGCTTTAAGTCCAACAGGTTTATTTGATAGTAAACTCACAAGCTTTCGAAGTTAAACTCTTCATCAGGTGAATGGAGAGTTCTGTCCTCAGACAGAGCATATAAAGCACAGACAGTTTACAGATTACTGATTAGAATGCAAATCTTTACACCTAACCTGCTATTCAAGTCTTAAAGTGGCCGATAATTTGAGTGGAAGGAGCACTGAGCACAGGTTAAAGAGATGTGTATTGTCTCCAGACAGTACAGTAAGTGAGGTTTTGCAAACCCAGGCAAGTCAAGGGGGTTACAGATAGTGCGACATGAACCCAAGAACAGGATATGGCGCTCGACTCATCGATCGACAGTTCCGATGCGCCACAGCAAAAAACCGCACCGACCTCCTCAGAAGACAAACACGGGACACGGTGGACAGAGTACCCTTCATCGTCCAGTACTTCCCCGGACCGGAGAAGCTATGACATCTCCGGAGTCTTCAACATATCATTGATGAAGACGAACATCTCGCCAGGGCCATCCCCATACCCCCACTTCTTGCCTTCAGACAACCGCACAACCTCAAACAGACCATTGTTCGCAGCAAACTACCCAGCCTTCAGGAGAACAGTGACCACAATACCACACAACCCTGCCACAGCAACCTCTGCAAGACATGTCAGATCATCGACATGGATGACATCGTCACACGTGAGAATACCATCCACCAGTTACACGGTAAATACTCTTTCAACTCAGCCAACGTTGTCTCGCTGATATGCTGCAAGAAAGGATGTCCCAAAGCATGGTACTTTGGGGAGACCATGCAGACGCTACGACAACGGATGAATGAAAATCGCTCGACAATCACCAGGCAAGACTGTTCCCTTCCTGTTGGCGAACACTTCAGCGGTCACGGGCATTCAGCCTCTGACCTTTGGGTAAGCATTCTCCAAGGCGGCCTTCACGACACACGACAGTGCAGAGTCGCTGAGCAGAGTCTGATAAGCCAAGTTCCGCACACATGGAGGATGGTCTCAACAGGGATCTTGGGTTCATGTCGCACTATCTGTGAGCCCCGTGACTTGCCTGGGTTTGCAAAACCTCACTCACTGTGCTGTCTGGAGACAATACACATCTCTTTAACCTGTGATCAGTGCTCCTTCCACTCACATTGTCAGCCACTTTAAGACTTGAATAGGTTAGGTGTAAAGATTCACATTCTAATCAGTAATCTGTAAACTGTCTGTGCTTTAGGACAGAACTCTCCATTCACCTGACGAAGAGTTTAATCTCGAAAGCTTGTGAGTTTACTATCAAATAAACCTGTTGGACTTAAACCTGGTGTTGTCAGACTTCATACTGTGTTTACCCCAGTCCAACGCTGGCATCTCTACATCATCACTTCTTGAATCGCTGCAGTCCCTTTGATGCAGATACATCCAGAGTGCTGTTAGGGAGTTCCAGGATTTTGTATGTAGTATACATTGTTGCCACTGTGCATCAGTGGTGGAGGGATTGAATGTTTAAGATAGATTTTCGGCGCAACCTGTGGGCCGAAGGGCCTGTTTGTGCTGTAGTGTTCTATGTTCTATGTAGTGGATGGGTTGCAGTCAAACTGCTTGTTTTATACTGGAGGGTGTCAAGTTGGAAATTCACTCATCAGGCAAGTAGGGAGTATTCTATCATACTCCTGCCTTATGCATTGTAGGTTGTGGACAGGTTTTTGGGCATCAAACGGTGAGTTACTTCATAGAATTCTACAGTGCAGAAGGAGGCTATTCAGCCCATCAAGTCTGCACTGACCACAATTCCACCCAGGTCCTATCCCCATAACCCCACATACTTACTCTCGCTGGAACCCCTAACACTAAGGGGCAAGTTAGCATGGCCAATTACCTAACCCACATGTCTTTGGGCTATGGAATGAAACTGGAGAACCCTGAGGAAACCCACGCAGACACGGAGAATGTGCAAACTCCACACAGACAGTAGCCCAAGCCGAAAATCGAACCCCGTTCTCTGGCGCTGTGAAGCAGCATTGCTAACCACTGTGCCTCAGTGTCTCCTGCTTACCACAGAATTTCCAGTCCCTTGCCACCTCTTGTAGCCATAGTATTTGTATGGCTAGTAGAGTTCTGTTTCTGGTCTATAATGACCCCCAGGATGTTGTTAGGGGTGATTCAGCGATGGTAAAATGATTGAATGTTAAGGGGTGATGATGAGATTCTCTCTTGTTAGAGATGGCCATTGCCTCGCATTTGTACAGTGCAAATGTTATTTGCCACTTATCAACCCAAATCTGAATATTGCCCAGGTCTTGCTGCATAACTGCATGAGACTAACTGCTTTAGCACCTGAAGAGTCATGAGTGGTACAGAATAGTGTGCATTTGACTAAGTGTAATATCAAGGAGCTCTAGCAAAACTGAAGTCAATGGGAATCAGGGGGAAATCTCTCATCAATGATTGTCTCCATTTTTGACCTTATGATGGAAGGAAGGCCATTGCTATGGCAGCTGAAGGTGTTTGGGCCTCAGGCCCTGAGGAACACCTGCTGTGATGTCCTGAGACTGAGATGCTTGATCTCCAACTACTACAACCATCTTCCTTTGTGCAAGGTATTGCTCTAACCAGCAGAGAGTTTTTCCCGATTCACATTGACTTCAGTTTCACTGGGGCTCCTTGATATTACACTTGGTCAAATGCTACCTTCATGTTAAAGTCGCTCTCACTTCACCTCTTGTGTTCAGCTACTTTGTCCATATTTAGACTAAGGCTGTAATGATTCAATGAATTATTCAACCTTTCCTCTGCTTCTCTTCTACTCTTGACTCTTTCTCTACGATTGGTTTCTGATAATATTCTGGTTGTTTATTTGATTTCACGTGCAACATTTCACTATTTTGTCTGTGTCTGCTGTAAGCTATACAGGCTGATCCCTATTTACTAATCAGCAAATGCCCCTTTTTACATACACATTATCAGCTGTAGTAAAATCCGTCCACATTTCAGGAATGTGTTGCTATGTGAACAATCACTTCTGGCATCACATAAGTTGCAGGGAGAATTATAAAACTTAATTTTAGGTAACAGCAAATTAAAGGCTTAGTGAGCAAGTACTTTGCAGAAGCTAATAAGTGATCAAAGATTAAATATATCCATACATTCTCCATCTTGACTGTAGAGCAAAGCCTGCCCAAATTTGGTAATTCAGTGACATAGCTTGACAAGTAGCACATTCATTTTTGTGGATATGGCATTGTTCAGTGCATTCTTGCTACATCTGGGTGACCTACTTCTCTTGGCACACTGCAGGGTGCCTCTGAGAAGGCTGTTCTTACTTCTCCCTGGAACTATATCCACATTAAAAGCTTTTATTTGGTCTTCAGGAACTTTGAAAATCCTGTTAACAAATGAGATTCCAAGGATAGATTTCAATCATTACTGAAAAACAAACTGAATTGGGACACGTGGCTCCAAAACGTTAAACCAAGGCTCTCTCAGCCGGATATACAAGAGTTGGGATGTCTTGTTGAAGATGTACAAGACATTGGTAAGGCCACACTTAGACTACTATGTACAGTTCTGGTCACTTTATTATAGAAAGGATATTATTAAACTAGAAACAGTGCAGAAAAGATTTACCAGGATGCTACCGGGGCATGATGGTTTGAGTTATAAGGAAAGTCTGGATAGACTGGAACTTTTTTCTGTGGAGCGCAGAAGGCTTAGGGGTGACCTTATAGAGGTCTATAAAATAATGAAGGGCATAGATTAGCTGGATAGTCAATATATTTTCCCAAAGGCAGAGGAGTCTAAAACCAGACGGCATAGGTTTAAGGTGAGAGGGGAGAGATACATAAGTATCCAGAGGGGCAATTTTTTCATACAGAGGGTGGTGAGTGTCTGGAACAAGCTGCCAGGGGTAGTAATAGAAGCAGGTACAATTTTGTCTTTTAGAAAGCGTTTAGACAGTTACATGGGTAAGAAGGTATAGAGAGATTTGGGCCAAATGTGGGCAATTGGGACTATAGCTTAGGGGTTTAAAAAAGGGGCGGCATGATATGTTGAGCTGAAGGGCCTGTTTCCATGCTGTAAACCTCTATGACTCTATGACATGATAGGCCAAATGACCTCTTTTTGTGCCATAACAATTCTGTGATTCTATGATCTTTGAAAGTGGATAAATCACCACAGTAGGATGAGATGTATTCCAGGCTGCAGGAAATGCAACGAGGAAGTAGAGGAAGCTGTGACCATAATTTTTCAATTCCCTTTGTCTACAGTCATGGTGCCTGAGGATCAGAAGAATGCTAACTTTGTATCATTGTTTAAAAAAGAAAGGATGAGATAGCCCATATAATAGAGGCCATTCAGCTTAACATTGGCAGTGGGCAAATTATTGGAAAAAATTCTGAGGAACAATATTTAGCATCTGGAATGAGCATATGGTAAAGTTAGGTTTAGCTAAGGCATTTAGAGAGGCACAGATTAATTAAGTATGGTCAGCGTAGTTTTGTTAAGGGAAGGATGTGCCTGACTAACTTTATTGAATTTTACAAGAAGGTATTAAGGAGGATATGTAATGCTTTTGATGTAGTTGACATGGTTTTAACAAGGCTTTTGACAAGGTCCCATGTGGCAGACTGGTCAGAAAAATAAGAGTCCATAAGATTCAAGAGCACATTGTAATTGGAATCCAAGATTGACTCAGTGACAGGAAGCAAAGGGTGATTGATGCTCAATAAGTGTTTTCGTAACTAGAAAGCTGTTTCCAGTGGAGTCCTACAAGTTCAGTATTAGGTCTCTTGCTTTCTGAAGTATATATCAATGATTTAAGAGTTAAATGTAAGTGGCAGGAATAAGAACTTTGCAGATGATTCAAGAATTGACCATAGCTATGGTCTTGCCAGTGATGGAAATCATTGTCATTGATTCTAGCCACTCTCCAAATTTTCCTTCCCCCCCCCTCCACACCCCACCCCTGCCTCCTCACAACGACCACAGCTGATATTGAGGAAGAAAGCTGTAGTCTCGAGGCACATATCAATTGATGTGTCAGGTGGCCAGAAGAGTGGGAAATGGAATTTAATGTGAAGAGGTGTAAGTTAATGCATTTGGGGAAGACAAACAAGGCAAGGGATCACACAATAAATAGTAGGATACTGGCATGTGTAGAGGAAAATAGAGGGTCACCAGCCTCGCAGCAAGGTAAGTGAGGTCAAGCTGAGTCAGTAGTCTCCAATAAGAGAGTTCTTGGTGTTCACTGTGGCTATGCACAGCTGATATGGCGAGAAGATTGCAATGGAGTGGGGGGGGGGAGGGGGAGGGTGTGGGGGTAGCTTATCCGTCAGTTATAGAGTACACGATAGGAGTTTCCCTCCCACAAACCTACAAAAAGTTTGCCAATCCTCCACTTTCTCGCTGCTAACAAATACCATGGCGGCAAAAGGCAGCAAGCACTCCAACCCCTATCTGGCCTCCCAATTTTTCAGCACCCACCCTCTGTACCGTCCCCATTCCATCAACTATCCTGCTCCTACAGTGTGAATAGAATTAAATTCAGTATCGAGTGAGGTTACCTACTGGGCTGGAAAGTGGGATTAGAATGAAGCACTTATTTTTCAGTGGGCAAGGGCACGTAACAATGTGGCTTTCTTTGATTTATAATTATCGCATGTATTAGTATACAGTGAGAAGTATTGTTTTCTACAGACAAAGCATTCCATACACAGAGAAGGAAAGGAGAGAGTGTGCTATAAAATTTCTATGCTTCTATGTAACAGAGTAATCTATGAACAGACTTCAGATTTTGACTGCTCGCAGATAGCATTCCAAATCTTTCAATAGCTTGTGAAATTTGTGTGGCTTTTTTTTTAAAATCAGCTTTTCTTCGAAGTAAAATGCTATTACAGCAGTCCAGAGCTTAAAATTACTTTTGGCTGACATGTCATTTAATACAACGATCAGTAACTCTTCAAAGTAGGTCAAACATCTGATCATAATTAACTTTTAACTGAAAATGGTGAAGTTCCTAAGTCAGAATGCAATCTTTTACTCTGTAACGTCTGACAAATCTGTGCATCTGGAATTTTGTTTATGGGACAGTGGAATGGCTCTAATGTCAGGCAGAAATATATCAAATTACAGTAATATTTTGAGATGGTCAATTTCTAAATCTGTTTAAACGGCACTAAAGTAGATGTGAAATGAATGTGGCAAACAGCTTTGATTGCTTTACACTCAGGCAAGTAATTTCTTTACTCTTAAATTGGATTGCATACTTTAGTTTGTAAGCAAGTCAACAGACTCTGTGGCTGCAGATTCTGAAGTGTGAAGCTACGCAAAATTTCATAGCTTTGAGTTGATCTTTGTGCTCTTTACACCCTGTAAGTATCAATCTTGCACGTAATAGATCAGATAAAGGCCAAACACCCATAACACATTTACCTTTTGCAAATCGTGCACTTCTAATGGGCAATGAGGTGCAGGGAATTCTTTGCCTGCTGGGAGCTTCAGGATTTAATTATTCCAAGTTCCATATCCTTTTTCCACCATTGCATTCCTCTGATGCCTGTATACATTGACATTTTTGTCTTGTGTGTTTATACAAAATGTTTGCTCCTTACAGTTAACTTAAAGTTAAACTTGCAGCTGTAATTTAAACTTAGTTTCAGCTGTAAGCATGCTGCAATCATTGTTTTTTTCCCCTTTACTCGACAGGTTTTGTAGGGACAACTTGAAATTGGTCATGCTTCAATAAAGTACCTGCATTTATTTAGCACCTTTCACAACCTCAGAATGTTGCAGTGTGCCTAATAGCCGATTAAGTACAGTTGAAGTGTGGTCACTATTGCAGAAAGCCAGCATCCAATTCATGCACAGCCTATCCCACAATCAGCAATGTTCTCATGACCAGATAATATGTTTTTTAGATACTGGTTGAGAGATAATTATCTACTAGGAGAACTTCCCTTCTTTGAGTACTGTCATGGGATCTTTTATGTCTGTCTGACAGAGCAGAAAGGGTTCAGTTTAACATCTCAGTCTGGCAATGATTTTTAAAATTAATTTTTGGGATGTGGGTATCGCTGACTAGACCAACATTTATTGTCCATCCACAGTGTGTTCGAGAATCCGTAGTGCTGATCTAGAATTTGTGCTCAAGTTTGACTCCAAGGATTTGAACCTCTAACCTTCAGACTCAGGGTTAAGAATGTTACCATAGCATCCACTTCCATTGTATTTGTTCATATGTCGGTAACAATCCTGTCACAGACTTTCTCAAGTTCTGTCATTTACAAATGGTCTTGTGGGGGAGGGGAGGAGAATGTTGGCAGAACAATGCAAAATTGCTATCATTGGAAGGGAATAGTATTATCTATTGCTATTTCATGACTTCCCTTGCTCCTATCTCTGTTCTCACCAATGGGAATTATAGAGATCTTAGGCTGTAATATTCAGCAAATCTATCTTAGATTCACCCCCACTCACTGACTAGCTCACTTTATGTAGCACCGTAAGAAGTCTTACAACAACAGGTTAAAGTCCAACAGGTTTCTATGTTTATTTGGAATCATGAGCTTTCGGAGTGCTGCTCCTTCATCAAATGAGTGGACTTGATATGGATGCCCATCTGGTGAAGGAGCAGCACTCCAAAAGCTCATAATTCCAAATAAGCCTGTTGGACTTTAGTCTGGTGTTGTGAGACTGATTACTGTGCCCACCCCAGTCCAACGCTGGCATCTCCACAACTTATGCAGCATGGAAGAGAGGGTAAAAAAAAAAGAGAGTAAGAATCCACGTCTATTTTGTACAATTCGTACTGCTCTACATTTTGAGGAATCTAGCCTGATGGCAAAAAAATGCACAATTGAAAATCTGGTCAAAATGTAACAGGCATGTTTTACGTGACGGAATAGAAAATACTTCTGGATAGTACAGTACAAGTATCAAATACTCAGTGCTATGAACAAGTGCTTGTAGGGTCTTTCAAGTCCGCTCAGTTCCAAATGTGCCAAACAAGGAGGTGCTGAAAGGAAGCTCAACGTCTCAAAGAAAGGAAAGAGTAAAATGAAAGAGGAGTTCATAAATTCCTGACATGCACACAGCAGCTGACTACATTGGTGCAGACTGGAATTAGCCCATTGAGTTGCCTGTCCAAACAATCCTGAAAGATAAAAGTACCTAAATAATCAAAAACAGTATTTTCCGATAAAGTATTACATACTCTCTGGCAATATCGAGCCGTACTTGATGGAAATGAGAGTAATGCATATTTTCCGTAGTATTTTGGGGACAGTTCTCCTCTCATACTCGTCTCAGGAATACAGTAGCACTGAATTTAACCGTACTTTTCTCCACATCATTTAACTTCAGGTGCAAGTGAGCAGTAACAAAATTTCACTGAACTGAAAACATAGTCACTGTAACCCCCTGCATTGTGCTAAGGCTGAAATACATTTTGGCACTTCTTCTGGCAAGAATAGATCAATGGAATCCTGTCACTTTGACAAATTATTTCATTTATTTTGTAAGTATTTGTAGGTCAGAGGTTGCATTCGAGGGAAGGTTATATTTTGCTTTCGGCCCAGTGGCACTACTCCAGTTGTTAAAAGTAGAATCCATTTGCACATTGGGCAAATTCTGGACCCGAGTAGAGCATTGCAGCTGTTGCTGCTTTATGTCAAAGAAGCTTTTAAATGTCCCAGAAGATTTACAGGTTCCTTTGCCAGGGGATATCACCTCTCACTAAATCCTTCAAACCTCGAGCCCATGCAGGATGATGGATTAAGAAATAGCAGTAACATAAAGACTGACGAAATTCTGCAATCTTAACGCACAAGAAGGGATGCAGTTTTATTTGACATGACGCTGTAAAGGATGATAGCATTCAGCAGGTTTCTTCCTAGCTATGTCTACCCGACAGCTAAATTTTTACTGACGCACTGCTTAACATAAGACTTGTTGATGTACGTGTAATCTTCCTTCATGTGTTTACTATTTAGAAATAAGGGGTCACTCAGTTAACACTGAGAAAGGAGAATACTTTTCTTTTTTCCCCAAAAGGCAGTAGAAGCAGAATTTTGAATATTTTTAAGGCAAAGCTAGATAGATTCTTGATTAATGAGGGGGTGAAAGGTTGTGTGGGGTAGGCAGGAATGAGGATTTGAGACACCAATCAGATCAGCCACAATCTTACTGAATGGCTGGCTTGAGGGGCTGAGTGGCCTACTCCTGATCCTGATTCATACGTTTGTATATATATTTCCGTAGAATCCCTGCAGTGCAGAAGTAGGCCATTCAGCCCATCAAGTATGTACCAACTCTCCAAAAGAATATCTTACCCAAGCCCATTTCCTCTGGTCTATCCCCAAAACCGTGGACATTTACATGGCTAATCCACATATCTTTGGACACTAAGGGCGATTTAGCATGGCCAGTTCACCTAACCTGCACATCTTTGTACTGTGGGATGAAACTGGAGCATTTGGAGGAAACCCACACAGACACGGGGAGAATGTGCAAACTCCACACAGTGACCCGAGGCCAGAATTGAGCCAGCATCCCTGGCGCTCTGAGGCAGCAGTGTTAACAACTGTCCCACCATGCCACCAGATATGCATGCATGATCAGTTCCAATATATTCTACTTACTTAACATTGCCTATATGATATTCACACTCTGTCTAAAACTTCTAAAATTCTGTCTTTTACATTTCATTCTTGATTTCTACTATTGTATTTGGTAGCAAATTAAATATGCATCAAACAACTGCAAAAACAGCCACAGCCAACCTGGGACAGAAAATAAACATGACATTGAAAATGAAAGTCATCTGGCAACTCTGGTCAGGATTCTCCAGCGGTTAATGCCCCACTGCCGCTGCCAGTGGGAATGGAGAATTTGGCACTCAGCTAAATCTCCAGTCACAGCAACGGGACCAGAGAATCCAGGTCTTTATGATTTTTCAGGAAATATTTAAGCAGAATTCACCTGTTTATAGTAGTGATTTAAAAAGTGTTAAAAAAAGGGCCAAAAGTAAAAAAAAAACACTGCTTCTCCAGAAAAAATGTATAATTGCAGTGGCTCTGGAAAGAAAGTTATATATATATATCCATTTCCTGATTTAAGGGCAGCATGGTGGCACAGTGGCTAGCACTGCTGTCTCACAGAGCCAGGGACTCGGGTTCAATTCCAGCCTCGGGTCACTGTGTGGAGTTTGCACGTTCTCCCCTTGTCTGTGTGGGTTTCCTCCCACAGTCTAAAGATGTCCAGGTTAGGTTGAGTGGCCATGATACATTGTCGTTAGTGTCAGGGGGACACTAAAAATATGTGGGGTTACAGGGATAGGACCTCGATGGGATTGTTTTTGCTGCAAGCTTGATGGGCTAAATGGCCTCCTTCTGCACTGTAGATTCTATGATTCTATAATCATAGGAGAGATAGAAAAGGGGGTAAAAGAGGAGGGGAAGTTGCACTTTTGATTAAGGAAAATATCACAGCAGTACTGAGAGGGGATATATCCAATGGTTCGCCCACTGAGTCTATATGGGTTGAACTGAGAAATAAGAAGGGGGAAATCACCCTTTGAAAGGGTGGTACTCTATTCCCCAAATAGTCACCAGGAATTGAGGAGCAAATATGTAAGGAGATTACAGATAGCTTCAAGAAAAATAGAGTGGTAATAATAGGGGATTTTAACTTTCCCAACATTGACTGGGACAGCCATAGTATTAGAGGCTTGGATGGAGAGAAATTTGTTGACTGTACTCAGGAGGAATTTCTCATTCAGTATGTGGATGGCCTGACTAGAGAGGGTGCAAATCTTGACTCCTCCTGAGAAGAAGGCCAGGTGACAGAAGTGTTAATAGGGGATCAATTTGGGACCAGTGAACATAATTCTATTTGTTTTAAAAAAGCTATGGAGAATGATAGGTCAGGCCCAAAAGTTAAAATTCTAAATAGGGGCAAGGCCAACTTTGATGGCATCAGACAGGAACTTTCAAAAGTTAATTAGGGGAGTCTGTGGGAAGGCAAAGGGATGTCTGGTAAGTGGGAAGCTTTCAAAAGTGTGTTAACCAGGGTTCAGAGTAAACACATTCCTTTAGAGTGAAGGGCAAAGCTGGTAGAAGTAGGGAACCATGGATGACTCGGGATATTGAGACCATGGTCAAGAAGAAGGAGGAAGCACATGACATGCAGAAGCAACTGGGATCGCATGGATCCCTTGAAGAGTATAGAGGGTGTAGGAGTAGAGTTAAGAGAGAAATCAGGAGGGCAAAAAGGGGACATGAGATTGTTTGGGCAGATAAGGCAAAGGAGAATCCAAACAGTTTCTACAAATACATAAAGGGCAAAAGAGTAACAAGGGAGAGAGTAGGGCGTCTTAAGGATCAACAAGGTCATCTATGTGCTGACCCACAAGAGATGAGTGAAATCCTAAATGAATATTTCTCATCAGAATTCACTGTTGAGAAAAGTGTGGATGTTAGGGAACTTAAGGGAAATAAATAGCGATGTCTTGAGGAGTGTACATATTACAGAGAAGATGGTGCTGGAAGTCTTAAAGCGCATCAAGGTAGATAAATCTGCGGGACCTGATGAAGTGTATCCCAGGAGGCTCGGGAGAAAATTATGGGTCCTGTAGCAGAGGTATTTGAACCGTCGAAAGTCACAGATGAGGTGCCTGAAGATTGAAGAACGGTAAATGGTGTGCCTTTGTTTAAGAAGGGCTGCAGTTCCCAGTTCTTATAGTTCCCAGGGAACTATAAGACCAATGAGCCTTACATCTGTAGTGAGTAAGTTGCTAGAAAGTATTTTGAGAGATAGAATCTACAGGCATTTAGAGAGGCAATGACTGATCAGGGACTGTCAGCATGGCTTTGTGAGTGGAAAATCATGTCTCACAAATTTGATTGAATTTTTGAAGGGGTAATTAAGAAGGTAGATGAAGACAGTGCAGTTAATGTTATCAAGGCCTTTGACAAGGTACCACATGTTGCATAGGATTAAATCTCATGGGATCCAGGGTAAGGTAACCAAATGGATACAAAATTGGCTTGATGACAGAAGGTAGAGGGTGGTTGTAGAGAGTTGTTTTTCAAATTGGAGGTCTGTGACCAGTGGTGTGCCTCAGGGATTCGTGCTAGGTCCACAGTTGTTTGTCATTTATATTAATGATTTGGATGAGAATTTAGCAGGCATGATTAGTAAGTTTGCAGATGACATTAAGATTGGTGGCCTCATGGAAGGTGAAGGAGGTTATCTAGGATTGCAATGGGATCTTGATTAATTCAGCCAATGGGCTGACAAATGGTGGATGGAGTGGGTGGTGAGTATCTGGAATAAACTGCCAGAGGTAGCAGTAGAGGTGGGTACAATTTTGTCTTTTAAAAAGCATTTGGACAGTTACATGGGTAAGATGGTTATGGAGGGATATGGGCCAAACGTGGGCAATTGGGACCAGCTTACAGGTTAAAAATGGGGTGGCATGGACAAGTTGAGCCAAAAGGTCGAAATTTGCTGATGACACCAAGATTGGTGGAATGGCAAATTGTGCAGAGGGTGTGGAGAGTCTGCAGAAGGATCTAGATAGGCTGGGTGAATGGGCCAGGAACTGGCAAATGGAATTTAATGTTGGCAAGTGCAAGGTGGTCCACTTTGGTAGGAATAATAGTAGGAAGGACTATTACTTACGGGGCGAAAAACTGCAGCAGGCGACGGTGCAGAGGGACCTCGGGGTCCTTGTGCATGAGTCACAAAAACCCAGCCTGCAGGTGCAGCAGGTGGTCAGGAAGGCAAATGGGATGCTGGCCTTCATAGCGAGGGGGATTGAATATAAAAGTAGGGAGGTCTTGCTGCGGCTGTATAGGGCATTGGTGAAGCCGCAGCTGGAGTACTGTGTGCAGTTTTGGGCGCCGTACTTACGCAAGGTTATTTTGGCCTTGGAGGGAGTGCAGAGGAGGTTTACAAGGCTGATGCCAGAGTTGAGGGGGTTGAGCTATGAGGAGAGGCTGAATAAACTAGGCTTGTACTCGTTAGAGTTTAGAAGAATGAGGGGAGATCTCATTGAGACGTATAAGATGATGAATGGGATGGATAGGATAGAGGTGGAGAGACTCTTCCCGCTCAGAAAGGATAGTAGGACTAGGGGGCACAGCCTCAAGATAAAGGAGGGGCGGTTTAGAATGGAGTTGAGGAACAACTTCTTCACTCAAAGGGTGGTGAATCTCTGGAATTCTCTGCCCGTTGAAGTGGTGGAGGCTACCTCGCTAAATATTTTTAAGATGCAGGTTGATGGGTTTTTGATAAGAGAGGGGATTAAGGGTTATGGGGAGAGGGCGGGAATGTGGAACTGAGCCACGACAGATCAGCCATGATCTTATTGAATGGCGGGGCAGGCTCCAAGGGCTAGATGGCCTACTCCTGCTCCTATTTCTTATGTTCTTATATTCTAATCAAACTAATGAAACTAAACACTAGAATGCTTATCCAACCCCAAAGGTATATTCCTCTGGCCACTGTCTTTGAAGGACAGCATTCTTTTTCCCTTCCCATCCATTCCCAATCACCAGTGGTATCCTGGTGGAATATTTTCCTTAGCTATTTGTAATCAGGATGTGGATGATGAAGGTGCTTTGATTGTCATGTTTGTTTGCCTGTGTGAGCAACTTGCTCCTTGAGCTGCTTTTCCTCTTGTGGCAGTGGTACTACCACCACTGGAAGCCCATAGGGACAGCAGCGAGTCGACACCACATTTCCAAATCCTCTTCCTCTAATGAGTGTCCCAAGAATACCCAGAGTAGCACTAGTGAGGCTAAGAGATCATTTCACCCCCCCACCATCACCACCACCCAACACCAACTCAGTAGAGTTTATTGCAACCCATTTACTGGCAGCAAAAGGAATCTGCAGTGTTCCGTGCCCAGTGGTGCTTATGAACCCATCCTCAATGACTTGTGAAAGGCAATAACACAAATAACCACCAAATGTTCTTTCAGCTAAAAAATCTGGGAGAATTGACTGTTTTGTTAGGTGATGATCCACTGAAGAAATTGCAGGAAGGTTTTGAAAAGTGCAGTTCCTATGTGTTTATTATCAGTCATGAAAAATAGGTGTCATCTATTTTTCTCTGGTAATAACAATTCTTCAGAAGAAGTTAACGAGCTTCATAATTAGTATAAATGTCAAGAATGTATTAATCAATCAGTAATATAAATATTTTGTGAGGACAATGATCCCACAATATTTATGAGAAATACAATTGCTAGTAAATAAATTAATTTCCAAATGTCAAAACACCCTGAATTAATATGAGTAAAGCCATATGGAGCAATGATGTCACCTTAATAATAATTTTATCAATATTTTCAAAAATGATATTACTTACATGAAAACATGAATTTCCTCTTGCCAAACTAGCCTATGTTAAACCACTATGTTATGTTTTAAAGCAAAACTCAGATGTAGTGAAAAGGCCAAGAGTACGACAGATGGTTAACCATCTGATATATTTAAGAACTGAACATCTTTGTTGTAGCCATCCTTGCACCTCACAGCATTAGGTCCCATAATGTAAAATCTGCTCTCCTTGAGGAACAAAAAGAACAGTATCCCTTACAACTTGCTGGTGAGCTGAGCTGCTGTCCACCACTGCTAATGCATCACCTTCAGGGAAGCACTCAGAAACAGAACAATGACACAGAGCATATACAGGTACAAGACTCAAAAGGGATCAAAAACAGCAGATCACATTGAGCACATACACGACCATTTAAACAGCATGAGGTTAATATCCCGTGTCATAACCACAGGAAAGCTATCCTTTTTAATGATTTCCCCTTTTAGCTAGAAATCCACTGCTTGGTGCTGGAACTCACACAGGGACCAGAAAAAAACTTTCCAACTAGAAACTTTTTGTATGTCCGTTTTTAATAACAGCTGATATAATGTATTTGAAAGAAAGAAAAAGTTTATTTATTAGCCACAAATAGGCTTACATTAACACTGCAATGAAGTTACTGTGACAATCTCCGAGTTGCCACACTCCAGCGCCTGGTGGGGTACACTGAGGGAGAATTTAGTGTGGCCAATATATCTAACCAGCACGTCTTTCGGACTGTGGGAGGAAACTGGAGCACCTGGAGGAAACCCACGCAGACACAGGAAGAACATACAGACTCTGCACAGGCAGTGACCCAAACCAGGAATCGAACTCGGGTGTCCAGCACTGTGAGGCAACAGTGCCACATTTGCTTGTCATAGTTGAAAGATTAAATTCTTTCACAGTGTGATTTCAGCTGACCATGTCCAGCTGAACTAGCATTCACCAGAGTATCTATATAATAAACAGCTGGAATAGATGCCTATTGTTTCTTCCAATAAGTGGCTCTAAGATCCCCTTTTCAGTCATGCCAAACCACAACATATTTGTTAGGAACATCCAACACTACACCCCTTTACTCAGCTTCCTGTTTAAGAAGCTGAGTGAAACACATTGTTAGGTGTACGTGTCTACTAGAGTCTCATCTGCAAAAAGGAATATACTTTTAATTCATCACAGGATGTCAGCATCACTGTTTAGGCCCACATTTAATGACCATCCCTAATTGCCTTTGAGAAGCGGTGACGAGTTCCTTTTTTGGACCACTGCAGTCCATGTGGGGTAGGTGCACCCACACAGACATTAGGAAGGGAGTTCCAGGATTTTGACCAGGTGACAATGAAGGAATGGTGATATAGGCTGGAATTCTCTGACCTTGCATACAGCTGGGATTCTTCAGTCCCACCATAGTGAATGGCAATTTGGCTGAGCGCCAAATTTTCTGTTCTCGCTGTCAGTGTTGGATGGTGTATGAGACCAGAAAATTCCAGCCATATTTCCAAGTCAGGATGATATGCGGATTGGAGAGGAACTTATAGGTTTTTTTTATTTCTTTATTCTTTCATGGGATGTAGTCATCGCTGGTTAGGCCAGCATTTATAGTCCATCTCTAATTGCCCTTGAACTGAGTGACTTGCTTAGCTATTTCGGAGTGAACACATTGCTGTGGATCTGGAATTACATGTAGGCCAGCCCAGGTAAGGATTGCAGATTTTCTTCACCAAAGGACATCAGCGAACCAGATGGGTTTTTCTGGTCACCATTACAGAGACTAGCTTTATTAATGGAATTTAAATTCCACCAGCTCCCATGATGGGTTTTTAACCCATGATTCAGAACATTAGCTTCAGCCTCTGGATTGCTAGTCCAGTGACATTACCACTACACAATAATTTTCTTCAAGCTTGATGTTCCTGTGGTTCTGATGTTAGAAACAGATTTAAAGTCAGTTAGAAAAGAAGCCAGACATCCAAGGTAAATCAAAAGTTTTGTGACATCTTAATAGAGCTCATGAAATGATAGTGTTTTGTTGGTGTAGCCGGGTACATTAGAGATTGTGTGGAAGGACCTGGCAGTCCAAGGTAGAGGAATACTGAAAGGAAAGACTGAAATCCTGGATGTGGATCCTTGGTGAAGGCACCTGAGAGCAATTGTTATTTGAGGGAAGATTCCAAGCACATTCTTTGAGAATGGAATTTGGAAAAACTCATGTGGAATTCAGAATTTTAATGAGACCACTTGGCTCACATTGGCCAGAATTTTCTGGCTGTTTGTACCCCTGCTGCCATTGCCAGTGAGTTTGAAGAATTTGGTGCTCAGCTAAATCTCTGTTTACTGTAACAGGATGAGGGAATCCCAGCTGCAGGTGAGGTCGCAGCATCTGGCCCATTGTTACAAGCAGCTGGGGAATTTCATGAGAAATTCAACGAAGTTGTATTTGGTGACATCTGTCACATGTCTTCAGAGTGTCATGCGTCTGACCGCAGTTGGCCTGTTGCTTTACATGGACTGTGTATTTACTGAGAACATTAGAGTGAAAGATATATTCTGTGACTTGCATTATCCATAAAGATTTGTGTACATATAAAAAGACATAGCTGGGGTGGAAGAAGTAGTGTATTATGGTTAATCTTTTCTTGTTTAATAAAGGTTTATTCTTTTGTTAAAATTAACCCTGTGACTCTACTCTTCACGGCTCTAAACAAAAAATAAAAGTTATAATCCAACAAGCTGGCCACCCAGTAGTAAAATCAGCTGGGATTGTAACACCACCAATATATCATTAATAGACATTGAACATAACAGACAATAGTGGAAAACCTTGTCCTTACTCTTGTACTAAGATAGGTTTTGTGAACTTGACACCTTCCTGACTGGGATCTTGCAGCTAGGGTGTATGTCCCAGATAAAACATGGCTCCAGCTTGTTCAGGGCAGCTGCATGACTCAGCTGGGTTATGTCAGGAACATGAGACCCAGATGCATTGCGGGTTCTGACCCCACACCTGAATTGCATCACTTGTGATGTTATTTTGAAATGCAAATGGGTTAATTGGGCAGGGGTCAAATGCAGTACCTAATTAGATATGCTGACTACTTCCGTAGGGTAGCATTCTTCTGTCTAGGGCCTGCAACAAAGGCAGATGACAACCATATTAAGGGCTGCAGCTGCCTTGACAAGGAGAGCATACAGCTCATGAAACCACGCGGAGGATAAAGATGGCACAAAGTGGTCACGGACGCCACATCCTGATGTAATGTTAAACGTGGCTCTAGTTGATCCCTTAAATTTCACAAAATAAGACACAGATGGAATCAAGCTTTCATTTACCCTACAATGACCCCAACAGCTGGATTTGCGTGCACCAACTTATTTGACTGGGTCTAGAAAACAAAGATTGAAAATCCCATTCTGTTCCTGACTTAAACTTTAACAAGCTCTTTAAGGAGCTTAAGGATTTAATTAGCGGTGACCATGTTTCCTCTTCCCTTCTCCCTGCCAGCTCTTTGAAAAGTGCAAGTGGCCCCAGAAGCAGAGGGAACCTGTGCTGTTCTCAAGGAATGCAGTTTTCAAATTGTGTTCACGCCCATTCCTGCCCCCTCTGGCAATAGAAAATTCAGCCCAAGAGGTCAAAATAGCTGGAAATCCCCTTTCCTATCGCATTTTATAATGTGAAATGGTGATTTATTCTCAGGAAATAAACAGCACTGGCAAAGTTTTATCTATTGTCGATTTATTGTGACTTTGAGGCTATGCTCTTAGTTGAAATAGTTTGCTTGGCAATTTCAAAGAGCCAACCACCGAGTCTGGGACTGCAATCAAACCTAGACCAATTTGGTAGGGGTTTTTACAGCTGTCCCGCAGCTTTTAACTGTTGAATTTGTTGGGAGGCTGTTGGTTACAAAACCATGTCTCTTAAAGAAGTCTTTATATCCTTCAGTAAGTTAACTGTAAATCTTTATTAACAACTAAAACTATTTGCATACACAAAATAAAGGTTACAGGCAAGGAGTTATCTGCATGAACCATTGCTGTCCATCTAGTTTAGGTACCACACTGTTAGGGAAGGAGATCCAGAAATTTGGCACAGCAACATTATAGTTCTACTTCAGGATGGGAGTGACTTGGTGTGTAATCTTCACACCAAGTGGTGCTGCAATGCATCTGCTGCATTTATCCCCACACGGTAAAGATCACAGGTTTGCAATGTGCTGTTGAAGGAGCCTAAGTGGTTTGCTGCAATGTCTCCTGTGGATGGCACATATTGCTTTCAATGAGCACTGGTGGTGGACGAGTGATTGTTTACGGTTGTGGGCGAGATGTCGATCACGTAGTCTGCTTTGTCATGGATGGTGTGAAGCTTCTCAAGTGTTGCTGGAGCAGCACACAATCCGGCAAGTGTTGCATCACACTCCTGATTTGTTCTTTGTAGATGTTGGACAGGCTTTGGGGAATCAGGTGAGTTACTTGTGCAGAATTCCCAAGGTCTGATGTTAGGTGGCAATGACATTTAAATGGATAATCCAGTTAAGTTTCGAGTTAATGGTAACCTCCAGGATGTTGATCATGTCCAAAACTTTAGTCAAACCAGTTCCTCTTAAGGCAGCTTACAGGTAGCTAGATGTTGTTTGTTAAAATATTACCTGCCAATATTTCATTCTAATATGCGATTCTCAACCCACTGAAATTAGCCCTCTCCCATTTACATATCTGAATTCTAGATTTCTCCATGCTAAACTAAACCGTATGATTGTATGATCATTGAGATTAAAGAAAAGGAAGCAAAGACAAAATGCAAGTTAGTTAGCATGAATATATAGGTAAAAAATTGCTAATACATGAAAGGGGAGATGAAAATCTGTATCTATCGGGGACATGATGTGGAGATGCTGGTGTTGGACTGGGGTAAACACAGTAAGAAGTCTGACAACACCAGGTTTAAATCCAACCGATTTATTTGACAGTAAACTCGCAAGCTTTCGGGGTTTGCCCCTTCGCCTGATGAATCTATCAGGGGAGACAGTGGTGTAGTGGTATTGTCACTGGATTACTAATCCAGAGACACAGGATAATGCTCTGGGTACCTGGGTTCAAATCCAACCATTGTCGATTGTTGTAAAAACCCACGTGGGTTTTTAGAGAATCAAACCTGTCATCTTTACCTGGCCTGGCTTTCATGTGACTCCAGACCCAGGGCAATGTGGTTGAATCTTAAATGCCCTCTGAAATGGCCTAGCAAGCCACTCAGTTATATCAAACTTCTACAAAGGTAATAAAAAGAAATGAAACTGGATGGACTACCCAGCATTGACCTAGGCACCGGAAATGATAAGCACAAATCCTGTAGACAAGCCCTGTAGACACGCAAAGTCCTCCTTGCTAACATCCGGGAGCTTGTGCCAAAATTTGGAGAGCTGTCTCATAATCTAATCAAGCAACAGTCTTACACATGGAATCATACATTACAGCAATGTCCCAGACACCACTACCACCATTCCTTGGACATGACTTGTCCCATTGGCATGACAGACCCATCAGAGGTGGTGGCACAGTGCTATAAAGTCATAAGAGAGATGCCCTGGGAGTCCTCAGCATTGAATCTGGACCTCATGAAGTCTTATGGCACCAGATAAAACATGGGCAAGGAAAACTCCGGTATCATATACTATCAGTTGCTGAATCAGTAGCCCTCTATGTTGAACAGCTACAAGGTAAGGGAAATCATGAGGCACTGTGGGCCATTAGCAGCAGCTGAAGTGTACACGACCACAATCTGTAACCACATAGCCTGGTATATCCCCCACAAAGCCAGGGGGTCAACCCTGGTTCAATGAAGAGTGCAGGAGAGCATGTCAGGAGTAGCACCAGGCAAACCAAAAATTGAGCTCAACCTGGGGAAGCTAAAATACAGGACTACTTTCATATCAAACAGCATAAGCAGCAAATGATTGATAACGCTAGGCGATTCTTCAACCCATGAATCAGATCTAACCTCTGCAGTCCTGTTACATTTAGCTGTCAATGATGGTGGAAAATTAAAACATTCAGTGGAGGAGGAGGCTCCAAATATTCCCATCCTCAGTGATGGAGGAGCCCAGCACATTAGTGCAAAATCAAAGGCATTTGCTAAGACCTTCAACCAGAGGTCCCCAGCATCACAGATGCCAGTTTCCAGCCAATTCTATTCACTCCATGTGATATCAAAAAATAGCCACAAAAGTTTTATGCTCTTTAATCCTGGATAGTCAGCATGGTTTTGTGAGGGGTAAGTCCTGCCTCACAAATTTGATTGAATTCTTTGAGGAGGTAACTAAGTGTGTAGATGAAGGTAGAGCAGTTGATGCCGTGTACATGGATTTTAGTAAGGTGTTTGATAAGGTTTCCCCATGGTAGGCTCATGAAGAAGATAAGGTGGTGTGGGATAGAAGGAAATTTGGCCGATTGGATAAGTAACTGGCTGTCTCATAGAAGACAGAGGGTGGCGGTGGAAAGAAAATTTTCAGACTGGAGGCCAGTTACCAGTGGTGTACCACAGGGGTCAGTGCTGGGTCCTCTGCTATTTGTGATTTTTATCAATGACTTGGAGGAGGGGGCTGAAGGGTGGGTAAGTAAATTTGCTGATGACACCAAGATCGGTAAAGTAGTGGATGGGTTGGAGGGCTCTTGCAGGCTGCAAAGAGACATTGATAGGATGCAGAGCTGTGCCGAAAAGTGGCAGATGGAGTTTAACCCTGCTAAGTGCGAGGTGATTCATTTTGGTAGGACAAACTTGAATGCAGATTACAGGGTCAATGGCAGGGTTCTGAGGAATGTGGAGGAACAGAGAGATCTTGGGGTTCATATCCATTGATCTCTGAAGGTTGCCACTCAAGTGGATAGAGCCGTGAAGAAGGCTTATAGCGTGTGAGCGTTTATTAACAGGGAGTTTGAGTTTAAGAGCCATGGGGTTATATTGCAACTATACCGGATGTTAGTGAGACCACATTTGGCGCGTTGTGTTCATTTTTGGTCACCTCACTATAAGAAGGATGTGGAATCATTGGAGAGAGTACAAAGGAGATTTACCAGGATGCTGCCTGGTTTGGAGGGTTGATCTTATGAGGAAAGATTGAGGGAGCTGGGGCTTTTCTCTTTAGAGCGGAGGTGGATGAAAGGTGACTTAATAGAGGTTTATAAAATGATGAGGGGGATAGATAGAGTGGATGCACAGAGACTATTTCCTTGGGTGGATGTAGCTGTTAGTAGGGGGCATAACTATAAGGTTCATGGTGGAAGATATAGGAGGGATGTCCAAGGTAGATTCTTCACTCAGAGAGTGGTTGGGGTGTGGAATGCACTACCTGCTGTGATAGTGGAGTTAGACACTTTAGGAGCTTTCAAGCAGCTATTGAATAGGCACATGGAGCACACCAGAATGATAAGGAGTGGTATAGCTTGATCTTGGGTTTGGACATAGCTTGGCACAACATTAAGGGTCGAAGGGCCCTTACTGTGCTGTAATGTTCTGTGTTTTATGTTATGGACCCTGACAACATTCTGGCAATAGCACTGAAGACTTGTGCTCCAGAAACTAGCCACGCCCTTAGCTAAGTTGTTCCGGTACAACTACAAAACTGGCATCTACCCAGAAATATGGGAAATTTTCTAGGTAGGTCCTGTAAAAACAGCAAGACAAATCCAACCTGGCCAATTATCACCCATCAGTCTCACTCTCGATCATCAATAAAGCAATCAACAGTAATATCAAACGACAGTTGCTCAGCAATAACTTGCTCATTGACCTTCAGTCTGGGTACTGCCAGGGCCACTTTGTTCCTGACTTCAGGAGAAAACTGTACACTGGTTGGAATCATACCTGGCACAAAGGAAGATGATTTTAGTTGTTAGACGTCAATCATCTCACTTCCAGGACATCATTGCAAGAGTTGCTCAGGACAGTGTCGTAGGCCCACCATCTTTAATTACTTCATCAACAACTACCTTCCAACATAAGGTCAGAAATGGGGATGTTTGCTGATGATCGCACCATGTTCTGCAACATTCATGACTCCACAAATACTGAAGCAGTCCATGTGCAAATGCAGCAAGACCTAAACAATAGCCAGGCTTAGGCTGGCAAGTGGCAAGACACATTCACCCCACACAAGTGCCAGGCAATAGCTATCTCCTCCAATGAGGGAGAATCTAACCATAGCCCTTCGACATTCAATGGCATTACCATCATTGAATCCCACTGTCAACAACCTAATGGTTAACATTGACCAGAAACTGAACTGGGCTAGCCATCTAAATACTGTGGCTATCAGAGCAGGTCAAAGGCTAGGAATCCTGCAGAGAGTCACTCAGCTCCTGACTCCTCAAAGCCAGTCCATAATTGACAAGCCAAAAGTTAGGAGTATAATGGAATACTCTCCACTTGCCTGGAAGAGTGCAGCTCCAACAACATGCAAGAGGCTCAACACTATTCAGTATAAAGCATTCCACATGATTGGCACCCTGTCCACAAACATTCTCTCCCTCTGCCACCAATGCACAAAAGCAGCAATGTTTATCATCTACATGATGCTCTGCAGGAACTCACCAAGTCTCCTGAGGCAGCACCTTACAAACCCACAACCATCACCATCTAGAAGGACAAGGGCAGCAGATACCTGAGAAGGGCAAGGGCAGCAGATACCTGAGAACACCACCCCCTGGAAGTTCCCCTCGACGCCACTCACCATCCTGACCTGGAAATATATTGCCGTTCCTTCACTGTCGCTGGGTCAAATTCCTGGATCTCCCTCCCTAATTCGCACTGCAGATACACCACAGTCACTGCAGTGGTTCAAGAAGGCAGCCCACCACTACCTTCTCAACAGCAATTAGATGTGGGCAAGAAATGCTGACCTAGCCAGCGACACACATATTGCATGAATGAATAAAAAGAAAATGAGTAGTTTGCTGCCAAATAGATGCTTCATATTTATTTCAAGTTATTTTCTGGCAAATCAATCATCTGTTGATTATCAAGTTCCTATTTTCCATTTATTTTGAATAAATATAATTCAATTACATTTAATTTTCCATAAGTTCATTGGATCAAATTATTTTTTGTGTTTTCAATATATTAACATCATGCTCATACCAGTTTCTGATAAATGCATGGCATCCAATATAATTCATCAAAGCAGCCTTCTATCATTCAATAATCCCATTAAATCACAACCTAACATTAATTTGATTTGAGAAACTTAATATTTGTTGAAAACATGTGTCTGTAAGCATTCAGTCCAATCTTCCAGGTCCTGTTTCTGGGCAATCCAATAGCCAATAGTATCATATTGCCTGAAGCACTTTCCTGTCTCCTAATAATTTTGTTGAAAAGATTTTCTTTGGTCTCTGTGTCCAGTAAAATGGTATGCTGTCAAACACATTTATATCTTGCTGAAGGTCTGGCTTAAGCAGATCTCAGCAGGTTTGTGTACAACATGATCAAATGACCAAAAGAAAATATTGTCACTTTGCTATAAGGTAATAAAACTGTGTGAACCATCGTAAATGGATTTTGATGTCATACAACTCAAACTCTTTTTTAAATAAGGGGCAGAATCATTTTAATTATTAATTACTTCATTCATTTTACATATTAGTACTTGCGGCACAGTTTGACACAGTAGGAACATGCACGTATGAGGAATTAGAGTGTGAAGGCCAGCATGCTCACATAAAGCTTTCCTATCACCTACAGGTTGAAAGTCATGGTGGACACTGAGATCTCCATGCCGGGGTTTCTTAAACAGCTTGCTTTCCAGACATGTGGTGATTTGCATCAAGTGTGAACTGCACTGACTTCCATGTCCAATTGCCAAAATGTGTACCCATTGCATCAGCCTCCATGCTGAAGTGCTATTTAGAAAGCATTTGCCAATCTACCAGAAGTTCTTTTAATTGCTGTTTTTAATTCTGAATTCCAGCATTGGCTATATCCCACATATAAAATGAGGCATAGTCCACCATGAGAACAGTATTTTCAACTGAGATGATAAATAAGATTGGGCTAAATTTTATGCCACCCATACAACATAAAATACAGAACAGTACAGCACAGGAACAGGCCCTTTGGCCCAAGATGTTGTGCCGAACAGGACGCCACATTAAACTAATCCCTTCTGCCTGCCCTTAGTCCATATCCTTCTATTCATTGTATATTCATGTGCTTATTCAAGCCCCTTAAGTGAGCATTACTGTATCTGCCAGCACGTTGCAGACACCTATCACTCTGTAAAATATTTGCTCCTTATATCTCCTTTGAACTTTCCCCCTCTCACTTTAAGCACATGCTCCCTAGTATTAGACATTTCAACTCTGGAAAAAAAATTCTGACTGTCAACCTTATCTATACCTCTCAATTTTATAGACCTCTATCAGGTCTCCCCTCAGCCTCCACTGCTCCAGAGAAAGCAATGCTTGTTTGTCCAGCCTTTTGTCATAGTTCTTACCCTCTAATCCAGACAGCATCCTGGTAAACCTCTTCTACACCCTCTCCAAAGCCTCCACATCCTTCCTGTTTATTTTATTATTAGTATGACAAATAGGCTTACTTTAACATTACAATGAAGTTGCTGTGAAAATCCCCTAGTCACCACACTCTGGCGCTTATTCATGTACACTGATGGAGAATTTAGTATGGCCAATGCACCTAACCAGCATGTCTTTCAGAATGTGGAAGGAAACCAGAGCACCCAGAGGAAGCTGGAGCACCCAGAGGAAACCCAAGCAGACGTGGGGAGAACATGCAGACTCTGCAAAGATAGTGGCACAAGCCAGGAATCAAACCCGGGTCCCTGGCACTGTGAGGCAGCAGTGCTAACCTCTGTGCCACCCAATTAAGCCCAACGTGGCAATCAGAATTGAATGCAATACTCTAAGTGTGGTCTAACCAAAGTTTTATAAAGTTGCAAAATGACATCCGGACTAATGCCATGACCTTTAAAGGCAATGGTACCATATGCCTTCTTTACCACCCTATTTACTTGTGTGGCCCATATTTTAAGAAGTGTTGAAAGAAGGAAAGCAAGGCAGAGAGGGACAGTTGTTTATAACCACCTCTTCAGGAAAACAAAAGATCGGTTTAAAGTATTACTCAAAAAAACTTCACCTCAAACAATGTCTTCAGTGAGGCCATAGGACTGGAGGCTGAAAAATTATCTAAGGCTCAGAAATAGGAATTATGGTGGATGGGATTTTCTTTCCCCCCTCCACCCCCCCCCCCCCCAGCATGTTTTGTGATGGTGGAAGTGGCCCACCATTGGCCAGTGACAGAACATTCAGGTCCTGTCGCTGTCAATGGGGCTTTCCATTGTTTTCACCCTCCACCAAAAGGCTGGGATGGCCTTCAGTGGGACCGGTGGGAATGGCCAGAAACTCCTGCCCAATGTGTCCAATGCTTCCAAGCAAGACACAAGCTTTGCATTTGGGATGGAATAGCCATGTAAAATTGAGTTTGACCAAGGAAGACATAAGAACGATACAACACATTGGGTGACTGCTTTGTGGAATGCATTCACAGTGTACAAGCATGATCCGACCTGTTTGGTCGCTTGTCATTTCAATTCATCATCTTGCGCTCATGCCCACAATTCTGACCTAGGCCTACTGCAATTTTTCAATGAAACCCAACACAGGGTAGAGGCATTTTACAGTCTTCTGGAGTCAACATTGAATTTAACAACTTTGACCATGAACTCTGTCTCCTGTTTTAATTTTTTTTTCTGCCTCTCATCTGCCAGCCTGCTCATCCTTTCGGACAATGCTGACCTTTATTCTACTATGAACACCTTCTCCAGATCAATAGTTTGTTTCTTTCATTATCCTATTTCCATAACACATAGAACATAACAGCGCAGTACAGGCCCTTCGGCCCTCGATGTTGCACTGACCAGTGGAACCAATCTAATGACCCTGTAACCTAAACTATTCCAATGTTATCCATATGTCTATTCACTGACCATTTGAACGGCCTTAAAGTTGGCGAGTCCACAACTGCTGCAGGCAGGGCATTCCACGACCTTACTACCCTCTAAGTAAAGAACCTACCTCTGATATCCGTCCTATAATTACCACCCCTTAATTTAAAGCTGTGTCCCCTTGTGTTAGCCATCACCATCCGAGGTAAAAGGCTCTCACTGTCCACCCTATCCAATCCTTTGATCACCTTGTATGCCTCAATCAGGTCACCTCGTAACCTTCTTCTCTCCAATGAAAATAACTTCAAGTCCCTCAGCCTTTCCTCATAAGGCCTTCCCACCATACCAGGCGACATCCTGGTAAACCTCCTCTGCACCCTTTCTAATGCCTCCACATCTTTCTTATAATGCGGCGACCAGAACTGTATGCAATACTCCAAGTTCGGCCGCACCAGAGTTTTGTACAGTTGTAACATGACCTCACGACTCCAAAATTCAATCCCTCTACCAACAAAAGCTAACACACCGTACACCTTCTTAACAACCTTATCAACCTGGGTGCCAACTTTCAGGGAGCTATGCACATGTACACTGAGATCTCTCTGCTCGTCAACACTACTAAGAGTCCTTCCATTAGCCCTATATTCTGTACTCCTGTTATTCTTACCAAAGTGAATCACCTCACACTTTTCCGTATTAAACTCCATCTGCCACCTCTCGGCCCAGCTCTGCAGCTTATCTATGTCCCTTGGCAAACAGTAACATCCATCCTCACTGTCTACAACTCCTCCAACTTTGGTGTCATCAGAAAATTTACTAATCCATCCTTCTACACCCTCATCTAGGTCATTTATAAAAATGACAAACAGCAGTGGCCCCAAAACAGATCCTTGAGGTACACCTCTGTCATTTAATCTTCCCCACCCTCTAACCTATCCCTGACCTTCTGTTTTGCTCCACTTAACTCTTTCTCATTTTTTCAAAAACATTAAGTCCATCATAATTCAACCTCTTTAGTTCCAAAGAAGATACATTGGACCCAAAATCTTAACTCTGTTTCTCTCTGCTGCTGTCCTGTTGAGCTTTTCCTTCAATTTTTGTTTTTAAAAGTTTAAAGTTAAAGTTTATTTATTAGTCACTAGTAAAGCTTATATTAACACTGCAACAAAGTTAATTGCAGTGTTACCACAGTCTGGCGCCTGTTCAAGTCAATGCACCTAACCAGCACATCTTTCAGAATGTGGGAGGAAACCGGAGCGTCTGGAGGAAACCCGTGCAGACACAGGGAGAACAAGCAAACTCCACACAGACAGTGACCCAAGCTGTGAATCGAACCTGGGTCCCTGGCAGTGAATCAGCAGTGCTAATCACTGTGCTACCAAGCCACCTCTGCAGTACTTTACTTTTATCTTGTGTTTTGTACTTTGGAAGGTCATAATAATTTGCTGCGTCGAAAATCATCCTCTTCATCTCACTTCTGGCTCTTTCACTTTAATCTGTGTCCTCCAGTTATCACTGCTTCTGCTGTGGAAACAGTTTCTCCTTATTTGCTGTTTGAAGACACTTCAGAAATTTGAATCACTGTATTAAATCACCCCTTAACTCTAATAGAAACAACCCCAGCTTTCCCTGTCTATTCACATAAATGAGGTTGCTCATGGACCAAATTACCTCCTTCTGCACTGAGTTATGCTAAGAACCCTGGTAATGTTCTGGTAAGTCTCCTGTGCAAATTTGTCTCAGCCTTGACATCTTTCCTAAAGTGTACTGTCCAGAATTGAACAGCTGAGGCCTAACCAGTCATGGACTGTACAAAGGTTTGCTAATTCTTCTTGCTTTTGTCCTCTCCTCCATTTATAAAGCAAACAATTCCATGTGCTGTTTTTCAAACCAGCCTTATCTACTTATTCCTGCCACCTTTTACACAATAAGAGTTTAAGTTTTGTAAAAGTTTTTTTTAATCTGTGTCGCAACTGGGCTCACAGTAACACTGCAGTGAAGTTACTGTGAAAATTCCCCCTCTCTGCAGGTCTCTCTGCTTCTGCAGCACAAATCTCCCTCACTCCCTACCCCCATCCTCCCCCCCGACTCCCTTTAAAATGATAACATTTGGTTTATATTGCCTTTCCTCACTCACAACTAACAATGTTAAATTTCATGCATCTGGCCATTTCACCGGTCTTTGTCCTCCTGAATTCTACTACTTCTGCCTGTTCTGTCATCTGCCAAGTCATGCTTTCAAAATTCCAATCCTGATAATATGTTAATGCAGAATGATAGCATTGCAGCTGTTGCAGTACTTTACTTTCAACCCTTCAAATATTGTACGGCATTGCTCTCTGCCTCGAATATTTCTTTTCAAGGACATGTTTGAATCATCAGGCTGTGAAACATAGTGTTAATTACATTGGCTGCAGTATCTAGGCTTCTATGACAGATGAGTCCGTTGAGACAGTATTCCAGGATACAAAGATCTATTAAAGGATTTTTTTGTGAGCGCTGCCAAAATGTAATATGAATGGTGCTCAAGGCAAGAACCTTGATCCACACTGATGATTCGACACTGAAATAAAAACAGAAAATGCCAGAAATACTCAGCAGGTCACGCAGCATCTGTGGCAGCAGAAACAAGGTTAACGTTTCAGGTCGATGGCCTTTAATCAGGACTGAATTTAAGCAAACACAAAAGCCAAGGGAGCGGAGGAGAAAGTAAAAAAAAGATGAAGTGGAAGGAAAGATTAAAGGAATGGTGGTGTCTTCTGGACTCAACCTTGAATTTTTCAGACAGCTGCTTTTGGTGGTGTTTTTCTGATTGCCCACTACTGGCACTGGAAACCTATCTATCGTTTCTTGACTTACCCCATTACTTTGCCTACCCCATCATCCCCTTTGTCACTTAATCTCTCCATCCATGCCCTTCCCTTTTGTTCTTTCCTCATTTCTCTCCTTTCTCTTCCTCTGTACTGGTTTAAAACCTGTTTTATCACAAACTTCTTCCAATTCTGATTAAAGGTTTTTGACTTGAAACATTGGCCTGGATATTTACTGAGGTGAAGAATGGGGGAGATAGTGACGGTCATAGGGTGGAGTTTTGGACAGAAAAGCTGGAAGTCTGTGTTTAGCTGCATACTGTGGAGGTGTCTTCAATATTACCCAAAACAGAGTATTAGGGGAGGGCATTGAATAGTGCAATTAAGAGGACAGGTTGCTCTTTTGAAATTGATCAACTTTCAACTGCAACTTTGAAGTTCAGAAAACTGAATCTGAATATTTGCTGTGTGACAGTCAGCATTCTCTTTTGTTTCACTTTTTAGTATCTACTAGACAAAAATATATAGAATTAAGACCTCAACATGACATTGCTACAGGGTGATGCTACATTAAGACCCGACTGCCATATTATGAATGACCCTAAAAACCAAAAAACTATGTAAGGTAATAGATAGTTATGCAACAGGAAGACTATCATTGAGCCAGAATTTCTGAGGATTGGCAACACAGTGGAATTGTCTCTCTGCTCCTTTTCACTTGCATTTGTTGGGAACCATACATTTCTCACCTGATCTTCCGACTAGGGCCTGCTAAGAAACGTGCAGTGTACCAGCTCCTGGGATGTAAAGTGAAGCCACGATCCCATTTTTTATAGAATTATTGCAGTTTAAAGATACCAATCACTTTGAGAAAGCAGGGAGAAGATTACTATATAAGGAAAGTGGGTAGGATGGGAGAGTGGTAGAATAGGCCAGTGGAGGGATCAATGGGTAGAATCAGGTGTGGAGGGTAGGGTGGGTTGGAGGTTGTCTTTAGAGGACAAAAAGGGGGGGAACCGTGTAAGTTAAATTCTTAAAATTAAGGTTCCATAAATCTTTGCCAAGTAATGGAAATTGTTTATCAGCATATAGACTTTCAATGAGGTCAGTGCTTGCATATTCAGCATGAATAGCTAATCTTCGCCTGCATAAGTTCTGTAAACATTCTGTTTTCAACCTTTACCAGAGGATGAGAAAATTCAGAGTTTTCCATAACAGAATACCAAAGGCAAGGTGTAGGGACATGCTATACAAATGAAGGATTAGTAAGAGACAACTTTTCATCGACTAAGAAAGGACAAAAAGCTAGGGTATGATTAGTGAATATGTATGCAAATGAAGGATTAGAAAAATTGCTTGTTTTTCATTTGCTGCAATTAGCTATAATTGCCAAGTTGTTTGTATGTAACTTTAGAAACACTCTGCAGAGGGGCTGCAAGTCTGTTTCTCCTTTTCCACAAGTAATTAAAGCTTGTAAGATTGGGTACTGATTGAGTTTAGTGCTGTTTATACCCAAGTCGACTACAGTACCTAGTAGTGCCCAATGTCTAGATCTCCCACAGAGAGGTAGGATGGGTCAGGGATGGGATGGATCGGGGACATTGGTAGTCAGTTAGAGAGGTGGAGGTTAGTCAAGGTTGGAGGGTAATTGAGATAGTTGAGGGGTGGAGCTGTAGTTGGGATGTGAGGAGAGTAATTGGGGTTGGGGTAGTTAGGGGGCTGTTGCAGTAGTTGGGGCATTGTGGGGGATAGTCGGAGTTGTCAGCAGGTAGTTTGAAGGAGATGGGGGACAGTTGGTTAGTAGCTGAGGGAGTGGGGATGGTGAGGAGTGGGTAGAGGATAGTCAGGGTGTGGGAACGATAGTCAGGATGTTGAGGGGGGGGGGGCCAGTTGTCAAAACTTCCTAGGGTAGTCAGGGTGAGATTTTCTTCCCCCAACCCCGCTGCCGCTCCGTGTTTCTCATGGCAGGAAGCAGCATACCATTCACTGGTGGAGGCATCATTTCTTTCCCTATTGCATCTACTTCTTGCCACTTGGAAAACTGTAGAGGGGGTGCTCCCTCAGCAGGACCAGAGGATCCCACTGGCATGAAAGGCTGGGAGGTTTCAGCCATGTATATATGTAATTGAAGAGAATGGAAGTTCAGTTATTCTGTAAGCATGTCTTTTCCCCCTTAGGCTTTGGCTTAGAACTTGCCTGTTGAAGCTTTCAGGATGTTCAAGAACCTATTCATAATGTGGGTGCATGTTTTTGTTTGATAATCTTCATAACTGTACTCAGTGAGGTGTGTAGGCCCATTTAAATGCTGGAAATTCCTTAAAATTTACCAGTCAATGTGTTTTTCACAAGATTAAAGGATTGCTTCTGGAACATTTCGTTTCAGGAATCCATTAAAACTTGATTAAATAAAAGGCTGAAACTGCAAGTATGTGGTTTAACTAGCGATTTACCTCATAACTAAATCTAATTAAAATAAAAGAAGACATAAATAACTACAGTAAACCAATGTATAGCATGGTTCAATTATATTCCTATTCTATGGAATTTTCTATGACATCTGTTTCCTAACCACATTAATGTTGCGTTGATCGTTATCTCTTTCAGTGATGCAGTGTTAAAAACACAATTGCTTCCTGTACATCAGCAGTGGTCTTATATTGCTTGGTTGCAAGCAGAAAGTTTGCATTCAAATTTCCCAGATGAGGTGGCTGCAGGAAAATATTTGAAACTGCTGTATCTAAAACACAGTCTTCTGAGTTCAATAACTAGGATTACAAGGTTATAGCTGCATATCCTGAAACCATCCTTTAACAGAGGTGGTAAGTACACTGCAGTTGGCTGTCAGGTATTTGAAAGTTATTATTTTAATTTTTTTTTGTTTAACACAAAAAGATAGCCTTACTATGTTTAAGATTACTTCTTGTTAAGCACTGAGGCTGTGAAGACATTGATTTTTAGCTAGTTGCAATGACAAGTGGAAAAAATATTCATTGGAACAGTAACCCTACAAGAGGAGGTCTTGTGACACAGCAGCTCCTTTGGACTAGAAGTTCAAGTCCATAAGACCATAAGACATAGGAGCAGAATTAGGCCACTCAGCCCATCAAGTCTGCTCCAACACTCAATCATGGCTGATTTTTTTTCTCATCCCCCTTCTCCCGCCTTTTCCCCATAAGGTAAAGCTGAAATTCTGGCAAAATTTATACAACAGTAATAATACTCCAAGGGGTATCTTTAATACAAAAATGTCTATTTTTAATATGGTTTTTTATAAAGCACCAGATGAGACATCATAGCCTATTTTTATTGCTACTCTGACCTATTTAAACTTTATAACTAAACTTGAAATCGATAAAGTAGCTGAATTATCGCAGTTTGATTTTAGTATCAGCTGTAACTGAATGTTCTTCCTGCATTTAGTGTCAGCTCTGACTCAGTTAATGGCACATTGCTCTAAGTCACAAAATTCTGGTTTCAAGTCCCATTCCAACCCTTGAACACAAAAGTGCAGACTAACGCTTCAGTATTGCACTGTTGGAAGTGTCTTCTTTTAGATGAGATGTTAAACCGAGGCCCCGTTTTGCTGCCAATTACATGTGTGTAAAAGATCCCATTTCACTAATTTAAAGAGTGGGGGTACCCCTGGAGCTCTGGCCAATAATCATCCCTCAACCAAGATCACAAAAATATATTGTCTGGTCATTATTGCTTTGTGGGAGTTTGCTATGTATAAATTGTCTGCTTTGTTCCTCATTACAAGTGACTATACTTTAAAAAAATACCAATTGGGTGCAAAATGCTTTGAGATGTCCACTGGTCATCAAAAGCACTGCATGAATACAAGTCTCACTTTGTAAAGAAAATTGCAGTTTCCTCACACTGGTTAGAAGGTAAAACTGTGTAGTAAAATTGGACTACATTTTGTTGATGATGGGGAGATGTGGTGGAATAAAAAGGTATGGCTTGGAGTAATCAGTCTCAATTCAATCTTTTTTTTTTGAATCTCAGCCACTATCTAATATTACACAGTAATGTCATGAGGTTTGTAACACGGGAGTGAGATGTGACATACTATTTGGAATCATATCGCAGTGCTTCACTTGCAAAACAGCTGAAAGAATCATAAAGATCTTCGCAATCATACGTCAGATCAAATAGGCTGATGTGGAAAATTACTTCATTAGTAGTGTTGACCTTTCATCCTAGACTCAAGCTATTTGTTATTAAGTCCTGTATTCCATTGCAACACAGAAGGTTGAACAAACAAGAAGGACAAATATGACTTACATACCATAATTTGATCTGAAGCAAACAGCAGAAACCCTATTTCAAAGAACAAATTTATGTCCTTAAGTGACAGCGCTGGATTTCTATGTAAATTGGATGATGTTTTACCTTTATTGGAAATTAAGTCACATAAAAATTTTGAACTGTAACCAATATTATCTGAAAATGTACACAGATGAGAAGTAGTAGCACTTCATGACTGGGCTAATCAAGGAGCACACATCTCATAGAGCGACATCACAATTAACATAGAACATTACAGCGCAGAACAGGCCCTTCGGCCCACGATGTTGCGCCGACCAGCTTTTAAAAAAAACACTAACCCACTAATCTAAACCAATCCCATTTCGTCCATAAACCTATCCACAGATCTCTTAAACGCCCCCAAACTAGGTGCATTTACAACTGCAGCTGGCAGGGCATTCCAGTCCCTCACCACCCTCTGGGTAAAGAACCTACCCCTGACATCAGTCCTATAACTACCCCCCCTTAATTTAAAGCCGTGCCCCCTCGTGCTAGCTTTCTCCATCCTAGGAAAAAGGCTATCACTATCCACCCTGTCTAAACCTCTAATCATCTTATATGTTTCAATAAGGTCCCCTCTTAGCCGCCTTCTTTCCAGCGAAAACAACCCCAAATCTCTCAGTCTCTCCTCATAGGATCTCCCCTCCATACCAGGCAACATCCTGGTAAACCTCCTCTGCACCCTCTCCAAAGCCTCTACATCCTTCCTGTAATGTGGGGACCAGAACTGCACACAATACTCCAAGTGCGGCCGCACCAGAGTTGTGTACAGTTGCATCATGACGCTGCGACTCCTAAATTCAATCCCCCTACCAATAAACGCCAAGACACCGTATGCCTTCTTAACAACCTTATCTAC